>NC_060121.1:238020350-239431600 GCF_021461395.2 Schistocerca americana
CTGTAGCGCCCAGAACCGCTCAGCCATCCCGGCTATGATGCCACACTCAATCACAATCCACTTGTGTTCGACCGGGTTCACATCTGGCGAGATTGCGGACGAGCACTTCAATTGGAACTCGCCACTGTGTTCCTCGAACCATTCTATCACACTACTGGCCTTGTGACATGGCGCATTATCTTGTTGAAAAGTGCCTCATCCGTCGGAAAACATGATCGTCATCATGAAGGGGTGTACATGGTCTGCAACCAATGAACGATTCTTCTTTTCCGTCGTAGTGGCTTGCACGAACTCCACTGGACACTGTGGATGCCCACATCAATGTTCCCCTGAGCATAATGAGTCGCCGCCAGCCTGTCAACGTCGCGCAGTACAGGTGTCAAGGAGGTGTTCCGCTGAAAGGCGACAGATTCGTGCCCTCCCATTGGCATGATGAAGAAGGTATCGCGACTCATCAGACCATGCAACGCTCTGTCACTGGGCCAACGGTCAGTGCCGATGGTCATGTGCTCACCTCAGTCGTAGTTTCCGATGTCATGTTAACATTGGCGTTGCACTGGTAGTCTGCTGTGGAAGCCGGTCTAGGAGTTTTCGGTACACTGTATTCAAACACACCTGTACTCTGCCCCGCATTTAAGTCTGATGTTAATTCCGCCACAGTTCGCTGCCTGTCCAGCTTTACCAGTCTATCCAGTCTTCGATGTCTGATATATGTAATGAGGGGTGGGTGCCCAAGACCACGACGTCTGGACATGGTTTCGCCACATTTTGAAGACACGCACCACAGCATTCCTCGACTGCAGTTACCTAAATGCCTGTGCCGAGCCTGCATGCCACCACAATCTTCCCTCGGTCAAACTCAGATAGATCATGCACCTCCTTCATTCTACACACGGACAGAACACTCACTGATACTACATGCAGCGTGCATGTTTCTGAATAGCAGTCATTCCAGGTGAGGCTGCTATTGCCTGGACTGGTTATAATGTCCTGCCTGATGAGTGTAAATGTTGTAAGAGCAAGCCATTAATGTATATTTTCCTGAAGGCAGAAGGTCATGTGCTAAAGTGTGAACGTATGGATGCAAAATGATTAGTCTACTCTGACAGGGAAAGTCGACCTAGTGGTGTGTTAAGACCGAGCAGAAAACATCAGGTATGTGATGTGATTGCGGGGAATCTGTTCGGCCCAGAGAAAAAAGAACCAAAACACTTATGCGTGTACGTATTAACGTACCCTATATAAAAATATGTGCACTTACACACGTTAAGTGGTGGGAAGCCTTAGCATTGAACGGTTGTGCTGTTACAGTGTAAAGTATGGAAACCTGCGCAGACTGTCAGTCAATGCGATTTAACATACAGTCATTCAATTCTTGACGGCAGAAGGTGTCACCCCAAAGGAGATTGATGGCGATTGTGTTGATGGAGTACTATGCATCGTTGTGCAAGTAAGTTCAAAGAAGTTGAGGCGGGAACATCTGACCTGCGTGACAAACAGAGTTGGCCGTCCTGTGACAGCAACCACCGAGTTTCATAAGCAAAATGTTGACAGACTGATTCAGGACGATCGTCGTATCACTCAGAGAGAAATTGCAAGTATAATCGGCATTTCACAAGAACGTCTGGGTCGCATTATTGCTTTGCTTGGCTATTGGAAGATCTGTGCACAATGGGTGCCCCAGATGCTGACCCTGAAATGAAAGCGCACAGACTTGAAATTTGCCAGGAACTCCTCTCGCGTTACGACAATGAAGACGCACGGTACTCGCATCAACATAATCACAGTAAACTACTCTCATTCTCTGATGAATCTCTTTTGTAGTGACACCTTCTGCGTCAAGAATTCAATTACTGAACGTTGCTTAAATCGCATTGACCGACCGTCTGCGCAGGGAATCCATACTTTTCACTGTAACAACACAACCGTTCAATGCTAAGGCTTCCCGCCAACTAGAGATGTAGAGAAGAGGCTAAGGAACAAGCCAGTACTTGCCGTATACTAATGCTGCCAACTGTTGAAGAGTTACGGAGGTGGAGGCATTAATTTTCAGTCAACCCTTTATAACATCCTTTACAGAAGCACTGCACATTCCAAGATACCTTCCAGCGGATCCAACTCTTACATTCACCTCCACTAAGGTTAATTTTACTTGTTCGCCTCATTTCATATCCTTTACTTCTAAAAATTAGTACTGTATAACATGCTCACGATGTTCGCTATTACTCTTCTAAATGGATGCTATTGAGTCCTTTCTGTTCTTTGTAGTCACTACATTGCATTTATCTACATTACACCAAGTGGCAATCATGCTCAAATGTTTCTTCGTTTTCTAGTGATCATTCAGTAACGATACTATCCTGTGGACAACGGCATTGTCACCAGACTATCTGACAGTGCTATTAATCCTTTGTGGTAAATAGATTATTGGCACTGATAAGATTAGTGGTTATTACGCTTCCTTGAAGATCGCTCAATGTTACTTTTCTGTTGAACTTTCTTAATCCAGTGTATCGTACTGGATTCTATTAGCTAAACATTCATGTAACCAATCACATATGTGCAAATACATTCCTTATGATGGAGTCTTCGTTAGTAGTCAACAGTGATGTATAGTGTCGAATGTATTTCGAAACTGTGGAAAGAAGGAAGGTACTTGATTGGCGACTCCATGGAGTGTTCTGTGCGCCACGACCAAATAATTGATAGAATTGGAAGGAGAATCAGCATTGGTCTTTTTTTTGTTTTGTTTTATTATCCGCAAAATCGATTTTCGGTCACTTAGTGACCATGCTTAGTGCTGTAAAATATAATTAAAATTGGTAGGCACTGGTATCAACAAGCTTAGAGCGATCACATATTGCATTTTACAGCACTGAGGATGTTCACTAAGTGACCGAAAATCGATTTGCAGATAATAAAACAAAAAAATACGACCAATTCTGATTCTCCTTCCAATTCTTGGAATGTACTTGTTCATCTGTACGTACTGTTTGCAAGCTGTGTCTACTCTGACATTCATTATCCTTGGATTTCTTCTACACATCATGAAGACCATGACGTCGGCAGGGCATTGAATTCTAACCTTCCGTTTTCTAGAAATGAAGTTCTTTGAGTCTACCTTCTTTGCAGAAAAGTAATGAATTTTCGGCGTATTGTCATTTTAACTCTTCTGGTTGCTGACTTAATCACTTTATAGGGGCTCTGTTCGTCTAATGCGCTGCAAAGGTCCTTTGGTTTATTAGAATGAAATAATACGACACAGATATTAAACACAATAAGACTTTCGCTGCAACTGAAAATCTTGTTTAAGAATAAGTACCCTAATAATCTGTAGGACTTTCGGGTCACCCGTTCGAGGGTCTAGTCGGCATTCGTCCCACTCCTGAGATACCGTTTGCTGCTCCCCTTACACACCTGGCGCACCTAGATCTTCCTCCGCTAATTGGCTATAACTCTGTTTTTTGCAGAAGCTCTGTTGTCAACCCTTTCACGAGAGTTTCATTTTAAAGCTATGCGTCAATGACCCGCGGCTCGAATGCCGTATGAAGCCCCACTGAATCGGATGTTCAATTAACGTTTAATTTTCCCACCGGAGCTATTTACATATTAATTAGAGTTGCTTCCGATCTGGTTATCGTTTTTTCGTCAGTAGCATCAGCATTTTTATGCTCTCTCAGCCACATACCAGGAAGCATTGAACGGTTCTAACCAATTGTACGAGTATTTTGCTGCGCGTTGCTGTTGTAATCAACATGGCCCTGTGGCGTTATAATCATTTGAACCTGACTTACGCAAACAATACGTCGATCACAATCGGTGAAATCATCGTTGAGAAGGTAGGGATTCTTACTGATATCAATCTAGGTGAAGCATAAAACCGTTCAATTTTTTTAATGATTTTAATTATTGGCATCCAGCATTAGGTTTTGCAATTCAGATAATTTATGTAAAGATTCAACGCTACGCCGTTAGAAATTTCCAAACACTCTCCAATGATAGAAGATCGAGATACAATGTTCTTTACGTAAATCGAGGAAATCAGTCTACATCGCTAAACCTCATATTCATGTAAACAGTTTCGATGCTCGAGCACTAAGTGACAGTCATTTAATACATAAGGAATTCCCTTATTTCCTCAAATTTACCCGTGCTTCTATTCTCGACCTCTATATAGAAGGACCACACAAAGCAATTTTTTTCCTTCGTTACACATGTAAGGGGTGTTTCATAATTGGTCTTATTGGATTGTAGGGAATGTAGAGGGGTCTCACGAGATGAAGTTTTGAGAAGAAACTCATGTCCGGACAGAGTATAGAATTCAAATGAGGAAAAGCTGCAAACGGAGCAACTTAGAAGTACACTACTGGCCATTGAAATTGCTGCACCACGAAGATGACGTGCTAAAGACGCGAAATTTAACCGAAAGGAAGAAGATGCTGTGATATGCAAATGTTTAGCTTTTCAGAGCATTCACACGAGGCTGGCGCCAGCGGCGACACCTACAACGTGCTGACACGAGGAAAGTTTGCAACCGATTTCTCATACACAAACAGCAGTTGACCGGCTTTCCCTGGTGAAACGTTGTTGTTATGTCTCGTGTATGGAGAAGAATACGTAGCATCATGTTTCCGACTTTGATAAAGATATTGATTGTAGCCTATCGGGATTGCAGTTTATCGTTTCGCGACATTTCTGCTCGCGTTGGTCGAGATCCAATGACTGTTAGCAGAATATGGAATCGGTGGGTTCAGGAGGGTAATACGGAACGCCGTGCTGGATCCCAACGGCCTCGTATCACTAGCAGTCGAGATGACAGGCATCTTATTCGCATGGCTGTAACGGATCGTGCAGCCACGTCTCGATCCCTGAGTCAACAGATGGGGACGTTTGCAAGACAACAACCATCTGCACGAACAGTTCGACGACCTTTACAGCAGCATGGACTATCAGCTCGGAGACGACGGCTGCGGTTACCCTTGACGCTGCATCACAGACAGAAGCGCCTGCGATGATGTACTTAACAACGAAGCTGGGTGCACGAATGGCAAAACGTCATTTTTTCGGATGAATCCAGGTTCTGTTTACAGCATCATGATGGCCTCATCCGTGCTTGGCGACATCGCGGTGTACGCACACTGGAAGTGTGTATTCGTCATCGCCATACTGGCGTATCACCCGGCGTGATGGTATGGGGTGCCATTGGTTAAACGTCTCGGTCACCTCTTGTTCGCATTGACGGTACTCTGAACAGTGGACGTTACATTTCAGATGTGTTACGAACCGCGGCTCTACCCTTCATTCGATCCCTGCGATACCCTACATTTCAGCAGGATAATGGACGACTGCATGTTGCAGGTCCTGTACGGGCCTTTCTGGATACAGAAAATGCTCGAATGCTGCCCTGGCCAGCACATTCTCCAAATCTCTCACCAATTGAAAACGTCTGGTCAATGGTAGCCGAGCAACTGGCTCGTCACAATACGCCAGTCACTACTCTTGATAGGTTGTGGCGTCGTGTTGAAGCTGCATGGGCAGCTGTATCTGTACACGCCATCCAAGTTCTGTCTGACTCAATGCTCGGGCGAATCAAGGCCGTTATTACGGCCAGAGGTGGTTGTTCTAGGTACTGATTTCTCAGGATCTATGCAACCAAACTGCGTGAAAATGTAATCACATTTCACTTCTAGTATAATATATTTGTCCAATGAATACCCGTTTATCATCTGCATTTCTTCTTGGCGTAGCAATTTTAATGGCCAGTAGTGTAGGTATCCTCGCAGTAAGGAAGCAGCTTAAATCACTCAATAAAAACAAGTCTTCCGGTCCAGACTGTATACCAATAAGGCTGCTTTCTGAGTACGCTGATGTAATAGCTCTTTACTTCAACAATCATTTACAACCGCTCGCTCGACGAAAGATCCTTACCTAAAGAATGGGGAGGAAGTTATACAGGTCACTCCAATATTCAAAAAAAGATAAGAGGAGTAATACATTAAATCACAGGCCCATATCATTAAACGTGATATGCAGCAGGATTTTGGAACAAATTTTGTCTTCGAACAATATGAATTATCTGGAAGAGAACATCCATTGAAACACAGTCAACACGGATTTAGAAAATATCGTTCTTGTGAAAAACAGCTAGCTCCTCACTCACACGAAGTGTTGATTGGTGTCGAAAAGGGATCTAGAATTGTTTGTTTCTAGATTTCCAAAAGGCTTTTGACAGTGTACCTCACAAGCGGCTTGTAATCAAACTGCATGCTTATGGAATATCGTCTCAGTTATCTGACTGAATTCATGATTTACTCTCAGAGAGGTCACAGTTCATAGTAACTGACGGAAACTTATCAAGCAGAACGGAAGCAATTTCTGTCGTCCCCCAGGGTATTGTTGTAGGCCCTATGCTGTTCCGTGTCTATATAAACGGTTTTAGGACACAATATGAGCAGCTGTTTTAGGGTGCTTGCAGATGATGCTGTCGTTTATCGTCTAATAAAGAAAGACGTCAGAAGATCAAAATAAATCGCTAAACAATTTAGAAAATAAATCTGTCTGGAACGAAAATTGACAAGTGTGAAGTCAACCAAATGTGAAGGAATCCGTTAAACTTCCGTCACACTATAAATCAGTCAAATCTAATGGCCGTAAATTCAGCTAATTACCTAGGAATTACAATTACAAACAAATTAAATTTGAAAGTACACGTAGAAAATGTAGTGGGGAAGGCGAACCAAAGACTGCGTTTTATTGGCAGAACACTTAGGAAACGTAACAGATCTACTAAAGGGACTGCCTACACTACGCTTGTCCGTCCTCTTTTGCAGTACTGCTACGCGGTCTGGAATACTTACCAGATAGAACCAGCGGAGTACATGGTTGAAGTTCAGATAAGAGCAGCACGTATTTTATTATCGCAAAATAGGGAAGACAGTGTCACTGACATGATACAGGATTTGGGGTGGACATCACTAAAACAAAGGCGTTTTTCGTTTCTTCGGAATCTTCTCACAAAATGTCAATCACCAATATCCTCCTCCGAATGCGAGAATATTTTGTTGACGCCGATCTACACAGGGAGTAATGATCATCATCATAATATCACAGCTTTCACGGAAAGATACAGGTGTTCGTTTTTTCCGCGCCCTGTTCGAGATTGGAATAATAGAGAATTATTGTGAACGTGGTTCGATGAATCCTCTAACAGGCACTTAAGTGCAATTTTCAGCGTATCCCTGTAGATGTAGATGTAGATATCTCACGCAGATTTTTGTTGCAGTTACTATGCAGTATAAACAACTTTAAAATGTTGGACTCTACTTTATCTCTACTTTCTACTTCTTTTTACGACGTAATCTCTATTGCCCGCACGTAGTTAAACATTAATAAATGCTAGCAGTTAGAAATGTTCGTAGGTCACTATTCTGCACAGCACGTTTTAATTAAGTAAACTTTGCACACGTGATTCAAATTGAGCGCTCCATGTTCTACGTGCATTTCGCAAGCAACTGCTTTCATTTATCCCGAATCAACAACTATCATAAATAACCGATAAGATATATATACAAAACAAAATATTATTTCTTCCAAGAATGCAATATTGTGTCAAAATCATTCATTTGACACCTGTTACCGTCAGATGAAGTAAGTCAACAGTTACGTTGCGATCTCTGAGTTCGTAGTCTGTACGGCATTCGTTTACAACGGAAGCTCATAGACTGCCACATGAACAGACAAAGTGGACATTTGCAACACAAATTAAACCAATATTATTTTGTGAAGTCTCTTGTTCAGATCATACCTTTTTCCATGAAACATAATCTGGAATATTTTCTACGTAAATTGACACGTCTTGCTGGTATTTCTGGAAAAATAACATTCGTTTGCTTCCAGTTTCATTCCTTCCTTGTTACAGTCCTCCCCTCGATCATTCGTTTGTTCATTCTTCCCTCCTCATCCTCCTGAAACGTAACACTTTTCCCGCTTTTTCGCTTCAGCTCAACTTTAAGCATACAGTTTCGTTCTTGCCGCATGTGTAGACTGTGCTCCTTTGGTTATGGTTTCCTCGATATTATAGCTTTTGATCTTCTAGGTTACTGCTGGGACAGTTTTTCTCCGTTTTTTAGGGCCACCTTTTGCTACATTTCTTCACGTGTCCGATCTATGACGCCTGCTCTGAACGCAAATAATACATACATCTGAAGAATCCGGTTCGAGTAAGTGTGCATTTTCTACATCGGTGGACAGTCTAGGTCTGGTGTTAAATCTCAGTGCAGAGAATTCATTTAAAGAATTATTTGTACAGTTGGAAAAAATAGAATTCATAAAGGTAGGAAAGAGGTAGCCATGAATAACAAATGGAATACCAACAGTAATAAAGAAACGACAAAAATGTAAAATATTTGAGAGTAAAAATCTATAATGAAAGTCAAATATGAATGAATTTACCCATAAAATTATAAGATCTACAAAAGAACTAAAACATCGAAATACTTCACAAAGTATAGCATAAAACTTTTTAGGAATAAAAGCAAGACAGTTAGTGTAACTGATACAATAATACCTAGTTACAACATTAATATACAGTAAATTAATAGACAAATCTTTGGTAATCACATTTTATAATTCACAAATAAAAACGGCATAGGAAATAAATAACCTATATCCACTGAATTTAATGAACTTTTAGAAAGAAATTCTGGAACCATATGTAACAAGAAGTTGTAATCAGTTTTTATAATGTCATATCAAAATGGCCTCATTTATGGAAATGAATTCTGAACTCACGGCCAATACTATAAATTAATTATAAATACCTCAGGAAAGATGTACGCTCCTACCATTTGTAACCTTAGAAGACAGAACGAAATTTGAGGCTCCACGATAGTCATTTATGAAAGAAAATTTCAGGGAGAAGAAATGTTAATTGGACAGGGCTTCGGCATTTGTAGTAGTCTGGTAGATGACAGCTGCATTTTGTTAGCTTTATTGTCAACTTTAAATACACACACGCTGGGATGTTAAACGGATTTAAAGTGCGTTTTCAGACAAAAGATGTTGCTGAGGTTTACATATTCGTTTATTTATCGCGTTCTGCTACTCAGATATAAAATGCTGTGGTCCCTAACATTTGAGTAGGATGTGTGCGTTTTTAAAGCTAAAATGGTGTACTAGTTTTGGCTGAGGTATATTTAGATGCCTAATTGAGAAATCTTTCTTTCTTCTTGCACGCTGATACCGTACTTTCATCAAGGAAGATTTTTACACCTGTCTAGTACACGTCAATGTGATAGGTGCGTATATTTTTAATGTTGATGACGGCGACCAGAGAGCAGGAAGAGGATGAAATCCAGAACCGACATATAACCTAGTCCTGTGTAATGTCACCGACGAGACTGACAATCACTATGTAGCCATTGAGGAATGGATAATAATGATGCCTAATACCTTCATTGTACGAGGCACAATGGAGAAGTTCAGTATTTAACCCAGGACACAACGTGCGGTGATCGGAGACTTTTTGAAATCATTTCACTCCCGTAGACAACTCAATAATGATAATGAAAATTTCGCGTGTTAACGAAATCGGGTCCTGGGATGGGACTGTGGAAATTAATTATCTCTTTCAAGGAAACCTGTTATGAGTAATATCTTCATAAAAAACTACACAGGTTGTTTCGAAATTACTTTTACAAACTTTGAAGACACGTTCCTTACACTAATACAGGTAAATAAATTCACATAAACGTATGTCCGAAAATCCTTCGTTTTCAAGTTATTAATGGAAGTTTACAATTTACCTGATTGGAACTGATCAACAAAAACTGCATAATTAATGTTCGGAACGTCCTCTTCTTGGTTCTAAACAGATATGCAACGATCGAATCATAGGCTGTCGCACCCTTAAAAATACTCCATGACGGTTTTGAATAGTTTCACAAGCTTCCATGACACGTTGATCGAAAGTTTCTACATCCGGGTGGTCTGCTGCGTAGACGTATTGTTTAAGGTGGTCCCAGAGATGGTAATTCCCAGAGATGGTAATCCAAAGGACTGAGGCAGGAGGAGCGTGGGCGCAATGTAACTGGTACTCCCCTAACTATCCATCTGTCTTGGCAGTTACCAGCCGGTAGATCCCGAACACTAAGAATGAAATGTGCCAGACCTTCACCAAGCGCAAATAACACGTCTTTATATTTGTATGGACAGATCTTCTAGTAAGTCTGGAGGGTGTTCTGAATGAAGTCCCTCTAGTCAACACCTCTAAGACCTGTGGCCCAACCAGAAAGCCACTTGCAATGCCAACCCACACATTAATCTTAAACTGACGCTGATGCCTAGTTTGTGCAACAAAGCACCTGCTAGGTTCTCCAATGTTGGATGATCAGCAGTCGTAATGACCCAAACACGTTGAAGATGATACGGACACATGTTGCTCGTGAAGAACCCTCCGTGTTGACCTTTGCGAAATAACATATACCAGTGTCACTTACCTTACGCTTCTGCGACAGCTCGTATAACTTGCTCTTCCTGGTCAAGTGTGCAACAGTCAAGACTCTGTGGTGTTATGGATCCTGTCTCGGCCACGTGACGGTACACAGCAGCAAAGGTTGGATGACTCGGCTGTCTTCGGTCTGGAAACGCCGTCTGCTGCAGCCGTGCAGCCTCGTGTCCATTAACATTCGCGTGGTCGCACATGAAACACATGTCTGCCGACTCGCGAAATGAATATTCTTCCATCTCTGAGCGTAGCACTTCCAGCTAACTCACTTTCTGCAGCAAATGTTCATGTTAGCCATGTTCAAGACAGACGAATGACGAATGTAAACAAGTCCTTCTGTCAACACAACGCCATCTAGTATACAATGAGTCAGAGGAGTTCATAGATAAGTGAAGTTGTTGGATTGTACCTGGAAAGCTGTTGAACGCCAACCTTCAATAGTAACACGAAAACGAAAGATTTAAGGACATATATTCATATAAACTTAGTTTTTCTTGTTTTGACGTTATCATCTGTATGAAGATTCCTCTGTAACATTTCTATGAATTTCGTCGATCTAGAGGCCACATTCGGAACTGTCTCTCTGAGTTGAATAAAACTTCCATATCATGACACCGATTTATCGGTTGGCCGGTAGCGAAAGTTTCTGCCTCAAAACGCAAGATATTCGAAATACTCCATTTTGGAACAGTTTCTTTAGCGAAATAGCACGAAGATACGACACACCTCTTCTTCTGCTTGCAAAACGTTTCGGTATTGTAATTATTTTTACCGTTTCTGTGCTGCACTTGTTGTCTTTAATTCGGGTGGCTAGACAACAAAATTCTACATTTTTTTCTATTTTAATTCTTTCAATTATGATTCACGTTAACTTCTAACTTTCTACTTCCATACTATCACAGTTTTAGGTTTTTGACTATTAATTCTGATCGAGTCATTGACATTGTCTTGATCGCATAAATCAGTAACGGTATTAAAGTTTGAGACTGAAACGATTTCAAAAAAATGTAAATGTTAGATCACATGTTCCATACAAAAGGTCTAGTGTCATGTAAATTGTAAGTTCACACTTCTTCCCAACTGTTGCAAATTTAGAAAAAAAATTCTGTATATGTCTTTCACTATCAGATATCGATTTCAAATCATCCTCAGATTTTATGCAGTGACGGGAACTGTGTTCCCTTTTGCTCCAAATGTTTTCTTGTTGAAGAGTTCCATAGCTTATTCGAAGAATAGGTCGGACAAATATGGTAATAACGAGCATACCTGCCTGACGCATTTTTTAATTTTAGTTTTACATTGCTCTCAATTACTGTCATTCCCCATACTCTGGTTTTTGTATCTATTTAATAGTGTTCTTAAATCACTCCAGTGTATCTTAACCCTCCGGTGGGCGCGCCTGCGGCAAATAGCCGCAAGATTCAGTTTTCTGTTAGTATCATAGATAGCGTTACAGTTGCGACCATGTCCAGATACGTATTTGTTGTTCTCAACGGATGTCACCACTTACTACATTTGCGCTATTCATGCTTCCAGCAGTTTGGTCGCTATTGTTGTTTGAAACGTGAGTGTTGCGTTTGCGGTGTGTTTACCGCTACGTGCCTTGTGATGTAAGTATTTTCTGTACTTGTGTTTTCCTTTCGCCTTAAGGCAATCTTTCTCAACCGTGATTTATTTTCAGATAATATTCTTAAGAGTTTATTTTATCATCAAGAACATTAACACATTTAATCACACTATGTAAGCATGGAAGTAGTTGCCAGGGAGTAACTGATGAAATCATAACCAAATTCCTTTTAACAAATGGGAATTTTATTCACTTTAATAGTGCCTAAAAGCATTTTTTAAAAGAAACAGATTTCAAATCATAATCTAAATAGCAAAGTTACAATTTATTCAGAGGCAGAAAGAAACAAGTTTCGATTGTACGAGCTTTCGGGCAGAGAACCTTGCCACTCCCTTTTGACACGGCCGTAGTTACGACCGCTCACAACAGCCTCTGAAAGACTACACTGGTGCAAATGTGCAACACACCAGATAACTTTAAACTAAGAGGTTTAACAATTTACACAAGCACAAAAACTATGAATCCCCCTGAAACACCCCCGTTTAAATTCCTTATTGGGTTTGGTGTAATTTACCGAAGCCGCCAAACAGTCAATATTTACGATTAAATGACCGTGTGTTTTTGATGGATGAAAGGCTGTTGGTTCTTCTGCTGTGGTTACGGGGGTATTTCAACCGAGTGCGGCTGTTCTGAGACGGAATAGTTAATGACTGAAAGTTTACAAACTGATATATATTTTCTACTAACACACAAACTCTGAGACAGTTGCTACCTTCACCTTACACATCTAGTCACAGTTACATGTTTTTATTGGTTGCTGATTTCAAGTACTTCGTCACACTCAATGATGATGGTTAACATTCACAACAATCCTCACTGCAATCCATAGTTGTTGCTGGCCGACGCGGTTGACACGAAACACGTAACTCGGGACTTGTCACTTATGGTTTTATATCACTCGCGAATCGGTATCGATGAGGGTCCATCCCACGATGATCAGGGGGACGCGCTCACTCGTCATACTTCGGTGAATTTACCGTTTACTACTCACTCGACCACCATTCTTGCCCGTCTCTCCAGTACTACAGCTCACTCCACACTTTCCAGTACTACTGCTCACTCGACACTAGTCTCACTGCCTCGTGCAGCACTCGACAATCGACTCCTGTCTGCTATCGAACTGAACGTCGGATACTAGCATCTATGTTCGTGGGATCACGGATCCCTTACACCCCGTAGGAGGACTGGAAATGGTACAAAACACTAACAATTAAAATGTTAACCTTGCCGCCGAATGCGCAACTTGATTTTAACTTCTAAGAAAAGTCTTACGGCGAAAGGGTGGCAACTTTATTTACTAACATGATCATTTAAATAAAATACCATGAAATGCAATCTTATATAAAATTCGACAAGGTTGGCCAAACAATAGTTAAGATGCTCTATAGTACACAGATACCGCCTCTCAAGATTATAGGCAATACTATCAAAGTTTCCAAAGATCAAAACATATTTCAGGTATTAGGCCGTTACACTCCAAGCAATAAATTCGTTAACACACCAAATCCGACAAACATGACAGAGGCAGCTACTAACGGACGGTAGATTGATAGGGAGATTACCGAACAACCCGAACCGCAGGTTGCTCTAACCCGACCCAACTCCACAACGGAGAAACTGACCCACCAAATTTATAAACAACCACCTTCCCGCGGGTGGGCAAACGGAGAATAATGGTGGGACGACCCCAACGCAAAACGGCTGGTGACCTCACCAAGAAAACAAGTAGAATTTAACAAGAGTAAATCAAACAACACATCACCAATCACTTAACTTCTAATAAACTGCGATTTCTGGAGAAGACCTGGCGCAGCACCCCCAAATCGCTCTCCCGAACCGTCCGCTGCCAGCCGCTTCAACGGACGCAGGAAGGCGCGCCGATCTCCCGTCTCACGGCGTCGCAGCTCGCACCGACCAGACTGATGTCGTGGGTTGACTCCTGTTGCTCTCGTGTCGACCGCGAAGTCACTACCCCTCGCTAAACGCCGCGGCCCACTGGACTCACGTGGCGATCTCACATGCGCCGACGCTCAAGACGGACAAGTCATCATGTGTGTCAGTGCGCGACCGACCAACCGATCGATCCAACCGCCAATGACCATTGCCTGAGTAGAGCAGACTGGCGGCCTAACGCAGAGACTCAGATGCAGGAACTAAGCCCCGACCGGGCGGCCACTCGCTAAGTTCTCTTACCGGCGGAGTGGAAAGACTCTCATTTTGCCGGCTTTAAAGTTTGGTCAGAACGACAGACATACCAGCACTCCGAACGACAGACAGACACTAACTGCCTAACAAATGCGGACGAGGGGCAGACTAGCAAGCTGGGGACGAGAGACTGACCCAGACTGACTGACTGGCGAGCTCATAGCCCCCGTTAAATGCACGTGAGCAGGCAACCTTTCCCCTTTGCCACCAGAGGGAGACACCAAAGCTGCGATTGCCACAGCGGCGCCACCGCCAGAAACGGAGGGCGACTGCTTCACAATACGCGCTGCGGCGCGCTCTTAAAAACAGCAATTTTTACCACGGCTTACTTTCTTTTATATCAGTATATAATGAATATTCGAATCGAATCAAAGTTCCTATATGCAATTTTCATTACTTTTTTACACTCTTGGATATTGCTTTGCTGCAATATATTACTTTTACAAAAACATGTGTTTCATTAGGTCTCATAAAAGCGTGGAAATGGAGAAAATAAAGGCACCGTCTAACTGTGCGTCCTGAAGACTATGAGAGAGTATTGCGAGAATTGTCAGAAGAAGAATTACAAGAATTGTCAGATTCGTGTGAATCTGAGTCGGAGGAGGAAGTCATTGAAGAAGAAAACCACAGCAGTGACTCCGAACAATCAACAGAGGAAACAGATGATCACCTGGTTGAATAGCAGAGACAACAAACAGAGGATTGGAAACGTTACCTGGTCAGACTAGTCTCGTTTCAAATTTTATCGAGCGGATGGACGTGTACGCGTATGGAGACAACCTCATGAATCCATTGAACCTACATGTCAGCAGGGGACTGTTCAAGCTGGTGGAGGCTATGTAATGGCGTGGGACGTGTGCAGTTAGAGTGATATGGGACCCCTGATACGTCTATATACGACTCTGACAGTTGACACGTGCGTAAGCATCCTATCTGATCACTTGCATCCATTCATGTCCGCTGTGCATTTCGACGGACTTGGGCAATTCGAGCAGGACAATGCGACATCCCACACATCCAAAATTGCTACAGAGTGGCGCCAGGAACACTCTTTTGAGTTTAAACAGTGCCGCTGGCCACCAAACTCCGCAGACACGAACATTATTGAGCATATCTCTCTGAGGCAGAGCCTCGGTGTTGCCGTAGCTTCATAGAGCTTCTCCCGCAGCCGTTTTGTCTTCATAGTTGAAATCTGGCTACGTGCTGCCAGCTGTCAGGGATCGATTCGGCTATAGCTAATTGTAAGACATTGATTCGGATGTTACTGTCAAATGCTTGCAGAGTTCTGCTAAGAGTCAAGACAGTCAACAAAAATATTCGCCTTTATATGAATAAAGGTCGACATTAAAAAATTACTGCATAACGCAAGCAGTCGTCTCTCATGACTCGTAAATATGCTCGAAATTATTGACAGGCAAAGTCAGAGAAAAGCTCAAGTCGAAAGGTATCCAAAAGCCCTAGAAACTTCTGCACCTAGCGAGTGTGAGAGCTACGGTGCGGACACGAACTGTTACACATAATTTCTTTCTTCCACAGTTCTACTAGATTTCAGCTGGCAGCTCACGTGGGCCAGAAGATATGTTTAGTTACAATTCTTTCAGCGTTGCTTGAGATTCCATCTGTCCCCCACGGTTTTCTGTGTTCCATTAGCTTTCCTTTTTTTAGTGTATTGATTGCTTTTTTGTTACAGTTTCGTCCTCTTTAGTTCATAATGTTAATGTATTACTGTTATCCGTTAGGACGCTGAACCTTATGGCTTACCCTTTCTTTTCAAGTTCTATAATTATTTTCATGTGCACTCTTCATCGTTCTGCATTAATGTTTTACTTTCCTTACGAAGTCGAACTACACCGCTGTAAAGCTATCAAGCACCATTGTCCACATCTGATCCTGTACAGCTCTTGCTGGACTTCATCTGATTTCTATCCCTTCGTTATAATAATGTAAAATAGATTTGGTATCTTTTATTATAGCATGGAACTTTCCTTCTTTTACACACTTTGTGTTTATCACCATGATATGTTCCTTAAAAAATTGAAGTAGATGTTTCCCTGTATTATTGATCATTCTTAATCCAAGTCTCCCTGCCAACCCCCTTTAAAGATTACCCCCAACTGCGGCACTGAAATCATCCATTATCATTATAGTTACCTTATCACTTTTTAGTTTTCTTAGCGCTTCCATATTTCAAACTCATAAGCATATACAGAAGGTGGGAAGTAGACTTGGCAGTTTAGCGGAAATCCTTATTATCATTAAACATTTACATGATAGATGTTCATAACATCATTCCTCCTTTTTTCCGTCATGATTACTACACAGTTTCTGTCTCGTTATCCTCTTTCATTAAACATTAATCTCGGTACATAACTATTGTATCTCCCTCTCCTTGTCATCTGATTTTCACCATGATAGCATATGAAGGTTATCATTGATCACAACAATTTTAAATTCTTCCAGTTTCCAAGCATTTAGTAGTGCCCTTCTGTTCCATGGTCCTAGCGACATCCTTCCTTTATACTGCGACGTTTTCTCTCACTCTCGGCTTGTGCCAATTTACTCATAAGCTGCCAGATCTTGGATTCTCACGAGTTACATGATCAGCAACATTCTATTCCATTTGTTTGGGTCAGGGTGGGACAGAGTACGGGTACTTGATTAGATTGTTATCATGATACATGCTTCAGTTACGTGCTACATACTGCAAAATGTCACTTTCTTCTTCGACGTTCACTTCTCATTCACTACCTAGAAGAACAAACTCATTTTCGTTCTCTATCTCCTCCAAATGGCCACTTCGCATATCATTATCACTTATACATCTCGTAACTTGTTATCTTCACAGAAGCAATGCCGGGTGAAACGAGTGCAATCACTTGCATACATCGCCGGCCGATGTGGCCGAGCGGTTTTAGGCGCTAGAGTCTGGAACCACGCGACCGCTACGGTCGCAGGTTCGAATCCTGCCTTTGGCATGGATGTGTGTGATGTCCTTAGTTAGGTTTAGGTACTTCTAACTTCTAGTGGGCTGATGACCTCAGATGTTAAGTCCCATAGTGCTCAGAGCCATTTGAACCATTTGAACCATCTGCTTATGGCCACACGACGGTAGTCAACAGACTTTGAATGTGGAATGGTGGTTAGAGCAAGACGCAAGGGACTTTCCACATCGAAAATCAATTCAATATTACGAGATCCACTGTGTGAAGAGTATGCCGGGAATACCAAATTTCAGGCATTACCCATCACCATGGAGAACGCAGTGGCCGATGGCGTTCACTTAACGACGGAGAACAGTGGCGTTTGCTTAGTTTTCAGTGCTAACAGACAAGCAACACTGCGCGAAATAACAGTAGAAATCAATCTGGGACATACGGCGAACGTATCTGTCAGGACAGTGCGGCGAAATTCGACTTTAATGGGCTATGGCAGCAGACGACCTACCCACGTGCCTTTGCTAAGAGACAACATCGCCTCCAGCGCCTCTTCTTGGTTCGTGACCACCTCAGTTGGATGACTAGAAGACCCAGGCCTGGTCAGACGAGTCCCGATTTCATTTGATGTGATGGTAGGGATGGAGTGTGGCGCAGACCGCACGAAGCCATGGACCGAGGTTTTCAATAAGGCACTCTGCGACCTGGTGGTTGCTCCATATTGGTGTGGGATGAACTGTGTCCTCTGGTCCAACTGAACCGATCATTTGCTGGAAATGGCTATGTTCGGCTACTTGGAGACCATTTACAGCCAAACAATGATCGAATTATTGTGGACGACAATGCGCCATGGCACCGGACCACAATTGTTCACGATTGGTTTGATGAACATTCTCGACAATTAGAGTGAATGATTCGGCCACTCGGATCGCCCGATACGATTTCTATCGAACATTTATGGTACATAAGTGAGAGGCCAGTTCATGCACCAAATTCTGCACCGGCAACTCTTTCGCAGTTGTAGGCGGCTATAAAGGAGCATGGTTCAAATACTGCTCCAAGGGACTTCCAACGACTTTAATGAGATTTTCACTCTGCAGCGGAGTGTGCAGGGATATAAAACTTCCTGATAGATTAAAACCGTGTGCCGGACCGAGACTCGAACTCGGGACCTTTGCTTTTCGCGGGCAAGTGCTCTACCATCTGAGCTACCCAAGCACGAATCACGACCCGTCCTCACAGACGAGGTACTGGCAGAAGTAAAGTTGTGAGGACGGGGCGTGAGTCGTGCTTGGGTAGCTCACATGGTGGAGCACTTGCCTTCGAAAGGCAAAGGTCCCGACTTCGAGTCTCGGTCCGGCACATAGTTTTAATCTGCCAGGAAGTTTCCAACAACGTATCGAGTTGCACTACGCCGTGCAAAATGAGGTCAGACACGATATTAGAAGGTAACCTATGATCTTTGTCATCTCATTGTAGTGCGCGGATGACTAACTGGGCTTTTGTTCGTGACCAGAGAGTCAGGATTGCTTGCCTCATTTCTTCTTCGTAATGGCCCTGTAATTTTCAGCTGCTCCTTTTTTTTTTTTTACCTGGCTTGTGGCCTGAGCTATCCATAGGCAAATAGTGTCTCACTCTTTTTAAAATGTTAAAATGTACGTCTGACTGATTAAGTTTGAACACAGGCAGGAAATTGTGGAAAATTCCACTGAGTTTTCTGTTTGAGTTTTGTCGAGTAAGCTACGATGGAAGCAAAACACGAAGTATTTGGCGGGTTCCTGGCTCCCACCAGACTGGGGGACCCTCTGGCGCTGACAGGCCGTTTTTTGTGATTGGTGAAACGACACCACCCTAAGACGTGCCGACCAGGCGGCGACTAAGGTGCCTTTCTAAAAAGTTTGACGAACATGGAGAAGCAGGACCATGAGGTGATTAACACATGTGTGCTCTTAGTATAAGCAGGATTTCGGTAGGGTCCGTTGATTCATTTCATAATATGATGCAGGTGTTTATTGAGTAACTGTAATTCCTCTTCGAAGAGTATTAATACTCTTTGGTAGTGTATGCACGGTAAAATCTTTCCAAAGTTGGCTGCCTTTCCACTTGCGAAGCATGAGTATGACTCCATGAATAAAATTATCACTATAATCGTTGATCAGATCTTTTTAAGCCGATCAAAATGCATATCGGGATCGATGTCTAAATTTGCGTGTGCCAATTTTTATGAATTTGGTCTGTTTTTCGGCGGAATGAGTTGGAGGCGTCGGCTCGCTTATAATGTGGTCTTCCCTTAGTTTTATACGGCAGTTCTTGATTGTTATCAATGCAGGCAAGCCAGGGAAGAAATTGGTAGCTCTGAGAATCAGTGGGCAATACCGTAGCCTCTCTACTATGGTGAAGTTAGTTTCTGGACCTTGTTTCCTACACCTGTGAGGCCATTATGATTACCTGCGATCCTTTCCCTTGTAATTTTGCTTCTATAACTGATGTTTGGAAGTTATTGCATTCCCAAGTGTATTCGTGTTACAATCCTTCACCAGTGTTACTATTTGTTTAATTCCGCCCCCCCCCCCCCCCCCATTACCTCTAAAGTAACCATATCGATAATTTTATCTTCTCTTTGATACTTGCTGAGTGAGTTGAGGAAAGACAGTTTGAAACATAATAAATGTTAAGTTTCATGGGAAACAACTCACTATTGGGTCTCCCCCCCCGCGTGTTCATTTTGCCATCTTTCCATTTCGCTGTAAGATCACTCAAAATGACGATGTTTCTCTGAATAGAAGAATTTAATATAACCCTTACCCTGCCGCGTCGTGAGCGTTTTGCGTCACAAATTAATGGACTCTATTCATTGATGATGTCATATAACATTGCACAGCAATGGCAAATAAAAAGAAAAGAAAAATGTATCCCAAACCAAAAGAGAACATCAACCTTTTAATGAAGCCTTGTTATTCGACAAATGGCAGACGTAGTATTCTGTTACTGTGCAGGGTGATTCATCTGCCCCTACGAATGTTGTTTTATGCAAACCACATTTTGTCTGTATCAGGAACAGTGTCCAGACTGACCACACTCACGTAATCGATGTGTTCTCTGTCGGTGCTTTTGGTGACTGTTGGCAAACGGAAACATAAAAAGACTACTGTGGAGTGGCCATGAGCTACATGGCATATTTGGACCAAGATATGCCTTGCTTCTGACATATTTACTCTTTCGTAAATGGTTCAGAAACGCTGCCTTATGAAGTGTGTTTCACCAATGGAAAAAACGAAATTAATAGAACATTTTAAAATTTGAAGCACAGAAGTAACGGTTTTCCGGTGTATAACTATGAAAAGATTAATATTTGTCTCAGCGCGTTAATGTGCTAAAGTAGTTTCATAAACAAAATTTGTACAATAGGTCTAAGATGTCGTCGTATGCTTTACCAGTTACGGAAAATCGTAGAGATTTGGGCCACTATTTTACTTCAGCATAAAATTTGTGTGTTTTTCAGTCTTTTCTGGCAGTTAGATCTATAAAGTGTCATATAAACTAAGTACAAAAAATTATTGAAGCACTGCCGCTTAAAATATAAGAGATACGATAAAATGAAAATACACAAGAGCTGTCCATCTCACCCATGGTTGTATGGGTGAGATAGGCCAAGGTTCCGGGAGATATGGATTGTATAAAAAGGTTACGCTTAAAGAAAAAGAGTAAATTAAAATTACATATTTTTATTTTCAATATATTTTAATGAATACAGGATTATATTATTAAATATTTTAGTCAAAAACTAATTTATCAGTTTATTATAAATTTTGATTGAGTGTTGGCTTTTCTAATGAGCTGTTGGCGTTGTTTAAGCATTAGCACATCTTTCTCTCATCACAGCAATTACACTGATTATCAAATGTTGAACAACATTCAAGTGACTGTTCAAAAATGATTCAGATGGCTCTGAGCACTATGGGACTTAACATCTGAGGTCATCATTCCCCTAGAACTTAGAGCTACTTAAACCTAACTAACCTAAGGACATCACACACATCCATGCCCGAGGCAGGATTCGAACTTGCGACCGTAACGGTCTCGCGGTCCGAGACTGTAGCGCCGAGAACCGCTCGGCCATCCCGGCCGGCTTCATAATACATCTCAGAAAATCCAACACATTCATTTTCATCCTGTTTGTCAATTTTTTTTTATTTTTCGTAATCTTCCTCAGTGTCGACATCTGATGAACATCATGAGCTATTTGCATAGTTTTCCATTTTAGTTTTTTAATTCTGTTTTCCACCACTAATATTTCCCTTTCGTGATTTTTTTTTTATTTTTCCTTTGTCTTCTTATCCCTCTTTTTCGTTACAGTTTCAATATTTTCAGCACTGTTCGCTCCTTTGTATCAAACCGCTGTCTTCATCTTAAAATTCATGTCTTTATGAATAAAATGAACTAGTGATATTTGTTTCAATAGTTTTCTCTGTGTAGGCTTAGGAATAGTCAGTTTTGAAGAGGTGATTTTGGAAGACTTAGTTTAATAGGAGTGGAGTGCAAAGTTGAAACATTGATTGACTTTAACTTTTCCAGATAACTGTGCTCTTTCCATGTGCTCGCGACCACTAAGTCTCTTAATGAGCTCTGAACTGGTTGGTTGGCCTGTGTGAAAGAATATGTCCTTCCATTTGTCTCCATAAACGTTTCTTCCGACAGATAAACATGGCCTGGGACGGCGGTCATCTTCAGTGGCATCATTCCACGTGCCGCAAAGCTAAATGTAATTGCGCTCCATGTCCCCTTCATTACTCTGGTCCTTCTCTCCTCATTATGCAACCACGCGATAATGCTTTTCGACTTACCAAAACGGAGAATGTGATTCTTCTCCAGAACTAACACGAAAATAATAGCATCACTTTTGCACTAAGACATTTAAATTTTTGTTCATCATTTTCAGCAACTATTTTTGAAGTACGTCGACGTGAAGAAATAGCTCACTAGTTGCGTTAAAAATTGTTTTTAACGCAACTGGAGCGCTATTTCTTCACATCGGAAATCTGGTTATTCCATTCACACCCCCACCCCCTGTGCAATCGGACTTCTTCTCTGTGCCACCTACACTTGCTTCACACAATCATAGAAGGCTGGACGTGATGAAAGCTCAAAAAATTGTAAGACTCCTTCACACAGTAAAAGTAAAATTATGTTCTACTCCAATTCAAAAGAGCCATTTCAAATATTTACCGGAAATTCCGAAAAAATATAAAATCAAAATATCTGCACTTGATGTTGCAATGTTGATATCGATATATCGATGAACACAGACTTCGTCGATACATACAGATATTTCCTGGGATGAATATCGACATAGGGAAATATCAATATTTTATCAACAGTCCAATTTTACACCGCATTTTTTCACAAAACAGCTTCCTCACAAATAGTTATTCTCCAGCAGTGCATTTGTGAAATATGCCACTGGTCCGTTTCATTTGGCGGTCCAACTCTCCCGGATTTACACTATTCTACGATATTCTGACAATGTGTTTCACATCTCCAGAGCGAACTGGCCAACACAGTTGTTCTGTCATGTGGGATTGCATGAAACGACATCGGATTGCGGCAGCTGAAACATTCTGTATAGGGTGTATAGGGAACGCAGTAAATGGGCAGACATAAGTGCATGTTCCAGCCAAGAAAAATATTCATCAAGCTGTTCCATCAACTTGACGGCATGCTATCATTTGCAGCAAGGGTAATGTATGGCTGTCGAACTCGCATAGTTTACTCGTCGAATTTTAAGGGCAGGGTGTCGCACCTTCGCATTCTCTACGCCTAGTGCGATCGTACATTACGCAAAATTCAATGAGCGATATACTGACAAAAACATCAGTTAGCCTGTACTTCATTAAACAGATTTCTGCCTCTTTTTTTCGGAGGGGGCTAATGCCACTCTTCCTCAGCAGCAAGCTACCTCTTCATCTCAAAATAGCACCAACGTCCTCAATTACTTGTTAGGAACATTCCAATCTCTGTCTGCCCCTACGGGTTTTACCTTCTACAATATCTTCTAGTAGCATGGAGTTTTTCCCCGTGATTTAATACTATATTATCATACTGACTCTTCTTCTTGTCACTGTTATCCATATGTTCTTTTCCTCGCCGATTCGTCTGAGAAATACCTCATTACTTATCACTCTACTGAACTTTCAACATCCTTCCGTAACACGACAACTCAAACCCTTATATTCTCTTATTTTCCGGTTTTCCCGGAGTCCATAATCCACTTCCATACAAAGATGTCTTCCAGGTGTACGTTGCCAGAAACTGCCCCCTTAAGTTACAGCCTATGTTTGATACTACCAGACTTCTTTAAGCTTACAGGATACCAGAATTGCTGCACGACTTCTACAATTTCGATGTTAAAATTGTCGCTAATCTCATTCCTGCAACTCATCATTACCTCCGTCTTTTTCGGATTTCCTCATAGTACAAATTCTGTGTTCATTAGACTGTTCATTCCATTCAACAGTAGCTGCAAATCTTCCTCATTCTCAGGGAGGATACCCATGTTATCTGTTAATCCCATCATTAATATCTCCTTGTATTCTAATCCCATTCCTGAATTTATGGCTGTGGGTATACTTAAAGGAAACGATCTAATCCACACCTGTCGGCAACGTACACTCGTTAGAGGAAAGTGTGGCTCATGCACCTCACGAAATCCGAAGGCAGCAAGGTGTTCTCTCAAGAGTTCCTTGGGAAGGAGAGCTGAAGGATTTGTAACAATAAGAGGTTGTCGTCAGATGGCTATCATAGGGCAGAACGTCCCACATTCCAACAAGTATTTTTTTCTGGATATTTGTTTGTAAGACCTTTCTCGTAATAATTTTGACCATAATTATTACCCGTAAGAACATTCGACACCTCTTTTAAAAACTCCGTTGCGCTATTTGAGGGTCCCATGTTGTGACCCGTGTTGTGAAGCCTGCGACAGTAAGCAGGTGAAAAATGAAACAGTTATCTGACACTGGACCAGAAGCGCAATATCAAAATTACGGACGAGTTTCAAAACTGGAGCGGAGGGTGTTAAGAGTTCATAGCTCATATTAACCACTTGTAAGACCACCACCCTATATTTGGATCAAATGTTGGTTCTTGATTCCTACTCCTTTAGTTTGCTGTCATATTAGTTTGGCATCGGACTCTTAATTTTGACAGCACTGCCAGGTAGCTTTACTCATACGGTACACGTATCACAGTATTGAAATATCTAACCATGTGTCTACGTGACACGTGCGCTGTCAGATTCCAAGTCTCGCTACTCTACATAAACAAGTCAGTAACCTCCGTCCATAGGCTCTGTCAGGCCCACCGATACCGACCGACGGCCATGTCATCCTCCGCCAACTAATGCGGTATAGAGCGATACCGGGTCAGCACGCCACTCTCCTAGCAGTTGTAAGTTTTCGAGATCTGGAGCCGCTACTACTCAGTCAAGTAGCTCCTCAGTTGGTATGACGAAGATAAGTGCGCGCCTTTCCAGTCTTCCCACCAAGGATAAATCTCTGACAGCCGGTCGAGTGGCCGAGTGGTTCTAGGCTCTACAGTCTGGAACCGCGCGACCGCTACGGTCGCAGGTTCGAATCCTGCCTCGGGCATGGATGTGTTCTAAGTTCTAGGGGACTGATGACCTCCGAAGTTAAGTCTCATAGTGCTCAGAGCCATTTCATTTCAAATCTCTGACAGTACCGGGAATCGAACCCATGTCCTCCACATGGCAGTCAGTTGCAATGGCCATCCAGTTACGGAGGCTGGCAAACATAACGATAAAGGTCTCTTGAAGTCAGAAAAAATATGTATTAAGCACTGAATTTAATTTCGTAGATAGACATTTAAAGCTCATCCGCAAAACATTAGCATTAGACGATAACACATCAATCGAGTTAGCCATTTCTCTACTTGTTCAGTCCTGTCGCCATAATTTGTTATGCGTTTTTTTCTTTTTCACGCAAAACTAACCTGAATCGGCATTTAATATTTTCGTGACTATTTTTCACACTATAATGTGCGAGTTCACACATTGCATTCGCCTGTGATGCACTTTGCAGTCTCGCACCCGCCCCCTCCCCCCCCCCCCTGACTAGACTCCCACTCACCAAATCCACCGGCGCCAAAATACTCCTATACTTGAGTCATGGTGTATCCCGTAGCATCTAGCAACAGCAGCTAAAATCAGTGCCGTACAACTGGCTTCCGGTCGAAATAGACCAATTACATGTTGTTGTTGTTGTTGTTGTGGCCTTCAGTCCTGAGACTGGTTTGATGCAGCTCTCCATGTTACTCTATCCTGTGCAAGCTTCATCTACCAGTACCTACTGCAACCCACATCCTTCTGAATCTGCTTAGTGCATTCATCTCTTGGTCTACCTCTACGATTTTTACCCTCCACGCTGCCCTCCAATACTAAATTGGTCGTCCCTCGATGTCTCAGAACATGTCCTACCAACCGGTCCCTTCTTCTTGTCAAGTTGTGCCCCAAACTCCTCCTCTCCCCAATTCTATTCAATACCTCCTCATTAGCTATGTGATCAACCCATCAAATCTTCAGCATTCTTCTATAGCACCACATTTCGAAAGCTTCTATTCTCTTCTTGTCCAAACTATTTATCGTCCATGTTTCACTTCCATACATGGCTACACTCCACACAAATTTCTCTTCTTCAGAAACGATATCCTTGCCATTGCCAGTCTACATTTTATACGCTCTCTACTTCGACCATCATCAGTTATTTTGCTCCCCAAATAGCAAAACTCCTTTACTACTTTAAGTGTCTCATTTCCTAATCTAATTCCCGCAGCATCACCCGACTTAATTCGACTACATTCCATGATCCTCGTTTTGTTCATCTTATATTCTCCTTTCAAGACACTGTCCATTCCGTTCAACTGCTCTTCCAAGTCCTTTGCTGTCTCTGATAGAATTACAATGCCATCGGCGAACCTCAAAGTTTTTATTTCTTCTCCATGGATTTTAGTACATACTCCGAATTACTCTTTTGTTTCTTTCACTGCTTGCTCAATATACAGATTGAATAACATCGGGGAGAGGCTACAACCCTGACTCACTCCTTTCCCAACAACTGCTTCCCTTTCATGCCCTCGACTCTTATAATTGCCATCTGGTTTCTGTACAAATTGTAAATAGCCTTTCGCTTCCTGTATTTAACCCCTGACACCTTTAGAATTTGAAAGAGAGAATTCCAGTCAACATTCTCAAAAGCTTTCTCTAAGTCTACAAATGCTAGAAACGTAGGTTTGCCTTTCCTTAATCTATTTTCTAAGATAAGTCGTAGGGTCAGTATTCCCTCACGTGTTCCAACATTTCTATGGAATCCAAACTGATCTTCCCCGAGGACGGCTTCGACCAGTTTTTCCATTCGTCCGTAAAGAATTCGTGTTAGCATTTGCAGCTGTGACTTATTAAACTGATAGTTCGGTAATTTTCACATCTGTCAACAACTGCTTTCTTTGGGACTGGAATTATTATATTCTTCTTGAAGTCTGAGTGTATTGCGCCTGTTTCATACATCTTGCTCACCAGATGGTGGAGTTTTGTCAGGACTGGCTCTCCCAAGGCCGTCAGTAATTCCAATGGAATGTTGTCTACTCCCGGGGCCTTGTTTCGACTCAGGTCTGTCAGTGGTCTGTCAAAATCTTCACGCAGTATCCTATCTCCCATTTCATCCTTATCTACATCCTCTTCCATTTCCATAATATTGTCCTCAAGTACATCACCCTTGTATAGACCCTTTATATACTCCTTCCACCTTTCTGCCTTCCCTTCTTTGCTTAGAACTGGGTTTCCATCTGAGCTCTTGATATTCATATAAGTGGCTCTCTTTTCTCCAAAGGTCTCTTTAATTTTCCTGTACGCAGTATCTATCTTACCCCTAGTGAGATAAGCCTCTACATCCTTACATTTGTCCTCTAGCCATCCCTGATTAGCCATTTTGCACTTCCTGTCGATCTCATTTTTGAGACGTTTGTATTCCTTTTTGCCTGCTTCATTTACTGCGTTTTTATATTTTCTCCTCACATCAATTAAATTCAATATTTCTTCTGTTACCCAAGGATTTCTACCAGCCTTCGTCTTTTTACCTACTTGATCCTCTGCTGCTTTCACTACTTCATCATTCAGAGCTATCCATTCTTCTTCTACTGTATTTCTTTTCCCCATTCCTGTCAATCGTTTCCTTATGCTCTCTCTGAAACTGTACAATCTCTGGTTTAGTCAATTTATCCAGGTCCCCTCTCCTTAAATTCCCACCTTTTTGCAGTTTCTTCGTGTAGTACGTAAAGAAATACGAATGTTTTAGTTGGACCACTTTTCTCGCTTTGTGATAGATGGCGTTTTAATAATCACAAACGTATGGCTCACCATTTTAGACGAACAATCGGTAACAGTTAGGTTATTTTAAATTCAAATACAGAACTTAGGTACGTTTGAATATTTTATTTCGGTTGTTCCAATGTGATACATTTACCTTTGTGAACTTATCATTTCTGAGAACGCATGCTGTTACAGCGTGATTAACTGTAAATACCATATTAATGCAATAAATGCTCCAAATGATGTCCGTCAACCTCTATGCATTTGACAATACGTGTAACGACATTCCTCTCAACAGCGAGTAGTTCGCATTCCGTAATGTTCGCACATGCACTGACAATGCGCTGACGCATGATGTCAGCCGTTGTCGGTGGATCCCGATATCAAGTATCTTCAACTTTCCCCACAGAAAGAAATCCGGGGACGTCAGATCCGGTGAACGTGTGGGCCATGGTATGGTGCTTCGACGACCAATCTACCTATCATGAAATATGCAGTTCAATACCGCTTCAACACCACGCGACCTATGTGCCGGACATCCATCATGTTGGAAGTACATCGCCATTCTGTCATGCAGTGAAACATCTTGTAGTAACATCAGTAGAGCATTACGTAGGTAATCAGCATTCATTGCATCATTTAGATTGCCATCGATAAAATGGGGACCAATTATCCTTCCTCCCATGATGCCGCACCATACATTAACCCGCCAAGGTGGCTGATGTTCCACTTGTCGCTGCCATCGTGGATTTTCCGTTGCCAAGTAGTGCATATTACGCCGGTTTATGTTACCGCTGTTGGTGGATGACGCTTCGTCGCTAAATAGAACGCGTGCAAAAAATCTGTCATCGTCCCGTAATTCCTCTTGTGTCCAGCGGCAGAACTATACACGACGTTCAAAGTCGAAGCCATGCAATTCCTGGTGCATAGAAATATGGTACGGGTGCAGTCGATGTTGATGTAGCATTCTCAACGTCGACGTTTTTGAGATTCCCAATTCTCGCGGAATTTGTCTGCTACTGATGTGCGGATTAGCCGCGACAGCAGCTAAAACATCTACTTGCGCATCATCATTTGTTGCAGGTCGTGGTTGACGTTTCACATGTGGCTGAACACTTCCTGTTTCCTTAAATCACGTAACTATCCGGCGAACGGTACGGACACTTTAGGATGATGTCGTCCAGGATACCGAGCAGCATACATAGCACACGCCCGTTGGGCGTTTTGATCACGATAGCCATACATCAAAACGATATCGACCTTTTCCTCAATTGGTAAACGGTGCATTTTAACACGGATAATGTATCACGAAGCCAATACTGTCCGCACTAGCGGAATGTTACGTGTTATCACGTTCTTATAGGTTTGTGACTATTACGGCACCATCTGTGACAAAGCGAAAAAAGTGGTTCAACTAAAACATTCATATTTCTTTACGTACTATACGAATATGTAATTAAAAAAATGGGAGTTCCTATTTTAAAAAAACGCAGTTGATGTCCGTTTGATCTATGGCAGAGCCATCTAGCGGGCCAACCATAGCGCCATGTGGTTTCCCCATTCTAGCTAGATGAGTTTGGTTTTTGTAGATTTTTCATTTGATGATTATTTCGTGAGATACTTGGCCCCATCATTATCAATGGACCACCCTGTATAGGCGTTGCCGATGGCAGCACGGTATTCTACCTGTTTACATATATCTGTATTTGAATACTCACACCTATACCAGTTTCTTTGGCGCTTGACTGTGTTACAAGCATCTCGCATTGAAGTCCACGCTAAATTTCGAGCTTTAGTAAAAGATCGCCAGCCTTGGGGATTTTGGATTCATTTAAATTGGCACGCTGTTTCGGTGTTTTGGTTGTTAATTTATTTGGTATGAATCTCTCAATTGCTTTCGACCTATTTCTTTTAAACAAGCCACATCTGGTCTACAGTTACATTGTTACACTACTGGCCATTAAAATTGCTACAACACGAAGATGACGTCCTACAGACGCGTAATTTAACCGAGACGAAGAAGATTCTGTGTTATGCAAATGATTAGATTTTCAGAGCATTCACACAAGGTTGACGCCGGTGGCGACACCTACAACGTACTAAAATGAGGAAAGTTTCCAACCGATTTCTCATACACAAACAGGAGTTGACCGGCGTTGCCTGATGAGACGTTGAATGCCTCGTGTAATGAGGAGAAATGCGTACCATGAAGTTTCCGACTTTGATAAAGGTCGGATTGTAGCCTATTGCGAGTGCCGTTTATCGTATCGCGACATTGCTGCTCGCGTTGGTCGAGATCCAATGACTGTTAGCAGAATATGGAATCGGTGGGTTCAGGAGGGTAATAGGGAACACCGTGCTGGATCCCAACGGCCTCGTATCAATAGCAGTCGAGATGACAGGCATCTTATCCGAATGGCTGTAACGGATCGTGCAGCCACGTCTCGATCCCTGAGTCAACAGATGGGGACGTTTGCAAGACAACAACCATCTGCATGAACAGTTCGACGACGTTTGCAGCAGCATGGACTATCAGCTCGGAGACCACGGCTGCGGTTACTCTTGACGCTGCATCACAGACAGGAGCGTCTGCGATGGTGTACTCAACGACGAACCTGGGTGCACGAATGGCGAAACGTCATTTTTTCGGATGAATCCAAGTTCTGTTTACAGCATCACGATGGTCGCATTCGTGTTTGGCGACATCGCGGTGAACGCACATTGTAAGCGTGTATTAGTTATCGCCGTACTGGCGTATCACCCGGCATGATGGTATGGGGTGCCATTGGTTACACGTCTCGGTCACCTCTTGTTCGCACTGAAGGCACTTTGAACAGTGGACGTTATATTTCAGATGTGTTACGACCCGTGGCTCTACCCTTCATTCGAAACCCTACATTTCAGCAGGATAATGCACGACCTCATGTTGCAGGTCCTGTACGGGCCTTTCTCGATGCAGAAAATGTTCGACTGCTGCCCTGGCCAGCACATTCTCCAGATCTCTCACCAATTGGAAACGTCTGATCAATGGTGGCCGAGCAACTGGCTCGTCGTAATACGCCAGTCACTACTCTTGATGAACTGCGGTATCGTGTTGAAGCTCCATGGGCAGCTGTACCTGTGCACGCCATCCAATCTCTGTTTAACTCAATGCCCAGGCGTATCAAGGCCGTTATTACGGCCAGAGGTGGTTGTTCTGGGTACTGATTTCTCAGGATCTATGCACTCAAATTGCGTGAAAATGTAATCACATGTCAGTTCTAGTACAATATATTTGTCCAATGAATACCCGTTTATCATCTGCATTTCTTCTTGGTGTAGCAGTTTTAATGGCCAGTAGTGTAATTTGTAACGAGTGAACATCGGCTCCTCGTAATTCCCGGAGTCGTGTGGTAGGTAGTTCGTGAACCAGCGGACACGTGTGACGCCGGCGGTCTCCCCGGCGGCGGCAGCTTCGGATCGTGGCCGGCGAGGGTCAAGTCGGCGGCAGCGGCAGCGGCACATGCTCGCCTCGCGTGGCCTGGACTTCCCGGCCGCCGAAGGAATGAGAAGTTGAGCTATGCTCATAAGCGGCGGAATGTTCTCGGAATGCAATTAGGGCAGCGTTCCGCGCGGCGCGGGGAGATTGCGGGCAGCCGGCGTCACCGGCGCCGCCGGCGCTGCCGTGTGGTGCGGCTCGGCTCGGCCGCCGCGTCACCGCCGATAGAGTTATCACCGTCCGTGTAATGAAGTGCGCCGCCAGCCGCTGACAGCTAACAAGTGTTCCCCCGCGCCGCCGCCGCGAGTGCAACAAACCCGGCTCTTCCTGGAAGCGGCCTAACGGGACGCCCGCGGCCACCTCCGGCTTCTGTATGCAAAGCTGCCGTGCCCGAGTCAGTAGCGGGAGGAGCAGCAGCAGCAGCGGCTAGGAAAGCCTAGCCGCCGATAAATGGCGGCGCGCGCTCCCCGCGGCTAGTGCGTGACGCACATGCGTAACACCGCGCCCGGCCCCGTCCTGGGAAGCAGCGGGCGGCGCGATGCAAAACCGGGGCGGTTAGCGTCCTCCACTGTGCTCCGACCCTTTTTCGGTAGCGACATAGCAGAGATAGGTCGTTGAAATCTTACCAAAAGGAAAATCCTCCTCGGTATTCCAACCGAACACCACTCACTTGTGACTTCCATATTCACTGCTAAAAGAGGCGATATAGTGCTGCGGCTCTATCCATTACTGTACCGAAAAATGCACATTTATAGCTCCATTTATCTTATACTGGCGACCCGTTTCGGCTTTGCAACGGTAACACTATGTATCTACAGTCGAGCGACTTGTATGCCGTAGTGGCAATAACTTATACCACAGAAGATAAGACGGCGGCTCGCCACTTACCTGATGGCGACCCGCTCCTCACCATTCGATCTTGCAATTTATTTACTCATTTTTATTCTCTCCCGGAAAGGATGGGGTGAGCCCTTGTAGAATTCAGCTCTTTTTCACCGCGCCACTCTAGCTAGTACTACCCTTGAGCCCTTACACTACAATGTAGTTGTGGAAACCAGCGCTTTCCTACAGGAAACGACATGCTTCTGTAAAAATATGTATTTCAACTGAACATGGTACACATATACTTTACCATCAGGCAACAGTCGCTTGGGATAAGAACCACCTACCCATCACATCCCAAGGGATACGACGTCTTAACCAATGACATGTGTGAAAAACTGTCGCATCATGCATGACGTTATAATGTATTACTTCTGTGCTTCACTCGCAAAATGTACTGCGCAGCTTCGTACACAAAGATAAGGAGAGGTGGGCTACAAAGCGGTGCAGGAACTGTCGCCTAAGAAATGTGGACAGGGTGGTCCATTGATAGTGACCGGGACAAATATCTCACGAAATAAGCGTCAAACGAAAAAACTACAAAGAACGAAACTCGTCTACCTTGAAGGGGGAAACCAGATGGTGCTATGGTTGGCTCCGTAGGTGGCGCTGCCATAGGTCAAACGGATATCAAACGCGTTTTTTAAAAATAGGAACCCCCATTTTTATTACATATTCGTGCAGTACGTAAAGAAATATGAATGTTTTAGTTTGACCACTTTTTTCGCTTTCTGATAGTTGGCGCTGTAATAGTCACAAACGTATAAATACGTGGTACCACGTAACGCCGGCCGAAGTGGCCGTGCGGTTAAAGGCGCTGCAGTCTGGAACCGCAAGACCGCTATGGTCGCAGGTTCGAATCCTGCCTCGGGCATGGATGTTTGTGATGTCCTTAGGTTAGTTAGGTTTAACTAGTTCTAAGTTCTCGGGGACTAATGACCTCAGCAGTTGAGTCCCATAGTGCTCAGAGCCATTTGAACCATTTGTACCACGTAACATTCCGCCAGTGTGGACGGTATTTGCTTCGTGATACATTACCCGCTTTGAAATGGACCGTTAACGGGAGTGTGCTATGTATGCTGCTCGGTATCCTGGACGACATCATCCAAGTGTCCGGACCGTTCGCCGGATAGTTAAGTTATTTAAGGAAACAGGAAGTGTTCAAAAAATGGTTCAAATGGCTCTGTGCACTATGGGACTTAGCATCTGAGGTCATCAGTCCCTTGACTTAGAACTACATAAACCTAACTAACCTATGGATATCACATACATCCATGCCCGAGGCAGGATTCGAACCTGCGATCGTAGCGGTCGCGCGGTTCCAGGCTGAAGCGCCTAGAACCGCTCGGCCACCCCGGCCCGCCAGGAAGTGTTCAGCCACATGTGAAATGTCAACCACGACCTGCAACAAATGATGATGAACAAGTAGGTGGTTTAGCTGCTGTCGCAGCTAATCGACACATCAGCAACAGACAAATTGCGCGAGAATCGTGAATCTCAAAAACGTCCGTGTTGAGAATGCTACATCAACATCGATTGCACCCGTACCATATTTCTACGCACCAGGAATTGGATGGCGACGACTTTGAAAGTCGTGTACAGTTCTGCCACTGGGCACAAGAGAAATTACGGGACGATGGCAGATTTTTTGCACGCGTTCTATTTAGCGACGAAGCGTCATTCACCAATAGCGGTAACGTAAACCGCCATAATATGTACTATTGGGCAACGAAAAACCCACGATGGCTACGACAGGTAGAACATCAGCGACCTTGGAGGGTTAATGTATGGTGCGGCATTATGGGAGGAAGGATAACTGGCCCCCATTTTATCGATGGCAATCTAAATGGTGCAATGTATGCTGATTTCCTACGTAATGTTCTATCGACGTTACTACAAGATGTTTCACTGCATGACAGAATGGCGATGTACTTCCAACGTGATGGCTGTCCGGCACATGGTTGAAGCGGTGTTGCACAGCATAATTCATGACAGGTGGAATGGTCGTCAAAGCACCACACCATGGCCCGCACGTTTACCGGATCTGACGTCCCCGGATTTCTTTCTGTGGGGAAAGTTGAAGGATATCTGCTATCGTGATCCACCGTCAACGCCTGAGAACATGGGTCAGCGCATTCTCAATGCATGTGCGAACATTACGGAAGGCGAACTACTCGCTGTTGAGAGAAATGTCGTTACACGTATTGCCAAATTCATTGAGGTTGACGAACATCATTTTGAGCATTTATTGCATTAATGTGGTATTTACAGGTAATCACGCTGTAACAGCATGCGTTCTCAGAAATGATAAGTTTACAAAGGTACATGTATCACATTGGAACAACCGAAATAAAATGTTCAAAAGTACCTACGTTCTGTATTTTCATTTAAAAAACCCACCTGTTACAAATGTTCGTCTAAAATTGTGAACCATATGTTTGTGACTATTACAGAGCCATCTACCACAAAGCGAAGAAAGTGGTCCACCTAAAACATTCATAGTTCTTTACGAACTACACAAATATGTAATAAAAATGGGGCTTCCTATATTTAAAGAAAATCGCAGTTGATATGCGTTTGACCTATGGCAACGCCATCTATCGGGCCAACCATAGCGCCATCTGGTTTCCCCCTTCAAGCTAGACAAGTTTCGTTCTCTGTAGTTTTTTTGTTTGACGCTTATTTCGTGAGATATTTGGCTCGCTCACTATCAATGGACTATCCTGTATTCCTCCAGGTGAACAAAGAACCATTACAAATGCAACAAGAAATAGAGTCCAGCTCTCAGTGCCTACAAGGAAGAAGCTCCCTGTTCTAAAGCACAAACGATGGAGTTAAAGCCGCGACTGGGTGGTGTCTGTGTAGCAACATGTAATGAAGAGGCTCAGAGTGCCAGTGGGTTGTCTGGCCGCCACCGGCAGTCCTATATTGCAGCGGCAGAGAGCGCTCGTAGTTCAGATGCGTGGCTCAGCGGGTGCGCTCCATTGGGTCCGCCAGATCCCGGGATCTTGTACGAGCGCTATCGGCATCTGTAGGAAACCTGCAATTCTGTTGCCAATTTCACGACGCCCATGACGTGGTCTCGATCTTTGATACGACACAATAAATTTCGCAGACAGTGCCCATATACGACGCTAAATGCACCTACAGAAGTATAGCACGGTACCACACATATTTCAGAAGACCTCATAAACACTGAGATGCGTGGAAAACTTCCCGGTTTTCATAACATTTAAATTTATCATTTCTTTTCTAATAATTCTATTCTCAACACATTTTGCAGACGGTATCCACACATGCCGATGAATGCACCTACAAAATTATATCATTGTACGATACATATACCAGGGGATATGACGTCATAAAATTCATATGCGTGAAAAACTGCTGCATGATGATCGACGTTTAAATTTATTACACTTTTGTTGCTAATTCTCTTCTTGTCATGTTTTGCAGACAGTTCTACATATGGCTCTTATTCCGGCGTATCGACAAGCGCCGGCACGAAGACGAACATCGCAAGAGCAAAGAAGGCGGTGAGATGACGTCAGCCAGTAGCCCGCTGACAAGGACCTCACCACGACAGGAGCGCTCTCTACCCGAAGAGAATATAAGCGCCGCTCCTGCCAGTCTCGGCGGACAGTATTCGGACAGTATTAGCACATCACTAGGAGAGCACTACGATAGCAATGACGTGTGACCCATACCAGTTGCTTACATGGACCTTGTACACAACAAAGGACTTTGGTTGGTTGCATGTCGCCCAACGCTTGCAATACCATTGTAAATTCAAAGTTAAGTATTGTCAATCTTCTTATTTGTGATAAAAACTATTAATGTGATTTTGCTTGAATTGTTGTATAGCATTCCGAGAACGCAGCGTCATTTAGGCATCCTATACGAGACGAGTGGACAGGACCCCACACCTCTGAATTTACCTATACAAACATACACATTGTTGCAGGACACATAGTTAAACATTTATGACGTCACAAAACAGCGGTGCGTGAAAAATTGCCGCATCAGCATGAAGTTTTAATAGCTTTATCCTTTACTACTAAGAAACTCTTGTAGTCGAGTTGAATTAAGGAAATCCCTAACATCTCGCAGCGTTTTCGAGAGATTTCAACTGTGAAGCGCAAACGGCTGCAGGTGGAAACAGCAAATCGCATCGTAGACACGCCAAGCAGCTGCTCGTAGTGTGCAGAAACTATCCGGGATTATATTTCTTAGTTTGGATACTGTACTTACACATTTGTAAATTATGCATAATTATATGTATAATTGTTTCATGATTTCAAAGGTGTTTTCACGAATACGAGGAAATGAAATTTTTCCGTACTTCACTACAAACACAGTTTTTTTTCGTTTTTGATGGAAAACTGGGAGAATGAATACTTGGACAACACCGCGTTTGCCAGCTAGTATTTAAATAAAATGAATATTTGTGATACTTCTATTTGTGGGCGTTCCGTTGTCTTCAGTGAGGGGTTTGCGGCCCACAGTACTAGCACGTCTGTACACCCATGAATTATGTACACAAAACATTCCCCGTGAATAAGGATACATGTTAGTGAAAACGGTAGCAAAATTCCTACAATAGTTCCTAAAATTAGTCTTCACATACAGACAGAAAAACGCGGCAGGGAACTTTTAGTTTATAATATGTTTATATATATGTAGAAATGTATGGATTATACTCAACCTTCGCTGCTCTCTGTAGTTGCAGTGATTCTTTACTGCTTTTCCTACCAGACACTATGTCTTCTATAGCTGACCTGCTCGTAGCTGCCATCGGTGCCACGAGATGTCACTCCAAACGCCAACTGAACAGCTAAAAACACATACAATGATCGGCCAGAAATTATGACCACCTACCTAATAGCCGGTCTGTGCACCGCTGGCACAGATAACAGCGCCTAGAACTGAGAGATTTTGTCAGATTTCTGTATGCATACAGTATTCGTGTCTTTGTTGTCGGCCTGGGTGGCGAGCGGTTCTAGGTGCTTCAGTTGGAAACCGCGTGACCGCTACGGTCGCAGTTTTGAATCCTGCCTGGGGCATAGATGTGTGTGATGTCCTTAGGTTAATTAGGTTTAAGTAGTACTAAGTTGTAGGGGACTGCTGACCTCAGATGTTAAGTCCCATAGTGCTCAGAGCCATTTGAAACATTTTGAACAGCGGCGACGCGCCGTGGCATGGAAGCAGTGAGGCCTTCGTAGGTCGCTGGAGGGAGCTGGCACCACACCTGCACAAACAAGTCATCTAAATACCGTGAATTCCGGGGAGGGGGGGCGATGAGTTCTGACGCCGGGTTCAACCTCACCCCAGATATGTTTGACTGGATTCATAACTGGCGAGGTTGTGGGCCAGCACATCAACTGGAACACGCCACTGTGTTCCTCGAACCACTCCATCACACTCCTGACCTTGTGACACGGCGCATTATGTTGTTGAAAAATGCCACTGCCGTCGGGAAACACGATCGTCATGAAGGGGTGTAAGTGGTCTGCAACCAGTGTAGGATACTCTTTAGCCATCACCATCATGGTGCCTTGTACGAGCTCCACTGGACCCGTGTGGATGCCCAATTTAATGTTTCCCAGAGCATAATGGGGCCGCCGTCAGCTTGTCTCCGTCCTGGAGCACAATTGCCGAGGAGCTGCTACTCTGGAAAACGACGCATTCGCGCCCTCCCGTCAGCATGATGAAGAAGGTATCAGGATTCATCAGACCACGCAACGCGCTGCGAGTGCGCCAACTTCCAGTGGCGATGGTCACGTGCCCATTTCAGTCGTAGTTGCCGATATCGTGGTGTTAACTTTGCCACACGCATGCGTCGTCGGCTGCGGATGTTCATCGTAAGGAGTGTTCGGTGCACAGTGTGTTCAGACACACATGAACTCTGCCCAGCATTGAAGTCTGATGTTAGTTCAGCCAAGTTCGCCACCTGTCCTGTTTTACCAGTCTGCCCAGCCTACGACGTCCGACAACTGTAATGAAGGGTGGCCACTCCACCCCACGACGTCTGGATGTAGTTTCACCCTGGTTTCGCCACGTGTTGAAGTTACTCACCACAGCTCTCGTCGAACACTCGACAAGTCGTGCAGTTTCCGAAATGCTGGTGCCGAGCCTCCGGGTAATCACAGTCTGCCCTCGGTCAAACACAGACAGTCGACGCACCTCCCCCATTCTGCACACAAACAGCACGCTCACTGATGCACATGCACATGCATTCGCCATGTGATGGTGCTAGCGCCTGGACGAGTTTATATCGATAGTAGGTTGGTGATAATAATATGATTATCTCGAAATCATAATACGATTATCTCGAACTCTCGAAGAGTTATTTACCGATTTACTTCAAATTTTTACACGATAATCTAATAAGCATCCAGTCGGATATGCCAACTATAAAAACGTCTTCTCTTTATGCAGTTGTGTCATTAATATGCAGTATTAGAAACTCTTTCACTGGTCCCTTGGAAAGTTTACTTATTTGACAACTGTTTCTCAGTATAAATATTTATGACACCCTTTGTTGCTACCAAAAATTAATTTACTCAAAAAATATTACACTATGTGATAAAAATATCACGACTAGAAACAAACTCCTCAAAGATTTGAAGGGTTTTGCATTCGTGCTGACTTGACTGAGATCTGTTAAGTGTTTATCTACCAAACAGCCAGTGCCAACATAATAAATTTCTAGTGAATAATACGAGTATATTGGGATTTAAGAGAAAATGTATGACGTAACGTACTGCGAGTCAGTGCCTTCTCCTGCACTGAAGGATATCTTTAAACGGATTCTCACAGCTACTGATACTGGTTACAGGACGTCAGATATTAGCAGTTGTATTGCTGCCTAGCACCGTCGTCATTATGGTGTCTTACTGCGAGTAATCAATCGAATATGATTCACGTGTCCTGTAGGTCAATGGATTACAAGAGTAAATTCTTGGAGTTCCTGTAATACATGAGTACCATCTGCACAGGAACTGACTATTACGAAGCTGTTAAATTCAGTAGAAGCCCTAGTTTCTAGATCTTCGAATCTTGCTCGAGGTATGCATCAAGGCGGAAAATCCGTCTCTTACCGACGGTAGTTGAGATAAATGTAAATCTCGTGTAGACCGTTCGCCTGGTGCAAGTCTCTCGATTTGATGCCACTTCGGCGACTTGCGCGGCGATGGGGATGAAATGATAATGTTTAGGACAACACAACACCCAGTCCCCGAGAGGAGAAAATCTCCGACCCAGCCGGGAATCGAACCCGGGCCCTTAGGATTAATATTCGGTCGCGCTGGCCACTCAGCTACCGGGAGCGGACATTACTTGAGATGGGAGCGTAATAAACAGCGATAATTTTTATTAGTTCTTGTATTATGCGTGGCTTCATTCTATAACATGTGCTATATGATGGAATATAGCAGTTACGTATACATGTCTGAAATTTAGACGACTTTTCACAGCAATTATCCTTTAAAGAGATAGTTATTTTGAATACTGGGTATGTGTGTATCAAAGGCACAGCAACGGCACATGGACTTAACTGCAAGACAGATGGAATGAGACGCATACCCTCTGCACATAGTAAGACAAGATCTCTTTCAGAGGAGATTCAGTTCAGTAACATTGCTGATCATATAGTTAAAACTCAGTGAACCTCAGAAATCAAGAAAAGAATAGCGAAACCACAAAATTAAAGCACAGTGCAAATGTTAGAGTAGGGTTCAGTGAAGCGTTATGATGATGTATTGTTTAGAGTGTCATGTATATCACAAACAAGACCTCTGTTCATTTTTTCCTCCCTTCAGTACTCAACTGCAAATGACACCCATCAGAATCAGCTGACGCGAAACAAAGAGAATATCGAAATAACAGCTGCTGCATTAATTAGCAGTTTTGCTTAGCTGATGTGGAACTCTGAGAGGTAAGCCCCGTTGTATACGTGTCGAACCTGGACATGAGATGGGCACTGTATCTGGCGCACAAAAAAATAAAACAAAGGTAAAGAGGCTGATGACGATGTTCTAAGCTCGTATTCACACAGTACACTGACAACATCCACTTTCACGTTTCCCTTGTTGGAATGCACTGTACAGCGACTTGTGGAATATGTTGACGTACATACTGCATATACAAAATGTTTAAACAGAAACGTCATGTATTCCTATAGGAGATAGTATTGGTCATAAGTACAAGAAAATTTTCGTTAATTATACGTTCCCGGGGATGCTTTCAACTTCCAAACACCTGTGGCATATATATGCAGACTGAATCAACGAACGAAAATTTGCACCAAGGCCAGGATTCGGAACTCAGGGGCTCTGCACACAAGGCAGATTAGCTAACGACTACGTTACCCTGGCACAGTGGCTTGGCACAACGGTATGGACTACCCTGGCAAGCCTCCTCCCTCCCTCGTGCTTCAGCCTGTATCTATGCATTACAGATATCGACTAGAAAAGGTCTCTGGAACCATACACTTTCATCTGTTTAAACTGCCTATGCCGGGATTTCAGGAAGGATCCCCCAGTCCGTTTGACACTGATGTGCCATTCCAATACAGTTGGAGAGCATCTGCAATGCTGTTAGTGTTTAGGGGAATATCGAGTGGACTGACGCGTGACTGGAAATTTGGAACCATATAGTTTCATCTGACTGGGTTTCAGCCAAGACCCCTGTTGTGTACATAGTTCCGCGTAGTCAGCGCGACACAACTTTCCCAATAGAGCGCGCCCCGCTAAGCACAACAGCGCAGGCGCAGCGCTCGTCCGTCTCCGCACTACGAAATGGCGCTGTCTTAGAGACGGACCAAATTCTGCTTCCGCCGATCCGCGTATTAATATGTAACGTAGCCAATGACATTGCTGCTCACGTAGAACCTTTTCTCCTCGCAGATCACACTCGCGCAGTGATACCTGAACGCGCGAGGTATTATAACGGGTGTACAGACCTCCGATTAGTCAGTCTGCACCAGTCTGCATCAGTCCGCATTAGTCTGCATTTGTCTGTACCAGTCTATAGTCAAGTTTCAGTCTGCGCCTAATAAGATTATCATATTCCTGTACATAGCCATGAAGAGAAATGTGTAGACACTTTGTCAAGTATCAGAGATATGTGAGAATAAGATTAACGTACCAAGACCAAAGGAACTTCAGATTGTCAATTGTAAACAGCATCCAGAATCAAGTTACGTAATGTCTATATTTTTTATTATATTAATAAATGTGTGTGAAAATTTATCAAGTTCTGTTTAAAGTTGGTCACCGTCAATCTGTTACTCTAAGCCTGCAAGTGGCATTTCTATCGTCTGACCTAACGGCAGAAGATAAACACGCCACAATGAGACCACGAGACATTTTGCTGACACTCGCCTACTTCGTTAGAGTGAGAAGTCGAATAATCTGATGGTGTGTGTACCGAAGGTCTTGCAGTACGCACACCACAATCCCCCATATCACACGCACACAAGACAAACAGCAAAACGAAACACACAAAATGACGACAGGACATCGATATTCCCAACAATAATGTAAATGTGTTACGTCATTTACATATTGTAACGTTTCGTGACGCAAAGCCCAATACACAATGTGCGATGGACTATTACGCTAAATGTAAAACACCTGCGCGAGAGGTAAATGCTCTGTGGAATTTAAGCATCTCCGTTCGAACTCGATAACAAAAATATACAGACTTTATTAAGCTACGGCAAAGAGATAATTATTCCATGTTGGACATTGGAAGACAGATGTTCTATGTCGGTTTGAGAGGAGATTGCTGGAAGCCGCCATTAAGGCAGTAATTATGTTTTATGGTGTTGAAGAAAATAAATACATATAAAAGCACAAAAGGAGTATCAGATGTGTAGAGTTCATAACCCTTAATCATTTCAAAAGAAAGATAAATGATAAAGACGTTCGAAAGTGTTGTGTGGGTTGATGGTGCGAACCTGCAGTTTTACACGCTTCTGGGATTCGTCGAGAATATTTCTCCGAAGACATAAATAATTTCGCGAACTGAAGTTAGACGCCACATTCCATACACATGATACAGCGTAGCACTTGGCTGTACCGGTCCATTTCCGTAGAGCGATAAATTATCTTTAGAGATTTCAGGTGGAGAAGTTCTAGCAAGGAGACTCAGCGAGATCTGCTGCTGCGAAACACATATGGTATTACCGTATTCCTTAACTTACGGATACAAGTAAGCAATATAGACTTCATAACCACCGCAGACATAATTAAAAGGACTCAAATAAAAGGAGCAAACAGTAAAAAGGAATCGCTAAACCAAGCGATAAATAAAAATGGCTCTGAGCACATGGGACTTAACTACTGAGGTCATCAGTCCCCTAGAACTTAGAACTACTTAAACCTAACTAACCTAAGGACATCACACACATCCATGCCCGAGGCAGGATTCGAACCTGCGACCGTAGCGGTCACGCGGTTCCAAACTGACGCGCTGAGAACCGCACGGCCACACCGGCCGGCGATAAATAAAAATCAGTTAATAATAATACGCAATCACATTAATAAAACGCTCATTAAATAATAGAGAGAATAAAAATAAGAACTTTAAATTGGCGTCCGAGTACAGGACGGCCAACAATTAAGAATTGTTGTATTCTGTGTGTATGTACAAATCGTTTCATTGTGTGTGTTCCATGTACGCTAAGCTTTGGTGGAGTTTGGTACGGTGAGCAGAGCAGTCACGATTTGTTATGGTAAAAACTAGTGCCCAAGTAAAGATGGATCAGAAAAAATTTCCAGGCTTTCATGAAATGAGTGATAATTCTGCTGTAGAGGAAATAGCAGCTTCGTCTCAGCAAGAGACAAACTCCGTGGGTCAGTTTTTAGAGCAACTAAAACTTTTGTCTGTAGTGGTACAGGCTGTATCCCAGAAGCAGGAGGATGTGTTACAAAAGCAAACTGACATGTCAACTATAGTGCAAACCATGTTACAAAAGCAAATAGACATGTCACAAAAGCAGTCTTACTTATGTTAGAAACAGACACATATGTCAGTGGTTATTCAATCGTCAGTGACGCAACAACAGATCTCAAATAAGATAACAGAGTTGCACGAGGCCCAAAAGCAATTTCCTTTAGAGTTACAAAAGGTGACACAAGAAATGCATACTATGAAGTCGAAACAGGAGGAAGTGGAGAATTCCGTAGTCGAGTTGACAAAAACGGTAACAAATATAGCTTCTGATTGTGATAGACTCATACGCCAAAATTTCAGTGAACAACAACAGGAATTTTCCTAAGCTAGACGAATGGGCGTCTGCGAAAAAGAATGCTATGTTTGGATGCTAGTATCCAAGAAGCTGTAAGCAAACTGCCTATAGAAAGTTTACCCATTGCTGAGAGTATTAAAGAAGACTTAAAGGACGTTAAACATCAACTAGTAACGAACTCAAAACAATGGAAAGACGAAATAGTTCATTCTGTGGAAAACATTTCCAAAGATCTCGAACAAACGCAAGGGCAGTAATGGACTGCCGGAATGAACTGCGTGAGGTTGAACGTACGCAGAATTCAACAACAGAATCTTGTTACGGAAATGGACATGCTTCGCATTCTATGAAATTGAGTTATAACGGAATGCAAGCAGCGCCGCCCAACAACAATGTTTACGCTGCGATGTTGATGGAAGAGAAATTGCTTAAACAAAGACAACTTCAACCGTTCTCACCCGACAGGAAGCCAATAAAATGTGCAAGGCGCAGAATGCAATAACCAACAAAACTACAGCGAGGGACGAAAAGCAGAAAAATGGTTTACAGTAACAAGCAATGTATGTGAACTATTAAAGATCATAACGAACAAAATTGCAAGAGAACAAACCATAATGTTACAGTGACCACTGAAGATGTTTTAAAATAAAGTGCAACGTGTCTGACCTAATAAGACTTTTATTACAGTTGCTAAAGACGGAAATTAACCTACACAGGGTAGATTTTATTTGTAATTTTATTAATTTCATATCATAATACGCTCTGAAATATTTCCAAGTACGCATCACGGCTCTGAGACTGTAAACAGTAAAGCCATCTGTCAATACCACAAGAAGCTGTTTGCATTAACGTATAGGCTATTATTATTCCCGTCTGAGCACTTTAGTATTTACGGACAGTATTATTTGTGTAATCAATTACTTCAAAAGTTTAACTACACTCGAAAGTAGACTGTAGGTTAATAAGGAACAAAGTATGTTAAATATTTATTGTCCTTGTATGAGAACTGCACTAGTTAGGCAGAGACTTTCTGTATCGTGACAACAGAGTAATATTCTGTGGCAGTCTGTTCGCGGTGGTAATGGCGTGAGCTTTGTGTGCAGCTGTGAGCATTCTGTGATGATTGATGAAGTACATATGGAGGAATATTTATTATCTGGCTCTATATGGAGATACTACATGAAGAGATGTGCCAGTATGCAATAATTAACGTAACGTGGCAGTAAAAGGAACCAGGAAGGATGCGGAAATTATTTATCTGACACTGAACCTCAGCACCAGTGTCTCAATCCAGCTACCTGATATTTACTTGTAAGGTGTAGTTTCTCACAAATAGCTTGCGTTCACATTCTGAAATTCAGTAATTAAAGACAGCGTAGACAACTGATTTCTTTTATTAACTATTTCCACATCGCTCCATTACAAAATATTTTTGGCGCACAACAACAAAGTTTCATTACGAGGGAGTCTGTCTGAGTTTGTAGAATTCTGGAACACGTATTATGTTCGAGTATAATGACTTTTCTGGAGACCAGAAATCTACTCTGTAGGAATCAGCTTGGGTTTAGAAAAAGACGATCGTATGAAAGCCAGCTCGCGCTATTCGTCCACGAGACTCAGAGGGCCATAGACACGGATTACCAGCTAGATGCCGTGTTTCTTGACTTCCGCAAGGCGTTCGATACAGTTTCCCACAGTCGTTTAATGAACAAAGTAAGAGCATATGGACTATCAGACCAATTGTGTGATTGGATTGAAGAGTTCCTAGATAACAGAACGCAGCATGTCATTCTCAATGGAGAGAAGTCTTCCGAAGTAAGAGTGATTTCAGGTGTGCAGCAGGGGGGTGACGTAGGACCTTTGCTATTCACAATATACATATATGGAATAATAGACATATATGGGAAGATCATATAAAGTTGATCGTCGGTAAAGCAGATGCCAGACTGAAATTCATTGGAAGAATCCTAAGGAAATGCAATCCGAAAACAAAGGAAGTAGGTTACAGTACGCTTGTTCGCCCACTGCTTGAATACTGCTCAGCAGTGTGGGATCCGTACCAGATAGGGTTGATAGAAGAGATAGAGAAGATCCAACGGAGAGCAGAGCGCTTCGTTACACGATCATTTAGGAATCGCGAAAGCGTTACGGAAATGATAGATAAACTCCAGTGGAAGACTCTGCAGGAGAGACGCTCAGTGACTCGGTATGGGCTTTCGTTGATGTTTCGAGAACATACCTTCACCGAGGAGTCAAACAGTAGATTACTCCCTCCTACGTATATCTCTTGAAGAGACCATGAGGATAAAATCAGAGAGATTAGAGCCCACACAGAGGCATATCGACAACCTTTCTTTCCCACGTACAATACGAGACTGGAATAGAAGGGAGAACCGGTGCAGGTACTCAAGGTACCCTCCGCCACACACCCTCAGGTTGGTTGCGGAGTATGAATGTAGATGTAGAGTTGTTTCCGCCGTTGTAGTAAATTATTCAGCATAGTAACTGCACTAGATTATCTGTTTAAATAATTATACATACTGAACAGTTCATTAATATTATTTTAAAGTGCGTGTATGATGGTGAAAATGATTATTGTAGATATTGTGTTACTAAATTATTATGTGATTCAGTGATGCAATATAACTCCTCGCTTTCTGCTCCATGTCGACCTTCCATTTGTCGTAGCTGTTTTGTTTCACTTCAACTTCAAATTGCCAGTATATGAACACAAAAAAATACATAAACACAAAATAGGAGTATTATTACCATGTGTAAACATACTGAAATTTCGTTGTAACGCGGTGTTGGGTGGTCCGTTATCTTCACGGTACTATTTTCAATGATTTAACATCTTTCATAGTAAATCCCGATGCCGCATTATACTCCTACAACAGATTGCTGAAGATTTGCAGTTCACAGTCAGCATTTTAATTACAGATGAGGCAGAATTCACAAGATTTGGCATAGTTAAATTACCACAATACGCACGTGTGGACACTCGCAAACCCTCGAGAGATCATGGACCGCGGTAACATCAATACCATTAGTGAACGTTCTGTCCGTGTCTAGAATGAAGAGCCGCGTGATCCGTCTGAGTTCAACCGAGGGCAGATTGTGATGGTCTGGAGGCGCAGCACGGGCCGACAATTACACTCCTGGAAATTGAAATAAGAACACCGTGAATTCATTGTCCCAGGAAGGGGAAACTTTATTGACACATTCCTGGGGTCAGATACATCACATGATCACACTGACAGAACCACAGGCACATAGACACAGGCAACAGAGCATGCACAATGTCGGCACTAGTACAGTGTATATCCACCTTTCGCAGCAATGCAGGCTGCTATTCTCCCATGGAGACGATCGTAGAGATGCTGGATGTAGTCCTGTGGAACTGCTTGCCATGCCATTTCCACCTGGCGCCTCAGTTGGACCAGCGTTCGTGCTGGACTTGCAGACCGCGTGAGACGACGCTTCATCCAGTCCCAAACATGCACAATAGGGGACAGATCCGGAGATCTTGCTGGCCAGGGTAGTTGACTTACACCTTCTAGAGCACGTTGGGTGGCACGGGATACATGCGGACGTGCATTGTCCTGTTGGAACAGCAAGTTCCCTTGCCGGTCTAGGAATGGTAGAACGATGGGTTCGATGACGGTTTGGATGTACCGTGCACTATTCAGTGTCCCCTCGACCATCACCAGTGGTGTACGGCCAGTGTAGGAGATCGCTCCCCACACCATGATGCCGGGTGTTGGCCCTGTGTGCCTCGGTCGTATGCAGTCCTGATTGTGGCGCTCACCTGCACGGCGCCAAACACGCATACGACCATCATTGGCACCAAGGCAGAAGCGACTCTCATCGCTGAAGACGACACGTCTCCATTCGTCCCTCCATTCACGCCTGTCGCGACACCACTGGAGGCGGGCTGCACGATGTTGGGGCGTGAGCGGAAGACGGCCTAACGGTGTGCGGGACCGTAGCCCAGCTTCATGGAGACGGTTGCGAATGGTCCTCGCCGATACCCCAGGAGCAACAGTGTCCCTAATTTGCTGGGAAGTGGCGGTGCGGTCCCCTACGGCACTGCGTAGGATCCTACGGTCTTGGCGTGCATCCGTGCGTCGCTGCGGTCCGGTCCCAGGTCGACGGGCACGTGCACCTTCCGCCGACCACTGGCGACAACATCGATGTACTGTGGAGACCTCACGCCCCACGTGTTGAGCAATTCGGCGGATCGTCCACCCGGCCTCCCGCATGCCCACTATACGCCCTCGCTCAAAGTCCGTCAACTACACATACGGTTCACGTCCACGCTGTCGCGGCATGCTACCAGTGTTAAAGACTGCGATGGAGCTCCGTATGCCACGGCAAACTGGCTGACACTGACGGCGGCGGTGCACAAATGCTGCGCAGCTAGCGCCATTCGACGGCCAACACCGCGGTTCCTGGTGTGTCCGCTGTGCCGTGCGTGTGATCATTGCTTGTACAGCCCTCTCGCAGTGTCCGGTGCAAGTATGGTGGGTCTGACACACCGGTGTCAATGTGTTCTTTTTTCCATTTCCAGGAGTGTAGATAACTGCACCACTTGTCGGGTGGTCGAGGAATGTTGTGGTGAGTGTCTCCAACACGTGGCGAAACCAAGGTGAAACCACGTCCAGACATTGTGACATTGGTGGCCACCCCTCGTTACATACATTATGTGTTCACAAGTGTCCGGTCGCAGGTTCGAATCCTACCTCGGGCATAGATGTGTGTGATGTCCTTAGGTTAGCTAGGTTTAAGTAGTTTTGAGTTCTGGGGGACTGATGACCACAGATGTTAAGTCCCATAGTGCTCAGAGCCATTTTTGAAGAAGTGTCCGGGCACCCCAAAAACATACGTTTTTCACAGCAGGGGCATTGTGCTGTCACCTACCGTCAGGTACTCCGTATCAGCGATCTCAGTAGTCATTACACTTAGTGACAGAGCAGAATGGGGCGTTCCGCGGAACTCACGGACTTCGAACGTGGTCAGCTGACTGGGTGTCACTTGTGTCATACGCCTGTACGTAAGATTTCAACACTGCCAAACATCCCTAGATCCAGTGTTTCCGATGTGATAGTGAAGTGGAAACGTGAAGGGACACGTACAGCACAAAAGCGTACAGGCCTACCTCGTCTCTTGTCTCTTGACTGACAGAGACTGCCGACAGTTGAAGAGGGTCGTAATGCGTAATAGGCAGACATCTATCCAGACCATAACACGGGAATTCCAAACTGCATCAGGATCCACTGCACGTTTTATGACAGTTAGGTGGGAGATGAGAAAACTTGGATTTCATGGTCGAGCGGCTGCTCATAAGCCACACATCACTCCGGTAAATGCCAAACGACGAGTCGCTTGGCGTAAGGAGCGTAAACATTGGATGATTGAACAGTGGAAAAACTTGGTGTGGAGTGACGAATCACGGTACACAATGTGGCGATTCGATGGCAGGGTGTGGGTATGGCGAATGCCCGGTGAACGTCATCTGCCTTCGTGTGTAGTGACACCAGTGATATTCGGAGGCGTTAGTGTTACGGTGTGGTCGTGTTTTTCCTGGAGGGGGCTTGCACCCCTTGTTGTTTTGCGTGGCACCATCACAGCACAGGCCTACATTGATGTTTTAAGCATGTTCTTGCTTCCCACTGCTGAAGAGAAATTCGGGGATAGCGATTGCATCTTTCAACAGATCGAGCACTTGTTCATAATGCACGGCCTGTGGCGGAGTGGTGGTTACACGACAATAACATCCCTGTAATGGACTGGCTTGCACAGAGTCCTGACTTGAATCGTATAGGACACCTTTGGGATGTTTTGGAATGCTGACTTCGTGCCAGGCCTCACCAATCGGCATTGATACCTCTCCTCTGTGCAGCACTCCGTGAAGAATGGGCTGCCATTCCCCAAGAAACCTTCCAGCACCTGATTGAATGTATTCCTGCGAGAGTGGAAGCTGTCATCAAGGCTAAGAGTGTGCCAACAGCATATTGAATTCCAGCATTACCGATTGAGGGCACCACGAACCTGTGAGTCGTTTTCAGCCAGGTGTCCGGATACTTTTGATCACATAGTGTATATCAGATAGGAAATCGTCATCGTCGCCTACCCGTCATCTTTCCTGAGCCTTTCTTTACATAAAGATTCCGACATTGTATCTGAAAAAGAATGATATGAAAAAATAACCTACGTGTCCTCTACTCGTATGGACTGCTGTTCATGATATTGCTTAGTGTTACAAATGATATTTTCCTTTCTTCCGAATATCGAATGTCAAACACAACACTGCTTAACAAAGTCCTACCACATTTCTATACGTTTCACACACTCGTAACCTTTTACTTCAATACTTCGCTCTCTTACACAACACAACAGTAGGCTATCTGACAATTAGTTGTAGGTTACAGTAATGCATTTTCCGCAATCACAACAATGAATATGTGTGACAATAACGTATCCTCTAAATTCCAGGAGAAAGTAATTGATTGCAACACACTCTAATTTAATGGTACTAGAACATAAACCACAGGTTAGGTAAATGTGTGGTACAAACACAGAAACACTTAAAACTAATGATACAAATTACTAACGAAATATCTGATGTGTTATTAAATATTGGAAGAGAGCATGCTTGGTAAGTGTCGAATCAATTTTAAGCCTTTCATACAGCAATTAAAAGTTGAAACTCCCTCCGGATCCATTTGACGTAGGGTATGCATACCAGAGTTAAAATGTTGCATCAAAACATGCAGTGAAATATTGAAGAGTTACGGATTAGAAACAGACTGTGAAATAGACGTTAGATTTAGAGTAACTAATTTATTATACAGATGGTAAAACCACTTAAGTCATGTAATACGCGAAACTACTATAAAAGTGAGACAACGTGTAGACGGAGGAGTTCTGTCATAAATAAACACTAGGCTTATTTAAAAACTGATGTAGTTAAAGATTTTTCAATCCTTGCCTTCTTGTTGTGTTTGATATTCGATACTCATTCGGAAGAAAGGAAAATATCATTTGTAACACTAAGCAATTTTACATTTCCACTCATATACAATTTTTTGAGTCATTTAAGCGTCAGATTGTTAAGGAACTACTTAGTAATTATTAATAATACAAACCTTTTGAAACATTCGGCATCGTAATTGTCAATATTGTTTTATATTTTTTAACTTTGTCTTAACAGAAAGTAGTGTAGAGAAGCTGAGAATGTTTATGAACAAGAATGTAATGATAACACATCAATCCGAGCATAAGAATCATTTGTGGTGTAAATTCAAGAACATCATGTAGAAACTTGTTCAAGGAATTTCGTATTCTAACCACTACTTCCCAGTATGCTTATTCCTTAATGAAATTTGCTGCAATTAATATATCTCTATTTTCAACCAATAGCTCAATTCATAGCATCAATACTAGGAATAATAACAATCTACATGAAGACGTAAAATCACTTACTTTGGTCCAAAAAGGGATGCAATATTCAGGAACACTTACTTTCGACAAATTGCCGGGAACTATTAAAATCTTGGTTTTAGATAAAGGACGGTTTAAACAGATTTTGAAATAGTTTTTGATAGGCAAGTCCTAATCTATAGGCGAATGTCTTAATAGAGACTGTTAGAGCAGCTTAAGTAAAAATGTCTATTAGATTTTAGTTTTGACAGCACTGGGTCATAATAATCAAGATTAGGTATTTTGTGTACTAGGTATTTATTAAAAGTGCGTATCAGTGTTTCATTCTGACAGCGTATTAATTCTGAAAATATTAGCAGTTCCAGTTTATTGTAATGTATTAATCTATTTTGGCAATCTCCTGACAAATGACCAGGGTAGTAAGTATTATATTAAAAAAAGTTTTGTTTTTATTTATACTTTCTGACATGTTTCACAACCATGAGAATCATTTCATTTTTTAGGTCTATGGAACGAAAACTAAATCTAATTTAATGTAAAAAAAGAAACCCTGAGGAAGATCAGTTGGAACAGTGGCTGAAACGTTGGACAGTTTCATATGCGGTCAACAACCCAGAAGAATTTTTTATTGGAAAATTTAGTTGTGTTTTGTTTCTTTCGGTTTCTGTGAACCACTAACGCTGGCCTGATGTCCGATCTGGAAAAGTGGTCACACTACCAGTTGGGAAAAGCGGTCACCATGTTACCCCAAGAGTGTTGTGTATGACTTCTGTAGCGGCACCACCGTTTAAGATGGGAAAAGGTTAGCTTCGGTGCAATATTTTGGAGCGCCCAAGTTACAGTCAGGCACGTGTCTGTTGACAGTAAGTTACGCTACCGGCGGTTGTGAAGTAGAATGGAGGTCACAGGGCCGTAGACCTGCTGAAAAGAGTAAATTCAGCGGTTTGCATGGCGCGAGATACAGGCAGAAGGTGACCACTGGCCCAACCCAGGTGTTATGTGTACATGACTCGAAGCGGCGCATTAGCAAAACAGAGGAGCACAGCCGCTTCTAAATAGGCGCTGGTTCACTAACAAGGCAGTGTCACGCCACCGGCTACACGCAGCAGCAGATGGGGCGCCAGTGGTCCTGTCCACGGCAGGTCGCTGGTTCGACCCTCTGAGGCTAACACGGGGGCTGCAGCCAGCCAGCAGGGGGCCACGCCATGGCTCACTACTGCGGGCAGTCTTGTTGGCTCCCAACACAGGCTGGAGGCATCCCAAAACAAGCGCTGCAGATTCGGATGCCGGATCATGGGCGCTTGTTGTCGCCGCAATCTTAGCCACGCTGGCGAGGAAGCACGCCGCTGTCCGCCTTGCAGCTCCCCAAGATTACAAAGACTCATTGCAAGTAATGCAGCAAGAAACACTGCCCAGCTAATACAACAGTAACAAGGATGAGGCTCTCTGAACTAAGGACGAACGATGGAGTCGGAGTCGTGACTAGGCAGCGTCTGTGTAGCAGCACATAAAGAAGAGGCTCCAAATGCGAATGCGGTGTGTGCGGCCAGAGTCAGCCATCCTGTACTGCAACAGCAGAGGGCGCTCATAGCTCAGAGCCGCTGGGAGTGTGCTCCATCGGAACCGCCGGATCCTGTGGTACTGTTATCAATGTCAGATGGAAACTTGACATTCTGTTCCTAACTGTACGGACCTCGTGGGATGGTTCTGACACGTGATACCACAAACAAGATGTAGTTCTTGTCATAGATCATGTATAATACTACAGAGCAGACTGACTTTGAAACCATTTTACGTACAAAGCTATGATACTTCGTTCTGTCCATTTCTGACGATTTTGATCTAATTAATTTATAATATATAAAACCGTCTCTGTTGCATTATAATTGGCCTAACACAAAATTCTATTGCAAACGGTCAGCTGCAGCCACTTGGTATTGTTTCATATTCTGTGGCATAAAGATGCCTCAAAAATATGTCCTGTTTCGATGGCGCTCCCCAAATTACCTCCTTAGGTAGGGAAAAGTAGTTACGATGTAATCAATCAGAAAATGCATATAATTCACAATTTTTTTTCCTTTCCTGCTTAAAATATGTGGCCATATTCTGTCAGTAAACACAAACTAAACTGCGTCCTAACAGGCCTTGAAGGTCTAACGGTACTGACCGATCACCTTGTCATCTTCAGCACACGGCGTCATTGGGTGTGGCTATGGAGGTTCATTTGGCCGTTGTTAGCTTACGAGGCCGGAGCAGCTTCTTCTCAGTGAAGTAGCTCCTTAATTTTCCTCACAGGGTCTGACTGCACCCCACTTGCCAATAGCGCTCGCCAGACGCAGACATTCACTCATCCAAGTGTTAGCCAAGCCTGACACTGTTTAGCTTTGGTGATATGACGTGACCTGGAGTTACCACGACAGCAATGCCATTGGCCTATCAGTAACGATAGTTAGGTAGCGGGCCACTTTACCCCACCTCCCCCTATCCGCATTATGTAAATACAGAATTGTTGTGTGCAAGTCATACAACACGAATTACTGTATCTTGTAGATACACACTGATGAATTAAAATAGTATGACCACCTACTTAAGAGGATGTTAGCCCACTCTTGGAACGCTATACAGCAGCGATGAAACATATCATTCATTTGGCAAGTCCTTGGTATGTCTCCAGAGGTATATGTCACTAGATGCCCGCGTACAGGTCAAGCAGCTCCCTAAATTACAGCCTGTGGTTGATGGGCGCGCAGCTGATGTCTGATAGCGTCCCACATATACTTCATCTGGTACAGACATGACATGATCTCACTATTATGTTCCTCAAATAACGGTAGCACGATTGTGGCCTTGTGACAAGAATTGTTACTCTACTGTAAGTCAACTTCGCCCTCGGGTAAGACATCAAGCATGAAAGGATGCAAGTGGTCCGCAATGATGTTCACGCAGTCCACACCTGTCATGGTGCCTTTAGTTACTGCCACAGGTCACATAGAGGTCAAGGTCAACTTCCAAATAGCATTGCACTACCCACGTCAATGTCTCCCATAGCATTATACTGCATCTGTGGCACACTGCACGTATCAAGCACCCGTTCGCCTGGATGACGGCGTATCTGGACACCAACACCGAAATGCAGTCGTAAATATGTTGGTTGGGTCAACATGAGAATACAAGTAAGTAGGCGTCATCTGTTGCGGGGCTCCATGTTCAACAACGTGTGCTGAACGGCGTACTTCGAAACATTTGTGCCTGGACCAGCACCGTATTCTGTTTTCCAGACTGCCACAGATTGACATCTATCGTGCTAGTGCGTCGGAATTTAGCATCAACATAGGCTGTCGAGAAGAACCAGCTAGGGGCTGTGAAGGCGTGATTATAATATAGCAGTGATACAATTTATTGACAACACTAGACTCACTAAAACATTGTGTAAAATGCTTCCAACGCAATTATTTAAGAAGTCCACAATAATTATAAGACATACAATAATACAAAGAAACATTCAGAGAGAGAATTAGCGTTACCAGTAGTTCGCTAACAGTGGAAATAAATCACTCTTCAACTTATCTTACAAAGCATCACAATTCATAACTGAGGTCTCGGTCAACCATACTGGAAACCCGTAATCAGGGAACATCTCAACAATTTAATTGTAAAATCCTAACCTAAGAGACAGAAGATATACAGTATTTATAACTTAAATTACACATGATAACACAATAAGTAATAACCAACTTTTCACAGCACAGTGCTGGCTCGAGCCAAATTATTACAAAAATAGGAAACATACTTCCTCATACACACATGTCATCCAACATTATGTCCATAATGGTTGCAGCTGAATACTCTGACTGTTCCCTTACAGGGTGTAGAATAACAACCACTACCAGTACGATAGAAGGTGATTTTACTTACACTATCCGTTTCAGGATTGTGCCCATCTTCATGAGGTTTATATTCATGTACATGTTTTGATACTCAATGTTGGAGATCAACACAACTGGTGTATCCATATCGTTTTCACAATACATTTACCACATTTTTACAAAAATACTTCATTTTTTACACGTTAACTGTATATTATAAAATAGTAGCCCTCTATATTTTAGTAACTTCAGAAGCACATGCACTCACAACATCCAGTGTGTTTACATATCACCCAGTCATAATAATATGGAACCACCAATAACTAGCACGGTGTTTAATATAAAGTTAACATGTAAAAACGAAATAGTTTTGCAATAAATGTGATAAATATAGTATAAAAACGATACTGTTACACTTGCTATGTTGATCTCCAACGCTGAGTATGGAAACATATACATGAAGATAGACCGTCTGAAGATGGGCAGATGTCCGAAAACGGTCTTGTGTTAAGTAAAATCGGCTTCTGTTGTGACTGGTAGCGGTTATTGTTCTACAGCCTATTACGAATAGCATCGGACGCTGAGCTTACAACGAGCTCTTAGTGCAGCTACACATCCATAAGGAAAGGTATCATGATACCAAAGCCAAAACTTGGCAGAAACAATGACTTAACAGAACTAGCACGAAAGTGTCCCAATGCCTTCTCACAAACAAACTGAAATGACACAGTGCACGGTAGGCAATATCACTGTATATCTTCACTGGCCTGTCAGTAAATAGTGAGCGATAAGGCGCACAGTTTCGAAATACAGCTAGCAGACAACTAAACATAGTCACTGTGACACGCCACGAAATCCGTAACATGCATCAAGGACTGCTAAATGAACACTCCAAGCCCGGAGAGTGCCCTTGAGCAATCGTATGTACAAGGGACACAGCACTGGTCACAGTCATATTAGTACACTTCAGGCACAATCTTCAGGGGACCCAGAAGATCACTATCCAGCCCACTCTTCATGTGTCGACAGATGCCTACTGCCACTCAGCACCGCAGGGATACTTTTCCAGTTCAGGCTGTGCTGAAACTCCCAAACAGACCGCCGGACGAAATTAACGCAACCAAAAGACACACCAAATGGCTCGTCCTCGTGCGCTCATATCTGCTATCCGTGTGCTGTCAGCCAGCAGCCGCCCACTACTCCAACTCCAGGCACCAGCCGTTCCACTGCTAGCAGCAGGCCTCCAGAAACAGAACAATTGGGAGCCAAGGCAGCACCAGCCGGCGCGACCCCATAGCATTCCTTGTGTTGTCGCCGGCAGCTGTGCATGCTCTCTTTAGGAGCTGGCTTCAAGCTCTGATCCATCTGCTGCCCGCCACATATTCCAGGATCTAACAACCGCAGGTGGTTCGTCCACCATATATCTGACGCCACTCTCGATTGGTTGTCAGCCAGTAGCTGTCCATGGTCTCCTCCGGCTCTGGCTTCTAATTCCAGCTGGTCGCTGGCACACCCAAAACTACTTAACGCTGTCACATTTCCCCATTCGTCAACTCCGTGAAGCTGTGCCCAGCTTCTCTGATGCTCCGCACGCCCTCTGCTGTGGCAGAAGACACCTCGAACCTTCGAGCCACATAATTGTGTCAGGCTGCTTTGCAGAACGGCCGGGTCTCTGGCCTCCATATTCTGCACACAGGCCTGGATGACCAACACCTTGTCACCTACTCGTGCTTTCACTGTTCTTCAGCCACTTTCCAAATAGGCTCGACGTTTTCGAAAGGTTCCCTCGCAGGTGCCAGGTAATAACGATCTGTCCTTCATCAGAATCAGTATGTCAGTGGATTTCCCTATATATGGCCCAAATTGCTCTAGAACAGGAACTGCCAAGAATTCGGCTGGTGGGGAGGGCTCTGGCTCACGTGCCATAGCTCTCTCACCTTGATGCAGACTTCCCCCTCCACCATACCACACTGCCTGATAGTGGGGAGAGGGAAAAGGAGGACTCTGGGAGCGCAACTCATTTAAATGGCAATAAAGTCACACTGCACACGGTTTGGTTTCATATATCATATTTTCAACTACATAGATCTCACACAAAACAAATTTTCAGTTTTATTTAGTTAATTTTGGCTCGCTGAATACAAATATAATACAATGATCAATCAAAACATGATGAATACTGAGCAGCGCGACGTTGGATGCCGTCTGGTGCCGATGCAGGCACTTGACACGGTAACAAATCTATGTAACCGCAGAAGACACGAAAGGGGGACCACGCCAATGAAGATATGGGCTGCAAATGGGGAAATCCATTGAGATAAGCGCTTTTGACAAAAGGTGGATTATTATTACGCAGAGCCAGTGAACGAGTATCCCGAAAACGGCGAAGCTGGTCGAATGTTCATGTGTTACTGTAGAAGGATAGTGAAACAACCACTAGGCGTTAACGGTTGGACGTCCACGATTCTTCACAGAAAATGGGTTTGGAGGCTTCTTTTCTCGTTAAAGTACGACAGATGGTGATTCGTGGCATCCCTGCCGAAACAGCACAACACTGGTGCATACACATGTGTTTCGGAGCACACGGTTCATCGTATATTGCTGAAAATGGTTCAAATGGCTGTGAGCACTATGGGACTTAACTTCTGTGGTCATCAGTCCCCTAGAACTTAGAACTACTTAAACCTAACTAACCTAAGAACATCACACACATCCATGCCCGAGGCAGGATTCGAACCTGCGACCGTAGCAGTCGCGCGGTTCCGGCTGAGCGCCTTAACCGCGAGACCACCGCGGCCGGCATTGTTGAACATGGAGCTCCACAGCAGACCACCCCTACGTGTTCACATGTTGAGCCAACTTCGTCAGTTACGATTGCACTTATAACAGGTGCGCTCACGTTAAATACAATTGTTACACTGAAATGTTTTTCCTTTCAGAACGCCGTGTGCTTGTGGGGAATCTGCTACTGTCAGTATGGGGTGTGCCTCATAGACAGCTGCACTTTCTACACCTACATCTATATCTACATCCACACTCCGCAAGCCACCTGACGGCGTGTGGCCGAGAGTACTTTGAGTACCTCTATCGGTTCTCCCTTCTATTCCAGTCTCGTATTGTTCGTGGAAAGAAAGATTGTCGGTATGCCTCTGTGTGATCTCTAATCTCTCTGATTTTAACCTCATGGTCTCTTCGCGAGATATACGTAGGAGGGAGCAATATACTGCTTGACTCCTCGGTGAAGGTATGTTCTCGAAACTTCAACAAAAGCCCGTACCGAGCTACTGAGCGTCTCTCCTGCAGAGTCTTCCACTGGAGTTTATCTATCATTTCCGTAACGCTTTCGCGATTACTAAATGATCCTGTAACGAAGCGCGCTGCTCTCCGTTGGATCTTCTCTTTCTCTTCTATGAACCCTATCTGGTACGGATCCCACACTGCTGAGCAGTATTCAAGCAGTGGGCGAACAAGCGTACTGTAACCTACTTCCTTTGTTTTCGGATTGCATTTCCTTAGGATTCTTCCAATGAATCTCAGTCTGGCATCTGATTTACCGACGATCAATGATCATTCCATTTTAAATCACTCCTAATGCGTACTCCCAGATAATTTATGGAATTAACTGCTTCCAGTTGCTGACCTGCTACATTGTAGCTAAATGATAAAGGATCTTCCTTTCTATGTATTCGCAGCACATTACACTTGTCTACATTGAGATTCAATTGCCATTTCCTGCACCATGAGTCAATTCGTTGCAGATCCTCCTCCATTTCAGATCAATTTTCAATTGTTACAACCTCTCGATATACTACAGCATCATCCGCAAAAAGCCTCAGTGAACTTCCGATGTTATCCGCAAGGTCATTTGTGTATATTGTGAATAGCAACTGTCCTACGACACTCCCCCGCGGCACACCTGAAATCACTCTTACTTCGGAAGACTTCTCTCCATTGTGAATGACATGCTACGTTCTTCAATCCAATCACACAATTGGTCTGATAGTCCATATGCTCTTAATTTGTTCATTAAACGACTGTGGGGAACTGTACCGAATGCCTTGCGGAAGTCAAGAAACACGGCATCTACCTGGGAACCCGTTTCTATGGGCCTCTGAGTCTCATGGACGAATAGCGTTGGGACGAATAGCTTTGGGATAGCCATCATTTATCTCGCTGTGTCCTGTGGCCCGCCCGAGTCGCACCCTATTGTGTATCTGTAGCTTTTGTTGGCCACCCGCAACCACATGCTCGCCCAGAGATGCAGCCTCCGACCACAGTGGACTAAAGACTGTGTTCTCAGCTACGGCAGGGGCTGCGTCTAGCAGAAGTGATGGTAGCCGCCCGTTTCCCAATCAGTGGACGTTAGAAAAAGCATTCTGGAGATTTCACTGGAATATAATTTTAGTTCCAGAGGAGCTGGTCTTTTCGAGAAAAGTATTTAACAGCGTCCTGTTCTTGAGTCTTTTTTTCCATCTGTGACTGATTTCTGTAGACAGGAGACAGTATATCACTGCCACCAGATGGATCTCTTTGTGGACCATCAGTGACAGGATAGAACAGGTCTGCATCCCTAACTACAGTGAGGAGAAGGAGGGATGAGGAGTGCTGGGATGGGAGGTAATACTGGCTCTAAGCTGGTTAGTTCATGGTTGCACATCGCGGATAACTCATGTTCAGCTCCCGCCCCTCTCTCCTGATGCGATTTTCAGGAGTCAGGCTTGCAGTAGGTGTGTTGTTAGAATGATTTTTCTCAATTCCCACTACGTGTGTTGCATTATGAACCGTTGTTTCTGAGTACTGTTTTCTTTCCTTTTTTTTCACCACAATTACGATGAGTAAATAGAACAGGGCAGCATTTTTCATCAGTTGTGATAGCATGTACTGGCCTTCCTAACACTTCAGTGACGGTTTGCTGTCATGTTCCTTCTTATTATGTATCAGTGTAAGTTGTCCAGCAGATGCATTAAAGTGACCTCTTGCGGACAGTGGATTAGGGTGAAGTTGTCAAGAAATAAAAACAACACCGTTTATTTGAATTTAGAGCGTCAGGGCTGCAGGGTGATTGTTGGATAACGCAGAAAACTCAGATATCAAACAGTAAGACACACACATGGTAGCTAAAAAGGGATGGCTGTGGATCGCGAAGTCATCTCCTGCGCTGTGGACTGACCAGCTGTTTCAGAAACACAAACAGCTACTACACACGCTGAACTCTCTATGACTTGTGATATGCGGCTTCAGTCCATCCCGCTGCATCACCATTATATCATGGAAAGTATTCGCCCTACATTCATCCGTTATCTCTCCTTCCATTCCTCGTGTAAGAGGCTACAGACTGCTTGCTTACATGTAATGCACTTACTGAACTCCACTCTGTCCAACACATTTCCTGCGGAAAATAATGATAGTACCTTCCACTCCAGCCTTCTCCCTACAATTTCAAAAGTAGAGCAGAGAGATTTATTTCGACTTGTAGGTACAGGGATCATCCTATGTAGAGTTACTATTTATTTTGATAACATCTACCACTAGTTCCGAGTGGTACTGTGAATTTTTTTCCCAGCAGGATAACACCAGTTGTATGACATCGTCAGTTTTTGGGCTGTATTGCGATTTTAGGCGGTCATTGTGTAGCTATGCATATAATTGTGTAATTACGACTGATCTTTATGATTAAATTACATAATTAGGACCAATCTTTACTCCCGTTTCCCACACTCAGTAAATAAAGTACACTAACCTAACGTTCCGCTCCTGCAGCTGAATATAGACTGATCGTATCTTTGTGTAGCGGTGGTCCACTTGGGCTTTCCACCCAGGAGGACCAGGGTTCGAGCCCCAAAAAAGAGACTCACCATTTTAAATGTTCCGCCTGTTGCCAAGTGTGGTGTTGGAGGTGTGACATCAGCACAGTATTGGAACAAGGAATTTCCTCCATTTTCGAAATTCCCACCATTTATTGAATTTCCCACCAAAATTTGAAATTCCCGCCAAAAGCGAAATTCTCGTCAGAAAGCAGATAGGGGAGCGGGAGGGAGAAGGGAGGGCAGATGGAGGGAGCAGGCTGTGGAAAACCCACGACCCATGTGGATGTGGGGTAATTAATTGATCAATCAATAAATTGGATATCAGTTTGATGAAAACACTGTTCTTGTACAGCTTTGTCCTCCTACTTACAGTACCTCTGTTTCGAAGCATTCGAATTTTACAATGCTGTCATACATCCTGCTATTGTGGTGGCGGTGGTTTTGCAAGGGGTCTATGTATCGCGATGTAGTATTTCTGATACATACAGCAGCTTTGGTTGTAAATCATTAACCCTCAGAATTTTACTATGCAGTCACACAATCTAGTAATACATGAACGTCTTAGCATAAGGTTTATCTGCATCAGAGTTACATTTCTTACACACACGGTATCTTTCCCCCCATAATTTTACTATTATGTCACACGGTCTAGTAATGTGGTGGTGATTCTACAGCACATTTATCCATCACAATGTGTTATTTCTTATACATACATTGTCTGATTAGAAAGTGGTAGTAGTTATAGAAATTGCTATGATGTCATAATATGATGTAACGTCATTATTTCTACAAGTGTGTTCATTTCAAACACATGCCCTATGGCTTCACACGTCCACTTGTGGTGAAATTTTGGCTTAGCAATGGTAAATTAATCTTTCCCGTGCTGCAGTGTGGTTGGCTGTGAGCACCATTACGTCGACGTGACGTCGGAAACAGTGGGTTCAATTATGCATAAACGGAAAAACAGCTAATTTTTGGAAAATACTGAAAATAGGAAAATCTGTGAGAAATGTGAAAAATTTGGGATAATTGGAGTATTTGCCTATGGACCTGGGTGTGGTCTCCGCTGGTGCCTCGAATGACATAATATTAACCTGTGATTGAAAAATCGCCATATTCTAGACCTCAAATGATGAGTCTTAACGTAATTCGTTAGTGACAAGTAAACAGTTCACAACCTCTCCATGCTCTGCCCATTTCGCGACTGCCACATTCATAAAAGAGTAAAATTGTAGAAAAACACAGGAAAGTACCAAAATGGTTGGAAAATGTGTAAAATTAGAAAACACGAAAAAGTGAGGGAAATATGGATAAATATGTAAAACTGTGGATAATGGGAGTATTTATATACTTGCCAGAGTATAGTCTCTGGTGATGCCTTGAATGACGTAGTGTTAAATTGTTATTAACGTTTAGATCTCAAACTATATGACTTAATGCAATTTGTTATAAGCAAATAGGCACAGTCTCATCCTCACCCTATGCTGTACAGTGAATCCCTGCCATTCAAATGTACCAGTTATACGGATGATGATAAGGGGGAGGGGGAGGGGGTGCTTGGCCCTCATTGGTCAGTTGGGTCTCCGAATGGCTGAGACGACGAGGGAGGGGTTTCCCATCAACTTTGTATCATGTGACCAGTATCGAGTTATGCCATGACCTAAGGTATAACTCGCACAATTGCTTGAGGCTTGTGGGGGCTATACTGGGCGACTTTGATCGATTCTCGGTGGTTACCAGGGGAAAGGAAGTGGTTAACCTGGCACTGAGTGTGTAACCTGAAACTGATTGTGGTAAGATCGATATATGCACTTGAACTTGTATTGATTATCTAGCAATGTGAAGTGTGTGATTTCGAACACCTCCATGCCAAGCAACACGGATCTCTAAAATAAACTCTAGTTCAAGCTTTCTGGCAGATATTGCGAACGTTTTGTGTCAAGGCAATCAACTGGATTGAGTACTTCTTGATTACCGGAAAGGGTTTCAGTCAGTCCTGTATCTAGGCTTCTTTACATAAATATGCATGCACCGAAATAATTGATTCGTTTATTACTTTGTGGAACACAGCAAGCAGTCTTGGATAGAAATTCATCAACTGCCTCAGAAGCAACCGAAGGCGTGCCTCATGGAAGTACCTTGAGACCCTTACTGTTAATGTTGTATATGTATCACCTGGCAAACCATATTAATAGTAGGCTTAACTGAAAAAAGTTGCATAAAGATCCAGTGATACTTAAGAGTTGTATGAAGATTTGAAATTTGCTGGCCGGCCGAAGTGGCCGTGCGGTTAAAGGCGCTGCAGTCTGGAACCGCGAGACCGCTACGGTCGCAGGTTCGAATCCTGCCTCGGGCATGGATGTTTGTGATGTCCTTAGGTTAGTTAGGTTTAACTAGTTCTAAGTTCTAGGGGACTAATGACCTCAGCAGTTGAGTCCCATAGTGCTCAGAGCCATTTGAACCATTTTTTGAAATTTGCTTGCATGTTCAGAGATTGTATACTTAACAAAACACACTAACACAGGATACTATGATAAAAATATCAATGAGTTACAGTTGGGTTCCGTCATCTCAAACAATGATTGAGTGTAACTATTTGTGAGAGTATGAAATGGACGATCACACAGTCTCATTTGTGGGTAAAGCATGTGGCAGACTTTGGGTCGCATAGTAGGGAAATGCAGTCAGTCTACAAAGGAGACCGCTTTCTAAACACTCATATGACCAGTCTTAGAATATTGCTAAAATGTGTGGGACACCCAACAAACAAAAAATGGTTCAAATGGCTCTGAGCACTATGGGACTCAACATCTTAGGTCATAAGTCCCCTAGAACTTAGAACTACTTAAACCTAACTAACCTAAGGACATCACACACACCCATGCCCGAGGCAGGATTCGAACCTGCGACCGTAGCGATCCTGCGGTTCCGGACTGCAGCGCCAGAACCGCACGGCCACCGCGACCGGCACCCAACAAACAGAACTAACAAGGTAAACTGAATGTATTTTGCGAAAGGCAGCCTCAATGATGACTGTTTCCTTTTCCATAGAAATATACAACGCAGACCTACGGTTGGTTTCCGTAGCGACAGTGAGGATTAATTAAAGCGGGCATAGAGAGATTAAAGTTTTCATTGTTCCCGCAATCTTACATAAATGGCAAGGAAATACGTGGGACAATGGGAAGGAACTCTTCACTGAACCCACTGCTTCGCTCTTCACATTGTTAAAAATCATTCAAAAGCCAAGACCACACAAAATATTTTCGTTCTAGACAACTGGTTTCAACAGTCTTAGATGTGATCTTCAGGTTGTAAACTCCTTTTTTACAGTAAAACATATTCATTTTACACTGAACCTCATCCACAAATGTCAAGTGAATAAAACTCAGCGCATCAGAAACACATACTAAGTGTGTGTGTCCAACATAAATAAACAGATGTACTATTGTGTACCGCATTTCTATCATGTAACAAGCATCTGTGAGCAATACGTATACGGAATGTCCTTTTGTACCATGTGCCGTACCTCTCCAAATATTTTAGCGATGACAAACGTTCATAAGGTGCTGAGTTTTATCCACTTGACACCTTGTAAATGAACATGTTTTACTACAAAAGAATCTTTAAGAGCTGAAAATGGTAACCAAGACTGTTCAACCGGTTGTCTTGAATAAAAAATATTTTGTGTGATCTTGGCTTTTGAATGGTTTTTAGCAATTAAAACAGATCGTCCTTCAGTATCCTCAATATGAGAAAAATTCACTCTTCACAATGGTTTGTACATTATAAATGCACACAGTACAGAACAGAAAGACGTGATAGTAGGATTTAAGAGCCAACCAGAACAGCTGAGTCCTAGTATTTATCATTTTATAATTTTTAAACTATCGTTTTATTAGTTCGGCTAACTGAACACCACATGAAATGACTTACATCTTCTTTCTTTTCTCCTTTCTTTCTGTCCAGCAGTTTCTCGTTCTTTCCCTGTGTCCTTCTCTTCTTCCTTCTGTCGACACAACGCCTGCATTTTCCTCTTTTTATGCTGGAAGCCGCTGATATGTTTTACTTTTCGTTTGAACTTTTTCTCTCAGGTCTTTTCTAACTTCTTTGATTCGTGTCATTGGTGTCTTAGAGTTGCCGCCAATAAGATAAAAATTATTTTTTGTTACTCATTTCTCATCTAATCCTTTTGGGTGTTCTTAAAATGCAACATTCCCCTAGATCATTGTGTCTAATATTCATTTTATTCTTTCATAAACTTATTTATTATCTCTTGTTAACTAATTTATTATCTCTTGGTTTCCATTTCACATTGTCATATTTTGTCTCTAAAATTTTCCTGCTATTTTCCTTTTTTTCTATTTCATCTAATTGTTTTTCTGTATTTAACTTTCGGTATTCTGGAGCATAAAGACATTCTGGCTTTCTAAAGAAAAATAGTCTTCGTGGCAGGGGAAATAATACTTTTATTGACGCGTTTTGCCCTTCTGGGACATCATCAGAAAATTTTAATATACTCTAAAACATGCGTCCGTCACATCTGTGGGGACCGTTGCGTGAAGCTTAAACACAGAAGGTACATATAACTGTACCCACAGATCTGACGAACGCAAACTTTGCTGTATATTAAAATTTTCTGATGATGCCCCAGAAAAGCGACCAAGGCTGTTTTTCTTTTGTAACATTACCCACGGTTGCTATATCAGATACGCCATGGAGTGGTTATAATTGTAAATTATTATTTTTTCAATATTATTGCAATTTTCTTTTGTGTTGAAGCAATGGATTTATCTGTAATTGATCACTTATGCAGTTATGAGCCATGGGAATGGCATTAAGCAGTTATGAGCCATGTGAATCGCACTGGACCTTTATCAGGGCACCTTTTTTTCTATTTTATTTGTTTCATTTCCGTATAGTTAGAAAAGTAAAATTGGAGGTGGCATAAAAGACAGGTTGTGAATTGTGCTGCTCATCCCTTGGAAGGACGCACTTTTGATGAAAGTTTTAGAACAAACAATGCATTTGAACGGATGTGCCGAGTAGTACACTATTTAGATGCCCAAAACAGTAGTTTCGTTTTCTTTTTAAGTACATGTATGTAGGAAAAGAAAACAATGGTTTAAGGTGACAATATTTCTCCCTGAGGTACTGCTTTCCTGTTAAAATCGGTCTTCAAGTGAACCCCACGTTGAACACGAGGAGACGGATGTACAGTGTCTCATTTCACACATTTCGCAAAGTATCTTGCTTCGCATTCCTCTCCCGGTGTTGGTAGTCGTTTCTGCGAAACGAGCAGGGAGCGCAGTAAGCAGCTAACTTCGCTACTCCCGCGCGTGCTTTCTCTGCCGGTATATTCGCAGCACTGTGAAACAGCTCTAATTAGCTGCGCCAACACAGCTGCTAGTCAAGTACCCACTTCCAGCGCCCCGTTAGCCAACATCAAACATGCATGAAACAAAAATAACTATTTTCCGGTGGCTCACAGTTGAAACCTCCAATTGCGGCGAACAAACACGCCTGCCAGTGTAGCATTTCAGAAGTAATATTGTGGAATGGCACAAAAAAGGAAACGGGACACGGGTCATGTAACGGATACTGCATTGCTGACGATGCATTCTAGAACATTCTACGAACTGGATAATTGTCATCCTGTCCGTGTTTACTTATTTCTTCTTTTCGTTCCCGTTTTCATCTTGGCTTCTCGTCGTCACTGTATGAAATTAAGATTATCAATGACGACTGTTCCTCCTTAATATTCATCATAATGATACAGCGATCTACATATATTACTAAACGGCTAACCTCATTCGTGGTTCGTGGCTCATGGTTCTTGGTTCACAGTGCATGGCTCAAGTTGCAGGTTCCGTATCTAAGAACTTCCAGGAGAAAAAAAATTAATTTTCAGCATTGCATATAATTATTGACCGAATTTAAAAATTTAAAGTGCTGTTGTAATCTATTCTTTAAGAGATATAACATAATATCTAAGGTTAACTTCTCACGGTCAGTTTTCACAGTCATGAAGAACTTCTTTAAACGGAGCCATATTCGCCGTTGACTGTAGAAATTATTTATTTCACAATTGCAGTTTTCAAGTGGTGCTGCAAAAGCTAAAAGAATACAAAAATGAAGCACACCGTATACTCGTGTGTACAGAATTACACAAACATATCAGACTTTAATAATTTGTAAATGTCATTGTCAAAAGCACGCCATTTCACTGCAGAAATACAGTAACATTAGATGAGTTCGAAGCTCTGTATATCATGAAATGATGTAAATTACTGCCTCGTAAATACAGGATACGTCTTCTTACCAAGACCTAATATGGGGAATGTAGACATGTAAAAACATATGTACACGTAATAATAAATTCAAAAGGGCTACAACACTTTCGATAAAAGTGTAAAAAGCGATATAATAACGCAACAGTCATGCAATAACGCGTCCTGCTGAAACTGATGAAATGCGGCAAAATATAGTCAAGGATAAAATGAAATATAGGTGATAAACTTCAGCTACAAAAACAAAATGTATGGGAGTGTACTTGATCCTCCCTCTTTATCATGTACAAAAATTGCAATGCTACAAAAATATCGAGAGCGCTGATAAAGCTTGCTACATAGCGTAATGAGGAGCTGGCAAAATTCATCACTTAAGAGATTCTGAAAATAAATTAAACAGAGATAAAAATAAAAAGTGATAGCGCTTGTGATTCTTCAGTGTTATCAAATGGAAACGTCATAAACATTGGAAATTTGAGGTAAGATCTTATGGGGCCAAATTGCTGAGGTCATCGGTCCCTAAGCTTAACCACTACTTAATCTAACATTAACTAACTTACGCTAAGGACAACACAAACAAACATGCCCGAGGGAGGAGTCGAGCTCCGACGGGGCGAGCCGCGAGAACCATGACAAGACGCCTAGACCGAGCGGCTACCCCGAACGGCATAAACATTGAGGTGCAGGAAAAACGAGCTTTTGTTTAAGACGAAACGCGAATTTCCCACATTATACTCATCCAGTGATTCATAATGTGAGCCCTTAGCGACTTTCAACAAACTTTAAACATAATTTTAAACATCTTCCAAACTCTTTCTCTCTTAAATGCTTAGCGTCAGACATTTAACACATTAACACATTTGCAAAGTAATCACATGTTTTTAGTTATTTTACACACGGAAGTACGATTCTTTAAGTAATCGGGGGTGCGGAGTTCACTGATGAGATCATCTAATATCTTATTGCTCCATTTTGCCCTCTAGAGGTCTTTGGTACAAGGTGAAATTTCACAATGTTGGATAAGATAATATTTATACCTTGGAATAAATACCTCGTCGGACTTGTGATTGTCTCTGTGGAAGTTATACTATCTTCCGTTTCCTAGTGAACATCTATAGGAATCCATAATGAACCTTTCACCCTGCAACGTGCGGGCAAATTAAAACTGTGTGTCGCAAGGAGACTACAAACTGTAACATTTCTTTCGGTCGAAAATGCTTTATGAACTGAGCTATCCAGCACCTCTCACGACCCGCCCTCACAGCGATGTCTACACAGCTTTCAAAAACAACTTTGGCATAGCGCTTAAGTAAGCTATGTGGTGGGGCAAATAAAACTGGACCGGACGAATTGGTACGAAAAAGTGGGCCGGACGAATTGGTACGATTGGACATGAATGTATGTGTATAACTACAAAATGCAACGAGCACACCACGTATACACCCGCCACGTGACCCACCTTGGAGTATACTTACCCCATCTTCACGCCTGACAGAGTTGTTATCAGAGGTCAGTCTAGTCGCAGCCCTAGCTGGCCACCCAGATCACCCGATCTATCAGTGTGCGATTACTTTGCGTGGTGAGCCCTCAAGAATACGGTGTATCACAACAACTCTCATGGTCTTCAAGAACTGCAGCAGAAAATTTTGGATGACACTTCAGCAGTTCCAGAAGTGCAGCTTCGATCCGCCTTCAGGATCTTGCTGTCCAGAGCACAAAAGTGCAAAGGGATGAATGGTGATGGCATTCAACATCTGCTATAGTAAGGTTAGTACTGTATTTCCTATCCTCTGCAGCTCTCTGGGCCACTTTCATTTGCCCCACCCTGTATTACAAATCTTGCGTAGATGATACGCTCATCCTTTGTAATGGCTCCAAAGAAGAAATTGAATCCCTGACAGTTATGCTGAACAATATTTATCTAACTTCGCGTTTCACCGTTGAACATGAGGTCCATGAGAGCATACGTTTCTAGAAACCACAACTACAAATCGTAATGGTAAACATTAGCCGTTATCTACAGATCACCTACAACTTCTGATATCATTATTAACGCCACATCTTTTCATCAATTTAGGTATAGAAAGGCAATTTTTTCAGTTCATGATTTTTTTAGGATTTTAAAACTGTCATTAGAAACATGCAATCCAGAAGGAATTGAATGTAGTCAAACAGACTCCTCCAGCTAACAATTATGGCACAGGATATTTTGGTGCCCTATTTACTAAATTAAAAGCCTTGTAAAAATTCAGATCAAGCTACAATTAAATGTAATTATAGGTTTACAAAATGGCCTACCTAGGCAATGTCTCTGATGAAATTAATCAAATATTTAAAAATACAGAAGTGAGAATAGCCTTTTCAGTGAATAAACTTTTACAAAATAAGATAAGAATTCTCTCTGAGGACTGTGGTAGCAAATATCTGAATTCCTGACTTTATAAAATAATGTATAGTACTTGTGACAGCCATTACATAGGTCAACCAGGCAGGAATTTTCAAAACAGATATCATGAACACGCTCCAGAAATAGCTAGTAGTAAGCCATTTTCGGTCAGCACATTATTCATAACAAGCATTCCGAGAAAACTATTGCCAATGAGATCAAGGTTCTTCAGGCGGCCCCCAAAGATATTTTACTTTACATTTTAGAGGAATTTGAAATCCGTATTCATCATAAAACGAAACCGTTGTCTCTTCTTGAATTACTCTAAAATTCCGGACTTTTCTCGTTCGTAGGCTGTCATTTACGTTCTTTACTATGATGAGATTATTTTATCACTTGTCATTATCTATCATCTTTTGATCAAAAATGTACTTGCTTTATATTTTACATACATTTTACCTTTTGTTGCATTAACTTCTCATATAGTTCTCTCCATGTTGCTTTTTTTCCCCTTTTCTATTATTTTAACGATTTTTCCTTTCAAGACAAAAAACTGTTATCATTCGTAATAAAGTGTTAGAGATATTCTTTTTATTAAGCACGTTGAATGAAGTCTCACCTGCCAATAATTTACGCCCCTTATGCCTCTGGTTAACCTAATTTTAAGAAACCTGTACCTTACTGGTCATTGCCTTTAGAGATTACACTTACGGCATGCCTACACTGACATGCATACCTTATTGCAAATTACTGGATATATTTTCATTCTTTAGTACTACTGTTTGACCAACATTGTTTACTCAGGATATTTATGTACACTAACATAGGCAATAAATTAACAAAATATTTGACCCTGTAGATATTTCGTGGGTTGTGAATAAACAACTCATAAGTACACTCTCAGAATAGTATGTAAATATGGGCTGAATATTATGATCCCTTTTCTCGCTGCCTAGGCTGTTTATTATATAACGTATCTCAATGTTTAAAATACACTGACTGAAAAAAAAGATCACAGCACCAAAAATAATGCATTTAGAGTAATAAAATGTAAAGAACACATTTGTCTAGGTAATATATGCAAGCTGGCAAACGTGCATGCATTGTGTTGTAGGGGAACAGGATGTCAGTTTGTGGTATGGAGTCCCACGCCTGTTGCACTTGGTCTGTCAGTAGTGGGAGGGTCAATGCTTTTAGTGGATGACGCTGGAGTTGTCGTCCAGTGATATCTCACAAGTGCTCGATTGGACAAAGGTCAGATGATCAAGCAGGGCGAGGTAACGTGTCGGCACTCTCTAGTGCATCTTGATTTACAACAGCGGAATGTGGTCGAGCGTTATCCTGTTGGAAAGCACCCTCTAAATTCCGATCATGAATGGCAGCACAACTGGTCGAATCACTAGATTGACTTACAAACCTGGAGTCAGGGTGCATGGGATAACCGTAAGAGTACTTCTGCTGTCATAGCAATTGCACCTCAGAACGTAACTGGTTGCAGGCCCTCAACTGCCTTCCTTCTAACCAGCACAGCACTATCACTGGCACCAAGCTTTCATCAGAAAACATAAAAGTCCTCCACATTGCCCTCCAGTAAGCTGTGGCTTGACACCAGAAAACATAACAGTCCTCCGCCTTGCCCTCGAGTAAGCTGTTGCTTGACACCACTGAAGTTGCAAATGGCGGTGGTTTGGGGTTAGTGGAGTGTACACTATGGGGCGATTGGCTCGGAGCTGTCTTTGAAGTAACCTATTTGTAACAGTTCGTTGTGTCACTGTGGTGCCAACTGTTGCTCAGATTGATACTCATATTGCTGCCATAGATGCACAACGATGCGCTAGAGGCATTCACCGAACACAATAGTGTTCTCTCTTGGTAGGGCCGCATGGCCATCTGGAGGCTCTCCTTCTTGTGACCGTACGTTCTCGTGACCATTGCTGCCAGCGATCATGTACAATGGCTACATTCCTGCCAAGTCTTTCTGCACTATCGCAGAAGGAGCATTCACCTGCCAGTAACCGTATTACACGTCCTCGTTCACACTTAGTGAGAAGCTGATGATGGCGTCTTCCTCGCTTTTAAAGCGAGTAATACCATCACATCACTTCTAAAACCAAAGGTAACTAACGCTCATGACCGTTACTGTGGTATCGATAGCTACGATGCCACACCGTAGGGGCGCTCTGCTAGGTCGGCACTACGACAGACACCGACGACAGCGCACTCTAGCTCCACTCCAGAGTCTGCCCATTTTATCAAGTGCAGACAGCCAGGAAACATCGCTTCAGCTTAGTTTGCTATTGAGACTTTGCATCAGTGACGATGGGTCTACGACGTCGCACCTACGTGCTCATCACCCAAAGTTATGTAATATGTTTGCATATGTTTATACACTAGTAAAGGTGCTTTAACTGTATTTGCAGTACCGAGAGATTTTCGCCTTTCCCTGCTTCTACTCACTTCCTACATCCGGCATACAGTTTACAGGAGCAGACCCACGCGCCGCCTTCCAGGTGAGATACAAAAGTTACAGCATTTATTTAAAACAAATTTGATTTTCATCCTCATAAGTGCGCTTCTAGTGCCACTCTTATGCGACTGACTCGAAATCTGAACAGATATCATTTTTCACATGTAGAAACATGCCTACCCAACTTTCGTTTATGTTGCAGAACGCCTTCTTGATACACAGATTTTTTCCGGCAGTGCATTATTTATATCTATGACAAAATTTACGCTACATGCTTCGAATTTCTTCCAAATATTATTTTATTTAATAAGTCCCTCATTACAGAATTTTAGCCTTCTGTGGTCGCTACTACATTTTATATAATGTAAATATAGTACCCAGTAGTTAGAAAGAGCCTTTTAACTGTATTATGATATTACTAATATCAACTTTGTCGTTCTTTCTTTATCAAGATCCATGTACCACTTTATGTCATTTGGACTGTTGACATATATACAGGCTGCTTCAAAAAGGACTTTACAGCTTTAAAAATTCATATAAATTTATTGCAAGAAGATATAAAGCTGCGTTCGGTGTTATTTTGTAGGGAAACACATAAAGTTATTCTACCTTAAACTAAAGATGTTGTATGTGGCTTACGTTGTTTATCCTGCACACATCCCATCGGAAGTCAGTTTCTCCCCAAACTCGCTGTAGCATTTCACGTGTAACTTGCTCAGTGGCGGCATGAATTCTTGCTCTAAATTCAGGTACACAAGCTGGCACAGGAGGTACAAACACGATATCCTTGATGAATCCCCATAAAAAAAATCTAATGGTGTCAGGTCTGGGGAACGTGGTATCCATGCAATTGGCGCATTACAGCCAATCCATTGACCTGATGTATTTCCCATATCTTGACGAGACCCTGTTTTTGCAAAACATTTATGCCACTCATCAACTGTAGGCCTACTAGGAGGATCTTTTGCGTACTTGGTACGGAAATTACTCTGAACTGTTGTCGCTGACTTCGATTCTTGAAACGAAAACACACTGCTGGCACCCTCGTGTCCAGTGAAGGCAGCCATCGTTAATGCAACTGCTGCTAGCGCTCCTTACGGGCGATTCGGCACTAGCAAACTATGCGAGACAAAACTTGATGTATTTCCCAACAAACTGACACTACAATCACCCCTTATGTACTATAAATTAATTAATATGAACTTTCAAAATTGTTAAGTCCTTTTTGAAACACCCAGTATATGTATATCACATTTGCAAAAAGTTTTCTATACGTTTGTAATTCGTATGCAAAGGTGTAGCATTTTATGAACCTATTTTACTGGAAAACTGTGCTTGGCTTTTTAAAAGATAACATTTCGTCTGCTCAGTCTGGACTATATAACATGCAGCTGGTGTACGTGTAGATATGTATAATAGGTATATGTCAAAGTGTAACTTCAGGTAACTCCGCAATATCTATGACTGATGGTGATACTGATTGACTCCAATAATCGTTTCCTTGTGACCAGTTGGCGTCCTTCTTTCCAACTGGGTTCTTTATTGTCTTTAACTGAAGGTGGAACATACCAAGTCTTGTGTTGTTTCCTTGGTTACCAGTTAGCGTCCTGCCAACCATCATTGCTACGTTTAGTCTGCCATGAGTCCCCGTAGAGGGATTACGTTTAAATGAGCCAATGTGACTGAATAATGATTTCTTCACTTTATTTTAACCTTGTATAGTGAATGACTTTTACATAATACTTAAAATATCCTCATCTGTTTATTCTATAGCAAACCTTCAGTAGTTATATATTTTTATAAATGGATTCTGCAGATATAGTCATGTCTCATAACCATTGGCTATTAGTGTCGTTATGGCGGAGGCGGTGGGCAGAGCTTTCGCTATTAAACTACTAGCGGCAGGGCCTTATTCAGATCTCTTCACTCCTCTCCAGAGCTGTCAGCTCCGCGCCATCATCTCCTGGTATCGTCAAGAGTATATAAGCCACAGTTATACATCATTTTATTCTTATGATTATATTCAAGTCCTTTAAACTCTAAGGAGGGTATTTTTTTCACAGAGTAAAATGGTTTGATGATGAGCCTATAAGAGATCGAAACCGTCCACCGAATACAAACAAATAACTTACATGCGGCGAAGACTGCTTTTATTCAAATAATTTTACTATAGTTTTACCGATCATTGTTTTTGTCACGGAAAACGTTACAAAAAATTCTTAACCTATTTAATAGTCTGTTACATCATCATTCTCTTGCATACCAGTAATGAGCGAACTAAATCGAAATAAGTAGAACTGTTATTATCAGAGACCGGTTTACTTTTTCGTATCTCTCGCTGTGGTGTTTGTTATTTTATACTGTTCTGGTAATGTTCTGAGTATTTCATCTTTTGTGCAATTTGCAAGCTGATCAATGACTATTCTGAAGTATAATAAGAAAATGTGTACGTGATTGATAAGTGTTTACTTAATTGAGCTACAGTTAGTTGTGGAGCACCACAATGTAACCCAGATGAGGTCAATTTCACTGCAGGCATTGGAGTCTTTTGTCCCAGTCGAGATGGTACCAAGTTTCTTCTTTTTATCGCACAGCCACATTGATCAAATACAAGGGCTTCACAAGATCTGCGTCTAGGTGGATTTTAGCCCTTTTAACGCTGTTAATAACACTACTACGGACACGAAATTAAATTCCGACGGATGAAACCACGATTCTCGCATCTGTCTACCGGCGGTGTAAGGTAATAAAAGACCGGATGGGGGAACAGTCGCCGCCGATTTAGCAAATTTAAGTGTTTTTCTGCAATCTAGGAAGAACGACTTCTGGTTTCGCGAGTTCTGCCACGTGCTTGTCAAAATCCACTCGGCGCACTCACAGAATGCTATGGTTTGAGCGCTGTTACCTTTAGAATTTTCTACGAGTGTTTCATGAGGACTATGATGCTCTCAATGAATGACACATAGTTTAAGCAATGTCTTTTATTGATTTATGAGATTTTTCGTGGTTTTGCATTTCAATGATCATGGTTAGTGGGTTAAATATTACTTGAAATAAATGCTCCTCATTTGAATTGTAGACTGGCATATTCTCCTTAGAGTATAGTCCAGTGGTGACCTAATTTTCTAGGCTTAATTCTCTTCAAAGAGTACTCGTAACGTTTCTCCCTTCCACTATGGATGCCATCAGCAATACACTTATTGTGACGCTTATCCTTCATAACAAGTATAGTGATAACCTTTACAACGTGACGACGGATAGCGTTCAGCTAAAAATTCGCATCAGTTACAACTAACTTCTAATTAATCCTTTGATAAACCACACATACGAAAAAAGATGTATCAGTTCCCTCATACATCTGCTTTTAAATTGTTCACTACCAAAGGATTTTTTTGGATACACGGAGAACATCGTAACAATATTGTGATCAACCATCAGTAAAGCGTCGCTCAGAGAAATGTGAAAGTTAGAGAAATGTTTTGAAATTCATCATCATGATCTCAAAATCATTATGACACGAAGTTGGTCACCTGGCATAGGCAACTAATTCTTGACAAAAAAGTAAATCAGCTAGGATAGGTTACTGCTGCTCAATAACAATACGACTGTTGAGATTTATGTGTGACTAAAAATAATATTTTTCTGGAAAAATTTTCTGTAATGCTCAACTCTCTAGAAACATTTTGAAAAACTTTTGTAACAAAATTAATTTTCATAAAACATCGAGTTTTCTAAGAAAGAGCGAATTTCATTTAAGCCTTCTTTCCAAAAAATTCATTTTTTGACCCCTAGGCTTGGGACAATCCCATATTTCACATAGAAATTACACTGTGAGACATACTTCCATTCTTCATATCTTCCATACTACCATATGTTACAATCATCACAGTATTTAGAAATTGTTTCTGTCACTATTGTAATTTAAAAGTTTCCTTTGATAAAATGAATGTTTTAACAGATTTTGCTCTTTCCTATTTCAAAGTCAGTGGGTCTGTACTTTTCTTAGAGTCAGTTTCATATAGTTCTGCAGATCTGAATCAAATTCATCACTGGACAAAGAGTTAATTCACTGATATAAGCAAAAAGTAACACAACTGTGTCGTTAAACTGAACTGGAATATTGTTAAATTACTTGTTAAAATTTAATAGTAAAACTTTTCCGTGCTATATCTTAATGACAACTGGTGTAACCGGTTTAAAACTCGTAACTTGTAATTTTGAACTATTATCTGTTCTCATCAAATCCTTTACACACTTGTAACATGTTTTAATAATACTTCACAATTGTACAAACTCTTCATAATTACAAACAATGACTTAAAAAACTTGCCTACCAAAAAATGTGCAGTGCACAAAAAAATGGTTCAGATGGCTCTGAGCACTATGGGACTTAACTTCTGAGGTCATCAGTCCCCTAGAACTTAGAACTATTTAAACCTAACTAACCTAAGGATATCACACACATCCATGTCCCAGGCGGGATTCTAACCTGCGACCGTAGCGGTCGCACGGTTCCAGACTGTAGCGCCTAGAACCGCTCGGCCACCAGGGCCGGCGTGCAATGTACAACTTGTATTTTATTATAAGTAATGAATTTAACAACTCCCTGCCGTAAATTATATCATGTGTATATTTCATTTAATTCATGTATACCTATAAATTCTTTTATGTGAAATAATTTGGTATATTTCTACAAATATCGATTTTATTACAGTAATTAGAGTATACACATAGTAATGGTACACTTATAATCCGCACCGAGAAGGAAGTAGGAACACAATTTGTAACATTCATTTCAGGAGGCAGCAAAACTACCTCAGGACCATAGTTACTGATAACACCTTTCAGTGCTTTGTTCGAATGTCATAAGTTTCCTGTACGAAGTGTTACTCCTTGTTGTCTTAATGTTTGAAACGCACAATGTAGACGACAAAATTTATACTGCTGTACAGAAAATAAAAAATATGCTTTAAGTCTTTCGTGCTGAAAGAATACGATTTATGCTTCCACTACCCAACCAGAAGGGTCGTCCTACGTAATTCACGCACATCTGAGAGTTTCCTGTAGGTAATCCGGAGTTCGAACGCCGTGAATTTGCTCCGCACATCTTGTAGTGGTTTTATTTATACGGTACATCTCTTTTGCTTGTCCCCTCTGTTGATCCCTTATTTAAACTATAGCTGCCAAATAGTCTTTGCCACATTTGCTGCTGCTATCATCTTGTGGAGGCTCGGCGCTGGAATTTCCCCCCAGATTCCCAGATGTCTCTATTTGTGAATACCTAAGCCTCTTCACATAGAAGTTCCGAACAATGCGCTTGAAGCATCATTTCAGCCGTGAAAAGCTCGCAATATTGTGCACGAAGTCTGATTGGGATGTCGTGTGCGACATATAGCGCCCAGAATAGCGCCAGGCTGTAGCTTCTAAATGTGTTAGCTGCATTGTCCCAGAGCACCCGTGCGTCCTCACGCACGGGGCGATGCAGTGCACTGTATATAGTAATGCCAAGGTGTGGCAGCAAATCGGAGCTGTGGTCCATCAGCAGGTATAAGACAACGAGGCGTCTGGTAAACTTTTCAGTGCAAATCTGTCACATTCTGGAGCCACGTCAGAGGTTTGTCGATCGAGACGCCGAGGCAACGCTCGGTGTAGTTTCATGCACCAGCACTGCTGTTGAAGTACATTGGCAGCAGGTTCGTAACCACAGGACAAAGTGCGATAATCAACATTGTGTCTTGGTGGCTTCGAGTCTGAGCCACACTTGACGGCCCAGGTGACGTTAACATTGTAGACACGTTGGAGGCGACGTTTCATATGGTGCGATGACTTTCTGCATGCTATCAGTGTAGAATGCGAGCTGCATGCAAACAGTTTTCGGAGCGTCCGCCATGTGCAGTGTGCACTGGGTAGGTCCAAAGGCCGACAGTTGAGACATACCTGCACTGATAAGTCATGCTGTGGAGACTCCATCGTGGGCCCACACGTGAAACATCTAGTTGGCCACAAACAGCACAGGTGGCGATGCCCCTTCATGCCCTCACACTCTGGATATTTATAGAAGTACACCAAACCAATTCAGAAAAAAGAATTTAAGGGTATACGTAAATGAGATCAAACACATGATATAAATTGCGGCAGCGAGTTATTAAATTCATTACTTAGAGTAAAACGGAAGTTTTACATAGTGCACTCTAAGACAGCCAAGTTTTCTAAATCATTATTTGTATTTATGAAGAATTTGTACAGTTATTTCAATACGGTTGTGCAGTATTATTAAAACATGATATAAATGTTAAAGGATATTATGTGAACAGTTAATAGTTCAAAATTAAAACTTATTGGTTTTAAAACAGGTTACATCAGTTGTTATTTAAAGGTATCACGGAAATGCTTACTACCAAATTTTAACAAGTAATTTAACGATATTCTAGTTCATATCAAAGACATAGTTTTGTTATTTTTTTTCTGATATCATTGAATGAACTTTTTGTCCAGTGAGTAATTTGATTCAAAGCTAGAAAACTATGTAAAACTGACACAAGAAAAGTAGAGATCCACTGACCTTGAAATAAAAAGGTACAAAATTTGTTAAAACATTCAGTTTACGAAAGATAACTTTTAAATTACGTTATTGTTATAGATTAAAAATGGTGATAGACGTAATTTCCAAATACTCTTGTGTTTGTAATATATGGCACTGTGAAAGATATGGAAAGTGAAAGTATGTGTCAATGGATTTTCTGTGTACAGAAGTGCTCGCGACAGTTATCACTGCACATGATCACTGCCATTACAGAGTTCGCGAATATGAGTGTAATAAGAGAACCTAATTATTATTTTTGAAATTATAATTACAAGTCAGATCGTTCGTGTTCTGTCTTCTTGCATAACCACAAGCGCTGGAACGAAGACGAAGAACCCAAGATCAGAGAAGGCGGTGAAACGACGTCGGCCAGTGGTGCGCCGATTAGGACCGCGCCACGACAGGAGCGACACCCGCAAGAAATGAATATAAGCGCCGCTCTTGCCAGCCACGGCCGGACATTAGTGGACGGTATTGCAGAGTATTAGCACGGCCTAGCAGAGAGAGCTACGATATAAGGTTGTAGTGACCCATATCCATAGCTTGTTGGAACACTGTGTACAGCAATGACTCGGATTTATGTTGCATGACGCCCATCACTTGTGACACCTTTGCACCTTAAAGTTAAGTATTGCCAGTCTGCTTTATAGAAATAAAACTACTAATGTTATTTGCTTGAATTGTTGTATTGCATTCTGACAATGGTGCATCCCTTAGGCACCCTATACGAGACGAGTGGGCAAGAACATTTTGTGTTCTGTTTTCACTGATATGTCGGGTAAGGTTATGAATGCGAATGATTAAAGTAGCATTGCTTTCGATAAGCCTTCAACTGGATATTGCAGGATCTTTACGCTGATAACAATAACATCAGTCTGAGAGGATGAAAAATTGATTTGCATGTATGCTACGTACTAACTCTCCCGCAGTTGACCATAATAGTATCCTAGCAGAAATCCACAAAAATTATCCCATTGAGTTTTTCAAAACTGAAAAATGCGGAAGGTATTATAACAAAATAAGTGAGCGTAGGTGCACAACTACCAAATAAAAAGCCCCACCTAACAGTTTTCCTTAATTTAGTACAATATTCTCTCAGCAATGAAATTACATAAACGATCCATGCCGGAGGCAGTACCTCAGACGTATAGTACGTGTATAGAATGATTACTACATGAGTTATAGAAAGCGGAGTAAAAATTTGCCTCTTGTTCCTTCCAAAGCTCAGACAACAGAATGTGATTTTTCAATACGAAAAAATTGGACATGGTCAAGACAATCTGGAGTAGATAGACACACATCAGTGATGAAAACTTCTGTGTGTAAGCGATCAATCCACCCTAAAATTTTACTCTATATACTGCAAATAATCGGTTCATATTCGACAGCATGCGTTACTACTACGTTTCAAAACGCCGCACATGAAAACAGGATTTATCTCGAGATCATATCTAGGGTACTTGGTGATAGGAAGGTAGGACCAAGTGTTTTGGACAGCCCTTGGGCTATGCACCATTTGTATATCCAACAGACGAATCGTCTTGCTGTAACTGTCTTACCGGACAAGGTCAAATTTTGAATGTTACACATTTGCTCCAACTTAGGCAAATGGTGCAAGTGGGATGGTTCTTTTTGCATTACGTGTGGTTTACGGCGAGCCTTTAAGGGCTTATGGAGGCATCACTTCGTTCGAGGGCGGTTCCTGAGAAATCCCGAAGAAAGCGTTTTTCCCAATTTTTTCGCCGTCAGCAAAGGATAGCTAAATACTGAATAGCAGAAAATTGCTCACATTTTAACGGTATATTCACTAGGCATTTATCCAGAAGTGCCAACTCCCTGTTTTCGAAAATCTTTATCTGTTATCGAGAAACACCCCAAAACATGAGCTTCGGGTACCAAAACCGAGCCGCAGAATTCAAGATGGCTACTCACACCAAACAGCTGAATTCTTACGTTATATTCCTAACATCACGATCTCGTATAACGGTGAAAATTTTCTACACATCTTTATCCTTTTCTGAGATACAGAGATTCAAATTTACCCTTCTTGTACACGTAAAACACGGACGTACAATCTGGTGTGAGACAAAAATGTGGTTTATAAAGTAACGTAGCACGGAAAAATATAATAGAAACTGTCTCCTTTATCATCAGAAGAGTTCTTAGAGCCCGTGTTTAAGTCCTGAAGCACATGCACAATTTTTGTGCACCTGAGATTCGGTCTGAGGTGTAAAAATTAGTTAAGCGTTACTTCTGTTTCATACAGGTAAATAAACAAAATTTTACAGACACACAAAATTCTTTTCACGTGAGTGACATGCCATGCTGTAACAGCGAAAAGAAGGGAACCAGAGGAAAACGCTCCTATCGGAGCACAATGAAGGGGAATATGTCCCTGTTTAAAAGCCTCCGTGTACCTTCCTCTGCTTCTTTAGAAATTTTTTGGCGTTCGAACATACTCGCGCTTTTTGTGCTGAAAGAGGAAACAACGGTGGCACTGGGAAAGAGACGGAAAAGTAACAAATTTTGGAAAGCCGTATACAGTGGTTGTGGTAAGGAAAGAGCGAAGGATACAATGACAGTGTGAGGGAAACAGAGGAAGGTAGTGGTAGTGGAACATAGCTGACAGTGACAGCACAGTATTAGAAAAAGAGTGAAAGAGAGAGTGGCAATGGGAGAGGAGATATAGGGAAAGAGAAAGTGTAATTGGGTGAGAGCCAGTGGCAATGAGAAACAGAGTATATGACAATGACAACGAGGAAAGAGATATAGTGACAGTGAGGAGAGGCAGCAGGAATTGAAAGGAATGAGACAATAGCAATAACAGAGAGCAATAGGGGGACAGTGACAGCGAGAGGAGACAATAGTAATAGGACAGAACGAAGGAGACTCTGACTGTGACACAGGAGACAATTATAGTGAGACACGAAGAGATTATGGCAATGAGTTCGGTTGAATGAGTGAGTGAGAATGGGCAAGTGGGCGTGGACAGGCAAGTGTGTGTGAGGGAGCTACCATTACGAGAGTTTGCGGAAGTGAGAAGTGAGATGCCCGTTAAAAATAGTGCGAATATGTTCGCATTCCATAGGAAGAGAGTTTACCTGTTGCCGCTTTTCAGGCAGTCTTTTAAACAGGAGCGTATTCGCCTTTAATGTACTCTGATAGGAGCATTTTTCCGCTAGTAGTATAGTATACTAAACCATCACGAAAAAGACCCACGTCTTCCATGAGCCGCAATCCACTAGGCACCCTACACCAAACGATTCTTTACCAGACTCAGTCATGACATCAAAGCCCCAATGGAGCTTTATAGGTAGTGTTTCATTTTTTTTATGTTTTTCATTCTCAACTCCTAAAGGTAAAGCATCCCGTTTGAGTAATGGCCCAGGCCAGATTCTAGACTAGCTGGTATGGGAGGAAAGGAAATCCCAATTGGAAAAATTTGGAAGGGATTTCAGTTCAGGTATTTCCATACAACCAATGGAAACGGCGCAAAAAGCTTGATCAGAACTGGAAAATGAGAACTTCCTGTAATTTAACTGTGGAATGATATGTCGCAGACAAAAATCTGAAACCAAGATTGTGTGAATCTGTATCTATTCGTGTGCATGGTGAGTAAAGTTATGACGGAACCATTACGAGAGGTAGTGCTAATTGTTTGAAACTGATTAACCCTTGCAACCAGATGGAAACAAAAGTCAATATTCGATGCAACCAGCATCCTGTTTATTACCTCCTTTGTATTACTACACGTAACATTCATCTGTCCACATTTATACTGCACATGCAAAGCATGTGAGGGACCTTAGTTGTACTCAACCACATCAGCGCTAAACACACGGATTTTAAGTTTGTCCATTCACCTGACTTTTTCTACAGTTGTCCCCGCACAGAAGCAGCTTACCTAAGTTGACGGTCCGTGTTTCTTGATGTGAGGCTGGAAGGAACATGCTAGCGAGTGGGCTAAGGGTCTCAACACCATTGAATGAGAAGTAAAATTCAAATAGGGTTGCCAGTGATTTTCACATAGACACATGAATCACGTAGCAGAGAAAGCCATAGACTTTGACATATAGCAGATGTCCGACTTCAGTGTTACATGTAGTATAAAGAGTGATTCAGCTGTCCCTAGCGATGTCGTCCTACGCAACATGCAGTTCTATATCTGGTCTTAAAAAATCACGAGTGAGATTTTCATATTATCTCACTCACTACACGTAAATTATTACTTCTAGAGAAAAAAAGGAGCGGAATGTTTTTGTAGGAAATTTAATGTAGTTAAATTTTGTACTCTGATACGTTTTCGCTACAAGTCGTCGTTTTCTAAAACGACGGTAGGGGCATCCCCTTCTAGTTTCAGTACACAACAGTCAGTATACACATAAAATACTTCGTATTAATAACACAACAAAATAAAATTCCCATCTGCAGTACGCTCTGCTTTGCTCCCAGAAACGCGGTTCTTCGAGCCAACTACATATACAGTAGGCAACTAGGATGTTAAGTGTGTGGCCTACCACCTACACCATACCGTGCAGTCGCCATAACCAGACGCATTCCCTCGACTCTATCCAAAACTCAACTACCACAGTCAGCACGATAAACTTTACACAGCATGCCCTGTTGGCGTGTCAAAGGTGAATGAAATGATTCACTTGCATTACATAATACTAAAACCATTAAAGAATATTGGTAACGAAAAAAATCTGAATAAAGTCTATGACATCTTACTACTGAGGATCGCTTTTATAACTGCCAATCAAATCTGAATTTACATGGTGAGTCACGAGGAATGTCACACAATTTGTGAGGTGATTCTACATGTGACAATAAACCGAGAAAGTTCCATGAACAAATCTGAGATTTTCGATTGTTACGGGACTGGAGCGGGTTGAAGATTACACACGTCCGTGAATGGATATAAAGACAAGTGTGAATGTTACTTACCAAAAGGCTGAGTAGGTACTGTGGTGGACAGAATAATGGTGGGACAGATGACTGGTGCATCCTACAAGAGGTGTAGGGGTTCTACAACAGATGGCAGTATTGTGACGTCGCACTGAGCAACAGCTGGTAGCATACTCAATGTGCAATCGTGGGTTGGATCAATGAGCAGTCGTTAGGCTGTGTGCGTGTCGTGCTAATTGTTGATTAGTTGAGCAAGTCAGTTGAGTACGTAAATACCAACATGCCACATACATAGAAGCCGGCCGAAGTGGCCGTGCGGTTCTAGGCGCTACAGTCTGGAACCGAGGGACCGCTACGGTCGCAGGATCGAATCCTGCCTCGGGCATGGATGTGTGATGTGTGTGATGTCCTTCGGTTAGTTAGGTTTAATTAGTTCTAAGTTCTGGGCGACTGATGACCTCAGAAGTTAAGTCGCATGGTGCTCAGAGCCATTTGAACCATACATAGACGTGTTGTTTGTGTGTAGGTACTACAATGGCAGTGCCAACGTAGCTATGACAGAATACAGACAAACCCTGATCGACAAACCCTCTGTGTCAGGGTATTTCTCAGGGTTCTTCAAACATTACATGAGTGTGTAACACTAACCAATGTACATGTGAGCCCGTCCAGTCAGTTGAGGAAAGGGACGACATAGTTTCAATGGCACAATGGAGTCCCATCACCAGTACACACTGCATTAGCTGTCAAGTCGATATTCACAAACGTGACTGTGCCATACGCTACATTCCCAGGGCTTGTACCAATTCCACGTGCAGCCTGTGCAACAAATACATCCAGGTGACTCCTACGGAAGCAACAATATTGCGAATGGCTAGCTATACACAGAGACGTCGTGCAGTACACTTTATTTACACGTGAGACTGCATTTACGTGCAGCCGATCATAAACACACGCAATTCCCACATGGGCGATGGAGGACCCACAAGGTACTAGGGAAACAAGACTGCAAGTTAGGTTCTTAGTGGATGTCTGGTGTGGTATGACTGACGATCTGGTGATAGAGCCTGTGTTCCAGCCAAATTGTATGACTGCCGCAGCATAAGCGTATATCCTGATAGAAGATCTACCAGCTCTTTTGGAAAACGTGACATTTGAACAACGACGACGGATGTACCTGCAACATGATGGATCACCGATTCACTGTGTACCAGCAAGTATCCCAGTACCTGAATAACACATTTCCTCAACGGTGAATTGGCCGTTTCGGAACCATTAACTGGCCTGCCAGATCACCCGCCCTAACCCATCAGACTTGTGTTTATGGGGCTGCTTATAGTGGATGTGTACGCTACGAAGGAAGATACATGTGAAGAACTTCTAGCTCGCGTCACCGACGATGTTGCCCGTATTAAAACCAGGCGAGGTGATGTTCGATGACGCGACACAACACACCCTCAAAAGAGTTGACAAGTGCGTTAAGATGTGTGGTGGACTTCTTTAAGACCTCTTGTAGGATGTATCCGTCATCTGTCCCACTTTTATTTTGCCCACTCCAGCGCCTACAAGCATTTTGGTAAGTTATATTTACACTTGTTTTCATTCTTGAATGTGTGTAATCTCCAACATGCTCCAGTTCCGTAACGATCGAAAATCGGACGCATGTTCATAGGAATTTTTCTGTTTATTTTCAAATGTAAAATCACCTAAGACATTATGTGACATTCCAACCTGAGTTGTTGGGGTTGTTTTTGGGGAAGGAGACCAGACAGCGGAATTATGGGTCTCATGGAATTAGGGAAGGACGGGGAAGGAAGTCGGCCGTGCCCTTTCAAAAGAACCATCCCGGCATTTGCCTGGAGCGATTTAAGGAAATCACGGAAAACTTAAATTAGGATGGCCGGACGCGGGATTGAACCGTCGTCCTCCTTCCAACCTGAATCACCTTGTATGTATCAAAGAAATGCTAATAAATGAATGAATTCTGCACCTCACTCCACGTTTTTACGTCATACCTGAACTAACATTTACATTTTCAATTACTAAGTGGCGCTTGAGAGTGAATACAGTGACTCAAAGAGCCGGAAATATCATAAATCTAATGACATTCTAGGCATGTAAAGTGTGTCTAACGTACCCTATCGAGACGATGGCAGTATTGTTTCTTTTTAGTGAAGATTTTTTTTACTTTTCTGCGAGACAGACAACTTACACTATGGGATCAAAAGTATCCGGACACGCCCATAAACATACTTTTTTTTTAATATTTGGTGCATTGTGCTGCAACATAGTGCCACGTACTCCATATCAGCGACCTCAGTAGTCATTAGACATAGTGAGAGAGCAGAATGGGGAGCTCCGCTGAACTCACTGACTTTGAACATGGTCATGTGATTGGGTGTCACTTGTGTCACACGTCTGTACGCGAGATTTCAACACTCCTAAACATCCATAGTTCCACTGTTTCTGAAGTGATAGTGAAGTCGAAACGTGAAAGGACACGTACAGCACAAAAGCGTACTGGCCGACCTCGCCTGTTAACTGACAGAGATCGCCGACAGTTGAAGAGAGTCGTAATGTGTAATAGGCAGACATCTATCCAGACCATCACACAGGACTTCCAAACTGCACCAGGATCCACTGCAAGTACTATGACAGTTAGGCGGGAGGTGAGAAAACTTGGATTTCGTGGTCGAGCGCCTGCTCATAAGCCAGACATCACGCGGTAAATGCCAAACGACGCCTCTCTTGGTGTAAGGAGGGTAAACACTGGACGATTGAAGAGTGGAAAAACTTTGTGTGGAGTGGAGAATCACGGTATTCAATGTGACGATCCGATGGCAGGATGTGGGTATGGCGAATGCCCAGTGAACGTCATCTGCCAGCGTGTGTAGTCCCAACAGTAAAATTCGGAGGCGGTGGTATTACGGTGTGATCGTGTTTTTCATGGAGGGGACTTGCACCCCTTGTTGTTTTGCGTGGCACTATCACTGCACAGGCCTCCATTGATGTTTAAGCACCTCCTTGCTTCCTACTGTTCAAGAGCAATTCGGGGATGGCGAGTGCATCTTTCAACAAGATCGAGCACCTGTTCATAATGCACGGCCTGTGGCGGAGTGGTTACACGACAACAACATCCCTGTAATGGACTGGCCTGCACAGAGTCCTGACCTGAACCCTATAGAACACCTCTGGGATGTTTTGGAACGCTGACTTCGTGCCAGGCCTCACCGGCCGACATCGATATCTCTTCTCAGTGCAGCAGTCCGTGAAGAATGGGCTGCTATTCCCCAAGAAGCTTTCCATAACCTGATTGAACGTATGCCTGCGAGAGTGGAAGCTGTCATCAAGGCTAATGGTGGGCCAACACCATATTGAATTCCAGCATTACCAATGGAGAGCGCCACGAACCTGCATGTCATTTTCAGTCAGGTGTCCGTATGCTTTTGATCACATAACGTAGTATTGTATCAATAAGTAGTAATGTGAATCGATAACAATGCGTTCATGGAAGAAGAGGGATATCGTTGTTGGTTGGTAAATGAGGGAGTAGTTATGTAGACTGTTTTCGATGCATAACTTGGACTGTGAGATAAGATTGCACACTGTCCACCCGAGAAGCTTAGAGACTGATTCTATCCTGCCGTACGAGCGGCGTCAGCGCAGTAATTACGATGACAGCTGAAAGTAACAACTGCAAGCAACAGATGTGCACTCGACTAGTTATTTGTGAGCGGACAGTGTTAAACAGATGACGTGTGGAGTGGGTATATCAACGTTTTTGTTTCACAAATTACCATAGAACAACGTCTCTAAATCAACTGTTCTAGATCTTTTCCAGTTTCACTTGGTTCTATAAACATTTCATGCTACGTACTCATGAGGGGGAGACTATGTATAACACCTGAACCATTAAAATTACCATCTCAACTTATCTCTACATTTAATAATCCAGCCTTGAAACTTTTTGGACTGACAGAGTAGAGATATCACAGTGATTCTTGTAATAGACTAATATCTCAGAAAATAGTATAAAAGATGCAACATTCGGACAGCAGAGCGAAAAGTTTACTAAGTGGATTATTTTTTACACTCAACACGTGCGGTGAAATGAAAACATAGATGTATAAAGGAACTTCTGCTCATGATTAATATCTCAAAAAATTATATGAAAGCTAAGATTTTGGAACAGTGTAGCGAAAGGTTAACTAAGTGCAATGAAGTCAGTGAACAGCTTGTTATACACTGCAAGATAAAATGTGTTCGGAAACCTTAATGCAATGTGGGAACTGATGTCACGAGAGACGGGGTAGTAATAGGTACGTTTTCATTGGTTGTGTGTTTATATCGTAAAATATCTTTAAATTTGACCGTAGAATTTGTTTATATAACAGAATTCGTCAAACCGAAATATTCAAAAGCCAATGTGGGAACTTTCTTATCTACATAGCCGAATACCAGTAATATTTTCAGTCCAGGTGGGTGCAATTTTTATGAATTCTGGGGACAAATACATTGTTTCTTTATGGTCTTTATTACTATATTTATACCACGTTTATCTACTAGGAACCTTACGTTCATTCCCGGAATAATGTGCCGGGTGTCTTCATCTCCGTTACCTTTTTGGCAGAGTCTGCTTTAATTTCAAAGATTATTGTCTTGTCAATAAAATTTTACATACACCTGTTAATACAAGAAGCGTTATACTTGTCAGAGTTTACAGGGTATCCCTCCTAACAAGCGTCAAGAGAATTTTTCAGGTCACGCCCATTGTCAACGGAAAGCTTCGAACAAGTTACGAACAAAATGAATTTTAAAACAAAATTTTACGTGAGCATCCAATAGGGCGGTACCAAATTAGTCTAGTGCGGTATTTGGTTTATCGATATGTGTTAACGTGGGCAGTAAAACAAATAACAAACTGCACTTGAAAAGCGATACTGCATGGAGGTAGCAGTCAGCGCGGTCCAGGGTGATGCTGTTATTGCTGGAGTGCTCGTTATTCTTTGTGGTTTGATGTCGCTGTTAAAACATACCATAAAAGTTAATATTGCATCCGAATAATACTGAACCGCTCTTTGGAATGGACACGTAAAAATCCAGTTTTTAAATCATTTTGTTTGTAACGGAAACACAAACCGGCGCTTTCCCTCAACACTGGGCGTAGCATGAAAGACGTGGTCCGCAGTATTTGTTTGGGCTGGCTTCAGCTATACATTCCAAAAACAAAATTACAAATACCTGCAGAAAAACACCAGAGAAAATGCTCTTGACGACTCTTAGAAGGGAAACTCCCATGGCCCCCCCCCCCCCCCCCCAGATTTAGTGTCTAGAAGGCAGTGAACAACAGAACATAGGTCAAGCATGAAAAGAGGAAGAAGGTGTACTGAAGTGCGAAAAAAAGCAAAATAGAAACAGTGAATAGTCCAAGGTTAACACGTGCAACACTGATCGCCCTGCCAAAGTAATGGTGTAGTGCTTAAGTGGCCACACTGTAAGACTGCCATGGGCGCCCCGATTTCGAAGCATTTTCACACCGTTTCTTTTTATTTATTTGTTTATTATTTTTCACAAAATTATAAGCTGTCCATCCGGACATTGCACTGTCCGTTCTCTTTCTGTAGTCTTGGCAGTTCTCATACTACACAATGCTTATAGAATATAAGTAATATGGTAAGAATACATCACCTTCGCAGGAAAATGTCACGAACAGTGAGAGCAGGCTAGATACCACATAGACGGCTCACAGAAATGAACGGTTGTGAACAATGTTACAACAAAGGAATTCAACAGTCAAAACATCCAAAACGGAAAGCAACTACAAAAGCGTTGAAATCATATGTTTTGACAGAGCACAGGGAAAACTGTGTGACTGTGAAACTGTCGCATTCCTTTGTTGCAGATTATGTGACAAACTATTATGTTTTCATCGTTTCCTTAGGAGTGATCACATTCACATTCACGTTCTTGTTGTGGTCTTCAGTCCAAAGACTGGTTTGATGCAGGTCTCTATCTTGAGAAAGCCTCTTCATCTCCGAATAACTACTCTAACCTACATCCTTCTGAATCTGCTTAGTGTATTTATCTCTTGGTTTCCCTCTACAATTTTTACCTCTCCACGTTTTCCTCTAATACTAAATTGGTGATCCCTTGACGCCTCGGAGTGTGTCCTACAAAATGGTCCCTTCTTCTATACAGGTTGTACCACTAATTTCTCTTCTCTCCAGTTCTATTCAGTACCTCCTCACTACGTGATCTACCCATCTTATCTTCAGCATTCTTCTGTAGCACCATATTTCAAAAGCTTCTATTCTCTTCTTGTCTGAACTATTTATCGTCCATGTTTCACTTCCATACATTGCTACACTTCATACAAATACTTTCAGAAACGACTTCCTGACATTTAAGTCTATCTCGATGTTAACAAATGTCTCTTCCTCCGATACGCTTTTCTTGCCATTACCAGTCTACATTTTATATCCTCCCTACTTCGACCATCATCACTTACTTTGCTTCCCAAATAGCAAAACTCTTCTACTGTTTTATTGGTCTCATTTCCTAACCTGATTCCCTCAGCGTCACTTGATTTAATTCGACTCCATTCCATTATCCTAGTTTTGCTTTTGTTGATGGTCATCTTATATCATCCTTTCAAGGCACTGTCCATTCCATTCAACCGCTCTTCCAAGTCTCTTGCTGTCTCTGATGGAATTACCATGTCGTCGGCAAAACTCAAAGTTTTTAATCATCTTGAGGTTGAAGCTCTATCCTCCGTGTTTGCTTTAACAATACTTTTGTTTTTGGATGGGGTGGGCCTTTAGCAAAACACAATTTTTTTTTTATCCCAAACATGTTTCACTGCAGTTGCAGTATCATCAGTGGGCTTTTGTTTTACGGCTGTTAAACATAAAGAATGTTCTTTACTGTTTGTATCCATGTAAATATTAGTTTTTAAAGTCGTAATTAAAGATTTTTGAAGAACAAATAAAATTATGTATTCATACCTTTTTACCACATGGCGTCGTTTTCCTGATGTATGATGTTTTTATAATGCGTGTTTTCTTTCACAGTTTATCATCTGCAGCCATATACAACTTAATGTAGACAAATTATTTACGCAGAAATTACGATTTCGAAACTGTTATGGCTATGCCTGAAATTAATTAGTTCTGTGTGGAAGGTATTGTGTGTGTGTGTGCGCGTGTATGCGCGCGAGCGTATGTGTGTTTGTGTGTGTGTGTGTGTGTGTGTGTGTGTGTGTGTGTATGTGTGTGTTTGTGTGTGAAAAAGGGAGGGAGAGAGAGAGAGAGAGAGAGAGAGAGAGAGAAAGAGAGAGAGGGAGAGAGAGAGGGGGGGGGGGGGTAGTTCGAGGATTTTTCATTATTATTGTTATTATTATTATTACTATTATTTTAGTTTTGTGTGTATGTATGTATGTGTGTGTGGGGGGGGGGAGGGAAGGGGGGTTCTTTAGGTTGGTGTTATCTAACAATTCTTTGAGGGCAGAGAACAGAGTTCCACTGCAGAGAGCTGCGTATCCATTTGTTACTTGTTTTCCATCAACCATGACTTTTTGTATTTAATAGTTTTCATCAATTACTAGTTTTTGTGGGTGGCTGTTGCTGCATTTGAGAATTTTCAAGTCAGGGTTGAGGGTTGTTGGGCTACGTTTCTTTTCCATAAAGTGTTCAGCAAATGTGGAATGACAGCTGTTACTTTTTAACGCTCTTCTGTGTTCTGTGTATCTGGATTAAAGTTTCTGCTTGTCTGTCCTATACGAACTGATTTGCAGTCCTGACATGTTAGTTGGTAAATACCAGATGTGTTGTGTTGGTTGTCCTTAGTTTTCTCTGTGTTCAGTTGTCTATTTTCAGCCCTCGTTTTCTGAGTATGTTGTCTATTCTGTGGGCTGCTTTGTTGTTGTAGGTGAGAGTGAACCACTCGTTTGTTGTTGTGGGTGTTTCTTGTTCATGTGTGCTCACATGTGTGTTCTGTGCGTTTATAATTTGGTGAGAAGGTTTATGTTTCTATGTGTAGGGTGACCTTTTTAATTTTGTTTTAATTATGTTCTACAGCGTTTGTATCGTATCCATTCTCTACTGCTATTTGTCTAATTTTCTTTAATTCATTGTTATAGTTGTTTTCAGTGAGTGGAGTTTTGTTCAGTCTGTGTAGCATATATTACAAACCGGCTAGTTTGTGTGCAATCAGATGATTGTAATGTTTGTGAATGGCTGTGCTGGTAGTGTTCACTTTCCTGGTTATGGAGAATTGGTGTTGGTTGTTGTGTCTGTATATTGTGAGGTCAAGGGATTTTAACATTTTGCTGTATCTACGGTGAATTTTATTTTTAGCTGGACTTCGTTTAGATCACTGTGGAGTTGTTGGATAGAAGGCATATGATGTGATCTACATAACGATACCAGTATATTATCCGGCATTGTTTGGGTCTTACTATTGTTTCCAATATTTTATTTTCAATGTGATTGAGAAAAATGTTGGCTAGGAAACCACTGACTGCTGACTCCAATATACAGAACTTCACAGTGAAGAAGATGGGGAAATAAGAAGAGGTAAGTGACACAGAATTAATTAATTTCAGGCATAGCCATAACAGTTTCCAAATCGTAATTTTTGCTTAAATAATTTGTCTACATTAAGTTGTATATGGTTGCGGATGACAAACAGTGAAAGGAAAGAGGCACTATAAAAACATAGTACAACAGGAAAGCCACACCATGTGATAAAGTGGTATGAATACATAATTTTATACATTCTTCAAAAATCTGTAATTACGATTTTAAAAACTAATATTTACATGTATACAAACAGTAAAGAACTGTCTTTATGTTTAACAGCCATAAAATAAAAGCTCAATGATGATACCGTAACTGCAGTGAAAAATGTTTGGGATAAAAAATTGTGTTTTGCTAAAGTTGGACCCCATCCAAAAACATAAATACTCAAAGGTTTTATTTCTTCTCCCTTGACTTTAATCCCCAGTACCATTTTTTCTTTTGTTTGCTTCACTGCTTGCTCAATATACAGATTTAATGACATTGGGAATAGACTACAACCCTGTCTCACTCCCTTCTCAATCATTGCTTCCCTTTCGTGCCCCTCGACTCTTATAATTGCCATCTGGTGTCTATACAAATCGTACATGGCGTTTTGCTCCCAGTATTTTACCCCAACCATCTTTAGAATTTGAAAGACAATATTCCAGTCAAGATTGTCAAAAGCTTTCTGTAAGTCTACAAATGCTATAAATGTAGGTTTATCTTTCCTTAACCTATCTTCTATGAGAAGTCATGGGGTCAGTATTGCCTCGTGGATTCGCACATTTCTCCAGAATCCAAACTGATCTCTGCCAAGGTCAGCTTCTACCAGTTGTTCCCTTCTTCTGTACAGGATTCGTGTTAGTATTTTGCAACAGTGAATTATTAAACTGACAGTTCGGTAATTTTAACATCTTCCAACACCTGCTTTCTTTGGAACTGTAATTATTATATTCTTCTTGGAGTTTGAGGGAATTTAGCAAGTCTCATACATCTTGCTCACCAGATGGAAGAGTTTTGTCATGGCTGGCTCTCCCAAGGCTCTCAGTGGCTCTAACGGAATATTGTCTACTTCCGGAGCCTTGTTTCGAATTAAGTCATTCAGTGCTTTGTCAAATTCTTCACAAAGCATCATAGCTCCATTTTCATCTTAATGTATGCCCACTTCCATTTCCATAATATTCCCCTCAAGTACACCCCCTTGTATAGACCCTTTACATATTCTTTCCACCTTTCTGCTCTCCCTTCTGTGCTTAGGACTGGTTTTCCATCTTTTCTCCAGAAGTCTCTTTAATTTCCCTGTAGGCAGCATCTCTCTTACCCCCAGTGATATATGCTTCTACATCCTTATATTTGTCCTCTAGCCATTTCTGCTTAGCCGTTTTGCACTTCCTAGCGATAGCATTTTTTAGGCATTTGTATTCCTTTTCGTCTGCTTCATTTATTGCATTTTTATATTTTCTCCTTTCATCTATTAACTTCATTAACTCTTATGTTATCCAATGATTTCTACTAGCCCTCGTCTTTCTACCAACTTGACCTGTTGCTGCCTTGACGATTTCATCTCTCAAAGCTACTCATTCTCCTTCTACTGTATTCCTTTCCCCTGTTTTTGTCAATCGTTCCCTAATGCTCCCTCTGAAACTCTCTGAGACCTTTGGTTCTTTCAGTTTATCCACTTCCCATCTGCTTAAATTACTGGCTTTTTACAGTTTCTCCAGTTTTAATTTGTAGTTCTTAACCAATAAATTGTGGTCAAAGACCACATCTTCCCCTGGAAATGTCTTTCAGTTTAAAACCTGGTTCCTAAATCTCTGTCTTACCACTATGTAACCAGTGTGAAACCTTCCTGTGTCTCCACCTCTCTTCCACGTATACAGCCTTCTTACATGATTCTTAAACCAAATGTTAGCTATGATTAAGTTATGCTCTGTACAAAATTCTACAAGGAGGCTCCCTCTTTCATTCCTTTCCCCCAGTCCTTATTCACCTACTGCTTTTCCTTCTCTTCTTTTTCCTACTATCGAATTCCAGTCTCCTATGACTATTAAATTTTCGTCTCCCTTACCTATCTGAACAATTTCTTTTATCTCTTCATACATTTCCTCAATCTCCTCCACATCTGCGGAGCTAGCTGGCATATAAATTTGCAGGACTTCGTGTCTATCTTGGCTACAATAATGTGTTCACTATGCTGTTTATAGTAGCTTATCCGACTTCCAATTTCTTTATTCGTTATTAAACCTACTCCTGCATTACCCCTATTTGATTTTATATTTATAACCCTGTGTTCACTTGATCAGAAGTCCTGTTCCTCCTGCCCTCGATTCCCACTGTATCGAACTTTGACCTAGCCCGTTTTAAATTTTCCTATCTATCTGCCCAATTAAGGCCTGTGACGTCCCACGCTCCGATCCGTAGAACGGCAGTTTTGTTTCTCCTGATAGCGAGGTCCTCGTGAGTAGCCCCGCCCGGATATCTGAATGGGAGACTATTTTACCTCCAGAATATTTTGCCAAAATTGACGCCATCATCCTTTAACCACAGTAGGGCTGCATGCCCTCGGGGGAAAATGCGGCTGTAGTTTCCCCTTGCTTTCAGCCTACGCTGTACCGCTTTGGTTGGTGTTACAAGGCCAGATCAGTCAATCATCCAGACTGTTGCCCCAGTAACATTATAATGCAAAGGCTGCTGCCCCTTTTCAGGAACCACACGTTCGTCTGGGCTCTCAACAGACACACCTCCGTTTAGTTGCACCTACGGTACGGCTATCTGTATCGCTGAGGCAGGCAAGCATCCACACGGCAAGGTCCACGGGCGCATTCATAAAAGAACTCCTAAATCGAGGAAGAAGGCATATCTCACTCACTCACAAGGCGCACAAGCTAGGTGCATCGATAACAGATACCTATGATACAACAAACGTACTTGTCACTAATGCCGTGTTTTACAGTGGATTCGGTTGACTTTCGCCTTGTCATCAAACGTCTGGGTTTCCCATTCGAAATCCACTTCTTTTAGATTGTTAATAGAGTAGCTGCGCAGTAGCAACTCTCTTTATAGGCTCCTTCCTTACACCTCGCTGTTGCAAATGGACATTACGCCAGAACGCAGACACTAATTTGAATACAGTGAAGAGCGAGAAAAAAAAGAAGAAAGGGGCCGAGGAAAGCTTTGAAACCACGACGTCATAAGACTTTGATATTGCTCTGTGTTGCACTTGATTTGCTTCGTTCTCTCTTTCTATTTTGCTTTTTTTTTCTCAATTCAGTACACCTCCTTCCTGTTTTCTTGATTGATCTGTGTTCAGGTTTTTACGGGCTGTCAACTGGGCCCTCTTGCCACTAAAGCTTGGAGGGGGGGGGGGGGGGGGCGGGATGCGTTAGGGAGCTTCCCTCGTTAGGAGAGACACCCTGTACAGTTTTTCAGAGGTGTAACACGAAGAAGAACATAAATGTCGGCTTGATGAAGTTGTGGAATGGTATGTAATTTTTTTATAGACTAATCATAATGGAGAGAAGAGTTCTTGAACGTTTTACCTTCTATATCAGCTCGTGCGTTCATAGGAAGCAGCGTTATAAGACAGCGGTAGTGACTCGACGCTGACTGTGGCTGGTAATGAGAACTTTCGACGTAATCTCGCAGCATGTAATTGCATTTCGAGTCGCGGACTGCGTTCCTCTTCTTCTTCCGCGAGGCCGGTGGAGTCGTACAGTGGTTTGCAGGGGGAGGAGGGAGGGGAGGGGAGTGGGGGACGTTTCCTCTTGTGGGTACTTTCACTTGTGTCTGCAGCACGAGGTGTGTTTACGAGCGTCCGCCGGGAAAGGACATGCTTCGTATTACACTGCAGCTGACGCTGCCACGCCACTAAACGTTCTCGCGGATGTGACAGCGGGAGAAAATGAACTGCCTGGCTAAGGTGCCTCTCAGAGGGTGTACGCACAAGCCTTTCCTAGTCGGACCCTGTTGCATCACTCTATGCTAATCGACCGCTATTCTTCCAGCGGAATTTCTTTCTTTGCCTTGGAGTTTTACAAATCTTTGCTACTGCGGATACAGTGATGTCACGTCTTTGTCCAAAACGTGATATATCTGTAACAGTTCTAGCTGTTACAAATTGTACCCTTACATCACAGCTACTCAGCTTGGCGAAACTTTTACCGAATTTCTCTGAACTTTGGGCCCTCGGAACTACACCTAAATATCGAATCAATACTGCCCCTACTTGAGGATGTGATGTGTGAAATCGTGGCTGTGCATGAATCTGCTTCAAATTGTCGATCAAGAGGGTGCGATGTGATCGTACTGTATTCATAACCCACCCGTACAATGTCAAGGAGATGTCATATTTCATGGGACTGTTCTTCGACTGTACTCGTGATTGTTCTTCGTACCCAAAGTGCATTAGTATTAAAACGTAGTAAAGAAAGATATGCAAGCAATTTTTGCTTGCTTCATACATAAATTAATAGATGGATCTATATTAACAGAAAAATGAATGCATGCCGTTTAGCATTTAATACTAACCATAAACATAGCTCTTTTAAAAAAAATTCCACTTGTAACTAAATAAAATAAACGTAGCACACAATTTTCACATTTTCCCTCAAATTACCAGCAACCTTTTTGCTTCAATTAAACATTTTCAGTCTTTCTTCTACGTCTATTTATATTTCTTGAATTCCATTTTTTCTAAAACCAGCCAACATCACTCCTTTATAAAAATTCTTAAGTACATCGTTTTTCTGCGTAAATTCGAACATTCAGTTCAAATGGCTCTGAGCACTATGGGACTTAACTTCTGAGGTCATCAGTCCCGTAGAACTTAGAACTACTTAAACCTAACTAACCGAAGGACATCACAGACATGCATGCCCGAGGCAGGATTCGAACCTGCGACCGCAGCAGTCTCGCGGTTCCAGACTGTAGCGCCTAGAACCGCACGGCCACTTCGGCCGGCGAACATTCAGTTTCCATTATTACTTTTCTCTGGTTCCACCGCTGTTCTCTCCTGATAATTATTATTAACTCCTCCTGTTTCGCCACACTGTTCACACACCGCTACTCCAGCGTCCAATCAGTGCATCTTTCGACAATCCATGTCGTCGCAGTTACACATCAAAGAAAAAAATAGTAATTTTACAATCGTATAACTCATCCCATTACATTACAAAATACTATGGAGCAAAGAAAACAGAAAGAAAGAGAAAAGAATGGCATTGGGTCTAGTTACGTCAAGATAAAAAAATATGCCCTAAACTGTTTCTGTTTTGTTCTAGTACACGTAATTATAAAGGGTGAGGAAAACCCCTTTGTCTAGAGGTATAGGGCAGAAAGACGGCATCAAGTAAAGGAATATGAATATAGGAACCTGTGGCCGTGGTTACATATTTTCGGCGCTACAGGAATGTGATTGAAATCTGACATATGAACGTCTTTACCAAAATGAAATGTAGTTCACAGAAAATGTACAAATAACCAAAATGTTTGGACTAACCAATTGTCACGGCGAAAACAAGAAAAATTTCAACCACCACGTACACGTGTATCGCACTTAGCTGACGTACCATGCAGCAATGCCTCAGAAATGAAAACCATCACATGTGCATGTTTCATGTTTCACTATGTCCTAAAAGTAAATGAAAAATGAGCACTTGTACAAAGGCTTTCCATCGCTTAATTAACATAAGTATGACATAGGGAAAGTTCAAACTGATTATCGTTTCCACGATGGCATAGCACCGAAAATATTCAACTGCGACTCCTGTTGGCTATACTCAAATTCCTTCGTTTGATGCTGTCTTTCTGCCCTATACTTATTGGTAAAATTAATTTTCCGCGCCTTGTGTACCTCCTTTTCAAGTATCTTAAATTTATTTTCAGTCCTAGTGCTTCTCTTGATAGAGCCGTTATTTCCTCACACGACATTCACTTTGTTGTCATAAAAGCGCTTACATACCACAGAAGCAATTTTGCATTTAAACTCTCTGATATTATCTTCTAAACATTGCCCTGAAATATATTCCCTATACATTCTTTCACTTAAAAAAATGTATTTGTGACAATACATAGACTGTCTAATGACAAGTTTTAGATTACTGTATCAAAGGCATCTTTCACACAATCATTCACGCACATTTTCTGTCTGATGTAGTCATAGAGGGCTCTGAAAAGAATAAAGACAGTTCACATGCTCACCCACCCCCTATAATAGTTTCGAACATACATGTACTTCATTCTGTCTCTACATTTATTATCAACGCCTTCCTTGTCTCTCCATGAAATAATATAAAAAATTAATTCTGTAAACCTTTCGTCTCTTCAACAATCCTCTCAAAAGCATTATTTGTCCTTATTTTGCCACTGTTCTTTCATTACCAGCATAGTTATCCAATTATTTCATCTCTTAAAATAAATGCCTTCGTTGACTCTTCTCTCTTTACAGTGAGCTGTACTATCCACAAGTTAGGTGATTACTTTCTCATTGTACTTTTTTGCCGAAAACTTCCTGGCTGATTAAAACTGTGTGCCGGACCGAAACTGGAACTCAGGACCTATTGTCAAAGGTCCCGATTTCATAAGCACACAGTTTTAATCTGCCAGTGCCCACTCCGCTACAGAGTGAAAATTTCATTCTGGAAGCATTTCCTAGACTGTTGCTAAGCCATGTCTCCGCAATTCCTTTCTTCCGGAAGTGCTACTTCTGCAAGGTTTTCAGGAGAGCTTCTGTGAAATTTTGAAGGTAGGAGAGAAGGAACTGGTGGAACTGCAGCTATGAGAACGGGTTGTGAGTGGTGCTTGTGTAGCTGAGTGGTGCCGGCACGGTAGCTTAGCGTGTTCGGCCAGAGCGTTAGCTGCTCTCTGTAATAAAAAAAACTGAGTGAACAGATCGACGATGAACCTGAACTGGTCTCATCGGACTTCCGCCTCGAACAAATTCAACGAACAATATAGAACAAAATCAGATAAAAAAAACGGCGGTAGAACACTTCCCCGTGAAAGGCAAAGGTCCTGAGTTCAATCTTTTTGTTTTCTCTACTTTATAAGTTTTCTGTTATTGTTATGCGTTATTGTTACCTGGTCTTCCAGAGTAGTCTCATATTTTATTGTTCTGCTGTTATTCAGTTATTTATAGAGGATTACTTAATTTTCATGTAATTCACTTTAGCACTAAAACAGAAGCAAAGTTGTCACTTATTTTAGCTATGTGTTATACCTATACGGCATTTACTTACCAGTAAAAGTTATCCACACTTACTGAGCAAGAATAACGCCCTTTTATTTCTCTTCATCTGAAAAATAACTTTCTCCTAAAAATTCCTCCCAGTAACCACCCTCCATTTCCTCTCTTTGGCTGTTATTTGTGTTACTGACAGTTGCACTATAAAAGAACACTTCCTTGTCAGTTTCTTTATACTGTGCCCTCAGGCTTTGTTCAGCAGCATACTCGTATATTTCAGCTTCTTGTTTGAATAGTCCAACCGTAACAAATTCTTTACGCCAATTTTCGAGAACAGTATGAATGCAGATGTGTTAGGTCTTGAATGTACCGTCAGCTGTTGCCTTGCCGAGTGGAGTCTTTGTTAAATGTTCCTTAATGTGTTCCGATCAGATCATCCAAAACACGACAGTCTTCTATAGAACGCAGTGAATAACTATGCAAAGTGACTGCAGACACGTCACTTTATGGCAGAGACTGGTCTGGGCAGAAACAGCAGTGGAAACCCTCCGAATAAGACTAAACTCTCATCGAAGTGAATGGCCAGCAGTCCTAAATTTTCCAGTATGTGAATCAAAAACAATCAAATGTGGGTTATAGTTTAATTTACTGTAGACATAATGGAAAGGAACTCAAAAGTAACTAGCCAGCATTTACTCTGTGTTAATGGGCTGTAGCGACTCTTTCTCCCTCTTGGTACATCTACTGAACATTATTTAGAATCTGTTGACAAGATGTCATTTGTGGGTCGGCTTCAGTTAAATCAGAGTAATGGTTTTTGTAAATGCTGTTTGATGTGAGCGACATTTCTGTACTTGCGAACGGCGCAGGACTGCGCCCTAACGCAAAGTTCCTTTTTGGGAAATCAGTAACTGTTAAAAAAATCTACATGAATTAAACATCTGTACTCTGCAAGCGGTATCGTTGTGTGTGGCGGAGGATAATTACGTTACCACTATTCTCTCTCGCTCTTCTTTGTTCTTTTCCTTTCGCGAAAGATGCATGATAAGAACAATACTCAGCAAGCGCCTTGTGGCGTTTATGCCAAATTTTGGCCTTTTACGTCGTCTCGTTGTCTCCGTAGAGCTGTACCATGGGAAGTAAGGAGAGGATGTTGTTTGGTGGCTGGTATCCTTCTTCTATAATAAAAACTGCACACATAGATTAACTGGGTTCTTAGCTTAGCCGCGTGGGATTAGCCGAGCTGTCTAGGGCGCTGCAGTCATGGACTGTGCGGCTGGGCCCGGCGGAGGTTCGAGTCTCCCTCGGGCATGAGTGTGTGTTTGTCCTTAGGATAATTTAGCTTAAGTAGTGTGTAAGCTTAGGGACTGATGACCTTAGCAGTTAAGTCCCATAAGATTCCACACACATTTGAACATTTTTTTTTACTTAACTCAAAATGGTTGTTGTGGTACAAACTCTTCTGTATAGTCCATGTTTAACTTCACTGCTGGTGAAGTTCAGAGTCCGCAATGTACACATCTATGGTTAGTATGTGCTGTCCATCTCTGAGTTAGCAGCGAATCTAACTGCTACTCACACTGGATTTGCATTCGGTAGGGCATCAGTTTAATCCCGCGTCCAGCCATCCTGATTTAGGTTTTCCGTGATGTCCCTAAATCGTTCCAGACAAATGCCAGGATGGTTCCTTTGAAAGGGCACGGCCGACTTCCTTCCCCGTCCTTCCCTGAACCGATGAGACTGATGACGTCGCTGTCTGGTCTCCTCCCCCGCAACAACCCCAACCCAACCTAACTGCTACTGCAATCAATTCCCACTGGGCTGCGACTGATTACACTGGAACTTACTCCGTGAAACAGACTGCGACTGACTCGCCCTCCGGCTCGCAGCGGCGATCCTAAATACTGGCGGCCGAGAGGGCGTTGGCGGCGCGGTTCTTACGAGTCTGTTGTTGGCCTCTATCTATCATCTCGCAACCTCTTTGTCACATGGTGTGCTGGCGCCAGCTTATGCCTGCACACGGCCCATGTTTTTTATTTAAGGTTTATGCTGCTGTTACTTTGCGAGGAATTAGGAATGGGAGACTAGCTACTGCACTGGCAACAGATGGCCAAGGAGCGTGAGAACCGCGTGAGCGAGCATACGGCGCGTTGTGCTCAAGTATCGACAGAGAGATAAGTGAATTCCATGTCAGATATGGCACCAAGACACACATCTTTTAATGTTGATATTTAACATTTATAAAGACTTTATTCATGTGGACACATTTCTAAATACAATTTCAGACATTCAAAATTCACGAGCAAAGTTTAATTAAAGAATTAGCTTAACCTTACAAGTGACTGAGCCACCTGAGTGAGCAAGCGTGAAAAAATTAAGATACATCAGCGCACAGTCTAGATGTAGCTTTCTTGCAGACGCCATATAGTGATAACCAATGGATATTTAGTTCACTTAGAAGCAAGTTAATATTTAACAGTGCCTCAGGAAACTTTACATGCAATCTCGTACTGCCGCCAAGATCTTGTACAAACGGTTATTGCGTGCTGTATTGTAAATATCAAGTTGCTGAGCGAGTTGTACTTAAGACTCCACCATTGTTTTTGCAAGGAAAGATTTTAGAGTTGCTCCCAGATAATGATTCATTACGGGAAGCTCCTCCTCAAGGGTTAAGGAGGAATCAGGTGAAAACTCCCAGATCTCTCCCTCAGAGACTGATCAACGTAGCCCTCCACAAGGAACCTTTCCCAAACTACAACTTTCGTGACCAGCATCTCCGAAGCAGGAATATGTCATGCAGGAACAGGCGTCTCTTCCAAAACAAATTCTAAGCAGGATTGGGAAAGCTACCGACTTTGTAAGTAGCAGTTTCTCTAAGTTTCTCTTCTTGGTCATTTCTCGTCCCGTATAATGGAATAAGTAGTGTGTTTCCCGACTCTTCTTGTGAAATACTGTAAGTAGGCTGTTCATGTTTTCTCTATGTAAGTAGGCTGTTTATGTTTTCTCTATGTAAGTAGGCTGTTTATGTTTTCTCTATGTAAGTAGGCTGTTTATGTTTTCTCTATGTAAGTAGGCTGTTTATGTTTTCTTATTGGCAACGTTATGTAGCAGTCTGTGGCTGCTTTGCATTGTTGTAATACTCGCCATTGTAGTGTTAGGCAGCTGGCTGCGAACAGCGCGTAGCGTTGTGCAGTTGGAGGTGAGCCGCCAGCAGTGGTGGATGTGGGGAGAGAGATGGCGGAGTTTTGAAATTTGTCATGAACTGCTATATTTATATATGATGATATCAAGGTAAATACATTGTTTGTTCTCTATTAATATCTTTCATTTGCTAGCTATCCCTATCAGTAGTTAGTGCCTTCCATAGTTTGAATCTTTTATTTAGCTGGCAGTAGTGGCGCTCGCTGTATTGCAGTAGTGGGAGAAACGAAGATTATTGTGAGGTAAGTGATTTAGTGATTTGTGAAAGGTAATAGTTTAATGTTAGTCAGGGCCATTCTTTTGTAGGGAATTTTGAAAGTCAGATTGCGTTGCGCTAACAAAATATTGTGTGTCAGTTTTAGCACAGTTATGTATAAATTGTTCAAAAGGGGACGTTTCATATGGCGACCCTGCCAGGATACCTCACTGGAATCTTCTGATTTTTTGTTGTAGTTTGTGTAATTAGTGTAGATTTTGTTTATTGCTAGCGCGTAATTGTAGAGAAAATCTCCTTTGTAGTTGCAGACTTTCATTGTTGTACAGTAAGACAGTTGTGGCATGCATGTAGATTTGCACCAAGTATTTCGCAGCTGCGCTTGCAATTAACTAGATATTATGTTCAGTGCTATGTTAATGTGTTCTCTTATTTTTGATCTTCAAATTGTGTTTTTCTGTGTTGTCGTGTGAAATACTGTGACAATAATGGCGTGTGAAAAACGTAATACTAGGCTCCAAAGTAAACTGAGAAATGACAGTGAAAATGAAAGCAGTGTGTTAGCGCCACCGAGTAATGAATTAACTGATGTTCAAAGTAGTAATTTGGTAATTGTGCATAGGGAAATGGAGCGGGCGGCAAACAATGGCGTAGGCAGTGAAACAATTAGTGAAGAGGGAAGCATTATCGATCGATCGGTCGGCAACAGCTCGCCTCAGGAATCCGAAATGACAGGACACAATTTTGCAAATATTGTAGATTCAGGTTTTGCGTCCTCACTGTTTTCTCAAATGAGTCAAGACACATTTTCCGCTTGTCAAAATGTGAATGTTGCCGGTGCAAATTCACTGCCGAAAAGCACTGAGGAACATGTTTCAGACACCAGTGCATTGTTATTACAGTTAATGCAACAAATGGGACAAAAGCTACAAAAGTTAGACACAACGCTTGAACAAAATCAGAAACAAATGGGACAAAATCTTAAAAAGTTAGACACAATGGAACAAAATCAGAGACAAACGCAGCAACAGTTAGACACACTGGAACAAAATCAGAGACAAACACAGCAACAGCTTCAAAAGTTAGACTCATTGGAACAAACTCTTGAACAAACGCGTGAAGATTTAACTACTGAGTTACATAACATTGAATCGAAATGTCAAAAAGTCTGTAATGACGTAAAAACTCAAATTTGTGAGCATTTTCAACCTATTTTTTCGCGGCATGAAAAGGCATTACAGAATCACGAAGCAGCCATAAAAGAACTGCAAATTATTGTTCATGAAAATCATGAGACCTTGCAAGCTAAATTTGACTCAGTTGCATCTACCGATTTGGTTACGCAACTTGCAAAAACTCAGGAAAACTTAAAGAACACAGTAGATTCGATTTCAACACAAATGGACACTCTGAAACTTGGTTCAGAAAAACACATTGAGGAAATGTGTTCACTATCGGAGAAAGTAGCCGAACTTTCGGATCAGTTCACTAACTTATCTACGAAGGTAGATGATAATCTGAACGACACAAAACCGGTAGTCTTTAATGTCACAGAAGAGTATGAACAAATAAGAAAATTCAAACAAAATCAAAATCAAATCAATACACAGTACAAAAGAGAAATCCAGGAAGTACAAGATCAGTTGGCACAAGTAGTACAATTACGTATTTCAGAGGACACTCGCGCCCCAATACGGGAAGAGGGACATAGAAATACGGAACAGCCACAAAATAATAACACAGGGCATTTCGGAAGTTATGAAAGAAATTGGCAATGTGCACCGAATTTTGAGATGGAACGGCCGACACGACCTAACAATGACCAATATGCGACTCGCCGACATGATGATTTTGACTATAAGCTGTTCATGACTACACGTAAATTCAAAACGTTTAAAAATTCTGGCAACGACATTCATCCACAAGCATGGCTCCATCAATTCTCTCATTGTTTTCCTCCCAACTGGTCATTAGAGCACAGATTAGAATTTATGTGTGGCTACTTAGAGAATGAACCAGCTGTAAAAATGCGATCGGTCATTCACGATTGCCACAGTGAAGGAGAATTTTACCATGCCTTCCTCTCAGCATATTGGTCTCAAGCCACACAAGACCGCGTAAAACATGGTATCATAACGATGAAACATTTCGAACAATCTGAATTCTCCAGTCTTGTGAAATATTTTGAAGACATGTTGCTCAAGAATCAGTACCTGTCAAACCCATACAGCCCCTCAGAACTCATCCGCATTTGCTTAATCAAATTACCTGAACATTTACGACATATTATTTTGGCAGGACGTTGCAAAGACGACATTGAAGCTTTTCAGGGACTGTTACAAGAACTGGAAAGTGACACTGACAGTCGCAGAACGCAGGAACACAACAATTACAGATCACATCAGTCGCAATTCCGCGATGAAAGAAACAATAACTGGACACGACAGGTCTATTCTTACAACGCAAATCGTGACCAAAATAGACACCACCCGTACGACAACCGTTGGCAGAGTAATAATTACAGGGAAAGATCACCTCTCCGCGGTAATGGCTATCACAGAGACAATCAGAGAAACAGACAATATGGGAACCAAAACAATTATTATTACGGGAGACAGAATAACTTGAGACGCAACGGTCCAGCGCGCAGTTACGATTCAGGGAGAAATTCTCCACCACATGACCGACAAACAAGAAACTATGTAAACTACCGACAAAACGACAGACGTGAATTTCATCAGAACTGGCGTGATTCTAACAGAGCTGGGCCCTCTCGTCACGGTGAATTTGTAGAAGTTAGGTCTCGTAATCCCAATAACGGCGCGCGCCAACAAAGAGACAGACAATGACTCGCACAGCAGGCAGCCGCGTGCGCCCGCTGGCTCCGAGAAAAATAACATAAGACGCTAGCCTTGAGAAAAACTTTAGCATTCTTTACCGACGTATACCGCATGACAATCGCATTCGAGTTCAAACTCTGAGTACTATGAAGAGTAAAGGATTTCACCACACTTCACATATAAAACCGTTTATTGAAAGATAATCTGCTTTTTAACTTTCTCTTTGCCATAAAACTTTTCAATTGACGCTACTAATATGCACTGTCAGATTTAGAATCTGTTAACATACAACAATGTTTGAAGTTAAATATCCAATCAAGAACCAAGAGAACTTATTTAAACAGAAATGACGAATGCATTGTTATAGTGAACAGACGTCACAGTGTTATTGTGTGTGTACATTCTTGCTTGTTAGTTGCACGATTACGTAACGACTATAAGGCTCACATACTTAGAACATTTACCAGTACTGCTAGCGAGAATTTGAAAATACATTCTGAATTTAAAGTGCTTTCTGAGAGATACCAGATGACACAGAGGTTAGTTTATGTGACAGCTACACGATTTTATCACGACGCTACTAATGAGTGACAATTCACAATGTTGCTTTTGCAGTGTATCTGTTTTATATCTGCACAGTTTTCTGAATTCTTCTAGGAAGAAAAACATGTTTTAGTAGTAACTTTTGTGGTATAGCTACAATGAGACTGCCTTTTCCGTAGCACAACAATACGTTACAGCACAGTACTTTCCTCATCACGGCAATAAGCGTAATAACTAAGACATTTATACGCAAAGCATTTCACTTTTGTGTATTATGAGGTAAGTACATTGTCTTCTGCAGAACTTAGCTTTCGGAGGACGATAACTACGACACTTCCACAGAGATTATCTTACAGCAAGACGCACAGTTTAGCGCTACAGTACACGTATTTGAGTGATCAATTTTATACTTAAAACATTTATTTTTAAAGATTTTTGAATTACAAAGAAAGTTTTCCGTGATACATTTCATTCCATTGCTGTAATCTGTAACACCTGAGGGTATAATTACATTAATCCTCAGGGGGGTATACGCCCACTTTGTGTACCATGTGTTTGGCAACCACAAGGAACCCTAGCTAATATGGTATTTGCTTATACAACTTTACACATCGGTACCATATTTCTCTAACACACAAATTACACAGCTATCTGATCATGTAACTGAGAGATAAACTTTTTTTATTACATCAGTGACAGATGTTTACGCAATTACACAGTTGGATAACTTCACACTTATGAAATTGTATTTTGTCTGTACTTTGTGAAATGCTCATATTTTTTCGGAACCATTGTGATACTATGAGAGCTTTGAATGATGTATTTGGTATGGATTCATGATTTTTAAAGTACGTTTGAGGCAGACGACGCTTTTGACATGAGCAGAGAATTTTTTTAATTATTGCAGAAAGCTACGACGATTTTGAGATTTAACTGAGGTGTTATGATGTTATTTTTACGACGACGATGTGTATTATGCTGCTGAGGTATGTTTATGATTAATAGGCTGAGGCTATATGAGTTATTTGATTATGCTTCATATTTATAATGACGAAATATTGACGAGTGGCGATGGATACGTATATGTGTAATAAGGTAAGGAGTAATGAATAGTGGGTAGGGACTCTTGACTTGTGAAACAGGATGTTGGAAACCAAGAATCGTACTTTAGAATTATGAAATGTGTGTACATGTGTGAATGTATTACAATGCCGACGAAAAATTTTTTGGACACTGTTATATTTATAGGGTTTTGTTTCTACAGATTTGGAACGCTAATTCTTGACCTGTGAAATATTCTTATGTGAGACTGTCACTGTAGCGGAAACTGCTGTCGTAAATATTTCTGTAAGAAAGTTAAGTGACCACCTGCACGTAATGCGTCGCGGGCACCCTCCTGGGCGACAGCCGCCCGAAAAAAAAAAAAAAAAAAAAAAAAAAAAAAAGCCATTAGCGTTTCAGCGGTACAGGTAGAAAAAAAAGGGGGGGGGCCATTGTCCGCGCTACTGACATTTCCTTTGTAGAAAGCATCGCAAATATTACACGCTCATTACCTGAAAACATATGATTACTCGTACTTTGTGCTAATTACTGCAATGCTTATGAATTGATGGGATATATTCGTACATCTATACACCTGATTATGACTACTGTCTCTCTAGTTGAGAGATTTTTCTACTAACTTATGAAATGCCACATGGCTATTGAACGATGTTCTTATGCTTTGCTGTGTACATAATTGCTTATTTCATTAGATACCTGTTTTCCAGCTGTGTTACAGCATTAGTTTTATAAAATAAAATAAAATGCATTTGCTAATGTGAACACTTTCTGTCAACAAATCTATTAAATAATTATTTTGTGATCCACATTCTTCAAAAAAGGAGCACTTGGAAAGGAAAGAACAATAAGAAGGGACTAGTAACAGTAACACGTAATTTTCTTTTCAACTACATGGTAATATTTCTTTTACAATAAGTTGTTGTGGTGCACCACTATAATGACATAGACATTAAGATATGATTATACGTTTCCCTTATCTGCATTGTTGTTTTTACTGTAATATTTTTTCTGCTTGAGCTATGTCATGTTTAGATATAAGCTGCTGTTTGCCAGGCATAGTGCTACTGAACTTTAATTTGTGTTACTCTGCTAAGCCAGATTTATTTTTTTGTTGCTGCACATTGGCTCATATTAGTTGTAATGTTGCATTGTTTGGTAATTTATATTTACTGTAGCTTGCTTTGCAATTTTCCATTTTTTTTGCATTGCTGTTTGTGTTACTTATTATGTGCTGCTGCATTGCCTCGTCCCTTAGTTTAGCATCTGAGCTCTGTAGATTTAAGTTAGCTTAAGAGGGGGTAGCCTCTAAGAGAATGAGTTGCGATGAATTGGAAGAAATGCATTGAGAAAACAGGTTTAGGTGGGATTTTCTTGGAAATAAATGTTGAGGTGAAAATGTGTGAACATATAAATACAGAAAGCATGCTTAGATAGAATTTTTTTGGTGGAAACAAAGGATGAAATAAGAGGAAAGATATATGAAGTTTTGGGTTGGACTGCAGTACCAAATGTTACACTGAAAACGAACCCTATCCTTTCCTATTGGTGTTATCCCACTATGTGTTTGTGTACCCTTGTGTAGTTGTTTTCTTCCTGTCTCTGTGTAGTTTCATAGAATTTTTTCCTCTTTTAATATTAAGCTACATTCACTATGATGAGGAATACTGTTATCCTCAAATATAATTGGCATTAATAATATGTTACTTACTTTGTAAAGATGTTAGACATTATTCATTCTGTTTAAATGCTCATGTGTGAAGTTGATGTTTCGCAAGTTATTCTGATCTTCTATGTATGTACTCATGTCATAATTCCTGTAACACTGACGTATATGTCTATTTCTATTCTTTTGTAAAGCCTGTACTACAAATGTTATCTATAGTGTTATGTTTTTAATGATGTATTTTGTACCTTTGTAATTGTATTTTCATGTTGTAAATTTATAAAATTGTAATTGACACCAGTTCATCTTACTATTAACTTGTAAGTTACATTTCACTGCACACGTTTCTGTTGGTCATAGTATATGGACAATATGTGAGAAGTAGGGACTGTTAGTGTTTGCACGTGTGTTAATAATTCAGCAAGGGACTGGATAACAGCATTGCTGGTTCTACGGACAATTCCAAAAACTTTGTGAGTGCACAAGTGGTGGTTTATGGACTTGCTATATTCTCCGCAAGACTCTTCGATGGTGAATGTGCACCTGCACAATCGCAACAGATGGCTGCTGGTCATCTCTACAAGGACTACAGTGGGTCTGCACCTCTGGTGGCCCACCAATACCATTATCTCTACAAGGACTACAGTGGGTCTACATCTTTGATGATCCATCAGTACCATTATTTCTACAAGGACTGCAGTGGGTCTGCGCCTCTGGTGGCCCACCAATATCGTAATCTCTACCAGGACTACAGTGGGTCTGCTCTGTGATGACCTACCAATATTCATCAAAACTTCGACTGACTCTGCAGTGGGTTTGCTCTGTTGTGACCCAATACTTGTCTGCATGTCGAGAGTCAGCACTGTCTTTCCGTTGGAAGGACAACACTACTTCTTCAAGACTGCATGGAAATCCACTACTTCCGTGTGCATTTTCTTCTACTGCTCAGACTTTGAGAAAAACACTATTTTACCGTAATGAATGATCAGGACTGTCTTTATGGACTGTGACAAAATTTTAGCTTTTGACCAACGTTGTATCAATAAGTGTGTGCATTTGATATCTTTGTTATTGTAATTATGAAAAAATTTTTCAAATCTGTATTGGGCACTGCCCAAATCAATTTGTAAATTTTTTTGTGGGGAGCATGGGGGCTATGTAAGTAGGCTGTTCATGTTTTCTCTATGTAAGTAGGCTGTTTATGTTTTCTCTATGTAAGTAGGCTGTTTATGTTTTCTCTATGTAAGTAGGCTGTTTATGTTTTCTCTATGTAAGTAGGCTGTTTATGTTTTCTTATTGGCAACGTTACGTAGCAGTCTGTGGCTGCTTTGCATTGTTGTAATACTCGCCATTGTAGTGTTAGGCAGCTGGCTGTGAACAGCGCGTAGCGTTGTGCAGTTGGAGGTGAGCCGCCAGCAGTGGTGGATGTGGGGAGAGAGATGGCGGAGTTTTGAAGTTTGTCATGAACTGCTATATTTATATATGATGATATCAAGGTAAATACATTGTTTGTTCTCTATTAATATCTTTCATTTGCTAACTATCCCTATCAGTAGTTAGTGCCTTCCATAGTTTGAATCTTTTATTTAGCTGGCAGTAGTGGCGCTCGCTGTATTGCAGTAGTGGGAGAAACGAAGATTATTGTGAGGTAAGTGATTTAGTGATTTGTGAAAGGTAATAGTTTAATGTTAGTCAGGGCCATTCTTTTGTAGGGAATTTTGAAAGTCAGATTGCGTTGCGCTAACAAAATATTGTGTGTCAGTTTTAGCACAGTCATGTATAAATTGTTCAAAAGGGGACGTTTCATAATACGTTCTTGGAATTTTGACTGTATATCTGTCGGTAATCCACAACACCTTTGTTGTAGTGTCTGTAGTATGATGAGGCTTTCCCTGACGGTCTCACGTTTGCTAGTAGAACCCATTACGAAACGCGCCCCTCTTCATTGGATTTTCTCTTTCTCCTTTCTTTTAAGCCGACCTGGAAAGGGAACCAGGCTGATGAGGAATACTCAAGAACCGATCGAACGCTTGTTTTGCAGACCACATCTTTTGCGGGCCAATTACATTTCCTTAATCCCAACAAACTTCCGTCTGGCGTCAGCTTTTCCTACACTTCATGTGGTCATTTCTCGCTGCAGCAGTTAGTTACTTATAGATATTTTACTGTTTTATTGACATTTAACGCCAGTAGTAGAGAGGATTCAAAAAGAAAGCTGGTAACACACTGACAATCCAAAACTTTATCATCACTGCCCACCCCGACGCTGGATGCCGCCTGATGCCGTTGCGGGCGCGTGATGCTGTAACAAAAGTATGTAAGCGGAGCAGACACGGACGGGGCATCACCCTAGCGAAGATATAGGCTGCAAATGAGGAAATCCGTTGAGATAAGCGACTTCGGCAAAGGGCAGATTATTATTACGCAGAGTCTGTGAACGATTATCTCGAAAACGGCGGAACTGGTCGAATGTTCGCGTGCTACTGTCGTGAGCATCTACTGAAGGAAGTTGAAGGACAGTGAAACTACCACTAGGCGCTAAATGGTTGGACGTCCACGAGACTTCACAGAATGTGGAGTTTTGAGACTTGTCTACTCTGTAAAGAAGTAAAGATCTGTGGCATCTCTGCCGGAAGAACACAATGCTGGAATGTTTCATCGTACATTCTTGTACATGGAGCTCCGCAGCAGACTATCTCTTACGTGTTCACACGTTGACCCAACGACAATTTCAACTACATTTTCAGTGGGTACAGGACCGTCGGGTTTCTACCGTCGATTAATGGGAACGCGTCGGCTCTTCGGGTGAAACACATTTTTGCTACACCAGGTCGATGTTCGTCAACACAAACGCCGTGATCGAAGTGAACGGCGGCTCGAAATGTGCAGCCTACCACGGACACAGGCTGGTGGGAGCAGTCTTACGCTATGGGAGACATTCTCCTGCACTTGCGTGGCACCTTTGGTAGTAACAGAAGACACGCTGACAGCTGCGAACCACCTGCATTGCTGCATGTTTGATGTCTTTGCCGACGGCGATGTCAAGGTCTCGGAACCAAAACCATGCTGCAGTAGTTTGAGGAGCATTAAAGTGAACTCGTGTGGATGTCTCGGCGACCAAATTCACCTGATGTAAATCCTATGAACCCACCTTGGTCGCTAAGGGGCCATCACTGCGCATGCATATCAGCGGCTCGTTATTTACGCGAATTACGTGACCTGTGCCTAGACGTCTAATGCCACGTACCTCCACAAACCTACCAACAAATTGCCGAATTCCTGATACGCAGTATATGTGACGTATTTCGTTCTAGAAAGAGACAAACAAGTTATTGAGCAGGTGGTTATAATGTTTTGGCTCATCAGTGTAGGTACAAAAATATTTCTGGAAAATCAGAAGCTTTTTGATATGAAATATAAATTTAAATGTTAGGGGTCCTCCTCTAAAGGTATTTGAATGGAGAGCAGAGTTGTATGGAAGTGAAACGTGGGCGATAAACTGTTCATATAATAAGAAAAGTTTCTGAAATGTGATGCAACAGGAGAATGCTGCAGGTTAAATAAGTGGATCGAATAACTTATGGTGAGGTATAGAAACGAGTTCGGGAGAAAAGAAAGTAATGTCATAACTTGATTAAAAGAAGGGCTAGGTAGACTGACAGATCTTGAGGCGTCAAGGAATCGTCAGTTTAATAATGGACAAAAGCTTGACTACAATAAGCTTGTCTAAAGCATAGCTATACAGTACTGAAAAAGCTTGCACAGCGTGGACTAGCGTGAGAAGCTGCATCAAACCGGTCTCCAACACCAAAAACAATGTAACTGCACTATATTTGCAGCTATTTATGGGCAACATCTAACGTTTTTTTAAATCAATCGTCAAACGTTCGTAGGTCTTTCTGTATTTGACTACAGTCTTGTGGCGTTGCAAATTTTCTGTTGGCAACAACATCGTCTACAAACTGACTCATGATGCTTTCGATTTTATCCACTAGATCATTTACATACACTGACTGAAAAAAAAGATCATATATAATTAATGTATAGTAATTAAATATCAGGAATATATGAAGGACTTATTTCAATAGTGGTACAAGTCCATTACTTCCACTTTTCTGTCTATGACGCTTCTGAAATTAATGGTCGAAACAAACAGAAAGAAAGGTTCATTTCTAGCAAGAAGCCATATGCTTGAATATTTCTGGTATCTCAACTGCAGATTTTTCAGCGCTCATTTAACTTTAGGACCCTGTATCTCAGAATGAAGAAAAATGGACTTGTGCCACTATTGAAATAAGCCCTTCATATTTGTGTAGGTAATATACTAAAGTGATTTACATTTGCAAGATCATGGGTTAATCTAAGCGCGAGATACGGCATTGCAATTGTGAAATCTGATACAGTAATAACCAGTGTAACCGCCAGAATAATGAATGCAAGTATGCAAATGTCCATATATTGATCTATACAGGTGCCGGATGTCACTTGTATGTTGTGTGTTAAACGGCGACCTAGAAACGACGAAGAGGCTCCGTCGCCGCCGCAGGCGCAGTGGTCCACAACCCCACGACGACTGCCACAGACCACTTCACCCCTCTGCCGCCCCACACCGAACCCAGGGTTATTGTGTGGTTCGGCCCCCGGAGGACCCCCCAGGGAACGTCTCACACCAGACGAGTGTAGCCCCTACGTTTCCGTGGTAGAGTAATACTGGCGTACGCGTACGTGCAGAACTAGTGTAGCTGAGGCGGAATAAGGGGAACCAGCCCGCATTCGCCGAGGCAGATGGAAAACCGCCTAAAAACCATCCACAGACAGGCCGGCTCACCGGACCTCGACACAAGTGCGCCAGGTGTATTCGTGCCGGGTACCAGGCGCTCCTTCCCGCTCCGGAAAGCCGTGCGTTAGACTGCTCGGCTAACCGGGCGGGCGCTGGATGTCACTTCGTGGGATGGAGTTCCATTCCTGTTCCACTTGGCTGGCCAGTACAGGGACGGTTAATGCTGTTTGTGGATTGCGTTCGCGCTGTCGTCCGATGATGTTCCAAATGTGCTCGACTGGAGGCAGATCTGGTGATCGAGCAAGCCAATGCACCATGTCGACGCTCTGTAGAGCATGTTGAGTTACAACGTAGTATGTGGGCGAGCGTTATCCTGTTGAAAAACAGCTCTGGAATGCTGTTCATGAATGGCAGCACAACAGATCGAATCACCAGACTGACTTAAACATTTGCAGTCACGGTCTGTGCGATGACGACGAGATTTCTCCTGATGTCATACGATACCATAGCCACAAGTGTAAGTCAAGCGCATCTAGCACGCAGACAGGCTGGTTGCAGGCCTCAGCTGGTCTCCTCCTAACCAACGCACGGCAGCACTTGCTCCGAGGCAGAACCAGCGTTGATCAGAAAACACGACGGACCTCCACCCTGACCTCCAATGAGCTCTCGCTTGACACCGCTGAAGTCGCAAATGGTGGTGGTTTGGGATCAACACAGTGGACGCTACAGGGCATCGTGCTCGGAGCTGTCCTTGAACTAACCGATTTGCAATATCGTTGAGTCACTCTGATGCCAACTGCTACTCATATTGCTGTTGCAGATGCAGTACGATGACCCAGAACCATACGCCAATGCGGAGGTCACCCCTCTCGGTAGTGCCACATGGCCGACCTGAGCCCGGTCTTCTTGTGCCCGTATATTCTCGTGAACATCACTCCCAGCAATAATGTACAGCGGCTACATTCCTGGGAAGTCTTTCTGCAGTATCGCACAAGGAACAGTCTTCTTCTCGCAGCCCTATTGCACGACCTCGTTCAGTGAGGTGTTGACATTTTTTTTATTCTTGCCAAAGGCAACAATTACAAGGAAGGTAACAAAAAGCTTAACAGTTATAAACGTGTGTGCATCGATCATTAACAGATTTAAACGTGGAAACAGAGAAACATGACATTAAACAAATCACTTTCACCCATTAAATCACTTTCACGTATTAGAGTTAGCATACAGTTGTAAGTATTTGCACATGAGTAAACAGTCGTGAATACGTTCAAGGGTTGTGGAACTAACAAACATTAAATGAAACGCTTTCGTTAAGAAACGGGCTACGCCCAAGACTTTAGAGCCAACATAAGAACTTCTTCGGTCCATGATGAAGGGCACAAATGGCAGTAGGTATTGATAATGACGTCTTTGTCGCCTTAAAGGCATTCTTGACTACCATCAACTCATCACGTCAAATCTCAAAGATAACTAACGTTCACGACCGTTACAGCGTATATTTAAACCAAACCTGATTTGCATCCTCATAGTGGCGCTACTAGAACCCCTTTTATGTAACTGGCGCTAAATCTCAATAGATATTTTCAACGTCGAATACGGGTGAGTGTAAAATAATAAGTGTAGGTGATAACGTAAGAAATTTTGGGCCTCATGCGCCATTTCGCTTACATTATATTTAAAATTTTATCAAACTATATCATTATCTGCCAGGCAGAGAAGAATTATTACAGCGTTGATCGAGTAAGCTTTTTTTTTTTTTTTTTTTTTTTTTTTTTTTTTTTTTTTTTTTTTTTTTTTTTTTTTTTTGGCACTGGGCATGTGAACTCAATGCTATGATGCATGATGTTTTCTTATGTAAGTTAGGTCATACTGATACTACCCAACTCGAAGCAGAGGATCACAGAAAGAAAGATTGTACTAATTTGATACAGTCGCACCTGACGACGTTTAACGGTAGTAGAAAATTACGGAGTCACAAAATTTACTATCAGCACATCATGTCTTCTAAACTAAATGAGCGTAAAGGTCCCGCCGGCACAAACAGTGTCACACGGCGAGTCAGGAGGTGTTAAACAGGGCTCTTTAATGCTCCGGAGACAGCTAAGTGAAAGTAAATAAATTCAACAGAAACATGTAATCAGTTAAGTGAACGTACATAAACGCCAAGACAGATGACAGCTAAGTAAACCACGCAGTCACATTGCCGTAAGGCAAACAACTAGGTAACGCTAACTAGCCAGTGACCCTCAAAGAAGCCAATCGCCCCTGCTGCTGACACTGGCTAGGAACGCTGCGACCTTTCACTCTGTTTGCACTATTGACACACGGTGACGGGAAGCGACCATCTCTGAACAAAGCATTGATCGAACACCCGTAAGTGGCACATTGCTCGTTTTCAAACTGTGCTCTAATTTAAGTTCAAGGGCCGTGAAATCACAATGAAAGTAGAATTTCAAAACATTCACGGACTTTACTCAATCTCAATCAGCTACAATCTTCCATTTCAATTTCTGTTTCATAAGCAATGACAGTAAAACTACCAGGAGACCGAAGGTTTATTTCAACAACACAGTACTTTATTAGGCATGGTGGTATGGCCTGGCCTTCTTTTGGCCTTTAATTGAGTTTTGTAGCCTGTTATCGAGGGTCTTACAGTTTAAAATGCACTCTGAACCACGATGTAGGTTGGCATTTTTCAAAGTAATAAATCAGTGAAATTTAGTCTGGATTCAGAAAGGGATTAGCAACAAGAGAGACGCTTCTAGTATTGTGACATCTTATCTAAAAGCAATTACAAAAAAATTAATGAACTTACGTTGCCTCTGTATACCGGGAAAAGGCATTTGATAACATTATCTTGCACGATATGTTCAGAGTGCTGAAGAAAGCCGGTCTAAAATACCAACACATGTTGGTAGCATTCAGCCTTTATGAGAATGAAATGGATGTTATTAGAGATTTTCATAAGGAGCAAGATGCAAAAATGGGCACGAGACAAGGATGTGTATTCTCTTATGTACAGTGCTTACACCCGGGAAGCCATATGGCGAGGTTGCGAAACAACTGAGATGGGTATCAAAAGTAATAGGTAGAAGACAGACATTCTGCGACATGCAAATGATATTGTTGTGGCCTTGGAGACGAAAAAAGAGAGAGAAGATCCTCAGCACAATCGAAAGGTGTTAATGTAACCCTATGGTACGAAAATAAACAAAAGAAAGGCTAAAGCGTTTCAGCACTGAAGAATGAGAACTGAAGGAGAGGAGTTGTGGTAGACGATATTACCTGTTTGGGAACCACGATAGCAAGGGATGGTAGAAGCCGGAAAGCTATTACAAGTACAGCAGGCCAAAATTGCACTTAATTTGAGAAAGAACTTATTTACCAGCGGAGACACCAACACTTTATGAAACAATTTGTTTGCATTGTGGCCCTATTCTGCTATGAAACGTGGATAATAGGAAAACAAGAAAGAACATGGCTAGAAGCTCTAGATGTGCTACAGAAGGATGATGAGAATCAACTGAAGAGACCAATTAAGAGGTGACGAAGAGAATACTAGGTACCAAATCTCTCTGGATACCCGTCGAAACAGGTACAGGTAAACTTGTGGAACACATTTTAAAACTCAATGGCATCATTGTAACAGTAGCAGCTGGAGCTACTGGGGAAACAAATCGTCGAGGACATCATGGATGTCTGACTTCCAGTAATGCAGGGTGTGCTACGCATATCCAGAAATGAACAGGACAGACAGAGGAAAGAAACAGGGTGCTGCTGAAAAACAAACCTCAGGGTTGAACGATAAAGAACAAGAAGAAGGGGAAAAATAACTCATTACAGCGGTGAAGAGAAGAGACAAAAAACTTAGGATGAATTGGAAATCCAACTCCACGACTCTGGTTTTGCAGTCAGGCACAAGAAGAAGAAAAAGAAGAAATCATAGCAGAGCTGAAGAGATGTGACAAAAATTTATGACGAACTGGAAATCCAACTCCACGTCTTTGGATTTGCAGTCAGGCGCTTTACCACTTTTGTCCCTTTCACTTTCCTCACACTGGCGTTGGGGTGAGAAAGAGAAACTAGTTTTTGATAAAATCAAAGAGAATTTGTTACAAGCATCATCACAGTATAGCTTTTTCTAATGAAATTCCAAATAAGCACTACAGAAATCATTCCATCACAGAAAGAAAGCATTAGCTATAGTCTGCAGTTTTAAAATATTTAGGTATCACTTAGGGCAAAAAACAACGATAATGTACACTGATCACCAGGCACATACCTTTTTGATGAACAATAAGTTATTGCATTACAGGCTGACGAGATGGGTTATCTTTCTTCAAGAATTTGATTTTGAAATACGGTACTTTGAAGACCCCAAAAATATAAAACCTGATACATTATCAAGATTACCTGTAAGGTTGGAAGAGAGTCATGGAATATATGAGCCAGATACCAAGCTTCGAATTTATTTTATGAAAAAAAGGACAACGTAATAAAAGCATGAGGAAGTTAACCCTAACAATAATGGTGGACCAGGATTTTGATACTAAGTTAAAATTATTAAAGATGTTCATTTGGGTATTCCAAACCACAACTGGGAGGGCAACTGGTTAATATACAATGGAATATCGTACTGGAGCAATGAGGAGAACAGAAGATGTTTGACTCGCTCCTCATGTGAACCTCTGGTTAATTTAGCATATATACCAAGGGTATGACATTTCGAAAATAAAATGGGCTTGAAACATATGATTCAGTATTATTTTAAGAATATGAGTAGAACAACACGAATTGTAATTCGTACTTGGCAGTTGTGTCAGAATGTAAAAGAAACTGGTGCTTTGGTTAAATACAAGATTTATCATTTAATACCTGTGAAACTTTTGGAAAATTTTGCAAATGATCTATATAGTCAACTACCTACAGCAACAGATGGATTTCAGCATATATTTGTAGTGGTAGAGCGTTGGTCGAAATATATGCGATTATAACCACTGAAAATAGTAATTCTCAAGAAGTTGGGAAAGAGATTACTTAATTAACATTTGGCTTCCAAAATAATTCTTGTCAGAAAATGGCAGTCAATTCATTAGTAAATAATTTAATGTGTTAGCTAAGTATATTATTCAACAGGTACTAATTTCAAAGTATTACCTTCAAAGAAATTCTGCTAACAGGATAATGAAAGAGTTGTGTGGCCTTTGTCACTGTTAATATTCAGAAAGGCACAGTAAAATGCTATCTGAGTATGAAATCATGTTCAAACAATATCTCATATCAGTACATGCATGGTGTCATTGGAAATTGCAAGTAAAGAAATTTTGAGAGAACCTAACTCAAATAACGCTACAGTATAAATTATGCTGTAGATATTTTTCAGGTAATATCTTCATAATTTTAATATGTCAAACCACAAGGTGTACAAAGTGAAGTAACTAGTGAATAGAAGATGGAACTTGATTGTTAATCGTATTAAGTACACTTAGCGCCAAACTAGAGAAAACTTTGTTTCATGAGATTTGAAAGACAGATTTACCTAAGCAATATTACTAAATGAATAATTATATATAATGTCAACCCTCAGTTTGAGGAGAGGCAATCTCGTGAAAGAATGAATCAAAGCTGTGTTCCTAAAGCATAACAACAGATATACCATATTTATGGAAGATTTACTGATGAACATGTAAATTCAAATTTGAGCTCAGGTAGAGGTATGAGGCACTTCACATTTTAGTGAGCCGCATCATTCTTATTTTCTGCTTGAGTAACATCAGATAGGCCACAATATTTTATGATGTAATTCTATTTGTAAGCTATATCTACTGAAATGATGTTATTTTTTCTCTGTTCCATGTTGTGTGGAGGAGACGTTGGCAGGTGTTTCACCAGTGTTCCAGCTACCCAGCAAATTGACAGTGTGGGTCACTAATCACAAGCGTGTCAATGGTTCCACATCAGGTCATCGCTTCTGTATATTATTGGGTAACTGATATTTACTATTAATATGAGGGTGGTACATAAGTTCGTTGCGCTTCCCCATAAGTTTAATAACACAACAGATACATATAACGGAGACTTTAGTAGCCAATAACATATTCTCCTTCACTATTTACAGCAGCCTGCCAATTTTGGGGTATGTTTTTGATTCTGCAGCTGTAGAAACCACATGGTTTTAAGACAAAGTACTCATTGTCCCATGTTCAGAACACACTTTCTTTCAGAAAGGATGCTCCCTGAAGGTTGTTCGATAGAGAAAGGAAAAGGTTGAAATATGAGGACTCAGGATCATATGAATAAGAAGAGTGTGAATGACCTCCCAAGTGAACTCCTGTATAGCGTTTTTTTTTATTTTTTCTTCTACGGTCTAGCAGATTGCAGCAGGGCATTATTGTGGAGTGTGGTGTAACCGCCAGACACAACACTTGCTAGGTGGTATCCTTTAAATCGGCCGCGATCCGTTAGTATACGTCGGACCCGCGTGTCGCCACTATCAGTGATTGCAGATCGAGCGCCGCCACACGACAGGTCTAGAGAGACTTCCTAGCACTCGCCCCAGTTGTACAACCGACTTTGCTAGCGATGGTTCACTGACAAAATACGCTCTCATTTGCCGAGACGATAGTTAGCATAGCCTTCAACTACGTCATTTGCTACGACCTAGAAAGGCGCCCGTACCAGTTACTATTGATACTGTAATAATGTACCGTCAAGACCGACGTTCACCGTTTATGGATTAAAGTTAAGTATTCCACCAGCTACGTCCGTTTTTCTAAATTCTAATTTCCTTGTCCAGTTCCAGACCTCACGCCAGCCTGCGCGAGCTAAAACGCGTGCCTTTCGGCTTCCTCTTGTAACCCGGTGTTGGCTCTCCTGCCAACCCACAACATGGAGTACATCGCTTCACACAGTTTTCCTGGCCGTTGTTCTTGAATTACGTCGGCCAGATGTCTCACTTATTGATGTCAGTAATGATGGTAACACCAGAGGGAAGCAACTAACACTACGTCACACTCTCGCTGCTCCACCAGATGTATAACATTATCTTTCACGTATTTACACAGGTCTTTGTATGGGGAGTTGCTGCTTTGTTTGGCTTCAAGCGTTTCTTTCTTTTCCTTTTGTTGGCATAATGACAACTTTCCTCATTATCAGTACCGATACAGTATAGAAAAGGACGGTACTGTTCACGATCCAGTTGATGACAAGCAAGTAGACATGCACATATGGCCACCTGCTGTTATTGTGATTTTTCGCTTAGAACTTGTGGTACCCATAAAAGCGATTTTTAAACCTTTCCCGTTGCATGCAAATGTTGTACGATAGTGGAATGATCACAGTACTTTATTACATTTGTCAGTTCTCGAGTACACTGACGTGGGTCAAGGCAGATTAATGAGGTTAAACTATCTTCATCAAATCTCGAAGGTCTTCCTGAATGTGGAGAGTCATTAATGTCAAAATGATTCTCCTTAATACGAAACATCCATATTCTTGCTGTACTCTGCCAATGGCATTAACTCCATAAACAGCGCAGATGCTTCTGGCTGCTTCCACTGCTGTAACCCCGCTACTGAACTCAAACTGAAAAATATGCCAGGAATGTTACGATTTCTCCAAGTTGTACTTTATTTTCTAGCATCCACAACTACGAGCACACTCACTGTCCTCAAATGACAAAATGGCAATATGTAAACTCAAACAGCATCATCGAAGAATAAATAAAAATTTATAATCGACAAGCAAACTCATAGTAACCCGAATACCAATATGCAAAACAAAATGCTACGAACTTACACACTAACCTAATACATTAAAAAGTATCAGTTCACAAGAAGTTCTCGAGTTTGTGTGACTACTGTATGTCATGTCAGCATATTGTAAATAATAATATTGTAAATAATAGTATTGTAAAAAATAGTGTTATTTCAATTTCTGTTAACAATGTCAATAATTGATTAGTAAAGTAACTGTTAGATCGAAATACACTGAAGTTATTGGATTTGGACATATTCCAAGATAATGTCTAAAATCCTATGAGTGATGAGAACTTTTAACATTTATAATCATTAAGCTATGATTGATCGTTCTCCTACTCTAATCTTTGGCTGGCTAAAAAAATCAAATTTTCAGTTATTGTTGATCAACTTAATTTTGTAAATAGGATGTACATTGGGACATACAGTAGAAGTTTTACCGATATGTGATGGAGTGTCTGAATTAGATTTGAAAAAAGTTTAATTACTGAAAACCTTAAAGTCTTTTAAATCGAGTAACTTTAAACATAATTTCATTTTATTGCTCGAGAGAAAATTTGGTCTTAAAAGTACTTACTGGGCAACACGACTACACACATTTTACATCCTGAAATAGAATCTGTGAAGCGTACTTACTAACAGCTTCAAATTAAAGATGTGTTTGACCATAAAGTGAATACAGGAATTTCAAAGGTTGGCAATTTATGCCTTTTCATATCAGTCATGAGTGAAATTTAAGAAGAAAACAGTTTGAAATGATATGTGTTGATCTCACACAGCAGAGCTGTTAAATAATACCTGGGGATTATCAAATTTTATCATGTCCATGTGTCATTGTTTTACATGATACATAAAAGCAATTCTTAAACGGCGACAATATACTGGTAATTTAAATGACAGTCACTTATCAACTAGGCAGGCTAAGCGATCCTGTTAACACATAAACAGATATTGGAATACATTTCATATTAAACGAGATATAAAGTTATTTACGAAGGAATTTTCGTATGAGTTGTGGTCTTAGTGAGTAACACAGTCACTTATATTATGAGAAATAATGTTTGAAGAATATTAATTAAATGTTGGTGCATCTGAAGGAAGAGTACAATGTCTTATCATATCTAGAATACACCGACTAGGCTCAGGGATGTATTGAAGGCTAGTAACGGGAAGGTATATCTTAAATTTCACTCAATATAACAGCCCCAGTTCAATATGATAAGTGAATTATACACCAGGAATGATTCACCCACAAATCTTGTGCTTTACTCATGTTTAACAGTAATGATGAGATTAGGATTCTCATTCAGTTCCAGAATACTTTAACAATTCCACACTACAGTATACTGAACTTGGAAGCCTAATTTGCAAAAAAGGGTGGAGGCCCTATAGTGGCATCACAACTTATGCATTATGCTTTCATATTCTTGTTTCAAAAAATAAGATACAATTTGAATGGGATCAGGATTGAGCGCATTGCAGATCTTGGTATAACGTTAACTCTTAAAACATAAGTTTCCTCATCAGCTTGAGTCCTGATTGGTTTACAAAATACAGTAAGGTTTTCAGATGGCTCCATAAATGCTTATGATCGTTTCAGTGTGTGTACAATGCTCAAGATGTTTATGGGAGACTTCAAAGACATAAAATGCGTAATAGTGAATGCGAAGTAAAAATTAATACACTGTGCAATGGTTAATAACTCATAAGTACAAGAAGAGGCTAATCTCAAAGAGAAAAAAAAATGCGCTTAAGAAACTAGTGTGGAAAATGATTCACATCTCTTTAACTAATATGGACACTTCAAATTTGTGAAGGTATTGAATACCAGCAGTGAGCTGCCATTAACTTACTGTTCATGGGAGCCGTTACAATATTCTACCGTACTGACTGCATCCATGGAGACAAACACTATTAAAACTGCTGTTCAATTGGAAGACCTTCGAATAATTATACAGGTACTACAAAACGACAAGAAGGGAGACTTAAAAGTATCTGAGTATATTTGACAACTATAGGCTAGCAAATTGCAAACTTTAATTCAGAATTTGACCACTATCATAATTTATGGGTGGACTGAGTTTATATACTATACATGTGTGTAAGGTTTTGCCTTTTTTACTGTGAGGGTGACGAATTTAGATGCATACTTGGCCCACAGAAATTTAAGGAATTAGCGTCCATTGTCATGATAGATTGCTGAAAGCAGAATGGAACTATAAAATCAGGGCAGATAGGTGTCCATATAGTGTATTAATAATAATTAGAAAAATTACCCAAAGTAACTGCAACTGTAAGCATTTTAACATCATGACCATGTGATTAATTATTCACCAGTCAAGGGCTTGTGCAATGAGTTGTATAAATAACAGGTGCTGGTTACCATCTAAAGCATGTAGGCACTTAAGAATGTCAACGTCATTATAGCCACTCAAGGCCTCTTCCTCCACATAAGGATCTGTACATGATAACTAAAAGAGAACCTTTATACACAGTAAGTAGGCATTTTCGACCACATGTGTGATGTGTGATGTGTGATGTGTGTGTGTGTGTGTGTGTGTGTGTGTGTGTGTGTGTGTGTGTGTGTGTGTGCGTGTTTCGACTTGATTCAAGATATGTAATTTTTGTAAATAAGAAAAGAGGAATATATGATAACAAGTTAATTTCTTTAATTATTCCAGTGTATTCTGTGGTAATTATGCTTTAACCATAGTGCAGTTTTGCTTCCTTCTTGGGCAACAATTTTTTCTGTATATTATGTTCAGAGATAAAATTGTTAATACCAAAAACAGTCGTAGGTGGCAAAGTGATCCTTATTAAGTCAAGAATGATTCGTTTCGTCTAAGCAGAACAACATCAGGTTATCGCGAAATATAAGGAGGTGACGACATTAGAATTAATTCGGCGTGATCCTGTCTGCTGTCCTGGGCTACTACAACAGCGTAGTGAGAACGAGAAAACAAGCTGAATGAAATGCTTCCCAATATATAGGGTAGATCGCCTGTGCATTTTTTGTGCAAATATATACTTTTTAAAGGTGTTGACATTAAAAGCATAAAAGTAGGGTAAATTAGAATGTCAGTTGTGTTCCCTGCAGGATTGTAATGCGAGTCATTTACGAGATATTGTATTTTGAAAAGTTTACACACTGACGTTTGTGTCATTCAACCTACGTAGTTGCTAGCTAAGATGTCGTTATGTTTGCTTACAGTGTGTTTGTGGGCTCCTTGAGTCAATTGCGATAAGGTAGTTAGTTAATGTATGACAGTCCAAGCAGTAGGTCGTGAGTGAACGATGGAATTTACCAATGCAGAAAAAGCTGACATGCTCATGGTGTATGGAGAATGTACGAAGAATGCAGTTCGTTCTTGGATGCTGTATGTGGCAAAATATCCAAGAGATGTCAACCATTTGGGTAATTATTTATCAGTGTCTTCAATTAGCTATTTGAAAGTAGTAATGTTACACTTAGACAACAGAGTACAGAAGAGGAGGAAATTAACGTTCTTGCTGCTGGTGAAGATCATCCGCACTTTATCTCCCATGCAATCACATGAGGAAGTGGCACGAGTGAGGCAAGCGTTCTAAGCATTCTCCATCGACATCGGTTCCACTCCTATCACATCTCTCTCCATAAGGAGCTGTATGAAAACTATTGTGAGAATCGTGATAACTTCTGTACATGCACATTAAGACAGGATACTCCAGATTTATTATATATCTTGTTTGCAGATGAAGCCACATTTACCAATCATGGCAAAGTAAACCGCCGAAACATTTACTATAGGTCTGTTTACAGTCACTGTTGGCTTCATCAGGTGGAACGTCAGCGTCAATGGGGCGTAAAGGTATGGTGTGGATAGTGAATCATCAGCTCATAGGCCTATTTTTCATAGACGGAAAACTGAAGGAGCACAGGTACCGCAGACCTCCTAACAGACCATCTTCCGTGGATGCTACAAGAGTTCCTCTACGGACTAGAGGGAAACTGTGGTAACAACATAATGGCTGTCCAATCCATAGTGCACGAACTACTACAGTATATTCGACGAATGGTTTCCAAGTTGTTGGACTGGACGCAGAGGACCTGTACCTTAGCTGGCCCATTTCCCAGATTTGACGCCTGCAGACTTTTTCCTGTGGGGAACGCTGGAAGACACTGTCTGCAGGGGCATATGGAATATAACAGACGATATGCAACGACGTGTTGCTGCAGCCTGCTCAGACAACTCCGCCCAAATGCTAGCACGTGTGCAACAGTCATTGCATAGCTAACTGGAAGCGTGTGCGCCGCTGCCGTTGGTCATTTTGAACACAACCTGTGATGATCAGTTGTCTCGTAACTAGTCAGAATATACGTAACCAGTGTATGCACCGGAGTTTGTCTTTAGTGTGAGCTACCATAGGTGCTGTACAAGTGTCGGTGTGGAAAAGTTTCAAAATGTGTCACCTCGTAAACAAATCCTGTAACAAATACCAAAGACATTCTAATTTACCCAACTTTCAGTTTTTCATTGTCAATAGGCATTGTACCATTTCTAAAAGTGTGTGATTGCAAAAAGTACACTTCTAAATATTAGTGCAGCCTGTTAATTGGCTTACAGTACAAGCCCCTGACTACCAATCCATTCTGTAAAAACCGCTCATCACTAGCACTGTCCGTTTCAAGAATATTTGCATAAACTATCACTATTTGTGATTAAAAAGAGACCAATGGGAGAGATTCTTCAATACAAGCATACGAGCATAAACGCCCTTAATGATCGTGATTCTGTTATGCAAGTGTTGTCTTTTGTCCTACATCCCACTATCCTACTTTGCACACGCTGTACAAAATATTTGCTTGTCAACTCTTCAATACAAGCAAACGAGCACAAACGCCCTTAGTGATGGTGATTCTGTTATGCAAGTGTTGTCTTTTGTCCTGCATCTCACTATCATACTTTGCACAACTGTACGAAATATTTGCTAGTCTACTCTTCAATACAAGCAAACGAGCATAAACGCCCTTAATGATCGTGTTCTGTTATGCAAGTGTTGTCTTTTGTCCTACATCCCACTATCCTACTTTGCACATGCAGTACAAAATATTTGCATGTCTACTCTTCAATACAAGCAAACGAGCATAAGCGCCCTTAATGATCGTGATTCTGTTGTGCAAGTGTTGTCTTTTGCCCTACATCTCACTATCATACTTTGCACAACTGTACGAAATATTTGCTTGTCTACTCTTCAATACAAGCAAACGAGCATAAACGCCCTTAATGATCGTGTTCTGTTATGCAAGTGTTGTCTTTTGTCCTACATCCCACTATCCTACTTTGCACATGCAGTACAAAATATTTGCATGTCTACTCTTCAATACAAGCAAACGAGCATAAACGCCCTTAATGATCGTGATTCTGTTATGCAAGTGCTGTCTTTTGTCCTACATCTCACTATCCTACTTTGCACTCGCTGTACAAAATATTTGCTTGCCTACTCTTCAAAACAAGCAAACGAGCATAAACGCCCTTAATGATCGTGATTCTGTTATGCAAGTGTTGTCTTTTTTCCTACATCTCACTATTCTACTTTGCACACGCTGTACAAAATATTTGCTTGTCTACCTGCATCTGTTGCTACAGTAGAAAGACGTTTTTCAACATTGCGGCGTATTATGACATGCCTGAGGTCGATAATGAAGGAGGATCGACGTAACGGCTTAGCTCTGTTGGACACTCACTCTAACATTGATTGTCATATTGACGATGTATCTGACCAATTTTCCAGAAAGAATATGCGCACGGAATTCACCATTTAAGGAAGAGAACCGCAATTGTAAGTTTTTTATACCATAAGATGGCATTGTCTTGTATATGTGTACAAACATTTTAAATAAAACTTTCTTAAACTTTGCATGTGACTTGATTATTTTTTATTACGGTATAAGTAAACGTAACTCGATATATCTTTAGCGCCCCTTCCTTGCGGTTTTCCTGTACCCGCCACTGCATGACAGGGGGCAACAATCATGGCACCGTAGTACAAGACAACGTGCGCAAACTGTAAATATGGCCGCAGGCCAAAACGGCGCTGGAGGTCTGTCCACATACACACAGATCACACATTTGACCGATAGGAGCAGATGAAAAATATTGGGCTAGTAATAATCACTAGCACTAAGCGGCGCTGTAGCCGGCAGATGCGATTCGATAACAGCAAAAAATTGCAAAATAATAATGAACAAAAATGGTTCAAATGGCTCTGAGTACATGGGACTTAACATCTGAGGTCATCAGTCCCCTAGAACTTAGAACTACTTAAACCTAACGACCTAAGGACATCATACACTTTGATGCCCGAGGCAGGGTTCGAACCTGCGACCGTAGCAGTCACGCGGTTCCATACTGAAGCGCCTGGAATCGCTCGGCCACCGCGGCCGGCAATAATGAACAGGTTAACAAATAAATGTAAGCCACATTATAATAAAAATGCAAGTGGACGTATTTCAGGATGTGTAAGATCGAATACTATGTATGGAGGCATAAACAGATAGCCTCACAGACACAAGTACATTACAGTAAGATTAAAATTTGTACAAGCAATAATACATAAAAAGACTGACAATAAATAAAAATCTAAAACGAAACAATGAAAATGTAAGTAAAGTACAATGAAATAAGTACAGTAAATAACAGGGACCTTGGCCCCGAAGAACAAAAAGAACTAAAAAGCCATAAATTCTTTAAGAATGGGAAACTTGGATTCATAGGGACTTGACTTTTACTAGTCAAATGATTATTTAGCAACGTATCCTTCTTAATGTGCGATTGTTTAGCAATCCCAATCTCTTCAAGATGGTTGTCTCTGCCATTTGGGAGCGTTGTGTAAAACCATTACTTTCACGAGTATGGGTGCTTCGCGGATTTGAGATGTTCTACAAAGGTGGAATTACGTTTAGTCTGCACTTTCCTAATTTTAAAAGCCCTTCCCATCTGGTCAATGTAAGCTGCTTCACATTCACAGCAATGAAGTTTATATGCGCCAGAGGCATCATATTTATCTTCTTGGCGACACTCATTGTGAATACAATGATGTTGAAGTGTGTTAGAGGTGCTAAACTTTATTCTTAGATTTTGACCCCCAAAAATTTTAATTAACCAAAAGACATATTACCAAGAAACACAAAATTTGCAGTTCTGAGCTACAAAGCAAATAGTAGAGTTCACTTCACTTTTAAATAACAAATTTTTTTCCGACAGTCTGATGATTAGGGCATGGATAATTGCGTTGTGGGGATTCTTGCTAAAATGTTTGTTAACTATTTGCATAGCAATTATTTTTGCTAGATCTCCACTATTGCAAATAAAATTCACTTTTATAGGAGATATTCGGATGACATAATCGCTGTTTCAGACGATGAAGAATTAGACATCTCACTTCTAGCATAAGAGTTTAGCAAAATGATCTTTACACATGAAGATCTGAATGGCAAACGTATTCTCAATTTCCTCGTTTAGCAACTTTGCGTTGCTGATTAATATCATCACTTTTGACATTTGCTGTAAGCCTTCTACAAGCTGCTTGGCTGTAGATGCCGAGTCATGCCTTCATAATTGCCACATTAGTTACTTTAGATTTATGATACACAATAGGACTGAAATTCCTCTTAGCGCAGAATCCATAACAAAGAAATTGGAAAACCTTATAAACGTCGCTTTTAATAACGGCTACGGCTCTCCAGCATTGACAAAATATATATGCAAAAGACATCGTCACCTGACCTAGGGTCTACTCTTAGTACCTCAGCACTTTTTGCTTTTACGAATTTTATTCTCATTGTAATGTACTCGTGCCTTTGCCTCCACATGTAGTTTTCTATCTTATACATCCTGAACTATGTATACTTGCTTTTTATTCTAATATGGGTCATATAATTATTTGTTAATCTGTTCATTATTATTTTGCACTTTTTTTGCTGTCGTTGCACTGCACCCCATTTCCAGGCCCACCTAGTGCCTGTCATTACCACTAGCCATATACTTTTCTTGTGCTCTTATCATTCATATGCATGCTCTGCAAGTATGTGGAAAGCCTCCAGCGCTGTTTTGGTCTACGGCCATATGAACAGCTTGTGCACGAGGTTTTTTCTGTGCTGGTTTGGTTGTTGTTGTGGGGTCCTGCCCACTTGTCCTGTACAGGGTGCATAAACGATACTACGTTCTCGGAATGCTATACAACAGTATAAGCAAATAACATTAATAGTTTTATATCAATAAAGCAGATTGACAGTACTTATCTATGAATTTACAATGGTGACGCAAGCGATGCACGACATGCAAATAATCAGAGTACTTTGCTGTATACAAGGTCCATGTAAGGAATTGGTGTGGATCACAGGTTACTGCTATCGTAGTGCACATCTAGTATTATCCAAATATTGTCCGACCGAGGCTGGCAGGAGCGGTGCTCATATTCCCTTCAGCTAGAGGGCGCTCCTATCGTGGTAGGGTCCTCGTCAGCGCACCATTGGCTGACGTCGTCCCACCGCCATGCTGAGGAGGTAACTCAGTTCAATTGTTTTCTCCTTCTGCTCTACACTGTTCCCTGTTCCCCGTATTTTTCTCCAGGCTGTTTTTATCGTCTGTTTTTCAGTTTATTCCATTTAGTAAAATGGTTCAAATGGCTCTGAGCACTATGGGACTTAACATCTGTGGTCATCAGTCCCCTAGAACTTAGAACTAATTAAACCTAACTAACCTAAGGACAGCACACACCACCCAGCCATCACGAGGCAGAGAAAATCCCTGACCCCGCCGGGAATCGAACCCGGGAACCTGGGCGTGGGAAGCGAGAACGCTACCGCACGACCACGAGATGCGGGCTCCATTTAGTATCCCACCTGTAAATGACACATGCCTCTTGGCAATAACTTTAAATGTTTTACATGCATTATCATACACACACACAGTCTAGGATAGGACCACACTTGCATAATTGAAACATTGCCCTCCCTTTATATTTCTGGATAACGTAATGATGTCCTACCTGGACGATACATGTCGTTCTTGAGTTAAAAAAGACCACCTAGTAACCTGTTGTTGTTGTTGTGGTCTTCAGTTCTGAGACTCGTTTTATGCAACTCTCCATGCTACTCAATCCTGTGCGAACTTCTTCATCTCCCAGTACCTACTGCAGCCTACATCCTTCTGAATCTGCTTAGTGTATCCATCTCTTGGTCTCCCTCTACGATTTTTACCCTCCACACTGCCCTCCAGTACTAAATTGGTAATCCCTTGATGCGTCAGAACATGTCCTACCAACCGATCCCTTCTTCTGGTCAAGTTGTGCCACAAACTCCTCTTCAACCCAATTCTATTCAATACCTCATCATTAGTTATGTGATCTACCCATCTAATCTTCAGCATTGTTCTGTAGCACCACATTTCGAAAGCTTCTATTCTCTTTTTGTCTACACTATTTATCGTCCATGTTTCACTTCCATACATGGCTATACCCCATACAAATACTTTCAGAAACGACTTCCTGACACTTAAATCAATAGTCGATGTCAACAAATTTCTCTTCTTCAGAAACACTTTCCTTGCTATGCCAGTCTACATTTTATATCCTCTCTACTTCGACAATCATCAGTTATTTTGCTCCCTAAATAGCAAAACTCTTTTACTACTTTAAGTGTCTCATTTCCTAATCTAGTTCCCTCAGCATCACCCGACTTAATTCGACTACATTCCATTATTCCATTTTTGTTTTTGTTGATGTTCATCTTACACCCTCCTTTCAAGACACTGTCCATTCCGTTCAACTGCTCTTCCAAGTCCTTTGCTGTCTCTGACAGAATTACAATGTCATCGGCGAACCTCAAAGTTTTTATTGCTTCTCCATGGATGTTAATACCTACTCCGAACTTTTCTTTTGTTTCCTTTAACCTACGACTGTTTTTAAAATTAGTCGTAATTAGGGTGTCGTATCACCATGCCACAATGGAATAGGATAACCATTAATGGTTTTTACACTAATAATAGAAATAATAATAATAATAATAATTACTATTGGCATGGAACAAATATATGCAGTTTAATATTAACATTCATATACAGTACTGTGTCATGAAAGTTCAAAAATGGTTCAAATGGCTCTGAGCACTATGAAACTTAACATCTGAGGTCATTAGTCCCCCAGAACTTAGAACTACTTAAGCCTAACTAACCTAAGGACGTCATACAAATCCACGCCCGAGGCAGGATTCGAACCTGCGACCGTAGTCTGAAGCGCATAGAACCGCTCGGCCACATCGGCCGGCTGTGTCATGAAAGTCTTTAAGCATTCGTAATTGTTGGAGTGTCACATTGCTTCTATGATAGTTTACACAGGTGTTGTGATGTCAAAGCACGGTCATAATGTTGCTATCGAACTTTACAAAAGTTAACTCAAACACACTCATACCTCTTTACACTATGAGAAAAGATGTCATATTATTCTACATAAATGCAAACTTTTTCACTACATATGCACAACAAACATACAATCTCTCTCTCTCTCTCTCTTTCTCTCTATCACCCAAGTGAATAGGGTACGACAGGATTTCGCATTCATTCTCACAAATGACTTGTTTACTGTCATAGCGCAGCAGGGCGATTTTTAGTAGCTATGCAGTGTCTACAACGTTGTCCCACGATTGAATACGTAGAGAACGAGGTGAGAAAACACCCACCCCAATGAGGACACATTCCAAGTAATCATCAGCTCTGAGAGTAACTGAGGCCACATGATGCAAACACTTAACCTGCCTTTGGGTGTCACTGTTCAGTGTGAGCATATTATTGACTTAAAGCGTAATAATTCGACAGTTTGTGACCTATTTGCCTCATCTTCCATTAGCCTGATAATCTTGTCGTTTACAAGCGTTATGCCATAAATATTATAGGTTACACGCATTTGTGTAGCATCTTAATATTTTATATGGATCACAACCCTTCACCCAATAGTTGAAGCTGTCCATATCCATTGACAGCAACTTGGGATCTGTATAATTAGTTTCTGGAAACTCATGATGAAAGTGGTACATGTGAGTGTCAGATAAATCCAATATACACATGTGCTAAGATAAATAGGTTTTGCGAATTCGAAAGAAAATTTAGCCATCACCAGAGTGGCGAATTATTTTCTTACGATTGTGGTCGATTTAAAGTTTGTCCTTGTGATGCAATTCTTTGGAGCCGTACAAACAACAGTGATTCTTACTTTCAGTGAAAGCATGCAGCATTGCTGAGACAGGGCCATACGTATAAACTTGAAAGCTACATCTTGCAACACAAATTGTAGTGGTCGTCAATACATAAAAAAAAATTGAACATTCTACGTAACACTGCCAGGCAGGAACCTGCTGCTGCAGTGGATAGACTTTCTGCTGCACAGCTTATACATGTTTGGAAGTACAACAAATAAGAATAAAGTAAAACTCATAGTAGCAAGCAAACGAAATGAATATAGAAAATAGATTCAAAATAGGTGTAGAAGTAAAACAGATACAAAAGCAGTGAGAGAAGGGATAAAATATTCAGCACATGGCGCCATCTACTGTCATGAAGAGTAAAAAAAAGGTGTACACAAGATGTGTATAGGCGTTACAACTCCCACGCAATACAAACGTAAATTATGCAAAAAAAAATTCTAAGCCAAATGTAAACTACGAGACACAGAAAGTGTTAATGACTTGAAAAGGAGGATTATGCAAGTGTTCAGCTATACTCTTAGAAAAATTGTCATCATTGAAACATAAAAAGCATGATCCTTAGTAATTAGTTGGCCATTAAGACTAAAATCTTTCGTTACATGATAGTGTTCCGCTATCTCCAGTTCCTCAAGAAAATTCATTTTTTTGCTTTTCGCTGCACGATGCAAAATTTGGAGCTATTTTGGTACAGGCTCTACGTGTCCACTAACTTTTAAATGTGTGATGACTAAGGAATTGCTTTTAACTGCCCCACTTCAGAGATCATATGCTCCTGAAATCTCGTTTTGAACATACAGCCAGTCTGCCCAATGCAAGAAGTAAGGCACTTATCGCTTGTTCGGTTATAAACTCCAGAATGAGAGAATTTGTCCTCACATGAGTCCTCATTATGTACAAAGCGACAGTGAATTGTCATAGTACCGTCGTGAGTGGTATAACCAACTTTCACATTATACTCGTAGCTCTTAAATAGCCTAGTGAGCTCATACGAAATGCTACACAAGAACGATAGGGCAGCAAAATTATCTTTTATAATTACAATATTAGTTTCTGACAGCCTATTAATTTTCTCCTCTTTCTTTTGTGCAACTGTTCGAGTTATATGCATTACTGCTAGCAACAAACTCTAAATTGGCTATTCCACGGTCAATAGCGGCTGGGATTAATGGAAGTTTTCATAAATGGTCTATCATAGCTCTGAAATAACTCGACTTACTTTGATACAGATGACATGTTGATGTACGGATTACCTAGTCGCTTGTAGTTGGGTTGCGAAAAATGTGAAAATTAATTTCATTATTGGTGAGCTGAAGCTTTACATCTAAATAATTAAGCTCTTTGTCTGGGCTCATTACTTTAGAAGCGAAAGACATTTTAGAACTCAAAGGGTTAAATCCATCTTTCACTAATGATACATCATACAAGGGCCACCAAATATATCTAATATCGTTGAGCAAATCCCTGCTAAAATGTGATAAAGATCTCATGAATAACGAAATTAGATGTTTGCATGGTGGGAAGGGTAACCTCAATAAGATAGCCTATGACGTTTACATGTCAATCACTAGCTTTCTCAGACACTCAGAATTAGACAGTGTAATGAGAGTGTTGAACATTACTGTTTGGGAAGTGAGTCCTCTTACAACAAAATAAATGACTTAAACATAATCTTCAACCCCAATTAGATGGCAAAATGGTCACTAAACATCTATAGCACTTGATGACGTGGTTGAGAATAGGATGGATAAATTTAAGTTGGCTCGTAAAGCCAACAGCCATACAGAGTTTAGTTCAAACTATGACATCAAAAAGTGTGTAGTATCATTGCCACAGATACTACTACAACGCCGCGCCAACGCAAGGTTGGCAGCCCGTCGTCTGCCGAGTACAGCGCACTGTAGCCGGCTGTGCAGCTCGACGGAACTGGAGTGCGCCTCGTTCGCTTCTTAGCTAGAGTTCAACCTAGGCAGACGCACTTTCATAATCGGCCCTCAGCCACATCTGTTTGCATTGATTCTCTGAGGAGGGTCCACAAGGCTTAGTCCCTGAGAATATGTTGTATTAGTTCATGGTATTCCATGTTTCGAGATTTAGTTATAGCCGCAGCTGCAGTACCCCAAACTACTGAAAATAAGTAATTTTCATTGTACTATGTGTTTCTTGAATAATAATCCTTCTCTCTAACAGTGTGTCGTACAGCATATTATTGCAACCTGTACTCCTTCAGTCCCTACCAACTCGGCCTCCTACTTATTTGCATTTAGTAACAGGCTGAAAACACCCACGCGTTTTGTGCCTCTAAACAGTGGGACACAATAAAAAGATCAGCCTGCGAAGAACTCAGTTAACAATCTTTAAGAAAAGAATTGAATTAATTCAAAAACTGCATGGAAAGGACTTTACATCAACCTGTTATCTACCTTCTCTCGATACAAATAATTTGTACATAAACATTCCTGTTCGTTATTGTCCAAGAAAATCTGTCTTCTAGTGGTCAATTTAGAATCAACCAGACTCGAGAACTAACTTCACTTTTGAATTGGTGACTTCCTATAATTACCCAAGTTGATGGACTAGCTACGGGCAACTGCCACGCTGACTGTCTGGCTGACATTTTTGTGAACATTTTAGAATGTAAATACTTTCTACACGGTTTCGATCTCTGCAAGAAATTTTTTTGTTGTTGTCCCTATGCGGACGACATATTCATTGGATTTGATGGACTCTCTGATGATGTATCTTCGGTGAAAGATGAATTTAACACGTTGCGTATTAAAATGCCTTTCACTTATAAAACAATGAGTCCAGACGAAATGCTTGATAATTTGGATGTAAAACTTCAGCTCGCCAATAAAGAAGCTAATTTTGACAATCATGACTAACCAGCTACCAGCGCCTCAGTAATCCATGCATCGTCATGCCATCCATATCAACATAAAACGATGTAGGCCTGGTTGCTGTTGACAACGAACTCACCAATTCAGTTTGTTGCCAGTAGTAATGGAGATAACAGGAACACTGTTTATAAGTTGGACAACCAAAAAGTAGAGGTTTATAAGTTGGACAACCAAAAAGTAAAGGAAAGTAGTGGTTGAACAGAAGCTGATTTTCTAATTCCAAAAGAAAACTTTGTCGTCTGCGGTTTTGGGTTGCATTTCTTATGAGCCCGCTAGGCTGTTTAAGAGCTGTAATATTAAAGTACCTTACACCACTCCGACGGTTCCAGAACGATCGAGTATCACTCAATACATAATGAGCAGCCATGTAACGGAAAATTCTCTCATTGCGAAATTTATTAACTATGATATAGCCAGTCCTAAGTCCTATCTTGTACAGACTCGCCATATGTTCACTAAAAAGATGTAGTTAAAAATTATTCCTTGTTTACCAAGCATTTGAAAGTTATTAAACATGTCGTACCTGTATTGGAATCCCTCTAAATTTTGCATCGAGCAGCCAAGAGCAAAAAATTGACTTTGTTTTGGAAATTGAAGATTGTTAAGCACTCTCATGTATCTAAAGAGTTACATCTTAATGACCAGCTAATTAGTTTCATCATTCAGTGATGAAACTTTTTCTACGAGTATAGCTGAGCACTAGAACGACTCCTTTACAAATCGTTAACTCAGTTGTATGTCATATTTTACACTTGGCTTAAAATCGTTTTACATAATTTATATCTGTTTTGTACAGGAGTAGTCTTGTCTTTACTCTTGAAGCCAGCACATAGCACCATGTTGGATATTTTATTCTTACTCTAACTGCTTCATGTCTGTTTGGCTTCTGTTACCTATTTTAGATCTATTCTTCATTGTCACTTTCTTTACTTGGAACTCTACGTTTCACGTTATTCTTATTTATTGTGCGCCCAAACATGTAAACGCTGTGTAGTGAGAATTCGCCCATTGTGTCAGCAGTTTTCTACCTGGCAGTTTACGTAGAGTGTACATTTGTGTTGTAATTTGAATGTTTCAGGTTTATAAGTATAGCCCTTTGTTAGCATTCCTGCATGCCTTCGCTGACAGTTTTCAGTTGCATGGTTCCGCCACGAATTTACCTTTACATTGCCAATTTTGGTCAACATTTTTTAACTTTAAATTTTTTGCTTTTGCATTTTAGATGTGTACCAGAATTGTAGCTATTTATGACTAGCATTTTACCTAAAGTCGCGAAAAATAAAATTTTTATATAGAATTATTAAAATTCTTTATCACCTTCTTAAGCTAGATAGGACCAAACCTTATCAAATTCTTATGCCAGATAGGACTGAACACCTAACATATTTCTATTTTTTCCCCATGTAGAAATTCTGAAGATGCCTTAAAAAGGTGAAACGTGTAAATAAAGATTCTTCTGTTATTTGCAACCTAGATTGTTTTTCTTCCTGAAAATATATCACTAAAGATGCTGCACCACAGCCATGGAGTGAAAGGATTTATATACTTCAAGTTTCATAATTTATCTATATTAAAGACTATTTCCAAACATAAGCACCATTGTATGACTTTCTATGCTTCACATAGTAAACATGAACTGATAAATGGGGATTCTGGCCATAAAATTTAGATATAGCCTGAAATTTGATGGGGAAATCGATAGCATCAAAATTATAATGCTCACAAACATTAAAAGCATGTTATCCATCAGCACATTCTTACTCACAAGTAAAGGAAAACTCACCATCAATATTTTCGGTATCAATAATGCCCTGTTTTTAATTATATCTTCTGGAAGAGGGATTTAGAAGGACCCCTCATTTAATGGGTCAAAAACATATGAGAGGATATCGAAGTGTGGTGCAGAGCTATGTGCCTTTCCATACCCTCTTTCCTGCATTTTGGCAAACTGATCCAGTACTACACTCATGCTGAAATCTCAGAACCACCCAGCAACTGAGGTGCCTCAAGACATCTCGACATTTTCCCCCAATTATAAACACTGATTTTTCTCGTCACCATCAAGGTCGTATTTTGGGAGCTACATAAATTCACAGCACAAACCTGGATTGCTCCTGGGAAGCTCCCTTTCCAAAACTGGTTGACATGTGTAGGAAATGGATCAGTTGTCGGTAGCCTCCAATAGAATTATCAGTGCAGGTATATGAGATCCTTTCCACAAATGTGCTTCTAATAATTGCACAATTAGAACCTGACATGCGGCTAATCTGGTACTGGCCTATACTAGTAGAATGGGCAAGAAAACTTGTTCTAGTTGGTGCCTAACTATAACTGGTAGCCAATGGTCCAGGCCAAGTTATACATAATTATGGGCTAGACTAAGGTGAATAACATGACAGTGTGGGTTACGGCAGCAGCAACAGTCCGGGCCGCAATGTTGCTGCAGCCTCTGGAAGACCAACTTCTGACTGTTCCAACAGTCGTGCTGGGAAAACAGTGACGTAGGTCAGTATTACGTGATGACTCATAAACAAGAATCATAAGCAAGTGTAACAATCTTTTTCTGGTACTTACGTAAGTCATAGTCCACTCTGATACTAGTCGCAGGAAGTGCATATCCTCACCATCAGGAGATTGAATGTTTCTCAGTACACTGTTCGACTTGGCATGGGGATCTGTGCACACATCTAGAAACAAAAACGTCTGATAAGCATTGTGGCCGATTGTAAATTATGGTTATAGAAGTATGAAATATACTTTACGTATCTGACTGTCTATACTTGCAGCCCAGCACAGTGAGCTTATAGACGAGGATGGTGTCATAATTTGCAATGGCGAATATTCATCATCCACTCCAGGACTGGTCACTTCAACATCAGTGGTCTCGCACTTCCTGATATAATATTCCATGACAAAATATCGATCCTGTGTGCTGTGCAATGTCGAAGGTTGCCTTGATATTTCTATAAAATATAACAACAGACAATGGCGTTCAAGTACCAGGCATAAGTGTTTATGCACGCACCTGTAGATGGGGAGAGAGTATTATGTTCTTTATGAAGTTCCGCAACCAGCAGACTGGTCTGTCTGGGATAATAGTACGTAGAGATAATGGCATGGGCTCATCCATCGCCGTGTGAGTAATGTTTTTCAACAATTCCGCGGGAAAATAGGATTATATCAGATAATCATTGCGATAAATGATACAGTTTCTTGCGTTTTTTTAATCGTTAATCGCCTCATTATGCCTTAGCATTCGACTGGTATGTTTTCTTTTGCGAAATACTTCTAGACGCATACGAAATCACTCGGATTTGTTATGAATTTCCCGCTGTTTTCACACATACACTCTAATATTAAGGTGTCTGCCTTCCTCGGCGTTGGCATGTTCGATTGCAAAGTCATTTTTGGGACATAAATTATGCTAATTAAAAAAATGATAAACATCAGATGGGCATTTTGAATCATAAATAATAACCATTAAGATGAGGTGGCATAAAAACGGGGCTATTACAGATGATTGGAACGATTTCATAAATTCACTGTAGCTCCATTCATTGACATATGGTCACTACATACTACAGATACGTAGAAAAACTCATAAAGTTTTGTTCGGCTGAAGCCGAACTTCAGGTTTCTGCCGCCAGAGCGCTCGAGAGCGCAGTGAGACAAAATGGCGACAGGAGCCGAGAAAGCGTATGTCGTGCTTGAAATGCTCTCACATCAGTCAGTCATAACAGTGCAACGACACTTCAGGACGAAGTTCAACAAAGATCCACCAACTGCTAACTCCATTCGGCGATGGTATGCGCAGTTTAAAGCTTCTGGATGCCTCTGTAAGGGGAAATCAACGGGTCGGCCTGCAGCGAGCGAAGAAACGGTTGAACGCGTGCGGGCAAGTTTCACGCGTAGCCCGCGGAAGTCGACGAATAAAGCAAGCAGGGAGCTAAACGTACAACAACGGACGGTTTGGAAAATCTTACGGAAAAGGCTAAAGCAGAAGCCTTACCGTTTACAATTGCTACAAGCCCTGACACCCGATGACAAAGTCAAACGCTTTGAATTTTCGGCGCGGTTGCAACAGCTCATGGAAGAGGATGCGTTCAGTGCGAAACTTGTTTTCAGTGATGAAGTAACATTTTTTCTTAATGGTGAAGTGAACAGACACAATGTACGAGTCTGGGCGGTAGAGAATCCTCATGCATTCGTGCAGCAAATTCGCAATTCACCAAAAGTTAACGTGTTTTGTGCAATCTCACGGTTTAAAGTTTACGGCCCCTTTTTCTTCTGCGAAAAAAACCTTACAGGACACGTGTATCTGGATATGCTGGAAAATTGGCTCATGCCACAACTGGAGACCGACAGTGCTGACTTCATCTTTCAACAGGATGGTGCTCCACCGCACTTCCATCATGATGTTCGGCTATTCTTGAACAGGGGATTGGAAAACCGATGGATCGGTCGTGGTGGAGATCATGATCAGCAATTCATGTCATGGCCTCCACGCTCTCCCGACTTAACCCCATGAGATTTCTTTCTGTGGGGGTATGTGAAAGATTCAGTGTTTAAACCTCCTCTACCAAGAAACATGCCAGAACTGCGAGCTCGCATCAACGATGCTTTCGAACTCATTGATTGGGACATGCTGCGCAGAGTGTGGGAGAAACTTGATTATCGGCTTGATGTTTGCCGAATCACTAAAGGGAGACATATCGAACATTTGTGAATGCCTAAAAAAACTTTTTGAGTTTTTGTATGTGTGTGCAAAGCATTATGAAAATATCTCAAATACGAGGGCGGTTCAGAAAGTAACCTCTGATTGGTCACAGTGCGGGTTGTGGGGGGAGTAGCGACGCCATCTGTGCGTTCACGCACTCAACAGGTCAGTCGGCATCAAGCCGTGGTCGAGTGAACTTCGTACCTGCGCTAGTTTAGTTTTTGTGGCAGTTTGAAATGTGTGCTGCAATAGAAAACCCCGCCAAATGTGAAGTGCATGCTGTCATAAGGTTTTTTACAGCCAAAGGATATTCTGCAGCAGCTATTCATCGTGAGCTTTGTGCCGTGTATGGACCAAGAGTTATGAGTGAAGGAGTTGTCCGTGAATGGGTACGTTTATTTAAAAGTGGACGAGAAAACGTTCATGATGAAGAGAGGAGTGGTAGACCATCATTGGTGACTGACGAACTCGTTCAGACAGTTGATGCAAAAGTTCGTGAAAATCGACGTTTCTCAATGTCGGAGTTGTCTACTGGTTTTCCACAGATTTCTAAGACTCTCTTGTACGAGATAGTGACAGCAAGATTGGGTTACCGCAAGTTCTGTGCACGATGGGTGCCCAAAATTCTTACCGACCACCACAAAACTCAAAGAATGGCCTCTGCATTAGACTTTCTGTCACGTTATGAGGACGAAGGAGAACCATTGTTAAACAGAATCGTGACCGGTGACGAAACCTGGATTAAGTACGTGAACCCTGAGACAAAAGAACAATCAAAGATGTGGGCACATTCAAATTCGCCTACCAAACCAAGAAAAGCCTCGCAAGATTTTTCTGCCAGAAAACTGATGGCAACGGTGTTTTGGGATGCCAAAGGGGTGTTGTTGGTTGAATTCATGGAACGTGGTACGACCATTAATCAAGACGTGTACTGTGAAACAATAAAAAAGTTACGACGGGCTATACAGAACAAACGCCGTGGTATGCTGACTTCCGGTATCGTTTTTTTGCACGATAACGCCCGTCCTCACTCTGCTCGCAGAACAACGGCCCTTCTTGAGTCCTTCAAGTGGGACGTTATCAACCATCCACCTTACAGCCCAGACCTGGCGCCAAGTGATTATCACCTCTTCATGCATTTGAAGAAATGGCTCGGATCACAGCGGTTTGATGACGACGAAGAGCTCAAAGTTGCGGTCACAGGCTGGCTCCAGGCACAAGCGGGTGATTTTTATGCAGAAGGAATTTCAAAGCTTGTGAAGAGATACGATAAGTGCCTCAATCGCTATGGAGACTATGTAGAAAAATAGTGCAAAGATGTAGTTGTAAGATGTATATATTAAAATATTTTTATTTAACTTGGTGTATTTTTTTAAATCAACCGGAGGTTACTTTCTGAACGGCCCTCGTAATAAAGTTATTGTAGAGCTGTGAAATCGCTTCAAACATTTGTAATAACCCTGTATAACGGTGAGTACGTTTTGATAGTCGGTAATAAATTAATCATAAATAAATACTGGTAGAATTTTTGTGTTCCAACGATTTTCCTACAGCCTATTAAGCGTGATAATGTGTTGTGCTTCAATTGCTTCCATATTTTTGTCACCCACAGTAGTTGTAGATAGCGTAAGGACGCTAGTAGAAAGCGTCAGATGCTCTTTAAGGCTAATTGCAGATGATTACAGTTGTTTATACCAAAGTAGGAACGCAAAAGATAGTAAGAATTTGCAGAACGACCTGTAGAGAATTGATGAATGGTGCAGACTCTGATAGTTGACGCTGAGCGTAAACAAATGTAACAGGGTGCAAACTCTGAGAGTTGACCCTGAGTGTAAACAAATGTAACACATTGCGCATACATAGCAAAAGAAATTGACTACTGTACAGCTACACTATTGATGACAAATAGCTGGAGACAGCGTCTGCCGTAAAATATCTAGGCGTGACTATCCAGAGTGATCTTAAGTGAAATGACCACATAAAACAGATAGTGGGAAAAGCAAAAATTCAAATGGCTCTGAGCACTATGGGACTTAACTTCTTAGGTCATCAGTCCCCTACAACTAAGAACTACTTAAACGTAACTAACCTAAGGACAACACACACATCCATGCCCGAAGCAGGAGTCGAACCTGCGACCGGAGCGGTCGCGCGGTTCCAGACTGTAGCGCCTAGAGCCGCTCGGCCACTCCGGCCTGCAGTGGGAAAAGCAGATACCAGACACAGATTCATCGGAAGAATCTTAAGGAAATGTAACTCATGCACGAAAGAAGTGGCTTATAAGGTGCTTGTTCGCCCGATTCTTGAATATTGTTCATCTGTCTGGGACACCTATCAGATAGGACTGATAGACAAGATACAGAAGATCCCATGAAGAGCGGCACGTTTCGTCACGGGATCGTTTAGCTGGCGAAAGAGCGTAACGCAGATGCTAAGCAAACTCCACTGGCAGTCGTTACAAGAGAGGCGTTGTGCATCACGGAGAGATTCACTACTGAAATTTTGGGACAGCACTTTTCGAGAGGAGTCAGACAACATATTCCTTCCCCCCACATACATTTTACGTATTGACCACGAGGAGAAAATTCGAGAAATTAGAGCCAATACAGATACTTACCGACAATCATCCTTCCCACGCACTATTTGCGGGTGGAACAGGGTTGGAGGGATCAGATAGTGGTACCGAAAGCACCCTCCGCCACACACCATTAGGTGGCTTGCGGAGTATGATGTAGATCTAGATGTAGATGTTCACAAGGCTAAGGCTAACATTTTGATGAAATGGTAAAAGATTTCCGCATGGAAATAAATCCGGAAGTTCTCCACGGAATCAGAGGCGAAGGCTTCTCTGCAAATCACTAACAAAGGACAGGATGTTAGGACATGTGTCAAAGCGTCATGGATTAGCTTCTGTGGTGCGAAAACGAGCCATAGAGGAAAAAAGTTCGAAAGAAGACAGAGATTAGAACAAGCACATAGAGTAAAAATTTATTAGCCCTGGGAGACATTACGCCAGTAGTGCGTTAAGACAGGTAATAAAGAATTCGCCGACAATGAGTCATTATGTTTCTTCTTGTTTGACATATCCAGCTGAAGACACACATTAATGGTTAGACCCGTAAACGTGCCAGTTTCTGTGATGTCGACTGCTCCGTTTTACCTGCTGCTTCAAATACGCGTTCAGCACTGTGACCACAGCTTCTTGTAACAGAGGCGTGTCCACAATAAATTAATCGTGTATATACAGAAGAAAGGGCACCACTTACCTACCGAGAATGTTTAAACAAACAAACCTGGCTCTACGTAATTACCCTGCAGAGAGTACGTCGCTGGCGCATGTTACCTGTGTGAATTTCATGGCTCAACTGTTTTGAAAATTGATGCACGACTCACTGTTCTTGCATCTCATGTCTTAAGGCTTGGCTGGAATGCTTATTACCTCTCTCTTGTCGGCCTCTGGCTGAGAAGGTCACGCACCATTCATTACTGTATCTGATGATGAATTAATTATAATACTCTCTAACAAGGAACCCCTTCAGTGTGAGGTCGCGAAAGGCCAATGATGTTTACATTCGCCGCCCCACCTATTGTGCATTGCGCAACCAGCATCTAGGCTGCTAATGGCAACAGGGGGCGGTGCTGCAGGTATCCAGTGGTGGGCATAACCTGTGGCTACGAAACGTAGTTGAACTGCTTAGTCGACGAGTAACCCATGACAGTGCTTCATTGTTAGTTGCGTTGATACAAAGCAGAGCAATGGCAACGATAAACAAAGTAAACATTGCATTACATTTACAAAAACAGTTGCCGAAGTTGAGATTTCGACAGAAAGGAACCCAAGGAATTTCTCAGAGTGAGAAAAAAGTAGCAGATGATATATTAGCGTTTCTGTAAGATGGCCACTGCAATGAGTAGTACCGTATACGCTCGACTGTGCGGACAATGTACATGAACAGTACAATGACGACGATACGTGCTTAACAACTGAAAGTGATATTGAAACGGGTTTCGAGTTATTTAGTTCATCATCCTTGTTGGACAAGGAGCCACAAATGCCGTCTCCAGTGAAACGTGGTAAAGGACAATCGTTGTCCAAGAAACCTTTACATAATTACGTACGTGGAAGATCATCCGCAGCATAGTGAAAAAAAATTACGAACAGATTTCGAATAAGTCCGCAGCAGTAGTGCATAATAAAAACTACGGATATTCAAGGACGAACGTGACGCACTTGTTACAAAAACTGGGGTTGGCGAATTTCAAAGATGCTCTATAGAATTTGCAGGATGTGCATGATAGTTATGTATATCAAATTGCGCGCGACATAGATTACAGTTATTTCAAGGGAAGCAGTGGATGGCTGCTTAATTTCAAACAGTGCTACAGAATTGGAAAACGTAAAACAACGAAATTTCCAACAAAGCGTCAACTTGATGCACACCAAACTGCTGAAGCTCTCCGAAAATTTGTAAATGAGATAAATAAACTTATACCGTCGTTCAGTAATGAATTTGTTTTCAACCCTGTCCACTCAGGATTTGAGGAGGAACTGTATATGACTGGAACCCTGGAAATAAAGAGGTACAAAGAGAGGTGTATCATGATCCACTAACATCAATGCCTTAACGCATTCATACACAATATGTCGACCATTAATCTGGATGGTAAATTGGTTGGAATGTTATTTATTGTGCTGCGAGAAGTTAGGGCGCTCTACCCTCTACGATTCTTCCTCGTGTAAGTGGTCTTGCAAGGACAGCAGAGAATCTACATCTACATCTACATCTACATCTACATCTACATGACTACTCTGCAATTCACATTTAAGTGCTTGGCAGAGGGTTAATCGAACCACAATCATACTATCTCTCTACCATTTCACTCCCGAACAGCGCGCGGGAGAAACGAACACCTAAACCTTTCTGTTCGATCTCTGATTTCTCTTATTTTATTTTGATGATCATTCCTACCTATGAAGGTTGGGCTGAACAAAATATTTTCGCATTCGGAAGAGAAAGTTGGTGACTGAAATTTCGTAAATAGATCTCGCCGCGACGAAAAACGTCTTTGCTTTAATGACTTCCATCCCAACTCGCGTATCATATCTGTCACACTCTCTCTCCTATTACGTGATAATACAAAACGACCTGCCCTTTTTTGCACCTCTTCGATGTCCTCCGACAATCCCACCTGGTAAGGATCCCACACCGCGCAGCAATATTCTAACAGAGGACGAACGAGTGTAGTGTAAGCTGTCTCTTTAGTGGACTTGTTGCATCTTCTAAGTCTCCTGCCAATGAAACGCAACCTTTGGCTCGCCTTCCCCACAATATTATCTATGTGGTCTTTCCAACTGAAGTTGTTCGTAATTTTAACACCCAGGTACTTAGTTGAATTGACAGCCTTGAGAATTGTACTATTTATCGAGTAATCGAACTCCAATGGATTTCTTTTGGAGCATCGACACGTCACCGATACACTGTGCCCAACACGTGCAGTAATCCGTCAATGCGTTCATCCAGCTTCCCGCAGACCCACAATGCAACCACGTCCACGTGACTGAAGATGTTCAGCAGGAGTGTGTACCTGTTGGTGGAGCATGTTTGTGGCGTATGAGGTGCGTTCAAGTTATAACGCCTCCGATTTTTTCTCACAAACGTATCACACGGAAACCGTGAAACTTCTGTCACTTCTCTACGTAATCTTGCTGCAACCATACACATTTTTCCAATGTCGACAACATGGTTCTATGAGCGCTTCGAACGCTTCTTTAGCAGTCAGCTTTAACCACTGGAAAATCGCTGATGCAAAAGTGACACGGCTAGTGAATGTCCGAACATGGAGAGTGTCTTTCACCTATGGACAGAGCCGAAAGTCATGCGGAGACAGGTCAAGTGAGTAGGGAGCACGAGAAGTCACCTCACAGTTGTTGTTGCGAAAATTCAGCGTCCCATTCACCCGACACAGTCTTCGGTTGCGTTGGTGAAAGAACAAACGTGAAGCCCTTTACTGGTGGAAGGAGCAATGGTAGAAGGAGCTTGTTCTTCAAAATCTCTTTATAGCATGCATCTGTCACCGTAGTGCCCTTTGGAACGTAATGAGTCAGGGTTACACCATCGCTGTCGCAGAATATGGTCACCATCATTTCTTCAGCACTGCCACTTATCTGACATTTTTTTGGTAGCGGTTACTGTGTATGTGTGTGTGTGTGTGTGTGTGTGTGTGTGTGTGTGTGTGTCCTTTCAATGAGTTGACTGGCGCTTCGTTTCAGAACCGAAAAACAGCGTCCACGTCTCATTAATGGTCACAATCGATGAAAAGAAAGTCCCATTCGTGCAGTCATCACACGCCAACGTTGCCTGGCAACATGCTACACGCGCAGCCTTATGGTCGCCCGTCAGCATTCGTGGCACCGACCTGGGGGAAGCTTTCCGCAGGCTTTTCAGGTCTTTATGCAAGATTGTGTGCACCGATCCAATGGAAATGCCAGCTTTCGCGTTGATGTGTTTCGCACTCGTTCGGCAATCTTCCAAAGCTACTTTCTCCACTCGCTCGATCACGTCGTCAGAGCATCTGATGAGAGGCCGAGTTTGTCTTGGTATGTTGTCACATGACGTCCTGCCTTCTTTGATACGTCGCACCCACGAACAATAGATTCGACACTTCCATTACAGCATCACGACATGTCTCACGCAACTGGCGATGGATTTCAATTGGTGTCACACCACACAAAGGCCCAAAACGAACTATTAAACTCTGTTATTGTAATGAAAACGTCGCCATTTTAAGTAAAAAAAAAAAAAAAAGAAGAGTCATTGATCTTGCCGCGGCCGCTAGAATTCTGCGTCCTGTACAGTGTTGGTATCTCTGTCACACATTCACCAGTGCACTCTCAAACCACATGTTTCTATCTGTATGCACTCCAGAGAAAAAAAGAATCGAAGGTGTTATAGCTTGAACGCACCTCGTAGAATTAATGTTGCTAACACTTCTCACCTCTAAACTCAGCACAGGTATTGCCTGCATAGACTAAAGAGAGGTTGCACACATAGGCCTCTTGAGCGCCACATAATCGCCGATAGGCGTAACAAATGAATCATTAACATTAGTGTTGTGCTACATAAACGAGAGTTGATAGACGTTTCTCTACACGTGAAAGATTATGGCTACACAAATCTCGCGCCAGTCGCATAAGAGTGGCGTTAGTATGGCCGCTATCAGGACACGGATGAGGTTTGCTTTAAATACAAGCTGCAAGGATTGTGCCCGTTAGTTACATCTACATCTACATCTACATTTATACTCCACAAGCCACCCAACGGTGTGTGGCGGAGGGCACTTTATGTGCCACTGTCATTACCTCCCTTTCCTGTTCCAGTCGCGTATGGTTCGCGGGAAGAACGACTGTCTGAAAGCCTCCGTGCGCGCTCTAATCTCTCTAATTTTACATTCGTGATCTCCTCGGGAGGTATAAGTAGGGGGAAGCAATATATTCGATACCTCATCCAGAAACGCACCCTCTCGAAACCTGGCGAGCAATCTACACCGCGATGCAGAGCGCCTCTCTTGCAGAGTCTGCCACTTGAGTTTATTAAACATCTCCGTAACGCTATCACGGTTACCAAATAACCCTGTGACGAAACGCGCCGCTCTCCTTTGGATCTTCTCTATCTCCTCCGTCAACCCGATCTGGTACGGATCCCACACTGATGAGCAATACTCAAGTATAGGTCGAACGAGTGTTTTGTGAGCCACCTCCTTTGCTGATGGACTACATTTTCTAAGGACTCTCCCAATGAATCTCAACCTGGCACCCGCCTTACCAACAATTAATTTTATATGATCATTCCACTTCAAATCGTTCCGCACGCATACTCCCAGATATTTTGCAGAAGTAACTGCTACGAGTGTTTGTTCCGCTATCATATAATCATACAATGAAGGATCCTTCTTTCTATGTATTCGCAATACATTACCTTTGACACTGGACGTTCTGAATTGATGTTAGTCAAGAATGCCTTTAAGGCGACAAAGACGACATTACCAACAGCTCATTTAGTTTGAACGAGGTCGTGTAACAGGGTTACTACAAAGTAGATGTTCCATCTGCGATATTGCAGTTAGTCTTGACAGAAATGTACGAACTATTTATGATTGCGGGCAGCGGTGGTCACGGCAAGATATGATCGCAAGAAAACCGGTATCCGGACGGCCACGTGGCACTACCTTCAGGGATGACCTTGGAGTTCGGCTTGTGGCCCTGGCGCATCGTACTGCATCTGCAGCAGCAATTTGAGGGGCAGCTGGCACCATAGTTGCACAACGAACTCTTACAAATCGGTTCCTTCAAGGACAGCTCTGACCCAGGCACCCTGTAACGTGCATTCCACTGACCCCACACCACCACCATTTGCAACTTCAGTGGCGTGAAACGAGAGCTCATTGAAGGGCAGGGTGGGCGTCTGTTATATTTTCTGATTAAAACTGGTTCCTCTTCAGTGCCTGTGATCTACATCTACATCTACATCATACTCCGAAAGCCACCTAATGGTGTGTGGCGGAAGGTGCTTTCGGTACCACTGTCTGATCCCTCCATCCCTGTTCCACTAGCGAATAATGCGTGGGAAGAATGATTGTCGGTAAGCCTCTGTATTGGCTCTAATTTCTTGAATTTCCTCCTCGTGGTCAATAACACAACACGTATGTGGGGGGAAGAAATATGTTGTCTGACTCCTCCTGTAAAATGCTGTCCCGAAATTTCAATAGTAAATCTCTCCGTGATGCACAACGCCTCTCTTGTAACGTTTGCCAGCGGAGTTTGTTTAGCAACTCCGTAACTCTCTCTCGCCATCTATACGATCGCAGCAGGTCATTCTCAATGGAGAGAAGTCTTCCGAAGTAAGAGTGATTTCAGGTGTGCCGCAGTGGAGTGTCATAGGACCGTTGCTATTCACAATATATATAAATGACCTTGTGGATAACATCGGAAGTTCACTGAGGTTTTTTGCGGATGATGCTGTAGTATATTGAGAGGTTGTAACAATGGAAAATTGTACTGAAATGCAGGAGGATCTGCAACGAATTCACGCATGGTGTAGGGCATGGCAATTGAATCTCAAAGTAGACAGGTTAATGTGCTGCGAATACATAGAAAAGAAAGAACCTTTATCATTTAGCTACAGTATAGCAGGCCAGCAACTGGAAGCAGTTAATTCCATAAATTATCTGGGAGTACGCATTAGGAGTGATTTAAAATGGAATGAGCATATAAAATTAATCGTCGGTAAAGCAGATGCCAGACTGAGATTGATTGGAAGAATCCTAAGGAAATGCAGTCCGAAAACAAAGGAAGTAGGTCACAGTACAATTGTTCGCCCACTGCTTGAATACTGCTCATCAGTGTGGGATCCGTATCAGATAGTGTTGATAGAAGAGATAGAGAAGATCAGCATTAACTGTCTCTGTACTGACCGACCAAGTAAAACAGACATGAAAATCAAACCTACAAACTGATATACGGCATCTGTGCAAGACATTACATTCACGTTTGCTTGCTCGCACTCAGAATTCTGACGGTTACACCGGCTAGCAACATTCCACATTTGCAATGACTTTTCTCGCACTTACATTAAATGGAGATCTTGCAGTGTTAATCACTTAAATATCTTCACTCAACATTATTGTTCTTAATCCAGATAAGGGTAATGCCAGCGTCATACTGAACAGTGAGGATTATCATGGAAAAATCAATGATATTTTCGTTCCCTCCAATTACAAAAAACTCCAGGAAGATCCGACTATGAAGGTTTTAAGAATGACCAGTCGACTGGTGAAAGCGTCTTCATTCGCCTCCGACGATAAGAAGCTGGTTTGTAAAACAGAAGCGTATCCACCTAGACTTTATGGCTTACCCAAAGTGCATAAATCTGTGATTCCGTTGAGATCAATTGTCAGCGCTATAGGCCGACCAACACACGAGTTAGCTAGACACCTTGCTTCATTGCTGCAACCTTATGTTGGTAGGACGGACAGTCATATTAAAAATTCAGCTCATTTCATTGACAAGTTAAAGGAAACGAGAGTGGGCCCGAATGATATCCTCGTGAGTTTTGATATTGTGTTCTTATTTGCCATGATTCCGGTAAACGAAGCTATCTTATGCATAGCGGATATTTTTCCTATCGATATTGTGGCATTATTCCGACACTGCCTCACCATAACCTATTTTCAATACAATAATTTTTATGGATAGATTGACCAGTCTTCTTAGTCCTGCTGTGGCTAACTTATTGATGGAGGCTTTTGAACAACGGGCTTTGCAGACTGGCAGTAAGAGATCAGCGAGATGGTATCGCTACGTCGATGACACGTTCGTAGTATGGACACACGGAGCAGAGGAGTTGGATGCCTTCCTGACACATTGAAACAGCATTAATCGGAAAATGCAATGTACTTTGGAGACGGAAAGGAATGGGCAATTGAATTTCCTGGATGTGTCTGTAATTAAACGACGGGACGGAACGTTGGGCCATAAGGTGTATAGAAAGGCTACACATACAGATCGTTATCTACATAATGATTCAATCCACCACCCTAGACCAAAAAGAGGTCTAATGAAAACCTTGGTAGACAGGGCGTACAAAATTTGTGAACCTGTTTATTTAAAAGATAAGATTGAACATCTACGATCAGTTTTCGTAAAGAATGGCTACTCTAGCTAGGATATAGATCGAGCACTTCGCTCTAGGCAGAGAATCAGGAGCAACGACGGACAACAGTCGCTCAAGGGCAAAGTCTTTCTCCCGTTCATTAGTAAGGTCATTGATCGCATTGGGAAAATTTTAAGCGAGTATTGGGTGGAAACTATTTTCAGACTCACCAGGAAAATAAAAGAATATTTAAGATCGGCAAAAGATACACGACACCCTTTGGCTACACCGGGGGTATATAAAATTCCTTGTAGTTGTGGACAGGTTTATATCGGTACCACAAGGAGATGTATGAACACCCGTCTTATTGAACATAAGAGGAATTGCCGCCTGGGTCACACGGATAAATCGGCCGTAGCAGAACATGCTTACCAGGAAGGTGATCATGAAATAAAATTCAGCGAGACGAGCGTCATATCAAAAACTTCGCAGTATTACGCACGCATGTATAGAGAGGCTATCGAGATTGACAAACACCGTAATAATTTTAACAGGAAAGACGAACGTGTTAAACTGGATAAAATTTGGATGTCAGCGTTGCACCGCAAACCTGACGATCGACTCCTTTCAATCGAGAATGTTGGCATTACCAGAGACAATCTCATAGCCGACGCCACGTGATCGACAGTGGCGCCCTCTGTACTGCCTATATAATCAACGCTTCCTCGAGTTCTCTTCGCAGTTCGCCGCTGTGCCTCCGAGGATGTCTCCCGCAGTCGGAGACGAAACGTCAGGGGAGAGTTTTACACTTCGATCACGGCCTATCAGCCCGGAAGTTTTAAGTGAAGCCAATACCGGCCATGAAAGCTTACATTGTATGATCACTTAAATATGTTAGCTAGACAAAATTTAATTACTTTACATTAATTATTTTTTGATGTTACTATTTTTCCGTCAGTATATTGAGCCATAATGCAGTGTATAAGAAGCAAGTGCCACTCAGATGAAGGGGTTGGCATGAGGGTGGAAATGGCAGCGAGTGTTTACAAGCCAGCAAGAAGACCGGTGACGGAAAAAGGCTCTACGCATTTCGAGAGCGTTCTTATGCATTTCTCAGGTGCGAGCTGTGCAATTAGAAGTGAAAGATGCGGCGGCGCCCGCAGGCAGGATGGAAGAGAACGCCGTGGGAGCGGATGCCGCCGGCTTCCCGCAGCCTCGCTCACTTTCCCTGCGGCAGCGGCTACCGTGGCGGCGCCAGCCCAGCCCGACGCGATGTGCTGCGTGTCGCGGTGCAGAGGCGATGCTATCGCACCAGCCCCAGATCGCTCCAGTTTCGCGTCCGTCCTTGTAACACACATACGGCGCACACAAAAGGACTTTCACGTCTTCCACTGCTAGGCCGGCGTTCTACTCATTTTCTTCACTTCTCATTCACGCCCATCACATCCTAATTCAATACACTGCTGGCCATTAAAACTGCGTTAAAAGAAAAGTTAGCATATGACGTAATTTTATTTATTCCTCATTCACACTGTAGCAGGAAGAATAAATGATTAAATTTGTAGCCGATTTAGAATATTGTTGTTGTGGTCATCAGTCCTGAGACTGGTTTGATGCAGCTCTCCATGCTACTCTATCCTGTGCAAGCTTCTTCATCTCCCAATACCTACTGCAAACTACATCCTTCTGAATCTCTTTAGTGTATTCATCTCTTTATCTCCTCCTACGGTTTTTACCCTCCACGCTGCCCTCCAATACTAAATTGGTGATCCCTTGATGCCTCAGAACATGTCCTACCAATCGATCCCTTCTTCTAGTCAACTTGTGCCACAAAATCCTCTTCTCCCCAATTCTGTTCAATACCTCCTCATTAGTTATGTGATCTACCCATCTAATTTTCAGCATTCTTCTGTAGCACCACATTTCGAAAGCTTGTATTCTCTTCTTGTCCAAACTATTTATCGTCCACGTTTCACATCCATACATGGCTACACTCCATATAAATACTTCCAGAAACGACTTCCTGACACTTAAATCTATACTCAATGTTAACAAATTTCTCTTCTTCAGAAACGATTTCCTTGCCATTGTCAGTCTACATTTTATAACCTCTCTACTTCGACAATCATCAGTTATTTTGCTCCCCAAATAGCAAAACTCCTTTACTACTGTAAGTGTCTCATTTCCTAATCTGATTCCCTCAGAATCACCCGACCTAATTCGACTACATTCCATTATCCTCGTTTTGCTTTTGTTGATGTTCATCTTATACCCTCCTTACAAGACACTGTCCGTTCCGTTCAACTGCTCTTCCAAGTCCTTTGCTGTCTCTGACAGAATTACAATGTCATGGGTGAACCTCAAAGTTTTTATTTCTTCTCCATGGATTTTAATACCTACTCCGAATTTTTCTTTTGTTTCCTTTACTGCTTGCTCAATATACAGATTGAATAACATCGGGGAGAGGCTGCAAACCTGTCTCACTCCCTTCCCAACCACTGCTTCCCTTTCATGCACCTCGACTCTTATAACTGCCATCTGGTTTCTGTACAAATTGTAAATAGCCTTTCGCTCCCTGTATTTTACCCCTGCCACCTTCAGAATTTGAAAGAGAGCATTCCAGTCAACATTGTCAAAAGCTTTCTCTAAGTCTACAAATGCTAGAAACGTAGATGTGCCTTTCCTTAATCTACTTTCTAAACTAAGTCGTAGGGTCAGTATTGCCTCACGTGTTCCAACATTTCTACGGAATCCAAACTCATCTTCCCCGACGTCGGCTTCTACCAGTTTTTCCATTCGTCTGTAAAGAATTCGTGTTAGTATTTTGCAGCCGTGACTTATTAAACTGATAGTTCAGTAATTTTCACATTTGTCAACACCTGCTTTATTTGGGACTGGAATTATTATATTCATCTTGAAGTCTGAGGGTATTTCGCCTGTCTCATACATCTTGCTCACTAGATGGTAGAGTTTAGTCAGGACTGGCTCTCCCAAGGCTGTCAGTAGTTCTAATGGAATGTTGTCTACTCCCGGGGCCTTGTTTCGACTCAGGTCTTTCAGTGCTCAGTCAAACTCTTCACCCAATATCATATCTCCCATTTCATCTTCATCTACATCCTCTTCCATTTCCATAATATTGTCCTCAAGTATATTGCCATTGTACAGACCCTCTATATACTCCTTCCATCTTTCTACTCCCATTTCTTTGCTTAGAACTGGGTATCTATCTGAGCTCTTCATATTCATACAAGAGGTTCTCTTTTCTCCTTTCATCAATTATTTACAAGATGCGAAATGTGGTACACAGAGCTTGCACCTCGTATGTCGTCTGCTGCCAGACAGATTTCCTGTCGTGTATTTATGTGCCCATCTAATGGCACTTGACTATCTCAAAGAATCTGTAGTCATTTCTCCGCCTGATAGATAGCTTGTATTTGATGACTCTCAGTTTATGCTTCAGAAGTCGCCTCAGCTTTGGCGTGAACCAGCCAACAGTAAAGCTTGAGGGCAGAATCAGTTAAGAAGCTCTCACACGAGGCGAATTAGCTAACATTGAGTGGAGATGTACAGAAGCTCTACGACATTTCGGCCAAGTTGCCTTGTAAAGTTGAACCAGTAAGAAGCAAGCACAACTTGCAGACGCCATATTGTATCTGCCGTTTCCAGTTAAAGCCATTATTTGCAGCGGATTTTTGTTACAACTCAAATCCTAAGAATACATGCTGTTTCTAAGCACCAGCATATTGCCGATCTCTCGAAAGCTTACTGACATTTATTGTAATATTATGACGTGAAACTTCATGCTGGTGGTTAAAGAATTATGGTATTTCGTGATTTTCGTGTTATAAGTTGCGTGCTATGAAACTACACCTTTTTAAGGTGACGGCACACAAGGTTCATCAAAACGCGTCTTCTCGGTGGGATCAGTTATACTTAAATGTCAATTAATAAATTTCGCTGATTCAAGCCTTCAGAAGAGGGTAATCTGTAATACTTGGTTGTTCATTGCAGAACTTCAGCGGAGTGTAGTTGGTGGAGGCGCCGAGTGCAGCGGGTTAGCGTCCTGCCACATGCAGTTTTTTTTTCGCGTTTTCTAACAGATTACGGACTCTTTATTTAATTAATAGAAATAATGTCTCTAATACTCGATATTATGTAAATGCGAAGGAAGCCAAAAAGTAAATGGACTTCAGCGATTTCTCGCAGTCGGGCTTGGTTACACTGCTAGTATCGTGGGTTGGAGTATTGTCGTCTGAAACAGTTCTATACATTCTATACAACGTTGTCACTCTTATTCCCGAGTTAGTATCATAACAGACTGTGAAACATGACAGCTCCATTGCCGATCTGCACCATGGAGGAAATGAAGACAGTGATTCGCTTTTTGTTTCCACAAGGCGTTAAACCTGCGGAAATTATTCGCTGAATGAAAGCGCAGTGTGTTGACAGTTGTTTACCGCGAAGCAATATCTATGAGTGAATAAGGTGCTTCAAACAGGGAAGAATATCTCTATGATGTGACGAGGAAAGATCGGGCAGACCATCGACGTCAACAGCTGAGGACAATTTGGAAGTCGTTGAGGTTAGGGTGATGGAAAACAGACGAATCACAGTGGACGAAATCGCCAATACTTTACATATCTGCCATGGTTCAGCGTAATCATATTACACGGCAGGTTAAATTTTTCGAAAGATAATCACCAGAAGTTTAGAAATTTAAACGTCAACCATGAGCTAGTAAGACTATGCTAACACTATTCTGGAACACTGAAGTTGGGGTACCCGTTATTTCACTCTAAGAGGCGAAACTGTGAACAGTGAGAACTATTGTGGTGTGTTGCGAACTAAACTGAAATCTGCAATCAGATCCAAACGTCGCGGAAAACTGCGAAAAGGCGTCATCCTGCAGCAAGATAACACTGGGCCACATTCGGCCAAACGGACGGCCGAAACAATAAAGGTGTTGGGATTCGAATTGCCGGAACTCCCGCCATATGTGCACACCTGGCTCCAAGCGATTTCTATATGTCTGGAACACTGAAAGAAAAGCTCAGGGGAAGAAGATTTACAATCGATACAGAAGTCATTGATGTGGTGCAAAATTGGTTCCTGACGGAATTAACAAACTTTTTGAAACGTTAGGCAATGTGCGTTGAATTTCAGGGAGGTTATGTAGAAAAATGATGTAGGTTTCAGTTTTCTATCATACAATAAATGTTCCTTTTCTCAAAAGTCCCTTTATCTTTCGACTTCCCCTCGTACAAGTGTGTCGTCTCTCAAGTGTAGATTTGTTCCTTTCTGTGAAGATTTACACACATTAAAAAATAATGCATCCCCTCGGTTCTGATTGGAAAAGAGATCATCATAAACATCATTTCCGCCCTTCTCATTGCTCATGAAAACCACACATTTCATGTTTTACTACCATACAGCGAGTCCTTCAGACGTGGTGGTCCAGATTGCTGTACACACCGGTACCTCTAGTACCCAGTAGCACGTCCGCTTGCATTGATGCATGCCTGTATTCGTCGTAGCATACTATCCATTAGTTCATCAAGGCACTGTTGTTCCAGATTGTCCCACTCCTCTACGGCGATTCGGCGTAGATTCCTCAGAGTTGTTGGTGGGTCACGTCGTCCATAAACAGCCCTTTTCAATCTACCCCAGGCATGTTCGATAGGGTTCATGTCTGGAGAACATGCTGGCCACCCTAGTCGAGCGAAGGAGTAATCCTGAAGGAAGTCATTCACAAGATGTGCACGATGGGGGCGCAAATTTCCGTCCATGAAGACGAATGCCTCGCCAATACGCTGCCGATATAGTTGCACTACCGCTCAGAGGATGGCATTCACTTATTGTACAGCCGTTATGGCGCCTTCCGTGACCACCAGGGGCGTACGTCGGCCCCACATAATGCCACCCCAAAACGGCAGAGAACGTCCACCTTACTGCACTCGCTGGACAGTGTTTCTAAGGCGTTCAGCCTGACCAGGTTGCCCCCGCACACGTCTCTGACGATTGTCTGGTTGAAGGCATATGCAACACTCATCGGTGAAGAGAACGTGATGCCAATCCTGAGGGGACCATTCGGCATGATGTTTGACTCGCCTGCACCTAGCTGCATGGTGTCGTGGTTGCAAAGACGGACCTCGCCATGGACGCCAGGAGTGAAGATGCACGTCATGCAGCCTATTGGGCACAGTTGGAGTCGTAACACGACGTCCTGTGGCTGCACGAAAATCATTATTCAGCATGGTGGCGTTCCTGTCAGGGTTCCTCCGAGCCATAATCCGTAGGCAGCGGTCATCCACTACAGTAGTAGCTCTTGGGCGGCCTGAGCGAGGCATGTCATCGACAGTTCCTGTCTCTCGGTATCTCCTCCATGTCCGAACATCGTTTAGGTTCACTCCGAGACGCTTGGACACTTCCCTTGTTGAGAGCCCTTCCTGGTACAAAGTAACAATGCGGACGCGGTCGAACCGTTGTATTGACCGTCTAGGCGTGGCTGAACTACAGACAACACGAGCTGTGTACCTCCTTCCCGGTGAAATTACCGGCTCTTATCAGCTGTCGGACGCCCTCCGTCAATTGGCGCTGCTCATGCATGGTTGTTTACGTCTTTGGGCGGGCTTAGTGACATCTCTGAACAGTCAAAGGGACTGTGTCTGTGATACAATATCGACAGTCAACATCTATCTTCGGGAGTTCTGGGAACCGGGGTGTGAATAAGCTGATGTTCTTACTGACAGAAAATGTAATTTTCCTTTCTGTCTTGTAACATGTTCATGGATACTGAAGTTGCTTATTTATTCTAGTGGCTGAATAACGTGACTAGCATATAGATAAGGTAGGAAATATGTATTTCAATCGAGCTAATACAGCAATTTCGCACTAGTCCATTTTGGTGAACGAACTGTGTGGTTTGCGAAGCAAATAAAGCCGACAACTGCCGCTGGAGAGCGCTGAGAGTGCAAATTACTGTAATTAGTTGGTCGTGGGCCGATGGCGTTGTGTGTCGTGAGATCGAATGTGCCGTCAGCGTCCACGTCAACGCTAGCTGTCTCGTTCCGTGTGAGGAAGGCTTTAGCGTGCCCGCACGATCGGCGGGCAGTAGCACACATTTTTATTCCGCCTACTGCCGTAAGATCGTGCTGATCTGTTTAGTACAGACCCCTAGTCTTGTGGTAAAGAAATTGGCACATTGACGGTACAGCGTTCTGTATTGCGGTGAGGTGATTGTTGTCTGCTCGCTTGCGCTACATTTACGTGATTCTACGTTACATCGTTTTTCACATTACGCACGTTTAAAGGGAGAAATGTAAGGTTTTTGTTAGAGTTCACAATTCCGTTAGAACATGTGGGAATCAATATCCAATTTTTATTCACTCATTCGAGCTTTCGAGTTGTTTACTGCAGACAGTTGCTGCAGACACATTTCGGAAACGTAGGAATTATCTGCCGTCATTTCCCTACAGACTGCCCACCCGGATCACCTGACCTTAATCCGTGTAACTTCTGGGCGTTGGGTTATCTTCAAAACGTTTTGTTCAAAGTTCCACTCACGAACGTAGCTGAACTGAAGGCACGCATTGCATAGCGCATGCTGAACGTGACCCCGAGACAAGCCAATCTGTCGGGGAACGTGCTGTTTCTCGATTTCAACTTGTGGCAGAAAACCCGGGACATTACATTGAATATGTCTTTTGGCCGACTCACGACAGTTATAAGCCGTTGTCATTTTGCTTTTTATGCGTGCTTTGGCCCCAGAACACTTAAAAACCCGTGTGATTATGATTTTTATGTGATTTTTGGCTTCAGCACAATTAAAAATCGATTTTTCCCATCCTATGCAGTACGACCTCGCAGTGGTGGATGAGTTTACCTTACCAACAGTGCCACAACTGCTGAGTGCCCAGCTTGTGCAGTCATGAACAGTACGGGTACTGTGACGTCCAACCATAGCAGTCGTCTTGCGATTTATCTGACATTTGTAGCCGACCCAATCTGCGTTAAGACGCTCTGTTGGTAGAATTCACTTTAAACTTTTTTTGTTCCATGACATTTCCCTCTGTGTCAATAATATTCTGTTCAAATTTGATGTCGTTCTGAGCAGTGGTTCTCTCTCTACAGCATTCTGAAACTGGAAATTTAATTATGGACATCCTGTATATGCCAGTGAAATACGCCGAAACACCGAATGAATCAGTTCGTCTTTTTTGTCAACACGTCACCGTTCAGACAGGTATGGTAGTGCGAGGGTGTTCGGACGGGGTGAAATGGGGTCCTTAGTACGTTTACCATGGTCTTTCACCATCGAATGATACAAGAGCCAACTGTTCGAGTATGTGCATCCATTTCTTGTCGCACAGCACCTCTCAGGCTATCTCGAGCAAGTTACGCATCGCTCCGTCGCACCCGAATTGTCAGAACAGTTGGGCTTGAACTCAATGGAACTGAGTATATACTGAATGCCATGAAGTGACATCTGTTTTCCTTGAAGAGCAATTTCCATGAGTTTGGGCGGTGGACGAGCGGTCATGGACTCTAACGCTGTCAGTAACGTCTCCAGCTAACACAAATCTCTGCCGATATCACAAAGATAGAAAGTACTGTACCGTATTAGATTGCTAACTAGTCTATGAACCAACGTGCACACAGAGGAAAGTGAATTGCGCACCGTGAGAACGAGTAACAGCACTCTCAAGAACAGCCTTGTTGCCATCACGAGGTTGGCTGTTCTTTATGAAAGGTACTTCGCAAGGAAAATAAACTGAGTAAGGTCATACCAGTTGCAGTCACGATCTACTGCTTGCCCTCATCACTAAAGACAGATTGTTTCCTGTGTTACTGTGAAACAATTTGTAGCTGGAACGTTTGCGGCTCACCCCGCCGGCTCAAGAGCACAAGGAAAAAACTCTTTCACTCAAAGTTACAGCAGTCATTAGGAGATTACGACGCTAACCTATAGGCTAGCGCCGGAGCCAAGAACTATGTGGCCTTTGATAAACAGACTGATACGATTCACAGAACGCGTATATGGAGAAAGAATTGTGAGGCAGTTCCTCTTCGTCGATTTGGGAAGCTGAGCTAATGATAAGAAAGAAAGGTCATTGGTATCTGAGGCCGGAATATGACTCCCCTTCCGGAAAAGCGGGAAGATGACGGACAACTACATCGGATTATTTCTTTTTCTATTTGTCTACATCTACATGTATACTCTGCAAATCACATTTAAGTGTCTCGAAGAGGGTTCATTGAACCACCTTCACAGTTCTCTATTATTACAATCTCCTATAGCCCGTAGAAAGATCGAACACCTATACCTTTCCGTAGGAGCTCTGATTTCCCTTATTTTATTGTGGTGATCGTTTCTCCCTATGTAGGTCGGTGTCAACAAAATATTTTCGCATTCGGAGGAGAAAGCTGGTGATTGGAATTTCGTGAGAAGATACCGTCGCAACGAAAAACGCCTTTCTTTTAATGATGTCCAGCCCAAATCTTGTATCATTTCTGTGACACTCTCTCCCATATTTCGCGATAATACAAAACGTGCTGCCTTTCTTTGAACTTTTTCGATGTACTCCGCCAGTCCTATCTGCTAAGGATCCCACACCGCGCTGCAGTATTCTAAAAGAGAAGGGACAAGCGTAGTGTAGGCAGTCTCCTTAGTAGATCTGTTACATTTTCTAGGTGCCCTACGAATAAAACGCAGTCTTTGATTAGCCTTCCCCACAACATTTTCTATGTGTGCCTTCCAATTTAAGTTGTTCGTAATTGCAATACCTAGGTACTTAGTTGAATTTACGGCCTTTATATTTGACTGATTTATCGTGTAACTGAAGTTTAACGAATTCCTTTTAGCACTCATTGGATGACCTCACACTTTTCGTTATTTAGGGTCAACTGCCAATTTTCGCATCATTCAGATATCTTTCCTAAATCATTTTTCAATTTGTTTTGATCTTCTGATGACTTTATTAGTCGATAAACAACAGCGTCGTCTGCAAACAACCTAAGACGGCTGCTCAGATTGTCTCCCAAATCGTTTATATAGATAAGGAACAGCAAAGGTCCTATAACACTAGCCTGGGGAACGCCAGAAGTAACTTCTGTTTTACTCGATGACTTCCCTTCAGTTACTACGAACTGTGACCTCTCTGACAGGAATCCACAAATCCAGTCACATACCTAAGACGATATTCCATAAGCACGGAATTTCACTACGAGCCGCTTGTGTCGTACAATGTAAAAAAACCTTCCGGAAATCCAGAAATACGGAATCGATCTGAAATCCCTTGTCAATAGCACTCAAACACTTCTTGTGAATAGCTAGTTGTGTTACATATGGACTGATGTTTTCTAAACCCATGTTGACTGTGTGTCAATAGACCGTTTTTTTCGAGGTAATTCATAGTGTCTGAACACAATATATGTTCCAAAATCCTACTGCGTATAGACGTTAACGATATGGGCCTGTAATTTAGTGGATTACTCCTACTACCTTTCTTCAATATTGGTGTGACCTGTGCAACTTTCCAGTCTTTGGTCATCAGCCTTCTGGCTCGTTTTGATTTTTTCAGTGCACCACGACGTACTCTCATATGTCAAACTTTTTACTATTTTTCTCCATTATTTGTAGATATATTCCTGTTTTGTCTTACATTTTATGACCTCAGCGTATCATCTCGCGGCTGCCTCCGATAACGGGGACATTTGTGTTAGCTGCAGAAGACGCTGACAACGTTAGAGTGCATTATCACTAGTCCACCGTCCAAACACAAGGAGGCTGATCTAAGCTCGTTCAAGGAACGTATAAGTCACTTCATGTCGTTCAAAATATGCTCAGTTCCACTGAGTTGAAACTCATGTGCCAATAGTGTGCCCTGACGACTTAATGTATTTTCTGTCGTCCTGTCCCTTGTTTTCAACAAGATCTTTTCCTCGCCGAGGCTTATTTTTCAGCACTCTTCTGTAGCACCACATCTCAAAAGCATTGATTCCTACTTTTCCGGTTTCTCCACTGTACATCATTTACCACACAATGGAGTGATTCAGAAGTATTTTCTCGTATTTCTAAGATTAAGGCTTATGTTTGACACTAGTGGATTTTCTATAGCGAGGAATTCACTCTTTTCCTGTGCTCCTGTGTTTCTGATGTATGCCTTGTACTTAAAGATTTATTTTTATTCCCAGGCAGCAGAATTTCCTCAAGTCGTCTACTAAGTGTTACCAGTTTCGACGTTAAATTTGTCGCTAATCTCATTAATTCTGTTTCTTACTACTGTCATCGTTCTTTGGTTTACGCTCGGTCTTTTTCCGTACAGAGTGGACTGTATATTCCATTCAATAGATTCTGTAATTCTTCGTCATTTTAACTGAAGACAGCAATGTCATCATTTAATCTTACCATTGATTTCCATACTCCCTGGATTTTAAACCTACGTCTAGACCTTACTTTTACATTCTTGATTGCTTCTTCGATGAACGGGTTAAACATCAGGAGAGAAAAATTGTTCCCTGTCATAGACCCTTATTCATCCGTATATTTTATATTACCCGTCTTTACCTATGGATAATACCTACTTTTATGAGAATTTCAAACAGTTTACATTATTTTACGATCTCGTAAGCTTTTTCTATGTCGACAGATGCTATGAAAGTCTCCATTTTTCTCTCCTAGCAGTACGTATAGACTAGTTTTCGTTCTTAGGAAACTGTACGATAAGAGTTAGCGAAAGGGCGCACAAAATTGACTATGGTAAAAACATTCTGACCGTAAATCTTTTCTCATGTATTTGAATGTCCGACCTTGCCTGTTTTATTGCTACTGCAAACGAAACACTGATTAGCTTACACGGAATAGGTAAGATGGTTGGAACGATTGGTATATGTGGCATGAGAGAGATCTCTCCAGCTGCTGGAAGTGTGACGTTAATAGCTTCTACACCATTACTTCGCATAGTTTTAACGTGCAGTGGGTGATACTAGAAGGTTTTGGATGATTCAGATTGTGTAGTAGTATTCCAGTATAGACAGTAAACCATAGACACAACTGTTAAAACTGACTGCGAGGAAGAATATGAAACCGTACATTTTCACAGCACAGCACAGCATTTTCTTTCTCGCAGGCCATTTTGGCACAAGACCTGTACATTGTTGTTTAAGTAAATATATAACTTATGCCCATCCAAATGTGTATTGGAGTAACGTGTACAAATTTTAAGTAAATCGGTCAAGAATCTTTCCGAGATGTTTGCTAACAACGTTTCCGCGCGTCTCTCCAAATGTTTGTTAAAGTATCGTGTAAAATTTTCAAGTAAATCGGCCAAGAACTTTTCGAGATTGCGCTTTGCATATATTGCGACGTAACCATCACTTATCAATGCGTAATATCGCATTATCTTTCTGCTCATTCCTTGGCTCTATTTGAGGAGAGTACAAGGCCTGTTAACTCTGAAGGAAGGCTTCAAATTATCTTGTTGAGTGGCCCCAAGTGACCAGCTTGACCACAAGAGGCTAGTCACGGAGGTTCTGATGGGTCCCCAGGGTACTGCAGTTCATGGAAGTACTTGCGGTAAGATCCTGCGTCTCACTTTGGCGGCGAATGTGATTTTTTTCTTTGAAGCAGCTGCCGCTTTGGTGCTGTAAATCCCTAGAGTATAATTGTGCGCGATGAATTCACCTCTCCCCCCCCCCCCCCCCTCGTTTGCAGATCTAAGAATGGTCTGACACGGCGCCCATTCTCTCCAGATTTTGTTATCCAATCGACTGAGTCTAGCCCGCCACACCGCGTGGTCTAGCGGCGCCTTGCCACGGTTTGCGCGGATAGACCGTTCGCCTGGTGCAAGTCTTTCGAGTTGACGCCACTTCGTCGACTTGCGTGTCGATGGGAATGAAATGATGATGATACGGACAACCTAACATCCAGTCCCTGAGTGGAGAAAATCTCCGACCCAGCCGGGAATAAAGCCCGGGCCGTTAGGCATGACATTCCGTTGCGCTGACCACTCAGCTACCAGAGGCCGACACCGTCACGAATGATGGTTATGAAATGATGAGGACAACACAAACACCCTGTCCCCCGGGGCGGCCCGTGGAGGTTCGGGTCCTCCCTCAGTCTTGGGTGTTTATGTTGTCCTTAGCGTTAGTCAGATTAAGTAGTGTGTAAGCCTTGGGACCGATGACCTCAGCAGTTTGGTCCCATAGAAACTTAGCACAATTTTTTTGCACGCTACCATGTTTGGGTACGAAGGACTCGACCAATGAGTAGAACATGGTTGACAGCTGATACCAACTTCTTGCAAGTTAAGACGGATGCAGTAAGCCAAGAAAGGGAAATTTCTGCTGGGGTCCCCTGTATTCAAGAAAATATAGATAAATTGTTGCTAGTCACTTTGGCAATGGCTGAGTATCCTCCCTTCTTGACAGAGTTCCTCAAAAAGTCTGGAGTTGGGTTTAGAGGGGAAGAAATTTTGGCACTTGGCATGGGGAAGCTGTCTGGGGCAATCGTGATCCAGAGGACGTTGGTGGCAGCCTTCTTCTGCTACCATCTCGGCTGTTTGTATCCGGTTTTGATTGGGGCGTTCTGGCAAATGTTTGCTGAGTTTTGAGTGTGTGTTCCATTTCGTATTAGTGCAATCCAGTTTCTGAGCAGCTCAAAATTTGCGGGATTTGCTATGCAAATTCAGTTGCTGGATTAATTGTACTGTCTCGTGAGTCTTGTACTCATTTGCATTTGAGAGCTTTGGGGATTAGGAAAGATTGTAGTGTTTCCATAGCAGTCTTACATGTACATGAGGTAGCTCTCCACAGTGTTTGCGAGAGATTCACGATTAAATTGACCTTCTAGAAAGCTTTGTTTTTGAGTAATTTAGACAGCTTTGTGCTCGTTTCGCTGGAGCTATTTCTCCGCCAAAGGTACGAGGCTTTGTGTTTATTTTGTTGGTAACTCACCTATTCTATGTCATTTTAATATGGTAGGCGTCAATCATAAAACACGGAAATAAATGGCTTATTATATTCGGACTTGATCTGAATCTCAGTACTAATCTGTTGTAGGACGACATATCCTGGTTAGGCGACGCTATAAAAATAAACATAGCCCCGGCATTCCTAATTTATTCATCTCAATGTGATGGAGTTCCGTTGCAAGAGCAAGTGCCAAGCGTTTTGTTTGGATATTAAATCAACATATTTTGATCTGTAATAATGATTCACGATTTACGAGCTTTGTATTAAGCTCGTCTTAGATGTGATAACGGCAGATTAAAGAGAGAAAAAGAAATATAGGTATCTCATGTTGAGTTCGTTTCAAGTCAGATCCAGGATGTGTACACTAAAAATATATGTAGCCTATGTCTGTCTGAATGTTTATTAAAGTTTCGTATAAAATTTTGAAGTAAGTAGGTCAAGAACTTTTCGAGATTTTTGGAAACATCATTTCCCCTTTGTATATTAGCACAGATTTCTAACTTGGTTATAATACACTAACACTAGTATACTAATGTAAAAACGTTGTAAGTTACTAACCCATTCACATACCATAGCTGGATAGTGTCATTTCGTAGAGCATAATTCGTGTGAAATCAGTAATAATTTGTGATAACAGATGAACACAGTCTGCTATAGTACTTACGAGCGGATCAGAATTCAATGGCAGCTAATAAACCAAAAAGTAAATAGAAATAAATAAATAAATATGTATATATGTAGATGCACACATAAGTGTTATTGTACTAAAGGTTCCGCAAGAGGAAAAATTTTCTAACTTTTCATTTGGCCTCTACGCAACTCTACAGAATATCAAGAACTGGTATCTTGGTACAGTACTCTTGGTGGAAACCCAGAGTTAACTTCAACTCACTATTACTGTTTTTGTCTTTGCTACTTATTACTGCTAACCTGACTGAAAGAAGAGTTGGTAAAAGAACGATGGCTTCGAAATTAAAAAACGTGTGTTTTAGTTAAATAAGCGCATATTTTTCTAAGTTTCCCCTTCTTTTGTCAACACACATAGTTTCTTTTCTAGGGCACACACACCTAACTCGCAATATCATACTTGTGTAAAAGACAAAGCTGAATTATGTTTTAAATAGTCCAGACATTACTGAGAAGTCTTTCTTCACACTTGTTTGTGGTCAGAATTAAACAACTTCAGCTTTCTTCGTGCAGTTAGCTTTTTATTGCTTGGTTCTTTATGGACAATATACCGTACTCAGTTCTGTATATACAAGGTGGTCCATTGATCGCGACCGGGCCAAATATCTCACGAAATAAGCGTCAAACGGAAAAACTACAAAGAACAAAAATTGTCTAGCTTGAAGGGGGAAAATTGGCCCGTTAGATGGCGCTGCCATCGGTCAAACGGATATCAACTGCGTTTTTTTAAATAGGGACCCCCATTTTTATTACATATTCGTGTAGTATGTAAATAAAATATGAATGTTTTAGTTGGACCACTTTTATCGCTTTGTGACAGTCACAAACATATGGCTCACAATTTTACGCGAACAGTTGGTAACAGGTAGGTTTTTTAAATTAAAATGCAGAACGTAGGTACGTTTGAACATTTTATTTCGGTTGTTTCAATGTGATACATGTACCTTTGTGAACTTATCATTTCTGAGAATGCATGCTGTTACAGATTGATTACCTGTACATACCACATTAATGCAATAAATGCTCAAAATGATGTCAGTATACTTCAATGCGTTTGACAATACACGTAACGACATTCCTCTCAACAGCGAGTAGTTCGCCTTCTGTAATGTTCGCACATGCACTGACAATGCGCTGACGCATTTTGTCAGGCGTTGTCGGTGGATCACGATAGAATATATCCTTCAACTTTCCCCACAGAAAGAAATCCGGGGACGTCAGATCCGGTGAACGTGCGGGCCATGGTATGGTGCTTCGACGACCAATCCACCTGTCATGAAATATGCTATTCAATACCGCTTCAACCTCAAGAGAGCTATGTGCCGGACATCCATCATGTTGGAAGTACATCGCCATTCTGTCATTCAGTGAAACATCTTGTACTAACGTCGGTAGAACATTACGTAGGAAATCAGCATACATTGCACCATTTAGATTGCCTTCGAGAAAATGGGAGCCCATTATCCTTCCTCCCATAATTCCGCATCATACATTATAGATTGCCATCGATAAAATGGGGGCCAATAATCCTTCCTCCCATAATGCCGCACCATACATTAACCCGCCAAGGTCGCTGATGTTCCACTTGTCGCAGCCATCGTGGATTTTCCGTTGCCCGATAGTGCATATTATGCCGGTTTACGTTACCGCTGTTTGTGAATGACGCTTCATCGCTAAAAAGAACGCGTGCAAAAAGTCTGTTATCGTCCCGTAATTTCTCTTGTGCCCAGTGGCAGAACTGTACACGACGTTCAAAGTCGTCGCCATGCAATTCCTGGTGCATAGAAATATGGTACAGGTGCAATCGATGTTGATGTAGCATTCTCAACACCGATGTTTTTGAGATCCCCGATTCTCGCGAAATTTGTCTCCTACTGATGTGTGGATAAGGCGCGACAGCAGCTAAAACACCTACTTGGGCATCATCATCTGTCGCAGGTCGTGGTTGACGTTTCACATGTGGCTGAACACTTTCCGTAAATAACGTAATTATCCGGCGAACGGTTCGGACACTTGGATGATGTCGTCCAGGATACCGAACAGCATACATAGACCACGCCCGTTGGGCATTTTGATCACAACAGCCATACATCAACACGATATCGACCCTTTCCGCAATTGGTAAACGGTCCATTTTAGTATGGGTAATGTATCGCGAAGCAAATACCGTCCGCACTGGCGGAATGTTACGTGATACCACGTAATTATACGTTTGTGACTATTACAGCGCTATCTATCACAAAGCGAAAGTGGTCCAACTAAAAGATCCATATTTCTTTACGCACTACACGAATATGTAATAAAAATGGGGGATCCTACTTAAAAAAAACCGCAGTTGATATCCGTTTGACTTATGGCAGCGCCATCTAGCGGGCCAACCATAGCGCCATTTGGTTTCCCCTTTTCAAGCTAGACAAGTTTCGTTCTTTGTAGTTTTTTCGTTTGATGCTTATTTCGTGAGATATTTGGCCCGGTCACTATCAACGGACCACCCTGTATATAGCGGCAGCTATTTCATACACCGTTAATAGCTGATCGCCCGGTACCATACCGTGCACTTTCTGGTGATTTTCGTTTATGGTTGGTGTTTTTGGACGTCCTTCAACTGAATCATCTACGTACAAGATTAGTACGTTTCAGTACGGACACTCAACATGACAGATTGCTTTGTGCATGAACAGTAGGCCTACATAATAATAATAATAATAATTATATATATATATATATATATATATATATATATATATCGATTTTAAGAAATGCCATTCTCATTAACACTGTGTTAACCAATTTCCTCATTACGATCCTGTTGAATGTGAATGATGATATATAACTGAAATTTGTAGCATAAGTACTTAAAGAATCAAATGTGACAAGACGTTGACTAATTAGATAAAGAGAGAGAAACGACAGCATAAGGTTAGCAAATGAGGTGAAAAGAAGAAAACAAAGATAGGCAGGGCTGAGAAAAGCACAGATACAGTTGACCACGCAACAGACATACTGGTTCACTGTTGTACAGAAGGAAAACAGTTGGGATATTCCAAGAGGAAATCCACGGCGATGATAACAGATTTTAAACTCGTCTCGATTTCAAGATGGTACTGGATAAGACGCAGGTACAGGGCAGTTTGTCCAATAGCCGTATGGCGGTTATGTAGAAATGGTTCAAATGGCTCTGAGCACTATGGGACTTAACTGCTGAGGTCATTAGTCCCCTAGAACTTAGAACTAGTTAAACCTAACTAACCTAAGGACATCACACACATCCATGCCCGAGGCAGGATTCGAACCTGCGACCGTAGCGGTCGCGCGGTTTCAGACTGCAGCGCCAGAACCACGCGGCCACTTCGGCCGGCTGGTTATGTAGAAGGATACAGAAAGAGTTTTAGTGTTATGCCAGGATGTCGGCCATATTCGATCTGGTACTGCAGTTGTGGGATAAATGATACGTATTTGAAACGCAATGATAAGTTCTGTGGACTCCAGTGACTAAGAAAGCGATGAAGATTATGGTAAATTATCTTCTTGAAAGTAAAACACAGTACGGCTACTTAAAAAACATAGCACCGTACTGGCTCTGCATATGAAGTTGACGCTTGAGTTATAGCAAATCGGTACCAACATAAGAAAATAAAAATTTCATTGCTTTGAACACCATGACTCTAAGACGCCGAGACCACATAATTGCTCATTAAACCGTGAAGTGGGATCTAGAAAGCATAGCTTGTACTCTGTCAGTCGGCTAAATTTACCTTATTATTACTGGACTAATCGGGCACAGAGGGCACGACCTGCGAAGCGTAACTTCAAATGCGGAACACACCCATCCGCCTTTTGTTTCATAGACGTTGCGCTTCTCGCTCCTTACTGCTGCACCGGTATCTCTCCCCACTTCCTGGCATTCATGTGCTCTTCCATAGCTGTGGCACAGTCTTTCTCCTCTTGCTTTTCTCTTTCACAGTCAGGTGGACCACGACTTTCGCTCGCTGTTGTACTTCCACGCTTATCTTTTCCACCTCTGATTCTGTTTTATATTATAATTTCTTCGATATCGATCAGAAGTTGAACAGTAGTGCGCTAGAAACATACCACAAAATTTTTTTGCGTTGTGCTACTTCAGAAAATTCCTAAACTTTGCACACAAAAATTTTATACGCTTACTTATCGTGCATGGGCTCCTTCGAAATACTCGCTCCACAATTGATATACCGTTCCCACTCCCTCTAGCAGTCTTTGCACGCCTCTTGCAGGACAGCGCGAAACGTCATCCGCGAATTTTCTTTTATCTCCTCTATCGTTGAAAATCGTCGTCCTTTCGACGGGGTTTTCAACTTTGGAAATAAAAACTTCCAAGGGGTCCATGTCTGGAGAGTACGGACGATGAGAAAGCGCAATGTTTTACGTTTTTGTGCAGTAGTCAAGCGCCTACAGGGATGAATGTGCGGGTGCGTTATCGTGATGCGAGCCCATCAATTGTCTCGCCACAGTTCAAGACGTTCCCATCTCACATTTTCTCGGAGGCGTCGCTACCCATCCCGATAGTACCAGCGATTGACAGTTTGTCCCTGTGGCACTAATTCATGATGAACCAATTTTTGAAAGTCAAAGAAAGTTATCAGCATGCATTTGACATTTGACCTGACCTGGCGAGCTTTTTCTGGTCTTGGAGGACTTGTCCCGACCCATTGTGAATATTGAATCTTGGCCTCAACATCGTAACGTAGACCCAGGTCTCATCACCAGTTCTGGTTGCCTTCAGGAACATTTCGCTCACATGTGCTCCATCCAAGGGCTCTTCACAGATTGCGAAGTCTTTCTGGTCTCGACTCATGAGCCGTGGGACGAACTTGTACGGCTTAAGCGCTCTTCACCGTAAGCTTCATGCGTCATTTTGTGTGTCTTTGTAAAGTTTTTCTTGACTTCCTCGCAAAATTTACCGCAAACGCATTGCTCATCTAATTATGCCATCACAAAAATCGCACACCGTACGACACAACGTTCTACTCAATACAGCACTGAACAATAACTGACATACAACAATGAAACTTCCGGCAGTTACTCATTAACCACATATGTGTGCAGGGATGACAACCGCATTTCACTCCAGCATACTATTGGTGCGAAACTGCGAATGTTTCGGAATTTTTTGAACAGATCTCCTACAACAGGAGCAGGCGCGTACTTCGTACACATGTAAAGAACATGTGTCTTTATTTTAGCAACGTAAACATGTAGGAACAAAATCACAGTTCAGTTCTAGTTTAATTAAACGACGATGAAATAAACATACATTATATGCCCTAAATCACTGTTTAATTAAACAATAATAAAATAAACTTTCATTATATCACTGGGTTGCCGCGTACAAGTTCACCCCACAGCCGCGCGAGGTAGCCGCGCGATATGGGGCGCCTTGTCACGATCCGCGCGGCTCCCTCCGTCGGAGGTTCGACTCCTCCCTGGGGCATGGGTGCGTGTGTTATCCTTAGCGTAAGTTAGTTTAAGTTAGATTAAGTAGTATGTAAGCCTAGAGACCGAAGACCTCAGCAGTTTGGTCCTATACGACTTACCACAAATTTCCAAATTTGTTACCCCACAGTCGAGACAGACTCTAAGCAATAAAGAGCGCAGTTGCATAAGTTCCCAGCCACCCACTTAAACGATTACTGATCACCTCGTAGAAAGTTGCCTAATTGTGTGATTGTGCTGCTAGCTCTGGATCTGGCTCATTTTCTTGCACGTATTGTAATTATTTTTTTTATCTAGTCCGTTATTTATTCTCTATTACTGCTGTTTAGTTGGATGGATGACAACACTGAGTGAGGAATAGGCATAGGCCTGCTATTGTAAGACAACAGTGGGATGGAATAACACAACGTTATTTGTGATTGGCTCACTTTATACATAGGCGCGCCCACTCGATGGTTAAATCTGGCCGTTTTGCAATTAGTAGCGCTGGTAACATATTTGGAAGTCCAACAATACGACGCCATATGAACGTGATCTTATTTCCATTCAGCAATGGGCCGAACCCCTACTCCCTGTTAATAGTAATAAATAATTTTACCTTAATTAATAATTTACGGATTCTTAATGAAGAATAATTTGACATCTTACTTCCAACAACGGCTACGCTCAAATAAAGCCTTTGGCCTAGATTGATTCATTGGAAAAAAAATTTCCAGAATGATAAAGAATAGACATTTAACACTTCCTAAAACACGGTTTCTCTAAGGTGGTAAAGGCTATTTACCAAAATAAAATTTTCTGTAGGTTTACAGCTCTCTCGTTCTCAGTATTGAGATAATGTAAAAAATATAATTATTTAGGCTGTGTAACGAGAGATTGTATACCTCACATCGGAATCATAGCTGGTCATTCCACACGGTAGATACATTCACGTTCAGCGTTGTATCACTGTTGTTAAATATTTCAAGTTAAGTTGCTACAAGTCTATATCTTGAACGATGATAATCAGCTATGGAGTCCATGACCATACCATACGTATTCGAAACAATCAGGACGTCGGAAATGACGAGTCTATGTTGAATTAAATACTCTGCGATCTAACCATCGTCATACACGGTTATCTCCACCAACAATACTTGTAGTCAGCCCAGATTTTCTCGTTATCTCAACTCGTGTTTGGTTAACAATGTTATTAAGACAATCCGTCCAACAGCTTATCATCATGTCACCGTATCCATAAAAGTACCTAACTCATAGCTAAAGAATCTTGGCATGTTACGTAGTGTAACCTCTAACAAGCAACTGTAACTAAAAATACTATACTCTGAAATAAAGACAAAAGAGTAACCGAAACGACTGCAGTCGATTCGGAAGCGCACATCTTTGCACATTCATTTGCGGGGTAACATTCAGTACACGGTTAATGTAATCTGAGAGCCTTTCATAATCACGCACCTGCCCCACGCGTAAGTCACTTTTCAGTTCAACGATGATCCGTCAGCAGCCGACTACGTCTTTGCAATAGCAGTCGGCAGGTATCTCTTGGAGAGATGTGATAACTTTGACCGCTGCCGGCCAATCCGAGCGCTGGCGCGCATTGTTCAGTTGGACTCCTCGCGCAGTTAGTCACAAAGGACTCTGATTCCTCGCAGTACATCAAGCAGACGTGATTTAGGCACTTGTCTTATGCTTTAGAGATGGGCTCATTCGATTAGCAACTTTCAGCGCTGTGGCGGTCTTGCACCACGCGGCGCGCATCCGAATTTTATTCACGTGACTGGAATTTACGTGTGCTTTGCGGTTATGAACTGTCCTTTTCGCATACCATTCTGCATTCGAGGTGGACGTGGAAAATGTAACTCTTTTGCTCTTGCTTTTGATGTCATCAGAATTCGTGGTTATCGGTATCCGATTCTTAGTTAACGACAACTTAATTCAAATGACCTACAGAAAATTTCTCTCCGTCGTCATATCATGTCTCGGAAGAGTGCAACTACATTTTTAAATGACGTGCTATGATGTCACCAAGACACATCGGCTTCGTCAGAGTTACGTCGACAAAGAGACAGGTCTTTAATACATTAATTTTCCAGTAGACCTAATACAATGAGGCGATAGGAGTCATGAGATGCTTCCAAATATCGTGTCAGATCTCCTTTTGCCTGGAGTAGGGCAGAAACTCGACGAGACATGGTTTTAACAAGTCTTTGGAAGTCCCCTGCAGAAATATTGAGCCATGCTGCCTCTACAGCAGTCCTTAATTGCGAAAGTGTTGCCGGTGCATGATTTTGCTAGCGAACTGACTTCTCGATTATGTCCCACAAACGGTCGATGGAATTCATGTGAGGGGATCTGGGTTGACATATCATTCTCTCGAATTGTCCAGAATGTTCTTCAAACCAATCGCGAATAACTGTGGTTTGGTAACATGGTGCAATGTCATCCATAAAAATTTCATCGTTGTGTGGGAACATGAAATCCATTAACGGGTGCAAATGCTCTCTAAGTAGTCTTCATGTAGCCAAACATGACCACTCCCAGTCAATTATGAGTTCAGTAGGACGAGAGAGCACAGTCCATTCCATGTGAACACAGCCCATACTATTATGAAGCCACCACTAGCTTGCACAGTGCCTTCTTGACGACTTGGGTGCATGGCTTCGTGGGATTTGCGCCACACTCGAACCGTACCATCAGCTCTTATCAGCAGAGATCGGGACTCATCTGGCCAGTCCACAGTCGCCTAGGGTCCAACCAACATGGCCACGAGCCCTGGAGAGGCCCTGCTGGTAATGTCATCCTGTTAGCAAAGGCACTCGTGTCGGTCGTCTGCCGCCATAATCCCTTAAAGCCAAATTTCGCATCACTGTCTTGAGGGATACGTTCGTCGTAAGTCCCACATCTATTTCTGCAACTATTTCACGCAGTGTTTCTTGTCTGTCAGCACTGACAACACAACGCAAACGCCACTGCTCGGCGTCGTTAAGTGAAGGCCGTCGGTCAATGCGTTGACCGTGGTGAGACCCCCCTGCGGGTCCGGGGTAAGAATAGGCCCGAGGTATTCCTGCCTGTCGTAAGAGGCGACTAAAAGGAGTTTCAACTGTTTCAGCCTTCCATGTGATGGTCCCCCTTGGGGTTTGACCTCCATTTTTCAAAATTCTACAGAAGTACGAGCCTTTTGGGGAAGGACGCCTTACGTGGTGTTTCACTGGTCCTCAGTGCACTAAGACCTTGGCACTCAGCATTGTAACGGCGTTGTAACCACACCCGCTATTCCTCACATTGGGCCTAAACGCCTGATGGTTGCACAAGTTACGCTCATAGTGCGTCCCCATCTGCACCTACGATCATGATGGACTTTCCAAGGCACCCAAAATCCAGCACGGTAGCCAGCCCGTTGTGGTGGGGTCGTCATGTACCCTCTAGGTTGTAGCCCCCTGACAACACAGGGATCGTACTGCCGATACCTGAGCTGCACCCTCCCCACGTCGGCCAAGGAGTAGATGCCCGTCTCCTTGGGGCATCACGACTCCCGGCAACGGTCATCCTGCCAGGTGGCCCTTGCTGAGGCTGGGTGGCGCCCGTGGGGAGAGCCCCTGGTCGGAGTGGGTGGTATCGGGGCGGACGTTCCGCAGATGAAACATCAACATGTATCGGGTCGCTCTGTGGCCGAGTCTTTTAAAAAGAAAGGTACTGTCTCTGGTTCTGGTTCTCCTGCCCCTTCCCCCTTGGCCACTCCCTGGGAGGAAGGACAGGCCCGCCGGCTTGAGGCGAAGTATTTCTCCCGCTATTTAGTCTGTTCTCAGCCCGATGGGGGCACGTTTGCCACCTCTAAGCCCATGTTCTTTGTCCAGCACATCGAGGACATCTTTAGGGAGATCGAGGCTCTCAGTAAAATGCGTTCGGCGTCTGTTCTTATAAAGACCACCTCCGCCACTCAGTCGGCGGCGCTCTAGGCGTGCGACCGACTAGGGGACATCCCAGTGTCCATTGTCCCGCATCTGGCACTAAATAGGATGCAGGGGGTTATTTTTCATCGGGACCTCCTGCTGCAATCTGATGAGGAGCTCAGGGCCAACCTGGAGCGCCGAGGCGTACATTTCGTCCGGCGAGTCCAGCGCGGTCCCAAAGACCGTCGCATCGACACCGGGGCCTTTATCCTTGCCTTCTAGGGGGACGTTCTCCCGGAGAAGGTAAAGGTGATGTGCTACCGATTCGACGTGCAACCTTACGTCCCGCCTCCTATACGCTGCTTTCGGTGTTTGCGCTTTGGGAACATGTCATCATGGTGTGAGGCTGAACCCCTTTGTGGCGATTGTGGACGTCGTCTTCGTGAGGATCATACATGCACCCCACCACCTCGGTGCATCAATTGTCCTGGCATCCACTCGCCTAGATCTTTAGACTGCCCTGGGTATCAGATGGAGAAGAAGATCCAAGAATTAAAAACTTTGGATTGTCTCTCTTATTCTGAGGCCAGGATAAAGTATGACCGCCTCCATCCCGTGACGTTAACAACTTTGTTTGCCTCAGTTGTGTCCACTCCTTCCACAGTATCCTCACCCCTATCCCATCCCCCCTCCCCCCCTGCGGGTTCGGGGGTAAGAATAGGCCCGCGGTATTCCTGCCTGTCGTAAGAGGCGACTAAAAGGAGTCTCAAATGTTTTGGCCTTAATGTGATGGTCCCCCTTGGGGTTTGACCTCCATTTTTCAAAATTCTACAGAAGTACGAGCCTTTTGGGGAAGGACACCTTACATGGTGTACCACTGGTCCTAAGTGCACTAAGACCTTGGCACTCAGCATTGCACCGGCGTTGTCACCATACCCATTATTCCTCAACTTGGGCCTAAACGCCTGATGGGTTGTCCAAGTTACGCCCATAGTGCATCTCCATCTGCACCAGCGATCATGATGGACTTTCCATGGCACCAGAAATCCAGCACGGTAGCCAGCCCGTTGTGGTGGGGTCGTCATGTACCCTCTAGGTTGTAGCCCCCTGACAACACAGGGATCGTACTGCCGATACCTGAGCTGCACCCTCCCCACGTTGGCCAAGGAGTAGATGCCCGTCTCCTTGGGGCATCAGGACTCCCGGAAATGGTCATCCTGCCAGGTGGCCCTTGCTGCGGCTGGGTGGCGCCCGTGGGGAGAGCCCCTGGTCGGAGTGGGTGGTATCGGGGCGGACGTTTCGCACATGAAACGTCAACACGTATCAGGTCGCTCTGCGGCCGAGTCTTCCAAAAGAAAAGGTACCGTTTCTAGTTCTGGTTCTCCTGCCCTTTCCCCCTTGGCCACTCCATGGGAGGAGGGACAGGCCCGCCGGCTTGGGCGAAGTACTTCCCCCGCTATTTGGTCTGTTCTCGAACAGATGGGGGGACGTTCGCCACCTCCAAGCCCATGTTCTTTGTTCAACACATTGAGGACGTCTTCGAGGAAATCGAGGCTCTCAGCAAGATGCGATCAGGGTCCGTTCTTATCAAGACCACCTCTGCCACACAATCGGCGGCACTCCAGGCGTGCGACCGCCTAGGGGACATTCCAGTCTCCATTGTCCCACATCTGGCACTAAATAGGACGCAGGGGGTTATTTTTCATCGTGACCTCCTGCTACAATCTGATGAGGAGCTCAGGGCCAACCTGGAGCGCCGCGGCGTGCATTTCGTCCGGCGAGTCCAGCGCGGCCCCAAAGACCGTCGCATCGACACTGGGGCCTTTATCCTCGCCTTCGAGGGGGACGTTCTACCGGAGAAGGTAAAGGTGATGTGCTACCGGTGCGACGTGCGACCTTACGTCCCGCCTCCTATGCGCTGTTTTAGGTGTTTGCGCTTTGGGCACATGTCGTCCCGGTGTGAGGCCCTTTGTGGCGACTGTGGACGTCCTCTTCGTGAGGAACATACTTGCACCCCACCACCTCGGTGCCCTAATTGTCCTGGCGTCCACTCGCCTAGGTCCCCAGACTGCCCCGCCTATCAAAAGGAGAAAAAGATACAAGAAATCAAAACTTTGGATCGGCTCTCTTATTCTGAGGCCAGGAAGAAGTATGACCGCCTTCATCCCGTGTCACTGGCCACTTCGTTTGCCTCAGTTGTGTCCACTCCTTCCGCTGTACCCTTACCTCTATCCTGTCCCCCCTCCGCCTCCTCTGCCCGTCAGGGGGCTCTGCCTCCGCCTCCCAAATCCCTCCCTTCCAACTCCTCCTCCCCCGCAGCCCCCACCCCCCCTGCCCCAGGGGCCACCCTTCCTCCTCCTCCTCCCCCCACGCCACCTGAGAAGCGATCCTCTTCTCAGGCATCCATCGGGGAAACGTTCCGGACCCCAGCTTCCGAGGTCCGGCGTTCCAAAACGGACCCCGTGCGTGAGGACCTTCTTCGGGTCCAGCCCACCATCCCTGTGCCTTCTCGGCCTTCCAAGAAGGCCTCCAAGACGAAATCTCTATCCCCCTCTCCACCCCGGCGCGTTTCATCTGACGCTTCATCCGTGAGTCGCTGCTCCCGGCCGTCCTCAGTTTCGCCGGGACGCTCTGCTGCCAGGCGTTCCGCCGGCCTTTTGTCGGCAAATGATGCGGCCCCTCCTACACAATCAGGGACAGCGGCCGCAGCTGGCGACGAGTCGATGGAACCGGATCCGCCTGCCGTCAGTTGTAGCGTTGTTGCCTCGCAACCTGGCCCTCCGCGGACATCGAGGTGACCAGCTCTTCCCCGTCTCGTTCCCCCAACTTTTTGACTAGAAATGGCGTTGTTTCATTGGAACATAAGAGGTATTCGATCTAATCGGGAGGAATTACAACTGCTCCTCCGCCTGCACTGTCCACTCGTCCTTGGTCTCCAGGAAACCAAGTTGCGCCCGACTGACCGTATTGCCTTTTCCCACTATACCTCGGAGCGGTATGACCTCACCCCTGTGGACGGTATCCCAGCTCATGGTGGGGTCATGTTGCTCGTTCGGGATGATGTCTATTACCATCCCATCCCATTGACCACCCCACTCCAAGCAATAGCTATCCGCATTACTCTTTCTGCTTTTACTTTTTCAGTTTGTACCGTCTACACTCCACCGTCATCTGCTGTTAGTCGGGCTGACATGATGCACCTGATCGATCAGCTTCCCCCGCCGTTCTTATTGTTTGGCGACTTCAATGCCCATCATCCCCTTTGGGGCTCTCCTGCATCCTGTCAAAGAGGCTCACTCTTGGCGGATGTCTTCAACCATCTCAATCTTGTCTGCCTCAATACCGGCGCCCCGACTTTCCTCTCGGACTCTACTCATACCTACTCCCACTTGGACCTCTCGATCTGTCCTACCACTCTTGCCCGTCGGTTCGAGTGGTATGTCCTTTCTGACACCTATTCGAGCGACCACTTCCCCTGTGTCGTTCGTCTCCTGCACTACACCCCATCCCCACGTCCTTCGCGCTGGAACATACTGAAAGCTGACTGGGGACTTTACTCCTCCCTGGCGACCTTTCCGGACCGCGATTTTTCCAGTTGTGACAGTCAGGTCGAATACCTCACGGCTGTTATTATCAATGCTGTCGAACGTTCCATACCTCGTACTACTTCTTCTTCACGTCGCGTTTCCGTCCCCTGGTGGAACGAGGCTTGTAGAGACGCTATCCGTGCTCGACGACGTGCTTTACGCACCTTTCGCCGCCATCCTACGTTGGCGAATTGTATTGAATACAAACGACTCCGAGCGCAATGCCGTAGAGTCATCAAAGACAGCAAAAAAGCTTGCTGGGCCTCTTTCACGAGCTCCTTTACCAGTTTTACTCCCTCTTCCGTTGTTTGGGGTAGCCTGCGCCGGCTGTCAGGCATTAAGGCCCACTCCTCAGTACCTGGCCTGACCTCAGGTAATGAGGTCCTTGTTGATCCTGTGGCTGTCTCCAACGCCTTTGGCCGCTTTCTCGCGGAGGTTTCAAGCTCCGCCCATTACCATCCTGCCTTCCTTCCCAGGAAAGAGGCAGACGAGGCTCAGCGACCTTCCTTCCCTCGCTGAATCTGGAGACTTACAATGCCCCCTTTACTATGCGGGAACTCGAACGTGCGCTTGCACTGTCCCGGTCCTCTGCTCTGGGGCCAGATGCCATTCACGTTCAGATGCTGGCACACCTTTCTCCGGCGGGCAAAAGCTTCCTTCTTCGTACCTACAATCGCGTCTGGACCGAAGGTCAGGTCCCCATGCGTTATCGTGACGCCGTTGTTGTTCCTATACCCAAACCCGGGAAGGATAGACACCTTCCTTCTAGTTACCGCCCCATTTCTCTTACAAGCTGTGTCTGTAAGGTGATGGAGCGCATGGTTAATGCTCGGTTAGTTTGGATTCTTGAATCTCGACGACTACTTACTAATGTCCAATGCGGCTTTCGTCGCCGCCGCTCCGCTGTTGACCACCTTGTGACCTTGTCGACATTCATCATGAACAACTTTTTGCGAAGGCGCCAAACGGTAGCCGTGTTCTTCGACTTGGAGAAGGCTTATGATACCTGTTGGAGAGGAGGTATCCTCCGCACTATGCACAAGTGGGGCCTACGCGGTCGTCTGCCCCTTTTTATTGATTCCTTTTTAACGGATCGAAAGTTTAGGGTACGTGTGGGTTCCGTATTGTCCGACGTCTTCCTCCAGGAGAACGGAGTGCCTCAGGGCTCCGTCTTGAGCGTAGCCCTTTTTGCCATCGCGATCAATCCAATTACGGATTGCATTCCACCTAATGTCTCAGGCTCTCTCTTTGTCGATGCCTTCGCAATCTACTGCAGTGCCCAGAGAACATGCCTCCTGGAGCGCTGCCTCCAGCGTTGTCTAGACAGCCTCTACTCATGGAGCGTGGCAAATGGCTTCCGGTTCTCTGAAGAGAAGACGGTTTGTATCAACTTTTGGCGATATAAAGCGTTCCTTCCGCCATCCTTACATCTCGGTCCCGTTGTTCTCCCATTCGTGGACACAACTAAGTTTCTAGGGCTCACGTTGGACCGGAAACTGTGTTGGTCTCCACATGTCTCTTATTTGGCGGCCCGTTGTACACGTTCCCTTAATGTCCTCAGAGTTCTTAGCGGTTCATCTTGGGGAGCGGATCGCACTGTCCTGCTTCGCTTGTATCGGTCCATAGTCCGATCGAAGCTGGATTATGGGAGCTTCGTCTACTCGTCCACTCGGCCATCCCTCTTACGCCGGCTCAACTCCATCCACCATCGGGGGATACGTCTTGCGACCGGAGCCTTCTACACTAGTCCTGTCGAGAGTCTTTACGCTGAAGCTGCCGTTTTACCGTTGACCTACCGGCGCGACATACTGCTGTGTCGGTATGCCTGCCGGCTGTTGTCTATGCCCGAACACCCCTCTTACAAGTCCTTCTTCGCCGATTCTCTCGACCGTCAGTACGGGTTATATGTGTCTGCCCTGCTGCCCCCCGGAGTCCGCTTCTGTCGCCTGCTTCGACAATTGGATTTTGCCCTCCCTACCACCTTCAGAGAGGGTGAGAGCCCGACACCACCTTGGCTCCAGGCTCCGGTTCGTATTTATCTCGACCTCAGCTCACTCCCGAAGGAGGGTACTCCGGCTGCAGTGTATTGCTCACGGTTTGTCGAACTTCGTGCTCGACTTGCTGGTCACACCTTTATTTACACCGATGGCTCCAAAACTGACGATGGTGTCGGCTGTGCCTTTGTCGTCGGGACCGCCACCTTTAAATACCGGCTCCTTGACCAATGTTCCAGCTTTACGGCCGAGCTTTTTGCTCTCCATCAGGCCATTCAGTATGCCCGCCGCCACCGCCATTCATCGTATGTCCTCTGCACTGACTCACTCAGTGCTCTTCAGACCCTTGGGGCTCCCTATCCGGTCCATCCCTTGATTCAACGAATACAGCAGTCCCTCCATTGTTTCGCTGATAATGGCGGTTCTGTCAGCTTTCTGTGGGTCCCCGGACATGTAGGAGTGCCTGGGAATGAGGCTGCGGATGCTGCAGCCAATGCTGCAGTCCTCCAGCCTCGGCCAGCCTCCCATTGTGTCCCGTCATCTGACGTTTGTGGGGATGTATGTAAGAGGCTTGTGTCCTTGTGGTGGGATGCTTGGTCATCCCTCCAAGGAAACAAGCTCCAGGCAGTAAAACCGCTCCCAACTGCTTGGACAACTTCCTCCCGACCATCTCGGCGCGAGGAGGTCCTTCTGACCAGGTTGCGGATTGGGCATTGCCGGTTTAGCCACCGCTACCTGCTCTCTGGTGACCCAGCCCCGCAGTGCCCTTGTGGTCAGGCATTAACGGTGCGCCATGTTTTATTGTCGTGTCCCCGTTTTAGTCAATTTCGTGTTGTCCTGTCCCTGCCATCTACCTTACCGGATGTTTTAGCTGATGACGCTCGAGCAGCTGCTCGTCTTCTGCGTTTTATAACTTTAACTGGCTTGACCAAAGACATTTAACCTTTTTACTTATTTCATCTGCATCTTTGTCAGGTCCTTTTGATGTCCCCCCATCCCCTTGAGTTTTAGCAGGTTCCTTGTGCTCTAACACCAGTGACTGGGCGCTAATGACCTCAGCAGTTGAGCGCCCTTAAACCCTACCAAAAAAAAAAAAACCATCCCCCCTCCACCTCCTCACCCCATCCGGGGTCTATGCCTCCGCCTCCCAAATCCCTCCCTTCCAAATCCTCCTCCCTCGCGGCTCCTGCCCCCTCTGCCCCAGGGGCCACCCTTCCTCCTCCTCCCCCTCCGCCGCCTGAGAAGCGATCCTCTTCTCAGACGTCCATCGGGGAAACGTTCCAGACCCTGGCTTCCGAGGTCCGGCGTTCCAAAACGGACCCCGCGCGTGAGGACCTTCATCAGGTCCAGCCCACCATCCCCGTGCCTCATCGGACTTCCCAGAAGGCCTCCAAGAAGAAGTCTCTATCCCCCTCTCCACCCCGGCGCGTTTCGTCTGACGCTCCATCCGTGAGTCGCTGCTCCCGGCTGTCCTCAGTTTCGCCGGGATGCTCTGCTGCCAGGCGCTCAGCTGGCCTCTCGTCGGCGAATGATGCTGCCCCTCCTACGCAACCCGGGAAAGCGGCCGCAGCTGGCGACAACTCGATGGAACAGGATCCGCCTCTCGCCGGTTGTAGCGTTGTTCCCTCGAAACCTGGCCCTCTTTGGCCATCGAGGTGACCAGCTCTTCACCCGTTTCGTTCCCCCTTTTTTCTGACTAGCGATGGCTTTGTTACATTGGAACATAAGAGGTATTCGATCCAATTGGGAGGAATTACAACTGCTCCTCCGCCTGCACTGTCTGCTCGTCCTTGGTCTCCAGGAAACCAAGTTGCGCCCAACTGACCGTATTGCTTTTACCCACCATACCTCAAAGCGGTCTGACCTCACCCCTGTGGACGGTATTCCAGCTCATGGTGGGGTCATGTTGCTCGTTCGGGACGATGTCTATTACCATCCCATCCCATTGACCACCCCACTCCAAGCAATAGCTGTCCGTTTTACTCTTCCTGCCTTTACTTTTTCCATTTGTACCGTCTACACTCCATCGTCATCCGCAGTTAGTCGGGCTGACATGATGCACCTGATAGCTCAGCTTCCTCCGCCGTTTTTATTGTTTGGCGACTTCAATGCCCATCATCCCCTTTGGGGCTCTCCTGCATCCTGTCAGAGAGGGTCCCTCTTGGCGGATGTCTTCAACCATCTCAATCTTGTCTGCCTCAATACTGGCGCCCCGACTTTCCTCTCGGACTCTACTCATACCTACTCCCACTTGGACCACTCGATCTGTTCTACCACTCTTGCCCGTCGGTTCGAGTGGTATGTCCTTTCTGACACCTATTCGAGCGACCACTTCCCCTGTGTCGTTCGTCTCCTGCACCACACCCCATCCCCACATCCTTCGAGCTGGAACATACCGAAAGCTGACTGGGGACTTTACTCTTTACTCCTCCCTGGCGACCTTTCCGGACCACGATTTTCTCAGTTGTGACAGTCAGGTCGAATACCTCATGGCTGTTATCATCAATTCTGCCGAACGTTCGATTCCTCGTACTACCTATTCTTCACTTCGCGTTTCCGTCCCCTGGTGGAATGAGGCTTGTAGAGACGCTATCCGTGCTCGACGACGTGCTTTACGCGCCTTTCGCCGCCATCCTACGTTGGCGAATTGTATTGGTTACAAACGACTCCAAGCACAATGCCGTAGAGTCATCAAAGACAGCAAAAAAGCTTGTTGGGCCTCTTTCACCAGCACCTTTAACAGTTTTACTCCCTCTTCTGTCATCTGGGGTGGCCTGCGCCGGCTGTCGGGCATTAAGGCCCACTCCTCAGTACCTGGCCTGACTTCAGGTAATGAGGTCCTTGTTGATCCTGTGGATGTCTCCAACACCTTCGGCCGCTTTTTCGCGGAGGTTTCAAGCTCCACCCATTACCACCCTGCCTTCCTTCCCAGGAAAGAGGCAGAAGAGGCTCGGCGACCTTCCTTCGACTTGCTGAATCTGGAAACTTATACTGCCCCCTTCACTATGTGGGAACTCGAACGTGCACTTGCCCGATCCCAGTCCTCTGCTCCGGGGCCAGATGCCATTCACGTTCAGATGCTGGCCCACCTTTCTCCGGCAGGCAAAAGCTTCCTTCTTCGTACCTACAATCGCGTCTGGACCGAATGTCAAGTCCCCATGCGTTGGCGTGACGCCGTCGTTGTTCCTATACCCAAACCCGGGAAGGATAGACACCTTCCTTCCAGTTACCGCCCCATTTCTCTTACAAGCTGTGTCTGTAAGGTGATGGAGCGCATGGTTAACGCTTGGTTAGTTTGGATTCTTGAATTTCGACGGCTACTTACCAATGTTCAATGCGGCTTTCGTCGCCGCCGCTCCGCTGTTGACCACCTTGTGACCTTGTCGACATTCATCATAAACAACTTTTTGCTAAAGCGCCAAACGGTAGCCGTGTTCTTCGATTTGGAGAAGGCTTATGATACCTGTTGGAGAGGAGGTATCCTCCGCACTATGCACAGGTGGGGTCTACGCGGTCGCCTGCCCCTTTTTATTGATTCCTTTTTAACAGATCGAAAGTTTAGGGTACGTGTGGGTTCCGTACTGTCCGACGTCTTCCTCCAGGAGAACAGAGTGCCTCAGGGCTCCGTCTTGAGCGTAGCCCTTTTTGCCATAGCGATCAATCCAGTTATGGATTGCATTCCACCTAATGTCTCAGGCTCTCTTTTTGTCGATCACTTCGCGATCTACTGCAGTGCCCAGAGAACATGCCTCCTGGAGCATTGCCTTCAGCGTTGTCTAGACAGCCTATACTCATGGAGTGTGGCAAATGGCTTCCGGTTCTCTGAAGAGAAGATGGTTTGCATCAACTTTCGGTGATATAAAGCGTTCCTTCCGCCATCCTTACATCTCGGTCCCGTTGTTCTCCCATTTGTAGAAACAACTAAGTTTCTAGGGCCCACACTGGACAGGAAACTTTGTTGGTCTCCGCACGTCTCTTATTTGGCTGCCCGTTGTACACGTTCCCTTAATGTCCTCAGAGTTCTTAGTGGTACATCTTGGGTAACGGATCGCACTGTCCTGCTTCGCTTGTATCGGTCCATCATCTGATCAAAGCTAGATTATGGAAGCCTCGTCTACTCGTCTGCTCGGCCATCCCTCTTACGCCGTCTCAACTCCATCCACCATTGGGGGTTACGTCTTGCGACCGGAGCATTCTACACTAGTCCCGTCGAGAGTCTTTATGCTGAAGTTGCCGAATTACCATTGACCTACCGGCGCGACGTACTGCTTTGTCGGTATGCCTGCCAGCTGTTGTCAATGCCCGACCACCCCTCTTATCAGTCCTCCTTCGCCGATTCTCTCGACCGTCAGTATGGGTTGTATGTGTCTGCCCTACTGCCCCCTGGAGTCCGCTTTCGTCGCCTGCTTCGACAATTGGATTTTGCCCTCCCTACCACCTTCAGAGAGGGTGAGAGCCCGACACCACCGTGGCTCCAGGCTCCGGTTCATATTTATCTCGACCTCAGCTCGCTCCCGAAGGAGGGTACTCCGGCTGCAGTGTATTGCTCACGGTTTGTCGAACTTCGTGCGCGACTTGCCAGTCACACCTTTATTTACACTGATGGCTCCAAAACTGACGATGGTGTCGGCTGTGCCTTTGTCGTCGGGGCCGGCACCTTTAAATACCGGCTCCTCGACCAGTGTTCCAGCTTTACGGCCGAGCTTTTTGCTCTCCATCAGGCCGTTCAGTATGCCCGCCGCCACCGTCATTCATCGTATGTACTCTGCTCTGATTCACTCAGTGCTCTTCAGAGCCTTGGAGCTCCATATCCGGTCCATCCCTTGGTGCAACGGATCCAGCAGTCCCTCCATTCTTCTGCTGCTGATGGCTCTCCTGTCAGCTTTCTGTGGGTTCCCGGCCATGTAGGAGTACCTGGGAATTCCCATTGTGTCCCGTCATGTGTGTTTGTAGAGGCTTGTGTCTTTGTGGTGGGATGCTTGGTCATCACTTCAAGGAAACCAGCTCCGGGCAGTAAAACCGTTCCCAACTGCTTGGACAACCTCCTCCCGACCATCTCGGCGAGAAGAGGTCCTTGCGACCAGGTTGCGGATTGGGCCATGCCGGTTTAGCCACCGCTACCTGCTCTCCGGTGACCCAGCACCGCAGTGCCCTTGTGGTCATGCATTAACAGTGTCCCCGTTTTAGTCAATCTCGTGTTGTCCTGTCTCTGCCGTCTACTTTACAGGATATTTTAGCCGATGACGCTCGAGCAGCTGCTCGTGTTCTTCGTTTCATTACTTTGACTGGCTTGTCCAAAGACGTCTAACTCCTTCACTTACTTTATCTGCATCTTTGTAAGAACTTTCTGGTGTCACCCCTCCCCCCCCCCCCCCCTTGAGTTTTACTGGATTCTATGTGCTCTAACAATTGTGACTGGGCGCTAATGACCTCAGTAGTTGAGCGCCCTTAAACCCAAAACAAAACAAAAAAAGAAAACCGTGGTGAGAGGTAATGTCTGAAATTTGGTATCCTTACCCCACTCTTGATACTGTGGATCATACCAATGATTTCCGAAATGGTATGGCCTATGCGTCTAGCTCCAACTACCATTCCACGCTGGAATTCTGTTAATTTGTCTGTTAATTCCCGTCGTGCGACTATAAACATGTTAGAAATATTTTCACATGAATCACTTGAGTAAAAATGACAACTCTGCCTATGGACTGCCCTTTTTTACTTTGTGAACCTGATACTATCACGATCTGTATATGTGCAGATGGCTACCCCTACGGCTTTAGTCAACTCAGTGCACACATCAAAAAAGATTTTGCATGACCCCGGTTCCCAGAACTCCTAAAGATAGACGTTGACTGTGGATATTTTATCACACAGTCCCTTTGACTGATCAGAGACGTCATTAAACCCGCCCAAAGATGTTGAAAACCATGCATGACCAGCGCCTATTAGACGGAGGGGGGCTGACAGCCCATCAGTTCCAGTCATTCCACCAGGAAGGAGGTACACGGCTCGTGTTGTCTGTAGTTCAACCATGCCTCGACGGTCAACCCTGCGGTTCGATCGCGTCCGCATTGTTACTATGTGCCAGGAAGGGCTCCCAACGAGGAAAGTGTCCATACGCCTCGGAGAGAACCAAAGCGATGTTGTTCGTACATGGAGGAGATACAGAGAGACAGGAACTGTCGATGACATGCATCGCTCAGGCCGCCCAAGGGCTAACACTGCAGTGGATAACCACTGGCTACAGAGGAACCCTGAAAGCAATGCCACCAAGTTGAATAATGCTTTTCGTGAATCCACAGGACGTCGTGTTACACCTCAAATTGTGCGCAGTAGGCTACATGATGCGCAACTTCACTCCTGACGTCCATGACGAGATCCATCTTTGCAACCACGTCACCATGCATCACGGTACAGATGGGCCCAACAGCATGCCGAATGGACCGCTCAGGATTGGCATCACGTTCTCTTCATCGAGGACTGTCGCATATGCCTTCTACCAGACAATCGTCGGAGACGTGTTTGGAGTCAATTCAGTCAGGCTGAACGCCTTAGACACACTGTCCAGCGAGTGCAGCGAGGTGGAGGTTCCCTGCTGTTTTGGGGTGGCATTATGTGGGGCCGACGTATGCCGCTGGTGGTTATGGAAAGCGCCGTAACGGCTGTGCGATACGTGAATGTCATTTTATGTGCAACCATATTGGCGAGGCATTCGTCTTCATGGACGACAATTCGCGCCCCCATCGTGCACATCTTGTAAAAGACTTCCTTCGACTAGAGTGGCCAGCATGTTCTCTAGACATGAACCGTATCGAACATGCCTGGGACAGATTGAAAAGTGCTGTTTATGTACGACGTAACCCACCAACCACTATGAGGGATTTACGCCAAATCGCCTTTGAGGAGTGGGACAATCTGGACCAACAGTGCCTTGATGAACTTGTTGATAGTATCCCACGACGAATACAGGCATGCATCAGTGCAAGAAGGCGTGCTACTGGGTATTACAGGTACCGGTGTGTTCAGCAATCTGGACCACCACCTCTGAAGGTCCCGCTGTATGGTGGTACAACAACCAGTGTGTGGTTTTCATGAGCAATAAAAATGTTTATGTTGATGTCAATTCCAATTTTCTGTATAGGTTCCGGAACTCTCGCAACCGAGGTGATGCAAAACTATTTTCGGTGTATTTATATGTTTGTAAAATTACTTTTGGTGGAATTACTTCCCAAAAGCGAGAGAAGCAGCAGGAGCTAAACTAGTTGTATCTATAAAGTATAAGAAGAAGAACACACGATTAAATTTGGAAGTCGTTAGAAGGTACATACTGTCCGAAAATTAGCGCACAGAGCTGCCATCTCTGACAGAAACAAGGGTTATAAGCCGGCTGGGCATCGAGTCGTACGGAGCTTCGATGACAGACGAGGTTACGTCATTCCACGCTGTTTCATTTGTATGCCGGATTTCATAAATTGTAATTGCTGGCGAGCAACGGCATGCTGGTCTGTCGGCAGCCCACCACCAAAGTCTTCAACGATTAAAAGAAATGGGAAACGTGATGGCCAGGTCACCAGGCAAGCGTCTGCTGTATGAAGGTAGATGACGGCAGCACAGGCAACACGTGGTTTTACATTATCTTGTTGAAAGATCGTCACAAAAGGTATTGCGCCCATATGATGATGACGAAGCCAATCTGACAACGTTCTTTCTAGTCGAAGCCTTCTCACATGGATACGTCCATCATGATTCTTTACGCAGAACTGGGATTTATCTATAAAACACTGTTGTAATTTTTTGGATACTGTCACAGCTGGGCACACTACTATCGGCGCGCTTGTCTGCTGTCACGTCAAGGGATGTAGCAACGGTGGTAGCCGTGCCGACGGTAGAGATGGGAAAATCCGATCATTTAGGACAGATACCGGCATTTTAGCTCTGCATAACCGGTATTTTTTGGTATCGGTTATGACAGGTGTTCGTTTTTCACTAATAACTGGGTAAAACGAAGTATCAATTAGTTCGTAAATATACATTTTCTTAAACGAGTAAGTTTCATTCGTAAAATTTGCATTGTTTTGAAATATTGCATTATAATGGAAAACTGAGAAAGCGGTCCATGCTATTTTAAAAAGAATACCAACAAAAACGAGCAGCAAACACAAGGAATAAGAATAGAGGTACAGCGTTGCTGAGACAATAGCGTGTCTGATACCATGTGGCTTAGTCTACTAGATAGCACACATGCACATGCAATGTGCAAGATCTGCCCCATCTGGTCTATATGGTAGTTCCTCACTGTCGTTGTCGGACATGAGATGTATTACAGACTGGCGCCACCCCAAGTCTGGAAGCATTTTATTAAGTGCAGTCTCAGTGAAGTACAATGCTCCATTTGCTTTAAAAGAGTAAAGACCGGGAGAAGGCACAATAAACGTGCGACATCATATAAGGAAGAAACTTAAAACTCAACAATTCATTTATAGTTTACGATAAAAACAGAAAGTAGCTCATACGCTGCCTGTGTCTACGTAACATGTCTTTATCCGCTCGTAGTCCTAGAAAACGCACAAATTAACATGAAAAATAGAGTACTTCTACCTCAGTGTTAAGCCTTTAGCATTGAATATTCGTGATGCCTATATAGCAGTATAATCCTCGATTACAACAAAAGTTTTGATTAGAGTTTCACAAAATTAGAATCAATAAGAGAATACTGGTAACTTTTTGTAATATTCATAAAACAGGGAACGATGGAGGGACTAAGTTTTCTTTTTTTGTTTGCCATTTAATTTAACATTTTGGTTCTATGTTCGATTTCAGCGTTTATTACAGGAAGTAATAAGAATAAAAATCCGAAAATCAGTTATTTCAGAAAACAGGTTATTTTGAGCGGTTTCATCAGAGGTGAAACTGTTGTTGAAGAAAACCAATATAACCGAAAACCGGTTGTTTCAGCGGTAAGCGCCATCCCTAGCTGACAGTCCGTGGTACTTCCGACGGTGCGGCACATTCATTATAGACATATGTCTTGCTGCAAACAAACCCATTTCCTGACTCAGTCTGTGGCTGTACGATCCTCATTGTCGAGCAAACAATACGACTCTCCTTTCACGCTCTAGGCGCATGGGGTTATTGAGACCCTGCATAGCGTAGACTGTGGCCATCCTGAACCCATCTATTCCACATTCACATCACAGTCGTGGGATTCCAACCAACGCAAACGGTAGTATCGCGAAATAATAAACCACTCTAGATAGGCCAAGATCCCGCGAACGTCGAATTACAACTTGTGCTGGGGGACGTTTCTGCTTCTTACACGATGTATAACACGATCTGGTCACAAACAAACAATATTCAAATACGAGTTCTTTAACACAGAATGTAGACAGTGTTGAAGTGCTACCTCCCGACTCCCCTCCTTTCTTTGAAGTAGTAGAATTTATCAGAGTGGCGATTCTGTTGAACTACTGAAATGTAATGAAATGGAATGTTTGTAACACATGAAGACAACATCAATAAGAAAAATGGATATTTTCTGAAGAAACATCTCAGCGTGATTCTTACAAACTCCGCATGGTTGCGCTGAAATGACGATCATTTGCATATTCATGCAGATAATGCACTTGATGCCATTTTAAAATTCGTGGCATGCCATCTACATGGTATCGAAACTTTAAAAGCCCGTAGTGTGAAATTTTTAGGACGTTTCTAGTTGTGCCACGCGGAGACCTTTCTCACTGTAGTGTACATCACCTAGCAGGGAGACGCAGCTGTAAAATACTGGTACTGTATTCAGGTGAAGAGCTGTTCATAGCCCCATATAACCTTCCAGATTTATGTTTTTCGCGATTTTCCAAAATCGCTTAAGGGAGGACGTTCTTGAAATTGACCGTGAAAGTCAAATTTCAATTTTTATTTTATTTATGAGCAGAACTCAAAGACAATAAATTCCCAAAGTTTCGATGATAAAATCGCATCTGAAGTGCCTAAAAAATAATTCAATGCGGCACGCGACCTCCTTGCCAGGCCCAGATTTTGAAGTAACACTTCAATACTAGGTCGCTGAACAACGATTCCGTGGCTTATGTTCGAGCAAACTTGCACAGCATACGTCTAGAAGGCTGTGGCATATACGCTTTGGTTTAATCGATGATTTGTAACTCTGTTCCGTACCTTAGAAAGAATAATAAACCAGCTGCTTTTTTATGTAGAACCAGTTCTTATTTTGCCTTGTGCTACTGACAGAGTTTACGCAAGTGTTCGATTCTTTCTTCATTCAATAATTCCACGGTCGAAAAGCGCAGTATGGCCTAGATATTTCCACATGGTGTCAACAGATGAACATCCCATTCATCATCTGTGCCACATAATCTGATGTATATATCTACAGGCTCATAGGGATAACAGCACCTACATTCACAAGTGGGAGGGTGAGGGCTTTCTAATTGTGTACTGGATGCCGTCAACCATATATACAGGTTTCTGGACGATCCTGAACTCCTAAAAAAAACTGTGTTCATGGAAAATCTAAGAATTCAAATGAGTCTAACTTCACTGATATGGAAACGATACCCTAAAACAACATTTTTGTCTACTACAGTTGTCAGAATTGCAACTTACGATGCACTTCTTGTATTTAATCATGGGAACTGGGAGGACGAGGATATTGGAGAGAGTAGGCTCAAGATAGGAAACTTTCACTCAAGATATCTTGAGAGAAATAGATTTACAGCGCCTCTCTGCAGCCTAGAAGTCAGTTGAGAAATAGGTGAAGGGAAGAAGGCAGAAAACAAGAAAGAAGAAGAGAAGCCTTGAAGGGAAAGAGGACCCTGAATACAAATCTGGAGTCTTCTAAAGAGATTACAAAAGAAAAAACGTTGGATTGAACTTTAAATTGCATTTTCTGAAAATTATATTTCTCAAAGTCTATGTGCCTTTTTCTCAGAAACCATGAAGGATAGAAGTACGAAAGTTTGTTCACTTATTTCTATAAACTCAATAAATGTTGTCTCAGGAATAAATTTTGAAATTCTAAGTGTAAGTTGAGATTAGGCAAAAGTGCTTGGAATTTTAAACGATTTTTGTATTACACTTATGGAATTATAATTGAAAAATTAATAAACTTCTCTGATTCGGCGTGTTCAAGAAAATCTCATGAGAGAAGCTTAGTGCACACAAACCGATTAAACAGAGAAAATTTTGTAGAAATCTCTTGAATTAGGAAAGTAAGGTCCGATTAGGTGCGAAATGGAAACCACTGTAAAAATCCGATGGAACTTTGCGTAGATGTGTTAGGCAGTGTCATCAGTGTACCTGTTGACCACTTCACATCCCTCTTCTCAGTTCAGAGCGCAAAGTGATCACGTAGAAATGCCTGAAACAACACTGTCTCCCACCAAGTATGTGGATCTGGTGAGAGATTTCGCCTAAAGCTATGCAGAACACATAACATAAATGCTATGCGTTTCTTTCTTCAAGACTATTTTCAGGCGCATTCTGCAGGGGCAACGAAGACGGTACTGCAGTTTTTTCTATGGGAAGTGTTTGATCACCCACAATACAACCCTTAATTGGTTCCCTCCGTTGTTCATCTCTGATCACATGAACCACTGGCTACGAAGACAACATTTTAGTGGAAACAACGAAAGGCAGACCAGTGTAGAGAATGTCAGAAAGCACATGTGGCTTCTTTCTGTGATGAGGGTACTGCAAAATTTGTACAACGCACGACAAATGTCTAAGTCGGAGCGGCGACTATTTAGAGAGGAAGCTGAAAGGCGTGGCTAACTGATAAAGAAAATTTTGACTTTCACAGTGGTTTTCATTTCGCGACCGATCGGACCTTATTTTCCGAGTGGCCCTCATATACACTACTGGCCATTAAAATTGCTACACCAAGAAGCAATGCAGATGATAAACGGTTATTCATTGGACAAATATATTATACAGGGCGTTTCAAAAAGAAAGAGCAGATTTCAAACATTTATTTCTCAAAAACTACAAATGATAGAAACACAATTCAAACGTTTCTTGTCAGAGAAAGGTTCAAAGTTTTTCAATGGTCCGCGCAGAAGTTCCATGCAAATCCGCAGTGGCGCTGGCGTTTGTTTGTAGGAAAATGGCGACGACACCACAGGAACGATCATTTTGTGTGCTGCAATTTGCAAAGTTAGAGTCCATTGTTGGTGTGCAACGTGCATTCCGCCGTCAATTCAACAAACAGCCGCCTCGTCATAAGCAAATTTATGAGTGGCATCACAGATTCGTAGAAGATGGTTGCATCTGCAAGCGAAAAAGCACGGGTCGTCCACGCACATCGGATGAAAATGTCGAGCGTGTCCGTGCAGCTTACGAAAGGAGCCCTAGAAAATCCACGACACGGGCAAGTCACGAACTAAACATGTCTAAAACAACGGTATGGCGCGTTCTGAGTAAGCGTCTGCACATGAAGCCGTACAAACTGCAGTTATTGCAAGCATTGCGTCCTGACGACCACAACAAAAGGTTCGAATTTTCAACTGCAATTCTACAGGACATGGAAGAGGACAATTTTGCCGAACGATTAATTTTTTCAGATGAATCAACGTTTCACATTTCTGGTAAAGTTAATCGGCATAACGTACGAATTTGGGCGAGTGAAACTCCGAGGGACGTTATTCAACATGAAAGAGACTCACCAAAGGTTAACGTCTTTTGTGCAATTTCGGTAAACAAAGTTTATGGACCTTTCTTTTTCATGGAGAAAACTATCACAGGAACCATTTACCTGGACATGTTAGAAAACTGGCTATTTCCTCAACTTCAGGAAGATTCAAATCACTTCATCTTCATGCAAGATGGCGCCCCACCACACTTCTCTGAACCTGTACGACGGTACCTAAATAACACCATTCCAGGACGGTGGATCGGAAGAGCAGGAGCACAAGATCAATGTCATCGTCTGTGGCCTCCCAGGTCACCAGACCTTACTCCCTGCGATTTTTATTTGTGGGGGTACATAAAGGACTGTGTTTATGTCCCACCTATGCCCGCTACTCTTCAAGAGGTACGACATCGAATTGTTGCGGCCGTGAATTCGGTAACTAAAGACCAGTTGCGTCGTGTGTGGCAAGAAATGAGATACCGGTTTGATATTTGTCGTATAACAAATGGTGCTCATATTGAGGTACAGTTTTGATATTTGTTGTGTAACATTTGGTACTCATATTGAGTGAAGGACCGTTGGAATTGTGTTTCTATCATTTGTAGTTTTTGAGAAATAAATGTTTGAAATCTGCTCTTTCTTTTTGAAACGCCCTGTACTAGAACTGACATGTGATTACATTTTCACGCAATTTGGGTGCATAGATCCTGAGAAATCAGTACCCAGAACAACCACCTCTGGCCATAACAACGGTCTTGAAACACCGGGGCATTGAGTCAAACAGAGCTTGGATGGCGTGTACTGGTACAACTGCCCATGCAGCTTCAACACGATACCACAGTTCATCACGAGTAGTGTCTGGTGTATTGTGACGAGCCAGTTGCTCGGCCACCATTGACCAGACGTTTTCAATCGCTGAGAGATCTGGAGAAAGTGCTGGCCAGGGCAGCAGTCGAACATTTTTGTATCCAGAAAGGCACGTACAGGACGTATAACATGCGGTCGTGCATTATCCTGCTGAAATGTAGGGCTTCGCATTGATCGAATTAGGGGTAGAGCCGGCCATGCGGTTCTAGGCGCTTCAGTCCGGAACCGCGCGACTGCTACGGTCGCAGGTTCGAATCCTGCCTCGGGCATGGATGTGTGTGGTGTCCTTAGGTTAGTTAGGTTTAAGTAGTTCTAAGTTCTAGGGTACTGATGACCTCAGATGTTAAGTCCCATAGTACTCAGAGCCATTTGAACCATTTGAGGGGTAGAGCCACGGGTCGTAACACATCTGAAATGTAACATCCACTGTTAAAAGTGCCGTCAGTGCGAACAAGAGGTGACCGAGACGTGTAACCAATGGCACCCCATACCATCATACCGGTGATACGCCAGTATGGCGATGACAAATACACATTTCCAATGTGCGTTCACTGCGATGTCGCCAAACGCGGATGCTACAATCATGATGCTGTAAACAGAACCTGGATTCATCCGAAAAAATGACGTTTTGCCATTCGTGCACCCAGGTTCGTCATTGACTACACCATCGCAGGCGCTCCTGTGATGCAGCGTCAGGGTAACCACAGCCATGGTCTCCGAGCTGATAGTCCAAGCTGCTGCAAACGTCGTCGAACTGTTCGTGTAGATGATTGTTGTCTTGCAAACACTCCATCTGTTGACTCAGGGATCGAGACGTGACTGCATGATCCGTTACAGCCATGCCGATAAGATGCCTGTCATCTCGACTACTAGTGACGCGAGGCCGTTGGAATCCAGCACGGCGTTCCGTATTACCCTCCTGAACCCACCTATTCCATATTGTGCTAACAGTCATTGGATCTCGACCAACGCGAAGAGCAATGTCGCGATACGATAAACCGCAATCGCGATAGGCTACAATCCGACGTTTATCAAAGTCGGAAACGTGATGATACGCATTTCTCCTCCTTACACGAGGCATCACAACAACGTTTCACCAGGCAACGCCGGTTGACTGCTGTTTGTATATGAGAAATCGGTTGAGAACTTTCCTCATGTCAGCACGTTGTAGGTGTCGCCACCGGCGCCAACCGTGTGTGAATGCTCTGAAAAGCTAAACATTTGCATATCACAGCATCTTCTTCCTGTCAAATTTCGCGTCTGTAGCGCGTCTCCTTCGTGGAGTAGCAGTTTTAATTGCAGTAGTGTATGTAATCAGAGGAACGTAGCCGTAAATGTGTTAATTTATGTAAAGGTTGGTACAAAATTTCATTGTCTTATGTTCAAAATTGTGGATTTGATGCATATTTTAAATAGTGCCTGTTTTTCACAAACGTCCCCCATTAAAGCAAATGCCTGGTTGGATCGTCCGTAAGGACATGGTGACTTCTTTCCTCACATTTCTCCCTTCCGAGGTTGCACTCTGTCTCTAATGACTTTGTGGTCGACGGGACGCTCGTAGTAATCCTTCCTACTTTTCAGTGCACGCTGCGCTTGTTGCGACGACGACCAGGGCCTCCACGGATGAGGGCGTGGCTCGGGCGTGCGCAGAGTGGTGTCTACCGCCTGCTGAACACTTCGCAAGGCCGCCGAACGCCGAGTTCCTTCACCCCGCGCCGCCTGTCCGTCCGACACTTTCTTTCCGCGCGACCCACTTGGCGCGGCCGAGACCGCAGGGGTACGGAGCAACAATGCAACTGTGGGCGTCGAGCCTCGCAGCTGCAGTGGGCGGCGCCGCGCGTTATGGCGAAATAAACGCGCCGCAGTGACAACACGGTAGCGCAGGTGAAAGCGCCGGGATCATGCAAATGATTACTCCAGTGTTGCTCCTGTAGCCAAGTTCGATGATTTCCGTACCTCTGAGGGTTGCTGGGAAGCTTGAGATCTCACTCGTAGCTTTCTCCTAGGATATTAAAAGTGCTTTTACCGAACGCAAGCCTTCATTAAGGCCGCGACTCACTTTCTTCGCTAGCTCTTCCCTTGTCCGAGCTTGCACTCGTTATCTAATCGACATGGAAGCAACATCGAACTCTAGTGTTGTGACGTTCCTTCTATCACATAGGGGGTTTCGGAAGGAACAAAAAATACACTCCCGGGAAAAAATTATTACACCATTCTAGAGATTTACGTTTCACTCAAGATTTATTATTGCAACAGTGTATATGGAGTACATCAAATAATTACATTTAAGGGTCAATAGCAAAAGCGGTTCTGAGGCACCTGACGTATTTCAACGTTTCTACGGAATCCAAACTGATCTTCCCGGAGGTCGGCTTCTACCAGTTTTTCCATTCGTCTGTAAAGAAATAGCGTTAGTATTTTGCAGCCGTGGCTAATTAAACCGATAGTTCGATAATATTCACATCTGTCAACCCCTGCTTTCTTTGAGATTGGAATTATTATATTCTTCTTGAAGCCTGAGGGTACTTCGCCTGTCTCATACATCTTGCTCACCGGATGGTAGAGTTTTGTCAGAATTGTCTCTCCGAAGGCTATCAGTAGTTCTAATGGAGTGCTGTCTATTCCCGGGGCCTTGTTTCGACTTGGGTCTTTCAGTGCTCTGTCAAACTCTTCACGCAGTATCATACCTCCCATTTCATCTTCATCTACATCCTCTTCCATTTCCATAATATTGTCCTCAAGAACATCACCCTTGTATAGACCCTATATATACTCCTTCATCCTTTCTGCTTTCCCTTCTTTGCTTAGAACTGGGTTTTCATCTGAGCTCTTCATATTCATGCAAGTGGTTCTCTTTTCTACAAAGGTCTCTTTAATTTTCCTGTAGGCTGTATCTATCTTACCACTGGTGATATACGCCTCTACATCCTTACAATCGATCGTAGAGATGGCTAATACTGTCCTGGATCCGTTATACCACCCTGCTCGACCTGTTCAAGTAGTTCTGTAAGAGTTGATGAGTCGCACGAGCCACTTCTCGTTCCAACATACCTCACCAGTGGTCGATTAGAGAAATCGTGCTGCTCAGGAAAGTTGCTACACGCTTTGGAGAGCACGTTGACTTTCACGGACAGTGTGTGTGCGAGCAATATGGTATGTATGAGGCGGAACTATGGGCCTCATGGAAAAAGGGTGACCCGGCTGAGTCACGCAATTTGACTCTTGGTCTGATCGCGAGGTGTGGCCATTAATTGCACTCGTTGATCATGTAGGCTGACGTGAACATCAATGACCTATACTTGATGGGATGTATCTGGAACATCTTAGGTGATTAGAAGGTAGTAGACAGGAGTACAATAAAATAGCTTTAATTCAGCATCAGCGGTGAACGTCGATCTTGACTTTGTACAATAATACTTACAAGTGCAGTTATAGACTGAACTGCGAATACTTGTTTACATTTCTGATTGCTTCACACATATAGATTAATTGTCAATGCATTAACTGCATGTGGCGCCTGGCTAGGTCGTAGCTACTGACGTAGCTGAAGGCTATGCTAACTAGCGTCTCTGCAAAAAAAATGGTTCAAATGGCTCTGAGCACTATGGGACTTAACTTCTAAGGTCATCAGTCCCCTAGAACTTAGAACTACTTAAACCTAACTAACCTAAGGACATGACACACATCCATGCCCGCGGCAGAATTCGGACCTGCGACCGTAGCGGTCGCACGGTTCCAGACTGAAGCGCCTAGAACCGCTCGGCCACCCCGGCCGGCTAACGTCTCTGCAAATGAGATCTCTGAAGCTATAATAAGTGAACCATTCATATTAAAGTCGGCTGTAGAACTGGCCAGTGCGCTAGATTGTCTCGTAAGACCAGCCGAGTGGCGGCGCTCGGTCTGCTAGCGTCGACAGTGGCGACTCGCGGGTCCGATGTGTACTGACGGACCGCGGCCGATTTGAATCGTACAACCTAGCAAGTGTGGTGTCTTGCAGTGACACCACACACTATGCTGTTGGAACATCACATCGCCTTCCTGTTGCAAGAACGGCAAAAGAACAGCTCTAACAACGTTCTGCACGCACCGAGCTCTGGTTAGCGTCCACTCCAGAAACACGAAGGTTGATCGAGAGTTGTAGCTTATCGCGCCCCAGACCATAAGGCCTGGCGTGACGCCAGCGTGTCTTGGACGGAAGCACTCTACAACACAGCGCTCGTCAGATCTCAAACAACACCACTTGCGTACTGTCAGAAACTACTTTCATCACTGTACACCACGGCCCGCAAGTGATCCCGACGGGACCAATCGAATCGTGCACGTCGATGTTGTGGCGTGAGACGGGCTAGAGGTGTGTGTGCTTGTAGTGATTAGTACCCCGGAACAGTTCATACTCACGTGTCTGGGCTTACAAGCCCCTTATCTGTGCTGTTGTAGCTGTATGGTCTGCCACTTCTGCCCTTAAAATACGACGGTCCTGGCGGGCGTCTGTGATGCATGGGCGCCCAGAGCCTCGTCCACGTGTGTGAGAATGTTCACCTTACCACTGATACCAGAATCTTTGTACAACTGATGCAGCACGTCCAACTTCTGAGGTGATTTTTGAAAAGGACCACCCCGTCGCTCGGAAGGCCACAATCGAGCCCTTTCAATCTCACTTAGTTGCCTGTACGAAGTACAAGTTCGTCTCCGTGCCATGGTTGTCTGCTCACTTCATACGTTTGCACCTCACTGCGCCTTCTGGCTAAGAGCATTCTCTATTAGACACAGATGGCACTCTGGTAGCTATGCCACCACGCCATCTGTTGGCGGACGACGTTGAAACCATTATCAGCAAATGTGCTATCCCTTAAGGCCGTGTTCCACGTGAGCGACAGAAGCGAGCGACTTCTGGATATGCGGCAGTCCAGCGACAAGCAGCAACATCGGGCGAATACCTTGGGTGTCCTGCGTGCGAGCGACCATGTCGCGCTACAAGATGGCTGCTCAGAGCCTACCAGCTGTTTCCATAAAACGCCGTCCTTAACCTGTAGAATACTGTAGCTGGAGAGTAAGGCTACAGAATTAGGTTTACTAGGAGTACTCCCATGGTCTAGGGGTAGCGTCTTTTATTCGCAATCAAAACGTCTTCGGTCCCGCGTTCGATCCCCGCCACTGCCTAAATTTTGATAAATAATCAGCATTGGCGGCCGAAGACTTCCGGCATGAGAAGTCAGCCTCATTCTGCCAACGGCCTTGTCAAAGAGGGCGGAGGAGCGGATAGAGGTTCAGGGCACTCTCTTGTCCTAAGGGTGGGAAAATGTCCCTAAAGGCGGAAGAATCAGCAATGATCAACGACATGAGGATGCAGAAGGCAATGGAAACCACTGCATTAAAGACACGTAACGTGTATCCACAGGACATGTGGCCTGTAATTGAAGAAGTGTCATGATAATCTCTCCATTGGCAAAAGATTCCGGAATAGTCCCCCATTCGGATCTCCGGGAGGGGACTGCCAAGGGGGAGGTTACCATGAGAAAAAGATTGAATAATCAACGAAAGGATAACGTTCTACGAGTCGGGGCGTGGAATGTCAGAAGCTTGAACGTGGTAGGGAAACTAGAAAATCTGAAAAGGTAAATGCAAAGGCTCAATCTAGATATAGTAGGGGTCAGTGAAGTGAAGTGAAAGGAAGACACGGATTTCTGGTCAGATGAGTATCGGGTAATATCAACAGCAGCAGAAAATGGTATAACAGGTGTAGGATTCGTTATGAATAGGAAGGTAGGCCAGAGGGTGTGTTACTGTGAACAGTTCAGTGACCGGGTTGTTCTAATCAGAATCGACAGCAGACCAACACCGACAACGATGGTTCAGGTATACATGCCGACGTCGCAAGCTGAAGATGAACAGATAGAGAAAGTGTATGAGGATATTGAAAGGGTAATGCAGTATGTAAAGGGGGACGAAAATCTAATAGTCATGGGCGACTGGAATACAGTTGTAAGGGAAGGAGTAGAAGAAAAGGTTACAGGAGAATATGGGCTTGGGACAAGGAGTGAAAGAGGAGAAAGACTAATTGAGTTCTGTAACAAGTTTCAGTTAGTAATAGCGAATACCCTGTTCAAGAATCACAAGAGGAGGAGGTATACTTGGAAAAGGCCAGTAGATACGGGAAGATTTCAATTAGATTACATCATGGTCAGACAGAGATTCCGAAATCAGATACTGGATTGTAAGGCGTACCCAGGAGCAGATATAGACTCAGATCACAATATAGTAGTGATGAAGAGTATGCTGAAGTTCAAGACATTAGTCAGGAAGAATCAATACGCAAAGAAGTGGGATACGGAAGTACTAAGGAATGACGAGATACGTTTGAAGTTCTCTAACGCTATAGATACAGCAATAACTAATAGCGCAGTAGGCAGTACAGTTGAAGAGGAACGGACATCTCTAAAAAGGGCCATCACAGAAGTTGGGGAGGAAAGCATAGGTACAAAGAAGGTAGCTGCGAAGAAACCATGGGTAACAGAAGAAATACTTCAGTTGATTGATGAAAGGAGGAAGTACAAACATGTTCCGGGAAAATCAGGAATACAGAAATACAAGTCGCTGAGGAATGAAATAAATAGGAAGTGCAGGGAAGCTAAGACGAAATGGCTGCAGGAAAAATGTGAAGACATCGAAAAAGATATGATTGTCGGAAGGACAGACTCAGCATACAGGAAAGTCAGAACAACCTTTGGTGACATTAAAAGCAACAGTGGTAACATTAAGAGTGCAACGGGAATTCCACTGTTAAATGTAGAGGAGAGAGCAGATAGGTGGAAAGAGTACATTGAGAGCCTCTATGAGGGTGAAGATTTGTCTGATCGTCGATTTAGAAGAGATAGTGGATCCAGTATTAGAATCGGAATTTAAAAGATCTTTGGAGGACTTACGGTCAAATAAGGCAGAAGGGATAGATAACATTCCATCAGAATTTCTAAAATCATTGGGGGAAGTGGCAACAAAACGACTATTCACGTTGGTGTGTAGAATATATGAGTCTGGCGATATACCATCTGACTTTCGGAAAAGCATCATCCACACAATTTCGAAGACGGCAAGAGCTGACAAATGCGAGAATTATCGCACAATCAGCTTAACAGCTCATGCATCGAAGCTGCTTACAAGAATAATATACAGAATAATGGAAAAGAAAATTGAGAATGCGCTAGGTGACGATCAGTTTGGCTTTAGGAAAAGTAAAGGGACGAGAGAGACAATTCTGACATTACGGCTAATAATGGAAGCAAGGCTAAAGAAAAATCAAGACACTTTCATAGGATTTGTCGACCTGGAAAAAGCGTTCGACAATATTAAATGGTGCAAGCTGTTCGAGATTCTGAAAAAAGTGTGGGTAAGCTATAGGGAGAGACGGGTCATATACAACACGTACAACAACCAAGAGGGAATTGTAAGAGTGGACGATCAAGAACGAAGTGCTCGTATTACGAAGAGTGTAAGACAAGGCTGTAGCCTTTCGCCCCTACTCTTCAATCTGTACATCGAGGAAGCAATGATGGAAATAAAAGAAAGGTTCAGGAGTGGAATTAAAATACAAGGTGAAAGGATATCAATGATACGATTCGCTGATGACATTGCTATCCAGAGTGAAAGTGAAGAAGAATTAAATGATCTGCTGAACGGAATGAACAGTCTAATGAGTACACAGTATGGTTTGAGAGTAAATCGGAGAAAGACGAAGGTAATGAGAAGTGGTAGAAATGAGAACAGCAAAAAACTTAACATCAGGATTGATGGTCACGAAGTCAGTGAAGTTAAGGAATTCTGCTACCTAGACAGTAAAATAACCAATGACGGATGGAGCAAGGAGGACATCAAAAGCAGACTCGCTATGGCAAAAAAGGCATTTCTGGCCAAGAGAAGTCTACTAACATCAAATACCGGCCTTAATTTGAGGAGGAAATTTCTGAGGATGTACGTCTGGAGTACAGCATTGTATGGTAGTGAAACATGGACTGTGGGAAAACCGGAACAGAAGAGAATCGAAGCATTTGAGATGTGGTGCTATAGACGAATGTTGAAAATTAGGTGGACTGGTAAGGTAAGGAATGAGGAGGTTCTATGCAGAATCGGAGAGGAAAGGAATATGTGGAAAACACTGATAAGGAGAAGGGACAGGATGATAGGACATCTGCTAAGACATGAGGGAATGACTTCCATGGAACTAGAGGGAGCTGCAGAGGGCAAAAACTGTAGAGGAAGACAGAGATTGGAATACGTCAAGCAAATAACTGAAGACGTAGGTTGCAAGTGCTACTCTGAGATGAAGAGGTTAGCACAGGAAAGGAATTCGTGGCGGGCCGCATCAAATCAGTCAGTAGACTGATGACCAAAAAAAAAAACAATAAAGCGAAAAGGAATGCTGTGCATGAAATTTACAAAGGGAGGAATCTACGTGGAGAATTTCATAAGTACTGGTATCAAATGGCTGGTTCAAATGGCTCTGAGCGCTATGGGACTTAACAGCTATGGTCATCAGTCCCCTAGAACTTAGAACTACTTAAACCTAACTATTGCATATGAAATGTAACCAATACATCTAAATTGTATTTAAAGTTAAGACTGGAAAGATATCTCTTTTCATTCTTGAGATATTGGTTGTTATATCCGCGGACGGGTCGCTCGCGGCGCGTCCGAAACTTCCCAGCGCTTCGGGAATCAAGTGGTCGTAAGAATCGTCTTATCTCATAAAAGGTTCAAGGTATCGAAACGACGAATTTTGGAAATGACAGCTCTCACAAACGACTATTTTGTCATATGATTAACACTCGATACGTTTTTCTAAACCAGTAAGCTCATGCTTTCTGAATAAAACTCGAAATTCAGAAATGGAATAAATCAGTCAAATATTTTACGAAATCATTTGTTTAAAAGCAATAAGTAGATCAGAGAAGCGGTCTACGTGCCTTTGAATGATGCTCTAAATCATGCACAGAAAATAAGGTGCACCAAACGTATCCCTAATATTTTTTATTTCATACTTTTAGACAAATCATTGCACAAAACGTTTGACTTTCTTTTCAAAAATTTTGTAAGTTTTACTTTTACAGACTATTTACAGTAATTGAAATGCTTGGAAATAACGCTGACTGCTGATGATTTACGTTCGGAACATCAAATATCTTTAAGACTTCAAGGTTCATTGTAATTTATTAGGAATTAAATGTGTGTGATATACTGGGATAGGTGGAAAGGTCAAATTCTTTGGCAAGACCTCAAAAATACACTCCTGGAAATTGAAATAAGAACACCGTGAATTCATTGTCCCAGGAAGGGGAAACTTTATTGACACATTCCTGGGGTCAGATACATCACATGATCACACTGACAGAACCACAGGCACATAGACACAGGCAACAGAGCATGCACAATGTCGGCACTAGTACAGTGTATATCCACCTTTCGCAGCAATGCAGGCTGCTATTCTCCCATGGAGACGATCGTAGAGATGCTGGATGTAGTCCTGTGGAACGGCTTGCCATGCCATTTCCTCCTGGCGCCTCAATTGGACCAGCGTTCGTGCTGGACGTGCAGACCGCGTGAGACGACGCTTCATCCAGTCCCAAACATGCTCAATGGGGGACAGATCCGGAGATCTTGCTGGCCAGGGTAGTTGACTTACACCTTCTAGAGCACGTTGGGTGGCACGGGATACATGCGGACGTGCATTGTCCTGTTCGAAGAGCAAGTTCCCTTGCCGGTCTAGGAATGGTAGAACGATGGGTTCGATGACGGTTCGGATGTACCGTGCACTATTCAGTGTCCCCTCGACGATCACCAGTGGTGTACGGCCAGTGTAGGAGATCGCTCCCCACACCATGATGCCGGGTGTTGGCCCTGTGTGCCTCGGTCGTATGCAGTCCTGATTGTGGCGCTCACCTGCACGGCGCCAAACACGCATACGACCATCATTGGCACCAAGGCAGAAGCGACTCTCATCGCTGAAGACGACACGTCTCCATTCGTCCCTCCATTCACGCCTGTCGCGACACCACTGGAGGCGGGCTGCACGATGTTGGGGCGTGAGCGGAAGACGGCCTAACGGTGTGCGGGACCGTAGCCCAGCTTCATGGAGACGGTTGCGAATGGTCTTCGCCGATACCCCAGGAGCAACAGTGTCCCTAATTTGCTGGGAAGTGGCGGTGCGGCCCCCTACGGCACTGCGTAGGATCCTACGGTCTTGGCGTGCATCCGTGCGTCGCTGCGGTCCGGTCCCAGGTCGACGGGCACGTGCACCTTCCGCCGACCACTAGCGACAACATCGATGTACTGTGGAGACCTCACGCCCCACATGTTGAGCAATTCGGCGGTACGTCCACCCGGCCTCCCGCATGCCCACTATACGCCCTCGCTCAAAGTCCGTCAACTGCACATACGGTTCACGTCCACGCTGTCGCGGCATGCTACCAGTGTTAAAGACTGCGATGGAGCTCCGTATGCCACGGCAAACTGGCTGACACTGACGGCGGCGGTGCACAAATGCTGCGCAGCTAGCGCCATTCGACGGCCAACACCGCGGTTCCTGGTGTGTCCGCTGTGCCGTGCGTGTGATCATTGCTTGTACAGCCCTCTCGCAGTGTCCGGAGCAAGTATGGTGGGTCTGACACACCGGTGTCAATGTGTCCTTTTTTCCATTTCCAGGAGTGTACTTACTGTTCTCATTTTCAATCTGTTACAAATATGAGCGCGCTTCTTGGCTTGCCACCAGAAGAGAAAGATATTTTTTTATAATTTTTTTTATTTCGAATTGAAAATGATTCAGCAACGGATATATGTTTTGCTCAAGTGAGCAACTAACCGAATATAAAAGATACGAATCTAAAAATAATACATGACTTTCTCTACTTTAAGCGACGAAACTAGAAGAGATTGCTTTGTATCGCAGCTGGGAGAGATGCGAAATTCGACACTTCTTACTTTTCGGAGATTGTGTGAATCAGATATGAGTCAAAAATAAAAAAAAATTACTATAGGTAATGCCATTGTAGCTTTCTTTAAAGGCTGAAAGTCCCTACGGCTATTTAACTAAAATTACCGAAGATAAATGCTTAGTATTCTTGGAAAAAGCTATCATTTGCAGCAGAAAAGTTCGCATGGATATGTCCTGGGAGGCTGCGGCATATTTTCAAGATAAATGCTTGCAACTATTTTTTGCTAATATCACATGGTTTAAATTTTTTTACGTTTGAGTTACTCGCCGCAAGTTTACAAAATTATCATTATCGACTTCAAGGCATTTTTGTGTACTCAAAACAGAATGTTTCATCGCTGTCGCTTGTGTTTGCGTAGTTCTAGGTTCCTTTAGGTGGAAAGCAGTTACCGTGATCCGATTCAGCAGTGCATGCTGCGTATCCACCTTTATTTTGTACATTTACATCTTCATCGACACTCATAAACAAAAATCTAACTGTTTCAGATACGTAGAAATTGGTGATCATGTAACGAAACTTAACACGACCTGTATTAAAGTATACGTAACTGAGATACTGACCCACAAGTATGGCAGAATGTCTAGAGCCAACATTAGGCTTTAACTACTGAAAATGGCCTAAGTAAAAGGAAATCATGGAAACTGTAAAAAATAGTACAGTCGATGGCGAATATGATGTCATTTAAAAACCGTTTATCCTTGTTCACTGCCGACAATTCACACACATGTGTTGCACATTGATATGAGATGACACACTTTTGTTTGCAGCGATTTAATTTTGTGATTTTCACAGACATACTTGATTCCTCATTTAATTTGGGTATACCAATGCATAACTCAGCGATCTAAAGGATGGTGAAGACAAACATTATCGCCGCGGGGGATTAGCCGAGCGGTCGAATGCGCTGCAGTCCTGGACTATGCGGCTGGTCCCGGCGGAGGTTCGAGTCCTCCCTCGGGCATGGGTGTGTGTGTTTGTCCTTAGGATAATTTAGGTTAAGTAGTGTGTAAGCTTAGGGACTGATGACCTTAGCAGTTAAGTCCCTTAAGATTTCACACACATTTTTGAACAAACATTATATTACCCCTCTACTAATGCCCTTCTAGCACTTTCAAGGAGTCCTCTAGGCGTTCTGGATGTTGAAAACAATAAATCTCACACAAAATAAAAAAAATATCCTAACAGCTGTAAAAGCTTTCCAGGGTAGTAATCAGCGATGCCTTGTCATCTACATTACAAGACAAAATTTCGAACGGGAAAGATATTTCTAGCTAACGATGGAATTTATATGTGCATTTAGTTTTCAGAATATTGTGAGTAAAAAATATCGGCTAAGGGTGCCTAAAAAATATTAACAATGTACTGTTCTGAGAGCTAAAAAAACATTGTCCCCGACAGACATTCTCAGACGCAGGTAAAGAGCTTGATAATTCAGCAACCACTTTAATGGCAGTGTTGTGTCTAGACAAGACAGCCTAGACACAATGAGAGGAAGCCGAAAGGCACGCGCTTAAACTCACGCAGGCTGGCGTGAGGTCTGAAACAGGATACGTAATGAATGCTATAAAGAAAAGTACGTAGCTTCTGGAATACTTAACTTTAATCCACATTTGTAGAACATCGCTCTTGATGATACATGCTTCACAATATTAATTATCAAAGCTATGGCGCCTTGCTAGGTCGTAGCCAATGACTTAGCTGAAGGCTATGCTAACTATCGTCTCGGCAAATGAGAGCGTATTTGTCAATGTGGCTTCGCTAGCAAAGTCTGCTGTATAACTGGGGCGAGTGCCAGGACGTCTCTCTAGACCTGCCGTGTGGTGGCGCTCGGTCTGCAATTACTGACAGTGGCGACACGCGGGTCCGACGTATACTAATGGACCGCGGCCGATTTAAAAGGCTACACCTAGCAAGTGTGGTGTCTGGCGGTGACACCACATTCCTCCCCCGCAAATCGGCGAACGGTTGTATTATAAGGCTTCCGCCCGCCGTGGGGAGGACCCCATGTTGGCGTATGCGACGAGGTGGGGAGCCTAACAACAGGCGAGGCTGTGCCACCCGCACCCGGCCATTCGGTCCGAGGGGAGCTAGGAAACGCCTGAAAACCTAGTCCAGGGTGCACGCCAACATGTATGCGCCCTAAGATAGTCAGGAGGGGCCGACGGGTCGACCTCCATCGAGACGGAGCACCCGACGGGCGAAGACGACATCTGGTCCGGAGCGGGCAAGATTTCCATGCTGGAGGACAACTGGTCACGGGAAGCGATCGGCGGCGTGTGACCCAGGGAGGCGCCCGGCGGTTGCAGCGACGCGTCCATTGCGGGCGTCGCCGGCGGCGGCTGCGGCGGCGGCGCGACGCCATGGGGCAAAATGGAAGGCAGCGTCGGTAACACCCGGGGATGAGGCGAGCCAGTAGATGGGTCCCCAGGGCGCTGACCGGACGGCACCGTCGCTGAAAGCAGACGGGGAGCAGCAGAACCCGTGCGACGACAGAGGCGCAGCTGATTGAGATGCCGACGCACCTCACCAGAGGCCCCCAAAACCAAATACATAGCACGGCCGAGGCAGCGAAGAATGCGCCTTGCGAGCCAACGCCGTGAACCTCGATAGTTGCGATAGTATACAACGTCGCCTGGAGCAAAAGCAGGTGGCTGCCGCTGCACAGGAATCTGATGCGGCGGATGCAGCAAAGACATCAAGGTTCGATGAGGGCGACCGTGGAGCAACTCAGCCGGCGAGCGACGAGCGACCATCTCGGGGCTGAGAGCGATACGAAGACAAAAAGAGCAACAACGCGTCCTCCCGAGAATGCGACTCTTTCAACTTCAACATCTGTGACTTGAAAGTCCGGACCAATCGTTCAGCGGCACAGTTTGACTGAGGCAAAAACGGCGCGGATGTCAGATGTTGAATACCATTGGCATTGCAGAATGACTGAAATTCTGTGGACATGAATTGTGGGCCATTGTCGGAAACAATAGTCTGTGGAAGACCTTCAATGCAAAAGATAGCGGATAACGCTTGGATGGTGGCAGATGACGTCATGGAAGACATCCGGACAACAAAAGGAAAATTACTGAATGAATCCACCACAAGCAACCATCGAGCATTCCAGAATGGACCAGCAAAATCGATGTGTATGCGTTGCCAAGGAGAAGTGGCTTTCGGCCATGCAAAGAATTTCCGCGTTGCTGCGGATTGTTGTTCGGCGCACGCCATGCAAGAAGAGCACATATTCGTAATTGCAGCATCGATTCCGAACCAAGTACAGTGCTGACGAGCAAGTTGTTTCGTTCGCACTATACCCCAATGTCCTTGGTGGAGAAGCTGTAAGACAGAGGACTGTAACGAACGTGGAACCACGACTCTGGACTGATAATTATCAGAACGCAACAACAAAACACCACGTCGTACAAAAAGTCTCTCCTTGTGTGCAAAAAATCGCTGAACCAACGGATCCTCGATCCATGACTTTGACAAGGGCCATTGAGTAGCAACAAAAGGCAAAACGGTAGCAAGGACAGGGTCAGCAGCTGTGGCTGTAGCTACACGACGAAAATCAATCGGAAACGATTCGACCACGTCATCGGTTTCCGCATCAATGAACATGCAAGCAAATTCGGAAGACTCGAATGCTCTATCCTCAGCAACAGGCAAACGGGACAACGCATCAGCGTTGCCGTGCTTAGCAGTGGACCGATACAAGATATCGTAGCGGCACTGCGAGAGGAAAATTGACCAGCGAATGAATTTCTGCGCTGTACGTGGTGGTACAGGCTTGTTCGGATGAAAAAGCGAAGTCAGAGGTTTGTGGTCTGTTATGATGGTAAAGTGACGACCATACAAGAAATCATGAAACTTTGTAACACCAAATACGAGAGCCAAAGCTTCTTTCTCAATCTGTGAATAATTTCTTTGCGCAGACGAGAGCAATTTCGACGCAAAGGCAATAGGGCGATCAAGCGAGCCATCTTTGTGCGCAAGCACAGCACCGATCCCGAAATCCGATGCATCGACCGTCAACAAAAGGGGTTTCTTAGGATCGAATGGCGTAAGGCAAGTATTTGAAAGCAACGCCTATTTCAAATGGCGAAAGGCGCGTTCGCAGTCCGTCGTCCAGATGAACGAAACACCTTTACGGCGTAAGCGATGAAGCGGAGCTGAAATGGAAGAGGCATGCGGGATATATCGGTTATAGTAATTTATTTTTCCTAGCACACTCTGTAGCTGCTTCAAATTCTGTGGCGAAGGCAAGTCCTGTATGGCACGGAGGTGCTCTGGGCTCGGATGTATGCCTTGTGCATTGATTACATGTCCCAAATATGGTAAGTCACGAGCAAAAAACACACATTTGTCCTTCTGCAAGCGAAGACCATGTTGTTGCAAGACCTGAAATAATGTTTGGAGATTGGCTAAATGTTCTTCTTCCATCTTTCCGGAGATCACAATATCGTCCACATAGTTTGCTGCAGTAGGGACCGAGGCACAAACAGTTTGCAGATATTGCTGAAACAATGCAGGGGCGGATGCACACCTGAATGGCAGTCTTTTGAATCGATACAAACCAAGATGCGTGTTAACCACCAAAACGCGCTGGGATTCGTCGTACACTGGTATTTGCAAGTACGCATCTGCTAGGTCCAACTTTGAAAAATATTTACCCGGGCAGAGTTTGTCAAAAAGATCTTCCGGGTGGGGTAAAGGATAAGTTGCAATCACTAGTTGTGGATTCACTGTTGCCTTGAAGTCCACACAAAGTCTCAATTTACCGGAAGGCTTTGGCAAAATTACTAAGGGTGATGCCCAGAGAGAAGCCTGCACACGTTCAATCACACCTTGTGATTCCAAATCGTGTAATGTTCTTGCTACCTTATCACGCAATGTGTGAGGAACATTGCGCGCTCTGAAAAATTTTGGTTGCGCGTTTACTTTCAGTTCCAAATGTGCTCTATAGTTCTTAGCGCAACCGAGGCCCGGTGCAAAAATGTCTGCAAACTCTTCACATAGACGAGAAACACTGTCTGAAGGCACAGTCTGGTTCACTGAGAGGACCTGATTTACTATAGACAAGTTAAACAACTGAAATAAATCTAAACCAAACAAGTTCACTGCAGAAGAAAAACGAAGGACGTAAAATGACACAAGTTTTGTTTGTCCCTTGTATGTTGCGAGAAGGCTGCACTGTCCGAACACTGGAATATGCTGTCCTGAATAACTAGTTAGCTTAACATTTGCGGCACGCAAGGGAGGTGTGCCCAGTTGTTTGTACGTGTCTTTATTGATCAATGAAACTGCAGCCCCGGTATCGAGCTGGAATGGTATGACCTTGCCATGAATGTCCAAGCCTACAAAAAGTTTATTGTCCTGCGGACGACAAAAGCGACTGTCTCGTGCAATTTGAACAGACACTGGTACAGAATCACTTGCTAATTGACGTGATTTCCGGCGACGTCGACGCACACTTTTTGTGGGACGAACACAGTCACTGTTAGAGAGATTGGCACTGGGTGGAGTGGAATTAGCTACATGAATTTCCATGGGCGAAGGTTCACGAGCCTGAGTATTCTGGGTTCGATTCCGGCGCGAAGCAAAGGGCCTGGAATCGTTGTGAGGGTCCGATCTGAGCTTTTTCTGGCAAACACTCTGAACATGTCCTTTTTTATTACAGAAAAAGCAAATAGCTTGGCGTGACGGGCAATTCTCACGCGAATGTCTAGTAGCACACTGTGGGCATGACTTTAGCACTGCATTTGCGTGCTTGCACGGGACACGGGGCTGTGCGGACGTGCGCGAGGGCTGGTTACCGTTCCGTGCAACTCGCCCGGCGGGCCGGTTAACCTGACACACAGCTGGCGAAGTTTCAAATGATTCCTGAGCAAAGTCAAGTGTGTCTTGCCTATCCAATATGTCTATCAATTGCTGAAGGGAGGGATTGACTAGTTTCAAAATTTGCTCCCGTATACGAACATCAGAAACGTTCTGTGCAATTGCATCACGTACCATAGTATCTGAATAAGGAAGTCCACATTCGCACTCAAAAGCACAATCCCTAGCAAGGCCTTGCAAAGTTGCAACCCACTCCTGATTAGTTTGACCGGCCGTACGTTTTGTACGAAAGAACGTATACCTTTTTGCAGCTACATTGACTGATCCCTTGAAATATGCATCCAATGCCGACAAAATTTCTACGTAGGACAGAGTTGCAACGTCGCGTCAGGGAAACAATTTCACTGTCACACGGTACGTGTGCATGCCGACACACGATAATAAGTGAGGCTGCCGCTCATTACCTTGAATTCTGTAGGCGGCGAGATGGAATCCAAATTGGCGTGACCACTCCGTCCAGCTTTCCATTGCCGCATCAAATTGACGAAAAGGTGTTGCAACTGCGTGTTGTGGCTGCGGTAGCGGTGGAGCGGCGGCGGCCGCATCATTTTGCATTGCACGTTGACCCTGGATGAGCTGTCCAAGGGCATCCAAAAACGCCTGCGTCTGCTGATTCTGCAAGCGATAAAATTCGGACAGTACATCTGGAGATTGTGGCGAAGCCATGACACAAGTAAATTAGGGCAATACGAACGCTAAATCCTCTTGAGACTCGTCGCCAAAAATTTTGTGTCTAGACAAGACAGCCTAGACACAATGAGAGGAAGCCGAAAGGCACGCGCTTAAACTCACGCAGGCTGGCGTGAGGTCTGAAACAGGATACGTAATGAATGCTATAAAGAAAAGTACGTAGCTTCTGGAATACTTAACTTTAATCCACATTTGTAGAACATCGCTCTTGATAATACATGCTTCACAATATTAATTATCAAAGCTATGGCGCCTTGCTAGGTCGTAGCCAATGACTTAGCTGAAGGCTATGCTAACTGTCGTCTCGGCAAATGAGAGCGTATTTGTCAGTGTGGCTTCGCTAGCAAAGTCTGCTGTATAACTGGGGCGAGTGCCAGGACGTCTCTCTAGACCTGCCGTGTGGTGGCGCTCGGTCTGCAATTACTGACAGTGGCGACACGCGGGTCCGACGTATACTAATGGACCGCGGCCCATTTAAAAGGCTACCACCTAGCAAGTGTGGTGTCTGGCGGTGACACCAGAGGCAGCACGGTGTTATTATATTCGGCAAGGAGGAGGCCTAGCATATAATATCGTCGGTATCAGTGAAACCAAAACAAAGCGCCAACCTTTTGGGTTCTGCAGCTCACAAAGTGTCTCTGAAGCCAAACCTTCGCGACGGATTTGGAATGATGTGAACAAAGGCAAAGTAAGCGAGCCCATTCCTTAGGGAGTTGAAGACATTGTGTCACTTCCTCTGTCTGTCCTTGAAAATTTTTGATGGCAACTGGAAAGTTTCGAAGCGATTCTTTGCTTATATTACCAGACTTAGACGTCTGGCAGAGGAGATGATGCAGAGATGTAACTCATCCTTAACACGTGTCTGGCTTCAGATCATAAAAAGAAATGGCGACATTCAACCAAATGAGAAATCATCTTATTTACTGTATCCCCGATAAACTACTACGTTGGTGCAGAAGGTCGTAGCGATTTTGTTTTGCATGTTGGTATCCAGGTTGCTATAGGGTTATTTATTGATATTCAATTTTTATTTGTATTTCACTGCTGCTATCCGAGTTTACATATTGTCATTCCGTCATCTGAATATAGTGAGTGTAGTTGTGAACGCTAGAAAAAGGAGTACCTAACGGACAGAGTGGAACGTTGCCTATACATCCGTCTGTGTTCAGTAGGAGGGTGACAGCAGCGTAGGCAGGCAGAAATATATGTGCCTTGTATGGGGATAACCCCATTAGACAGAGCACGGCCGGAAAATTATTTTCTCGTTTTAAAGAGGATCGGTTTGACATTGTGACTCACCATGTCCAGGAAGACCCTCGAGGTTTGATTGTTTAAACTCATTTATCCACAATGATCCAAGTCAGTGTACACGTTGTGAACGTTATGAACTGTTGTATTTCCACCATCGTGCTATATTTGCATGCAATAGTGAATGTTCATAAATCGGGTATACGAGTACCGCATGCTCTAAGCCTGAACCGTGATTTATTTTCAAAGAATATTCTTAAGAATTTATTTTATTTACTAGCGATTCACCAAGAACATTAACACATTTAATCACACTATGTAACCATGCAAGTAGTTGACAGGGAGTACCTGATGAAATCATAACCAAATACCTAATAACAAATGGGAATTTTATTCACTTTAATAGTGCCTAAAAGCATTTTTTAAAAGAAATAGATTTAAAATTATAATCAAAAAGCACCCTCTAAATACATCAACGTCTACATCTACATTTATACTCCGCAAGCCACCCAACGGTGTGTGGCGGAGGGCACTTTACGTGCCACTGTCATTACCTCCCTTTCCTGTTCCAGTCGCGTATGGTTCGCGGGAAGAACGACTGTCTGAAAGCCTCCGTGCGCGCTCTAATCTCTCTAATTTTACATTCGTGATCTCCTCGGGAGGTATAAGTAGGGGGAAGCAATATATTCGATACCTCATCCAGAAACGCCCCCTCTCGAAACCTGGCGAGCAAGCAACACCGCGATGCCGAGCGCCTCTCTTGCAGAGTCTGCCACTTGAGTTTATTAAAAATCTCCGTAACGCTATCATGGTTACCAAATAACCCTGTGACGAAACGCGCCGCTCTTCTTTGGATCTTCTCTATCTCCTCCGTCAAACCGATCTGGTACGGATCCCACACTGATGAGCAATACTCAAGTATAGGTCGAACGAGTGTTTTGTAAGCCACCTCCTTTGTTGATGGACTACATTTTCTAAGCACTCTCCCAATGAATCTGAACCTGGTACCCGCCTTACCAACAATTAATTTTATATGATCATTCCACTTCAAATCGTTCCGCACGCATACTCCCAGATATTTTACAGAAGTAACTGCTACCAGTGTTTGTTCCGCTATCATATAATCATACAATAAAGGATCCTTCTTTCTATGTATTCGCAATACATTACATTTGTCTATGTTAAGGGCCACTTGCCACTCCCTGCACCAAGTGCCTATCCGCTGCAGATCTTCTTGCATTTCGCTACAATTTTCTAATGCTGCAACTTCTCTGTATACTACAGCATCATCCGCGAAAAGCCGCATGGAACTTCCGACACTATCTACTAGGTCATTTATATATATTGTGAAAAGCAATGGTGCCATAACACTCCCCTGTGGCACGCCAGAGGTTACTTTAACGTCTGTAGACGTCTCTCCATTGATAACAACATGCTGTGTTCTGTTTGCTAAAAACTCTTCAATCCAGCCACACAGCTGGTCTGATATTCCGTAGGCTCTTACTTTGTTTATCAGGCGACAGTGCGGAACTGTATCGAACGCCTTCCGGAAGTCAAGAAAAATAGCATCTACCTGGGAGCCTGTATCTAATATTTTCTGGGTCTCATGAACAAATAAAGCGAGTTGGGCCTCACACGATCGCTGTTTCCGGAATCGATGTTGATTCCTACATAGTCGATTCTGGGTTTCCAAAAACGACATGATACTCGAGCAAAAAACATGTTCTAAAATTCTACAACAGATCGACGTAAGAGATATAGGTCTATAGTTTTGCGCATCTGCTCGACGACCCTTCTTGAAGACTGGGACTATCTGTGCTCTTTTCCAATCATTTGGAACCCTCCGTTCCTCTAGAGACTTGCGGTACACGGCTGTTAGAAGGGGGGGCAAGTTCTTTCGCGTACTCTGTGTAGAATCGAATTGGTATCCCGTCAGGTCCAGTGGACTTTCCTCTACTGAGTGATTCCAGTTGCTTTTCTATTCCTTGGACACTTACTTCGATGTCAGCCATTTTTTCGTTTGTGCGAGGATTTAGAGAAGGAACTGCAGTGCGGTCTTCCTCTGTGAAACAGCTTTGGAAAAAGGTGTTTAGTATTTCAGCTTTACGCGTGTCATCCTCTGTTTCAATGCCATCATCATCCCGTAGTGTCTGGATATGCTGTTTCGAGCCACTTACTGATTTAACGTAAGACCAGAACTTCCTAGGATTTTCTGTCAAGTCGGTACATAGAATTTTACTTTCGAATTCAATGAACGCTTCACGCATAGCCCTCCTTACGCTAACTTTGACATCGTTTAGCTTCTGTTTGTCTGAGAGGTTTTGGCTGCGTTTAAACTTGTAGTGGAGCTCTCTTTGCTTTCGCAGTAGTTTCCTAACTTTGTTGTTGTACCACGGTGGGTTTTTCCCGTCCCTCACAGTTTATTCGGCACGTACCTGTCTAAAACGCATTTTACGATTGCCTTGAATTTTTTCCATAAACACTCAACATTGTCAGTGTCGGAACAGAAATTTTCGTTTTGATCTGTTAGGTAGTCTGAAATCTGCCTTCTATTACTCTTGCTAAACAGATAAACCTTCCTCCCTTTTTTTATATTCCTATTAACTTCCATATTCAGGGATGCTGCAACGGCCTTATGATCACTGATTCCCTGTTCTGTACATACAGAGTCGAAAAGTTCGGGTCTGTTTGTTATCAGTAGGTCCAAGATGTTATCTCCACGAGTCGGTTCTCTGTTTAATTGCTCGAGGTAATTTTCGGATAGTGCACTCAGTATAATGTCACTCGATGCTCTGTCCCTATCACCCGTCCTAAACATCTGAGTGTCCCAGTCTATATCTGGTAAATTGAAATCTCCGCCTAAGACTATAACATGCTGAGAAAATTTATGTGAAATGTATTCCAAATTTTCTCTCAGTTGTTCTGCCACTATGCTGCTGAGTCGGGAGGTCGGTAAAGGGAGCCAATTATTAACCTAGTTCGGTTGTTGAGTGTAACCTCCACCCATAATAATTCACAGGAACTATCCACTTCTACTTCACTGCAGGATAAACTACTACTAACAGCGACGAACACTCCACCACCGGTTGCATGCAATCTATCCTTTCTAAACACCGTCTGTACCTTTGTAAAAATTTCGGCAGAATTTATCTCTGGCTTAAGCCAGCTTTCTGTGCCTATAACGATTTCAGCTTCGGTGCTTTCTATCAGCGCTTGAAGTTCTGGTACTTTACCAACGCAGCTTCGACAGTTGACAATTACAATACCGATTGCTGCTTGGTCCCCGCATGTCCTGACTTTACCCCGCACCCGTTGAGGCTGTTGCCCTTTCTGTACTTGCCTAAGGCCATCTAACCTAAAAAAACCGCCCAGCCCACGCCACACAACCCCTGCTACCCGTGTAGCCGCTTGTTGCGTGTAGTGGACTCCTGACCTATCCAGCGGAACCCGAAACCCCACCACCCTATGGCGCAAGTCGAGGAATCTGCAGCCCACACGGTCGCAGAACCGTCTCAGCCTCTGATTCAGACCCTCCACTCAGCTCTGTACCAAAGGTCCGCAGTCAGTCCTGTCGACGATGCTGCAGATGGTGAGCTCTGCTTTCATCCCGCTAGCGAGACTGGTAGTCTTCACCAAATCAGATAGCCGCCGGAAGCCAGAGAGGATTTCCTCCGATCCATAGCGACACACATCATTGGTGCCGACATGAGCGACCACCTGCAGATGGGTGCACCCTGTACCCTTCATGGCATCCGGAAGGACCCTTTCGACATCTGGAATGACTCCCCCCGGTATGCACACGGAGTGCACATTGGTTTTCTTCCCCTCTCTTGCTGCCATTTCCCTAAGGGGCCCCATTACGCGCCTGACGTTGGAGCTCCCAACTACCAGTAAGCCCACCCTCTGCGACTGCCCGGATCTTGCAGACTGAGGGGCAACCTCTGCAACAGGACAAGCAGCCATGTCAGGCCGAAGATCAGTATCAGCCTGAGACAGAGCCTGAAACCGGTTCGTCAGACAAACTGGAGAGGCTTTCCGTTCAGCCCTCCGGAATGTCTTTCGCCCCCTGCCACACCTTGAGACGACCTCCCACTCTACCACAGGTGAGGGATCAGCCTCAATGCGGGCAGTATCCCGGGCAACCACAGTCGTAGTCCGATCAGGGGATGCGTGGGACGAGCTGGCCGTCCCCGACAAACCCCCATCCGGACCCCCACAGTGATGCCCATTGGCAACAGCCTCAAGCTGTGTGACCGAAGCCAACACTGCCTGAAGCTGGGAGCGAAGGGATGCCAACTCAGCCTGCATCCGAACACAGCAGTTGCAGTCCCTATCCATGCTAAAAACTGTTTTGCAAAGAACGTCTGAACTAATCTACAGAGAGCGCAAACAAATCGACAAAATTTAAACGGTTATTAAAATACAAGATTGCCTAGTAAATGCAGTAATGCTGCTACTCGCGCACCGCTGACACTGCTCGGCGGCGGAAGGAGACTATGCGAATTTACACTATTCAGGTACAAAAACGCGATGCTACACTCTCAAATACTATAATACGCCCGAAATTTATGAATGAAACAATGCAAGTACCAAAAACACGCAAAGAAATTAAGAATTAAACTATGTAACAAATGAGTGAGCTAGGAGTATACGACTTGCTGCTGCAGCTGCTTATCCAACGGCGGCAGTTACGATTTATTCAGAGGCAGAAAGAAACAATCTTTGACTATATGAGCTTTCGGGCAAAGAACCTTGCCGCTCCGTTTTGACACGGCCGTAGTTACGACTGCTCAGAACAGCCTCTGAAAGACTACACTGGTGCAAATCTGCAAAACACCAGATAACTTTAAACTAAGGGTTTTAACAATTTACACAAGCACACAAACTATGCACCCCCCTCCCCCCCGTAGGAGGGATGGAAAAGGTACCAAACACTAACAATTAAAATAATAACCTTGCCACCGAAGGTGCAACTTGATTTTAACTTCTGAGAAAAGTCTTACGGTGAAAGGGTGGCAACTTTATATACTAAAATGATCATTTAAATGAAAGCCCATGAAACGCAATCTTATATAAAATTCTACAGGGTTGGCCAAACAATAGTTAAGATGCTCTACAGGACACAGATTCCGCCTCTCAAGATCATAGGCAATAATATCAAAGTTCCCAAAGATCAAAATATATTTCAGGTATTAGGCCGTTACACTCCAAGCAATAAATTCGTTAACACACCAAATCCGACAAACATGACAGAGCCAGCTACTAACGTACGGTAGATTGATAGGGAGATTACCGAACAACCCGAACCGCACGTTGCTCTAACCCGCCCCCACTCCACAAGGGAGAAACGGATCACCCAATTTATAAACAACCACCTTCCTGCGGGTGGGCAAACGGAGAAGAATGATGGGACGACCCCAAAGCAAAACGGCTGGTGACCTCACCAAGAAAACAAGTAGGATTTAACAAGAGTAAATCGAACAACGTATCACCAATCACTTAACTTCTAATAAACTGCGATTTCTCGAGAAGACCTGGCGCAGCACCCCCAGATCGCTCTCCCGAACCGTCCGCTGCCAGCCGCTTCAACTGACGTAGGAAGGCGCGCCTATCTCCTGTCTCACGGCGTCGCAGCTCGCACCGGCCAGACCGATGTCGTGGGTTGTCACCTGTTGCTCTTGTGACGACCGCGAAGTCACTACCCTTCGCTGTACGGCGCTGCCCACTGGACTCACGTGGCGACCTCAACATGCGCCGACGCTCAAGACGGACAAGTCATCTTGTGTCTCACTGCGCGACCGACGAAACGATCGATCCAACCGCCAATGACCATTGCCTGAGCAAACTCGAGCAGACTGGCGGCCTAACGCGCAGACTCTGATGCAGGAACTAAGCCCCTACCGGGCGATCACTCGCTGAGTTCTCTTACTGGTGGAGTGGAAAGATTTTGCCGGCTTTAAAGGTTGATCCGAACGACAGACATACTAGCACTTCGAACGACATACAGACACTAACTGCCTAACAAATGCGGCCGAGAGACAGACTAGCAAGCTGGGGATGAGAAACTGACCCAGACTGACCCACTGGCGAGCTCATAGGTCCCTTAAATGCACGTGAGCAGGCAACCTTTCCCCTTTGCCACCAGAGGGAGACACCAAAGCTGCGATTGCCACACCGGCGCCACCGCCAGAAACGGAGGGCGACTGCTTCACACTACGCGCTTGAAAACAGCAAACTTTTACCACGGCTCAAAGCCAAAATCTCAAAAAAGAGCAAGTGGCCAAATATGTATCTCTACTTGCTCATCGTCAATTGACTCGTAAACAACACCGACCATTCCTACCTTGTATCGTTGCCGGTGACGAGAAATTGTGTCTTTGTACTAACATAACGAAAACAAAGGAATGGTTGACCCCAAACAAAGTAGCAACTCCCCGTACAAAGACCTGCACGCGTCCACAAACGATAATGTCATCCATGTGATGGAAATGGGACGGTGCGGTATATTACGAATTGCTTTCCCGACGAGTAACCATTACTGCTGACATTTATTCTGAACAACCGAGAGGTCTTGTAGACGCAGTCCAAGAACAATGACTAGGAAGACCGCATGATGTGATGCTACTCGACGGTAACGCCCGCTCGCATTCTGCTATACTAACAAAAAAATACTATGCAGGACTTAGGTTGGGAAGTCATTCCGCACCCACATTCTTCACCTGATTTTGCGTCCTCAGATTTTCAGCTTTCCCACTCGCTACCGAACAGCCTTCAAGAAACGATCTTTCCGGTTGAAGATGTATTGTCTGTAATGTGTATCTGTTGTGTTTATTAAAATTATAGAAAAACACTACTAACTTATACACCAACCTAATAGCAGACATACTTTCGGCACCGACAGCGATATTTTGTTTAATTTGTAGGGGTCAAAAACATCCTAGGTATTTTATAGAATCTAGTCGACAGCGATGTCCGCAGCTCGTGGTCGTGCGGTAGCGTTCTCGCTTCCCGCGCCCGGGTTCCCGGGTTCGATTCCCGGCGGGGTCGGGGATTTTCTCTGCCTTGTGATGACTGGGTGTTGTGTGCTGTCCTTAGGTTAGTTAGATTTAAGTAGTTCTAAGTTCTAGGGGACTGATGATCATAGATGTTAAGTCCCATAGTGTTCCGAGCCATTTGAACCATTTCGACAGCCAGCACAAATGAAAAAAATGCGTATTCCTGCCTTGAAGAATATATGGTATAACGAAGAAAATAATAAAGAAGATACGGTATAATAAGGAAGATATCGTATAACAAACTGCCTGACAAAAAAAGTGAAGCGTCCATAAAGGGAGGAGAAAACGAAATCAAACTTCGTGGGCAAATAGATGCTAGGCCACGCGATGTTCTTTCAGTGACTACAAAATCGAGTCAAATTTACAAAGAATTTGACAATATGAGAGCACTTACCAGTATGACGTTGCACCCCCTCCGGCCTGAATGTATGTACTAATTCGGATGGGAAACGTTTCATAACACCATTGTATCCTCTCCCGAGTCAAGCTAGTCCACAACTGTTGTAACTGGTTCTTAATATCCTGGATATCAAGACATCAGAGTTCCATCGGGAATAGATTTGGCTATCTTGCTGGGCACGAGAGTATTTCAACATCAGGTGAACAGATCATACAGGTACGTTGCAAGCGGTCGCTTGCTTCAATCGTAAATATAAGTTCAAGTGATGCTAAATGTTATTATCTTTACGTAAAGAAAAGTGTTATCTTCTCAACAATCTTCAAATCGTGAGCTACACCCTTAATTTTTTATACGAAATTAGTGAATTTACTCATAGCATTTTTGTTGCCTATGTCCGTGTTCATAACCCAAATTAACATTATGTTGCATAGGTGAGATGGCAGCATACTGTCTTGTGGCTCACTGCCTCGTGAAATCTTCCTTGGCCTTCCTGGATACTTTGGCTGCAATACCGTCCAAGAAGCGTCATGTTGACTCACTCTTCAGTGCTGCTTCGCGATCCCACATCCTTAATGCCTGACGACCATTACCCGCTGCATCTTCGTACAGCGCATAGTTCCATAACGTGACTTACGAAGTGCCCACACTGCCACAGGGACAACTATCATTCATCTTTTTGATTTTGTATAGATACGTAGTACACGGGCCGTAACTGGTCAGGTAATGTGTCAGTCTACTCGAAGAGTTAATAAATATAATTTCTAGTCTCTCACTGATTTTTACTTGTCACTGGGTCTGTTTAATGCATTTCCCGTGTCCTGATACATCATCATTGCTCCACGCCATGGACTCAGAGCGCTGGAGATACATTGTGCTGTGGGGGATAGTCATCTGGACTTGCATGGGATCTGTGATAGTAATCGAAGGGTAGTAATCGAAGGCTCCATTAGAACTGTGGGCTAAGTAACATTATTGCAGATCTCCTACATCCTATCATGCTCGTTGTCTTCCCAACGTCGATGACATCTTCCAGCGGCATACTATCCTTGTCGCAACGCCAGAATTGTGCTACAATGGTTTCAGGTGCATGATACTGAGCTCCCAATGATGTCTTTGCCACCAAATTTGGCTGATCTTTAACCGATGGAAGACATTCGGACTGGAATCTCACTGAGTGGAGCAGAATTGTCTACTGTGATGAGTCCCGCTTCGAATGAGCCGCCGTGACTTCCGAAGACGTGTCTGGGCAGTGGTGGGGTACCAGGTGTAGCCCGCCATATGGCTCGACAACCAGAAATGACGGTCTGGGCTTCCATTTCTTTACATAGCAGGACCCCTTTAGTTGTCACCCGCGCCAACCTTACAGCATAGCGGTATTTCCACTATATTTACGCCCCGTTTTGTTGCCCTTCAAGGCAAGCTATCCTGAGCTAACTGTTTAGCAAGATAATGTCCGCCGGTTGTCTTCGTGCTTATTAAACCAGCAAGAGCGTTGAACCACTCCCCCAATTGATAACGTTAGGACCATTATGGGCAGGGCCCTCCAACCAGCTTGGCATTTTGACGATCTAAGGCTCCAATTGGGTAAAATTTGGGACGATATCCCTTAGGAGGACAGCTAACAAATCTATCAATCGCAGCGAAGATGAATAACTCCTTGCATAAGGCACAGAGGTGGACCTACGAGTTCTTTACTTACTCAATTTGTGAAGCTCTTGCTCTTATATAAAACATCCTGTTTTTCTGAAACTGTAATAATTTGTTTGTGAGTACATGTACGTCACATCTACCGATTTCAGTCCCATTCAGTAATTTCATTCGTGTTGAGTGGCTTTTTACGTGTCTTTCCTTTTTTATTGTATCAGCATACTATGTTACCCATTTCCCCCCCCCCTCCCCAGAACCATGGATCTTGCTGTTGGTGGGAGGGCTTGCCTGCCTCAGCAATACAGATAGCCGTACCGTAGATGCTACCCCAACGGAGGGGTATCTGTTGAGAGACCAGACAAACGTGTGGTTCCTAAAGAGGGGCAGCAGCCTTTTCAGTAGTTGCAGGGGCAACAGTCTGGATGATTGACTGATCTGGCCTTGTAACACAAAACAAAACGGCCTTGCTGTGCAGGTACTGCGAACGGCTGAAAGCAAGGGGAAACTACATCCGTAATTTTTCCCCAGGGCATGCAGCTTTAGTGTATGATTAAATGATCATGGTGTCCTCTTGGGTAAAATATTCCGGAGGTAAAATAGTCCCATATTCGGATCTTTGGGCGGGGACTACTCAAGAGGACGTCGTTACCAGGAGAAAGAAAACTGGTGTTCTACGGATCGGAGCGTGGAATATCAGGTCCCTTAATCGGGCAAATAGGCTAGAAAATTTAAAAAGGGAAATGAATATGTTAAAGTTAGATATAGTGGGAATTAACGAAGTTCGGTGGCAGGAGGAACAAGACTTTGGGTAAGGTGAATACAGGGTTATAAAAACAAAATCAAATAGGGGTAATGCAGAAGTAGGTTTAATAATGAATAAAAAATAGGAGTGCGGGTAAGCTGCTACAAACAGCATAGTGAACGCCTCATTGTGGCTAAGATAGCCCACGCCTACTACAGTAGTACAAGTTTATATGCGAACTAGCTCTGCAGACGATGAAGAAATTGATGAAATGGATGATGAAATAAAAGAAATTATTCAGATAGTGAAGGGAGATGAAAATTTAATAGTCATGGGTGACTGGAATTCGATAGTAGGAAAAGGAAGAGAAGGAAACGTAGTAGGTGAATATGGATTGGGGGTAAGAAATGAAAGAGGAAGCCGCGTGGTAGAATTTTGCACAGAGCATAACTTTATCACAGCTAACACTTGCATCAAGAATCATGAAAGAAGGTTGTATACATGGAAGAAGCTTGGAGATACTAGAAGGCATCAGATAGATTATATACTGGTAAGACAGAGATTTAGGAGCCAGGTTTTAAATTGTAAGGCATTTTCAAGGGCAGATGTGGACTCTGACCACAATCTGTTGGTTACGTAGATTAAAACTGAAGAAACTGCAAAAAGGCGGGAATTTAAAGAGATGGCACTTGGATAAACTGACTAAACCAGAGGTTGTACAGAGTTTCAGGGAGAGAATAAGGGAACAGCTGACAAGAATGGGGGAAATAAATACAGTAGAAGAAGAATGAGTAGCTTTGAGGGATGGAGTAGTGAAGCCAGGAGAGGATCAAGTAGGTAAAAAGACGAGGGCTAGTAGAAATCCTTGGGTAACAGAAGAAATATTGAATTCACTTGATGAAAGAAGAAAATATAAAAATGCAGTAAATGAAGCAGGCAAAAAGGAATACAAACGTCTCAAAAATGAGATCGACAGGAAGTGCAAAATGGCTAAGCAGGGATGGCTAGAGGACAAATGTAAGGATGTAGAGACTCACTAGGGGTAAGATAGATACTGCCCACAGGTAAATTAAAGAGACATTTGGAGAAAAGAGAACCACTTGTATGAATATCAAGAGCTCAGATGGAAACCCAGTTCTAAGCAAAGAAGAGAAAGCAGAAAGGTAGAAGGAGTATATAGAGGGTCTGTACAAGGGCGATGTACTTGAGGACAATATTATGGAAATGGAAGAGGATGTAGATGAAGATGAAATAGGAGATATGATACCGCGTGAAGAGTTTGACCGAGCACTGAAAGACATAAGCCGAAACAAGGCCGAGGGAGTAGACAACATTCCATTAGAACTACTGCTAGCCTTGGGAGAGCCAGCCCTGACAAAACTCTACCATCGGGTGAGCAAGATGTATGAGTCAGGTGAAATAGCCTCAGACATCAAGAAGAATATAATAATTCCAATCCCAAAGAAAGCAGGTGTTGACAGATATGAAAATTACCGAACTATCAGTTTAATAAGCCACGGCTGCAAAATACTAACACGAATTCTTTACAGAAGAGTGGTAAAACTGGTAGAAGCCGACCTCGGGGAAGATCAGCTTGGATTCCGTAGAAATGTTGGAACGCGTGAGGCAATACTGACCCTACGACGTATCTTAGAAAATAGAGTAAGGAAAGGCAAACCTACGTTTCTAGCATTTGTAGACTAAGAGAAAGCTTTTGACAATGTTGACTGGAATATTCTCTTTCAAATTCTGAAGGCGGCAGGGGTAATATACAGGCATTGAAAGGCTATTTACAATTTGTCAGAAACCAGATGGCAGTTATAAAAGTCGAGGGACATAAAAGGGAAGCAGTGGTTGGGAAGGGATTGAGACAGGGTTGTAGTCTCTCCCCGATGTTATTCAATATGCATATTGAGAAACCAGTAAAGGAAACAAAAGAGAAATTCGGAGTAGGTATTAAGATCCGTGGAGAAAAAATAAAAACTTTGAGGTTCGCCGATGACATTGTAATTCTTTCAGAGACAGCAAAGGACTTGGAAGAGCAGTTGAACGGAATGGACAGTGTCTTGAAAGGAGGATATAAGATAAACATCAACAAAAGCAAAACGAGGATAATGTAATTTACTCGAATTAAAGCGGGTGATGCGGCGGGAATTAGATTAGGAAACGAGCCACTTAAAGTAGTAAAAGAGTTTTGCTATTTGGGGAGCAAAATAACTGATGATGATCGAAGTAGAGAGGATATAAAATGTAGACTGGCAATGGCAAGTGTTTCTGAAGGAGAGAAATTTGTTAACATCGAGTATAGATTTAAGTGTCAGGAAGACGTTTCTGAAAGTATTTGTACGGAGTGTAGCCATGTATGGAAGTGAAACATGGACGATAAATAGTTAGGACAAGAAGAGAATAGAAGCTTTTGAAATGTGGTGCTACAGAAGAGTGCTGAAGATCAGATGGGTAGATCACACAACTAATGAGGAGGTATTGAAGAGAATTGGGGAGAAGAAGAGTTTGTGGCACAACTTGACTAGAAGAGGGATCAAGGGATCACCAATTTAGTATTGAATGGTAGCGTGGAGGGTTAAAGTCGAAGAGGGAGACCAATAGATGAATACACTAAGCAGATTCTGAAAGATGTAGGCTGCAGTACGTACTGGGAGATGAAGTAGCTTGCACAGGATAGAGTAGCATGGAGAGCTGCATCAAACCAATCTCAGGACTGAAGACCACTACAACAACACCCCCTATCTTATCACTGTTAGCTCTGTGAGGTATGACTGTGTGGTTAATTGGGGGTGTACGTGCCATTATAAAATCAGCACAGCTTTCTTAGTTCTCGACAACAGTTTGTTCAGCTCTATTCAAAATATTGACGTGCGATTGGTCAGTCAGACCAACGCGCAAACTGTGTAATTTTCCACCGAACTATTGTTCGAGTTCTCTTTTGGTAAACTGGTAGGAGGCTATGAAGTGTTGGCAGAAGAGCCAACACCGTGTTGCTAGAGGAGGCCGAAATGCACGCTTTTAAGCTCACGCAGAGTGGCTTGAGGTCTGGAACAAGGTAAAGTAATTATCCTATAAAGAAAAGAACGTAGTTCTTGGAATACTTAACTTTAATCCACAATTGGAGAACATCGCTCTTGTTTAGACATTATTAACAATCTCAATAAAAACTGGTAATGGCGCCTTGCTAGGTCGTAGCAAATGACGTAGCTGAAGGCTATGCTAACTATCGTCTCGGCAAATGAGAGCGTGCCGGCCGGAGTGGCCGAGCGGTTAAAAGCGCTACAGTCTGGAACCGCACGAGCGCTACGGTCGCAGGTTCGAATCCTGCCTCGGGCATGGATGTGTGTGCTGTCCTTAAGTTAGTTAGGTTTAAGTAGTTCTAAGTTCTAGGGGACTTATGACCACAGCAGTTGAGTCCCATAGTGCTCAGAGCCATTTGAACCATTTTGAAATGAGAGCGTATTTGTCAGTGAACCATTCCTAGCAACGTCGGCTGTACAACTGGGGCGAGTGCTAGGAAGTCTCTCAAGACCTGCCGTGTGGTGGCGCTCGGTCTGCAATCACTGACAGTGGCGACACGCGGGTCCGACGTGTATTAGCGGACCGTGGCCGATTTAAAGGCTGCCACCTAGCAAGTGTGGTGTCTGGCGGTGACACCACAGGCTAAGTAACAGCCGATGGCATTTTTAGCATCCACTCGATTAGATGAAGCTTTTGGCGTCGCAGGGTCGCCTTACATGAGTAATGGCTAGTAGCCACCCCCACTCGGGAGACTGCATCAGAGCACAGTGTATGGGATGCTTTAGAAACTTTTTAGTACCAGCAAGTCGCAGTCTGATTGTGTGAGTTAAGCACGTGCTGCTCTCAAATTAACTTGGGATTCAACATTTTGGTTGGGAATTCTGTTAGACGTTTCGATTCGTAATGTAGGTAATCATTGCAGTAATTAAACTTCGTTTTTAAGGGAGTTATGTAGCGAAATTCCAAGTATAATAATTTCATCTATTCTCGACTTAGTTTTTGGAAGGACAGCTTGGTTTTCAGTATCTACCACGTTAGGTTTCCTCCATTGCGCTCTATAGATTTTCTTGAGCAGACTGGAAGGTCACAAGCCATATCTGACGGCAACCTCTCGAAGTTCGTAGGAATTATTCGTGAATCTATCCTCTAGTATCTTCTTTCCACAGCTGTAGCGAGTACTTGGGATTTTAAGGGCTTCGCAAGAACATCCGTATCCCATCTTTTGATGGCCGACAGAATAATGTCCACAGAATATCTTAAGGAATATACAACTATAAGAAACCATAATATTAAGGTCATTCTTGCCTATTAAATAATACCTAAATTAGAGGAGAGTATATTTCATCTTAATAAATGTCGTTTTCATGGGGTATGATATGCTAGTTTTTTCGACCATATAATTTCCACCGCTCCCTTTCACCTTTTGTTTTTAATGAGAATAGCTGTCCTGTTCGTGAAATACCTTTTTAAATTATCAATGAAATTCATTCCCAGATCACTCGTACCAAACTCGTTTGCTCAGATTCTCTTGCGCCCTTTGGATATACCGTCAAATGTCATTATATTCTCTTGCCGACTTCAGACTATATCGCTTTCAGTGGAATTTGTCAACAGAGATACACAAACTGTTCTTGATAAAAAGCACAGTAGCTCCACCAAGTCCAATACATATGGCCAGTGATATATCCCGCATTAGGAATAATGCCAAAGTTCAGATTTAGGTTAAATCTAACTAAAAGAACGATAGGCTTCTTTTGCACTAAGGTAACCAGTAATAAAACATGTGGCCAGTCTTTGATGTAAAAGAAAAACTCTGAGTGCCCAAAAATCCCAGATACACAGTTAGACTTGTTATGTGTGACATCAGGTGAATTGTGTCCCAGAATTTTAACTGGTACTGCACATTGGTTAGTAGGTACAGAGTTTTCTAAAAATCATAATGAATTGTTCGTACATGCATATCCACACGTTTGCTTCAGCCTAATTACCAGTAAAACATAGCGAGGTAATATGCGTAACTTTTCAGAACGATTTTCAGTACGTAATAATTGCAGATGACATAGTTACAACATATATTAACATGCAATTTCTCCAAGTGTTTTTCTCCTTGATGTGCTCAAAATGTGCAGAAGGTGTAACGGAAAGGACGTGGGGAGACGGAAAGAGTAGTGGTGAGGGGTGGGGAGAGGGGAGAAGGATAGTAAGGGAACTGAATTAGTCCGAATCATCTCAAGTTCGTCATAACACATTTTCTAGGAAATGGTATCATGATTTACGGTGGATTGCGATATGTGGCTTTTCGTATACGGTATATCTGAAAATGAATCTAACCTTCAGTGAGTTTCATATTAAACAGAAAGTGACGAATGCACTGAGAATGAACCGAGTTGGGCAAGCCTCTGTAACACCGTGCAAGTACCTTGTACTCAGCGATTTTCAAGGTCTCGCGCTTTGGCTCCAGTTCACCTTCGGAGTATAGAGGACTCGGCGAACTACTTACACTGGCCATGTGACCACACACGTCTACAGATAAGCAAGCGTCCTGTATACGGAACTCGCCTTACCGTGCTGACGTCAGGTAAATGTGAAGTTTTTCTTTTAGTGAAGGTCAAAATAAGTGTCACGTACATACTGGTAGCACTATTTACGTAACGCAAATCGGAATGCCTTATGTCATCAATAATACAGGGTGGGGCAAATGTAATTGCGCGGTCGAGTGGATATGACTGCACATGAATGTACGCATATAACCACATAACCGTGATGTGCATACCACGTGTACGCCCGCCACGTGATCCACACCGGTTCAATGCGGGCTGCGTCAGTGTGAGTGGAGCAGTGCAGAGCGGACGATGGTACTCACAGTGAAGCAGCGAGTGTTCGTTGTGGAAAGTTACGAGATAACAAAGTCGTGGAAACTGTGGGTCAGTTGTTTGGTGAGAAGTTCAGTGGTTTCAGAGCAAAGAGTGCCACGCAACGCTTAGTCCGAGAATGGTGTCACACACGATCTGTTTTGAGCAGGTGAAAAAACCGTTCAGAAACGTGCCCGCACACTAGAAAATGTAGCTGCAATTCACTAGAAAATACTTCAGAGTCCTACCAAATCAACCTGACGCCTGTTGCAAGAGATCGGCATGTCACGACGACCAAGTGGACGAATACTCCAACTCGACCTGCACACGCATCCCTAACGAATTTCTCTTGTTCATGCGTTACAACTGGCAGATGGTCCTCAGCGCCACCTCTTTTGTGAGTGGATGTTCACTGAGATAACACTGAATGACTTGGCCATGGATCTGTTTTTTATGTGTGATGAAGCATGGTTTCACTTGAGTGGTTATGTCAACTCACAGAATCATAGGTTCCCAGCAGCGGAGGGTCCTCATAACTTCCACGAAACACCTCTGCATGATCAGAAAGTTGGGGTTTGGTTTGCAGTGTCTGCACGCCGCATTACTGGTCCCATCTTCGTTCATCAGATTTCGGCGCGTTACATTGCCAACATTTTGAAACCATCTGTGGCACCATTGACGGAGCAGGATAAGACCTATAGTTACTTCCTATAGGGTGGAGAAACTGCCCATACAGCCGGCCGAACAGTGGAGCGTATTTACAAAATCTTTAAGCCTGAAAGAGTTATTAGCAGAGGTCAATATGGTCGCGTCACCAGATTTGTCAGTGTGCGATTACTTTGTGTGGGGAGCTCTCCGGCGTAAGGTGTATCGCAACAACACCCATAGGCTTTAAGAAACGCAGCGGAACGCTTCGGATGAGACGGTAGCAATTTCAGCAGTCCAGCTTCGATTCAACTTCAGGAACTTGCTGATCAGTGCCCAAAAAGGCCAAGAGATTAATGGTGGGCACTTTCAACATCTGCTATAGTCAGATTTCCTTTCTTTGTACCCTGGAACTATGTTCTCTGGGACGCTTTTACTTGCAAAACCCTGAATTGACAAACCCTGACAGTCGGATCTCTGTTCTCCGGGTCACTTTTATTTGTCCTACCCTGCATTTAAAGCCTCTGACAGTCGGAGCGATGGACTTTGCACTCTCAGGTGTCGACCATAACCCAAGCAGATTTTTTGGGCGTAAAGAGTGGTTTCTGACGATTTAAACCTCCATTCATCCTTTACAATTTTCGTTCTCCGTAGAGTCTCTGATCCACCCGAAGTTCATTCCGGGTAGGTAGTTGAAAACGAAAGGCCCGGTCTTTTCGTCAACCGAGGTACCTCTGTCTGTAATAACCTCGACGCAAACGGAATTTTCACACTCAAATATTATGCTTCCTTCCTATTGCGCACACATCCCTCTCTATCTGATAATGCTTTTTAAGATAGAGAACAGGTTGCGATGCTATTCGTTGTAAGTATGACTTACCACGGTATCTCACTGAACTGGGGGCTGTTACTCTCAGTTTGTATCGACCAGTCCTGTTGGTCAGTGCTCAGCTTACCCCAAGCAACCGTAAGAAAACCGCTCCTTTTCGCTTTGATTGCAGTGCAATAGACAGTCACACTGTTAGAGTGTCTGACTTACTGAAATAGATCGCGCCTGATAAGGCTGTTAATGTTTTCATGCCCTAAGAAAACATCATGCATAGCATTGGTTCAAATGGTTCAAATAGCTCTGAGCTCTATGGGACTTAACTTCTGAGGTCATCAGTCCCCTAGAACTTAGAACTACTTAAACCTAACGAACCTAAGGACATCACACACATCCATGCCCGAGGCAGGATTCGAACCTGCGACCGTAGCGGTCGCGCGGTTCTAGACTGTAGCGCCTAGAACCGCTCGGCCACACCGGCCGGCTCATGCATAGCATTGTCATCTGTTCTTAACTATAACTGTGACTTTGACAGTTTCGAATCGAAGAGTACAAATGCTTATATGATTCATTTAATAGCTGAAGTACACAGCTCATTGTTTCCGTTACACCCGCACTGCTCATCTAACCGTAATTTTGTATCAACACCCGGATAAACCAAAATTGTAATTTATGTTACATATAATATTTAACGCAACACTTCTACACTTGAATACTGGTGTTTTTAGTGGCCTACGCATAACTGCACGTTCGCCCACTGTCACCGGTAGACATTACTTAACTAATAATTGCTCGATGATACCCCAAAGTATTGGGTCTCCGAGACAAGATCGAAAGTGCCAAGATCCAAAATTATGCTAAACAAAAGGAGAAACTACTAGCAAAAATTTCTGCTTCAAATAAGAGCACGGGAATCTACGTTGCGGCACTCATGCACATCTTTAATGTGCTACGTTTATCTTCCTGTTGTCCCTGGAGCATGTGATGTTTGTAGGGCATTTGAAAGGTACCGCCAGAGCTGGGAAGTGTTCAGTAGCCGGTTGTTCACAAAAAAGTCCAGAATACAATTTGAAACCACTATTTCATATGTATATTTACACTCAGCAATCTAACAACGACTGTCGACTGTAAGTGCTCTTATTTCTCTGCTCTTTCCATCGTTACTTTACGAGATATACCGCAGAGAAAGTAACTTGCTGCCTGACTGTTCTCGGGACGTCCACGCTCGGTATTTTAACAGAAAACCTGTGTACAACGCACAATACTTCTTGTGGGGCGTCTCCCATTGGAGTTTGACCACCAGTGAAACGATCTCGCTTTTGCTGAACGGGATGCTCTTCTTTGGACCTTCTGTAACTACTCTACTTCAAAATGGTTCAAATGGCTCTGAGCACTATGGGACTTAAAATCTGAGGTCATCAGTCCCCTACATCTTAGAACTACTTAAACCTAACTAACCTAAGGACATCACACACATCCATGCCCGAGTCAGGAATCGAACCTGCGACTGTAGCAGCTGCGTGCGGTTCCGCACTGAAGGGCCTAGAACCGCTCGACCACAGCGGCCGGCCAACTCCTCTAGTAATCCAACCTAGTGATGGTACTCAAGAATCGGTAAAAGAGTGCGAATATAATTATTTCATGCATGAATTACATTTCCTTACGATTCTCTCGGTGTGTCTCAGTCTGACATCTGTTTTTCTTGCAACTTTATAAGCGTATTTCACTTCAGATCGTCTCGGATGAGTACTTTTAGATATTTTATAATTGTTAATGTTTTCAATGGATAGTAGCCAATATTGAAATCGAACAGTAATGGCTCATTCTATCTATTTACATGCTATACATTCGATTTATTTACTTTTAGGGTCAACTGCAAATCCGTGCATCAATCGTTGATCTCTGTAAGTCTCAGTCACTTTGCTACACATTCCTGACATTGTAGCTTCCCTGTATACAACAACAAACTCAAAGAACAGCCTCACGGAGCTCCGCCATATTATTTACATATATCATGAACAGAAAAAGCTCTGCAGCACGCCATTCGAGTGCTCCTAATGTTTGTTTACTTCTGCAAACTCATCATAATTGAACTCTCCCCGCTAGGAAAGTCTGAATTCAATCTGAAACCTGCTCGTATGCTCTACAAGCTATTGACAGCCCAGCTAGTCTAGTCATCTTGTAACGTCCCCCCGGTTAGTGAGTAGTTAAAAATGGTTTAAATATCTGTGACTATCTTGCTTTCGGTGTCCCTCGACGACTGCATACATGAGCTAAAATATGGTTGTTCAATAAATACCGGATTTCACTACAATGATATGCCGGCCTTGTGGCCGAGCGGTTCTAGGCGCCTCAGTCCAGAACCCCGCTGCTGCTACGGTCGCAGGTTCGACTCCTGCCTCGGGCATGGATGTGTGTGATGTCCTTAGGCTAATTAGTTAGGTTTAAGTAGTTCTAAGTTTAGGGGACTGATGACCTCAGATGCTAAGTCCCATAGTGCTTAGAGCTATTTTAACTACAATGTTGAAGGCCACAACTGAAGTAAAGTAAGTACGTAGAAAATTATAAACAGCCGACCAGTTGCAATGGATAAAGAATTCTTTACCTAGGTTTCAACAAATTTAAATTTGTCTTCTTCAGAAGGTGGCCTAATGACAATGAACATCATAGCTTACATTAGAAAGGTATGAAACTTAAGTCAAGAATAGATTTTAACACAAATTAGAGAGCTCTTCCATTACAAAATATGAGAACGACGACTGGTACTTACAATTTTACATTAGTATGGACTGATGTATCATCGCCGTTTTTACAAATGTCTGCATAGATCCATTTGTCAAAATTAAAATATAGCCCTAAAAATAGGGTTTGTCACGTAAATATAAATTAGTACATGGAAGTTGCAGAGATCACAACCGACTGAGTGTAATCGGCCAGCGTAGTTACTCTGCGGCCAGGGCAGGTGGCGCTCATAGCGCGAACCATGTGCCGATTGGCGTACAAAGGCAACGTGTAAATTATCAGTATTAATAACGTCCTTAGATAAAGTAACAATAAAAAGAAGGAAAGCGTTTAACACTCCCGTTCTAACAGTATGGGAGCCTTTGTACAATTAATGTAGTTATACATCAAAAAGGCAGGTGGCGCTTACGCCGAGAGAGTTACGTACAGTGGCATATACAGCCAGAATATAAAAATTACTTTACAATATTAGTGAAGCCCACACACGGTATATATGTCAGAACTTTAAAATTGACAATAATGGCTCTTAAGACAGAATTACGAACCCTAGTCCACAATCCAGTTAATACACATTCGCAGGGAACCAACGTTTTAAAGCCAGACAAAATCACATAAGGGCCGATGTAGTGGCAGCCATACATCGTGAGAAAACCACATTACATAAAGGGTAGTGAGCTTAAAGATTTGAAAGTGCATCATAGCTTCCTGAGAAAATAGACCACTGAGGTTACCAGCATTAATGTTATACCATAAACAGTACAGGTTTAAAGCCTTCGAAAAATTGTCCACAAGCAAGGTTCAACTGGTCGTTCAGTATATTACCGTCTTTGAGCTCTAGATGTTTAAAAATTTGTAACTCTTCCCACAGATCTAGTCTACGCCCTTTGACTTATCTGTGTAGGATAACAGTGTCTTCTAACTGCTTAGGCGTATGGCCGGCTATCAAGAGGTGTTCAGCAAAAGTAGAGCTGTGTATATTCGCTCCTTTTTTACGTAATAGGTGTTCTTTATATCTTGTTTTCACAGCTCTGCCTGTTTGACCAATATAATATGAAGAGCAGTTATTACAGGTTAGTTTGTAAACACCTGAATTGGAAAACCAATCGCTGGCAATCTCTACTGAATGTACAAGATTTCTTTTTAAACTGTTATCTGTAGAGAAGGAGACATTACAGTTATATTTTTTCTTTAGAAGACGTTTAATCCTATACGATATATTACCCAAGAAAGGAATGGAAATAAATTTTTTAGCTTCTTTGCTATCAGTGGGGAGGTTGTTGCCCAAAGTCGAACAGTTTTGGGAAATTGTCTTATTGAACAAGTAATCGATCATATTCTGATTGCACCCATTATTAGCCGCAATCGCTTTGATGACATTCAATTCCTTTTGTTGATCAGCAGGACTTTTCTGAACACATAAAAATCACATTAATATTCAAATTGCAGAAATAAGCTTTCTAACAGTACTGAACGATCAATTATGTATATTTTGTTAATGAGACTCGAAATTTAATTCCTACCGTTTACAGATAACGAGAACGAAATATATTATTCTTTTATCTAAACATTTTCCATATATTAATTTCCTCAATCTGATTTTGATTCTTTATGGTAAAAAGGGTATTGTAGCTACTATTGTTGGGTATTGCTATTATTCTTCTAAAAGCCTTTTTCCTATTAACGAAAAGTAATTGAATTTGATTAGTGCTGGAGATATAAGAGTATTGATCTAGTAATACATAATGCAGGGGTGGTAACCATAAGCCTGGAATGTTACAATCTCTCACAGGAAATGCCTATGGCAGCAGGTGAACAATAACTGCCTCACATCAGCCAACCACCTGATCTCTTTTAAATATTGCTCAAAATCGCACCACTCAAATAGAATAAAGCGCGTTTTTGTGCATATCAGCTTAGGTTTCACAGTACTTTAGGAACTTTCCAGATGTTCCTCAATGGAGAGAGTTACTGGAATGTCTTTAAAAGATTATATTTCTATGTTCCGGTTAGGTCGGGAAAATTCTCATTCTTTACATTTCGCCAATAATTAGTTTTGGTCAGTGCCTACAGTTAGATCTATTTAAATGAAACAAAAATTTCTTTTAAATTGTAAGAGTCGATATATTGGGTTGCTGCATAAGTTCGTAATTTTTTTTGTAAGTTTAATAACCATAATAGATACACACAACAGAGACTATAGTCATCAATAGTCTACCAGTGCTGCGGTAACTTTCCGATTCAGTGACCTCAAGAAGCACATGATTTTGAGGCGCAGAACTCGTCGAGACATCTTCGGAGCGCATTTTCATCTGGAAAGTAAGTTCCTTGATTCTTGTTCGATAGAGAGGGGAAATACTTATAGTATTTTTTCTCAGTCTAGCAGAATGCGAGCGGGCATTATCGTAGAGTAGCATCACTTCACGCAGTCTTCCTGGTCATTGTTCTTGCATTGCGTCTGCAAGACATTTCTGTTGTTGAGAATAAATGACAGCAGTGATGGTTACACCTCGGGAAACCAATCCGCAGAGCACTACACCGTCACTGTTCCACCTGATGCGTAAGGTTGCGGATGCACGCAGGTCTTTGTATGGGGAGTTGCTGCTTTGTCTGGACTCGACTATTCCTTTCTTTTCCTTACGTTAGCTTACAGACACCATTTCTTCTCACCAGTGATGATACGGGATAGCAATGGTCGGTGTTGTTCACTAGCCAACTAATAACAAGCAGGCAGAGATAAACAAGTGTCACCCACTGATTTTGTGATTTTGGTTTAGAGAATGCGGTACCCAAACACCCAATTTTTGAACCTTATCCACTGTATGCAAATGTCTCATGATGGTGAGTTGATCACAGTTCCTCACATTTACCAGTTCTCGAGTACATTGTCATAGATCATTGTGGATTAACTCGTTTAAACGATCTTTATCAAACTCCAAAGGTCTTCCTGAACATGAAGAGTCACTAATATCAAAACGATCCTCCTTGAAACGAGAAATCTTGTCGTGATTTGTTCAGTGGCACTATCTCCATATACAGTGCGAATGTTTTTGGCAGCCTCCGCTGCTGTCTCCCCTCTACTGAGCTCGAACAGAAGGATACGTCGGAAATGTTCCGATTTCTCCACTTGACACTCGATTTTTCTGGCATCCACAGCATCACTTTCCATCTCCAAATGACGAAATGACAATATTGAAACTCAAATAGCAACAGTGAAATACAAATAAAAAATGACACTCGATAAATAAACCCATAGCAACCCGAATACCAACATGTAAATCAGTAAGAGTAACACATAGGACATGGTAATATACGGTGCGTATCATACTATCCCATACTAAAATATTCAACACGAAGTATTACGTCACAATTACACCATACAGTAACACTGCATCACCGGGCACTGAGGACAAAAGGGACACTTAAGCTGCAAGCTGCACAGGAGGCTTCTCCTAAAAGCCTATAGGTGGAACTTAACTCCATTGTTTGTTGTGCTCAGGAAGGATTGCCTCATGCAAGGATTGCCTCATGCAAAGTCTGATAGATAGCGAGAGGGATGCCGCCAAGTCGCGAGCACCTACAAGACACTTGAGCAAAGCACAGTCATCGCAATTACCTACAACTGGGTTTGTTGTTGCGTGGCTGCTTCTTTACAACTGAGCAATGTAGACAAACGAAGCAAAGCTCAGCGATATACAGGTACAATTGATTAGGGAGACAACACTGGCAACCAGATCGTATTTTCACTCTGCACGAAGACTGGAAGGCATGGTTATGCAGCAACAGTCATTCATTAGCAGGTTTTACCAATTGCTCCCACCAATGACAAAGTCGGTAAAAAAAGAAAATTCTGGGTTCAAATAGCTCTAAGCACTATGGGACTTAACATCTGAGGTCATCAGTCCCCTAGACTTAGAACTACTTAAACCTAACGACATCACACACATCCATGCCCGAGGCAGGATTCGAACCTGCGACCGTAGCAGCAGCGCGGTTCCGAACTGAAGCGCCTAGAACCGCTCGGTCACAAAGGCCGACAAAATTCAGCCCGCTGAAGAACAGAATGAGGGAGATCATAGGCAAAACTGTCAAGTAGGAGCAACCAGGTGACGATCAGTCGGTCAGTGATCAGTCAGACAGTGACGAGTCATTCTGTCAGTCGAGTAGTGGGTCAGGTAGTGAATAATATGAACAGTTTTCCGCAGAACTCAGAAGCACCAGTCTCTCTCTTGCAGATGGCGGACAGATACGCTGAAATATAGTCACATTGATTTCAGAACCTTCGGAACTATGCTGCAAGACAACCTGTTTGGCCTCAATGATTTTAAGGCAGCCATGGGATTTCGAGGAGGCAATGCATCCGATTTCAGTTCTTTTCCCATTCGGACAAATATCTAAAGAGGGCGCATGGATCGAAAGGTCTACAGTCAATTGGAAAAACCATTTTGTTAGAAGTGTTGTTATAGTCTTTTACCGGTGTAATAATACTACATTTACACAAATAAAGGGGTTAAAAACATTTTTCTTATTGACAAAAATTGTCCTAGATGCACTGTTTCGCCATCCATGAAAATTTTGACGCTAGTAATGTTCAGAGATGGAGTTCCAACTCCCTTGTGATGGGTATTGTTATAGAGATGTAGCTGAAAATGTCGACCGTTTTCATCAATCCACGACTGTCATCTGCGTCAGACAGTTGTCTAACACACTCAAGCCAATCACGTGTTTCACGAATAATGCACTGTTTATGGGTCACATAAAATTGCTCATTAGATATATTGTGTATCACGTCAACACTCCCAATCGAGTTTCTATTTGTCTCGTGACTGAGAATGTTGACGTGGTACAATGTACCTAATGAGTAATTTCACGTAATTGACATATAACTGCCTTTGATAATGATAGAAAATCGAAACGCGTAAAGTGTCTTTGGAAATAAAAAGTGTGTGGTCAAGACATAAGAAAAGTTATTAAACTGCATCCAAATGGCCACTTCGTCTCACAGCATTTTCATGCAAATTGCAGCTGAAGTGGAGAAGTTAGTGATGTCGGATGTTGGGGTTTGGAGCGATGTCGATGTTCTCACTCATGCCGAATGTTTTCCATTACGTGCACGCCAGTTCATTTCAGGATTATTATTGTCCTCAAACAACTGCTGCTTTATGACAGGTAGAATTCTCATGCTGCAACAATCATCGTCAACGAACGGTTCCCCTGTCGTACGCAGTACACAATGATGTAAAATGCATATACAGGTTGGTCGGAAATTCTCGTTACAGACTTCTAAGACTTGTCGAGGGGAGTGAGTACGTCGTACTTTGCCGGCCGAAGTGGCCGTGCGGTTAAAGGCGCTGCAGTTTGGAACCGCAAGACCCCTACGGTCGCAGGTTCGAATCCTGCCTCGGGCATGGATGTTTGTGATGTCCTTAGGTTAGTTAGGTTTAACTAGTTCTAAGTTCTAGGGGACTAATGACCTCAGTAGTTGAGTCCCATAGTGCTCAGAGCCATTTGAACCATTTTACGTCGTACTTTGAATAGGAACCCATGTCCGGAAACGTCATCCAACGAGATTACAGAGTGTCAAAGTTATAGACGCGGGCATCTGTAAATGTACTTATACACAGGGTGATACCGTGATGACGTTACAGACTTTCTAGGATGATGGAGAACGATAAATGTATTAATTTGAAGTAAGAATCCCCGTGCCGGAAACGAACGAGTCGAAAGTTATAAACAAAAACCGTTCTGATACCTCTGAAGTTGAATACACGTACCGGTTCTTGTGTTGCGAATAGTGTAGGGTTAGTAACTTTCAGTGGTGGTAGTGTGGACAAAAATGAGAAAGAAGTCCAATAAATGTGGACTCTAAAGTGCGTACCTTAACAGCTATGAACACTTGCTCATTAGAGGAGATGTGTTTCACATTAGCGAAGATGTGTTTCACATTAGCTCCTCAGGTATGCAATTTAGAGCCCACGTTTATTGGACATTTTTTTCATTTTTGTCCACACTACCACCACTGAAAGTTACCAACCCTACACTATTCCCAACACAAGAACCGGTACGCGTATTCAACTGTCAGAGGTATCAGAAAGGTTTTTGTTTATAACTTTCGACTCGTTCGTTTCCGGTACAGGGATCCTTACTTCAAATTAATATATTTATCGTTCTCCATCATCCTAGAAAGTCTGTAACATCATCGCGGAATCACCCCGTGTATACGTACGTTTACAGACGCCCGCGCCTATAACTTTGACGCTCTGTAGTCTTGTAGGATGACGTTTCCGGGCAGGGGCTCCTATTCTAAGTATTATGTACTCACTCCCCTCTACAAGTCCTAGAAGTCTGAAACGGGAATTTATGACCACTCTGTATACCGCTCCGCTTTTAGCATTTGCTTATGCGCAGAGGGGACCACTTCCGAACAAGGAGAAACGCCTCAATACCATAACACAGCCATCTCACTGTTGGCTCCACACATGACTGCAGGTAATGTTTCCTAAGCAAACGCCAAACTCAGAACTTTCCGTCAGATTGGCACAGGGCGTAGAGTGATTCATCATCTGCCCAGTGGTGTTGCTCATTACTCCCCGTCAAGCGTCAATTATCACTGGCAACAGATATGTGTGACTTACATGGAATTGATTGACCACTGTTCTACAATATTTTTAAATCTCTACACACTGCCCTTGTGGTAGCTGCATAGCTGGCAGCAGTATGTGACTTACGAGAACTTATTTCATCTGATTTGATGCAATGTTGTACAACTACCCTTCGCAATGCTGGACGCCCCCTGTTTGTCAGTACACGCGACCTGCCTAGTATCGGTTTAGCTGTGATTGTTCCTTTGGCTTCCACTTCAGAATTATATCACCTACAGTCAACTTGGGTAGTTTTAGCACGATTTAAATGTCTACTTCTACATCTACATCTACATGGATACTCTGCAAATCACATTCAAGTGCCTGGCAGAGGGTTCATCAAACCGCCTTCACAATACTCTATTATTCCAATCTCGTATAGCGCGCGGAAAGAACGAACTCCTATATCTTTCCGTGCGAGCTCTGGTTTCCCTTATTTTATCATGGTGATCGTTCCTCCCTATGTAGGTCGGTGTCAACAAAATATTTTCTTATTCGGAGGAGAAAGTTGGTGATTGGAATTTCGTGAGAAGATTCCGTCCCAACGAAAAACGTCTTTCCTTTAATGATTTCCAGCCCAAATCCTGTATCATTTCTGTGACACTCTCTCCCATATTTCGCGATAATACAAAACCTGCTGCCTTTCTTTGAACTTTTTCGATGTACTCCGTCAGTCCCATCAGGTAAGGGTCCCACACCGCGCAGCAGTGTTCTAAAAGAGGACGGACAAGCGTAGTGTAGGCAGTCTCCTTAGTAGATCTGTTACATATTCTAAGTGCCCTGCCAATAAAACGCACTCTTTGGTTTTCCTTCCCCACAACATTTTCTATGTGTTCCTTCCAATTTAAGTTGTTCGTAATTGTAATACCTAGGTATTTAGTTGAATTTACGGCCTTTAGATTAGACTGATGTATCGTGTAACCGAAGTTTAACAAGTTCCTGTTAGCACTCATGTGCATGACCTCACACTTTTCGTTATTTAGGGTCAAAAGCCACTTCTCGCACCATTCCGACATCTTTTCTAAATCGTTTTGCAGTTTGTTTTGATCTTATGATGACTTTATTAGTCAATAAACGACGGCGTCATCTGCAAAAAACCGAAGGCGGCTGCTCAGATTGCCTTCCAAATCGTTTATATAGATAAGGAACAGCAAAGGTCCTATAACACTACCTTGTGGAACGCCAGAAATCACTTCTGTTTTACTCGATGACTTTCCGTGACCTCTCTGACAGGAAATCACAAATCCAGTCACACAATTGAGACGATATTCCATAAGCTCGCAATTTCTCTACGAGCCGCTTGTGTGGTACAGTGTCAAAAGCCTTATGCAAATCCAGAAATACGGAATCGATCTGAAATCCCTTGTCAATAGCACTCAACACTTCATGTGAATAAAGAGCTAGTTGTGTTTCACAGGAACGATGTTTTCTAAACCTATGTTGACTGTGTGTCAATAGACCGTTTTCTTCGAGGTAATTCATACTGTTCGAACACAATATATGTTCTAAAATCCTGCTGCATATCGACGTTAATGATATGGGATTGTAATTTAGTGGATTACTCCTACTACCTTTCTTGAATATTGGTGTGACCTGCGCAACTTTCCAGTCTTTGGGTACGGATCTTTCGTCGAGCGAACGGTTGTATATGATTGTTAAGTATGGAGCTAATGGATCAGCATACTCCGAAAAGAACCTAATTGGTATACAGTCTGGACCAGAAGACTTGCTTTTATTAAGTGATTTAAGTTGCTTCACTACTCCGAGGATATTTACCTCTACGTTATTCATGTTCTAATTCTAGAATATTTACTTCGTCTCATTTTGTGAAGGCATTTCCTGATGAATTTGTTACTAAGGCGACGTCCAGTGAATAGTCTACGTTTGAGGTCACTAAACTCTCCTTACCGAATGATTCTACTATTACTGCTTCTGTCTAACAACACAATACTACCTTCCCACCTTCTTTTATACTGGAGTCCGCTTCTCGTGACATCTAGTGGTCGATTCTGCATTATTTGCAAGCTCTATGAACCAGAAATTACATATTTTCGCATCTAAATTGTCTGTATTACCTATTAAAATACACGCAGCTCACTTATTGTCACTACTTAAATAATAAACGACCTCATCTACAACCCGTTGCCCATTACCTGACGCCTGATGCCTGACGTGCGACATGTAACGCGTGGTATGTGACACGTGATGCGTAACGCGGTCGTGATAAGCGGTTAGGGGTTACGCTTTCATATGGTCAATATCAACCTTTTACGATACTAGCAGCGGGACTCTGAATTTTCTTTGCTGCCTATTCAAGGCTATTTGACAAGGATTTCAAATGCTGGAAGAGTACTCTAGAATTGGTCGCATTAGCATCTTATATGCGATTTTCTTTCACATACATTGTAAGACATTTCCAGTGGCAGATGTGGACTCTGACACAATCTGTTGGTTATGAACTGCAGATTAAAACTGAAGAAACTGCAAAAAGGTGGGAATTTTAGGAGAGGGGATCTTGATAAACTGACAGAACCAGAGGTTGTAGAGAGTTTCAGGGAGAACATTAAGGAACGATTGACAGGAATGGGGGAAAGAAATATAGTAAAGAAGAATGGGTAGCTCTGAGGAATGAAATAGTGAAGGCAGCAGAGGATCAAGTAGGTAAAAAGACGAGGGCTAGTAGAAATGCTTAGGTAACAGGAGATATATTGAATTTAATTAATGAAAGGAGAAAATATAAAAATGTAGTAAATGAAGCAGGCAAAAAAGAATACAAACGTCTCAACAATGACATCGACAGGAAGTGCAAAATGGCTAAGCAGGGATGGCTACAGGATACATGTAAGGATGTAGAGGCTTATCTCACTAGGGGCAAGATAGATACTGCCTACAGGAAAATTAAAGAGACTTTTGGAGAAAAGAGAACCACTTGTACGAATATCAAGAGCTCAGATGGAAACCCAGTTCTAATGAAAGTAGAGAAAGCAGAAAGGTGGAAGGAGTATATGGAGGGTCTGTACAAGGGCGATGTACTTGAGGACAATATTATGGAAATGGAACAAGATGTAGAAGAAGAAATAGGAGATATGATACAGCGTGAAGCGTTTGACATAGTACTGAAAGACCTGAACCGAAACAGGGTCCCGGGAGTACACAACATTCCATTAGAACAACTGCTAGCCTTGGGAGAGCCAGCCCTGACAAAACTCTACCATCTGGTGAGCAAGATGTATGAGACAGGCGAAATACCCTCAGACTTCAAGAAGAATATAATAATTCCAATCCCAAAGAAAGCAAGTGCTGAGAGATGTGAAAATTACCGAACTATCAGAATAATAAGCCACGGCTGCAAAATACTAACACGAATTTTTTACAGACGACTGGAAAAACTGGTAGAACCCGACCTCGGGGAAGATCAGTTTGGACTCCGTATAAATGTTGGAACACGTGAGACAATACTGACTAGAAAATAGATTAAGGAAAGGCAAACCTAAGTTTCTAGCGTTTGTAGACTTAGAGAAAGTTTTTGCCAATGTTGACTGGAATATTCTCTTTCAAATTCTAAAGGTGGCAGGGGTAATATACAGGGAGTGAAAGGCTATTTACAATTTGTACAGAAACCAGGTGGCAGTTATAAGAGTCGAGGGGCATGAAAGGGAAGCAGTAAAGGAAACAAAAGAAAAATTCGGAGTAGGAATTAAAATCCATGGAGAAGAAATAAAAATTTTGAGGTTCGCCGATGACACTGTAATTCTGTCAGAGACAGCAAAAGACCTGGAAATGCAGCTGAATGGAATGTACAGTGTCTTGAAAGGAGGATACAAGATGAACATCAACAAATGCAAAACTAGAATAATGGAATGTAGTCGAATTAAGTCGGGTGATACTGAGTGTATTAGATTAGGAAATGAGAACTTAAAGTGGTAAATGAGTTTTGCTATTTGGGGAGCAAAATAACTGATGATGGTCGAAGTAGAGAGGATATAAATGGCAAGGAAAGCGTTTCTGAAGAACAGAAACTTGTTAACATCGAGTATAGATTTAAGTGTCAGGAAGTCGTTTCTGAAAGTATTTGTATGGAGTGTGGCCATGAATGGAAGTGAAACATGGACGATAAATAAGTTTGGACAAGAAGAGAATAGAAGCTTTCGAAATGTGGTGCTACAGAAGAATGATGAAGATTAGATGGGTAGATCACATAACTAATGAGGAGGTACTGAATAGAATTAGGGAGAAGAGAAATTTGTGGTACACCTTGACTAGAAGAAGGGATCGGTTGGTAGGACATGTTCTGAGGCATCAAGGGATCACCAATTTAGTACTGGAGGGCAGCGTGGAGGGTAAATATCGTATAGGGAGACCAAGAGATGAATACACTAAGCAGATTCAGAAGGATGTGGTTGCAGTAGGTACTGGGAGATGAAGAAGCTTGCACAGGATAGATTAGCAATGAGAGCTGCATCAAACATCAAAATCGCATTTTCCTATGCTGTTTCAAGAAATCTAATACTGATATGAAATGATCACCGGCTTCATACAGCTTCTTGGTGTTGTTTGCCAGCAACAGACATGCATCACTAAATATACTGTATCACTAAATATACTGTGCGACATGCTAAAACCACTCATCACTAATCTTGTAATCAGATATTAACATCTTATTTATGTTTGTTATCGGTATTATTGTGCATTCAATCGCGTTTGAAGAGAGCTTCCATTAACTACACCACATGGAAACTTTGTTTTAAAGTTCTTGCTTTACCTAACGCTCGTCCAATGTCGATACTTCCCCGTACTTAAGTGACATTCGACACGCACAAAAATCAGAAAACCTAAACATTAGAATTTTGATTAGTTATCTCTAAAACTGTGATATTCCCTTGTTAACACAACTGTATTACAGGAAATTCAGCGATCAGTGGAGATCACGCCAGCAACAGACATGTAGCTAAGAACGGCGGGACACACGAGATGTAACGGTATTCCCCTTTGTAGTCGCCGGAGAGATCGAGCGAAGCGTCCTTGTGCGGAGCTCCTTTCACTGCGAGTAAAACAATTGCGGAGAATTATCGTAATCATTAAAGAAGGCCGTGAACTAGAAGGGGACCGCGTACGCACACACACACACACACACACACACACACACACACTCACACACACATTCATTAGAGCGAGCATTATGAAAACGTAGCTTTATGTGTGTTTGACATGGAGAAAGGTGAGCAGCAGCTGATGCAAGAAGAGTTTGTGCTGAAGACATTCACTCACGAATATAGCACAGAACCTGCAATTTTAAATTGCAAGCTGTAATTTCACAGTGGCCATGCTGAGCCCCCACTTCCGTCAATTTCATTTATAGTGAAGAGGCACCTACCGTAAACTTCGTTGAAATCGGTGATTACTAGTAGGTGCGGTCCCCATGTTAGTAGGTAAAGTTTTCATTCGGAGCCAGCGACCAGAAATGCACCATTTGTACGTAACATAAGTTTCTGTGGTGTCGTAAGCACAGCGCGCAGCACCACGGACATCGATAGATCGACAACCCACTCCAGGATAGCCCATACAGTGTAAATATCTCTGGAGTGAGCATATCCTACCGCTCGAGTTCTCCATCAAACCGGGCTAGTCACGTGGTATTGGGACGTAGCCGCTTGTCTGCAATTTGTGGTAACAGCGAAACTTTATTATTACACGTATTCACTTGTTTTTACATACGTTCCTACACGTTTTAGTAGTAATAACAGCCATGGTGCAGTATTGTTGTTGCTACGGATGTAAAGAAAAGTACGTGAATCGAGGACCAGTTACTTTTTTAGGCACGTACAACAAATCTCTAAGAGTGAATATCTTATTGATGTGAGGCGCTTTATATGTTTAAAAATATCGAGACGTAGTATTATACTGTCTTTTACTGTAGAGCAAATTTCTCCGGTTTTTTTTTCCATTTGTGTACGAGAGAAATGCTATAAATTTGCAAGTGCGTTTAAGCTGCCTGTCAGTGTTTACGTATTAGTGCTATGTTCATCTGCTGATAAAATTTATATAAGACAGTGTCATTGTAACATAACGAATTGGAATAAAGATTCGACAGTATGAATGAGTGCAATAGAAAACCTGAAAAGGTATTTTTGGCTATCACTTCTTTTCCCGCACCCGAGAAAACGTAAGTGAAGTAGAACTCAGCTGTCATACTGTGGCGAAAAAGCATCATACCCTTGCACCTCACAGCTTTAAAACTATTTCAGTTCCAGGTACAAAATTGTTAAGATGTCTATAAAATGCATATACCAAGTTTCAGGACACTTCTGAAGGTGATTTATCTGTTGTAGCGAAGTAGTAACACTCAAAATACGCTAAGCGCTATACGAACTAACATGCGCCATATCAGTACCACGTGACTTGAGCAGCAGGAAATGTTGCGGACAGATTTCTCATTCTGCGCATCCCAATGCTCACTCTATTGATATTTATACTCTATGGTATAGCCCAGCGATTGCTGCACCAAGAAGTCGCAGCGGTGGCGCCGTCATAAAAGTGACACGCGCCGGCTTTAAAACAGATCGGGCAGTTCCAAGTCAGCTCGACTACCGAGAAGACCGCGTTCTACTTGTTTACTTCGAACAGCATCGTCTGCTTCTAGCGAGGCCACACCAGTCCGTCTTCAGTGAACATTCCAGTCGATAGCAATGATTGCTTCACGAGGATAAAGAGTGTGTTGCACAGTATCTATATTTTCTGAAACCGTTCTATGTGTCAATAGATCTTTTTCTTCGAGGTAGTTCATAATCTTCAAACACAGTATAAGTCCGAAAATCCTGCTACAAATCGACGTGAGTAATATTGGTCTGTAAATTCAGCGGATTACTCCTATTTCCTTTCTTGAGGGTTGGTGTCGTATGTGCAGTTTTACAGTCTTGGAGAATGTTTCGAATATTTCTCGACGCATTCTCTTCCACGTGACGAAGGAGGTCCTCTTCAACGTCTAGGTCACTCCTTTTAGTCTGCGGATGTACCAGTTTCTCCCAACTGTTGTTGTAGTCTGGCGAAAATGGTGTGTGCCGTCCTGATTTCAACAAGGACTGGCAATAGCACCCACTTTTGTGCGTACGGTGAAACGGGAAACTTGAAAGTGATCATCAAAATTACTTTATATCTGTACGGTACACTTCCGGACATGAGTTCCTTATCAAAACTGTATCTACTAAATCCCGTCAACAACCCCTAGGAGCCTGTAAAAGGGTTTGCGAAACACCCCATATATATAAACTCCGTCCAAACAGGTCTTAAGGCCCCACGGTACCGACTGACCGCCGTGTCATCCTCAACCCACAGTTGTCACTAGATGCGGATATGGAGGGGCATGTGGTCAGCACACCGCTCTCTCGGCCGTTGTCAGTTTTCGTGACCGGAACCCCTACTTCCCCATCAAGTAGCTCCTCAATGGGCTTCAAAAGGATTGAGTACAGTCGTAGTTTGTAACTATTTAAGTTTTTTCATATAGTTCAATAATTGTCACTCCGTACGAAGTCACATATGCCACAATCGTACAAGGAGGGAAAGCTTTGCTCATCCCACAAGTCAATACTGTACAGAACCGGATCCATTTTTACGTAAGGTTATAAAATTTGTCCAAATATTGAGGATAGGTGTCTTTTGTGAGCTTTCCAGATTTTATGGCTTTTGCGTACACATTATCGTGGCGTTCAATTAACTGGTTTACGCTGTCGGTCTCGAGGACCGAATTTGCCCCTTACTTCTTGGAGACATGCAGAACGCTACGTATTTCCGAAAAGTGTTTATTCGTAGCGGGCAATGTATTAGTGCGCTAGTTCACGAGTACAAAATACTTATGGAGATGGACGACCCAGATGACGAGCGAAGAATCGACTCTAGATAAATCTAAAATGAAAGACTCGTGGGTGTTCGATTGTTTAACAGAGGCTAGAAACAATGAAATTGTTGTTACTACAGGAACGTAGCTGCAGAGGGCAATGGTTGCAGCAACCTCATTGCTATCTCAAAGTTTTGAATACAGGGCCTCGGCCACCTGGTGCGATCCTTTCAAGGGGAAATGCAGAAATGGGCAGCGTCATGTCACCAAATACGTCAGCACAAAAGACAAGCGTACGTTTGGTGAATTATTGGCAACAGCAAGACTGTTTCAATTTCAAACCACTACTGTAATTCCCGAAATCAACCCTAATTTTATTATGCGTACAGATCAGACAGAGTGTATCAAATGTCTAGTAAGAGAACGTTATCATTTTGAGTTGAGAAAGATACTGAAACAGCTGTCGGCCAACTGAAACAAAGAAATCTTTCATTAGTTTGTGGGCAAATTTTTGCGATCTTACGTAGAGCTGGAGCTGTGTCTGAATATTATTGGTTCGTGAAATGAGCAAAGATAAAACCGGAATATCGACTTGTTGATTAAAAGCATTCCAACCTCACAGCATGCCATTGTCTCTACGACGTATACTATTACTGACAGATCAAGAATTAACATTCGCCCATTACAGAGGTGCCCTATCCTCATCTTACATCAATCGGAAATCACAGGCAGAAGTAACTCAACTAATAAAATATATGCATGGATCCTTAATAAACTGCAGGCTTCAGCTTTCGAGAAAATGCCTTGATACGTGCGGTTTGCCGGGAAATTATCAACAGATAGCGAGGTACACTCCTAGAAAGAAAAAGAGCGGCGCACCACGAAGGATTATCCGAATGTGAAAGAAATCGGCAGATGTGACGTACATGTACGGAAAAACAAAAAAACTGGATGATTTATTCAAGAGAAAGAGCGTCACATAGGGAGCACGTCAATAACGCGTTGGTCCACCTCTGGCCCTTATGCAAGCAGTCATTTGGCTTGACATTGATTGATGTTGGATGTCCTGAAGGATATTGTGCTAAATTCTGTCCAATTTGCTCGTTAGATCGTCAGAATACCGAGCTGGTTGGAGGGCTTTGCCCATAACGTTCCAGGAGTTCTCAAATGGGGAGACATCAGGCGACATTCCTGGGAATGGTAGGGTTGGTTAGTGCAAAAACAAGCAGAAGAAACTCTGGCCCTGTGCAGGTGGACATGGTGGAATGTAAGCCATGCCATGAAGGGCAACAAAACTGGGCGTAGAATATCGTCAGCGTACCATACAAGGATGCTGCGTTTGATAACCAAAGGGGTTCTGCTATGAAAAGAAATGGTATCCCAGACCATCACTCCCGGTTGTTGAGCCTTATGGCGAACGACTGTCAGACTGGTATCCCACCGCTGTCCAGGGCGGCTTCCGACGCGCCTTCACTGGTTACCGCGGCTCAGTTCGAAGCGAAAATCACTAAAGACCATTCTACTCCAGTCACTGGGTACCTATGCCCCGACGACCAACGAAGATGTGTTCAGAGATGTCCCGGCCTCAGCCGCCGCACCACCGCTGCCACCGCTGCCACCGTCTCTTCTATACTATGAGTGTTGATATGCGCTGAGACCTGTAACATTATGTGATTGCCTTATCATTTTAAATCATTCACTAATCGAGCAGTCGCTCGGCAACAGCTACAGTTAGCAAATAATGTTGCGAGAATGTAAAAGGTGAACGACCTGTGACGTAACTTGTCTATTGTCGAAGCGCCGGCAGAGATGCAGTGAGCTATTGACTTTGAAAACCGCGGCGCGAAATACGGACAGAAGAAGAACACTTTTACACATTTTTTTTATGTACGAGATATTCTCGATGAACAGTTGTTCATTCTTCTCTTGTCTCTTGTAACTTGTGTCGGACGCGCATGTCTTGGCGCCGTATTATTATCGTTAAAAATAATATTGTTTTAGTGTAAAGTAAATGTGTAATACTAAAAGTGCCTAGCAGTAGATTTATTGTGCGACGTGTATGTGAAACGTCAAAGGAATTGTTTTCATTACGAGAAGTGCCAGTCAAAACGGCATCCATGTTAAATCCTTCATTGCAGTGTAAGTTCGTCTATTAATTGCAATAATTTCAGAGTTAAATGGAACTGGTGTATGGACTATTTATTTAATATAGAATCTATGTCTCACTCCTTCATGAAGTTCTTTAATTTTCTTTATGCTTCTGCCAAATAGAGAGTTCACAGTCACGAATTCTTTCGTCGAGTTCGGACGGAAGTTGCATGCGGCGAAATATTTTCTCCGCGCCATATTCTACTGGTAAATGGTTCAAATGGCTCTGAGCTCTATGGGACTTAACTTCTGAGGTCATCAGTCCCCTAGAACTTAGAACTACTTAAACCTAACTAACCTAAGGACATCACACACATCCATGCCCGAGGCAGGATTCGAACCTGCGACCGTAGCGGCCGCGCGGTTCCATACTGTAGCGCCTTTAACCGCTTGGCCACCGCGGCCGGCTACTGGTAAATGCATGACAAACTACGGTCCCTTAGGAAATTCATGTTGAGCTACCCAAAAAATAATTATATTTTGAATAGGCATTTACTCTCCTCTGCAATGCAACTTCCGACTGATCAGACGATCAAACAAGAAACAGCCGCACACGGTCGGCGTTCGCAAATATGTTTCCACCGCTGATTATAGCTATATGTTACAGCACGAAAGTAAACATACTGTTATAATTAGCGACTACGAACGGGGACATTTATAACTGTATGTTTATGTATACACATTACGTAAACATATCGTTATAGACCTTGCAGCCATTTATCCAGAGAAGAACTTAGAACAGACGTCTTCTTAGAAGGCAGAGCCTCTGGCTCTGCTTTTCACGAGCGGCCACCAACGTAAGTTAACATGAACCGCTTCCCCTTCCGTTGCCCATTCCAATTAATTGTTCGACCTCCTAGACTGGCCTAAACCTGTTAACGTCCGACCCTAGGCGCGCCCCTTGCCTGCCGTACACTGAAATATAACCTCTTCATTGTACCTAATTTCCTGTCTTGTCATTTAACCGAATGGAGCGCCATAGCAGAATCCCTTGCTTGTCATCCACGGCACCATTACAGGACAACGGTACGTCGACTATATTGTACTCCCCGTTTTGTTGCCATTCATGGGAAGTTATCCCGGGCTTACATTTCTGCAAGATAATGCCCGCCCGCACACAGTGAGAGTTTCTGCTACTTGTCTTCATGCTTGCCAAACCATGCCTCGCCCTGCATGGTGGTCGGACCTCTCCCCAATTGAGAACGTTTAGAGCATTATGAGCAGAGCCCTCCAGCCAGCTCGGGATTTTGACGATCTAACGATCCAATTGGACAGAATTTGGCACGATATCCCTCAGGGGGAAATACAACAACTCTAACAATCGCAGCTAAGCCAAATAATTACTTGCGAAAAGCCGAAGTTGGACCAACCCGTTATCTACTTACTCAATTCTTAAATAAATCATCGAATTTTCTAAAATTATAATCATCTGTTTGTCAGTAGAGGTACGTGACACCTATCGATTTCCTTCCCATTCGAATAATTCCTTCGTGACACGTCTTTAGCAACGTTAACGACGTTGCTTTTCTCAATAGTAAAATATGTGACTGTGACGTATGTGCCTTCACACCTTGATCGTGGTGCCTCTGATTTTTTTATGCCTTGAATGTGTTATGATATATATGAAACCCAATGGTTGCCTTGATCTATAAAAGTAAGAAATCAGAGCAAAGAATGAACTGTCAGAATTTGTATGTTTATCATTTACAACGACTATTAATTATATAAGGTTTCATAAGATTAGTGATAATGAAATCTTTTTTACTAAGGTTTCAAATGCTTATTTCTCTTCTCAATAGTCCCATTGTATGCCTCCATGGCACAAAAAATATTTATGTCACTGAGGAAGTTACATAATTTCGCGACAGCAAAAGAAGGAAAAAGGAACAACACACAATTGGATATGAACAAGGAGCGCCATAATACGTAAAAAAAATGACACTACGCTACCGCCTCGCTTGGTTTAATGCTGCCCGCGCAATCTGATAAATGTAGCATCAAAACTTTGACTGTCATTTTCTAAGAAACTATTGAGATTTTGGACCTAACAAGAGAAAGCCCCCATCGCACCCCATTGGATTTAGTCGCTGTGGACAGCCCGGTCGGAGAACAAGAAGTGTGATACAGTACAGCCTACAAGAGCAGTCGTGGTGAACTGTCACGGTGTTAAGACTGCCCTGTGGGCGAGGCGTGTTCAAATCTGGCGCGTGTCCTTTATTCAATATTTTTTTCACCACATCGTGAATTATCCGCCCGGTTATTGAAACGTTTGTTCTCTTTCTGCAGTCTTCGAGGACATCATACCATTCACTGGTTATAGAATATAAATCATGTGGTAACGACACATTACAGTCGAAAGAAAACGTGATGACTAGTGATAGCAGGCGACATTCCACATAGACGTCTCACACAAATGAAAACAACAAATAGACTTTGTGGACTATGTAACAACAAACGAATTCAAAAGCCACAACTTTCAATACGGAACGCAACGTCAAAAACGTTAAAAACATATGTTTTCACTGAGCGCAGAGAAACTGTGTGATTATGAAACTGTTACGTTCATTTGTTGCGGCTTATGTGAAAAACTATTATGTTTTCATCATTTCGTTGAGAGTGATCACAATCACATTCATACGAACACGTAAATTGGTCAAGGACGCATATCTTACTCACGAGGCGTAAAATTAGGTGCGTCGATAAGAGATTCCTTTCATATGAAACACGTACTGTCACTAATGCCGTGTGTGACATACCAGACGTGTTTTCCGGTGGAGAATTCGGTTGAATTGCAGTCTTGTCATCAAACGTTTGCGTTTCCCATTCGAAAGCCACTTCCATTCGGCTGCTAATAGAATAGTTGTGCAGAATGTACTGTCATTATAGGTCGCTTCCTTACACCTCGCTGTGGCAAACGTACGTTACACCACAACACAGACACAAATTTGAATACAGCGAACACCGAAAAAAAAAGGATTAGCACGAGGGAGATTTGAACACGTCTCCCCCGCCCGCATGACATTCCCACACGACCACGACGTCGTTCCTAGGGCAGGATGCTTTATATTGCACTTCGGTGTCCTTCCTGTTCACTGTTTCTACACTACTGGCCATTAAAATTGCTACACCACGAAAGTGACGTGCTACAGACGCGAAATTTAACCGACAGGAAGAAGATGCTGTGATATGCAAATGATTAGCTTTTCAGAGCATTCACACAAGGTTCGCGCTGGTGGCGACACCTACAACGTGCTGGCATGAGGAAAGTTTCCAAACAGCAGTTGACCGGCGTTGCCTGGTGAAACGTTGTTGTGATGCCTCGTGTAAGGAGGAGAAATGCGTACCATAACGTTTCAGAGTTTGATAAAGGTCGGATTGTAGCCTATCGCGATTGCGGTTTATCGTATCGCGACATTGCTGCTCGCGTTGGTCTATATCCAATGACTGTTAGCAGAATATGGAATCGAGGGTAATACGGAACGCCTTGCTGGATCCCAACGGCCTCTTATCACTAGCAGTCGAGATGACAGGCATCTTATCCGCATGGCTGCAACGGATCTTGCAGCCACGTCTCGATCCCTGAGTCAACAGATGGGGACGTTTGGAAGACAACAACCACCTCCACGAACAGTTCGACGACGTTTGCAGCAGCACGGACTATCAGCTCGGAGACCATGGCTGCGGTTACCCCTGACGCTGCATCACAGATAGGAGCGCCTGCGATGGTGTACTCAACGACGAACCTGGGTGCACGAATGGCAAAACGTCATTTTTTTCAGATGACTCCAGGTTCTGTTTACAGCATCATGATGGTCGCATCCGTGTTTGGCGACATCCTGGTGAACGCACATTGGAAGCGTGTATTCGTCATCGCCATACTGGCGTATCACCCGGCGTGATGGTATGGGGCGCCATTGGTCACACGTCTCGGTCACCTCTTGTTTTCATTGACGGCACTTTGAACAGTGGACATTACATTTCAGATGTGCTACGACCCGTGGCTCTACCCTTCATTCGATCACTGCGAAACCCTACGTTTCAGCAGGATAGTGCACGACCGCATGTTGCAGGTCCTGTACGGGCCTTTCTGGGTACAGAAAATGTTTGACTGCTGCCCTGGTCAGCACATTCTCCAGATCCCTTACCAACTGATAACGCCCGATCAATGGAGGCCGAGCAACTCCGTTATTACGGCCAGAGGTGGTTGTTCTGGGTACTGAGTTCTCAGGATCTGTGCACCCAAACTGCGTGAAAATGTAATCACATGTCAGTTCTAGTATCATATATTTGTCCAATGAATATCCGTTTATCATCTGCATTTCTTCTTGGTGAAGCAATTTTAATGGCCAGTAGTGTATTTTGCTTTGTTTTCACAGCTCACTACACATTCTTCCTGTTTGCATGGTTGATCTGTGTTCAGGTTTTGACGGACTCTCCACTGTGCTTTCTTACCACTAAATCTGAAGGGCGAGCGATGAGCGGTTTCCCTTGGAAAATAAAACAGGTGTCTCTTTATTTTGACCCCTCTTTCACCAAGTGAAGTTTAAATTGTGTCAGAGAGCGGCGTCTTGTCAGCATCCGCATCCGCGGGCCTGGCTCCCGAGACGGCGGCCTAGTCCGTCGCGCGCTTAATAAGCAGGAGAACCGTGATTCCTCGCGGCAGCCTCCATTTCCATGTTGTCCGCGGCTTCTGCGAAGCAGCGAGCAGCAGTCGGCCTGGCGTGTGGTTCGCCGACCGGGCAGTGCGGACATTCCGCCCTGCGGCTACCGGGAACTCAATGCAATGCGAACCGAGAGGCGTGGGGGCGCCGGGCTGACGGACTGCACACTCTGTGTGTGTGTGTGTGTGTGTGTGTGTGTACAGTGCGGCCGCAGCGCACTGCTAGCAACCCGGCTGTCTCGGCGCATCACCTTCCTGGACTACCCCACGTGGACTCCATACAGAAGAATACCTCTACCCAAAGAGATACAGTGTTTGCCCACAATGGTGACTTGCCATACCTTGCTGAAATACAGTGTGTTAACAAAAAAAATAGTAATAATAATAAAAATAAAAGAATTGGATGTATGGATGGATGGAGAGGGTTGTATGGGCGCCCGCTCAGTAATAGATTGCGACGGGTGTCAAGAAAGATAAAAGAGAACACTCAGATGAAACAGAACGTAAAACACAAGTACAGTAACAAGCTTGGAAAAATATGTGCCCACCCACACCGAAGCGTGGGACGAAGCATGCCGTCAGGAGTAAGACATGGACTACACAGGAAGAAAGTGGTAGAGGGAGCTAGAACAATATAGCAGATGGAAGTGGCTGGCTGGCCGCAAGGAAAAAGGAAGGAGCCATCCACTAAATACACTAAAACCTCCAGCCTAAAAGTTTAGGCCAGAGCGGCTAGGACTCGCGCACCGAGGTTTACGCACAAACTTAATATGAATACAGACTATACAGATAGCTCATCCCTTCCGGGAATCGATGGTCTCGACGATTTTGTCCGCAGCTCGTGGTCGTGTGGTAGCGTTCTCGCTTCACGCGCCCGGGTTCCCGGGTTCGATTCCCGGCGGGGTTAGGGAATTTCTCTGCCTCCTGATGACTGGGTGTTGTGTGATGTCCTTAGGTTAGTTAGGTTTAAGTAGTTCAAATGGTTCAGATGGCTCTGAGCACTATGGGACTTAACATCTTAGGTCATCAGTCCCCTAGAACTTAGAACTACTTAAACCTAACTAACCTAAGGACATCACACACATCCACGCCCGAGGCAGGATTCGAACCTGCAACCGTAGCAGTCGCGCGGCTCCGGACTGAGCGCCTAGAACCGCGAGACCACCGCGGCCGGCGTTTAAGTAGTTCTAAGTTCGCCGACCGTTGTGGGCGAGACGTTCTAGGCGCTTCAGTCCGGAACCGCGCGACTGCTACGGTCGCAGGTTCGAATCCTGCCTCGGGCATGGATGTGTGTGATATCCTTAGGTTAGTTAGGTTTAAGCAGTTCTAAGTTTTGGTGGACTGATAACATCTGAGGTCATCATAGTGCTCAGAGCCATTTGAGCCATTTTGACTATTTTTCCCTGTTATCGACACCGATACCGACAACTTATGAGTCACAGGGATTCCAAGACTTACGAGAATGTTTTAATTTCAAGTTTGAAGTCTTGTAATAAATGACAAAAGAAATATTTTTTGGTGTTGAAAGTTGAATGTCTATGATTCTGCTGTGCGCATACACAGACTCTGTGTCGGAGATATTGTTATCGCTTGTAGTAGCGAGCGAACAGTTGTCGAGGGCAGTCGGAAGTGGTCGGACGCATCGTGCTGTGGAGGGAAGGCGCGCGACATGAGAGGTCGCAGCCTGCCGTATCGTGCGAATAGCGCCGGAGGAGACTTTGGTATTAATTGAGGATTTTTGGTAATTTGCCTTTTTGCTGCAAGTAGTTGTTGGTTGCTTGATCATTGAAGAGATTCTGTCAGATTTCTGTATGCATACATTGAGACAAGTATTTGTTTCTTTGTTGTGGCCAGAAACGTATGTATTGAGTATAGACATTATGGAATAATTAAAAGTCTCTGTAAAGTTTGTCAGTGCTTAAATAATGCATTGCAAATATTATATACTACAGACTTATTTGGTTTCTTTCATTATTTTTGTACCTTTTAAGGTTAGTTCATTGAACTCCTCCTGATCATTCAATTTCTATGTATAAAAATATGGTATTAACTGTGGCAATTAGTCCATGTATTGCACTATGCATGGATCTCAGTATCGAGATTTGTTTGTCAGTGTTTAAATAATATCTTGCAAATATAATAGACTGTAGACTTTATTGGTTTCTGAGCCGTGTATCGGCTCGTGCTACACCTTGTATTTAGATTGCATTGGTTTTCCTTTTCTTCCCCTGACATGTTTGTTTGATATGTTGTCTGTCATTAAGTGGCTGTTGGTTGTCTTTTCCTCGGCTATCGATATCTGCGTTTGCTTCCGGGAAACTGCTATGGAGGAAGTGAGTTCTTTGACCGGTTGTAACCTTGTGTGGTGGCGCGGAAGTAGGGGCGTGGTACGCTCAGAGTCTGGTCGACACGGGAGGGCAGTGTGGTTCTCCAGCGCGGACCAGGCGTGATCGCTTGTACCGAGTCTCCACGTGATATATGTCGGTTGTGTGTAACGAGCGGGTCGAGTTGACGGAAGAGCTCTCCGCGGGTTGGTTGTATATAGAATCGCCCCACGAGTAGTTGCTGTTCATTTCACCTTGGTGGGACGTTAACAAGCATCTTTAAGTCCTCCGTTTTAACACTGGAGTTTAAAAAGGAGACACCTAACATGAAGGAGCGGTCACTACCCGTCAACGTTGCAGAGAAGACATGAACTCCGGTGACAGAGCGTGTTGTCGCGTGACCGTGGCGTGTTGATTACACTGGCGACGCGTGCGCGGTCGGATGTGTGGATCCTTGCCATCGGCGGTCGTGTGCTGCCGGTTTGAGCACAATTGCAAGTTAAGTTAGTGGAAGGTTTAATCATTAAGTAATAAGTTTGCGTAACCAGTGTCTCTCCTCCCTTGTGCAGTGGTTAGACACTGGACACGCATTCGGGAGGACGACGGTTCAATCCCACGTCCGGCCATCCTGATTTAGGTTTTCAGTGATTTCCCTAAATCGCTCCAGGCAAATGTTGGGATGGTTCCTGTGAAAGGGCACGGCCGACTTCCTTCCCCATCCTTCCCTAATCCGATGAGACCGATGACTTCGCTATCTCGACTTTGAACGTCGTGTACAGTTCTGCCGCTGGCCACATGACAAATTACGGGACGATGACAGATTTTTTGCACGCGTTCTACTTAGCGACGAAGCGTCATTCACCAACAGCGGTAACGTAAACCGGCAGAATATACACTGTTGGGCAACGGAAAATCCACGATGGCTGCGACAAGTGGAACATCAGCGACCTTGGCGGGTTAATGTATGGTGCGGCATTATGGGAGGAAGGATAATTGGCCCCCATTTTATTGATGGCAATCTAAATGGTGCAATGTATGCTGATTTCCTACGTAATGTTCTACCGATGTTACTACAAGATGTTTCACTGCGTGACAGAATGGCGATGTACTTCCAACATGATAGATGTCCGGCACATACCTCGCGCGCGGTTGAAGAGGTATTGAATAGCATATTTCATGACAGGTGGATTGGTCGTCGAAGCACCATACCATGGACGGCACATTCACCGGATCTGACGTCCCCGGATCTCTTTCTGTGGCGAAAGTTGAAGGATATTTGCTATCGTGATCCACCGACAACGCCTGACAACATACGTCAGCGCATTGTCAATGCATGTGCGAACATTACGGAAGGCGACTACTCGCTGTTGAGAGGAATGTCGTTACAAGTATTGCCCAATGCATTCAGGTTGACGGACATCATTTTGAGCATTTATTGCATTAATGTGGTATTTACAGGTAATCACGATGTAACTGCATGCGTTCTCAGAAATTATAAGTTCACAAGGGTACATGTATCACATTGGAACAGCCGAAATAAAATGTTCAAACGTACCTACGTTCTGTATTTTAATTCAAAAAACCTACCTGTTACCAACTGTTCGTCTAAAATTGTGAGCCATATGTTTGTGACTGTTACAGCGTCATCTATCATAAAGCGAAAAAAGTGGTCTAACTAAAACATTCATATTTCTTCACGTACTACGCGAATATGTAATAAATAATGGAGGTTGATTTGAAACAACGCAGTTGATATAGCGCGTGAGGCGGCGCAGTGGTTAGCACACTGGACTCGCATTCGGGAGGACGACGGTTCAATCCTGCGTCCAGCCATGCTGATTAAGATTTTCCGTGATTTCCCTAAATCGCTCCAGGCAAATGCCGGGATGATTCCTTTGAAAGGGCACGGCTGACTTCCTTCCCCATCCTTCCCTAATCCGATGAGACCGATGACCTTGCTATCTGGTCTCCTTCCCCAACCGCCGGCCAGTGTGGCCGTGCGGTTAAAGGCGCTTCAGTCTGGAACCGCGTGACCGCTACGGTCGCAGGTTCGAATCCTGCCTCGGGCATGGATGTGTGTGATGTCCTTAGGTTAGTTAGGTTTAATTAGTTCTAAGTTCTAGGCGACTGATGACCCCAGAAGTTAAGTCGCATAGTGCTCAGAGCCATTTGAACCATCCTTCCCCAACCGACCCAACCAATTCTGCCTTGTGGCCTCTGGCGATCGGGTTTTCTGTCCCCGGCACCGGTGTAATTGAAGAAAGTGATCTTTCCTTCTCCTCTCGTTACTGCCCGATGGGAGGTGTAGTTTTGGCAGTTTAATTGTTTCGCTATTCTGCCGTGTGTTATGAGAAAATTCATGTTTCTTGTTGGTTGATCATGTGGTCGCTCATTCAGGACTGTGTGGTATAATGTTTCCTTTCACGGGGTTAGCTCTAATTCTGTCAGCAAGTTAAGCCATCTTACTACAAGTTTTCGCCGCCTAAAAGTCGGTGCAGTGAGCAGCCTGAGAATGGCAATTGTGTTTACGGACGTATTTCAATTGGTCAGTATTCCGCATAGCCTGAGCATCCCTGAGTGGGTGATTTGTGGCCGCCTTACACGTCCGTCATATCTGATATTCCAGGACACCTTTGTTTAAAACCTTTTAAATTCCTCCATTCCTTTATTGCCATTAATCGTGTGTTTGCTGAGACCTTTGATTTTTTTTTTTTTTTTGTTAGCTTCACTACTTCCCCGTACTTTATTAACGAGTTCTGTATTTACTTTAGTAGCCTGTTTACTAATGTTCTTCAAATTTTTTAAATTGTGGAATTGCTATAAATTACATGATTGCCGTTAGCGGAGTGTTTTGAAAGGCTGTTATTTCCATACTGTTAGCTTCTGTGTTTTTTTTTTAAAACAAAATTTTAAACTGTTGTATTGCTATAAATGGCTTGACTGCCATTTTTAAAAGAAATTTTAAAATTGTTGTATTGCTATAAATTACTTGATTGCCTTTAGCGGCGTGTTTTGAAAGGCTGTTTATTGCCATACTGCTAGTTCTTGTTAGATATGAATAAAACATTTGTGCGTGAAAATCTCAACTCGACACTTGTGGTGTGGCTTGCAGTAACCGTAACCACTGTGTGTGTCAGTTTCTCTCATTTGTAACAATGTTTAAAGTTAGTTGACCAAACCCATCCTGTTCATTCAATTTCTGTGTATAAAAATATGGCAGTAATCGTTGCCATTGGCTCTGAGCACTATGCGACTTAACATCTGAGGTCATCAGTCCCCTAGACTTAGAACTACTTAAACCTAACTAACCTAAGAACATCACACACATCCATGCCCGAGGCAGGATTCGAACCTGTGACCGTAGCAGCAGCGCGGTTCCCGACTGAAGCGCCTAGAACTTCTCGGCCACACCGGCCGGCAATCGTCGCCATTAGTCCGTAAATTGCTCTCTGCATGGATCTCAGTAGGGAGATTTGATTTGTTTGTCAGTGTTTGCATAATATACTGCAAACATAATAAACTACAGACTTTATTGGTTTCTTTCATTTTTTTACACCGTTTAAGACTAGCTGACTAAGCCCCTCCTGATCTTTCAATTTCTGTGTACAAAAATATGGCAGTAATTGTTGCAATTACTCCATGCATTGCAATCTACATGGATCTCAGTATTGCTTTTGAAATATTTTAGCATGTTGCTGATCACGCAGTTGCAGCGGCAAGACGAGGTAAGTTGTCTGTTGCGTACAGGAGCATTTCAGAACAGTTGTTTGGAGACGTTAGAGATTATTTAAAAATTCGGAGCCCGATAGTTGAGAATTGATTTCTTTATAATTCGTAGGGGGTTTCTTCTTCTTCTTCTTCTTCTTCTTCTTCTTCTGTTCTCAATCAGAATTCCATTATTGTCAGAGACGGAATGTCACACACATGTTTCCTTACGTCTCACAAAAATAATTGCCCAGTACAATTTCAGTGTGACATAAATATAAGTTAACTATTTTCAGATTATTTTTCTTCACTGGTACTGTGAAACCTTTATCTCGCCAAATTTCATGATTGTACGCCAAGGAGAAGTATCCTATACGTTTTAATGAGTGAATTTGAGAGTATCAAAGTAAGTGACATAAATGGCCGTATCTTTTGACTGCATTGAATTAGAAGCTTAAAATTTTTACACCACCAAAAAACTTTAGACCTCAGTACGTGATATACATTTTAACTTGTTACATCTACCCGGTCCTGAGAAAAAATGGTCTTACGAGTACCAGGGCAGACAGTGAGACAACAAAGAAAGAAATTTTTTTTTGGTGTGATATAATTTCAACTTAACAGTTTGGGATTTTCGTCTTTATTTATACTGTTAAACCTATCTTGTTGGCAACTGCGCCGGCCGGGGTGGCCGAGCGGTTCTAGGCGCTACAGTCTGGAACCGCGCGACCGCTACGGTCGCAGGTTTGAATCCTGCCTCGGGCATGGATGTGTGTGATGTCCTTAGGTTAGTTAGGTTTAAGTAGTTCTAAGATCTAGGGGACTGATGACCTCAGATGTTAAGTCCCATAGTGCTCAGAGCCATTTGAACCATTTTGTTGGCAAATTTCATGATTCTAGACCAAAGGTAAGTACCCTACAGTTTTTGATGTGCCAGTTTCTGTGTACATGTGACGTAAATGACGATTACTTGTGATTGCTTTGGCTTAGAAGCTGACGTGTGTTATACCGCCAAGGGACCTAAGGCCTTAGTATGTGACATAAATTTCAACTCAATACATCTACCCGTTTCTGACTAAAAGAAGGCTTAAAAGCCGCACGGGGTAGCCGCGTGGTCTGAGGCGGCTTGTCACGGCTACCCCGTCGGGGTTCGAGTCCTCCCTCGAGCATGGGTGTGTGTGCTGTCCTTAGCGTAAGTTAGTTTAAGTTAGTTAGGGACTGATGACCTCAGCAGTTTGGTCCCATAGAACCTTACCACAAATTTCAAGAGGCATAAAAAATATTTTTTTCTTGTGATATAATTGCAAATTCAGAACTTTCGGATTTTTTCTGATGGTTGCAGTGCAAAACTTTGCTTCTTGCTAAATTTCATGATTCTAGATCAATGGAAAGTACCCTGTAGGCTCTGACGAGTGAGTCTGAGAGTATATGTGACGTGAATGGCCAAATCTTTGGACTGCACTGACTTAGAAGCTTCACTTTTTTACAGTGGCAAGTGACCTTAGCTTAATATGGAACGTAGATTTCAGCTTGATACGTCTACCCGTTCCTGAAAAAAAGGTTTAGAACCGAAGGACAGACAGACAGACAGACGGACGGACGGACGGACAACAAAGTGACCTTGTAACGGTTCCATTTGTGCCGATTTCGGGTCAGAAGGATTCAATTTGTACTGACTGCGGTACATAACCATAAAAACTGTATTATTGTTACAGAAGATAGTTCTGGGCTATACTACGGAACAAGTCGTATAATAATATAATCGTAAACAAACTGTTGCTGAGATGTGGGTCTATCTGCCCTGAGATTGTCGGCTTTCTGTTGACACTTGAAAAATGTTACTACATGTTCAATTAAAATTTTGAAGCAAGTTTCATCTTGACTTCTGGCTGATTTTCACAAACGGTTCCCTAACAACCCAATCTGACTCCAAAATTCTGTCAATGTTAGTGCTTTCGTAAACGCAAAGGGAAAATTCGTTTAAAAGCTTCTGAAATAAACATATTAACAAGCTTTGACCTGTAAGCTGTATGAGGCATGTCTTTGTAATGAGTTTCAACTTTTAGGCAAAACTCGTGCAAGACAACGCACTTGACATCTGTATACTATGAAAATAAATGCTCAGAATAAGAACATTCAACGGCTAATAACGAATTTTTGTTGAACAGACTGATCTGCGCTGTCGTTACTCCGAGCCGCATACATCAGCAAACTACGACTCGGCGACTGTAAATGTTAACGAAAGGCAGGAGGATAACGCGTGGCGAAGTAAAGCAAATGTATTTTTTAGTGTAGCAAAATGGAAAGAAGTTGACCAAGCACCGTAAGGTTACACAGTACTGGTGCAAGTATATCAAGTCACGCGGTTACAAATGCCTCCAAAGGAAACCTTTTAAGCGGGGTAGGACGTCAAACGGGCCGACTTGGAGCAGGAGAGGCACCACAGGACATTTTATTTTCTACTGTCTATACTTTTACAAATATATTCTTAAAACTTTGTCAGCATGACCAGAAAGGATTTGGGATTCACAATCATGGCACTGGAAGTACAAAAACATCACAAAATAAATTTTTTTACATGAGAAATTTCATCATTTTTTCGCTTACTATTGGGTGCACTTGTTGCTATAGGTACATTTTTCTTCACAAGTAAGAGAGATTCTTTGATGAATTTTTCACAGCGTACAAACCATACTTACAGGTGTATGAAACTCCCATTGTTACTTTGTGCCAGAAAGGGCTCTCAACGAGGGAAGTTTCCAGGCGTCTCTGAGTGAACCACAGCGATGTTGTTAGGACATGGAGCAGATACAGAGAGACAGGAACTGTCGATGACATGCCTCGCTCAGGCCGCCCAAGGGCTACTACTGCAGTGGATGACCGCTACCTACGGATTATGGCTCGGAGGAACCCTGACAGCAGCGCCACCGTATTTAATACTGCTTTCCGTGCAACCACAGGACGTCGTGTTACGAAACAAACTGTGCACAATAGGCTGCATGGTGCGCAACTTCATTCCCGACGTCCATGGCGGGGTCCATCTTTGCAACCACGACACCACACAGCGCGGTACAGATGGGAACAACAACATGCCGAATAGACCGCTCAGGATTGGCATCGCGTTCTCTTCACCGATGACTGTCGCATATACCTTCAGCCAGACAATCGGTGGAGACGTATTTGGAGGCAACCCGGTCAGGCTGAACGCCTTACACACACTGTCCAGCGAATGCAGCAAGGTGGAGGTTCCCTGCTGTTTTTGGGGTGGCATTATGTGGGGCCGACGTATGTAGCTAATGGCATGGAAGGCGCCGTGACGGCTGTGCGATACGTGAATGCCATCCTCCGACCGATAGTGCAACAATATCGGCAGCGTATTGGCGAGGCATTCGTCTTCATGGACGACAACTCGCGCCCACATCGTGCACGTCTTGTGAATTACTTCCTTCAGGATAGTGACATCCCTCGACTAGAGTGACCAGCATGTTCTCCAGATATGAATACTATCGAACATACCGGGAATAGATTGAAAAGGGCTGCTTATGGACGACGTGACCCACCAACCTCTCTGAGGGACCTACGCCGAATCTCCGTTGAGGAATGGGACAATGTGGACCAACAGTGCCTTGATGAACCTGTGGGTAATATGTCATGACGAATACAGGCATGCATCATTGCAAGAGCACGTGCTACTGAGTATTGGAGGTACCCATGTGTACAGCAATCTGGACCACCATATCTGTAGGTCTCGCTGTATGGTGGTACAACATGCAATGAGTGGTTTTCATGAGCCATAAAACGGGCGGAAATATTTTTTATGTTGATCTCTATTCCCATTTTCTGTACAGGTTCCTGAACTCTCGGAACCGAGGTGATGCAAAACTTTTTTGATGTATTTCACAGATATTGAACCTATGTCACTAGTATATGTACACATATTTCACCTGTTTGTCTAGCGAATTCCATCCTGCAGTTTCATTTTCATGCATCTCGATGTTAATGACGTAGGATCTCCTGAACTATCTGTCTGACAATGATAACATTCAGTGGTATATGTGGTTACTGTCGCGAAATGTGTTGTGAATGTAGTAGTAAAGAAGTAATAAAATATCATGTGGCAGTTTATCAACCATCTCAGTGTTTATGACGTCTTATCTCCTAAATATATGTCGTCCAATGATACATTTTTGTAAATACATTCAGCTGAATATGCGGACACCTTCTGCGAAATGTGTTACAAATACATTTTGTAGCAAAGAAGTTAAAACGTCATGCATGATGAGGCAATTTTTTCGCATCTCAGTATTTGGCGTCATATCCCCATGAACTATGTGGCGTACAACGATATATCTTTGCAGGTACGTTCAGCGGCAAATGTGGATAGTGTCTGCGAAATGTGTTGCGAACACAGTAAGTAGCAAAGAGGCAATAAATTTAAATGTCTTGCATGGTGCGGTAGTTTTTCTCTCATTCAGCGTTTATGACGTCAAATCTCCTGAACTGAAGTGTCATACAATGATGTAATTTTTTTCCGATACATTCAGTAGTATAATTGAATACAGTCTGCAAAATGTGTCACAAACACAGTCAGTAGTAAATAAGTAATAAATTAAAACGTCGTGCTTCATATGTCAGTTTTACTGTATGAAAATCGAAAAGGTAGTAAGCGATAAGCTTTCTTCCTGTCATCATTTTGTGGCGGTCGTCAGCGAGGAAAAAATTTCGTAAAGTTTAGAAATTATGTGTGACGTTCGTTGCAAGTCTAAGTCTTCTCGTTCTCAAATACTGGATCTCTAAAATATGGGAATCCACGCGTTGTGGTCTGCCCATTAGAAGATATAATCTTACGTTAAATCCTTAACACAATAAGACAAGCACTAAAGTCGGAAGCTGCATGTATGTCTTGTGCCAGCACAACACACGGCGCACAAATTACCCATACTATAGTGATACAGTATTTGAGAAGCAGAGCAGTTAGTGATTACTAGTAACATTAAACATAATTTCAAACCTTTTCTAATTCAACTGTGGGTGAATAATCCTAAACTAATAAAACCAATATAATTAGGATTTTGTACCTTCAACGATAAACGTTATACATCCTTTACGTCAAATATTTATCACATTACATCATTTATAAAGCAATCAGATGTTTGAAGCTGTTTTGTACATGAGTGTTCGATTCTTTAAGAAATCGAGTGTGTATTGGAAGGGAGGGGGCGGGGGGGTTATGGTACAATTCTAATTATTAATTCTGAGTGCATCAACATCTCAACTGGTGGAGAAAGACGCAGTCCAAAGAAGAGAGACCACAAATACGAGTCGTAAAAATAACTGTCGTTATTTGAGAGAATTTATTGAGTAAATAATTGTGTTGAAGTTTGCAGTTGCTCTCATCTAGAAGATTTTTAACAATAGGTAGGTTTCAATAAATCATTCATTTATAGATTATGTGTTTTCTTTCCATTTATTTAACAATTTCCAAGAATTTAGTCAGAGCTTTGGTGCACTGAAACCAAAATATTTCTGTACCTGCTGCTGGCAAGGCGTATAGCTGAACAATGTCCAACGTTCAGTACAGAAGAAATGTCGACTACTGCTAAGGACTCTGGGCTGGCGGGCAAAGGCTACTTTGTTGATTAGAAGCGAGACACCGACATAATGGTAGAACGGGATGTTAAGTAGTCTCCCCGTGTGACAATACCCCACTCCGTCTCCACATTGCGTCTGTTTCGGGCTAGTGGACGCGGCACAAGTGTCATCTAGTAAGAACACCGCCGTTACAGCTGTAGTTCGCTTCCCAACCTTGGAGCCGCTACTTCTCAAGTAGCTCTTCAACTGGCCACACGAGGCTGACTACACCCCGTTACTGTCCTCTCACCTTACAGAGCATAGAAGTAAGTAGAGGCTCCTTTCCCGTGGAGAAAAACCGGTGGGCGTGTGCCTGGACCCCTCATCCCATGGGTACCTACAGCTTTGCAGCTTTCCCTGTGTCTGCTTGTTTACTCACTACTGCATCTCGTCTTCCTATGGGGTTTGCTTCAAATTTGTTGGTTTTCAAGTTAGTTTTGATATGTTCACTATATAACTGCTAATGGCAGAAGGCGGAGCTGAATTTTATTTACGTTCGTTCGGGACCAAAGGCGTCCGACAGTACTCGTAAGCCGCATTTTTCTTTTTCTCTTTCAAGCTGCAGTATGACTACTAGGATCTGCCGTCTTATTACTTTCACAGGCCGTAGTGCTCCACACAGACCCCTTAGCCAGTACTCATGGCCACCATCGCGCGACAAAATTGTGCTACGCAATTTAGGATGTGTGCACCGTTGCCCGTGCAGCAACACGTGGAGGTGGGGCTACGTGGAGTTCTTTTGTATGCACTTTGGTGCTATCTTTTATTTTCTTACAACAATTACACTTATTTTTTAAAGAAAAATACAGGAATTTAGAGTTAGGAAATTATAAATTTATGATATAATTTAAGAATAGAATAAAAGAGGACCAGATAGAGTAGACAGGGATATGCCTTCACCGACACCTCCTGTGGATGGGAACTTGGTATTGAACTTCACGTCCAGCATCCCCTTGTAGTGCTACCCATTTCAGTAGTTATCTGCATGAACACCCCTCTTCGGGAAAACCCCTAGCGGATGTAATCTATGTTGCTGTGTGAGTGTGCGAGCTGATGTTTGTTAAGTTACACAAAGAACTACTACCAGGTCATTTAGTAAACAAATTCTGCATGGCTTTGGAACAATACCTTGCCTCAGTGTAATCTAATTAAGTGATGTACTGTTCCTACGCAGCTGTAGCAAAAATATCAAGCTACCACAAGCCTATTATTAATCTTGTAAAAACATTTTTTTAACTTGTTAATAAGTCAAAAATCCGCCTCAGTTGCGAAATGTTACTGGTCTTTACCAAGGTTTCAGCTAGAGTAATCTAGCCTTCTTCAGAAGCATAAAATAAACTAATACATGCCAGAATAAGGCACGGTAAAACATAGAAAGCTAAAGTACTGTGTTACCATGTCAAGCTACGTTACTTAGCGGAGGAACAGCCCTGGCCCCACTTGGTGGAAAGCGGTCGGTTGGCCGCCGACGCTACGTTGGAACTGACTGTGGCACGCGGATATGTACCGAGCAAGAACTTGTGGTCCCATTAACTCTGTATAATCGCATAATATGAGTGACCTGTATCTGTTGTATATTTATACAATTTGATTTTGCTTGCTTACTTTGTAAAAAATTTATATTACATTCATTTCATTACATTTACAATTATGTGTTCATTTATGTAAGTACTTAACAATGTTGGGTACCGGCTTAACGTGGATTCTAGGGCAATATGTATCCATGGAGTATCCTAATTACTAATATTTTTAATTAGATTCATTCGTTATAAAATATAAATTGCAATTTTTATTAAGGTTCACGTGAATAGTTCTGCATGTTTTACGTGTTTTATATTCTGTATATTTTCTGTGCCTATGTTATGTCACTGTCACTCGAATCATCATCAGTACTGGAGCTAGTTGAGCTACCCATGAGTCCTGCCTTCGTCTTTGCGTCTCGTGTATTGATGATTCTGTCTGTATATGTCACGTTCTGCTTATGAGATGTTGTTGGCAATTGTGTTCTACTGGATCAATGTTCTATGTTCTCACGTAAGTGCCTGCATCTAATGCATTTCAAAAGGATGTGCTCTGGGGAACCAGTTTCCTCGCGTGTGCAACCATTTCTTTCTGAAAGCGACTTGCGCTGCAAGCAAGCCTCGGCTGGGGTTGACATGGCGACAATACTCGACAGTACGCTATTGACGCATGTGGCTCGGAATAATATAGTCACGTTATACTAACATTGCGTTACTATTTCCGCGCATTCTCATAGTCTGCTGAAACGGATAGTTATCGCGCAAATATTCGCTATCGAAAAGTACGCTCTTATGGATACGTGTTGAGTAATAACGTAGTTCAGTTCTGTCGAGATGAAAAACGGAAAGGTTCGTTTCATTTTAAAAAATGTAAAAATATAACATTTCTAGTTGACATAGAGGACACTGTAGCATGGCGGACACATTTCCTTAGAATAGTGAGAGAATACGAGAAAGTTGTGAAGAAACCTACAACTGTGACCTCCACCCCAATTCCAGTTATTGGATCGTAAAAAGCAGTTTTATTTTAACTTCATACGATTCTCTGTAGAAGATCGTATTAATAGCCAACGTATTTCGCGTTTTCTTCAGATATTAGATAGTAACACTACAATTTTATTTTATTTTTTTTTATTTTTCATTTTCTATGCTTTATTGCAGAAGAATATATTTAAAGCGAAAATACCGTTGTCGTCTACACGCATAACTGTAGTGTTCGACTATAAAGCAAGTTTGTTTTTCTATTGGTCATTTAGATTGTTTTTCTGTAGAAGAATGTGTTAACAGAATGTATGTTTGTTGTAACTGCTGCACGTATACCAAGCAAAGCTCAGGAACTGTGTAACATTTTGATTAGCGGAGTTATATGGCTAGTGCGTCATTCAAAATAACCATTAACAGAAGGAGCCGACGGCCTTGCCGCAGTGGAAACACCGGTTCTCGTCAGATCACCGACGTTAAGCGCTGTCGGGATGGGCTAGCACTTGGATGGGTGACCATCCAGTCTGCCGAGCGCTGTTAGCAAGCGGGGTGCATTCGCCCCTTGTGAGGCAAACTGAGGAGCTACTTGATTGAGAAGTAGCGGCTCCAGTCTCGTAAACTGACATATGGCCGGGAGAGTGGTATGCTGACCACATGCCTCTCCATATCCACGTCCAGTGACGCCTGTGGGCTGAGGATGACACGGCAGCTGGTCGATACCGTTGGGCCTTCCAAGGCCTGTTCAGACGGAATTTAGTTTAGTTTAGAAATAACACAACGAGCTCGATATAGGTAATGTTGTGACCAACATACATAACATTGCTTCTTGAAACCAGGCAGCACAGGATGTAAATACATGCAATCAGCAACATGAGCTCATGATTCCCGGTCTCTTTACAATTCATTAAGTTTATCTTGCATTTCCATCTTCGGTTTGTATTGGCAGCATACGGAGAAGAGAAACATAAGGCAGCTGTACACTCCGCAGGCGGCTGTAGCCGAGCGTGTGGCACGCAGGTGCCAAACTTGTCGCGGACAATCTGCAGTATATCTCTGGTATTTTCTCGAGAAGAAGGTATGAGTCTCCTTCCACCGTTAAAACCAACGGGAAAATGAATAGACCGATCGGGCTGCCCAGAAGGCCTGCAGAGGACACGATGTGGCACAGTGTCCTATTCCCCTGTAGGCTGTCGTTGCTGCACTGGATAGGAAGTTCGTGCAGCTGCGGGATGGGGAATGGCTGACAGTAACGGACCATAAGCAGCGGTTAGTGAAGTCAACTAACTATCCGGCCGTGGCGATCCTCCTACCGCTTGCTGAGGGGGATGAAGTGACCCTCATACGTCTTCGCATTGAAAGCTGCCCTCTTACACGTGGCTTTTTACTACGGCGCGAGGATCCCCCGTTTTGTGATGTTTGTGGCGTGCAGATCTCTGTACGCCATATTTTAAAAGAGTGCATTTTATACCTTGATGCAAGGGAAAAGGCAAATATCGGTGGGGATCTGCCCTGTATTTTAGCTGATGATGTGACGAGTAAACTTTTAAAGGTATGTGATGTGTCTGGACTCTGGACTAAGCTCTTGGGCTGGAGGTTTTAGTGTGTTGCAGAGTGGCTGGCTCACCCTTTTTTTTTATTCTTGTGGTCAGCCAGCCACGTCCATCTGCTACATTGCTTTAACTCCTTCTATCACTTTCTTCCTGTTTAGTTGATGTTTTGATATTGCATGATATTTCGTTTTGTGCTTCCAAGTGGTTTTTTAGGCGAACCGGATGATCTGAAATTTCGCTCCGTGTTTATTGTGCATACTGGTTACATGGAGAGACCAGGTGGTAGGTGGTTGTGGGTACCCGGACGGAGAGGCAATCTTGACACACCTCGAGCCCCCAAAGGTCATTTTATTTACTTCTATGCTCTGTGCCTCCAAAGGACATATCCCTGGAGATATCATCGTTTGAAGCCGGATATTACACATAGCAGACACAAGCGCTGACATTGTTTTTCCGCATTTCGTTACTTCTCGTTTCCGTACTGTTTTATACTCCTGTTTAGTGTATTTTTCTGACGATCATCTCAAAACTGTTTTCGCGAGGGCGCTTAAGACCCTGCTGTCGTGCGCCCATACCAACGTAGCCATTCATCAATAAAAACGCACCAAACATAAACTGGCCGGCGACTACATTCGTCGCTTCAAACTTCTGAAAATATGCCTGGTGGTTTACTTATTTACGAAGAATCACAACAACTGTGGGCAATAACGAAAACAAAGCAAGTTCATTATCACGCTGTGACATGTGGCTAGAAGAGGCGGAAAAATAATATTTTTCTAAACTTTTGTAAATATGCCTGTTGGTTTACTTAATTACGAAAAATCGCAGTTGCTATGGGCAGTAACGAAAAGAAAGCAAGTTCATTATCAAGCTGTGATGTGTGGCTGTAAGATGTGAAAAAATAAAATAGTTTCCTCGAAATCGGATGAGAAAGACAGCATTGCAGAGAACACGCAAGAATCCCAAAACAGTGGTTTTCATTTTTCTGCCCAAAAAGTAAAACTTTCACTGAGAGACAAACTACAGAGGCGGACGTAGCTTTGCTTCAGCTAAAAATAAAAAATTAATAAAAATAAAAATTAAAAAAATATTTTTAGGCAAAACGGATGACTTGAAATTTCACTCTGCGTGTATTGTTCATACTAGGTGCGTGGAGACCAGCAGGTCAGTGGTTTTGGGTACACGGAGGGAGAGAAAAGCTTGACAAACAGAGGCCGCACTCTGTGCCACTCTATGCTCTGTGCCTCCCATCGAAGAAATATCCCTGGCGATATCAGGGTTTGGCAGTCACAAGCGCTGACCACTCAGCTACAGGGGCGGACAAATACTACTCGGATTCGGTAGCGGCTGTGGCGATGCGATAGCGTGGTAAAAGCTGTTTCTTTGAAACAGGCATTTCCGTCTTGACGCCAGCTGGCAGCGGGGGCCTCTCTGCTCTGCCCAGGAGGCCAAGACTGCACCTGGTATTATCACCGATATCACTTGCAAGCTACATCTAGCTGGTAGCTTCCTCTTCGGAGGAGCACAAGAGCTCAACCAGAAAACTCGAACAGAGCGTCGTATCGTCCAAAGACCGCAGTGCTACACCAAAGTCGGTAAAGCGAGTCGGAACCACACACATTAGTGAATGCTACTCCAAGTTCGAGACCTCAGCTACAGCAGTCAATATCACAGTTAAAGTTCCTGATGTACTTTCGCAAATGTTGCACTTCGTACTTCGAGAGAATATTTTATTAATCTGTGCATCAGTCGATGCTTTAATAGTCGCTGACAGTTGTACAAAGGGCGTTCAAAAAGTTTTGCACAGTCGTCTTTATTTTTTTTTATTTTTTGCAAGAGTAGAATGAATTTTTTGCGAACATATTTGGACCATTTAGCTATACATTGAGCCTACTCAACGTAACTTCCATCAGCAGTGACGCATCTGGCCTAACGTTCTTTTCATGACGTAAATGCGCTTTGGTAAAATTTTGGGGATTAACTTTTACACCATCGCTTGACACAGAAATAATTTCTTTCTCACCATCAAATGTTTTACCGCGCAGGTGGTAGAAATCAGACGGAGCCAAGTCCGGATTGTAGGAAGGGTGAGGGACAATTTTCCAACCTATTTTCCTCATTTTCTCCTGCGTCATAACGGCTGTATGGGGTTTGGCATTGTCATGGTGTAGACTGATGAGCTGACCCTGAAGCTGTCGTCTGTGGGCCTTAGTGGCACTTCGCAGCTTGTCCAACGGCAAACAGTAACGGTCCCAGTTAACTGTGGAGCCAGGTTCCAAAAAGTCAATGAAAATGACACCACACTGCTCCCAGAAGAAGGAGGCCATCACCTTTGTGCAGTAGAGAGAAATCACCTTCTATAAACCTCTGCAACCAACGCTGGATACTGCTGCCATCCACTGTGCCCTTCCCATAAATAGGGAGCAACTTCCTGTGAATCGATGTGGCAGAGTCATCGACGGTCTTGAAGAGAAACTCCATCATCCACCGTTGTCACAGCCTGACATCTACTTCACGGTCCATTAAGGCCCACCTGTACATAAAAGGAAATACTTTTATATACCAACTTATAGCTAAATGTTCCAAGTATGTTCACAAAAAAATAAAAAAAATTAAAGATGACTGTGCAAAACTTTTTTAACGCCCTTTATAAATTATCAAGCACTCCTGTGGCAAAGAACTGGGTCAGAGTTAAGTGAATCTTTTACTCAATTATGTAATAAAATAAACAAATATTTCATGTGCTCTACTTTGACAAGCCTACTCCCAGAGCAATCAAAGAACCCACAGTCAGGACCAGTCGAAAGTAGCTTCGTCTGGTCACCACATTAACCTCTAACGCCGAAGCGTTTAACGAGAATCTTAAAACAGAAGTGTGTGTTTGTCTTCACTCGTAGCTCCGCAAACTTCATACAGTCTTTCTCTTTGGTTGAACTGCTCCTGCATCCAGTTCTTTCAGTCAAATTATTTGCTAAAATTAAATGTCATGTAAGGTCTGTTATTGTCCAACCATTCTATACGTGTTCGTAAAGCTTTCGCCTTTGAAAACATCTTAAATTACAGTCCGTTCACCAATACCTCTACCCAAGATGAACATTGGGCCTTGCGGTTACATTCCAGACTAGTTCCAGGGTGACTCCTGGTCAGTTTGACATACACTACTGGCCATTAAAATTGCTACACCAAGAAGAAATGCAGATGATAAATGGGTATTCATTGGACAAATATATTATACTAGAACTGACATGTGATTACATTTTCACGCAATTTAGGTGCATAGATCGTGAGAAATCTGTACCCAAAACAACCACCTCTGGCCGTAATAACGGCCTTGATACGCCTGGGCATTGAGTCAGAGTTTGAATGGCGTGTACAGGTAAAGCTGACCATGCAGCTTCAACACGATACCACAGTTCATCAAGAGTAGTGACTGACGTATTGTGAAGAGCCAGTTGCTCGGCCACCATTGACCAGACGTTTTCGATTGGTGAGAGATCTGGAGAATGTGCTGGCCAGGGCAACAGTCGAACATTTTCTGTATCCAGAAAGGCCCGTACAGGACCTGCAACATGAGGTCGTGCATTATCCTGCTGAAATGTAGGGTTTCGCAGGGATCGAATGAAGGGTAAACCCAAGGGTCGTAACACATCTGAAATGTAACGTCCACTGTTCAAAGTGCCGTCAGTGCGAACAAGAGATGACCGAGACGTGCAACCATTGGCATTCCATACCACCACGCCGGGTGATACGCCAGTATGGAGATGACGAATACACGCTTCCAATGTGCGTTCACCGCGATGTCGCCAAACACGGATGCGACAATCATGATGCTGTAAACAGAACCTGGATTCATCCGAAAAAATGACGATCTGCTATTCGTGCACCCACGTTCGTCATTGAAAACACCATCGCAGGCGCTCCTGTCTGTGAAGCAGCGTCAAGGGTAACCGCAGCCATGGTCTCCGAGCTGATAGTCCATGCTGCTGCAAACGTCGTCGAACTGTTCGTGCAGACGGTTGTTGTCTTGCGAACGTCCACATCTGTTGACTCAGGGATCGAGACGTGGCTGTACCATCCGTTACAGCCATGCGGATAAGATGTCTGTTATCTCGACTGCTAGTGATACGAGGCCGTTGGGATCCAGCACGGCGTTCCGTATTACCCTCCTGAACCCACCGATTCCATATTCTGCTAACAGTCATTGGATCTCGGCCAACGCGAGCAGCAATGTCGCGATACGATAAACCGCAATTGCGATAGGCTACAATCCGACCTTTATCAAAGTTGGAAACGTGATGGTACGCATTACTCCTCCTTACACGAGGCATCACAACAACATTTCACTAGGCAACGCCGGTCAACTGCTGTTTGTGTATGAGAAATCGGTTGGTAACTTTCCCCATGTCAGCACGTTGTAGGTGTCGCCACCGGCGCCAATCTTGTGTGAATGCTCTGAAAATCTAATCATTTGCATATCACAGCATCTTCTTCCTGTCGGTTATTTTTTCGCGTCTGTAGCACGTCATCTTCGTGGTGTAGTAATTTTAGTGGCCAGCAGTGTAGTTATAATGGTCTCTCGGGTAAACTGACTTTAAGGATGCATATAATCCAGTCCTGCGATAAGAGATAGCATTCCTCACACATAACCTCTTAAGATCATACAAGGCTGGACAAAAGCCTGGAAAAACCAAAATCGACAACCCGTTACCATGGTTAATGCAGTTGGCATTTAACAGCTCCAGTCGTGTTGGAATGGATAAATACAGAGCAGACCAAAATGGCTCAATAATATGAAGCTCTGTTGGCTGTGGCGGCCTTGCGAGATTCGACAGTTTATTCTAATGCTCTCAAAACCAGCCCTGGACGATCCGAACAGTGTGAACAAGGACCCTGTCGTCTTGGAACCCAGTATCACATTTGGGGATCAAACATGGTACATGGGATTTACCTGTTCGGCCAAAACGATTACATAGTCAGTGGCAGTAGTTTGACCTCGCAGAATATCCGTAGGACACATGGAATGGAATACCACGATATGTCTGCCAAAATCATCACGAACCAGTGTCTAGTTTCTTTTCTGGGACACTTTCCGCCATTGCTCTATAGTGCAGATTTTAAGACTTCGGTACCAGATTTTCCTGTTACGGGCATTTGCATCACTGATAAGTGGTTTTGGATTTCCAGTTCTCTCTGCAATTCCCTGCTTCTAGAACCCCCTTCGTATTGTTTTGGTGGTGACAGTGTTTGCGAGTGCGATACTCAGTTCTGCAGTTAATTTCCCAGCTGTCATCCTCTTATTTTTCGCCACAATACTCCGTTATGCCACGTTATTTTAGGAGGAGTTGGCGTTCGTGTCTTACAGTTTTTAAAGCAATAGACAACATTTCTATTACTACCAAGGATTTCGTAGGCGCCCAAGTCATCTTGCATGGGCCGTCGGTGTTTTGCAATGGAGTTTTGAACTTCACTCTCGCTAACAAGGATACGAATGAACGCGGTAACGGCTGGGTCACCGTTGCTCTTGTACGTGGACCAAAAGTCGATAAAGTAAAAGGGCTAGATAATTTCAATTCACGTGATGTCATCGCTTATCGGACATTTCAGATTTGTGAAGTTTACAACAGAGATAAGGGTTCATCGTATTACATGTCGGCTATACCTTTGGTTCTCAGGACCAGGAATTGTTGTAAAATAAATGAATGGGAATCTGTCTCAGTGTAGAAAGATCGCAGTCGTTGGTGATCGGACTCAATATTATAGAAATTAAATAAAGTTCCCTTCCTCATCCTTAATCCTTATCTATTAAAAAAACTACACAGTCTGTCACCATCACTCAATACGTACATTCTTCTGCGTTGTGACTTGGCCTGTTCTGTTTTTCAGCTTTCCCTGTTTGCGGCATAAATCTTCGATACGGTGCCACGCTTCAGCTCCCATAGTTACGGAAGTACCCACCATACGAACAGCAACGACTCGTCAGTGTTCGAATTCACTTACCTCCGACATAACGCACTCACAGTTACAAAGAGTATTGTTCCACCACGACTGACACTAGCAGCATTTTGACGTCATCACACAGATGTCGTTCGTCGTCACTTGCGTTTACATTCAAGAATGCATTTCTTGCTGTGTTTCCACACTTCTGTCCAACCACTGTTCCTCTATTTACTCGATTTGATGACAGAGTGGTATAATAACACAGAAATTAATTTCGCGCATCAGACTTATTCTTTTTATCTTGACTCTATTGAGACGTTTTTTACTCCTATTTTACTACTGGTCTGGACTAATGATAGTGGCACTTGGGCAAAAGTTTCTCGGATTTCTTGCAGCGACACGTTTGAACGTAACGTCAAGCTTTCAACGATTTTCTCTATCATCGTCACGCGTTATCGGTCGTATTAAGAGACGTAATAAATGCGAAAGTACCAAGCGGCTTATTAATACGGCGGGTAACTCCTAATTACAACGATAGAGCGAATCATTGACAGTCTTAGCTTACATGTGCTTACGACGGCGGCAAGAAATCCGAGAAACATTTATCCGAGAACGTTACCGCGAAAAACTATATTCTTACGAACAAACACCACTTTTTACCAGCAGCTAATGGAAATTTCCGATAGAATGAATTACAACCACGTTAATTTTCAAATTGTGGCCATTTAAAGTCATTTATTTTGATTTCTCAGTAATTGCAACAACTGGCGATACAATCTAAATTAACTGGGAGATTCATGTCTCTAAATTTAATGTTGTGATGCTTTTAAAAGCAGGTGTATTGTCAGTAAACAGGGTAATCGACTTAGTCGTTAACAGAAGAACGTGATTTGCGTAATATGAATATAGCTCAAGGTCAAGCACAAAGCTTCGTGGAACACTGATTACAACAAACCCTGATAGAGTTTCAGGTTTCATACATGTTTCTCAACGTGCAGCTCCCACTCTTTCAAAAACGAATACATTTCGAGAAGTCTTGGTGTTATAAATTACCGAACAGGACGTCATGCTGTAAGTCTATGTAAAAGAAACACCATCTATATTTGATGGAGCGTAATACAACAATAATAAAGCTAATGACATTAAGGGTACAACTAATAATGGCTTGTATTACATTTAACAAATAAGGAGTCCTGTTAGCCTGTTCCATCCTGCCCCACACACCTACCATATTTCACGAGTGCTGACATGGCAGGATGGGACAACAACGAGCGCCAGAGACATTAAGTAAATATTAGACGAAGGTCATATAGTTGCCAAGAACTTCAGCACAAAGATATTACCAGAATATAACCATGCCTCTCAGCTTTTGGCAAGCCCCTTGGACGCCTTAATATGCTGGGGCAAATATTATATGAGTATTCCACGTCAAGAACATATTACAAGTGGATCCTTGTATTGAATCACGTAATATACAACTAAGTGAGACCTAACCAGAGTCCTGATGTGTGTATTGACGTTTTGGACTCATGCTTTTATTTAGGGGATTCTATACATACCACTTACAAAGATAGGCCACTACGTTGGCTTCACGGATTTACTTCAAACTTTTTGCACCTTTAAAACATAATATGCAGTCAGTATGGTGCACTACTCTAGCAATTGTGAAAAAATAGCGACAGACGTTTTACGCGTCTATTATGTAAGTGATGTACGCGTGCGAACGTGCCAGCTGTAAGAAGTCGTTGTGGTCAACTGGCTTAAGAGTAATTTCAATTACCCATCAGATGTGATGAAAATATCTAGATTACAAATTAAGATTCGTTTTATGAAGCTCCAATGCTAACCACTTGACCACCAACTCTATCGTCCGACACCTACACACAGATACATAAAGCACGTAATAGACGGGTGAAACTCCTCTTGCGATTTCCTCTGAATTGCCAGAGTAGTGCACCTTACTACTCTGCAATTCAGAGAAAATCGCAAGAGAAGTTTCACCCGTCTGTTAAGTGCCTTACTTCTTGAACATTATATTGTTTTAATGGCCTACCACAGACGTACAAATTTTTAAGTAAATCTGTGATCCCAACCTCGTGGCCTCCCGTTGTTATTAGTTATGGTACATACACAACCCCCTTATTGAAAGCAGGATTTGAAATCGTTAGTATATTCGTTAGGACTCTTCCGAAGCTTCACTTAGTTGTACATAACGTGCTGTAATACATGTATCAATTAGGTGATGAAATACACATATATTTTTAGATGAAATACTCAAATGTCTATGCCACAGCACATTATGGGGTCCAAGCGTATATACAGAATCCCTTAATGAAAACAAAAGTCCTAAACGTCAATACATGCATCAGGGCTCCGGCTATGACTCCCTTAGTTGTATATTACATGAAGCAACATATGTGACCATTTTAGATGTAATAGAGATATGTTTTTCGATGAAATACCACAGCATATTATGAGGTCCAAGGGGCCTCACTTGGTACTACACTTTGGTCTTGCCAAAAGCCGTGAAGTGTAGGTATATGCTAGTCATATTCTTCTTTTTTAAGTTCGTTGGAATTATGTGACATTGGTGTAATCTTTACTTGATGTCGTCGCTGTTGCACACTGCCATATCAGCACTCGTACTTAGAGGTGTGGAGGGCAGTTGATGGGTCTTTTTATATACAGGGTGGTTACAGTTAAAGTGAGGCTGTTCACAGAGATCCAGAGCGAGCGAAACTTCGTAGATATTGTAATGCATTAATACGGAACCGATATATGCTGGAAAAAATTGCTCCAATTTTGGCCACCAGGTGCAAATGTGATATAATATGCACATGCTTTTGTGATGAAATGATCACATTACACTAAAGCGCCAAAGAAATTGGTATAGGAACGTGTATTCAAAATACAGAGATACGTAAACAGGCTGAATACGGGGCTGCGGTCGGCAACGCCTATATAAGATAAGTGTGGAGTACAGTTGATACATCAGTTACTGTTGCTACAATAGCAGATTATCAAAATTTAAATGAATTTGGACGTGGTTTTATAGCAAGCACACGAACAACGGGACACAGCATCTCCAATGTAGCGAAGAAGTGAGGATTTTTCCATACGAGCATTTGACGAGTGTACCGTGGATATCAGGAATCCGGTAAAAGATCAAATCTTCAACATCGCTGCGGCCGGAGAAATATCCTGCGCCGGCCGGAGTGGCAGTGCGGTTCTAGGCGCTACAGTCTGGAACCGAGCGACCGATACGGTCGCAGGTTCGAATCCTGCCTCGGGCATGGATGTGTGTGATGTCCTTAGGTTAGTTAGGTTTAAGTAGTTCTAAGATCTAGGCGACTGATGACCTCAGAAGTTAGGTCGCATAGTGCTCAGAGCCATTTGAACCAAGCCAAGCCAAATATCCTGCAAGAACGGGGCCAACAACGACTGAAGATAATTGCTCAGTGTAGTAGAAGTGCAATGCTTCCGCAAATTGCTGCAGATTTCAGTACTGGGCCATCAACAAGTGTCATCGTGCGAACCATTCAACGAAACATCATCGATATGGGCTTTCGGAGCCGAAGACCCACTCGTGTACCTTTGATGACTGCACCACATAAGGCTTTACGTCTCACCTAGGTCCGTCAACACAAACATTGGGTCGTTGATGACTGGAAACATGTTGCTTAGTCGGACCAATCACGTTTCAAATGGTATCGAACGAATGGAGACAACCTCACGAATCCATGGAGCCTGCATGTCAGCAGGCGCTGTTCAAACCCGTGGAGGCTCTGTAATGCTATGGGGCGTGTGCAGTTGGAGTGATATGACCCCTGATCCGTCTAGATACGACTCCGACAGGTGACACGTACGTAAGCATCCTGTCTGATCATCTGCATCCATTCACGTCCATTGTGCATCCCGATGTACTTATGCAAGTCCAGCAGGACAATGCAACACCCCATACGTCCATAATTACTACAGAGTATCTCTAGGGACACTCTTCTGAGGTTAAACACTTCAAATGGTTCAAATGGCTCAGAGCACTATGGGACTCAACTGCTGTGGTTATCAGTCCCCTAGAACTTAGAACTACTTAAACCTAACTAACCTAAGGACATGCCCGAGGCAGGATTCGAACCTGCGACCGTAGCAGCCGCACGGTTCCGGACTGCGCGCCTAGAACCGCGAGACCACCGCGGCCGGCGTTAAACACTTCCGCTGGTACCAAACTCCCCTGACATGAACATTATTGAGCATATCTGGGATGCCTTGAACGTGCTGTTCAGAAGAGATCTCCACGCACTCGTACTCTTACGAATGTGTGGTCAGCCCTGCAGGATTCATGGTGTCAATTCACTCCAGCACTACTTCTGACAATAGAAGAGTCCATGCCGCGTCGTGTTGCGACTCTTCTACTTGCTACCGGGGACGCTACATGATGTTTGGCAGGTGTATCAGTTTCTATGGGTCTTCAGTGTATCTGTGCCACAGCACATTATGGGGTCCAGAAGCCCTCCCTTGATACTACATACTGATCTTGTGAAATGTCGAGAAGCATATGCACAGGAGTAGGTAGACTAAGGTGACGAAAGTCATCGGACAGCGATATGCACTGATACGGATGGAGGTAATATCGAGTACACAAGATATAAAAGGGCAGTTCTGTCACTTCGAAAATTGTTAGGGGATTCAATTCAACATCCACAGTGTGAAGGGTGTGTCGAGGGTAAAAAAGTTCGGGCATTGCATCTCACCATGGACAACGCAGAGGCCGACGGCCTTCACTTATCGACCGAGAGAAACAACGTTTGCGTAGTCAGTGCTAACAGAGAGGCAACACTGCATAAAATAATAGCAGAAATCAATGTGGGACGTGTGATGAACGTATCCGTTAGGATAGTGCGGTATTAGGCGGTATCCCATGACTTTTGTCACCTCTGTGTATATCTTTGCTATGTATTATCACTGGAACTAAGTGAACTTGGCTTAATCTTTATTCGTTGTCTCCGGCTACAAGCACGCTTGCATTTGACACGTCAACACTTGTAACATATGGAAGGTCTGTGGGGTCGGGTGGGTCGGTAGTTTCCTATATTTATGGTACATATGGAATCGCCTTAATAAATGCATTTTATGACTGCAAAGAAATCATTCTCTGCATGTTAGAGGCTTGGACATAGGGTTCAGTTCTACTCTTGTTGCCTATAAATTACCTCTCAATTTACACTGATAAAAAAAGAAATAATACTCTTTGCTGACGATCCAAGTCCACCAACGATTGCGGTCGAAGATATACTGTAATCTATTACTGATTTTTAGCGCTACAAAGGTAGTTAGCTGTCAAGTAGGTGCTCTGTGGACCATGTCCCTAAAGCAAGGAAAACATGAGGCAAAATTAGAATTTATGATTTGATACCATTACCAGTTCGAGAGAGGGCACGTAAATCGTGGTGTATTGTGTGACATCATCACATGAAGTCAACCAAGGAAGCAGAAGTTTTAATTCCATCACTGGATTAGTTTCTACTATGCACATCCAAGAAACTAAGATAAAGCCATCATTATTAAATACGAATTAGCAACGAATTTCTGTAGAGATATTTAGCGATATGATTAGTTATAGAAGTCCCGACAGGCGTGCATTTGCTCACGGGTTGTGTACATAACCTATACTTACCGCGCACTGAATTTGTTAATGCTAAGTCGCAGGAATATACCACGTGTGTCTATAAAATAACGGGTCTGATGGTGTCACATAGTGAGAACGCATGTGACAAAAATGAGCTAACAATAGCTGTGAAGTGAGAATCCTTCTCAGTCAAATGCAGCATCTCTGGTGTCTTTATGCAAATCGCTGTAGTCGTGGTTTTCGTTTGTGTAGGAGCTGTTATTTTGTTTTCTCGAAAAATGATAAGTGTAACAACAGAGCAACGAACTGTAGTCTAGTCATTCATGAAACTTGGAAAAACTGCTGTTGAATCCCAACTTTTACTAAAAGAAGCTTATGGTGACGACTGTTTACCACGTAAGCGAGTTTTTTAGTGATTCAATGGTTATGAAGATGGTCGAGAAGACATCTAAAATGACTCACGCCCAGGTTCTCCTGCAACATCAAAGAAGGTACAAAATATCGAAAAAGTAGGTAATCTGATTCGATCTCACCGTCGGGTGAGTATTCGATCGATTGCTGATACTGTAGGAATTGACAAAGAATAAGCAAGGCAAATTTTACATAACCAATTTAACATGAGAAAAGTATGTGCAATACTGGTCCCGAAAATTCTGACGATCGAACAAAGAGAAGCTCGTGAAAATGTTTCTACTAATACTTCGAATACCACAGAAAATGATCCTAATTTCTTGGAGAAAGTGGGGGGGGGGGGGGGGGGGAGGAGACCTAACTTCACCGGTTGTCTATTAACAGGTCTCTAGCAAAAAACAGCATCGAGGTATTTGACCATCCTCCTCACCTAGCACCGTGAAACTTTTATTTATTTCGCAAGGTCATATCTGCAATAAAAGGAACAGCATTTTAGTCCGTTGAAGCAGTGAAAGAAAAAGCAGCGTGGGTCACCGTGGAGTTCACAGAGGAAGACCACCAGCATGGTATCCGTCAATGGAAAATTCGCATGGAGCGATGTAGGGGAAGAGGAGCGGAGTATATTGAGAGTGACAGTAGCTGAATATGTATGTTTTCGAAATAAAATATTTTACAGGAATAGTGTGTGTGTGTGTGTGTGTGTGTGTGTGAATGAATGATTTGTGTGTAGCGTCATTGTAACGTGTTGCATGAAACTGCCATTTAAACAGATACTGGTTAATTATTTTTATCACAGATCATCTTAAAATACTACAAATGTTAACACGGACTTGTGACACCTAACACTTCCGTGTGCTAAATAATTGATTATAATTATTTCCCTTTACTGAAGATATGTTTACGTACAGGTACGTTAATGCGCACCAAAGCGTAAACAACATATGAACATGATCTCTTTTGGTCTCAGCGTTCGGAACTTTAGGGTTCTACATGTAAATTTACTTGTAGAACACTGATTCGTTAAGTTTAATTGCAAGAAGCACATCTAGTTATATCTTTCTCCGTAATGGCGCCCACGTGTAAAATAATGCACTAGACATTAGTGGACCACTATGGAAAAATTTGTATCGGAAAATGAAAATAGTGACGGAGATGCTTTACTAATTTCATAAATGCATAAAATCAGTAAGTATTCTCAATAATATCTGGGCTAGAAGAGCCATAATTACCAAAGATAGTTGTACCGAGCGTAATGGCGGAAACAATAGGGTAAGCCAGTAACTAATAAAACATTCAGTAACTGCAGGAAAGGACGCAATACTCTTATACAAAAAAGATTGTTTCAATAGCAACAAATAACATTTTTTATTCTGAAAACTATTTAGATAAATTAACGATTATTACACCTGTTACAGACTTCTTAATAAGGAACATAGAAAGAATGCGTCTTGCTACATTAGCGTTACAACTCTAAAATGTACAATGTCTTCTCTTTTATCAGAAAAATAAAACACAGATAATAAATCGTGCTTAATGCCTTTGTCCTTTCCACTCGATGCTCTTCACATGAAGAAAATGTCAATGTTTTCCACATGTTACGGAAAATTATTAAGTCTTTTCCTCAAGTATATTCGCAGGAAAATATACGTCAGGAGACGGAACAATAGCCACTCCTAGTATCTAACACGTAAGTACAATATACATATATGTGGAGGTAATTTTCCGCCAAGATATCTTGGAAATTCGCCTACATGGTCACCATGTAGCTCAACATTTCCTGAGGCAACACAAATTTTACGGTAAATAAATTGACGCTTTACACTTGCTTGCTATATACTCGGCCATATTCCATTTATCATGAAAACTAACCATACCTACATGCATGTTCAGCCAAATTCGGTGACTTCTCCGTGGCCTATTCCTCCAAAATTTTAAAATGGTGATATCTGAAGCCTTGTCGTGATTAAAGGATCAGCCGGCCGCGGTGGTCTCGCGGTTCTAGGCGCGCAGTCCGGAACCGCGTGACTGCTACGGTCGCAGGTTCGAATCCTGCCTCGGGCATGGATGTGTGTGATGTCCTTAGGTTAGTTAGGTTTAAGTAGTTCTAAGTTCTAGGGGACTGATGACCACAGCTGTTAAGTCCCATAGTGCTCAGAGCCATTTGAACCATTTTTTTGATTAAAGGATGAGAGTCTGGCCTCACGTACCGTTAATCAGTTCCATAACAAGCAAAACCGTTATCACAAACAGGCTGCTCTAGGACGAAAAGTGAAACAAAATAAGTAGGAGATTAGTAGCAGAAAGACTTGTAAAATACAGACATATGACAATTTTACCTACAATGATTGTTGCAACTCCAGAAACTATGAGAAATTTTCTTTGTCCATTCACGATTTCAAGAAAAGTTTAAAATATTTTACCGATGGTAATTCAAATTACATCAGTCTGTAGTCAATACCAAAAAAAATTCTTGTGCCAGACTTTTAACACCGAGCGGACAGTAAATAATCAAACCAGCTTACCAGAAATTCCTTCTTAGCGTTGTATTACGTCAGTAAAGAGTATCATAACGACTTTCTCACTTGGGGATCAAAAACAAAACAAAGTGCAGTGTTTTGTTATCGTACTTCCACTAAAGGTAAAGAGGAGGCGATAAGCTGCATAACCCAATCTAAATTAAGAAGATAAGGAGTAATCGAACTTCCGCCCCGCGATTAAAAATATTTTCCGACGCATGTTAATTTAAGACCAGGAAGAAACAGACAGAAATGCAGCGACGTCTGTAGGAATACATTAAGCTCCAGCAGCGAATCAATTTGATAATCTAATAACCCTGTCTCCTATGTAGTCTGAAACACTGAGCACCGTAGCGATCGAACACGTAAGATGCTATAAGTATCAGATGCGTTTATCGTAAACAACACCGATAATTTCTCCAACCTCATTAAATCTGACTAAACTATATTGTCCTACCTGAAGTTATTTCGGTCTACTGTCGACATAGTACAACGAAAAACAATGGCGTTTCGATATGTATTCGCCATTCGGTATGTATTCTTGCTGCGTGGTCCCAGAGAGAAAAAAAGTGTTAGCGATCGGAAGAAAGTCACATAAATAATCTGAAATATACAGATCGTGTTTTTATTGTCTGGTCGGTATGTCGTGAACAAACCGAAAATGGACGACTGTCGAAAACGATTCTTCTAAATCATAAACATTGCGGAGCTTTGAATATACTGTCAGTTCTATACTATATGATAATAACCTACATTTTAATATACTGCCTCCTAAACTGTTTCGTTCGACTAGCCATGTCCACAGCCATGGATTCGTCACAAAATACAGTAAATGGTTCGGGGAGTTCATGTATTGTTGATGAGTTAAATATTCGTAACCTGTTGCACAGTTAGCATAATCTAGCGACAGGATTAATATATATCGCAAATCTCCAATAATGCAGTGTTAGCTCGATAATTCATGGCATAATCCATTCTCTTTAGGGCTGTACAAGTATCGCCGATAAAGGTCGAATTACACGCCAGTTTCCGAATACATAGTTGTAATACAGCCTGCAGACTACTTAGAAAAGTTTACCCTTCCCCCTTACTCGCTCAAATTAAATACATTCAATACATTTTTCATCTTTGAAAGCAATCTATTACCTTTTCCTTATGCCCAGCATTTCAATATCACGCCTCAGAAATGCAGAAGATTTACATCACTAGCAAATCAACATATTCTTCACTTGTCGAAAGAAGGAAAAGTTGCATGCAGAAATATCAGGGTTATTGGGAAAGCAATAAAGAACTAAGAAAACTTCTATAGCTACACAAATCATCTAATTTTTCACCAATGTGACGGAACGTTGTCATTAGAACTGTTTTGGATATATGGGTTTAGGCATTTTTTTGATCTGTGCTTGCATTTTAACGCGTGCGATTCGCCAATTAGTGTCACTTGAGCGTCAATTACAAGATATTCCAATATTTCACTCACAACGAGAAACGATGATAACAATTCTGATGCGATTCTGAGTTTTTAGACTGTGGCGTGTGCGCGTACCCTGTGACGGGTGTACCTATAAACTCAAATATCCACTTCTTGTTTTCATACTTCATTTAAAAATGCAATAATAGGTTCTCTGATACTCTAGGGAATAGACCGTTATAGCAGTAAAGTATCCGTCATTTTTAATTCAATGAGCTATGACACGTAGTTTTAAGTTTGGAGCATTAGTGCGCCACAGCCTAGACACTATTTTAACCATGTGTCATTAACGATATTGACGTGAAGTTCCACCACTGATGAGAATATCTCTTAGATCACTGCACCGCAAGTGACTGGGTGAATTGCCTTGATCCAAGTATATAGAGAGTGATTCAGCTGCCCCTACTGATTGGTTTTATGCAATCCGCAATACCTTAAAGAGGCACATGCTAGTTTTCCATGTTCTCTCTCTCGCTATGCAAAAACTATTAGCCCTACAGAAAAAGTGAAGATCACCTTTTTGTAGGAAATATAATGAAGTTAAATTTTGTACTGGAACACGTCTTCACTGGAGGCAACCTATTTCAAATTATTCAAGAAAAACGAGTTTGAACTTCACTTTCGTAAGTTTATCTTGAATAATTCGGAAACTACGGCCTCTAGCGAAAACATATTCAAGTACAAAATTTAACTACATTACATTTACTACAAAAAGGGCCTTGTCATTTTTCCTGTAGGACTAAACAGTTAGCATGCAGTGAGTGAGAGGATATGAAAATCTTGCACATGGTAATTGAAGGTGTTGTGTGTTGCATAAAAACCATACGGGTGGGGGGGGGGGGGGCAGCTGAATCGCCCTGCATATGAAATTTAGAAAGGATGTAAGCAGTCACAGAACACCTCTTCCAGGTTATGGCATTCCATAAATGTCAGTGGGTTCCCGTGATGCCAATAGGAATTTCTTTTATGCACTATATTGTATTAAGTAGTAACGACTGGTTATAATCTAAATATAAAGGTGCATAGTGGATTGACTAGGAGGCTGAAGGTTAGACAATTTTTCTCCGGATTCGAGTTAGACAGAGAGTCAGTTGCAGATGTTCACAAAGTGTCGAACGTAGATATGGTGTCTTGCAGTGCCCTGTGGGAAGGTGATATATTGTTAGTTTTGTTGTTATGTATTCGAATATTGTGCAACAGTTCGTTGACAATCTTGTTAGTTGCTCAGTCTAATACCAGAGTAAAACTAATTACAACTGCAGGAAAAGCCTTGACTAGGTTTGCTAAAATGAAAGGTATGCTTTCTGTGAAACGAAATTGTTTGTTTTGTTTGACTGTTTGACTCTCATCCTCATCATCTATAACTCTTAGACTTATCTTTCCAAGATTCGAGGATGTTGTACGTCATGAGTTGGAAGGTCTAGCAGAGACTGTAAGGTGTGAGATTCTTTGACGTCTCTCAAGTAGCAGACAGAATTTTGATCTCACGCATGGGTCCAGATCCATCGAACATCAACTGAAAGAATTTTATTTAAATAACATGCGGCCTCAGATGAAACCACGAGTTCTTTTAAGGTAGCAGACCAGTTCAAATCAGTGGCGAACCAGCAGTAGCTAATTTTCTAATAGGTGAAAGTAGAGAAGGCGATCACTATTAGAATATTTTAAAAAGTGTATGGGATATAAATTTGGTCAGAATCGACAGAAAACTTTTTTTCCTTTCATTATCTCTGGAGTAATACCGTCCCATAGCAAAACCGCCTCTATTGTCATGTAGACTGCACTATAGCAACGAACATTCTATTGACTTTCTGAAAGGGACAATTCGATTTGTACGGAAAGTCAAACGATATACTGATGATGCCGAAGGGAATCCAAAAGCTATCTACTATTTTCCATGCGAACCATTACTGATGGAAGTATCGCCACTTTTCTGTAACTCACAAACAACAAGTCTCAAGAATATAAAATTAACTAATTCATACTTAAAGTGATCATACCCTGAAGATTTCATTAAGTTATTTTCATGTAAACAAAGCGCGTTGTTTGCAAAACACCCATAAATTTCACTACTTGAATTAACTGAAAGATGGTCTTAACTTTGGAAAGAGCGGGCTAGGCCAGCAAGGCTACATGTTTAATGCTGTCAAGTGAATAGAATATACTCTTACTTGTACACATCCACTGCGTATTGTCGACAAGAACCAGGAATTTTCGAGCGAGTGCTTGTTCAGACATCTATGCATAGCTGCCTGTTACAGCCACCAGTGGTTGCTCAAAGTCGTTTCTACAAACAAAAAACTTTAATCTTATTTATTGACTATACCGTTGGCCAATCGAACATTAGACTAAAAATTTTCAGCAGCAAGTTATGTGTATTTTTTGCAGGCGAAATTTCTGTATGCCATTCGTTATATAAAGTGTTTGACTGTTGTAGATACAAGTTATGTGTATTTTCTGCAGACGAAGTTTCTTTATGTCATCCAGTTTATAGGGTGTTTAACAGTATATAGGGTGTTTGACTGTTATAGATGAATCGAAAGGAGCGAGCAAAGGACAATGAAACAAGCAAATAATTCTAATAAACATAGGTCTGGAAATCAATTGTTTCTTCGACACGACGTATTACGACTGAGTACGTGCATACTTCACAACAGAGAGGCCGAGGATCCTAATTGCAAATATAAACTTGAGGACGTACGTATTGCAACATGCGTTCCACATGGCCACCGAGCCAGTGAAAGAAGGCTTCAATACATCTTCTCACCGAATCCCGTGCACATCAAGAATCTCAGGCACGTTCCGAATGCGTGATAACCATCCACAGTGCATTCCCGGAGTTAATCGAAACTCTCAAAAGGACTAGAAAACACTAAACCTTTTAAATATCCCTACACATAAAACTAAAGGGTTTAATTGGCGGACTTCGGGGGAGGGGGTGGGGGCCATGGTATTGACAAGATATGACGGACACACTTATTATCGTACATTCGTGACACGTTTTCCCGAATAGAAACTTGAAAGTGTGCCGGTGCACCACATACGCATCCTTTCTCCATAAAGAGCATCATATAAACAGACATTAATAGTGCTGTAACATTCGCATGACTCTGCTTGTGCTTACGTCATATCGCATTATGTTTATTAAAATAATTTCTTTATTCTATTGTCCTCTACATGCCCTTTCCGGTTGTACTTACAATAGCCAGACACTCTGGAAACATACACTACAAGTCATTAAAATTGCTACACCACGAAGATGACCCGCTACAGACGCGAAATTTAACCGACAGGAAGAAGATGCTGTGATATGCAAATGAGTAGCTTTTCAGAGCATTCTCACAAGGTTAGCGCCGGTGGCGACACCTACAACGTGCTGACATGAGGAAAGTTTCCAGCCGATTACTCATACACAAACAGCAGTTGACCGGCGTTGCCTCGTGAAATGTTGTTGTGATGCCTCGTGTAAGGAGAAGAAATGCCTATCATCACGTTTCCGACTTTGATAAAGGTCGGATTGTAGCCTATCACGATTGCGGTTTATGGTATCGCGACATTGCTGCTCGCGTTGGTCGAGATCCAATGACTGTTAGCAGAATATGGAATCGGTGGGTTCAGGAGGGAAATACGGAACGCCGTGCTGGATCCCAACGGCCCCGTATCACTAGCAGTCGAGACGACAGGCATCTAATCCGTATGGCTCTAACGGATCGTGCAGCCACGTCTCGATCCCTGAGTCAACAGATTCTTCTTGGTGTAGCAATTTTAATGGCCAGTAGTGTATGATAACAGATGTATGGTGGTGTTTTACAACATAGCTCTGGAGCACCAAAATCAATTTCATTTTAACTTGGTACGTGTAAGGCATACTAACCAAAACAAATACTGTAAGATAGGGTTAACGTACCGTTAGTAGCTTTAAGGATGGATAGAGTTATGGGATGACGTGTAAAAATAATAGATAAATTAATGTGGAAAACGTAGCTTTCATACTTAGAAGGCATTCAACTGACAGTTTCCATGACATTTAAGTGCAGTCTTAGTCATGTAGAACTCTTTAGAACCTTCTAAAATCGAGGGTCGTCTGTTAGAGTCTATGGAGTAATATTCACGCCCAGTAAACGTCATGTTGCGTGTTTCAAACTTTGTTCACCCGAGAACGTACGTATAGTGGCTCGTGGAATGGAAGGGGTTGGGTTGCTTTTGGAGGAGGATACCAGACAGCGAGGTCATCGGTCTGATTGGATTAGGGAAGGAAGTCGGCCGTGCCATCCCAGCATTTGCCTGGAGCGATTTAGGGAAATCACGGAAAACCTAAATCAGGACGGCCGGACGCGGGATTGAACCGTCATCCTCCCGAATGCGTATCCGGTGTGCTAACCACTGCTCCACCTCGCTTGGTATGGAATGGAAACCACAGATGTTTTCTGAAGTAAAGTTTTGTATTACAGTTGTATTACTTTTAATTTATGAAAGATTTTACATTATCATTTGAAAAGACTGCATTTATATCTAAAAAAAAAAAAACAAGAATTATTTTCATTTTACTATACATACATATATATATATATATACACTCCTGGAAATTGAAATGAGAACACCGTGAATTCATTGTCCCAGGAAGGGGAAACTTTATTGACACATTCCTGGGGTCAGATACATCACATGATCACACTGACAGAACCACAGGCACATAGACACAGGCAACAGAGCATGCACAATGTCGGCACTAGTACAGTGTATATCCACCTTTCGCAGCAATGCAGGCTGCTATTCTCCCATGGAGACGATCGTAGAGATGCTGGATGTAGTCCTGTGGAACGGCTTGCCATGCCATTTCCACCTGGCGCCTCAGTTGGACCAGCGTTCGTGCTGGACGTGCAGACCGCGTGAGACGACGCTTCATCCAGTCCCAAACATGCTCAATGGGGGACAGATCCGGAGATCTTGCTGGCCAGGGTAGTTGACTTACACCTTCTAGAGCACGTTGGGTGGCACGGGATACATGCGGACGTGCATTGTCCTGTTGGAACAGCAAGTTCCCTTGCCGGTCTAGGAATGGTAGAACGATGGGTTCGATGACGGTTTGGATGTACCGTGCAGTATTCAGTGTCCCCTCGACGATCACCAGTGGTGTACGGCCAGTGTAGGTGATCGCTCCCCACACCATGATGCCAGGTGTTGGCCCTGTGTGCCTCGGTCGTATGCAGTCCTGATTGTGGCGCTCACCTGCACGGCGCCAAACACGCATACGACCATCATTGGCACCAAGGCAGAAGCGACTCTCATCGCTGAAGACGACACGTCTCCATTCGTCCCTCCATTCACGCCTGTCGCGACACCACTGGAGGCGGGCTGCACGATGTTGGGGCGTGAGCGGAAGACGGCCTAACGGTGTGCGAGACCGTAGCCCAGCTTCATGGAGACGGTTGCGAATGGTCCTCGCCGATACCCCAGGAGCAACAGTGTCCCTAATTTGCTGGGAAGTGGCAGTGCGGTCCCCTACGGCACTGCGTAGGATCCTACGGTCTTGGCGTGCATCCGTGCGTCGCTGCGGTCCGGTCCCAGGTCGACGGGCACGTGCACCTTCCGCCGACCACTCGCGACAACATCGATGTACTGTGGAGACCTCACGCCCCACGTGTTGAGCAATTCGGCGGTACGTCCACCCGGCCTCCCGCATGCCCACTATACGCCCTCGCTCAAAGTCCGTCAACTGCACATACGGTTCACGTCCACGCTGTCGCGGCATGCTACCAGTGTTAAAGACTGCGATGGAGCTCCGTATGCCACGGCAAACTGGCTGACACTGACGGCGGCGGTGCACAAATGCTGCGCAGCTAGCGCCATTCGACGGCCAACACCGCGGTTCCTGGCGTGTCCGCTGTGCCGTGCGTGTGATCATTGCTTGTACAGCCCTCTCGCAGTGTCCGGAGCAAGTATGGTGGGTCTGACACACCGGTGTCAATGTGTTCTTTTTTCCATTTCCAGGAGTGTATATATATATATATATATATATAAATCAGATTGCATCCCCTCTTTAATGGGAGACTGTGATAAGTAAACAAATAAGACGAAGAACTGGAGAAATAGTAACCAGTCGGATCCTTCCTGACTGCGTGGTACCAAAACAATAAAGCATTTCATAATTCTGTTATGACGCCGTACAAAGTGTGACCTGTAGATGCCAGTAAGCCCACTTATCTTCCATCCTTCTGTATGAGTCCCCACGTACTTACCCTGTCCTCCTGCCAGTTTCCGTACCGCAGGAGCACATTCCACTGTGACCGACGAAGAAGACTGAGTTGAGTAGTGGCGATGCTTATGGACGTCACGACCTGAAAGTAGTGCTGTTGTGCACTATTGCCTTTGAGAACTAGTGTTATTAATTCTAGACGATGATCTGCCTACAAATTTGTCAGATGTCACACATATGAACATGTGATGTCGCCGAACATTACTCTGGAGTTCAAAAAATATCTACAGGAAATGCATTACCAGTGCTTATACAACTGAGACATCAGGAAACTGCACAACAAACTGAAAGTAGTTTGCTACCGAAATGTGAACCAGCACGATAGAAGACGAGTTATAAAGTTCGAGGAGATGAGTGTGTGTAAGAATTTTTTGTGAGTGATCAAAATTCCAAGCTCCACCAAAATGAAACATGCTTGAATGGACCTGAAACCTGACTGCACGTAATTTGTCGTGGTACCTCGCTGAAAGTTAAAGAGTTCGTCGTATTACCAGCCGCAATGAACGAAGTCGTTATGTCTTTAAAGACTTGACTACGTCTGCCTTTGGCGCTCGAAATGACATCCGCCATTGCAGAGGAGGTTACGTCCGTTCACTCAGCGGAACTTGTTGTTGGTCCAGCTAGTCCGAGTGTCTATAAGTCAGGGAAACTTAGTATCCAGAGCGCGAAAATGCTCTTCATGTGCAACCTCCAAGGACGTTTCCCTCGGCAGCCGCCGCGCTCATCGTGTCGTCACGATGGGTGGCCCTCGAAATTAATTACACGGACCAGCCTCAATGTTAGAAAACGCAGCAGTCACTCCAGCGAAAATTAGCTCCGTGTTGATTCATACGCGACCGGTGAAAGGCAATGACGAGCCATACGCAATACCAATGACAGTGTTATGTTCAGAAGGTCTTCCGAATACACACAACAGCATTTGATCTTTAAATTATTTTAAATAAGGCAGCTTTATACATTACTATTAGTCATATAATTATGAGAGTACGTCAGGTATTCGAGGTGAACTAGTTGTTTCGTGGAATATTGATAGCAACATTATAGATACAATCTGCTCCGAAATTCCAATTTAAAACGGTATAGCACAGAAAAACTATAGTGACTGCGACATGGACGTGTGTTTATTGTATTATTCTCATATTTATCTATTCATATTTACTCCCTTTCCACTAATTTGTAGGTGCATTAGTGACGTATTGCCGGCCGTTGTGGCCGAGCGGTTCTAGGCGCTTCAGTCCGGAACCGCGCTGCTGCTAAGGTCGCAGGTTCGAATCCTGCCTCGGGCATGGATGTGTGAGATATCCTTAGGTTAGTTAGGTTTAAGTAGTTCTAGGGGACTGATGACCTCAGATGTTAATTTCAAAAATGGTTCAAATGGGTCTGAGCACTATGGGACTTGACTTCTGGGGTCATCAGTCCCCTAGACCTTAGAACTACTTAAACCTAACTAACCTAAGGACATCACACACATCCATGCCCGAGGCAGGATTCGATCCTGCGACCGTAACGGTCACGCGGTTTCAGACTGTAGCGCCTAGAACCGCTCGGCCACTCCGGCCGGTTCAGATGTCCCATAGTGCTCAGAGTCATTTGAACCGTCAGTGATGTAGTGACGCGTCCCACCAAGGTGTGTGATGAAAATGAGTCAAAATCAACTATAAATCGAAACTTAAAATATTGAATGCAAGTACACACTACTCACCGTTCATTGGAAAAAACCATTATTACGAGTATTTCTACTGCTTACCCCTATGCACTGATTAAGTCAAGAAGACCCAAGAAATCAGACGAATTCATCATGCGAATAATATCGTAGGGTAGAGCATACAGGGTAAAAGCAAATGCTACCGAAAAAATTTCGGAGATCGTTGAGGAAGATTTTATGAACAGTTTGGTGTAAGGAACCAGCGCTCTCCGTTAACTGATAACAGAGTAGTGGATTTCGTATAATTACTTACCGCGATTTATCTTTGTATCTGCACTCCCCTGAAAAGATCTGCAAATGTGGACGATGTGCGATGTGTGCCTTGTTTGAACACAAACTTGATCCATTCACTCACAGGACTTGTTGACAATAGCAGTGCCCTCTTCACCTATGGTCCCCCAGTTTGCATTCAGGACTTCTCGGTGCTACCTCAGGTTAGTTTTAGTTGTACGTTAACATTGATACACAGCAGTATCGATAGGTTTACTCGTGAAGAGTTGGTCGATATGCATCTCGTGTTTGCATTCACCAAAGGCAAAAGAAGAGAGACACACCGACAGTATGCCGAGCTGTTCCCGGGCGGCAACAACCGCATCCCGGTACTTTTACATCTGTACACAGGCACATATCAGAAACCGCATGCAGCCATGTTGTGGTCACTAGACATTTCAGGCATTTTCACTGTTGTGGAGGTATTTCCATAGAAACAAAAGAAACACTCAGTGAAATTCCTCCAAATATCCCATAGTACATTTTAAATTGCAAAGATTCTAAGCTGAACATTGAACTTCATGTTATCAATCGACGCCTAATTTACGGTATGTGATTTCGAGCATGATTCAAATGCACATCAAATGTTTCTCATATTTGTTTTGTTTCTTACTTCTAGACAAATTATTGCACAAAACATTTGCAGTTTTCTTTTCAGTTTCTTTTCATTTTCAAATTTTGTTCAGAGACTAGTAAACATAATATCCATCGGTATTCTACTATCATAAGGAGTGTATAGATCAAGAGAAACCCGGAAATTTTCAGTTTATGCTGTGATATGATATTACGTGAAACTTCATTTACATAGCTAGCAGCAACTGTTCATGAATTATTTCATTTTCCTTCAAATCAATAATTAAGTTTTACATAATTACCCTGCTTACTTTCAGTCAATTAAATTTACTTTTGGACAACTAGACCTCACGCTACTAATTTAATACCCCAGTTGTCCATTCCCCACTCTTCGCTTCGCTATGAAAATCAGGAACAAACCCCATTGTGTAATTCTTCCAAAAATCACTAACTATGTTTTACATAACTACCCGAATTACCTTCAATCTGTTAAATACTCTTTTTTTTATTTGACCTCTCGGTGGTCAGTTTGCTACACCATTTTTTCACTTCACAGCCTTGTTTGGCTATGAAAATTTGGACGAATACCAATTGTGTAATTACTACGATGTCTTGTTCTCGCTCCCGTAAAACATCTGTCAAAAAGTACCCCTGAAAACCGTTCCAAATTTTGTCGTTCGAGTTATAGTTCACCCTGTATAATACAGTATTAATGGTAATCATAATCGACAATTTGTCATTCTCTGCTGGATATAAACCTCGTCCAAATTCCTAGATAAATTAGGATCTTCAGCTTTCCGCGTCCAATTTTCTCCTGCTTGTGCCTTTATCTTGGCAATTTATTTTTCTATGAGGCCGCCCCCTAAACCTTCTCTTGCCACGAGGGATCGAACATGGAATCTCCTTAGCGAATACCCAATCATTTCGTCTCGTCATACGCTGAGCTAGGTTACTATACCTTCCCAATTTCAGTATCGTTCCAGCCACTACCACTTCATCGACTTCTGTTTTTCTCTTCCCTGTTTATTTTCTTTCCTGTACTTTCTTGTTATGCTGAATATATAACCTTCAGTTATTCGCTGGACACTCAATTGTTACACTGTTTAAGGTCCATAGGCACTTCTATAAGTTAATACTGGCAACACATAATGATTAGCCTATATCTATTTTTACACACCTGTTCATTTTATTAAGTGTCTTTAGCTTGTTGTTTTCAGTTAGTTGTTTCTGTAATATATTCGCGTTATTCTTTACTATTTTTCTTTCAAGGACTGATTGTTCACTACTTTTATTTTATTGTCATTAATCTCAAGGTTTACAGTCATACTTGCTCTGTTCACTTATTCCAGCCTTTGCTGACCTTGTTTTGGATCAGAAGCAAACAAAATAACTTCATTTGTAAATCGAAGGTGGTTCAGATACGAGCAGTTTGTGCGTTCTCCTTAATTCCAGGTTAATGATTTGAAGACAGCTTCCGAGGTTGCAGAAAATGATGGAAATGGAAAGTGTTACGCCATGAAACATTGAAAGTCGCGAGCTCTCTCTTCTTATCTCGTGTTTTCTACTGAAAGTCTCGTGCTTGTACTATTGTTAACTTTAGTATTACAGAAATCGTCTAAACTCTATTTTATTTTATTGGTCCAGTGCGCATCAAGTAACTTACTTGGTCTTTCTGCTGCCACTGCTTGATCTGCTGCATTCCATTATTTAACAAAAACATAGAAAACCTATTATTCATGCTGAGTGCAATGCATGTTCTGTATGGCGGCTCCTGCTGTTCTGCAGCTGCTGCTGCTTACTACAACTACATATAATTCAAGAGAAAGGGTTTGGTCAAATCTAAACTCGATAAATGATAACCCAAACACATAATTCTTTTTTTTCCCAAAACTATATTCTGAAAGAGATTCTTTCTCATTCAATTCAAAACGCTAGAAGCTCTTTGAACAATCGCTTCGTATGTAAATCTGCCTCCAGTGGCATTAAAGCAATATTGCAAATTAATCAAACTCTTGAGACAGACTGAAATACTTTTCAATTAAATACATAGTGAAACAATTCCCTGACAATAACAAAGGAAATCAATGACAAAAATCAATACTTAATCTAACAATGGTTTCCCTTAAGAATTCAATTCCTATCATTATCAAAATTACCGTCTGCTGCTACGCACATACCCAAACCCTTTTCTTTAAATTAATAAGCGCGCTGCAAATTATAAAAAAAAATCAACTAAATACCGAATCCCGTGTCGCTGCTGGCGGTCACGGCAGTACGGCAGCACGGCAGCTCGGCGACGACCCCCTCGCCCAACACACGTGCGCACCACAGTAGGCGGGCTCCTACACTGGCCTCGAAATTGCTACTAGTTAATCCGTGCGCTGCGAAGCGCGACAACAATGTCTTAGATTCCAGAGCTCGTGTATGCGCGCTGTAGCCAACCTTTAAATCCTAAGAGAGTATTGCCAACTCTCAACATATTGACCAAATCAAACGCCTATAGAGTACTTTGATTAAAATTTCATCCTTATGTGAGGTTCTTTTCAGTATTCTCGGTACAGAAAAACCCATTCTTACAGGCTATGAATGGTGTGACCCTGATGGCTATTAGGTGTGTCCAACGTTACTGGAACTTTACAGGTGGATAATGTAGCTAGCCATGCCCAGAATTGCACCTACAACTTATCGCCGTATTTCGGACTTCGAGGAAGGTGGAATCGCTGGCATGAGAGGCACTGGAGAATCATACTGACAGATCAACAGAAAGTTTAATGCAACGACTGGAGAACAACGGTGAAGAGATGGACTCTGGATAACAGTTTTGAAAGAATATCGGACACTGGTCCTTCCAAAATGGAAAGAACTCCACCACAAGAAGATCGTAGATTTGTTCCATTTGCTTTAGCAGACAGGCACAAATTGAAATCCGGACAGAGGTTAAAGTCGAGTCGCCATACGTCGTTTAGCGCAGACGAGACACTTGCATAGCGTAGGGTGAGAGCCAACTGAGAAACAGAGTGGTATTTCGTGGCGATCAGCTATAAGTCTCCCTTTGCGTTCGTGGTGGTAAGTTGTTGACGGAAGGTTATCGGGAGTGTCCCAGGAAAGTGTGCTAATGCCGCTCTTGTTATCTCTCTCTCTCTCTCTCTCTTGCGATATATGTACAGGGTTATTACAAATGATTGAAGCGATTTCACAGCTCTACAATAACTTTATTATTTGAGATATTTTCACAATCCTTTGCACACACATACAAAAACTCAAAAAGTTTTTTTAGGCATTCACAAATGTTCGATATGTGCCCCTTTAGTGATTCGGCAGACATCAAACCGATAATCAAGTTCCTCCCACACTCGGCGCAGCATGTCCCCATCAATGAGTTCGAAAGCATCGTTGATGCGAGCCCGCAGTTCTGGCACGTTTCTTGGTAGAGGAGGTTTAAACACTTCACCATTACGAAAAAATGTTGCTTCATCACTGAAAACAAGTTTCGCACTGAACGCATCCTCTTCCATGAGCTGTTGCAACCGCGCCGAAAATTCAAAGCGTTTGACTTTGTCATCGGGTGTCAGGGCTTGTAGCAATTGTAAACGGTAAGGCTTCTGCTTTAGCCTTTTCCGTAAGATTTTCCAAGCCGTCGGCTGTGGTACGTTTAGCTCCCTGCTTGCTTTATTCGTCGACTTCCGCGGGCTACGCGTGAAACTTGCCCGCACGCGTTCAACCGTTTCTTCGCTCACTGCAGGCCGACCCGTTGATTTCCCCTTACAGAGGCATCCAGAAGCTTTAAACTGCGCATACCATCGCCGAATGGAGTTAGCAGTTGGTGGATCTTTGTTGAACTTCGTCCTGAAGTGTCGTTGCACTGTTATGACTGACTGATGTGAGCGCATTTCGCCATTTTGTCTCACTGCACTCTCGAGCGCTCTGGCAGCAGACACCCGAAGTGCGGCTCCAGCCGAACAAAACTTTATGAGTTTTTCTACGTATCTGTGGTGTTTCGTGACCATATGTCAATGAATGGAGCTACAGTGAATTTATGAAATCGCTTCAATCATTTGTAATAGCCATATATATATATACATATATATATATATATATATATATATATATATATATATATATATGAGGTTCATTCAAATGAAACCTTGTCAGTGCGTCTATCTTTGCCTTACACGTAAGGTGGCACCGTGTAACTGCTGTTATGGTGGCGTCATCTATTGGTAGAGAGACTGACACGCGCGCACCGTTTTTTGTTGCATAGCGCCAGAGTGGTTTCACACGGAAGAGAAGGTAGTCACCAAGTTATCATCCACTACCGAACATGCAGGCGAGTAAGCAGGAAGAACGAGGAGTGATTCGGTTTTTGGCGGGGGAGGGAGTTGGAGGCCGTGAAATGTAACGACGGATGAAGGCTGTGTACGTCGAGTACAGTCTGAGTCGTTCAAGTGTTGTGGAATGGCGCAATGGAGGGGCGCGAGTCACTTCAAGAGGATGCTCGTCCTGGACAGGCTCATCTTGTCATCACACCGGAAATGGTTGCGGAAGTGAATGCCTTGTCTTGGACAACCGCAGAATCACCATGGATGAAATCCTTCGATTACTGGGTATTAGCGTGGGCGCCGCCCACACCATAATGCACCAACACTTTAACTTTCGAAAAATCTGTGCGCAGTGGGTTCCCCACCAACTGACCGCCGAACAGCGCAATATTCGAATGGCACTGTCATTGAATTATCTGCAACGTTATTACGAGTAGGAATATAGTTTTCTGTGGAACATTGTCAAGGGTGACGAAATATTGAACCAGAAAGCAAGCGTCAGAGCAAGCAGTGGAAACCTGCGACTTCCCCACCTCCAAAGAAATCCAAGACCGCGCACAAAAGTTCTGGTAAGGTCATGATGATGTCCTTCTTTTTTGACCACAAGGGCCCACTGCTTGTCGAGTTCCTGTAACGGGGAGCTACCGTCAATACCCAGCTTTATCAAGCCACTTTGCAGAACCTTAGACGAGCCATCAAGTCGAAACGCCGAGGCATGTAGTCCAGTGGCGTCATCCTCCTGCATGATAATGCCCGCCCACACGCGGCCAGTGCGGTGAAGACGACAATGCAGCAGTTTCGGTGGGAAACGCTGAAACATCCACCGTACAGTTCCGACCATTCACCGTGTGACTTGCATGTGTTTGGACCTCTAAAACAAGCTATTCACGGCTGGGATTCGACAGCAGCCTATTAGCTTCTTCAAGGATGGAATCGACCGGCTAGTGTCGCAATGGGATAAATGTGCCAACAGTTTTGTGTGTACCGCGTATAACTACATTTTTCACTTAATAAAATCGTTACCGTTACTTCACACTAGTGACCGGGTTCATGCCCCTCATATACAGCATTATGTAACGAACGAGCACCAATCTGCAAATGTTTGCTGATGATCCTGTGGTGTGTGGGAAGGTGTCGTCGTTGAGAGACTATAGAAGGCTACAAAATGATTTCGAATTTCTATTTGGCATGATGAACGGCAGCTTGCTCTAAACGTAGCTAAAAACAAGTTAATGCAAATGAGTAGTAAAAACAAACCCATGATGTTCGAATACAGCATTAGTAGTGTTGTACGTGACACTACCAAGTCGATTAAATATCTACGCCTAACGTTGCAACGCGGTGTGAAATGGAATGAGCATGTGAGGATTGTGATAGGGAAGGCGAATGATCGACCTCGGTTTATTGAGAGAATTTTAGGGAAGTGTAGCTAATGTATAAAGGAGAACGAGTACAACTCAACTGCCGTCCATTTTTGAGTACTGCTCGAGTCTCTGGAATCCACACCGGCTCGGATTAAATGAATTCATCAAAGTAATTCGGAGGCGTGCCGCTAGAAATGTTGCCGATTGATTAGATCAGCAAGCAGCTAATTACGGAAATGTTTCCTGGACTTAAATGGGAATCCCTGCAGGAAAGACGTCGATCTTCCCCGTGGAACAATATTGAGAAATGATACAAAGGAAAGAAAGACATCAATTGCCACGGGGCACTGAAATACGAGGGTAAGTCAATTATTATCCGCAGTTTAATTATATTTTTGTTTATTTTGGTAGTACTGACGTTTTACGTTGATGACAAAAAAATGTTCAAATGTGTGTGAAATCTTATGGGACTTAACTGCTAAGGTAATCTGTCCCTAAGATTACACACTACTTAACCTAAATTATCCTAAGGACAAACACACACACCCATGCCCGAGGGAGGACTCGAACCTCCGCCGGGACCAGCCGCACAGTCCATGTCTGCAACACCTTAGACCGCTCGGCTAATACCGGGCGGCCGTTGATAACACATGCTTTGTTTGTTTGTTCTTATATCTTTGCAATTTTCAAGCTGCTACGTTAGTTTCGGTATCGCTCCCGTGATGTTGTTAATCATGGCTGCTCCGGTGTCCATTTGCACCAAAGAAGAGCAACGTTCAGTGATCCGTTTCTTGTGGTAGGAAGGCATATCAGGGGCCGAAATTCATCGAAGACTTTCGATACAGTACGGGAACCGTGTTTTGCCACAACGTAGTGTCTACGAATGGATTGAAAAATTCCTTAATGATATCACAAGTGTTAAGCACGATGAAGGAGCTGGACGACCGTTTACCGCCTCAAATGAAGAAACCACTGAGCGTTCATGTGAAATGATTCTCTTACACAGACGATTAACTATTGATGAAGTGGCACATCGTCTGCAAATTAGTCACGGTTCTACCTACGAAATCATCCACAACAGACTTGGGTTTCATAAAGTTTGTGCAAGATGGGTCCCAAAACAACTCACACTGTTGCTTAAACAAACGCACTTGGACATCTGCAAAAAACATTTGGATCGCTATGGTGACGAATGGGAATCTTCTTAGACAGGATCATTGCTGGTGACAAATATGGATCCATCATTACGAGCCGGAGAGTAAACGGCAGAGTAAGGAATGGAAACATCCAAATTCGTCGTGCAAGAAAAAGTTCAAGACCCAACCGTCTGAAGGAAAACTGATGCTTACGGTTTTTTGGGACGCACAAGGTCCAATACTGGAACATTATGGGGAAAGGGGCACAACAATAAACAGTGTACGTTATAGTGAGACAGTTCGAAGCAAATGCTGAGGGTTGCTATCAAACGGTGTTGTGTTGTTGCACGACAATGCCCGTCCGCATACTGCTGCCCACACTGCTGAAACGCTCCAGAAACTCAAATCTGAAGTACTGGATCATCCTCCCTATAGTCCCGATCTTGCCCCTTCTGACTATCAGTTGTTTGGTCCACTCAGAAAGGCATTAAGGGACCGTCGATTTGCCTCGGACGAATCAGTGTAGGAAGCGGTACATTCCTGGCTCGCAGCTCAACTGAGAACCTTCTTTTATGAGGGCATCAGAAAGCATGTACAACTATGGACCAAGTGCGTTGAAACGCAAGGAGACTATGTCAAAAACTGATGTTCTTGTAAGTTTCCTCTTTGATTAAAATATAATTTTATAATTACTTTAGGGATAATAAGTGACTTATACGGGAAAGTTGAGAATTTGTGACTCGAACCCGAATATTTCTGTTTCTCGCAAAGGGTTGCCTTGATCACCTTGCCATCCAGAAGCAACAGACGCCACATTTATATAATTAGGGCGTGATTACCTTCTTCTAACTCTTTTTCTTATGTCTTTGTCTCGCATCGGCGTAGGGTCGCCGCCGTTATTAATGGGTTTGTCCGGTTACTTTAAGGGTATACGGAATGAGTTTTTCGATGAAAAAATCGATATTTGGGTAAAGAATAGAACTATTTTAAATAATTTCTTAAAATAATTTCGACACACGATGTTCCGCACCTGGTATATGAGACGCGAAATATACCTGATATAGACAGCCTTGCCAGAGATATAATTGAGCACAAGAGAGTTAGATTTTCTGTTGGCTACACTGCTAGACAGTTGACAATAGATTCTGCACCATTTGTATTGTTTCCTTTGTGAGTACATCCATGTAATTGTTGTGAAAGTCGTATGTGGAGAAGTCATTGAATTTTCTTTCCTTCAGCATGCCAAGACCTAGTCTGAAGGTATTTAGAAATCGTATACATTGGCGCAAGAAAGTAAAGTGTACTAAAAATTCGTCTGATTCATCTTCATCAGTATCTGATGTCCCAGTAGCGACTAACCTCAATACTGGTAGTGATACATTGAGTGATGCTGCTGCCACTACACCGGAAAGTGCTTCAAGAAGGAAACTAGCTGGAATTGAAGAAGAATACAAGAAACTAAATGCTGGGACTACAAAATATGAGGTAATTAACGTCTCTTTATTATTAGACGTTTTGGAGAACAATGTGTGCTGCAAACAATGTGGAAAATGTGGTGTTTCATTGAAAACAAACTTACATGTGGGACTTGCTTGTGAATTAGAGTTGATGTGCAGTTATTGCAAACACAGTGTTACTTTCTTCAATTCCTCGCATGTTACTGCAGATACAGGTAAACTATACGATATAAACATTAGACTGGTTTATGGATTACGGTTTATAGGAAAGGGCAGGGCTGCAGGTGCCATGTTGTGTGGTGTGATGAACCTCCCTCCTCCACCTTCAAAATTTAACAAACACATAATTGCAGTAGGCTCTGCTGTAGAAGATGTGGCACAGGAAAACATGAAAGATGCTGTTGAGGAAGCAGTTGTTGAAAATAATAATAGCAGAGACTTGTCCATAGCTTTTGATGGAAGCTGGCAGAAGAGAGGCCACACATCTCTGAATGGTGTAGTAACAGCTACAAGTGTGGACACTGGTAAGGTAGTTGATGTGGCAATACTTTCCAAGCATTGCGGATGCAAGGAGAAAATGAAAAATAAACATGAAGAGGAGTGCATGGCAAATTACTATGGGTCAAGTGGTGGTATGGAAGTTGCTGGTGTAAGAAGTATTTATCAACGCTCAGTAAAATGGTACAGAGTTAGATACATAAATTATCTCGGAGATGGTGACTCAAAGGGTTTCAAAGAAATTGAGGAACTGAGACCCTGTGGTAACGATGTGAAAATTTCCAAACTGGAGTGTGTTGGCCATGTTCAGAAAAGGATGGGATCAAGACTTCGACGGCTCAAGGCTAGCATGAAAGGCAAGAAATTGAACGATGGAAAAACTTTAGATGGGAAAAATAGACTGACAGATGCTACAATAGATCATATTCAGAAGTGCTATGGTCTAGCAATAAGACAGAATACAGCAGATGCAGAATTAATGAGAAGAGCAGTCTTGGTTCTGTTTTTTCATACAGCTTCAAACAATGAGAATCCCCGACACGGGCTATGTCCAAAAGGAGACGATAGTTGGTGCAAGTACCACAGAGGCAAGGTAACTAAGAAACAATACAATCACCCTCATCACCTGCCACCTGCCATAATGCATGAGATAAAACCAATATTCCGAGACCTTGCAGATATTAGTCTACTAAAGAAATGTCTTCATGGCCGGACTCAAAATCCAAATGAGTGTGTGAATCATGTGATATGGAATAGACTACCTAAAACTGTGTTTGTGGGTATAAACACACTTCACTTTGGCGTTTATGATGCTGTTTCATCATTCAGTCAGGACAATATAACAAAGTGCGAAGTTCTGCAGAAGTTGGGGCTCTGTGTAGGACTACGAACTGCCGCAGCTATGCTTTGTTTGGACAAGGAACGGCTCAGGTCTTCAGATAATGCCGTAAAAGTATATTCAAAGATGGCTAGACAGCATAGCAGAGCCATCAAGAGGAAGCTGTTGGACGATTCTGATGATACAAGCTATGGAGCAGGCTTGTACTGAAGTAAACACTTTGAAGCTAATTTCCCGTAACTTTAGTTTTTTTGTGTATAAGGTACATTTTCTCAGGGCCTATTTATAGTAGAAAGATGAAATTTTCTGTAGTTGTTCCTTAAGACCTTCTAATATATCTGAATTAAAATATATGTGGAATTATTTTGTATTAATGGATGTAAATTTTAAAATACTTGTTAAAATGTATAACTTTTTTAACATTTACAAAAAATAAAATATCTGAAAAACTATACATTATTTTTTCAAAATTAATAATTCAGCATAAAAGCAGAACATATCTCTGCGTTCTGTGAAAAAAATCAAGAGTATCGTCCAAATAACCAATGAGAAAATGTTCCTAACTTTTAGCTCAATTTAACATTATAAGTATAGGGCGTTCCGTATACCCTTCAGTAATGGTCGGATGCACTTCCTGTCGCCACCCTGTTACTCCCTCGGAAGGAATTTGCGAACCCCAACTGTCAGCGTGTAGTGGTGTACTTGTGAAAAAAGTTTTCTAAATATGAGTGTATGCTTTCCCGGCGTATACAGCTGGCGAAGAGTTCTCGGGCTTCCAGCCGGGTGGCGGTGTCTTCAAACAGCGACGTTTCGACGAGTGACATACTCATCATCTTCGCCAGAAGATGATGAGTATGTCACTCGTCGAAACGTCGCTGTTTGAAGACACCGCCACCCGGCTGGAAGCCCGAGAACTCTTCGCCAGTTTTCTAAATGTTTGCGAATCGTGCAACTGAGGCGGCACTTGGGTACCAGCCCGGTAATCACCTACTGGGACGTGGGAAACCGCCTAAGAACCAGATCCATGCTGGTCGGCTTGCCGACCCTCGTCCTTAATTCGTCGGGCTGACGTGGAGCCGCCGGCTGGTGTGACCGAGAGGTTCTAGGCGCTTCAGTCTGGAACCGCGCGACCGCTACGGTCGCAGGTTCGAATCATGCCTCGGGCATGGATGTGTGTGATGTCTTTAGGTTAGTTAGGTTTAAGTAGTTCTAAGTTCTAGGGGACTGATGACCTCAGATGTTAAGTCCCATAGCGCTCAGAGACATTTGAACCATTTGACCTGTAGCCAGCCCATCTCCCCGTTCCAAACGTGTACCTTGACAAGCACGGCTATCTGTACAGAAGGAATACGCACTTACACTGTTTGATGAAAATTACATTTAGAAATAAAAACAACCTCTCTCCTGATGGCAGTTCATTCGTCTTGAAATATAATAAAAACAAATATACCTCCGGTGAGCGAAGTTCTTAAGGGTGCACATGTGAAATCGAGTAGAAAATAACTTCGTCAGGGTCGCGAACTATGTCAATACCGAATAAGTATACGTGTATCACGCAGAAAATGAATACGAGGTGTTATGTCTCAGTGTCCTTCAATGGACGAAGAGACGTAACATCAAAGTTTACAAAAGGGCAGAAAAATTATCCTCTATTCCTTTTAACGCCCATAATGCTATTTAATGGCTGGAAAACCGATGATATTTACAACTTGTAGACCTGGATTAGTGAATAGAAAATGTATATTGATCCCCACACGTTCTAACCAAGTTATGAAACCTAACAATAAACAAGCATTGCTCACGTGAAATACAATCTGGCATGAATAAAACTGAAACACCACGTAATGCACAATACCGCAAAGGGTGCGGGAGCAAACAACCACCTGACCATAATCAGACGATGCTGCTTCAGTGTTCCCAATTCGGATTTCAGTACCACTACACAAGGGTCAATACAAAACAGTTCTGCACGTCCAGTACAAAAAACAGAGCGTGTTCACGGCGTTAAGTGGAAGCGGATGGTTCCTTTGAAAGGGCATGGCCGACTTCCTTCCATAATCCGATGCCACCGATGACCTCACCGTTTGGTCCCCTCCCCCAAATCAATCAACCAACCAATCAAGCGGAAGTGAAGAGTGTGTGTCCCTCTGTCCGCTAACCATGCAGAGCCTGGCTATACAGCCCGCGTCACCTAGGACGGGCCGGCCGGAATGGCCGTGCGGTTCTAGGCGCTACAGTCTGGAGCCAAGTGACTGCTGCGGTCGCAGGTTCGAATCCTGCCTCAGGCATGGATGTGTGTGATGTCCTTAGGTTAGTTAGGTTTACTAGTTCTAAGTTCTAGGCGGCTGATGACCTCAGAAGTTTAGTCGCATAGTGCTCAGAGCCATTTGAACCATTTGCACCTAGGACGGAGCTTCCGCGTACAGAGACGGAGCGATAGGGAAGTGTGGATGGAATGAGTCTGCGCATGCGTAGCAGCAGAGAGCAGGCAAAAAAAATCCGTGTCGCCGAACAGCGTTTCTGCGGACAACAGCGAGATTGATTTGCCTCTGGGACATTGTATTATCCATTCAAATCTGTGAGAGGAATAATGCATTTTAAAACTGATTTCAATCAATCATCTGCATGAGAGAAACCTTAATTTACGTTTTCAGATTGCCCAATGCTTCACAGCAATTGTCTGTTTCACATCGGAAAATATGAACAGCTGTCGCAGCTTTTTGATGACGTCAAGTAAAATTTTTTCAAAATGACGTTTTTCGATGGAAATATAGAAAATTGTTGCGTTAATGCCATTTATTGCGATCTAGACTGTATCTTGAGTAAAAATGTAATACACGACAAAATTAACTTCAAACTCAACCTCGAAATCATTATGTCTGGTAAACAACTGGATATACTCCACATAATTTTTAATGTATCTAGTGCGAGTATGTGTGTGTGTTTTACTGTAGCTCAATCTAAATCATTGCGCATAACAAATAATTGCTGGTGACAAACACAAGTGCAAAAGACTATCACAATCTTGCGGTTCTAGGCGCTGCAGTCCGGAACGGCGGGACTGCTACGGTCGCAGGTTCGAATCCTGCCTCGGGCATGGATCTGTGTGATGTCTTTAGGTTAGTTAGGTTTAAGTAGTTCTAAGTTCTAGGGGACTGATGACCTAAGATGTTAAGTCCCATAGTGCTCAGAGCCATTTGAACCATTTTTTTAGACTATCACAAAATTATCGGTACGTTATATTTTTCGGTGTCAACAGGAATTGTGTGTCTAAAGTAACTCGTGCGACATAACAATGAGAGCCTGCATTTATGATCCATTGAACAAGCAAACAATAACCATCTACTGTGAACAACTCGTCGGAATGCTGACTGATAACATCGAAATCAAACACTATCTCGACACGTAAACCCCCCCCCCCCCAAAAAAAAAATCCCTTTCATTTTAAGGCATTTTCCATTTCGGGCCTTGAAAATGGCACAGGTTTACTTGCCGAAATATTGGGTGTGACAGATTTATCCAGCCACATAAAAGAGCATACATCACACTGTGAAAAGCCTAACTTCTCCTTGTGTTGAAAATTATAGTCTGAATACTTCATAGGGCTGGCCGCTGTGGTCAAGTAGCTCTAGGCGCTTCAATCAGGAACCGCGCTGCTGCTGCGGTCGCAGGTTCGAATCCTGTCTCGGGCATGGATGTGTGTGATGTCCTTAAGTTAGTTAGCTTTAAGTAGTTCTAAGTCTGGGGGACTGATGACATCAGATGTTAAGTCCCATAGTGCCTAGAGCCAATTGAATACTTCTTAGACACCAATTCCTAATTAATAAAGTCTAGGAAGTTCTCATACACCATGTATGCAACTAATATGTCGACAAGCACCTTTTTAAACCATGAGTATTTAAAACGAAAAATATTATTGTTTAACTTCGTTCCAAAGTCTACATCTTAACACTATCGTCACTGTTGTCCAAGCCTATGTCCGAACTATCTGATTGTAAATTGAGGATGTCATATTCAAGGCTTATATCCATCTTCACTTCCTTATCAAAGTTTTCTTTCCTTAACTTTTCAGCGTTTCGCACACAATGTGCCCAGGCTGAAGCGCGATGTCGTCTATTGCGTCATGCACAAGCGTTTCAGTGTATGTTATCTTGCATGTTTTGTTGTTTTCCACCAAATTAATCGGTTTATACTAACAATGATATGTGGGTAAATGCAAAAGTGTGTAACCACATTTACGAGCAAGGAAGTGAAATTTGTACCTTCTGTCGCGTGACTGATTTAAAATAACGAGCCGCAGAAGTTCGCCAAGGTTCTGGCTTATACATTTCTGGATATTTTTATTTTCAGTCAGAGTACAGTATCCGCTTTCTTGGTGTTTGTGTTTTATATGTTAACAGCTGAATGGTAATTGTCATAGTACGTTATAATCACTGACTTCAAATCATGGTATGGCAATAATTGTTAAGTGAACCACTTCTTTCAACTGACATCGTTCATTTGCGAATGGCAGTCACTGCAATTTTTCTTACACCTAGATACAAGTTTACTCTCAGGAGGGAAATCAAAAGAGGAGCCAAAAAGTAGAATAAATACCAAAGAACCTTTTCCTAAGGGGACTTTCCCAGAGGTTTCATGGAATAATTTTGAGTCATCCCTGTCTCATCAAGGTAATACGCTGCAGAACTACATCCTTCTCATGTATCGTGCGTCTTCACAAGGGCTGTGGTCGTGCTGCACCGGCGCCGGTTCTTTCAATTAAAACCTCTCTTCTTAACATATTTGAAACTAATGTCTTTCTAAATTCTTTGTATTGGTGAAGCGCTACCTTCGAAGCCAATTTACTCATGCATAATAGCAACAAAGTTTTTGTGATATCGGCTATTCCCTACGTACATACATTTCAAACACATTTGTGTTACAGATTCCTCGCGATATCGATGCTTTCCAGGCTACACAAAAACAAATTTCCCTGGGGTTTCTACAGCACTGACACTTTTGTTTACTAATCTCTGTATCTTTCTGCTACCGACACAAGCATCTGCAGTTCGTTCTTCAGTCTTCAAAAAAGAAAGAATTTCGCTTTCAGATGCACTTTTGAAAAAGTTATAAGTGGGATACATAAACCTCACGTACATCTGTATCGACATGATTACTCCGCAATTCACAATTAAGTGCCTGGCTGAGGGTTCATCGAACTACTTCCAAGCTTCCAGAACGAGATTTTCATTCTGCAGCGGAGTGTGCGCTGATATGAAAGTTCCTGGCAGATTAAAACCGTGTGCCGGACCGAGACGCGAACTCGGGATCTTTGCCTTTCACGGGCAAGTGCTCTACCAACTGAGCTAGCCAAGCACGACTCACGCCCCGTCCCCACAGCTTTACTTCTGCCAGTACCTCGCCTCCTACCTTCCAAACTTTACAGAAGCTCTCCTGCGAACCTTGCAGAACTAGCACTCCTGAAAGAAAGGATATCCTTTACTTCCAAGCTATTTCTCTACCGTTCCACTCTTCAACAGTACGCGGGAAAAGCTGTATGAGCTCTGTTCCCTCTTATTGTATTATGATTACTCCTCCCAAATAGGTGTCTGGCAACAAAATATTTTCACTCTCTGAGGACAAAAATGGCGATTGAAATTTCATCAGAAGAGCCTACCGCAACGTAAAGCGCCTTTGTTTTGATGATTGCCATTCCACATCGCGTATCATATCCGTGGCACTCACTCCCCTATTTCGCGACAGCACAAAACTAGCTGCCATTTATTACCTTACCTGTCATATTTATTCGGAAGTCGTAACTTAAGCGTTTACAGATACACATTCACAACTATACTGCTACCTCTGAATGAATAATTCGGTCGCTCTATGAATGTACCTGTTTGCGACGTACGGCAACAGCGCAGCATGCGGGAGAGACATTGTCGCAGTCTAGTTTGTAACTCGCGGCTAGCCGCTGAGAGAGAGAGAATGAAGCGTATTGGCTGCTAGCAGTTAATGGAGGGGGAAGCGCAGAAAGGCCGAAAATTTGGCCGCCTTCCTACATGACGCGATTCATAGCTACTTTAGCTGACTTTTGAGTGATTGTAGGTCATCAGTATACGCAAGTATACACTACGGCCATTAAAATTGCTACACCATGAAGATGACGTGCTCCAGATGCTGTGATATGCAAATGATTAGCTTTTCAGAGCATTCACACAAGGTTGGCATCAGTGGCGACACCTTCAACGTGCTGACATGAGGAAAGTTTCCAACCGATTTCTTATACACAAACAGCAGTTGACCGGCATTGCCTGGTGAAACGTTGTTGTGATGCCTCGTGTAAGGAGGAGAAATGCGTACCATCACGTATCCGACTGTGATAAAGGTGGGATTGTAGCCTCTCGCGACTGCGGTTTATCGTATCGCGACATTGCTGCTCGCGTTGGTCGAGATCCAATGACTGTTAGCAGAACATGGAATCGGTGGGTTCAGGAGGGTGATACGGAACGCCGTGCTGGATCCCAATGGCCTCGTATCACTAGCAGTCGAGATGACAGGCATCTTATCTGCATGGCTCTAACGGATCGTGCAGCCACATCTAGATCCCTGAGTCAACAGATGGGGACGTTTGCAAGACAACAACCTTCTGCACGAACAGTTCGACGACGTTTGCAGCAGCATGGACTATCAGACCACGGCTGCAGTTACCCTTGACGCTGCATCACAGACAGGAGTGCTTGCGATGGTGTACTCGACGACGAACCTGGGTGAACGAATGGCAAAACGTCATTTTTTCGGATGAATCCAGGTTCTGTTTACAGCATCGTGATGGTCGCATCCGTGTTTGGCGACATCGCTGTGAACGCACATTGGAAGCGTGTATTCGTCATCGCTATACTGGCGTATCACCCGGCGTGATGGCATGGGGTGCCATTGGTTACACGTCTCGGTCACCTCTTGTTCACATTGACGGCACTTTGAACAGTGGACGTTACATTTCAGATGTGTTACGACCCGTGGCTCTACCCTTCATTCGATCCCTGCGAAACACTACATTTCAGCAGGATAATGCACGAGCGCATGTTGCAGGTCCTGTACGGGCCTTTCTGGATACAGAAAATGTTCGACTGCTGCCCTGGACGGCACCTTCTCCATATCTCTCACCAATTGAAAACGTCTGGTCAATGGTGACCGAGCAACTGGCTCGGCACAATGCGCCAGTCACTACTCTTGATGAACTGTGGTATCTTGTTGAAGCTGCATGGGCAGCTGTACCTGTACACGCCATGCAAGCTCTGTTTGACTCAATGCCCAGGCGTATCAAGGCCGTTATTACGGCCAAAGGTGGTTGTTCTGGGTACTGATTTCTCAGGTTCTGTGCACCCAAACTGCGTGAAAATGTAATCACATGTCAGTTCTAGTATAATATATTTGTCCAATGAATACCCGTTTATCATCTGCATTTCTTCTTGGTGTAGCAATTTTAATGACCAGTAGCGTACTTTAGCAGACTTTTGAGTGACTACGTCATCAGTCTACATAAGGATACGTAATATTAAACGTGTCTGCAACAGACGGTTTTGAAGCGGATTGGGTGCCTCTGGTTTGCATGAAAACACCCAACCCTGTTGTGATAACAAAAATCTCAACGGTCGTCTCCATTGCTCTACGTTTCCAGGTGTTTTCTACTAAATTTACAGGAACCTTTGCATCAAGGAAAGACGAAGCAACGAACCCGATGGTAACGAGCTCGCATTTAAGTGGCAGTTTCATCAGTTAGTACAGAAACAACACTGAAGCGCAGACACAGCGGGAAGATACGTGAGAGGGCCGCCGCTCGTGCCGCCGGAGACGCACACGTGAGGCAGCTGGCGCCGCGCAGAAGGGCAGGGTTCAAGGTCGCCGGGCGGCGAGGGCGTGGCGCGCGCCGCCGCACCTGAGGCGCATCGGCCGACGCCCACCGCCTGCTGCAGCCGGCGTTGCTGCCGGCCTTCGGCGCATCCCAGACCCGTACATTCGCTAACGGCAGTAAAAAGGTTCAGGCGTACTCACATCAGTGTGTTTTCTGCATCGAAGGTTGCCTTTGAAATCCTTCTGACTCTCTGCAGTCTCTCAACTTCTACATTGTGCTGGGCACCTTAAAAAGTTCGATGCGTAGAGAAGATGCAAAGAAGATCGCCGTATGTTTCCATGGATTTGTGTACACTACTAGCCATTAAAATTGCTACACCAAGAAGAAATGCAGATGATATACGGGTATTCATTGGAAAAATATTTTGTACTAGAACTGACATGTGAATACATTTTCACGCAGTTTGGGTGCATAGATCCTGAGAAATCAGTACCCAGAATCACCACCTCTGGCCGTAATAACGCCCTGGATACGCCTGGCCATGAGTCAAACAGAGCTTGGATGGCGTGTACATGCACAGCTGCCCATGCAGCTTCAACACGATACCACAGTTCATCAAGAGTAGTGACTGGCGTATTTTGCCGAGCCAGTTGCTCAGCCACCATTGACCACACGTTTTCAATTGGTGAGAGATCTGGAGAATGGCCTGGCCAGGGCAGCAGTCGAACATTTTCTGTATCCAGAAAGGCCCGTACAGGATCTGCAACATGCGATCATGCATTATCTTGCTGAAATGTAGTGTTTCGCAGGGATCGAATGAGGGGTAGAGCCACGGGTCGTAACACATCTGAAATGTAACGTCCACCATTCAAAGTGCCGTCAATACGAACAAGAGGTGACCGAGACGTGAAACCAATGGCACCCCATACAATCAAGCCGGGTGATACGCCATTATGGCGATGACGAATACGCGCTTGCAATGTGCTTTCACAGCGATGTCGCCAAACACGGCTGCGACCATCATGATGCTGTAAACAGAATCTGGATTCATCCGAAAAAATGACGTTTTGCCATTCGTGCACCCAGGTTCGTCGTCGAGTACACCATCGCAAGCACTTCCGTCTGTGATGCAGCGTCAAGGATAACCGCAGTGATGGTCTCCGAGCTGATAGTCCATGCTGCTGCAAACGTCGTCGAACTGTTCGTGCAAATGTTTATTGTCTTGCAAACGTCCCCATCTGTTGACTCAGGGATCGAGATGTGGCTGCACGATCCGTTATAGCCATGCGGATGATGCCTTTCATCTCGACTGCTAGTGATATGAGACCGTAGGGATCCAGAACGGCGTTCCGTATTATTATCCTAAACCCACCGATTCCATATTCTGCTAACAGTCATTGGATCTCGACCAACGCGAGCAGCAATGTCGCGATACGACAAACCGCAACAATCGCGATAGGCTACAATCCCACCTTTATCAATGTCGGAAACGTGATGGTACGCATTTCTCCTCCTTAGACGATGCATCACAACAGCGTTTCACCAGCCAACGCCGGTCAGCTGCTCTGTGTGTATGAGAAATCGGTTGGAAACTTTCCTCATGTCAGCACGTTGTAGGTGTCGCCACCGGCGCCAATCTTATGTGAATGCTCTGAAAAGCTAATCATTTGCATATCACAGCATCTTCTTCCTGTGGGTTAAATTTCGCGTCTGTGGCACGTCATCTTCGTGGTGTAGCAATTTTAATGGCCAGTAGTGTAGTACGTTCGAGATGTACATCAATGCAAGTGGCGGAGGGACACAGACTTTGTGCATCACGCAGAGGTGTAACGTTGAATTTCCGAGATGATACATTCCGAGTGACAGCCTTCGTAGTTGAGTGATCAGTGCAGCTGACAACCATGTAGGGACCCGAGTTCGGTCCTCCTTACTGCCAGAGATTTTGCCTTGTTGAGAGGACTGCCATGGATGCACTCAGCCTCGCGAGCCCACTAAGTAGCTACTTAACCGAGTAGCAGAGGCACCAGGTCTGCTAGGTGACAACGCACGGGATAGCAGTGTGCTGAATTCACGTGCATCCATACCACATCTCAGACATGGCTGAGATTCGTTTTTTGGGACAAGTTCTTCATTTCAACTGCGATAATACGAGGGTCATTCAATAATTAAAGAGACAAATTGGTCTGGGGAAAAAACTGTTAGTAGGGCAAGTTTGGTACTTTTATGGCTTTAAGTTGGCATCACTGGGATGAGCTCTCATCAGCTGATGTATCAACATTGCTTTGTTTATAACCTGAAAAATACATTTCAAGATGGCGAGTTCGCTTGAAACGTCCACATTTAGTTGAACAACGTTCTGTTATTCGTTTTTGCTTGCTGAAGGCCAGAAACCAGTGAATATATACTGTAGTATGTAACCGCGTGACTGCTACGGTCGCAGGTTCGAAACCTTCCTCGGGCATAGATATGTGTGATGTCCTTAGGTTAGTTAGGTTTAAGTAGTTCTAAGTTCTAGGGGACTGATGACCTCTGATGTTAAGTGCCATAGTGCTCAGAGCTATTTGAAAGTCGAACTGATGACATTATTCGTGCCGACCACCATGTGACTGTGGAAATGATAGTTGATGAGGTTCAAGTTAGTACTGGTACAGTTCATAACGTTATCTGTAACAAGCTGAAGTACTGCAAAACACGTGCAAAATGGATCCCAAAAGAGTTCAGACGGCTGTACATGGAAACAAGGTTGAGAGTGTGCACAGAGCTAAAGGGATGTTATGAAAGAGAAGGTGAGTACTTCCTCCACAACTTCTTAACTTGTGAAGAAACATGGGTTCACTATTATGAGCCAGAATCAAAAAGACAAAGCATGGAGTGGTAGCATACCAACTCGCCTGCAAGAAAAAATTCAGAACCCAAGTATCAGCAGGACAAGTCATGTTGATGGTGTTTTGGGATGCTGAAGGTCCAGTTTTTCGTGATTTTCTGAAAGAGTAGCGTACAATGAACAGCCAATACTACTCGGATTGGCTTTTAAACTAGGCACCGGCCGCGGTGGCCGTGCGGTTCTGGCGCTGCAGTCCGGAACCGCGGGACTGCTACGGTCGCAGGTTCGAATCCTGCCTCGGGCATGGGTGTGTGTGATGTCCTTAGGTTAGTTAGGTTTAAGTAGTTCTAAGTTCTAGGGGACGTATGACCTAAGATGTTGAGTCCCATAGTGCTCAGAGCCATTTGAACCATTTTTAAACTAGGTGAAGACAGCCACGAGAGAATGACGACGTGGATCTCAGAGAAGAGGTGTGATTCTCCAGCAAGTCAACGCACGTCCTCATACTGCTCACCTAACCCGTGAAACCATTGACAAAATGGGCTGGGAAGTACCGCCTCATCCCCCTTACAGTCCCTATTTAGTACCTAGTGATGTCCATTTGTTTGGTGCACTGAAGGAGGCATTAAGTGGGAAGAGATTCCAGGACAACGAGGAAGTGAAAAAGTGTGTGGGAAAATGGTTCAAACATCAAGATAAAGAGTTCTTTGCAACCGGAATAAAAAAAGCATGCAGCCCGTTGAAGCAAGTGCATAAATGTCCAAGGACATTATTCTGGAAAGTAGAAAAAGTATTCTTTTGTAAAAATAAACGCCTTTTATCCAGACCAATTTGTCACTTTGATTTTTGAATGACCTTCGTTGAACCGTGGTGCTACTCAATTCTTTAGAAAATCAAAATTACAATTTCACCACAGTTATTTAAATGAAATAGGAAGCCCGGAATCACTGGCGATGAACAATCTTGTGATTGTTTCACAATTTTAATTTGACTCAAAACAGATTTTGTTACTCGTATAAACTTCAGCTCAGACATTTGCCCTCTTACTGATGCAATATACAATCTTCACTTTAATTGAATTACATAAACACGAATAAGAATCATATTTTGCGTCCGCAACCAAAATCATAGGTAGTAGGCACGGTGAACAGTCATATACAATCGTTAACCATATCTCAAAAGACTAGTAACTCTACACGCTTCCAACCCAAAGTTACACAGCCACATAATACCGCATTTTCATTTAAAAAAAATTAAAAAAAAGAACTGCCCACATAAAGGTCACAGCGAAACATGCTTATACTAAAAATGCAAAGTGGGCCAACCAAGGTCGAAAAACTGACGCACAGGAAAAATAAGTTACACATTCATTAAATATACACAAATGATTAACGTAAGTGTTAAATAAGAATGGCTAGTAATAACTCAACCAGTAAAATTACTCACAGAAACACTAATATTAACAAAGTGGCCTCACTTAACTAACGGACGTAATGACTCAGAATGATTCGCAAATTGCACTTAACTTTAGAGAACAGCGTTAAGGCCCACAGCAGTATTTGGAAGCTACGGCTGGCAGGCAATACGAGCATTCACTCCCCACGGCTTGTGCGCAGGTTCATTAGCTGCCCGTATATATTTATACATAGTCCGGCCGGCCTCACAAAGAGCGGTCGTGACAAGAATCCATAACCGCACCGAAACCAGGAAATGAGCAGACTTAACAAATGGTCTGCATCACAAATAGATTGCAATGAAAACAAGGTCAAATCACAGCCACACTGAAATACACTCCTGGAAATTGAAATAAGAACACCGTGAATTCATTGTCCCAGGAAGGGGAAACTTTATTGACACATTCCTGGGGTCAGATACATCACATGATCACACTGACAGAACCACAGGCACATAGACACAGGCAACAGAGCATGCACAATGTCGGCACTAGTACAGTGTATATCCACCTTTCGCAGCAATGCAGGCTGCTATTCTCCCATGGAGACGATCGTAGAGATGCTGGATGTAGTCCTGTGGGACGGCTTGCCATGCCATTTCCACCTGGCGCCTCAGTTGGACCAGCGTTCGTGCTGGACGTGCAGACCGCGTGAGACGACGCTTCATCCGGTCCCAAACATGCTCAATGGGGAACAGATCCGGAGATCTTGCTGGCCAGGGTAGTTTACTTACACCTTCTAGAGCACGTTGGGTGGCACGGGATACATGCGAACGTGCATTGTCCTGTTGGAACAGCAAGTTCCCTTGCCGGTCTAGGAATGGTAGAACGATGGGTTCGATGACGGTTTGGATGTACCGTGCACTATTCAGTGTCCCCTCGACGATCACCAGTGGTGTACGGCCAGTGTAGGAGATCGCTCCCCACACCATTATGCCGGGTGTTGGCCCTGTGTGCCTCGGTCGTATACAGTCCTGATTGTGGCGCTCACCTGCACGGCGCCAAACACGCATACGACCATCATTGGCACCAAGGCAGAAGCGACTCTCATCGCTGAAGACGACACGTCTCCATTCGCCCCTCCATTCACGCCTGTCGCGACACCACTGGAGGCGGGCTGCACGATGTTGGGGCGTGAGCGGAAGACGGCCTAACGGTGTGCGGGACCGTAGCCCAGCTTCTTGGAGACGGTTGCGAATGGTCCTCGCCGATACCCCAGGAGCAACAGTGTCCCTAATTTGCTGGGAAGTGGCGGTGCGGTTCCCTACGGCACTGCGTAGGATCCTACGGTCTTGGCGTGCATCCGTGCGTCGCTGCGGTCCGGTCCCAGGTCGACGGACACGTGCACCTTCCGCCGACCACTGGCGACAACATCGATGTACTGTGGAGACCTCACGCCCCACGTGTTGAGCAATTCGGCGGTACGTCCACCCGGCCTCCCGCATGCCCACTATACGCCCTCGCTCAAAGTCCGTCAACTGCACATACGGTTCACATTCACGCTGTCGCGGCATGCTACCAGTGTTAAAGACTGCGATGGAGCTCCGTATGCCACGGCAAACTGGCTGACACTGACGGCGGCGGTGCACAAATGCTGCGCAGCTAGCGCCATTCGACGGCCAACACCGCGGTTCCTGGTGTGTCCGCTGTGCCGTGCGTGTGATCATTGCTTGTACAGCCCTCTCGCAGTGTCCGGAGCAAGTATGGTGGGTCTGACACACCGGTGTCAATGTGTTCTTTCTTCCATTTCCAGGAGTGTATATAATAAGCATGCCCCCAAATTCTTACGGAGCAATACTCTAACATTACCCGTCTCCCAGTAAATTAGCAGGAAACTTAGATATCACTTCCAGTTGCGTTAAGGTACTTTCAACATTAAATAAACATACCAAATCCTGCCGTGACAAATGATTAAATCATTAACTCTACGGCTGCCGGGCACGTACACAAGCGCAACCAGTCCCAAAGCGATCAATATGTCCTAAAACAAGTTAAAATTTGCATGAAAACCACTTAAAACGCACACTCCACAGATGATGAGAAACGAAATGAGGAACATCAGCCTCCTTAAAATAGGCACTGTGGAACCAAGTTCAGAACCATCTCCGGCAGCTACCCATTCCACAATAAGTTTCAACAATCTTCTTAGTTAAACACAGAATGAAAGTCATACGTAACTTGGGGCTTGCAAATTACGAGCTGGGAAGCTGTACAGCGTGAGACGACGAACCAACCACAACGTTGCACGTCAAGGCGCCCAGTGATCGGCACCGTTCATCTGGCGTGCGCAAAAAACACAAGGGCGGCGAGCACGGCGAGGCCCATGCATCACGGTTAGGGGCGCGGGCTTGTTTTCAACCCAAGTTGGCTCGTTGAACGCTGACCGGAGACTCACTCGTCACACGTTCATCCGGAAAACCGCCGGGGGGAGCAGTCAAAGATAGCAGGACAGCCGAATATCGATATCAGCGATGCAAGTAGATCACCCTAGCGCCAGTCGCCACGGCTCACTCGTACATTGTCAAATCGCTAATAACTTTAATATTTTTGCATACTAGATCACCTTTAAAGCATATTCCAATACAATTTTATTTTTCGTTGATTCCGGGTCTTAAGTACCAAAAGCATAGTCGACGAAAAATACGAAGTACTCCTCGTTTGTAAACCGTTTAGTAGCGTGAGCGCCTCTTTTTTTTTTTTTTTTTTTTTGGTCATCATTACCAGCAAATATTGAAAACTTGGTTTTAGATAAAGGATGGTTTCAACAGAGTTTGAAAGAGTTTTTGATAGGCAACTCCTAATCTACAGATGAATATCTTAATAGAGACTGTTAGAGCAGCTTAAGTAAAAATGTCTTAGATTTTAGTTTTGACAGCACTGGGTCATAATAGTCAAGATTAGGTATTTTGTGTATTTTTTTTGGTCATCAGTCTACTGACTGGTTTGATGCGGCCCGCAACGAATTGCTTTCCTGTGCTAACCTCTTCATCTCAGAGTAGCACTTGCAACCTACGTCCTCAATTATTTGCTTGACGTATTCCAATCTCTGTCTTCCTCTACAGTTTTTGCCATCTACAGCTCCCTCTAGTACCATGGAAGTCATTCCATCATGTCTTAGCAGATGTCCTATCATCGTGTCCCTTCTCCTTATCAGTGTTTTCCACATATTCCTTTCCTCACCGATTCTGCGTAGAACCTCCTCATTCCTTACCTTATCAGTCCACCTAATTTTCAACATTCGTCTGTAGCACCACATCTCAAATGCTTCGATTCTCTTCTGTTCCGGTTTTCCCACAGTCCATGTTTCACTACCATACAACGCTGTACTCCAGACGTACATCCTCAGAAATTTCTTCCTCAAATTAAGGCCGGTATTTGATATTAGTAGACTTCTCTTGGCCAGAAATGCCTTTTGTGCCATAGCGAGTCTGCTTTTGATGTCCTCCTTGCTCCGTCCGTCATTGGTTATTTTACTGCCTAGGTAGCAGAATTCCTTAACTTCATTGACTTCGTGACCATCAATCCTGATGTTAAGTTTCTCGCTGTTCTCATTTCTACTACTTCTCAGTACCTTCGTCTTTCTCCGATTTACTCTCAAACCACACTGTGTACTCATTAGACTGTTCACTCCATTCAGCAGATCATTTAATTCTTCTTCACTTTCACTCAGGATAGCAATGTCATCAGCGAATCGTATCATTGATATCCTTTCACCTTGTATTTTATTTCCACTCCTGAACGTTTCTTTTATTTCCATCATTGCTTCCTCGATGTACAGATTGAAGAGTAGGGGCGAAAGGCTACAGCCTTGTCTTACACCCTTCTCAATACGAGCACTTCGTTCTTGATCGTCCACTCTTATAATTCCCTCTTGGTTGTTGTACATATTGTATATGACCCGTCTCTCCCTATAGCTTACCCCTACTTTTTCCAGAATCTCGAACAGCTTGCACCATTTTATATTGTCGAACGCTTTTTCCAGGTCGACAAATCCTATGAAAGCGTCTTTATTTTTCTATAGCCTTGCTTCCATTATTAGCCGTAACGTCAGAATTGCCTCTCTCGTCCCTTTACTTTTCCTAAAGCCAAACTGATCGTCACCCTATAACGCGGCGCTCACGCCCATCCGTTTACAAAGCTGTTGGTAATACAATAGTGACAACAGCAAATAATGTGGGTTCCCAAGTTGTTTTGCAAGGCCCATCTGTGTTCGTGGGATGTGTACTGAATTTTACAGTTGCTGAGAATAATGTGGCGCAACACGGTAATGGATTACGGCAGGTGCAGTACGCTGTAGTCATTTCAAGGATACGCTGGGCTTGCAGAATTTTAATGGTAGAGATATGATTGTTTAACGCACATTCCAAAGCAATGATGTGTTCAACAGAGAGATGGGTAATTCGTATTTTTCGTCGACAACAACTTTGGTGCTTAGGACCTGCACTCATCGTTAAATGTATCAGACAGAGTCTGTTGGTATATGGTTTAAAGATGATTTTGTATGTAAAAATATTAAAGTTACTGGTGATCTGACTATGTATTGTCGCAAACAAAGCAAATCTCAGCCACTGGCTGAGGAAGGCACGGCGGTCGACGGATCAGACTGGCCCTTTCGTGGCCAGAACAGTGGAAAAATCAGAAATTATATGTCATATAGGAAGCTTAGAGACAGTCACTCTTGCATTGCACAGCGACTTCCAGATATTTACAACTATCTGTCCTTTTGTTTGTAATGATATAATTTCGCAATGGACACATGCTGTGCTGTGGGGCGATCGGTATGTTTCGAAATCATCAACACTCTTCATACGTTGCGATCGCAGTGTAGACTCTATCAGTGTTCCAAGACGACCGGTTTCTTATGCTGTCATCATTTGATCATATAGAACTTATAATAAAATTTCCATGTTACATTGCATGCACTATAGGCCTAAAAGGCACTCCCCACGTCCAAATACCTTTAGCAACTGGATTTTTATCACGGTATGTATACATGGAGCGTGCTTTTTATGCTTTAACTTTATGTAATGTAACATTGAAAATGAGTAATAAGTTCCATAAGATTGGATGATGGGAGCGTAAGACTGTTGAAACCAGTCATCTTCGAACAATTAAGTGTGTCTATGCTGCGATAGCACCATATGAAGTGTGTTCCTTATTTTTTGATATAATTTCGTAGCATCGTAATAAATATCGGTCTACATCCACACAAGTACCTACAAATTTACTTTTAGGTGTTTAACGAGTTTGTTTGCGTGGCCATCCTACGCACCAAGCACAGAAATATTTGTTTTGTAAATAAAAATGCCTTCTCTTTCTGCACTGCATTTTATTTCTCACAGACGCGTTTCGTCTTTCACTTTAAGGTATCATCAGTGGGACCTAGAATGATACAGTTTTATAATTAAAAAACACAGTCTTGATAGCAAATTTCTTTTAATCGGAGTGACCGGTTTCAATCCTTAAGGATCATCTTCAGACTCTGAAATAACATACATACAGGCAGAGGGATCCTTACAGTATAGTATATGCAATTACAAACTACCGCTTGCGTCAGATTGGGCTCTGAAGGTGTTAGAAATGGAATAGGAGGCGAGAGGGTACTTCGTATTGAATCTCACAGAGTTACATCACAGAAGCGTGACGAGAGAGGAGAAACCACAAGTGACGGTGACACTGGTCCATAATTTCAGATAAAAGAAAGTAATAATTGCTGATAAAATCAGATAACTACGTTTAACCTAATATTTCAGTTACCGTCTCTTTCTTTTTGTGAGGCTGGAGACATCAAACCAGTGAAGTCATTGTTGAAGCCTGTGTTCGATGGCAATTGGCTCTGAGCACTACGGGACAACATCTGAGGTCATCTGTCCCCTAGAACTTAGAACTACTTAAACCTAACTAACCTAAGGACATCACATACATCCATGCCCGAGGCAGGATTCGAACCTGCGACCGTAGCGGTCACGCAGTTCTGGACTGAAGTGCCTAGAACCGCTCGGCCACCAGCGGCCGGCAATCCCAATTTACCACAATGTGGTGATCTGCTTTTAGGAATCATAAGTTAAATCATACGCCAATTGTTTACGCTAAGTCAGGTAGACCATGAACTGATCCTCGATAGGGAAAACACCAACGTCAATGGAGCAAGAAATCTTATGGATACCAGTCGCTGGATGCTGGCCTCTATTTTGCCTGGACCAGAGGTGGGAATCTCCCTACGCGTCGGTCATGGAGCCTGAAGATGGCATAATGTAGCGCTGAAACAGTTTGCACACATAAGAGAAAACTGGGCTGTGGCCGAGTGGTTCTAGGCGCTCCAGTCCGGAACCGCGCAACTGCTACGGTCGCAGGTTAGAATCTTGCCTCGGGCATGGATGTGTGTGATGTCCCTAGGTTAGTTAGGTTTAAGTAGTTCTAAGTCTATTGGACTGATGACTTCTGATGTTAAGTCCCATACTGCTTACAGCCATTTGAACCAGAACTGGAAATTTAAACAGCTGAAGGTGTTTTGATTTGACATTTTATATGAAATATTGTACAGGGTGATAATAATTAAAGTTAAACTTTCAAAACGCTGTAGAAATAACACCACTGGTCAGAATGACGTCAAATTGCAAAGGAATATTATCGGAGAACGGGGAAATCCTATGGCAGAAGAAAAAAATGGTGGGAAAATTGATCAATAGATAGCGCTGTATGTGACAGAATACGTAAATGAAAACACCTGTCATGCGCACGACCCATTGAAGTTGGTATAAACACGCAGGGTACACGGCTTTTACTCCTCTCACGTCTGCGACGTTCGCTATGACTGACTCAATGCAGGATCGCGCTCTGCTTGTAAAGCTGTATAACAAGAATGATGACTGTGCACATGTCGCCCTGCACAAGTTCCGGACACTGAAGGATTTGAAAAAAGGCGTTTGTCCGATTACTGCCGTGGGTCTGGAGAAAATTATTAGGAAATTCGAAAAGACGGGTTGTTTTGGTGTGCAACCTGGTAGAGGGAGGAAACGAATTGATTCGACATCAGTGGAAGCAGTGGTCACAGCAATGAGGAAGGAGACGAGTGGTGGAGTGCAAACGTATAGTGTACGGAGATTTGCCCGAACATTGGACATACCCATGAGCACAGTCCGTAAAATTCTACGAAACATGTTTCTTTGCTATGCATTCAAAATTACCTATGTGCACGAGTTTATTCCTGTTGACCTACCAGCAAGAGAGACCTTTGCTTTAGAATTTCTTGCGGGCATGAAAGTGGCCAATGATTGGCCGTGGAAGATTTTGTGGACAGAAGAAGCCCACTTCCATCTGACAGGATACGTCAATGCACAGAACTGTCGAATATGGGCAGCGGAGAACCCACACGCAAATCCACCACTACTACTTCATCCTGAAAAGGTCATAGTGTGGTGCGGGTTTACGGCATCATTTATCTCAGGGCCATATTTTTTCGAAGAGACAGGTCCTGTTACCTGTGCCGTCACTGATAAGCGCAATGAGTTTGTTCTGCGCAATCACGACATTCCAGCTCTCCAACAGCGTGGATGTGTGGATGGGATCATTTTTACGCAAAATGGCACTCCTCCGCACATTGCAAATCCCGTTAAGTAGCTGCTGAAGCGCCATTTCGGAAATGCTTGTATTATTAGCCGCCATTTCCCTACAGCCTAGCCGTTCCGATCACCTGATCTTAATCCGTGTGACTTCTGGCTGTGGGGCTATCTAAAAGATGTTCTGCTCAGTGTTCCGATTGCGAAATTAGCTGCACTGAAGGCGCGCATTGTGCAACACTTTCTGAACGTGGCCCCGGAAACACTTCGATCAGCTGCGGAACACGCTGTTTCTCGATTTCAACTTGTTGTAGAAAACGGTGGACAGCATATTGAACATGTTTTGCGCCAGTCACACGGAAATTAATAATTCGACTTGATTGTGATTAATGCTTTTCATGCAGTTTTTGGCCTCAGGACTGCTAAAAACCAATGTGATTGATACTTTTTATGCTTTCTTGGCCTCAGGACAATTAAAACCCGATGTGAGTGATGCTTTTTATGCGGTTTTTCGGCTCACCGATTTTTCCCATCATAAATGATACCTTTCCGTGGTGGATGGGCTTCCTAACTAGCAATATCACACCTGTAAACTCATGCACACTGAGTAGTACAGTCTGTTTAACGTCAAACGTACACCTTAGGCATTGTTGTATGATTCATTTGTCATTTGTAGTCGACCACTATTAAATTATGATGCTTACAGCGCCGTCTATTGCTAATTTTGTAACTATTTATTTTTCTTCTGGCATACATTTTCCCCCTTCTACGATAATAATCCGTTGCAATTTGACGACCAGTGGTACTATTTCTACAGCGGTTTCAAAGTTTAACTTTAATTATAATCAGCCTCTGCTTCATTTTCACTCCCTAAAGAGGCGTCTTTTCTTGTCTTGCTCTTGTAGCATACGCATTTGTGTTTCTGTCAAGTATAGCATGTTCTATTAACTTAGAATTCATTTCCTAATATTTGACTTGATTAACCTTCATGTTGATAAATATAATATTGTACTTGATTCTGTACTTTCTCAGCAGCCGTAAAGAAAGGGTAGGTGACGAATTATTCAGTGGCATAAAGGTTGATCAAACTACGTGTTCTTTCGTTATGTGTGCACTATCCCTAAGCAGAACCTCCCTGAGGTCGATTTACCAATCATTTAATCAGTTACTTGCATATAATTTTTGAGTAACAACTTTGTTTGGTTGATCGGTCAATTGCCATCGGCCGGCCAGTGTGGCTTAAAGTTGAACTGTATCGCCGGCCGGTGTGGCCGTGCGGTTAAAGGCGCTTCAGTCTGGAACCGCGTGACCGCTGCGGTCGCAGGTTCGAATCCTGCCTCGGGCATGGATGTGTGTGATGTCCTTAGGTTAGTTAGGTTTAATTAGTTCTAAGTTCTAGGCGACTGATGACCTCAGAAGTTAAGTCGCATAGTGCTCAGAGCCATTTGAACCATTTTGTAATTACAATCACCCTGTACAATATTTCATATAAAATGTCAAATCAAAACACCTTAAGCTGTTTAAATTTCCAGTTCTGGTTCAAATGGCTGTAAGCAGTATGGGACTTAACATCAGAAGTCATCAGTCCAATAGACTTAGAACTACTTAAACCGAACTAACCGAAGGACATCACACACATCCATGCCCGAGGCAAGATAGTAACCTGCGACCGTAGCAGTTGCGCAGTTCCGGACTGGAGCGCCTAGAACCACTCGGCCACAGCCCAGTTTTCTCTTATTTGTGCAAACTGTTTCAGCGCTACATTATGTCATCTTCAGGCTCCATGACCGACGTGTAGGGAGAATCCCACCTCTGGTCCAGGCAAAAGTAGAGGCCAGCATTCAGCGACTGGTATCCATAAGATTTCTTGCTCCATTGACGTTGGTGTTTTCCCTGTCGAGGATCAGTTCATGGTCTATCTGACTTAGCGTAAACAATTGGCGTATGATTTAACTTATGATTCCTAAAAGCAGATCACCACATTGTGGTAAATTGGGATTGCCGGCCGCTGGTGGCCGAGCGGTTCTAGGCGCTTCAGTATGGAACCGCGCGACCGCTACGGTCGCAGGTTCGAATCCTGCCTCGGGCATGGATGTGTGTGATGTCCTTAGGTTAGTTAGGTTTAAGTAGTTCTAAGCTCTAGGGGACTGATGACCTGAGATGTTAAATCCCATAGTGCTCAGAGCCATTTGAACCATTTTGGGGGTGATTGTTGTGATAAAGTCCGCCCCTATAGATGAATGGTCAGCGCGGCGGTCTGTCACGCCAAGGTGCCCGGGTTCGATTCCCGGCTGGGTCAGAGATTTTCTCCGCTCAGGGACTGGGTGTAGTGTTGTCCTCATTATCATTTCATTATTATGAGTGGAAAGCAATGGGAAACCACCACTGGAGGCGCTCATGCGGTGGACCTCTCTGACGAGGCTTCCTCCATGACAAGTGCTGCCGTAAGGCAGAACACAAAGTTTTTTTTTTAGTTGTAATAAAAGCCAGTCTTATCTTGACTTACCTTCGTTTATACCACGTTGAGATCCGATGGCGACCTGGGCATATTGTTAGTTCCTGCTGAAATTCTTGCAAATGCTATAAACAGAGTGGTGATTCTATCAGTTGTGTGATAGTATACAGAGGTGAAAGTATGGGTCGTGCTGGAGCTTTATAAAGCTGGTAATGGTCCGCTAGATTCCGCGGGTTGTGGTACTGCACGTGCTATCACAATACAGCGACACGATTCCAAACCCTTCATGCCGCCATCTCAACGTCATGTATCTCAGGTCAGGCTAGCTGGAGAGGACGGGAAACCACCAGCTTCTCGGTCGCGTCTAGGGAGCTTCAGATTCGGGAGCTCTCTGCTGTGTATTAGGAAACACGAGACTCAGTCTGGAGCTGTAAACACCGTCCGTCAGACTGGCAGTGGCCCGTTCCAGGACTCGGCGTGTCCAGCTGTGGCCGAGGCTGGAGCGGCCGCGACCTAGAGACGGCCTCGGCTCGCGGCGGGCCTTGGACAGCTGAGGCCGGCCCGCCTGCCCGCACACGGCTGCTCCACTTCGCTGCGGCTTACCACACGGAGGCTGAGCCTGGCCTGCCACCGCTCTCCGCATCCGGTCACTAATAACATTACCGTCACCGCACCCTCGTCGCGAGTTCACGTTACAGTCACCGAACTAGGTGGCGCAGTGGTTGGCACACTGGACTAGCATTCGGGAGGACAATGGTTCAATCCCGCGTCCGGCCATCCTGATTTAGGTTGGGTTGGGTTGTTTTGGGGAAGGAGACCAGACAGCGAGGTCATCGGTCTCATCGGATTAGGTAAGGACGGGGGAAGAAAGTCGGCTGCGCCCTTTCAAAGGAAACAGCCCGGCATTTGCCTGTAGCGATTTAGGGAAATCACGGAAAACCTAAATCAGGATGGCCATACGCGGGGTTGAACCGTCGTCCTCCCGAATCCTGATTTAGGCAAATGACCGGATGGTTCCTTTCATAGGGCACGGCCGACTTCCTTCCCCATCCTTCCCTAATCCCATGGGACAGATGTCCTCACTGTTTGGTCCCCTCCCCCAAATCAACCAACCAACCAACGCTACAGTCGAAAACAGTACACGAGGGTCGGTCTAAAATTTTAGTAATAAATTTAATGCATAATACTTGGGCGAAGATAACAACTCATTTTCCAACACAAATTCCATTGAGGTCTAAGGATCTGACGTCTCTAATGCCGTCATCATCGAGACCGACCTAAGTGTCGCAGTGGTTAATACACGGAACTCGCGTTCAGGAGGACTACTATTCAAATCCCCTTCAAGTAATTCTGATTTAGGTTCCTTGTGATTTCCCTGAATCGCTCCAGGAAAATGTCGAGAAAGTTCCTGTGAAAGGGCAAGGCTGATTTCCTTCCACATCCTCGGTACAGTACGGTCTCCATGACCTCGATGTCGATGGTACGTAAAATCCTAATCTTCCTTCCTTCCTTCGTCGTCGGTAGAGAGGTGGGGGGAGTGTATGCTAAACGCTAATATTCTTTTTTTTTTCTTCGAGCATCTTATGTACGTAGTACACAGTTTTCTTTTAATTCTTTCAAGTATCCACCGATCGAGCTGGTGCGGTGGTAAATCAATGGACTCAAATTCGAGAAGACGGCGGATCTAGTCCACTGCTGTCTATTAAGAGTTAGCGTTTCCATAAGTAGCTTAATGTTTATCGAGAGATGGTTCCTTTCAAAAGTTATGGCCTTCTCTCCTCCCAACCCCACCCCTTTCCCGAGTTCCGAGCTTGTGTTTCGTCTCTGATGAACTCGCTGCCGATGGGACGTTAAACCATCATCTGCCTTCTACATCTACAGCTAAATCTACGTCTACATCTGCAGCTACACACCACAAGCCATCTACAGCACTTCTGATTTACCTGCTACTATCATTTCCCTAAATCACAGTTCTATTGGACAGAATGACTGTCGTATACAGGGTGGTCCACTGATCGTGACCAGGTCAAATATCTCACGAAATAAGCGTCAAACGAAAAAACTACAAACAACGAAACTTGTCTAGCTTGAAGGGGGAAATCAGATGGCGCTATGGTTGGCCCTCTAGATGGAGCTACCATAGGTCAAACGGATATCAACTGCGTTTTCTTAAATAGGAACCCCCATTTTTAATTACATATTCGTGTAGTACGTAAGGAAATATGAATGTTTTAGTTGGACCACCTTTTTCGCTTTGTGATAGATAGCGCTGTAATTGTCACAAACATATAGCTCACAATTTTAGACGAACAGTTAGTAACAGGTAGGTTTCTTAAATTAAAATACATAACGTAGGTACGTTTGAACATTTTATTTCAGTTCTTCCAGTGAGATAAACGTACCTTTGTGAACTCATAATTTCTGAGAGTGCATGCTGTTACAGCGTGATTACCTGTAAATACCACATTAATGCAATAAATGCTCAAAATTATGTCCGCAACCTCAACGCATTTGGCAATACGTGTAACGACAGTCCTCTCAACAGCGAGTAGTTCGCCTTCCGTAATGTTATCACATGCATTGACAATGCCCTGACGCATGTTGTCAGGCGTTGTCGGTGGATCACGATAGCAAATATCCTTCACCTGGGGACGTCAGATCCGGTGAACGTGCGGGCCATGGTATGGTGCTTCGACGACCAATCCACCTATCATGAAATATGCTATTCAATACCGATTCAACCAAAAAAATGGCTAAAATGGCTCTGAGCACTATGGGACTTAACGTCTGAGGTCATCAGTCCCCTAGAACTTAGAACTACTTAAACCTAACTACCCTAAGGACGTCACACACGTCCATGCCCGAGGCAGGATTCGAATCTGCGACCGTAGCGGTCGCGCGGTTCCAGACTGTAGCGCCTAGAACCGCTCGGCCACCCTCTTCAACCGCACGCGAGCTATGTGCCGGACATCCATCATGTTGGAAGTACATCGCCATTCTGTCATGCAGTGAAACATCTTGTAGTAATATCGGTAGAACATTACATAGGAAATCAGCATACATTGCACCATTTGGATTGCCATCGATAAAATGGGGGCCCATTATCCTTCCTCACATAATGCCGCACCATACATTAACCCGCCAAGGTCGCTGATGAGGCGCTGTTCACAAGAGATTGCACAGCAGATTACAGTGGCTGAGAAAAATACAGAAATACCAAAAACATAACACATTACCATGCCTAATACGGCGTGGTAAACCCGTTAGCGTCCAAAGCAGCTCCCATTCGTCCCGGAAACGGTAAATATAGGACCTGTATGGCTTTCAAAGAGAATCATACAGAATTCTTCTTGCAAAATAGTGGTAAGCTCAGGTAATAATGATGGGAATGGATATCGATCCCGCAGCCTTCCCTCCAAAGTAGACCACAAAGACTCAATAATATTGATATCTGGTAAATGGTTCAATTGGCTCTAAGCACTATGGGACGTAACATCTAAGGCCATCAACCCCCTAGACTTAGAACTGCTTAAACCTAACTAACCTAAGGTCATCCCACACTTCCATGCCCGAGGCAGGATTCCAACCTGCGACCATAGCAGCAGCGCGGTTTCCGGACTGAAGCGCCTAGAACCGCTCGGTCACAGCGGCCGGCGATATCTGGTAATGTAGTGGCCAAGGGAGATACGATAATTGATCTCCGTGTGCCCAAAACCAGTCGTGTAAACAGGCTCCATGTCTCTTGGAACCCAACATCACCATTGCGGAACAAACATTGTACCCTTGGCTTGGCCTTATCAGGCAAACTGGTCACATAATCTTCGGCAGTTGTCCAACAATGCAGAGTAACCACGGGGGCACATGGAATACCATACTACATCTGACCAAACGATCACCGAACCACTGCCATGTTTCACTCTCGAGACGTAAATTCCACCAAAGTTGGAAACAGTGTGGAACAAGACTCCTACGGACAAACAACATTCTTCCACTGCTCCACAGTCCAGGTTTTATGGATTTGGGTCAAAGTTTTCTGTTTACGGGCAATTGCATCGATAATAAGAGGTTCTGAAATTCTAGTTCGTCCAGCAGTTCTCTGGTTTTGCAGCCACGTTCGAATTGTATTGGTGCTGACACGATTCGCAAGTACAACGTTCAGTTCTGCAATTAATTTTGCTGCTGTCGTCCTCTTAATTTTTCGTGACAGTCCTCTTTAATGATCGGTGATCACGATCGCTCAACACACACTTTCGCCCTAGTTGTGTCTTGGCTGTATGAGATCCCTCTTGAAAGCCAGTCGCTTTGGCTAGCTTGGTTACCGAAGCACCCATCACACGAACACCAACAATTTGACTACGTTCGAAGTCACTTAGCTCTGACGTAACGCACTCACAACCACACAGAACACTGTTCTGGCCAGGACTGTCACTTGCAACGTATTGAGACATGGCACGGGTGTCGTTCGGTGTCGAATACAACAGCGCACTCCACAGGCTTTGCTAGCATCTGCGCTTATGCTCTAGCATGCATTTACCGCTGGGTATCAATATTTTTGTCCTACCCGTGTACCACAACACGCATGTGTGACCAGACGCACATCCCTGAGCAGTCATAACGCTGATGCATCGTGATCGCTTTGGAATCGATGTATGGGAATGAATTGTCGAAGACAAACTCATAGGACCCGTACACTTTACCAAACAGATTAATGTGGGATGAATTATCAGCGATATTGGAGGACGTTATCCTTGTAAAGAGACAGCGGCTGTGGTGTATGCAGGACGAAACACCACACCATGGTCTACGGATCATGCGCCATTACATCGCAGCTTTCATGAGCTATGGCTTGCTCAAAGGGACCCGGTAGCGCAACCTCCCCATTCACTGCACCTAAATTAGTTGGATTTGTGGTTACGGGGACATTTAAAGTCATTGGTGTACGTCCAACCCATGGACAATATGCAGACGTCCTACGAGAGTGTGATCAATATAAGTGGCGCAATTCGAATGGGTCCTGGTGTATTTCAATGAGTGCATGATTCACTGCAAGGAACACCTGAAGGATGTGAGAGGATGCGAGGTAAGCAGGTGCCTATGGCAGCTACTGCGATGAAACAGATGAGAATAAGAGAACAAATTAGTCCATATCTCATCAGGTTTTCCTGAAATATCGTTATAAGATCTTTCTTTAGTTTTGATCAATACTACCTCCTGTAGAATATGTGACACATTTCTGAAACAGCCTGTATACACCGAAGTGGCAAGGAAACTGGTATAGCCATGCGTATTCGCTGTGGTCTGCAACGCCTGTATACGACAACAAGTGCCTGACACAGTTGTTAGATCGGTTACTGCTCCTACAGTGCCAGGTTATCAAGATTTAATTGAATTTTAACGTGGTGTTATAGTCGGTGCACGAGCAATGGAACACAGCATCTCCGAGGTAGCGATGAAGTGGGGATTTTTACGACCATTTCAAGAGTGTGCCGTGAATATCTGGAATTCGTTAAAACATCAAATCTCCGACATCGCTGAGGCCGAAAAAAGATCCTGCAAGGACGGGACCGATGAAGACTGGAGAAAATCGTTCAACGTGAAGGAAGTACAATCCTTCCGCAAATTGCTGCCGATTTCAGGGCTGGGCGGCGTGTGAACCATTCAATGAAAAATCATCGATATGGGCTTTCGGAGCAGAAGGCCCATCCGCTTACACTTGACGATTGCACGAAACAGAGCTTTACGCCTCGCCTGGGCTCGTCAAACCAAGTTGTACTGTTGATGACTGGAAACATGTTGCCCGTTCGGACGAATTTCGTTTAAAATTGTATCGAGTGGGTGGACGTGTACCGGTATGGAGACAACCTCATGAATCCAGCAGGGGACTGTTCAAGCTGGTGGAGGCTCTGCAATGGTATGATGCGTGTGCAGTTAGAGTGATATGGGACCCCTGATACGTCTAGATACGACTCTGACATGTGACACGTCCATAAGTATCCTGTCTGATCTCCTCCACCCATTCATGTTCATTGTGCATCCCGACGGACTTTGGAAATTCCAGCAGGACAATGCGGGACTCCACACGTCCAGAATCGCTGCAGAGTGGCTCCAGGAACACCCTTCTGAGTTTAAACACTACCACTGGCCACCAAACTCCCCAGACATGAACATTATTGAGCATATCTGGGATGCCTTGCAACGTGCTGTTCAGAAGAGATCTCCACCCCCTCGTACTCTTACAAATTTATGGACAGCGCTGCAGGATTAGTGATGTTAGTTGCCTCCAGCACTACTTCAAACATTAGTCGAGTCCATGCCATGTCGTGTTGCGGCGCTTATGCGTGCTCGTGGATGCCCTTCATGAGGCAGGTGTACCAGTTTCTTTGGCTCTTCAGTGTATAACCAATCCAGTGGAGAACTTAGATAGCTCTATTAGGCTGTTCGTGGACGATGTCGTTGTCTATATGAATGTTGCAACGTCAGACTGTAGCGTAAAGCAGGAAGACCGACCGAGGATCGACGACCGGTGCGTGGACTAACAGTGCATTCTGAACATAAATACTCGTAAATATAACGCATTGTACGTAAATACTCTAAGGGACCCATTACTATTCTATTACGATCGCCGTTATATGGTTGTAGAGGTTTATTTCGTTTGTTAATAAGGGTTGCAGTGTACTACAAAAAGTATTGTTTATTTTGATCATCATCGACTTTCGCGATGGTATTCGGAATACTCTTCATAACAGAATGGACTTGCTACTGTACGCAGAACCTGTTCACAATACTCATCAAGGTTCGAAGTGAGGTAATACCTTCAGTCCAGGCCTTTCCTTTGCAAAAAATCTATCCATTGCTGCGGGCAAACTCTCGACTTAAGTCTCCAAGGTTCCGTTTCCGGCAGGCATGTCGGTTGTATCCTTGCTCCGATTCCTCACTCACTTGCGTTAACGAGGCCGCTCAGTAGACCATTCATATTTATGTTTAGGTACCTCAATTTTCATATCATTTTCGCTGACTGGGCAGAAAACATTACTGATGATTAGACTGTACACCAACATTCGCATCAAATTCTTGAATTATTTGACAGTTATTGTAGGGGCCATCATCAGACCCGATGTAGAATACATTTTCTGATTACAGTACACAAATTGCTGTTATACAGAACCAAGGCTGCAAAAGTACTAGCTCCCATGTGATACACGTATTTCAAATTCACCCACATTTAGCAAAAATGCATTAACAGATTTTTAGACAGGAAAGATTTACAGCAGAAGCACGGTCTCACTTTGCATTGCAGTGGAGTGTGAAGAGACTTTTCCTTAACTTTCTCATCTTATTAACAGTACTAGCCTCATTTACGGATTTATGTCCGTCTCCTAAGCTCCTAATTTATACAGAATAGATAAGCATAAACTTTAATACTAGATACACAAGAGAGCATTAAAAAGTAACAGCTGTCATTCTACATTTGCTGAACATCTTATGAACATGAAACACAGCCCAGCAAACATCAACAATGACTTGAAAATTCTGAAATGAAGCAACAGTCCCCAAAAAAAACTAATAATTGAAGAAAAATAACAAATACAAAAAGCCATTCTGCAACTGAACTCTGTTCTCTGCCCTCAAAGAGCTGTCAGCACGAAACCATAAACACCCCAAACCTCTTTTTCAAAACACACACACACACACACACACACACATATATATACAAAATGGCAGGCACTCCCCACAAAGATTCAAAACTCCCACCCAGAAAACATTCAAAACTTGTCTGTTTTTCGAATAACTAAATACTGTCTCGAAAATTCAAATTTTATGTGTGCAAGTAGCAAAAAGCGTTAAATCGTTTTGTAGAAAGCTAGTAAGAAACCCACTAATGATGCTGAAACTTCAGCGAAACATACCTGGAAAATAAAAATAAAAATTGTGTTTTGCTCAAGGCGGACCCTCCCCAAAAACAAATCTCAGCGTCCTAAGTGTGAGAACCTGCATTACATCGACACAACTAATTGATTTATTATTGGCACCTATAGTCGAACTGAATATGTTTTGTTTAATACCTTGCAGCTAAAAGATTTTTAGTACTTGTTGTGAAATGTAACCAAAAACAATGTTAAGAAACTACTGATGTACACTTACTCTCAGTTCTCCTTTTGGTAAGCCCAGAGAACTTAATTAGCCTTAGTGTCCTACTCCAAATTATCTAGTCCACGAATTACTAGCTGTGTCTCAGAATTACATTACATGTGAGAATAATGTGTAATAAAGGACCACGATATATTTAAAACATAAAGGAAACACTATAAAGAACAAAAATTAAAAATTATAGAAGAATGAATACGAGACATGTTATTAGATCAAATTTCCTAATATTTACTAAACTGACTTATAAAGAGAGACGAAAGACGAATATTACTGGGAAGGCAGTGAGGTGAAAGTAAAAGATTTGTGGAGGTCAACTCCCATCATTCCAGAGTTCGCCATTGTGCATGAAATCGTAATCGCCGAAATAAAAGAATTCTAACGTCTTCTCTGCTCACAACTAGAAGATATGTCACAGCATGTTTCCCTAAGTTCTTTAAGCAGAAGAGCCTTGACTAAAATTAAATTTGAACCGTTATGCTCCAGGTTAAAGGAAAAAAAGTATTCATGGCTAGAAACTTTTTTTCGTGGAGCAGAAGGAGAAGACGAGAGTTCATCACGTAATTTTCAACGAACCGTAACCTGGTTTACAGTAACAACGTTTCTCCAGCGAAATTTAACGTATAATAAGTCTGAAAAGAATGGAGACTCTTTAATGGTGTCGTCAAAAACGACTCTCAAAGCAGTGTCTTTAAGGCGCAGTGCCCTGACCGACTGAGCTGTATACGCACGACTCATGACCTGCCGTAGCAAAACTTCTGCGTAGTTGGAAGACAAAAGAGAGGAACTGGTCACAGTAAAGCAGTGAGAGTGGTATTGCTTAAGTGATAGAGCAATGCCCACGATAGGCAAGATTCCAAGTTCGAGAACTGATCCGGCAAACCGTTTTAATCTGCCAGGAAATTTTTAAAACCGCGCATACATACACTATCTGATCAACTGTATATAGACACCTGTTAGTGAATATCTATAGGCATTATGGCCTTCGCCTATATGACTGCTTGAATTCTGTTTGGGACAGAGGTGTCTGAATGTCTATGGAGGAATGGCAGTACCTCAAGAGCCGAAATCAGACAAGGAAGTGATGTTGGACGGTGGAGTCTGGATCAAAGCCGACGTTCCAACTGATGACAAAGACGTTCCATTTGGTTCAGGTGGGAACTTGGGGCACGAAATTTGGAAATTTGTGGGAAGTTCCCATGGGACCAAACTGCTCAGGTTATCGGTCTCTAGGCTTACACACTACTTAATCTAACTTAAACTAACTTACGCTTAAGATAACACACACACCCATGCCCGAGGGCGCACTCGAACCTCCGGCGGGAGGAGCCGTGCGATCCGTGACAAGGCGCCAAAGACGGCGCGGTTACCTCGAGCGGCTCCCTTACAGGGCTGTTATTGTCCACACATCCCTGTCTCACGGTTGACAGGGTGTGCTGTCATGCTGATACAAACAATCATTGTCTCAGAACACTTTGTCTACTATACGCAGTATAGAATCCCTGTACAATATGTTCATATTCTTCCACAGTTAACGTCTTCTTAAGCGTGATAAGGGGACCGCAGCCTAACCAAGAAAAACAAACCCATACCGTAGCTCTACCTCCCCTTTACTTCACTGTTTCCACTACACACAGCCGGCCGCTATGGTCGAGTGGTTCTAGGCGCTATAGTCTGGAACCGCGAAACCGCTACGGTCGCAGGTTCGAATCCTGCCTCGGGCATGGATGTGTGTGATGTCCTTAGGTTAGTTAGGTTTAAGTAGTTCTAAGTTCTCGGGACTGATGACGTCAAATGTTAAGTCCCATAGTGCTCAGAGCCATTTGAACCATTTGAACTACACATAATGGCAAGCTTCCCTCAAGCCGAAACCCTTCCATCGGACTGCCATAGTCTGTGATTCTCAACTGCAAATCACATGTTTCCAGTTCAGCTTGTAGCGTTCCCTGGCAAACTCACACTATTAATAAACACAAATTTAGTTGTACCATATACGCTGCTATGAAGCAATTTGTATATACTGTAATTATTTAACAAAAAATATTATTTAATTTTGTGTAAAAGACATTCGTTATTATTGTAATATTTTCTGTGTTAATATTCTCGATGTATTTATGATTGTAATATTTCTATACTCATAATGTAATTGCGAAATGTGTCAATATCTGCGATAACAAAAATGTAAAATTCAGCCACAGAGGAAAACAATGTTGTAAGATTACAAAAAGATGTTAATGGTCAGCAGTAATATAAAAACCACCACGTAGTGTGTATTCTTTGTCGTCTCCCTGTAGAGCTGAAGGTGAGAGCAAGCTGTGACGTAGTATTTTATGAACGGGTAGACTTCTTCTGTCTGTATCTAGATTTACCCGCCATTAGAGGAGAAATTACAAACTAAGGTAAGTTGAATTATTGTTGTGGTCTAAATACATTATAATTTATCAAAAGTGTGTATTATTAATGTAAATTAGCTTGCCCATGTCATCTATAATATTTCTTTAAAGAATTTTCAGCATTTTTAGCGGTGTTGCTGGGCTGTGCCGCGACCGAACGGTTTGCAGCGGCGGCACATTTAAAAAATTGTTCCGCTAGGAAAAATTAATCAAACCCGTAAATCGGGAGCAGATAAAAATTAGCGGTGAATTAAGAAAATGTTTTTCTTTTACAGCGATCCTGAGACCGACGGAATTTATTACTAGTTTCACATTTGTGCATTCACAGGCGGATAGTTAACGTTGGAATTTAAGAATTTTGGTTCTTTCAAATAACTTAAATGTATAGTGAAGTGTGTTTTATCAGTGATAATTAAACGTCGGCTTGGCAATATTTAACCATTTTCTGCTAATAGAGACAGTCTTGTGTTCCATAGCTAACGCCGGGAAAGAATTCAGTAAATATTTAAAAAAAAAAAACCACTGCATTTAGAAAATGTGTGCCAAGGCCGAATTATATAAAGGATTTAATTCTCAACTAAATATTCTTAATCAGTTAATATGAATTCACGTAATTTTAAATGTACTTAATTCTGTCTGAATGAATTTTTATTACCACACGTAAATAAGACGTCCTACAACAAAGTTCGTACGTACAGAAGGAAAGAAAGGCAAATTAACTAAAAAACAAATATTTAAAGAAAAGGTAACTGTTGATTATGATTATTTTCTTTTTAATGAAATTTCATTAAAAGCTCTCTCCAATGGCGTCGCCTTATACACAATCTCAGGCGCCATCTACAAGCACTGACTACAGAAATGTGTGGCTAATGAGGAGGTGCTCGACCATTCCACACCCTGCGAACAATCACTGTGCTAGCTGGATTCCTGGTAGCACTTTGGAGCTCATGAGTGAGTCTTTCGGCTGAGTCCATGCGGTTTTTTACGACTACCCTCCACAATGCTGGGCGATCTGTGCCCCGCAGTACCTGAGGCCAGCCTGGTCTTGATTTAGCTACGGTTTTTCTTTCGCGTTTTCATTCCACAAATGGTTCAAATAGCTCTGAGCACTATGGGACTTAACTTCTGAGGTCATCAGTCCCCTAGAACTTAGAACTACTTAAACCTAACTAACCTAAGGACATCACACACATCCATGCCCGAGGCAGGATTCGAACCTGCGACCGTAGCGGTCGCGCGGCTGCAGACTGTAGCGCCTAGAACCGCTCGGCCAATCCGGCCGGCTTCCATTTCACAGTCACGTCACCAAAAGTCGACTTGAGCAGCTTCGGAATGGTTGAAATACCGTTGATGGATTGGCTACTCAGCCGAAATTCCATAATTAGTAACGTCCGATGTCGCTGAACTCTACTGACCGAGTCATTCCGCCGTTACTCCTTTTCTCCTGCCAACACAGTACTCCTCGCCTCCTTTGATACTGGTGTATCCGCCTCTCGTGACAACTACCTTTTGTCAGATAGTGTGATTTCTCACGAACATGTTTTGATTCGCTGTTCAGTCATTGCCGTACCAGTGTTCCCAATTTCTGACTTACAAATTTGTCCTTCTTCATCATCCTTGGAGGTTTGTATCAGCGTCACGCAAAAATCCTGTATAAGGAAGCATTTACTTCTCACACAGTATATTCTGGGTGTGAGATGCTGTGACGAAATTTAGTGCATGCAATTTGTACGTGTTGTGCTTTCATGTTTTCAGTGCTTATATTTGTATGTGTAAGACTATCACTCTTTTTTTATACTAGTCACGCAGTTTCTAACCGTCTGTTGAAAGAGGACTACAACAGTGATAGTTACCTGTAACTATATCAAATTTCTAAACTGTTCCTTTTTGGGGTATTCTGGATCTTTAACAACTTCAAATATGTTCTGTACGGTATTACTGAGGACATCATACACTTAGATTATCTGAGAAGGTGTATCTAAAGATGCTTTGGCGAGGACGATATTCAACAGCAAGTAAGTGCGGCCGCATGTTCTCTGTGCACATGCCCTTTAGAAACACACAAATAAGTCTAGTGGAGTCTGGCCAGGGTTTCCTGTTGTTGTTCATTCGTGGTTACCTGCTGCAGCTCTACTACGGATCGGTGATGCATTTTCTTACTCTACAGTGGCTATTCGTTGGTTGTTCTCATGCGACGATTTACAAATGTGTGGTGAAATCCTGGCTACCGGCTTGGTGTCATACTGTTTGCCTCATTTTCATATCTTTTAGTTGCATTTATTTACGTTCGGATGTAATATTCGTTCTTCAGTGAGAAGGTTAGTTTCAAGCCTCATGACACAAATCTGGGTTTCATTGGCTCCATCCGAATAACAGACTTTTGGAATTAATCACATACTCGTTTAATTAAACGTTTCCAGCATCTTCCAATGTAGCCGGCCGCTGTGGACGAGCGGTTCTAGATCCTTCAGTCCGGAACCGCGCTGCTGCGGTCGCAGGTTCAAATCCTACCTCGGGCATGGATCTGTGTGGTGTCCTTATGTTAGTTAGGGGACTGGTGACCTCAGATGTTAAGTCCCACAGTGCTTAGAGCTATTTGAGCCATCCAATCCATATAGAATTTCTTGACATCCAATTTTTACATTTGAGATGGAACAGCAAGGCCCCCAATCCCGTAAGTGGTCTACTGTGAACAGCAGACAGTCTGAAACACTGTGGTAGTAAACTTACGCGCCTTCGGTTATAACACATCGTCGTTTGAGTTATGTCGCAAACAGAATGTCTCACTGGATTACGTAACTTTATCAATTTTTTTACGTATCACAAGAAATAACTGTTTGTTCGCAAGCAGGTGTAGCTTATTACGTTAGCATGCCCGATTGTAGTGTTTTGTTATTTAGTGCTCCAAATTTTTGTAGTGAACTGTGTTTAGCATCACTTGATTTTTCCGGTATCTGGTATACTACATTATTTCGTGCCACATGCAGTACTCAGGTGAATCCTGATACCTGAGTATGTGATGTCCTCACCAAAATCGGAGCTACTTTATAACCCAATAAAATTGAAACTTTTTGAGCCTCAAGTCCCCCAGCACTGTCAAAAATAACAGCTACCGTTAAAAAATTGACTGTAAAGTCAGTGACGTATCACTCCTGAAAATGTGTGATAGCTCAAGTTCCCTAACGTACAACGTCTAAACATACCCATTTTGCAGTGAAAGATAATATTGCTATCTTTTCCGAATTTATTCGTGCAGTTAAATGCTGCACAACTCTTCATCACTGTCCTTCACGTACACCGGAATGTGCAGACAGTACAGTTACGACTAACAAATGGTGTAGGTATGCATCAAAAATGGCTCTGAGCACTATGGGACTTAACTGCTGAGGTCATCAGTCCCGTAGAACTTAGAACTACTTAAACCTAACGAACCTAAGGACATCACTCACATCCATGTCCGAGGCAGGATTCGAACCTGCGAGCGTAGCGGTAGCGCGGTTCCAGACTGTAGCGCCTAGAACCGCTCGGTCACCCCGGTCGGCAGGTATGCATCAATAAATATAAAATGTTCCATCTGTGTCCTTACAAGTCGCAATGCACATCAAATTACCAGACTTTTACCACCATAACGGCGTCCAACCTAAGGTTCTGCCCGCACCTCGTGGTCGTGCGGTAGCGTTCTCGCTTCCCACGCCCGGGTTCCCGGGTTCGATTCCCGGCGGGGTCAGGAATTTTCTCTGCCTCGTGATGGCTGGGTGTTGTGTGCTGTCCTTAGGTTAGTTAGGTTTAAGTAGTTCTAAGTTCTAGGGGACTTATGACCACAGCAGTTGAGTCCCATAGTGCTCAGAGCCATTTGAACCTAAGGTTCAAAATATCCCGCTCTCGCAGCGTCCTCGGAGATTCTGGCTATTTTTACAAGGTCTTTGTGGCACAGTGTACCATTTGTTTCACGTATGGACAATTGTTCTCATTCTTGTATCAATTATTATACTTTGAGACGTAACAATTTTTAATTTAACTTCAACAGCGTCTAAGATTTATTCATATTCCCATGCTGATGATAAATTCATGTCTAAAGACTCTATTACTTTCTGCATTTAACTACAGCTTGTTCCTTTAGACATTCTCTACGTTCAGCAAAAATACTGGTCAAGCACTCTACGTCTTCAGGCCACGAGTGGCCTACCGGGACCATCCGATCGCCGTGTCATCCTCCGAGGAGGATGCGGATAGGAGGGGCATGGGGTCAGCACACCGCTCTCCCGGTCGTTATGATGGTATTCTTGACCGAAGCCGCTACTATTCGGTCGAGTAGCTCTTCAATTGGCATCACGAGGTTGAGTGCACCCCTAAAAATGGCAACAGCGCATGGAGGCCGGATGGTCACCCATCCAAGTACCGGCCACGCCCAACAGCGCTTAACTTCGGCGAACACGGGAACCGGTGTATCCACTGCGACAAGGCCGTTGCCAAAAATTCTGGTCAAAGTGTGGAACTATTGCAGTCAGTATACACCTTTTAAGAACTCCAATCATCAGAACGCTTCTGTCATTCTTTGCATATCCCATAGGTTGAAGGTAAGTGACAGCACGGAGATTACGGGAGTTCTGGCTGCTGTCTCCAGTTTCTAGGTAGAAAAGCGGTAGGTTTGCAGGCTGAGCCTCGTATGTTCACTGCACGTATCTCCACTATAAGGTGGGTCATCGACACGTTCTCGAAATCAGATTATTATCTTTAAGTAGTAATTCTGACCACATACTCCACTAAAATATTTATTTATGCCTTATATGCTTTTCGTTGAGTAGAGTAAGCGGTAACTACTCTTTTTTATTTTTTATCTGGCCACATCACACTATAAAACATTTCTTTGTTCCACACTTTATGAAAAATAGATCATTTCATTCCAGACATATTTCTGAATACATACTTTCATGTACTCGGAACCAAACATCAAAGACAAAACAGTTGTCCGCTTACAACTATAGGTACAGTAGCAAACCAACTATCAACATATTAGTATGTGACTTTCGTCCATTCTAGTTGTGCTTCCTCTTTGATAAAAAAAACGTAGGTTTTTGCACATGTTATTTTTGGCTCCGAAAAGAAATTTTTTGTGGAAGCATCATAATGAGGTTTCTTTGCATACGTGGCAAATACGACGCTTTTCGTGGCAGCGGAGACCAGGAGTGGAACGACCGGACTAACGATGAGGTGGCCTGTAGGTTTTGTAACGACCGTTTCCGCAAATGTCATGCGGCTCGCAGTCGTTAATACCCCGCGCCAAGTCAGCGCCCTGTGACAAAACACAGAAGGCGGTAACAAGCGGCCAGTCCTAGGCCGTCGTAATAGCGCGGCACACAGAGCGGAAAGTGACCCCTTTCAGCCACAAGTGGCCCGCATTTACACCTCGGGACAAACGTCCAAACCAACAAGATTTACGCTGTTCACGTATGTGAGCTGTATTTAGACAGAAGCAACGGAGAAAATGACATGTAAACATATGCCAGGAGAGCTTCAATTCCGAGTACTTAAAATGATGAAAAACGATGCTTGGTAGGAAAATGTCACAACGATCTGTAAAAATAATCCTAAAGAGGTCCAAAATTTGGAGTGTGTGTTGGTAAAACAAGACTTGTTAACAATATAAGTTTTCAACACTAACAGTGTACTTTAAAGTCGGAAAGATAAACGAAACACTGTGTGTTTCATCACTCCAACGAAAGAGCAGTCCCAGTGTCAACAATCGGCATTACAGGCTTTGTGACACTCTTAGAAAATGTTACGTATAGCTATTCGTTCGCCGTTACAGCGCATACTGGTGGATCCTGTGGGCGGAAGAGGAATACATGCATCGTAGGCCTGTTAACAAAATGTCCTTGCGTTTGAGACGTCCTTTGTGCAATATAAATCTTTTGAACGTCCTCACAAGTAAAAATCCAAAGGATTGATCTTTGAAAAGTCTACAGGCCACAGGTGTCCAACCCGTGACCCGCCGGCCTGACGCAGCCCAAAGCAAGTATCAATGCGATGCAACAAGTGAAGACCTGTCACACGAACAGCAAAAAAGTCCATAAAATTCCCTCGACAGTCTCGTCTCTCACAATCGCCCAATGTCAGACACGCTGGTCTGTTATCTTACGGGTAATTCAGTTGCAACTGCGAAACTAGAGACTCAGAGACGTATGACGAAATTAATTTCTGTAAATACAAGGAAATTCTTTGTTACTTCTGTACAATTGTGATAAAGAACCTGTTTCACGCGAACCTGATCAATACAACTAGGTAGAAGTTAGAAATATTCATGTGGATTGCAATGACTGCCGATGTTCGCTATCTACAAGTTCTGCAATTATGTTGTAATAGGTTTAATTTGATGTCATATCCGGTGCTACAAATAACAACCACATTTGAACTGATCATCTCTAAAACGGGCTTCCACAAAATCTTTTTACTTTCGTGTCCAATGTCTATCATAGCAGACGATCGGTGTAAGTCAAAATGAGTCAGTACTGCACATGATGTCGGAAGCGGCTGCCCTTCGTCGCCCCGTAGCGGTCATCATGTTCAGTCCCCTCACACACCACCCACAGTAGAGAAAGATCTTTATAACGTGGTCGTACTGTACTGTCTGGCCGTAACACCTCAGCCCCTATCAACCAAAATCTCAGATGAATGCTTTGAGAACACCCTGAGAATTGCAACCACGTCGATCGCACCTCATACTGACAAATTAGTTCCCCAAATTCAACGTCAATCGTCACATTAAGTCTATGAATTTTAATTACTTATATTTATAATTCAAAAGTAAATGTCATAAAAAGTGTCAAATTAATTCCATCTTGATATTTAAAAATAAAGAATCATAAATTAACACAGTTTAAATTACTTAAATGTGCTAACCGTATACCTCCAACCGTCCTTTTATGTGCGGCTCGAAAATACTCCTATTCTTCCAACGCAGCCTAGGTAAGATAAAAGGCTAGACACTCCTCCTATATAACTGGGAACTGCTTCTCACGTACCCATCTATTATAATGAGAAGCATTTTCGTACCTTTGTTTATTTTGTTATACGGTGTGCAATCGATACATTCTACATTTCTTCTTTTCTCTGGCCCAGTGCAATCGGTACATTCTACATTTCTTATTTTTGCTGGCCCAATCCCGTGTCTGCACTAGAGCGACATATAAATATGGACTTGGCAACGTTAATGGTAGAGGATGCGCTTCCTGTCACCACTCCTTACCCCTTCCCATCCCCCCACCCCCTCCAGCATCTTGGGACGGAATTAGTGTATCCCTTGTGTCTGCATCTAGTGTTATTATCTACCAGCCCGGCATTCGGGTGTGGAAAATGTGGTGTCACCGCCAGACACCACACTTGCTAGGTGATAGCCTTTAAATCGGCCGCGGTCCGTTAGTATACGTCGGACACGCGTGTCGCCACTATCAGTGATTGCAGACCGAGCGCCGCCACACGGCAGGTCTAGAGAGACTTCCTAGCACTCGCCCAGTTGTACAGCCGGCTTTGCTAGCGATGGTTCACTGACAAAATACGCTCTCATTTGCCGAGACGATAGTTAGCATAGCCTTCAGCTACGTCATTTGCTACGACCTAGCAAGGCGCCATTACCAGTTACTATTGATGCTGTAAAACATGTACCGTCAAGAGCGATGTTCACCAATTGTGGATTAAAGTTAAGTATTCCAGCAGCTACGTGCGTTTTTTGTTAGTCTCATTTCCTTGACCTGTTCCAGACCTGACGCCAGCCTGCGTGAGCTAAAACGCGTGCCTTTCGGCTTCCTCTTATAGTGGGTTGGCTGTCTTGCCAATCCACAACAGAAAACCGACTTCGGTGCGTTCTATAAAAATGCAAAAATGATACGAGACAAACATCGTCTATCGACCGGATATTCGCATTATTGCTACTGTTAAAAATACTAGTAAAGTGTTTTTTATCTTTCCATTTAAATTACATTCAAATGTAAACACCGTAGATACAGGCAGTGCTGTGCTAAATGTACAAGTCTTACTTTCATGGGAACAGTGTTCAAACGCCCACCCACGAAAGAAGTTTTAAAATACCCGTGGCGTGCCTAAATCTCTTGAGGTAAATAACGAGACGGTCCCTTTGAAAGTGACACTAACCATCTTCAGCTTCTGATACTGAGCCCTGTCCATCGCGGCCCATTTTCATTTCAAGCGTAGGCGTGTGAGGACATGTCAGTGTTATCGCGTAAATTATAAAAGTTTTCGAAAGAAAATGTGCATTTTCACTCATTCGGCCACATCACAACCAGAAACGATCTTTCTCCCAAAAACTCTTGTAATACTGTATCTAACTGAGGAAAGACTGCACTCAGAATTGTAAAAACGAAGCTAGCGAAATTTCTGCTTCTAACGCATTTTGTTTTGTGATTAAAGTTTTTCGTGTGCACATAGCAACAGCAGCAAAAGTAATAACTGTACTTGGCGGACTTGGTTTCTCCAGATTACGTCATTATAGACAACTATTTAGAATCATGATGAAATTAATAGACTACCTGAAGCTATAAACTAACAACGTAATAATGTGTACGGATATGACTGTGAGTAATAGGCACTTCAGCATCACTACTCGGAAAAAAATATGATAGGTGGTGTCATACACCAACAATCTCCACATAAACACATGAGTCAGGTCCGCTAACAACTCAGCAGGAAAAGAAATTTTTTAAAACATCATTTGTTCAGTTTATTCGCAAGCTCATTCGGTTTTCAATTGTTCTGCTCCAACTAGTATATGTGATTCTCTGTTCATTAAATTTTTAGGTGATTCCTGAGACAATGGCACAAGTTATTACTTATCGAGGTTAAATATCGGTCTTAGTCTTACACATTTTTCGTACGTCTCAGCATATTTCAACTTTATCAAAAAATAAAGGTAGTTAGAGTTTACCATTGACTGTGTAAACATGTAATAATCATGGAAGAAGTGTTTTCATAGCACAGCACTTGTGCGTTTAAAACTGAAATGGGAGATTAAGTCCTTCATTCTATTTGGGCAAGTTTCTGAAAACCATTGTTACATTCACAGCCACACTACGCGAAATATCGTGTGGCGGATTCCGATAGACAGCTTCATACACTATGTGATCAAAAGTGCCCGGACACCTGGCTGGAAATGACAATTTCGTGGCGCCCTCCATCGGTAATGCTGGAATTCAATATGGTGTTCGCCCACCCATAGCGTTGATGACAGCTTTCACTCTCGCAGACATACGTTCAATCAGGTGGTGGAAGGTTTCTTGGGGAATGGCAGCGCATTCTTCAAGGAGTGCTACACTGAGGAGAGGTATCGATGTCGGTCAGTGAGGCCTGGCACGAAGTCGGAGTTCCAAAATCCCAAAGGTGTTCTATACGAGTGAGCACTCTGTGCAGGCCAGTCCATTACAGGTATGTTATTGTCCTGTATCCACTCCACCACAGGCCGTGCATTATGAACATGTGCTCAATCATGTTGAAAGATGCAATCGCCATCCCCGGATTGCTCTTCAACAGTGGGAACCAAGAAGGTGCTTAAAACATCAATTTAGGCCTGTGCTGTGATAGTGCCATGCAAAACAACGAGGTGAGCAAGCCCCCTCCATGAAGAACACGACCACACCATAATACTACCGCCTCTGAATTTTACTGTTGGCACTACACACTCTGGCGGATGACGTTCACTGGGCATTCACCATACCCACACCCTGCCATCGGATCGCCACATTGTGTACCGTGATTCGTCACTCCACACAACGTTTTTCCCCTGTTCAATCGTCCTCTGTTTACGCTTCTTACACCAAGAGAGGCGTCGTTTGGCATTTACTCGGCGTGATGTGTGGCTTATGAGCAGCCGCTTGACCATGAAATCCAAGTTTTCTCACCTCCCGCCTATCATAGTACTTGCAGTGGATCCTGATGCAGTTTGAATTCCTGTGTGATGGTCTCGATAGACGTCTGCCTGTTACACCTTATGACCCTCTTCAACTGTCGGCGGTCTCTGCAAGTCAACAGACGAGCAGCCTGCACGCTTTTGTGCTGTACGTGTCCCTTCACGTTCCACTTCACTCTCACAATGAAAACAGTGAACCTAGGGATGTTTAAGAGTGTGGAAATCTCGCGTACAGACGTATGACACAAATGATACCCAGTCACCTGACCACGTTCGAAGACCATGAGTTCCGCGGAGCGCCCCATTCTGCTCTCACGATGGCTAATGACTACTGAGGCTGATGATATCGAGTACCTTGCAGTAGGTGGCAGCATAATGCACCTAATATGAAAAACGTATGTTTTTGGGGGTGTCCGGACGCTTTTGATCACATAGTGTATCTTGACTGTTTCACCCAAAACCTTCTCGCGATATGTAAGAGAGAGGTCGGTAGCATGGGATGAAAATGTACCAAGAATCTTAGCATCTCCAGATTGTAAGAGTTGATTGTGTACTGAGTTACATCTTTTTTGTAAAACATCCCATTGCATATGAAATGAGGTCGCTTCAACCTTTGGAGGGGAGAAGTGACTGCAAATTCTACTGTTCATACCAGTGCAGTTAATGTATCTCTCTCGCACTTTCGTACTAATTAAATAGACCGGGCGAGATGATGTAATGTTTAAGTCAGTGTCTCGTATTCGCTAACAGCTTGCTTTGATATACAAGGGCGTGCTGAAAATTAATGCCTCCAAATTTTCTATTCTATTTTCAATATCGGTTGAGGTGCTACGTGTCATGCATATCACTCAGTCGACTTTCCTGCTTCGCTGATGCAAGCTGCCACCCTCCGCCGTTAGACGGCTCCGAAATATAGCATGTAACTATGCGGTGTGTAGCGTAACTATGTCGGTGAGTAATAAACCCTTAGACAACTCAAAAAATGGCTCTAAGCACTATGGGACTTAACGTCTACGGTCATCAGTCCCCTAGAGCTTAGAACTACTTAAACCTAACTAACCTAAGGACAGCACACAACACCCAGCCATCACGAGGCAGAGAAAATCCCTGACCCCGCCGGGAATCGAACCCGGGAACCCGGGCGTGGGAAGCGAGAACGCTACCGCACGACCACGAGATGCGGGCCCTTAGACAACTGAAAGCACGAATTTGAAGAGCTGTCCACACATGAAGCACCCTGTCCTTCAGCATGACAATGCTAGACCACACCCTAGCTTTGAGACATCTGCAACAATTTGACGCCTTGGGTCATTGTCATCGATCATCCTCCGTACAGTGACGACTAGGACGCGTCAGAGTTTCATACGCTTCGAAAACTTAAAGAACTCCTTCGGGGACTTCACTTTTACAGTGACAAACAATACAAGCAGAGGTGAGGTTGTGGCTCCATCAAGAATGTCAGACACTCTACAGTGACGGCATCAACAAACTGGTCTCTCGTTGGGAAAAATGTGTTCTTCGCCAGGGTGACTCGATGAGAAATAAATATATAGACATGAAGAACAAAGAAGTAGAATGTTAATAAAGTTTGTTTTATTTAAAACATAAATTTGGAGGCATTAGTTTTCAGCATGCACCCGTAGATTTACCTTGGTTACCTTACATCAGTTTAAGCCAATGCCGAGATGATGCCTTTGGAAAGGACATGGGCGACTTATTTCCCCATTCTCGCGCAACCTCAGCTGGTACTATATCTCTAATGTCCTCGACATCGACAGGAAGTTGAATTCTAGATTTCTTATCCTCGACCCAAAAAAGTCCTGCACAAATGGTTCTGAAGTTTCAATCCGAATTATTTAAACGATAACAGTGTGCTAAGATTTATTGCTTATGATCTGTGCAAACAATAGGACGTGAAATATTTATGTACTAAGGTGGGTCATCGCCATTTACATACATAGAGAGCTAACGATCGCGGCAATCGCTTCTCACCATTTTCTAGGATTCGAGAATTGTGCTCGATACTTTGTCAGGCCACACATTGGGCACCTGATATGCAACAGTCATTTTTATTACCTGCCACCCCCAGCCCCACTGGAATGTAAATAGGCTGTAATGTGTTGTAAGCCCTACGGCAACTTAAATGGAATTCAAATTCAATTGGCTACATGGTGGACGTCAAAATGTGGTACCTCGTGTAATATCGAACCTCAGTCTGGGCCGCAAAATAATTTTAACTCGTCTAAGATCGAGCCGCACACTGTACGCTAAAACGTGAGGAACGGAGAGTTTCGGTGGGTATATAGAGAGCACTGAAAGACCTGAGTCGAAACAAGGCCGCGGGAGTAGACAACATTCCATTAAAACTACTGACAGCCTTGGGAGATTCAGTCCTGACAAAACTCTACCATCTGGTGAGCAAAATGTATGAGACAGGCGAAATACCCTCAGACTTCAAGAAGAATATAATAATTCCAATCCCAAAGAAAGCAGGTGTTGACAGACGTGAAAATTACCGAACTATCAGTTTAATAAGTCACGGCTGCAAAATACTAACGCGAATTCCTTACAGACGAATAGAAAAACTAGTAGAATCCGACCTTGGGGAAGATCAGTTTGGATTCCGCAGAAATATTGGAACACGTGAGACAATACTGACCCTACGGCTTATCTTAGAAGCTAGATTAATGAAGGGCATTTGTAGACTTAGAGAAAGCTTTTGACAATGTTGACTGGAATACTCCCTTTCAAATTCTGAAGGTGGTAGGGGTAAAATATAGGGAGCGAAAGGCTATTTACAATTTGTATAGAAACCAAATGGCAGTTATAAGAGTTGAGGGGCATGAAAGGGAAGCAGTGGTTGGGAATGGAGTGAGACACGGTTGTAGCCTCTCCCCGATGTTATTCAATCTGTATATTGAGCAAGCAGTGACGGAAACAAAAGAAAAATTCGGAGTAGGTATTAAAATCCAGGGAGAAGAAATAAAAACTTTGAAGTTCGCCGATGACATTGTAATTCTGTCAGAGACAGCAAATGACTTGAAAGAGCAGTTGAACGGAATGGATAGTGTCTTGAAGGGAGGATATAAGATGGACATCAACAAAAGCAAAACGAGGATAATGGGATGTAGTCGAATTAAGTCGGGTGTTGTTGAGGGTATTAGAATAGGAAATGAGACACTTAAAGTAGTAAAGGAGTTTTGCTATTTGGGGAGCAAAATAACTGATGATGGTCGAAGTAGAGAGGATATAAAATGTTGAGTGGCAATGGGAAAGAAAGCGTTTCTGAAGAAGAGAAATTTGTTAACATCGAGTATAGATTTAAGTGTGAGGAAGTCGTTACTGAAAGTATTTGTATGGAGTGTAGCCATGTATGGAAGTGAAACATGGACGATAAATAGTTTAGACAAGAAGAGAATAGAAGCTTTCGAAACGTGGTGCTACAGAAGAATGCTGAAGATTAGATGGGTAGATCACATAACTAATGAGGAAGTATTGAATAGAATTGGGGAGAAGAGGAGTTTGTGGCACAACTTGACTAGAAGACGGGATCGGTTTGTAGGACATGTTCTGAGGCATCAAGGGATCACCAATTTAGCATTGTAGGGCAGCACGGAGGGTAAAAATTGTAGAGGGATGAATACACTAAACAGATTCAGAAGGATGTAGGTTACAGTAGGTACTGGGAGATGAAGAAGCTTGCACAGGATAGAGTAGCATGGAGAGCTGCATCAAACCAGTCTCAGGACTGAAGACCACAACAACATAGAGAAAAATTGATTTGTTGATTGCCGGGTGCGAGGCTTGATTATAATTAAGTCACTTCTTCGCTGGATGTGGGCAAAACACCAAAATGACAGAGGTGAAGACAGTAATTTCAAAATAGTTTATTAAAACAAGAAAGTAAAAATCAATAAGCGTCAAATACAAGGTCTCACAATGCTTGGACTGGTCAAGCATGACACAAATGTGTTTTCTGAGCAGTTGGTTCATCAATCAGATCTCACCAAAATCTTGAATCAGCCAACTCAGCACTGCCGATGGCCCTCGGAAGGCGCCGATCTACAGTGGCGAGTGACTTGGGTTGTTATCTTATCCTCCATCTCTCTGAGCAGGCAGTCTGTGGCAGATGAATGAAAGATATCGGCTGTTGAATGGCCTGTTCCTTTGTGCAGGTCCAGAGGATTAGCGCTGCTGTCTGCTGGCAAGGCCAGTGCGTTCACTGCAGTGGTAGCAACGTTCATTGGAGTACTGTATGTGGCCGGGTGACGGAGACAGCACCCAAAGGACCGAATTTCAACTCTATGATTGTGGTCATCTGAATGACTTGGCAGCAAAGTCAGATGGGTATTGGAATCAGAGTGCAAAAGCAGCATCAGATGGACGTTGGCTTCAGAAAAGGAAACGCTCACGAGGATAAGCATCGGACTGGAGTGAAATCCAGCAAAGAATGGAATGGGAATCAGAACAACGTGGAGAAGACTCAAATCATCCCGGCGTCAGATCACCACCAACGTCATGAGCACACGAAGTCCTGGCTAACAAATCTTGGGTTACGTTCCCAGCACGAAGTTCCTCGAAAGAAACATCACTGAGAGTCTCCGCCGAAAAATTCTACTAAATACGCTCACTCATTCTCATTACTCTGCCGAAAATAAGCGCCGGCCACTGTGGCCGAACAGTTCTAGGCGCTTCAGTCCGGAACCGCGCGACCGCTACGGTCGCAAGTTCTAAATGCCTAGGGCATGGATGTGTATGCTGTCCTTAGATTAGTTAGGTTTAAGTAGTTCTATGTTCTAGGGAACTGATGACCTCAGATGTTAAGTCCCGTAGTTCTCAGGGCCATTTGAACCATATTTGAAAATAAGCTGTCCTTTCACTCTCCAGCTAACTAGTTTTGATCCAGGATTCACTCTCTTGTGCTTCCAGAGGGCTGAAATTTTGTTATTACATGTTATCATTCAGTGATGATATGTCAGTGCCTGCCAATAGATGGTTTAGATGATTCTTTCTCTTAATCCTTCGTTACAGGAGTCTTTCCAGTGGAAATCTTGCACTTTTCGTCATTGCCACGTTGTCTAAGTGTTTCTACAGACTACCAACGTGTAAAGTGGGTGCATCCCAGTCCAACTCTGTCTACTATATTTTAGCATTCACTATACATTCCTCTCCTATCAGCAGTTTTTAACGATGGCTGGGTGCCACACCGTTGGATGCAAACCATCAACAGTAGCCTATAGGAAATCCTAAACGCATTTCTAAGAAGAAAACTCTACTCTTAGCGAACCACATACATGAAGGCAAAAGTAAGCATTATTAATTTACATTTTCTGTTAAATAAGTATCTGAGAAGCTTTACTGAAAGCAACTCAGAGGTGCTCAAAAGTAAAATAGTACTGTACAAAAACCAAATATTGTCTGTATTATTTACCAAAATACGCAAATATGTTTCTACATTAGTATAAAACACATGTGGCTCACATTATTGCCATTACTGGTGTACGTTAGAAGTTCAGGTACACTTGTGGATGACTTCGGATCTTTGGATCTTACTTGGCGCAAGGCCCTGTAGATCTGCATCTTTAGGGTCACAATGTTATTTCCAAGTCTAAATTGTCTATATTATAGTTACACATTAGTCCAAAACACATACGTCTCACTTTACTGACACTATTGGTGCAACATACAAGTTCAAGTATACATGTCACACGCACACACGCGCACACTGTCTCTCCTAATTCAAATACTGAAGAGATCATTAATGTGGTTTATCGCTTAACCGCCTTTTTCATACTATGCAAGTATATTTACCAAAACAGTAATACTTCTTCTCACCAAGCACCATTTTACTGTTGAAGAATATAATGAAAGTTATTAACCAACTAATATACCTTCTTATTACTTTCTATCTTAGGCCTTGTTAAGGATGTGCTACTGGTGGTACGGAGATACAAAGGCTGAGACATTTGCCGGTCGGAACTATGGCTTTCTGAAAACTTTACAGTGTATATCTCCTTTCCTTATAACAATCAACTACTAAATAAACAAAAAGCTAGCGCCAAGATGACACTTTATCATGACAAAGCGTACTACGAACGGCCTGTTTTGGAGAGATCTTTAATACAGTGTATCACTTATACTATATATTTTGTCAGTACTTCAGTATAACTACGAAAAGCACCAAATGTGACACGTTAGCTTTGTATACACTTAGGTCAACATGATGATTGCTCGGTCTGCTTCTGTCCATCAGTCACAGACGGGATCTGAGAAATGAAAACATCACGGTGTTCCGTCATGCAAACTCATAATCGCTGCATGGCTCTTCCCTTCCCATATTCTAGCGGAATTTGCGTACCGAACTTTAAGTTTACCAGTTCAGTAGACGATCATTAAACGTAGTTATTCCATCAGTTTTAAACTCTGAAAAGGACTTTTCTGTTGCTAAATGCTAAATGTGGCGACCATCCCATTTGGATACAATGCAACCACCTTTTTTCAAGCGCCGCGCGGGGTAGCCGTGTGGTGTAGGGCGCCTTGTCATGGTTTGCGCGGCTCACCCCGTCGAAGGTTCGAGTCCTCCCTTTGGCATGGGTGTATGTGTTGTCCTTAGCGTAAGTTAGTTTAAGTTACATTTATTAGTGTGTAACCCTAGGGACCGATGACCTCAGCAGTTTGGTCCCATAGAATCTTATCAGAAATTTCATTTTCTTTTTTCAAGCGGAGCAGGCGGGGTTGGATGTAGATAAACAATTTCTTCATATATCCTCTAATGTAGTAAACATCTTTGCATTCATAATTTTCTACGAGTACTCCAACATAAGGCCACTTTCCGTGCTTACAGTAAATGCTGATATAGTGTATTCACCAGTCATACACAGATTCATGTTTAAAGTAATTTGTAAGTCTTGTTTGCACATCTGCAGTGTTTTTTTAGTACTATATATTCTTTCTTTTTGGCTTTTGTTTTCGGTCTCGCTCATTTCCAGTTTTCTTTTGTGTGTTCATAACACATTAACAACATTTAAAGGGGTAATTTCAGTAACAGGGTATGATTAAATCTGTTCAGTGCATGCCTTCTTTTGCTTAAGACCTGCATAACAACATTATTGGCCGGAAGCAAAGCTAATTTGCCAATATTTCTATTTGACGGCAGTGTGGGGAGCAATGGGCTGTTTCTCCAGCGTTAAAATAACACTTGTGTTCAGTACTTATACTGTCTTTGTTGGAGTCTGCGTTAACAGTTACCTCATAATTTACTGGTAAATAATTATAACTATAGGGAGACAGAATGTAGTTTGTCATCTTTCCTCGTACTTGATAGTACACCAGTCTATTTCCCTGTTTCCTTATCGCCGCACTTCAGACAGTGCAAAACACTGTTAACACAACACAGCAAAAGTTCTTTAAATTATCCACCATTTTATACTACATAGAAGCGACTGACACAGTGAACAGTGGAACATATTGTGAATCTTGTTCTTTGGTGTTTAATACACAAGGACAGTCTTCCACAGGATCATACACACTGTTTTGGTTGGCAGGAGAGCCAACACCGTGTTACTAGAGGAGGCAGGAAGGCACGCGTTTTACACGCAGGCTGGCGTGAGGTCTGGAACAGGACAAGGAAATTAGAATTTAGTAAAACGGACGTAGCTGGTGGAATACATAACTTTAATCCATTAATGGTGAACGTCGGTCTGACGATACATGATTCACAAGATCCATAGTAACTGATAATGGCGCCTTGCTAGGTCGTAGCAAATGACGTAGCTGAAGGCTATGTTAAACTATCGTCTCGGCAAATGAGAGCGTATTTTGTCAGTGAACCATCGCTAGCAAAGTCGGTTGTACAACTGGGGCGAGTGCTAGGTAGTCTCTCTAGACCTGCCGTGTGGCGGCGCTCGGTCTGCAATCACTGATAGTGGCGACACGCGGGTCCGACGTATACTAACGGACCGCGGCCGATTTAAAGGATACCACCTAGCAAGTGTGGTGTCTGGTGGTGACACCACACACACCATCCACTCTTTTGTTATCAATTGTAGCTTCCAGTCTAACAAAACCATGTTCTTAAGCCGAGGGAGACGTAAATGTTTTTTTTTTTTTTTTTATAAGGTGCAGTCAAACGAAAAAGACCATTTCCATATACAGATTTTATTACTGGACAGCTAAATGCAATGACCATGTTTGTTGAGGCAGTTACCCATTTTGGCATGAGTTGATGAATGCCCTGGAAGAAGAACTCCTTGGGTTTAGTATGGAATTACTTTGCCACAACTTGCTGCACTTCTTCATCCGATCCATAGTGGTGCTCCCAAAGGCGTTTCTTGAGTGGCCCAAAAACGTGGAAATCACAGGGACTCAAGTCAGGACTGTTCGCTGGGTGGTCTACCACATCTTATTTCCATGACATCAAAAGATCCTATGTTTGATTGGTAACGTCAGGTCAGGTATTGTTGTGCAATAAGATGATGTCCTTTGCGAGACTACCCTGGCTTTTATTCTTCATTGGTAGCCGCAGCTGAAGGAAACGTTGCAGTATTATTGGCGTTTATTTTCTCTTCTTTGGGAGAGAAACTCCACCAGCAGAGGCTCCTGCTCGTCGAAGAACACAGTCACCATGACCTTAGTAGCTGACGTTGTGGAGTTTATTTGGTTTAGGCAACCCTGTATGCTTGCATTGCATACCCTCCCATCTGGATTCCGGCTGAAACAGTGGGTATATGGATTCATCTCCAGAAATTATCTTGGAAAGAGAATCTTCGCCGACGTTTTGATATCACGTCAAATGGTTCATTCATATTCCCATTCTGTTGTGTCACTGTTCCTTAGACAAATATTTGGGGACCCATTAAGCACATACCTTCCGGTAACCATGTCTATTGTGCACAATAGCATGCACACCGCCATGGGACATTCCAGCACTAATAGCATCCAAGGTGATCCATCTATCAGTTTGAATGCAATTGTCAGTAGCAGCAACTGTCTCGGCAGGAATATGGTTCATCACATGCCCGTATTGTGGATGATCTGTCACTGTCCCCCTGCCACCATGAAAACGCCGACATCGCTTATGCATTGTTTTGTCTGAAACACACTTTGCACTATACATACCTTGCATTCTCCTGTGTATGTCTGCTGGACAGACACTTTAAGCACAAAGAAATTGTATCACACCCCACTGTTGTTCCTTGGCACCATTCGTCACTGGTACCTCCATTGGCGTGTCACGCAGCACCTTGGCGTGTCACGCACTGTCATGTCTTACCTGGGAGAGAGAAAGGGACAGTGATAAGTAACCAACCTCTGCTAATGTGCCACACTACACACATGTGCAACAAATGTAACACTTATTATAGTCTACATATAGGTGGACATAAACAGCATACATGACTAAAATCTCCCTAAACGCATCTGAATATCTGCAATTGGATCTTTTAATTTGACATATGAGGGAACTTCATAAAATCAATAGGACAATTACCTATTTCTGTAATTGTGATCTGTGATATAGAGTTGTTATACATATTCATTCTACAAATGGAGTTCATACACATTGAACTGACTATTCCAGGTGTCTTATCACGGTACATAAACATATTGCTGCATCTTGGTAGCCTCCTTGCACACAGAAATCATCGTTTGAAGTTAGGTAATCACACATCTCCACATTGTAAAAATTCCAGCAAAATCTTGCGTTAAATCCGGATCCATAACGTTATAGTCATCTACAGGGACTTGCAGAACATAGCTTATTCTGGAGAATTTATCATTTAGTAACTATTAAATATAACATACATTTCCTTCTTTAACAATACAGACCATCTCTTCACTTATTCTTGGTAACCAAGGACTATACAGCTGTCTCACTCTGACAGATACATGTGGAGTTCACATCTCTGCCATAAGAAATAATGCACTTGCAGGTTTGAATGTATCAAGGAGTATCAAATTGTTTGGGGCCTTGCTCATTAAGCATACATATCCATCTTAGTACAGCTCATCCCAAAGGTGTTTGATTGGGTTCAGATGAGGACTCTGGGTAGGCCATTCCATTTCAGATATGTTATTGTCTACAAACCATCGCCTCACGGAAGTTGCTTTATGATGGGATGCATCGTCATGCTGATACAATCATCATCTCCAAACTCTTCCTCTACTGTGTTCAGTACACAGTGCTGTAAAATGTGTTCACATTCTTCCACATTTAGCGTTTTCTTAAATACAATAAGGCACCACAGCCTAACCACAGAAAACGCCCTCGTGTCATAATACCACCTCCTTCCTACTTCACTGTTGGCAGTGTTACATGATGGCAGGCAGTGTTCTCCAGACTTTCGCCAAACACAAACACTTCCCTCGGATTGCTGCAGAACACAGTATGATTCCTAACTCCAAATCCCTCGTTTCCCGTCACCCACTGTCCAATGGCTTCGTTCTTTACACTACCTCAAGTGTCGTTTGCACTGACTACAGAAATGTGTGGCTGATAAGGAGTGTTTCGACCATTGTACTACATAATTTTTAACTCTCGATGCACAGTCAGTTAGACTATGACAAACACTTTGGAACTCATGTGTGACCAGATTTTAGATTATGAGTGACTGTGGTGTGTGTGTGTGTGTGTGTGTGTGTGTGTGTGTGTGTGTGTGTGTGTGTGTCTGTGCATGGTGACAAAGCTGAGTGGGTTCTGTGGATGCTAACTAAAACATCCCACCGCTGCCCTCCCTGTTGCCATTTGCCCTTGCATGTAGACAGTCGGGGCGTGTGACGTCGTAAGTACATATACCATGGTCCAGAATCCCCACAGGTATACTACTCAGCTGGTCTGGTAACAATATTAACTGTGTGCATACATGAGGGCTAATGAATTTAACTTGTGTTCTCTGTAAATGCTACTCGAACAGGTGAGGGGTGAATGGGGAAAGTGCATTGCCACCTGCACAGGTGTTGCTCAGGCAAACTGAAGGTGGAAAAAAATCAAATTTGTCGTAAACATGTCAATCAGTGGCTGCATACCGATCGGCGTCTCAGTGTGATACTTGTCTGCAAGTGAATGATCGAAGTAAATCAGCTAGTGATGACTATCAGTGGTAAAGATGCATGCAGACATCTCAGATGACTGTCTGGCAGAAGGCTTGAGACGGATGAGCGACATCATATTCACTCTCCCTTCTTCTGTACCATCTAAAATTCCTGTATCATCTATTCAGAAGTAATGTTTTGCCGCTAATAGTGGTGAGTGTCATGGAACATCATGTTTCTTAATTCTGCCCACTTCCCCTCCCCCCCCTTCCCTTGCAAGGGAAAAAATCGATGCATCATCTCCTACATAAAAAAGTTTGTGTCCAGTATTGTTTCATGCAACGAAACAACTGCAGGGGGGTGGCTCTCAGGTTCAGTATCAGGCTGGGCTTACACTGCTCATCAGAGAGCCGTGGCACCCAATGACGTCTGGATAAGGTGGTATCTGCCGGACTGAAATGTTGATCCCTCTGCAGATGATATGTATATGGCATCCTAGTGGAATGATTTATCGCTATCTGTTGATGGAACGAACCTTAACAACGCATGCATCACAGAAAATTTGTTGAAAGGGCTAAGCCCAGTGATCGAACTGATTGCGTCAACGATTCAGCTGCTGACATTATCGACTGCGTTTCTTATTACCCACTTTTTCAAAACGACAAAGTAATCCACACACTTTTTTTTTAAAAAATGCAACTAGTGCTGGAATATGATGTGAAGAAAAGTGGTCAAGGATATATTTAATATCTCTCTCAGTCTAATGCCAAACTTGAGAACCTCTTGCAATCATGATTTTCCGAAGAGTTGTACTTGTTATTAACATCCCATTCTGATATGCAAATTCAGGATCCTAGGGCATTTCTCTAAAATATTGGCCCTTTATTTCTCTTTTGGTTTACAAAACAACACTTCCACTGATGCGCCAGTCTTCATCAGAAACATTTTAAACATTTAGCAAGCTAGCTACTAACCAACGTCGATTTGCGCAGCCTCAGCTGTCTTTCCTTATCTAGAAAGCGTGAAATTAAATTTCCGCTGTGAATGGGCTCTGACAGTGCGAATAAAATGTAATTATTTATTTGTTTCAGCAACTGTTTGTGATCGTTAATAAAACCTTTTGACATATCAGTGTTTCCCATTATCTGATGTAATGACAACTAATAAATCCAGCGCGTTATAGAAGTCACGTAGGCTAACACAATACTGTTAAAATAATAACGCCAACATACTGTGGACCCTTGAATAGATTCTGCTCAAAATGAATTACGTCCTGTTATGCTGGTTTGTTCTGTGTAATTTCCAAAACTAACTTATTCGTTCAAGTTGATTTCTGCATACTCTTCTACCAAAGTGCACACAAATTATCTCGGGATAATTTCCTCTTATTAACCAAATCACATCATTGTATAGTTATACAAGCATTACTCACAATTTTACGAATTGTTCTGGGATTCAACTGAGCGAATTAACGTAAGAAGCCAGTTGTTTCGTCACAGAGTGATTGGATGGTGATGACTGAGACTATCGCATCTCTGAGATTAAGACTGATAGATTAGGATTTATCCATTTATTTATTCTATTGTTTGCGCTGAATTATCCTTACCAGACACTTTACATTTTACAGTGAAGATATATACTTTTACACCATCACAGAAAGCAATAGATGATTATATGTAACCAGTATATTATAATAACCACACTATTTATATGATAAAATGTGTAACACAAATTCAAGAACTTATTCTCAGAAAGAATGACAATAGAAGAAGACAGAAAGGTATTTGGACAGTTACAGGTAGAGAAAGAAGCAGAGATACGTGTATGATGGCAGTGAAGGAGAGCAGAGTGGAAAAAGGGCATGGCTGTGCAAGAAACAAAAGCAGTAGGAAGATCAGAAGGGGAAGTGAGGGTTCGAGATATATTTGTATGGGTTACGCTTGAAAGAGGAGAAGGGAAAGATGGAACAAAAGAAAAGGGAATGAAACCATATTCACGACTACACAGCTTCATATTTTGGTGTACATGGTTCCCTTTTGAAGTAAAGGAAATCATTCTTTCAAAGAGATTCGCCAATAGTTTAGATATCTTCTCTGTTTTTGGACGAGTTAATTGCATATTCGAGTATTTGGAAATCAAAGGACATAAATGGTTGTTGGATGTATAGGAACTAACAGTAAATTATAATGTAAATACTGAAAGTATTCCAGAATGAAATTTTCACTCTGCAGCGGAGTGTGCGCTGATACGAAACTTCCTGGCAGATTAAAACTGTGTGACCGACCGAGACTTCGAACTCGGGACCTTTGCCTTTCGCGGGCAAGTGCTCTACCATTTGAGCTACCGAAGCACGACTCTCTGAATGTATTTGCGTGTGCTTACTGAGGATCTGATAAAGCATACAAACCATATTCTGTTCGTCCTAAGACTATATAACCAGTATCACTGACAAAGGAAGATTGTAGTTTACCGTACTTAGACGACAGGGTCATTAGAATGTGAGCACAAGTTCGTAAACAACAAGGTTGGTGAATAAAATAGGTAGAGTCCCTACCAACCACTGCACCATTCGGCTTAATTACAGCAGAGAAAAAAGATCTTTATCTGCATGACCACACGTCTTTTGACTGTGGGTTGAGTGCCTTCATCGCTGGGGCGCCTCGTTTGGGGAGTGGAACGAATGAGTGACAAATACTGGCACATGGAACTCTGTGCCATGACCTGCATAGTCGACTTGTCAAGTGTTTACAAAGATACAAATATTGAAATTGATTATTCTGTTAGCCGTATATCTATGAGGACTCTGGAACGTAGTTTCCGTTGCTTGTTTGCGCCAGAGCCGCGATTCTGCAGTCGCTGGCGGTAGGGATAAAATAAAAAATCTGAACTGGTAGACAGTGGAAAATAAAAAAATGCGAAATGGTAGACGACGGAAACTTCAAAAATCCAAATAGATGTATGGAGGGAAATCTAAGACTGCGTGATGGTGATACGGCACTAGTGGGAAATTCAAAAACGTAAAATGCCTGGAAGAAAAACAAATTTTAAAAATATAATTAAAAAAGAAAGTGCCACTAGCCCAGTTGTGGTTTGCAGTCGTTTTCCTCCCTCTCACAGTTTAGCCAGCCTCAATGTAGTACTAATATGAGAGCAGCCAGTCAGACTCCAGTTGTGAAATTGCTCAAGCTTCATTTCAACTGGCTTCAAGTGCGAAGATATGCAGTATTTACGAAAAAATTATGTAACCTTCACTTCGATAGGCCTCATGTTCTTAATTATTTACGTAAGATGGCGTTATCTTCAAAGATTTTTACTCTGAACTGTTTACACAAATACACACACACATACCGCATCACGTTCCACTTCTAAATTACTGTACTGACTCGTTATTAAATTCCATCTCACTTCTACGTAGACTTAATATTTCCACATCTGTATTATCATCTCTCTCGTTAACGCTTATTTTAATGAGGCAACAACATTATAATATATGAGTATTTTGGAGGGAATGAAAGGAATACAGTTTTCAACAGTAGGTGACACCTCCCCCATCTGATGGTTGATACCCCACCAAGTGGCTGACACACCCCAAGCAGTGTCCGATACCCCACACCTGGGGGATGAAACCCCCCACCCTGTATCTTGCACCCCCACCTGATGGTTTTTACCCCTCCCCCATGGCTGGCAGCATCCAGCTGGTGGCTGATACTCCCCACCCCATGGCTGACAACCTGCACACTGTGGCTTATAGCCCCCACACTATGGCTGACATTCTACACCCTGTGTCTGAAACCCCCCACGCCATGATTGACACCCCCAGCCAGTGGCTGACATCCTACATCTGGTGGCTGACACTCCCACCCTGTGACTGACCCAGTCCCACCCCGCCACGTGGGATTAACCGAGTGGTCTGAGGCGCTGCAGTCATGGACTGTGCGGCTGATACTGGCGGAGGTTCGAGTCCTCCCTCGGTCATGGGTGTGTGTGTTTGTCCTTAGGATAATTTACTTTAAGTAGTGTGTAAGATTAGGGACTGATGACCTTAGCAATTAAGTCTCATAAGATTTCACACACATTTGAACATTTTGAACAACCCCACCCTGTGACTGACACCTCCCGACTTGGTATCTGACACACTCCATCTGGTATCTGACAAACCTGACCCAATGGCTGACACTCACCTTGTGGCTGACACCTCCCACAGTAGTATAGGAACAAGTACTGACTTGATGGGCCACTCGAGTTTGGTTGTTATTAAAACACACACACACACACACACACACACACACACACACACACACACACACACATACATATAATGTGCACATGCACACACGTACCATTTTTTGCTATGTTACGATGATTTGAAAATGAATCCCGGAACAAAGCTACTCATAGAGTGAATGAAGAAAGTGCAGTTTGCAAATCTGGCTGGTTTTTCGTTGCACTGTAAAATTTATTATTCAAAATATTACGATGTTCTACATGCAGTGTTTCTACGTTCAGTATATCTACATTCAATGTTTTTGCATTCAATGTCTTTACATTCCATAAATTACAGAAAAAAATTTTTAAATTCTGAGCCATTGAGTCAACGACTGTGGTTGTCCTGAACGATAAGTGCCGCTCCTACCGTTGTGGTGGTTGAAGTAGCTTCTTTGGTCATGGCTGCAGGGCCAAAGATCAATGTGCAAAGCATACAACAACTTCCATCATCATAACACAGCGGAAGTTTTTATTGAGAATCCGAGATCGTTCTGGTCCTACAGAAAGTGATTAAGCAAGTCAAAGGTTCAGTCCAGTCACTCGTCAGCTAGCTTGGCGCTGCAATAGAAGATAGCAAAAAGAAATCTTAAGTTTTAAATTTCACACTTAAGAAATGATTCAAGCTGGAAGATCGTAAAAACATACCGTCGTTTGACCGCCGCACAGACTTCCGTATTCAGGACGTGGTAACAAGGAGCTCTGCAGTAGATTACCAGATAAAAGAGTTAGAAACGAATAAGTCACTAGGTATGGATCGAATTCGATTTTGCATAAATCGCGAATCTCTAGCCCAGCGCAAATTCCCAAGCGACTGGAAGAAAGTGCATGTGACTCCTGTGTATAAGAATGGTAAAATAACTCATCTGCAAAATTACAGATCATACCCTTAACATCGCTCTGGAGCAGAATTCTTGAACATATTCTAAGCTCCAATGTAATAAATTTCTGTGAGACAGAAAAGATTCTTTCCACAAATTACCATGGATTAAGAATTCATCGCTCATGTGGTACTCAGCTTGCCCTTTTCTCACATGACATCCTGTGCACCTTGTATGAAGGGTAATAGCCAGATACCATATTGATACAGTCAATAAAATTCTTCTGGGTTTGAGGCCGCATTGTCATCTGAAAAATTTCGACGTTTCGGCGACTGTTGCAAGGGGTCTTCTTATGGGTGTATCGCTAACTGCTGAATGAGCACTAGTTTGGATATATACTATGGAGGAGTGCTGTCAATGGATGTGAGGGTGAGGAGAAAGAGTATTAGTACAAGGTTAAGTGAACACGAGAGATATATCCGCCTCAAACAATACAACAAATCAGTGGTGGCAGAGCATCAGGAACAATGCAGGATGAAGATCGAATTTCAAGAGGCCCGCGTACTGGCGAGGAGGAAGATTATAGACGCTACAGAAATAGCCAAGCGACCCGTCAATATGAATAGAGAAGACGGGTACCGACTTCCAGCGTCTTGGCTGCCAGCAGTGACAGCTCTGCGGAAGGACAGCTCTCGCAGAGCAACAGGCGCGCGGTGGGCCACGGCGGTGAAGGGTGCACAGAGCGCTGACGCGGCCTAGTCGTCACTAGGCAATTAGTAAACAACGCTACGCTGGAGTCACCGCTGAGTCTCCTATTCGCCGATTTCCACCAATGGCAAGCAGTAAAGGAAACTCCAATGGAAAACGCCCACTTCCGCCAATGACAACATGCAATGCAAAGACCAACATTATGAACTCCTAATACCCTTGATCCACACCCTCACATCCACTGACAGCACTCCTCCATACTACACTCCTGGAAATTGAAATAAGAACACCGTGAATTCATTGTCCCAGAAAGGGGAAACATTATTGACACATTCCTGGGGTCAGATACATCACATGATCACACTGACAGAACCACAGGCACATAGACACAGGTAACAGAGCATGCACAATGTCGGCACTAGTACAGTGTATATCCACCTTTCGCAGCAATGCAGGCTGCTTTCTCCCATGGAGACGATCGTAGAGATGCTGGATGTAGTCCTGTGGAACGGCTTGCCATGCCATTTCCACCTGGCGCCTCAGTTGGACCAGCGTTCGTGCTGGACGTGCAGACCGCGTGAGACGACGCTTCATCCAGTCCCAAACATGCTCAATGGGGGACAGATCCGGAGATCTTGCTGGCCAGGGTAGTTGACTTACACCTTCTAGAGCACGTTGGGTGGCACGGGATACATGCGGACGTGCATTGTCCTGTAGGAACAGCAAGTTCCCTTGCCGGTCTAGGAATGGTAGAACGATGGGTTCGATGACGGTTTGGATGTACCGTGCACTATTCAGTGTCCCCTCGACGATCACCAGTGGTGTACGGCCAGTGTAGGAGATCGCTCCCCACACCGTGATACCGGGTGTTGGCCCTGTGTGCCTCGGTCGTATGCAGTCCTGATTGTGGCGCTCACCTGCACGGCGCCAAACACGCATACGACCATCATTGGCACCAGGGCAGAAGCGACTCTCATCGCTGAAGACGACACGTCTCCATTCGTCCCTCCATTCACGCCTGTCGCGACACCACTGGAGGCGGGCTGCACGATGTTGGGGCGTGAGCGGAAGACGGCCTAACGGTATGCGGGACCGTAGCCCAGCTTCATGGAGACGGTTGCGAATGGTCCTCGCCGATACCCCAGGAGCAACAGTGTCCCTAATTTGCTGGGAAGTGGCGGTGCGGTCGCCTACGGCACTGCGTAGAATCCTACGGTCTTGGCGTGCATCCGTGCGTCGCTGCGGTCCGGTCCCAGGTCGACGGGCACGTGCACCTTCCGCCGACCACTGGCGACAACATCGATGTACTGTGGAGACCTCACGCCCCACGTGTTGAGCAATTCGGCGGTACGTCCACCCGGCCTCCCGCATGCCCACTATACGCCCTCGCTCAAAGTCCGTCAACTGCACATACGGTTCACGTCCACGCTGTCGCGGCATGCTACCAGTGTTAAAGACTGCGATGGAGCTCCGTATGCCACGGCAAACTGGCTGACACTGACGGCGGCGGTGCACAAATGCTGCGCAGCTAGCGCCATTCGATGGCCAACCCCGCGGTTCCTGGTGTGTCCGCTGTGCCGTGCGTGTGATCATTGCTTGTACAGCCCTCTCGCAGTGTCCGTAGCAAGTATGGTGGGTCTGACACACCGGTGTCAATGTGTTCTTTTTTCCATTTCCAGGAGTGTATATAGGTACCCAAACTAGTGCTCATTCAGCAGTTAGCAATACACCCTGAGGAAGGCGCCTTGCAACAGCCGCCGAAACGTCGGAATTTTACAGATGACAATGCGGCCTCAAACCCAGAAGAATTTTATTGACTGTGACAACGGCCGCGGAAGCCTACGTTTACATACAATCATACTGCTAGTTTTCTAGAAAGCGTTTGACACGGTACCCCACTGCAGACTATTAACGAAGGTTCGAGCATACAGATTAGGTTCCCACACATGTGACTGGCACGAATACTTCTTACGTAATAGAATCCATTACATTGCCCTCGACAGCAAGTGTTCACCAGGAGCAAGGATATCATTAGGAGTGCCAAACAGAAGTGTTACAGCCGGCCGGAGTGGCCGAGCGGTTCTAGGCGCTACAGTCTGGAGCCGCGCGACCGCTACGGTCGCAGGTTCGAATCCTGCCTCGGGCATGGATGTGTGTGATGTCCTTAGGTTAGTTAGGTTTAAGTAGGTCTAAGTTCTAGGGGACTGATGACCTGAGAAGTTAAGTCCGATAGTGTTCAGAGCCATTTGAGCCAGAAGTGTTTTATACACGTAAATGATGTGACAGACAGGCTGGGCAGCAGACTGCGACTGTTTGCTGATGATGCTGTGTTGTACGGGAAAGTGGCGTCGTTGAGTGACTCTAGGGAAACTCAAGATGACTTAGACAAAGTTTGTAATTGGTGTGGTGAATGGCAGCTCGCTCTGAATGTAGAAAAATGTAAGTTAATGCAGATCAGTAACCCTGTAATGTTTAGTGTGCTGCTTGATACAGTCACATCAATTAAATATCTAGGTGTATCGTTGCGAGGCAATATGAAATGCAACGAGCACGTAAGAACGGTAGTAGTAAAGGCGAATGTCCGACTTTGGTTTTTTGGAAGACTTTTATGGAAGTGTAGCTCATCTACAGGTATGAAGGAGGCCACGTATAGAAGACAAGTGTGACCCAATCTTGGGTACTGCTGTAGTGTTTACGATTCTCACCAGGTCGGATTAAAGGAAGACATCGATGCAGTTCAGAAGCGTGCTTCTACGAATATGTCTGCTACATAGGTTCGATAATAATCAAATATTACGGACATGCTTCGTGAATTCAAATAGGAATCCCTGGAGAGAAGAAGACGATCTTCTCGTGAAACACTAATGAGAAGATTTAGAGAACCGGCATTTGAAGCTTATTGCAGAACGAACTACTGCTGCCAGCGTGTATTTTACATAAGGGCCACGAAGATAACAAAAATTAGGGCTCGTACGGAGGAAAAGCCGGCCGAAGTGGCCGAGCGATTCTAGGAGCTACAGTCTGGAACCGCGCGACCGCTACGGTCACAGGTTCGAATCCTGCCTTGGGCATGGACGTGTGTGATGTCCTAAGGTTAGTTAGATTTAAATAGTTCTGAGTTCTAGGGGACTGATGACCTCAGAAGTTATGTCCCATAGTGCTCAGAGCCATTTGAACCATTTTTGAACGGAGGCAAAGAAACATTTTTCTCTCGCTCCATTTGCGAGCGGAGCAGGAAACGTAATAACTGTATATGTAGAGTGTGGCGTCTAGAAAGAAGGGGAACTGGACGTAGCCGGTCTCAGTCTGTGAACGGCGGAGGTGCAGCGGTCGAGTGCGAGGACTACCAGAAGTGGATAGTTTCTTTCTCTCTTTGTTGTGTACGGAAGCCGGTATGGCCGTGGAAGCCGTGTCCAGTCAAGTCAACTTTCAGGTGATTGCTACGTGCCAGAGGTATTGCAGGCTGTGCGTTCAACTGAATAAATAGCCATCAGGTACCGGCGGATCAGGAGTCGCTTAGCCAGGCTATGGGTGCCAACAACCGTTGTGCTGCCACCAAAAGCTATTCAAGTGGTGTTTTCTCAACACCTAAGCACGGCTGGAGCCATGGCAGTGGTTTACTTCGTACGTTGAATTGTGGCTGATTGCTGTTTTTACGACGTTACCGCTCAACCTTCTTCTCGCTTTAAGGCATTATCAGTTCGTTGTTTGGTGATTTCTGGCCATTGGTTAGCTCCCTAGGAAAACTGGTTTTTAAAACAGTGCAGTTTACTATATCTTCTCGTCTAGATGTAAGGTTGGTGTTACCTCCAAGATTGATTACTAAAATTGTTACAATTTATCTTATCTTTCAATTTATTTGTTAAGGTTGTTTACTGAAAGATTGGTTACTAAAACTGTCACCATTTACTGTGACATTTACTTCAGTCTTCTTAGAGTCTAAGTTTTCTGAAGGATTGGTTGCTAAAACTGTTAAAATTTATTGAATCTTTTCATTTAGTGTTCCTGAAGAATTTGTTGTTAAGATCGTTACATCTTGCTATGACTTGTAACTTACCATTTTGTGGGCCTTGCGTGTAAAGATTAAATTGTCAAGCTCGATGCATTCTGTCCTCATCTTTTCCTCAATTAAGTTTTCTTATACACTTCAAATTCTTAAGCAGCTTATAATAGTGAAGTGTAACCTTCTGCTTATCATTATATATACAGATTTTGCTCTATAATATGTCCAAATAAAAACGAGCACATCCATATTCTTAAGCCTATGCTACTGTGTCACATTCATAGTTTTTGCATACACAGTTTTCTCTAACTAAGAAATTACAATGTATCAGAAGTATGCAACATTTCTGTCGAAAAGTCTGCATCAAATGAACTCAAACTGAGAACATGAATTTAATCGGAAAAGAGTACATGAATTCAAATCAGTTACAAAGATTGTAGTGACGTCTAGTTACAATTCACAGTTTTCAGATATTTATGTTTTTACGTTATTCGGGTATTTACAACAAAATCATTCATCATCAGTTTTCGTGTGGTAATGGTCCTTATTCACTGTATTACCTTATCTGGAAATATGAAACATTTATTGTCGTGTGCAGATAAAGACAGTTTGTCCAGTCTAATAACAGAAACAACAGGCTGTTTTGACTGTATTATGTATTGCACAGTTGTTTGTGCTTTCAAATCATCGATGGTTAACCTGTTAAGAAGATTGTTTTATGCCCACTGCTCTGCGCATTATGCGCCAAGACTAGGTCTCGAGACATACATTTTTGCTTATAGACTGACAAATTCTGTAATACATTCACTTTTCACTTCGTCTTTCATTAATCAAACCTCTTTATTTACCAGCGGCATATCGTATCTGCTATTTTCAGGGAAACATGGAGTACCAAATCTTGACTGAGCATTATTCCTTATATCCTCGTAACTATTAGGAGCCGTAATGTGGTAGATTACACTGTCGATGTCCATGTAGCACAGTTTTAGATGATTTGTCAGATACTTGTTTAATGTGCATCCATAATAAATGTCGTTCGTAAGGATTTTCGAAATACCCTAAATGGTCATTCCTTATGCAATGGATTTATTAAAGACTACATTAAGCCTCTTCAGACCAATGGGGAAAAAACTTTCGCTAAACATTACACTCCTTTTAAAATTCGGTTCAGAAATAATGTAGCTGATCAACACCTCCTTTCTAGTGATGTTGCTCGTCTTCTGTCCCACATCATTTGCATATTTTGCATGATTTCCCCAAATACACTAACATTCATTACTCTGAAAAAGTTCTTCTCGAAATCATTTGTACGTCTATTGTATGTCTATTAATCTCAATGTATGGGTTCATCCAGGAAGCTTGCCTAAATTCTACGAACATTTTTTAAAAAATAACTTTATGTCGTAAACATTGTTTAAGATGTATGGCATCAGTGGCCGGGAATTCCCAGGCGGGAAATTCGGCCGCCAAGTGCAAGTCTTATTGAGTGCGACGCCACACTGGGCGACTTGCGTGTCGACAATGGGGATGAAATAATGATCAAGACAGCACAACCCCCAGTCCCTGAAGGGAGAAAATCTCCCACCCCAGCCGGGAATCGAACCCTGGGCCCCGTGCGTGGCAATCCAACGCACTGACCATTTAGCCACTGGGACGGACAATGTTTAAGATCCTGTAATGTACAATTTAGTTTCTCTTATCATATGAGTACAAGGATGAAAATTATTTACTTTGTTTCTTATCAGCGGATGGTGGTGACTTTTTTTCTTTTTGGAATAAAGGCAAATGTCAATGAAAATCTTGAATACTCTTGGGATGTTCGAGATCTACTTCTCAAGTGTAGCCCATTGGGAATCGTCTGGTATGTTTTCCACTACATAAATTTCAACACTCTATCGACAAAGCCATTGAAAACTGGACACTGGCAGAAACTGCAACATCGTCCAGTTGTGTAGCCTATTCGTATCAAGATAAATGATGTAAGAATCGTCAACTTTGTCAGTATAGTTGGCCAAGAAATTGTTGTTTGCAACATAATGTCTGCAAGAGCAATCGACAGTACTGCTTCTAATGACTCTTTCAACAAACTGGAGTCTTTTGATATCGGTAATAAGCTGCAATTTCGCTTCAGTAATTTTTAGCGAAGCATCTCAACCAAAGCCAATCCAGACGAAATAATGCAGTGAGCAGGATCCAGTTTATATGTCTTAAGGCAATGATCGCGAAAGTTTTTGAACACAGCAGCAAAGAGCAGCATGTAAATTTTCAAATACAAATCGCAACAGTCTCCAAATATTTTACACTTGAAAACATTCCGCACATTGCAAGCTCTTGGGTACTCGGCTCCTGTTATCATTACGCCTGTCAAAAACTTTGAGACATAACAATTTAGAATAAGTGATTCATTTCTCAAACACTCATGTGAAAAAATTCAATTCTAATTAATTAGACTAAAGTCTCGATCATCGGGAAAATATGTCCGCATTATCTTGAGTTCATCTGATTTCAGGTACGATGCATGCTTTTCGGGTGAGCACATGAAGAAATTTAGCGAATCGATAAATGAGAAATTTATATTACGGAGCCACTCTTGCTGCAATACTGCAATGCTTTTCGTAATACATTTATATTTCTCCACGTTAGATGGCAGAACAGAAATGCGATCTAGATATAATTTATCTCTTAGTCAACATTTGATGTCTATTTTTCGCAAATTTTCATGATCGAGAGATGCCTGACAGTTGCTCAGATAATATAATACAACGGGGACTGCATAGTTAGTTCTGTAATTTACGTTGCAATTGGGAAGTGTTCCACCTCAGTACACACGTGATACGACAATAGTCTCTGTGTTTAACATCTTATTCCTCAAACGGTTCCCTGCAGATATGGCAGACCTGTACCAAACGTAACACCAACTCTTCTTCAGCGCTAATTTCCACCCCTTTTTTTTAGTAAAAAGTAATTCACACTCTCAGCAGTTGCATACAACTGCTAGTGAACCATGCAATGTAAATAGTAAGCAATGCTGACTGGTTTATATACAGGTACCTGACTTGAATACAAGTAAGAAATACTTCCATGACTGTAACATGTTCTAAAAAGGATTCTATACAAGCATAAATTACAAAACGTAACTTCAGTTTGTTGCTGAACTTGATAAATTTTATAAATTCGTTCTTGCTACTATGCAATATACTGTTTACTGGTTTAAACTGCGCAGTCAGCCAAGTGTGCAACTAATTTTTCCTTGGAATGAAAACAGCACAGACAACATTCACATAGTACGTCTAAATGGAGATAACCAGTAATGCCACTTAATGTTAGCCTCTACAAGTCTTTTATGCAATAGAAATGACTTACATTGAGGCGACAAAAGACATGGGATAGAGATAGATGCATATACAGATGGCGATAGTATCGCATACATAAGGTACAAAAGGACAGTGCAATGGCGGAGCTGTCATTTGTATACAAGTGATTCATGCGGAAATCTTTCCAACGTGATTATGGCCGCGATGACAGGAATTAACAGACTTTAAACGCGGAATAGTAGTTGGAGCTAGACGCATAGGATATTCCGTTACGGAAATCGTTAGGAAATTCAGTATTCCGAGATCCACAGCGTCAAGACTATGCCGAGAATAAAAAATTTCAGGCATTAACTCTTACCACGGGCAACGCAGTGACCGATGATATTCACTTAACGACCGAGAGCAGCGGCCGTTGCTTAGATTTGTCACTGCTAACAGACAAGCAACTCACTGTGAAATAACCTCAGAGATCAACGTGAGACATACGACGAACGTATCCGTTAGGACAGTGTGGTGAAATGTGGCGTTAATGCGCTGTGGCAGCAGACGACCGACTCGAGTGCATTTGCTAACAGCACGACCTCGCCTGTAGCGCCTCTCTTGAGCTCTTGACCCTAGATGACTGGAAAACTGTGGACCGGTCACATGAGTCCCGATTTCAATTGATAAGAGCTGATGGTAGGGTTCGCGCCTGGCACAGAACCCACGAAACCATGGACCCAGGTTGTCAACAAGGCACTGTGCAAGCTGGTGGTTTCTCCATAATGATTTGGACTGCGTGGTTTGAGTCCTGGGGATGCTGGACTGCTTGGAGAACATTTGCAGCCATCATGAAAATCATGTTCCAAACAACGATGGAATTGTTCTGGAGGATAATGCACCATATCGCCGGGCCACAAATATTGGCTATTGGTTTGAAGAACATTCTGGGCAAATTGAGTGAATGATTTGGTTACCCACATCGCCCGACATGAATTCCATCGAACATTTATGGAACATAATGGAGAGATCAGTTCGTGACAAAAATCTGGCTCCTGCAACGTTTTGGCCATTATGGACGACTATAGAGGCAGCATGGCTCAGTATTTCTGCATGGGACTTTCGAGTTGGTGAGTCCATGTCACATGGAAATTCTGCACAACATCGGGAATGAGAAGGCCCGAGACAATATTAGGAGGTATCCCCTGACTTACGTCACCTCAATGTATGTCTGTATTAGAGACCTACAGCATTAATAGATTTACGTGTTTCACATAACGATGGTCCGCCGCTCGTGGTCCACCAGTAGCGTTCACGCTTCCCAAGCATGCGGTCCCGGTTTCGATTCCCGGCGAGGTCAGAGGTTTTCAACTGCCCCGAGATGACTGGGTGTTATTGTGTCGTCTTCATCATCATTATTCATCCCTATTGCAGTCGGAGGAAGACAACGGCAACCCACCTTCATTAAGACCTCGCCTAGTACGATGGTGCGGGTCTCCCGCATCGTTTCCCTACGCTCTATCAAGAAGCATGGGACTTCATTTACATTCCATTTATGACGATGCTTTGTGATATGCAACAGCACAACTCAGAATTATTTCTCATCTCTGTTGCCACTCACAGCCACCCTTTCATAATGTGAATATTGGCTGTCGTAGGTGTTTACAGATGACTACTTCATCCAGCTTTTTAAAATATGAACATGTTTCGACTCTAATATGTTTTCGTATGGAAAATAGTTGTATGCACATTGCGGACTCTTATTTACAAGATATAATCCGGCAAAAATTCATGATTGAAAATAGGCTTTATCATATGACTGAACGTTTATTGCTGTGTGTTTATGTACTATCACTTTGGCAGTTTCGTGTGTACTCCTGCACAAAGTTCCTTACATTCAGTAAAAAAAACTGTCTATATAATATATCGATTTCTTTTTACAAGTGTCACGCAGTGGATCTATAACATACATTAATATTAGAGTTCTAAAAGAAGATTGTTGTGAGAATTTTCTTAATTCGAAAGAGTATTTAGTTCTTACATATAACATTATTGGTGTTGGTTGCGATCTAAATGCTTTTTCAGAAGTGAGTGCGAAAATAATACAGTCGCTTAAGAGTGAGTGTTTTACGCATTCTGAACACTTTATTGTTGCTTAAATTTACAATTAATATGAAAGTATCTATCAGACTGAAATGTTTGTGTTGCAATATGATAAATTAGTTGACTGTTACATTAAGGATACATTATTCATATTGCATACACGTTGCCCACAAAATGCACATCAATGCCATTTCGATTTTATTAAGAGAGACTTTGTTGTCTAATGGAGATGTCTCAAATGCATTTTTAAAAAAAATGGTTCAAATGGCTCTGAGCATTATGGGACTTAACATCTCTGGTCATCAGTCCCCTAGAACTTAGAACTACTTAAACCTAACTAACCTAAGGACATCACACAACACCCAACACCCAGCCATCACGAGGCAGAGAAAATCCCTGACTCCGCCGGGAATCGAACCCGGGAACCCGGGCGTGGGAAGCGAGAACGCTACCGCACGACGACGAGATGCGGGCTGCATTCAATCAAATTTTAACAACCAACTGTTTGCAATAGATCGTATTCTAAAAAGTGTCGAAGACGAAGTAGAATGTGTTTCGAATCCATACGTTCCCACTGAGTGCGACAAGTTAAAATGTCACACAGTTTGTTAAAGTTCACTCTGATTTACTGTATGAAAATTATTGTAATAAAATTTACATGTGTAGCATTTCTTTTTTCCCTCCGTAATATAATGATGAGGCAGATGTGGAAATATTTTGTACACACAATATTAGACGAAATTTACGCGAGACAGGTGGGTGATTTGTTGTTACATATTTTTTGATAAATGCTGTATATCTTCGTATGTGATGCCAACTGAAATGAGGCTTGCTTAATTTCACAACTACATTCTGTCTGGCTGCTCTCAGTTTAATATTACACTGAAGGTTACTGGAGATGGAGGGGGGAGGAGATGGAGAGGAGAATGGGGGCAAGGGTGACGGGAGGCAGAGGAATTGCAAACCACAAGTGGTCTAGTTCCACCATTCTCGATTTTTTCTTTTCTTGACTTCTATTCAATTTATTTTGAAACTTCTGAATTTTTAAATTAGCACCATCTTGTATTTTTTAATTTTCTTATGTCAACTATCTAGGATATTTCAACTGTTCGCCATCTCCGATATTTGAACTTCCCGCCGCAAACAGCGACTGCAAGACCGTGACTGTGGCGCCGAACTGGGCCGGAAACTTGAACTATGTGCTATAGTCCTTATAGGCATATTACTCCTGTGTATTTGAATGCTACTGAAGGTTGGAGACATGCTCTTTCCCTCCCAACCAGTTTCAATTTTCATGCTACTGAAGCCGGCCGGAGTGGCCGTGCGGTTCTAGGCGCTACAGTCTGGAGCCGAGCGACCGCTCCGGTCGCTGGTTCGAATCCTGCCTCGGGCATGGATGTGTGTGATGTCCTTAGGTTAGTTAGGTTTAATTAGTTCTAAGTTCTAGGCGACTGATGACCTCAGAAGTTAAGTCGCATAGTGCTCAGAGCCATTTGAACCATGCTACTGAAATAGTTTTCTTCAACTATTTTATATATGTGCTCTGTCAACTTCAGCATTCATCGTTTGTGTGTGGCACTACGTAAGTTTTTACTACGAGAAGTCAGCAATTGTTTTGCTGATAGCTAATGAAGGGCAAAAATGGAAAAATGAAAAGAGTTTTTGCTGTGCCCTATAAACTTACTCCTTAATATTTGCATCGAAAACCGAGCGATATGGTGCATTGTTCCCACTCAGGAGAAGTGCATCTAATGCAGCCATGATTTTTCTAAGCCAATTATAACCAGTTTCTAGATAACTGATTAATCCGTCAATCCTCGTCAACTGAGCTAGTGCATTAATTAGTCCATGTTAATGGTCGTTGATCTCCATCACACTGTATTGTGTTATCTGAAGAAGTGCAACAAACAGCTAACGCATTACCATGCGACGTTGCTGATAACGGAAATTCAAATCTACTCATACTACCTTCATGCCCGAAACCAGGAAGCTCACCTAGGTCAAAAACCAAAAGGGCTCATGATTAAAACCTAAAAATGCGAAACTGATATTTCAAATAGACAGTAATACACCACTACTGATTGGCAACGATGTGAAATTATCAGGCGGATTTTTCGCTGCGAAGTCAAATCTCTCCATATTATCATACAGTCGTTTGCGGGCGGGAAGGATCGCCGGTCCCCGGCACGAATCCGCCCGGCGGATTTGTCTCGAGGTCCGCTGAACCGGCCAGTCTGTGGGTGATTTTTAGGCGGTTTTCCATCTGCCTCGGCGAATGCGGACTGGTTCCCCTTATTCCGCCTCAGCTACACTATGTCGGCGATTGCTGAGCAAACAAGTTCTCCACGTACGTGTACACCGTCATTACTCTACCACACAGACATATGGGTTACATTCGTCTGGTGTGAGACGTTCCCTGGGGGGTCCACTGGGGCCGAACCGCACAATAACCCTGGATTCGGTGTGAGGCGGCGGAGGGGAGAAGTGGACTGCGGTAGTCGTCGTGGGATTGTGGACCACTGCGGCTGTGGCGGGGACGGGACCTCTCCGTCGTTTCTAGGTCCCCGGTTAACATAACATAACATAACATAACATCATACAGTCGTAGAAGTCACCAGAATGGCATGCAAGTATTCAACAAAAATTAAGAAATCGCTGGGGACCGTCTGCGGTTTATTCCATCTCTCTCCCACACAACATTATTAGAATTTCAGGAAAATTATTTTTCTTTCTATATTTTATTTTGTATTAAGTTTGTAGAGTCTTTCCGATGACCATGAACAGTAACAGCACATCAAATGATTTTGTTTTGCGTAAATAAAATATGTTGTGATAAAATTCAGTCGTACGTTTCAAAGTGATAAGACTCCTAGCCTTAGCACTTCCTCGTTGCCCACTGACACGAATCATAGTAATGGAGAACCGCCATAAACGTGAAGAAAGGATGTGGAGCAGTCCACAGCTCGTGGTCGTGCGGTAGCGTTCTCGCTTCCCACGCCCGGGTTTCCGGGTTCGATTCCCGGCGGGGTCAGGGATTTTCTCTGCCTCGTGATGACTGGGTGTTGTGTGCTGTCCTTAGGTTAGTTAGGTTTAAGTAGTTCTAAGTTCTAGGGGACTGATGACCATAGATGTTAAGTCCCATAGTGCTCAGAGCCATTTGAACCATTTGATGTGGAGCAGTGCGAGGTGAAGGCTTATGACTCCCATTCCAGCAGATTAGATCATTTCATTTTTCTGCAGTTGGCAGACAATTCATATATTTTTCTGCTTCGCCAAATAACCATGTAAATTAGATTCAAAGATGTATTTCAAGTCGGCAGGCTGCAGAGAAACATAAGCCATAATCTCATCCGTGATTTACAGAAGAAAAGGAACAATGTGATCTGATAGTTCTGTGGACGTCTGGTTCTATATCAAGAAGTTATTGAGAAACAATTTCAGAGAGAAATATTGCAAACTGGACCAAGTGAGATACATGTGAGATTCTACAGAGATTATGCAAAATAACTTGCTCCCATTCTGGCAGTAGTTTATCGTAGGTCATTGGAGCAGTGAAGAACACCCACCCACTTGAAAAAAACGCAGGTCATTCCCGTTTTCAAGAAAGGTCGTAGGACAGACCCACATAGTTATAGGCCTACATCGACGACGGTTTTGGAGGAGAAAATGTCCTCTGTAAAAATCTGGTCTAATCGCGCAAAAGGTGATCTTGCGGAACTTACTCCGCTCTTTTCGTCAATGAGATCCAAAGCACCATGCACCAAGGCCTTCAGGTTGATGCCGAGTTCCTTGACTTCCGGAAGGCACTCAATACAGTTTTTCACTGTCATTTAGTAGACAAAATACGAGCCTACCAAGTATAGTACCAGTATTATTTGGATACACGACATTTTGCATATAGATTTGAACATATCATTCTCAATGGAACAAAATTGATAAGTGTAAAGGTAATTTCATAATTATCCCAAAGGAGTGTCATAAAGTCGCTACTGCGAGGGGGTCTCATAAGCCTGGTAAAAAAAAAGCAAGGAAAAAATGTTGGGTTCGTAAACAACTCAGGTTACTTCTCAACGTAGTTGCGTTAGAGGGATATACATTTGATTCAGTGATCCTCTAGCTTCCACCAGAAAAATAGCTTCTGACCAACTATGCAAAATAACCGTTCACTGGAACTATCACTTCCTCAATTCATGAAAATTTCTTCCCAGCAAGCTGGAGTTTTAAGTTGGGGAAGAGTAAGAGGTCACTTGGGGTTATCTCTGGTAAATAGGTGGGTGAGGAACCATTTCAAGCCCAGTTAGTGCACTTCCGCCATTATTATCGCTGATGCGAGGTATGGTGCATCATCCTGGTGAAGGAGCACTTTTTTGAGCGGCAACCTTCGTCGTTTTTCAGCCAAAGCAAGTTTCAAACAATCAAAAAATGAAGCATAATAGGATTCAGTTATGTTTGTGGCTTTTTCCAATTGGGAATAAAAAAAAAAAAAACAGTGCCCATCACCTTAGCAGCTAACAAAATATTTTTCGCCTTCTTCAGTGCACGTTCACTAGCCATTGTCCATTGTTTTGACTGCCGTTCTGACTCTGGTGTGTAATGATGGATCCAGGTGTCACCGACAGTCATAAATCGGTGCAAAACTTGTGTTTAAACGTTGTGCCGGGTGCGCTTTTAGTAGACTATGAGCAATCGTGGCACACACCTCACCCACAACTTCTTTATAGCCAAGTCTCCGTGCGCTGCCGACAGAAACTACAACTTTTAACTTCACCAAGCAATTTTGACACTACAACTGCTATGTCGATGGCGTCTGCAGAAATGAAAAAACAAGAGAGTCGACATGAAGTATGCCAGACAAATCCGGTATGTGAGGAAATCGAACGACGGACCCATCGGACACCTTTTACTGTGTCACTTACCTACAGGCACCACTGTTAGCGAAATGGCTATATCGATGCGTAAACGAGTATCGTTTCTCTTTCAATTCTTGCTCTAAGGGAAATAAGCAGCCTGCTAGCTTGTTGATGTGCGGAATATCTAATAATAAGTACAGCTCTAAAACTATCAGTATGTTTATAGTGTACAGCCTATATTTTTATAGACAGGTACGTCCATATTTTTTCTGTCGATATATCAACACTTTCCTGCGATATATCGAGAACCGACAATGATATTTTTTAAATATCGAAAAATCGTATTCTCGAGATTTTTAAAAATATCAACATTTCTAGTTGGCATGCTAACTTGTTCCATAATACACCAAACACATCCACTGCCTAGAAAAAAAGTTACAATGTTGCAATACGCATGCTATCACCTTTGAATTAGAGATGATTTCAACCGTATACATCATTCACAAAAATTATTTTTTCTGTGTATTGTTGATATGTATGTAAATACTGAAGGTACAAGGCTCCAATTCAAAAGGCTAAGTCAGTCTGTTCTAAGGTCAGAAATCTTCTTCATTTAACGGTTCTCCAAGAAATATGTATCAAAGTTATTTGGATACAATGTCCATCTTTCAACATTTTGGAAACCTTCATTATTTATTGCAACAACTTTCAGTCCCAATTAGCCAGAAATTGTTAACAACATTGATAGGCGTGAATCTGCCGGTTTCCTTTCGGAAATTGTTGTGCTAGTATTCACGGCTAAATTAAAAGGATTGATTGATGCCGTAGTAACGAAACTTATTTTGGTGGCGTTCAGCAATCCCTTGCACTATTGATTTGAGAAAGGCCGGCCACGGTGGCCGAGCGGTTCTAGGCGCTTCTGTCCGGAACCGCGCTGCTGCTACGGTCGCAGTTTCGAATCTTGCCTCGGGCATGGATGTGTGTGATGTTAGTTAGGTTTAAGTAGTTCTAAGTTTAGGGGACTGATGACCTCGGCTGTTGAGTCCCATAGTGCTTCGAGCCTCTTGGTTTCAGAAAAGAGGATTGCCAAATGCCGATATTTTAATCACTTTATATGAAATCAATAAATAGTAGACATTTCTGACAACGATAAAGTCCTACGTGTAGAAATTCCAGATATTCGAACACACTGTAAACTGTACGAATAAATTGCGAAACACATGATGCATGGAACATGTGGCGCACTCAATCAAAATTCTGTACTCCCTAAATTTGATTTCTATGTGAATGCTGGAGTTTGCTCCACAGCTATAAGTGTTAAATACATTTATAAATACGTATATGAGGGACATGTTAATGACGCTATAGAAGTAACCAATGGAAGGACACGTGCGGTGATGAAGTGATTAATTTTGTGAATGGCCGTTATGTCGGATCAACCAAAGCGCTGTGGCATACTTGCCAATTTCCATTGCATTTTCAGCCGCACACTATCATTAGGCCAAAGATACAATATGTTTACTTCAGAGCAGGACAAGAATGGGATGCAGATGGAAACATGAAAAAAATGTCATTCTATGCATTAAACCATTCCTCTTTTTCTTTTCTTACTCCCTTCCTCGTAGCGCTCAGATCTAAAATCTACATACTGTTCAGGTAAGGACTAAGAATCTGCATATGAATAAACTCCAGTCACTTATATTTTTTTTTAAAAAATGAGTTACGTTACTTTATAAACACAACTGGTCGAATTTCGACCAAGGTGTCACTAGTACAACACTAATTGTTTAACCTTATTCACCTCACTCGACCTCTCCCAAAAGAAAAAGTATTACAAAACCTTCAAGACTTAGATGAAGAAAACACATTCTTCAGTTGTTATTTTGTTATTTCTCTGAGGTATTTAGGTGTACAGCGCAATGTGCTACCACTGTTAAAATCAATGCGTTGAATACTTTCGAGTTTCAGCGTATCATCGGAAAAGCGTCGAGTCTTCGTGTTACATTATTTTTCAGGTATCATCCTCTTCCCTTTCCTCCGTTTAATGTGACACAGTGACCGTAGCAGCTTACTGTCGCCGTATAGAAAAATCGACAGTAAGTAACAACACAAAGGTTACCTGTCAAGATCAGCTAAGTAAGAATACTATTCAAAACAAATGCTCAAAACGAATATATGACGGACTTCCCCTGAGAGTAAAACAACAATGGTAGTGTACATACTTTGAACGTACTGAAGCGGAAACTTTATCTCTTATTCCAATATCGGATTTAGAGTACATGAAGTACAATAGGTATAAAACAAATAGAGGACGTATTCAGTATGCACAAAAATTCTCAATTTTTACTACAAAACACGTAAAACATGTGCAGGATGACTACCATTACTAAATTGTTTACTGTAAAAATAATATGACCAATCATTATCCTGTGATGTTGTTGGATTCGTCTGAATGACAGCTATGGACTGTGTTACATGTAATTCCATGGGACGGAATCAGAGAAGCAGCCGAAATAGCGAGGTTTCCAACACCATCTACGTGCTGCCAGTTCCGCAGCAAAATTAATGTTGCATAAGTGTTTTTCCCGACATAAGCTTCAGAGCTGTTACTGCTATTGTTGTTGTTGTTGTTTCTCCAGTCCGGATACTGCTTTTATGCAGCTCTCCATGCTGGTGTATCCGGTGCAGGCCGCTTTCTCCTTGCATAACTACCGCAACCTACATTCATTTGGACTTGCTTACATTATTGAAGCCTTGGTCTCCCTCTACAATATTTACCCCCCACAGTTCCTCCATTACCAATTTGACATTCTTCGATGCCGCAGGATGTCTCCTATCAACCGATTTCTGCTTGTATTTTTTTTCTCAATTGGATTTATCCTCTAACCTTCAGCATTCTTCGGCAGCACCAAGTTTCAAACGCTTCTACACTCTTCTTGTCCGAGCTGCTTAATGTCCACCTTTCACTTACGTACAAGGCTACTGCAGACAAATACCTGCAAAAACTTCTTGTCACTCACATTTGTATTATATGCTTACAAATTCCTCTGTTTCAGAAATTTTTTCTTGCTATTATTAGTCTGCATTTTATATCTTCTCCACTTCGGCCATTATCAGGTTTTTACTTCCCAAATAGCAAAACTCATCTACAACTTTTAATTTCTCATTTCCTAACTTAATTCCCTCCGCACGCCTCATTTAACTAGATTATACTTCACTGCCCTTGTTTTACTTTTATTGATGCTCGTCTTATGATCTCTTTTCAAGAGACTATCCATTCCATTCAACTTCTCTTCCAAATCATTTGCCGTCTCTGACAGAATGACAGTATCACCAGCACTCATTGAAGTTTTATTTCTTCTCTGTGAACATTACTTGCCTTTCCAAACTTCTCTTTGGTTTTCTTTAGTGCTTACGCAGTGTACAGATTGAATAACCCTGTCTCACTGCCTTTTCAGCCACGGCCTCCGTGTCATGTCCTTTGCCTCTTATAAGCGCAGTTTGGTTTCAGCACAAGTTGTAAATAAACTTTCTCTCCTTGTGTTTCAGTGCTATGTACATTTTATCGAGATGAATATAGATCCTGACAAATGAAAGAGTGCAAGTCTATGAGGTCCTTTCCATCTGTACTTCTCCATTTTGGGCACGTAACATACACTGCTTTTTGCCCACATATCAAAATAAATATACTTCGCGTTGTTGTCAGATGGCAAAAATTTCGGAGGAACTATTTTCAAAGTGAACGGCGTTAGTTTTTCTTCTTCGGGAGTGCAGAATTATTCGTCGTACATAATACAAGCTGTGTCCGACAGTCTAACTAATCAAACAACAACAAGCTATGCCCTTAGAACAAATAATTCTTCATATGCAGTTGTCTGTAATTTACCGGACTTGGTGCTTACCACATGCACATTACCCAAATAATTTTGCTGCTTCCGAACTTGTTTCCCTTCTCTTACTCCACAGCGACCTCCAAATACTTGGAGACGTAGAAAAACTTACGGTAACAGTAGTTGTTTCTCGGTACGTTAGATTAATGACACTGTGCAGTGGCGAAACGTATACATTAATATCATTGAATAAACAATCTCCATTAAACTAAAATGTTGCTATACTCTCCTGTTCATGTCGGATGGCTCAATAAGAACATGCGACTTTTCAATCCAAACAACTAAACTCGTTATGTAGACAAACTACAGTTTTGTAGACACGCTATGTTTGTGGTCCCCTACATGTTTTTCTTCACACTTCGAAAGCCGAGGTACAAGTTAGATATTCCCCCCGTCGGGTAATTCCAAGATTCGGCTAACTTGAAACGTATGGAGGTAAGCCAGAGAGCCGTATGGATAGTGCGCTGCGGGTTAACGACCGTTTGGCTCGCACACTGACTACCTTGAGTGTGATTTTTAGGCGCTTTTCCGCGTCTGTTTACGAGAATACGGGGCCGGTTCCTGAACCGCCCTTTAGAAAATGCGATAAACAAAGAATTAAAATATAGCAACACAAAGGACAAAGTTTCCACAATTCACAGATACGTAGATGGTGCACACGACTTTTCTCACTTAGGTTAACTGGCGATAGGAGAGGCATACGGTCACAAAGTTAAACTGAAAGGAAAATAAAATTTCATACATCAAGAAAAAAACGGATCATGTACGTTGGAATGAAAGGCAGAAAAGAGGTGTCAAACAAACGACCAGAATCGTTCGCGTGATGTCACGGAATAATCTCTGAAAACTCCGAGCACTGAAAATTCTCCCAATTTATGAGATGGTATGGTGGTAAGACACTAGACACCGATTCAGGACGACGGCGAATCAAATCCCCATCCGGTTAGCCAAATTTATGTTTTCCGTGGTTTTCATGAATTGCTTCGGGCAAATACCGGGATGTGGTTCTTCTGAGACGAGCACGGCTAGTTTCTATCCACATCCTTCCCCAGTACGGGTTCCACGGACGTCGCCCACTGGACATTAAACCGTAATATTCCTTCCTTCCTTCCTTCCTTCAAATGGTGCAAATGGCTCTGAGCACTATGCGACTTAACTTCTGAGGTCATCAGTCGCCTAGAACTTAGAACTAATTAAACCTAACTAACCTAAGGACATCACACACATCCATGCCCGAGGCAGGATTCGAACCTGCGACCGGAGCGGTCGCTCGTCTCCAGACTGTAGCGCCTAGAACCGCACGGCCACTCCGGCCGGCTTCCTTCCTTCCTAATTCCCCAAAGTTACCGCCAAACAGAATATCCCACCTCCAATACGGCTCGTAATGTGTTCTGAAATTCCCTCTGAAGATCCCGCCCGTCTCAGAGAGTATGGCTGTCTGCGGCACTGAAATTATAGCACGTGAAGTAACTTCCAATGATCAAAACTAATTACAACAGTAACTCCTTCTACAAGCTGCCCCTACCAGCTTTGAAAGAAATAAGTTGAAAGTAGCAGCACACAAAACCACAGAAAGCAAATCAGTGGCGCCCCCGTTATTTCCCATCAGCTCTACGTGGCATATAAATATATATTTCCGAGTATAAGACGCCGACTCGAGCTAACAAGCCTTTCGGACATTTTTGTAATCTGTACCGGCTGCACTGATCGGGAGACATGTTCCTCCCCATAAACTCAGATACATAATCAAATCTGTTATGCAACGTATTGCATAATAGGAAAGGAAATGCCCCCCGTAAATTAGACCTAGGTACCGTTTCTCACAAAATCATTGAGGATTAATAACGGGGGAAGGTTATCTCTCTACTGAATTGGTAATATAGGTTCAGCGTAACCCTAGTTTCGTATGCTCTTGTGAGTACAGACACCTGCAGGAAGCACAGATACAAAAACAAGAAAAAAATACAACCAGTGAGCATCGGAATAATTTAACGGCATCTTCAATCTGCTTGACAGGTCCGCAAGGAATTGATAAGGTAGGAGTGACAGTCATCTCAACAGCACCTCAAAAGCATAATCACTATCTGGCGCGTAGCAGTGGTTCTGATTGTACAAGGAAATAAGATACTGGCTTCACATTCAAGTAAGTAAATCAGCTCAGTCGTGCATGAGCCTAAAAAACTATAAGACGTAATATCCAGGCATGTTATTTCATGAAGTTTAAAAAAACGAAACGGAAAAATCTAACCTTGTTTTCCATGATATCTTTTCTCACTAAAACGATGTCTCGGGATGTTAAGGTCTGTGTTCGCTGTGGCCTGCTGGCAGCGACAACTCATCAGTCATAAAGTGAAGAGCCGAACCTCGAATATAAATCTTTGCCACTCGTCCGAACATCTGAGTACGCTTCTACCGACCAAGTCCTAGTTCTTGAAAATTTCACTTTCCACTTTGCTCCTCTGCTCCAAAGTATTCTGCAAAAGGTCCAAAAAAAAAAAACCTACTCCATCAATGGGGAAGCTCGACGAATGATTACCCAACGAAATTTTAAGACACAGAGCTCCACCTTCTCAACTAGTAGATATTTATAGGCCACCCAGTGAGGTGCTTTACCTAGTCGAGAGAGAGAAAATTGTATTCTTCGCATGATGCCGCATCTGGGTGACACTATTTACCCCCCGCAAAAAGAAAAAATGCTTTAAGAATAGCTGCCACACAGATTTTCCATGGGAAAACAGCGAACTAGATACCTTTTCCTCAGCACGTAACCCTCCAGCATTTTCGGAAGGCTTTACGTCGAAAAAACGCACCACCAAGATGTTCTTTTAACAGAGATAGCAGCTCGTAAAATAATTTGTTATGCTTTGGCCTGATGTCCTACATTATCCTCAAGCTTAGCTCGTTTAGAAAATGACACCTGCCACACAGGACGAAGATCGCTATTCTATATTCAACAGATGGCATGCTACAGCCCGGCGCCACAGTGCACAAAGCGGCGTGGCCATAGGTTCTACCTGCCCATAAGCGCACAGGGCAATGCTCGCTGCCTTGGCGGCCTCCCCTTAGAATTCGTTCTGTAACTCATTCACTTCCTCTATGGAGACGTGCAACTCATTAAATCAAGAACATGCAACTAAGTGGTTAGGTGGGTAAAATCAGATGGGTGTTAGCGACTCAGACAACCACCAATTTTCCATATTAGCGTCTTACAGATGTCCATAAATCGGTGCAATAAAAGAGAAACATGCAACGTTTCAGCTCAACACTTGGCTGACGCATTTCAAGAGGGAATTTGGTGCTCCTGTGAACGTCTGTGAGAAGATAGCAGCTAGCACACTATTTGGTTAATGATGCCAAAGTATCATTTATATGATGAACGGTTGACTGAGCTCCATTCACTGGCACGTTACAATCAGTTTGAGACTGAGCAGGATATATGGTTTAACTTTCGTCTTCCTGTTGTTCGTAGACATTATCAACAATTTCCAACCATAATTCCGTTACCCAGAAGGCTGAACCGAGGACATTCAAGATCTGTGGAGAGCGAGAGATCCGATATTTGCTGCTACGGTCCAGGATGAATTGGACCGCGACTGGGTGTCATCTATGGCCTGTTCTCCTTGCAACCATCAGAATGATGAAGATAAGCACTGTGCACAGTAGATTTCACAATGTGGGTAGCGCAAGGGGGCAATGTTTGCTGTGGGCGTGATAACTTGTGTAAAGGACTTCAGACCTTGCAAAATGAAGAGACACATACGTTTATTGGCGAGAGGCCAGTACCATCTAATATGCATCACATATCAATGTAAAATATGTCTTCAGATGTTAAATGTTTTTATCTGTTACTTTTCGACATTTGAAGTTTCGAGTACGATGTTTCCTTGTTTTATGGAAACAAATGAAGTTTAACTCTTAACACGTTACGTTCATTAGTGGAAAGCTAGAGCAGGCTCCACTGTGGTCTCAGAGGAATTAAATGCACTGAATTCAAAGGTCTAGATTGATGGGGTTAAAATCAATGAAGGTGCAATTGTATCAGAGGAAACTGTTCACACACGCTGAACATGGAATACTATGTCATGACAACTGAAAATTTATGCCAGTCTAGGACCCGGATTTCCTGCTTAAGACAAACCTTAACCATCTGGCTGAGTACTCCAGGACTCCAGAAAATAAATAACAGCCAGAAACAATGGAGACAATAAACGTTTCAGTCAGGTATGGATTTGTGGTCAGGTAGCCTAAATGTCAATTCGTACAAGGTGCGAGGTGTGTATAAGTCGGAGAGTGAAAAAAAATTGTAGAAAAAATTCAATTGCTCTTTATATAGAACTTCTATTGTAGGAGAGTGGATGTGATATGACCCTAAGTACTGTGCGGCCACTGTGTCAAACACCGCTGAGGAATGTACACTTTCGTTTTGCAAATAACGAATAATTTACGCTCATGATGAACTGACACATGAAAATATCCCGTGTTTCGTTATAGGGAGAGATTTCAAACAATCTGTGGAAACTGCATGTCTTGACACAGAATACTGTTATGTGTAGCCACGAGTAAGTTGTTTAAATTGTTGATGTTATGGAGAAGTGCGATTCCTCCCTTCATTAATCTTCTTACCAGTAATGGCCAAGTACATGCAAAAATCTAACAAAAATTTTATTGATCTGTTAAATAAAAGTAAAATCTGGCAAATAACATTAAAGAATGGGGAAGAAACATGATTGCTTGCTACTGAAACGAATAAAAAGTCAGTTGTATTTAATGCTGGGAGAACTACAAAAACTTACAAACTCCGACCGTGTCCAGAGTTTACCCAATAGTAGCCTCACTTGTAATAGAATAATTATTGATAATTACCAATGTAGCTGACAAGTTATTTCAATGGCCCTGAAATACTGCAGTATACGTTCTTATATGCAGAAATAAACTTTATTTAGCGCGAAACTATCCAATTCAAAGCTTTCCCACCGTCTGAAAACTTTATCAATGTATAATCTAGCTACCCAGCTGGGGCTGGTAGAAGTTAACGGGCTTAATGGTACCTACTTTACGACATGCATATTTCAGTAGCACTTCGAATAAAATATTGAATAATCTATTGCAAAAACTCACTAAACATACCAAAGAAAGAGCAACACGTATATACATTGCTAATGCCAGTTTACATATTATCAGGCAAAACATCAGAAAAATTAAACGGAGTGTTTCATTACTGTTGAAAGTCAAGAGTGTGCAATGCACCCAAGTACCAAAAGAATTTAACGCAGTCAGATAATATTTGTATGACAATATAACTGTCAAAAACATCATAACTTGAATGTACTTGAAATTACTGGAAGAATTATTCGAATTGATCTGTCACAAATTTATATGAGGTGGATAACAACAATGCGAAAACTGCATATGAGATCACCAAAGCGAAGTTCAGTTTTCTTTAGTAAATCATTTCGAAAAAATACGTATAAATGCGAGAGTAGAGTTGCTTCACCATTAGAATTTTCGGAGAAAGATACTTGCTATGAGAAACGGCGGGTAGCTATCCCACGTCGGCGGCACACAAACACCTTCCAGTGATTTTAATCCTTGTTACATTATGCTATTACAGCTTTCCTCTTGAAAAATATAATTAATACCATGATGCAGTGAAAGATTCGTATCGTCCCCTTGTTGGTGGAAGCTTCGGTGGTCGACGATACTGAACGGGAGTATTGCGCAGTGAATGACGTAATGTTTGGCAACGTCACAGCGTGTAATAGCACTTGCAACCACAGTTCTGATGTAACAGTTTTTGTATACGGTACATACTTCGGAGTATATTCTCAATACTGAAATCGGTGCACTCGATAAACGTGTCCTCTTACAGCTACTGCTTTCATAATTCTACACAGTACATCAGTTCGCAATGAAAGTCACGTCGACACGTCGGAATTTTAACACGGCACTTCGCGTTGTAGTTCGTAAACCGTCCCGATAATAAACATGTCTCTGCACTATTTCCGTGTCGCAATCTTTATAACATTACGTTGAAGAAGAATCAAAGACACTTCACATCTAAATACACTTAGTCCACAATTTTTTCAGTCCACAATACAATGGTAACTGGGTGTGTGTTGGTGGTAACCAACTCGCTATCCGTTCTCGCGTGCCGATCAAAAACCAACCCACCTGTAAGAGGAGTCCATTAATTATTGTAGCGAAAGTCATTACTATCGATACACATTCTAGACTCTCGATCCCAGAATATTGTTAAACATTTTTCAATTTAAACATATGCAAATGATTGTAAGATAAACCAACAGTATTAAATAAACGGCAATAAATATACCAAAATAAAACCCAATCACCTTCCAGCAGTTACAAAGAATATGATCCATTATATTACACACAAATATTAATTTACGCACTAAATATGTAGAGATACTTAGATTTATAGAGTGCTATCTTCAAAGAACTGATGATGGTCGAAGTAGAGAGGATATAAAATGTAGACTGGCAATGGCAAGGAGAGCGTTTCTGAAGAAGAGAAATTTGTTAACATCGAGTATAGATTTAAGTGTCAGGAAGTCGTTTCTGAAAGTATTTGCATGGAGTGTAGCCATGTATGGAAGTGACATGAAGATAATAGAAGCTTTCGAAATGTGGTTCTACAGAAGAATGCAGAAGATTAGATGGGTAGACCACATAACCAATGATGAAGTATTGAATAGAACTGGGGAGAAGAGGAGTATGTGGCATAAATTGACAAAAAGAAGGGACCGGTTAGTAGGACATGTTCTGAGGCATCAAGGGATCATAAATTTAGCATTGGAGGGCAGCATGGAGGGTAAAAATCGTAGAGGGAGACCAAGAAATGAATACACTACGCAGATTCAGAAGGATGTGGGTTGCAGTAAGTACTGGGAGATGAAGAAGCTTGCACAGGATAGGGTAGCACGGAGAGCTGCATCAAACCAGTCTCAGGACTGAAGACCAAAACAACAACAACATCTTCAAAGAATGAAAGGGAGTTTGAAAGGAATCATAAGTTAAATTGTCTGAATGATTGTTTGGTCCGTTGCTTGGAGGGGGGGGGGGGACCAAACAGCGAGGTCATCGGCCCCATCGGATTGGGGAAGGATGGGGAAGGAAGTCGGCCGCGCCCTTTCAAAGGAACTATCACGACATTTGCCTGAAGAAATTTAGGGAAATCGCGGAAAACCTAAATCACGATGGCCGGACGCGGGTTTGAACTGTCGTCCTCCCGAATGTGAGTCCGGTGTGCTAACCACTGCGCCACCTCGCTCGGTCTGAATGATTAACATACAGTAACGGACTCAACACCTCACTTCTAATCTTTCATTCATGCAAGGCAGCTTGCAGAACGTTGGTCACCCCTCCATCTGACCCCTACGCTTGTACGGAATCACAGGATGTGATGGATGGACATCTATTGATATTCACTTGTGAAGACAAAACGCAGTACTGCAGTTATCTACACTCCTGGAAATGGAAAGAAGAACACATTGACACCGGTGTGTCAGACCCACCATACTTGCTCCGGACACTGCGAGAGGGCTGTACAAGCAATGATCACACGCACGGCACAGCGGACACACCAGGAACCGCGGTGTTGGCCGTCGAATGGCGCTAGCTGCGCAGCATTTGTGCACCGCCGCCGTCAGTGTCAGCCAGTTTGCCGTGGCATACGGAGCTCCATCGCAGTCTTTAACACTGGTAGCATGCCGCGACAGCGTGGACGTGAACCGTATGTGCAGTTGACGGACTTTGAGCGAGGGCGTATAGTGGGCATGCGGGAGGCCGGGTGGACGTACCGCCGAATTGCTCAACACGTGGGGCGTGAGGTCTCCACAGTACATCGATGTTGTCGCCAGTAGTCGGCGGAAGGTTCACGTGCCCGTCGACCTGGGACCGGACCGCAGCGACGCACGGATGCACGCCAAGACCGTAGGATCCTACGCAGTGCCGTAGGGGACCGCACCGCCACTTCCCAGCAAATTAGGGACACTGTTGCTCCTGGGGTATCGGCGAGGACCATTCGCAACCGTCTCCATGAAGCTGGGCTACGGTCCCGCACACCGTTAGGCCGTCTACTGCTCAGGCCCCAACATCGTGCAGCCCGCCTCCAGTGGTATCGCGACAGGCGTGAATGGAGGGACGAATGGAGACGTGTCGTCTTCAGCGATGAGAGTCGCTTCTGCCTTGGTGCCAATGATGGTCGTATGCGTGTTTGGCGCTGTGCAGGTGAGCGCCACAATCAGGACTGCATACGACCGAGGCACACAGGGCCAACACCCGGCATCATGGTGTGGGGAGCGATCTCCTACACTGGCCGTACAACACTGGTGATCGTCGAGGGGACACTGAATAGTGCACGGTACATCCAAACCGTCATCGAACCCATCGTTCTACCATTCCTAGACCGGCAAGGGAACTTGCTGTTCCAACAGGACAATGCACGTCCGCATGTATCCCGTGCCACCCAACGTGCTCTAGAAGGTGTAAGTCAGCTACCCTGGCCAGCAAGATCTCCGGATCTGTCCCCCATTGAGCATGTTTGGGACTGGATGAAGCGTCGTCTCACGCGGTCTGCGCGTCCAGCACGAATGCTGGTCCAACTGAGGCGCCAGGTGGAAATGGCATGGCAAGCCATTCCACAGGACTACATCCAGCATCTCTACGATCGTCTCCATGGGAGAATAACAGCCTGCATTGCTGCGAAAGGTGGATATACACTGTACTAGTGCCGACATTGTGCATGCTCTGTTGCCTGTGTCTATGTGCCTGTGGTTCTGTCAGTGTGATCATGTGATGTATCTGACCCCAGGAATGTGTCAATAAAGTTTCCCCTTCCTGGGACAATGAATTCACGGTGTTCTTATTTCAATTTCCAGGAGTGTATTTTGGCCGTTAATTTCATTCATCATAATCGATGTTTTTTGAAATCCTGCAGCTAAGTCATTCATGATTTAAATAATGAAACACTGCACCAGTAACATTTTCTATCATGCTTAGTACAACGGATTTCGAGAATTCACATGGAACAGACCGGCAGGGACTTTCATTCTAGATGCGCTGAATACATCAACTATCTATTACCCACATAACCATTAACCAATTCATAAAATCACTATTGGCAACACACACAGAAAAACACTGGACACTCTTTCAGAAACATGGCAGAAATTCTTAAAATACTCTATCAGTTTTAGAAATCACTTACAATGGATTTAATGGAGGAGCTGTCAATTTTCGTACACCACAAAGGGCAAGGGGAAAAGCTTTTCAGTGAAACATTAGGTAGTGAATCAGTTAATTTTTCAAATGTGTCTCCTGTATATAATATTTATAATTTCATAAATATTATAATTTCATAAACATGTTTATTTCTTCATAATCTCTATTCAGTATTTGCAACAAAATAAAATATAAAACGTAATCGACCATTTAAAAGCCAGTAATGTTAAGTGAAAATTTATAAGGAACAGCTTTATGCAAATTATGTAATGTACAGAAAATGTAACATCTCTAACTATATCCGATTTCTTTGTGAAGCCGTACTGTTCATAGTATATTTGAAACATCTTTTGATTTCGCAAACAAACTGTTAGTGATGGTTTACGTGTTTGTACTTTCTGCTTGGTGGAGAGGACACAGTACCTGAAACCAAACAGAAATAAAATACGATTTCTATCCTTTCCACATACAAAATATTCGAACATTTCTTTTTCTCGATTTTCCTATTGCACTGTAACCTCAAAATGCAAGGGAAACATAACAACGCACACGGAAACATCACGCTATACGTGTAAATAGCTGCACTTGATAATGAGAATTAATTCAAGAAACTCGTCGTGCTTAGCGTGAAGATACGTAATTGGTGCGGTGTATCATTACTCTGGTCGTGGTGATGTTCAGGATTATCCAGAAGTTAAGGAAACAAAAATTATGTAAAGCCTGGAAACATTACAGTGCTCCTCCATTCATAATACCTGAGAGATATGTTGTGCGGTCATGTGGATTCGAAATATCTAAGCTTGTGACATTTATGGACATTTTCTCAGCAAAAGATGATCAGAAGTTAATTCAGTTTAAGACATTCCGCTGCTATTACGACAATTTTTTTTTTTTTGTCTTATAAATAGGATTACCAACCGCCCAGATTTTTCACGACATGTCCGGCTTTTCGGTGCCTTTTTTAATGTTCAGTCGAGAGTTTTGTTTCCTAGAAAATGCCCTCTTCTTTGGAATAATGTTACATTTCATCATCTACATCTATATCTACAGGGATACTCTGCAAATCACATTTAAGTGTCTTGCAGAGGGTTCATCGAATCGCCTTTACGATAATTCTCTGTTGTCCACTCTCGAACGGGGCGGAAATTAACGAACACCTATATCTTTCCGTGCGAGCTCTTATTTTATTACGATGATCGTTTCTCCGTATGTAGATCGGCGTCAACAAAATATTTTCGCATTCGGAGTAGAAAGCTGGTGATTGAAATTTCGTGAGAAGATCCCGCCGCAAAGAGAAACTCCTTTGTTTTAATGGTGTCCACCCCAAATCCTGTATCGTGTCCGTCACACTCTCTCCCCTCTTTCTCGATAGTACAAAACGGGTTACTCTTCCTTGAACTTTCTCGATGTATTCCGTTAATCCTATATGGTAAGGATCCCACATCGCGCAGCAGTCATCTTACGAATTTCAGTACAGTGTAAGTGGGCTGAATAATACCATGGAGGCACTTCACTACATAAAATCTAACAAGGGGACCCTCCATACTGTACATAACGGATTTTGATGCGCTTCAAATGTGTTGTAGAGGCACTTACTCTGAGTACCTGGCTATCCGGTTTTTTAACTACGAGCCTTGGTTTTTGAAAAAATCGATTTTGACGTTCATTGCATGCTTTGTATACCCCTAGCATTACATACATTCCGAGCAAGTCAGCGTAGCGCAGCGGCAAAGGTTCACAGCAACCGCGCTGGAGGTACCGTGTTCGAATCCTGTTTGTGTACTTTTTTTTCAATTTTATTTCAAAGAATATGAACAAATAGTGTAAGATGTGCGAAATTATAAAGATATATTCAGTTATTAATTTTTTCTGTCATACAATATTACAAAATCTTATTTTTCATTGTCCACATCGCTTGATGTGTCAGAACAATATTGTGGGTGATACTTATCATAGAAACAACCGAAGCACCAATTTTCGCAGCAATACGCGCATTTTATGAAAGCAACCGTCTTGCAGGCGCACCGTTTCTTCATGAGCGACAGCGGGAAACAATTCTTTTGCATTCAAAAAGATTTCTCTTTCATCTGCTAATTTCGATGCGAACAATGCATATATAATTAGCGAATATAATTTTATCGAATCTTCCCTAGAAGCGATCTCTCTATTGTCTTTCATCAAGTCGGGAGCATTCTGAATAACTTTAGTGAAGATTTTCACCTGTAGGTAAAAATAAACATTGCAGGGGTGGCAATAAGAGTGCACTTTGGTGCGACCACTTTTAGGGTGCAGGTGCTCGCTTTGCTTTCATCAGTGAGTAGATGATCGTATAAACTTGAATCAGTTTGCCCTCCCCACGAATCGATAATGTATAAAAAAATTTTACTGTCTCACGTACAGAAGAATTATGGAACGCAAAATTTCTTCGTACACCAGTTTCGTGAACTTCCCGGATTTCGTGCAGGACACGACTAAATTTCTGTATTTCCCAGTTAATTCGTCTACTCGTTTTTGAACGTTAGGACCATATTTTTCGGATGGTTCTTGCATACATTAAAAAAAAACAAATGGAATCACCTTTCCTGAGGCTGTCATGGTATACTGGGCCGGATAGGACAGAGTAGTCTTGTTTAAATCTTTTTTTCGGACGAGAACGTTTTTTGTTCCTTTTTCCGAAAATGATACTGGCAGCCAGTTTGATCAGTCAAGGTCGAAATTCTCCGTAAGTATTCTCGTTTGTATGCGGAATTGTTCGGCAACTGCTAAAACTTCGTCTATCGTCGCAAATTCCTTAGAACTGAACTTTGTAATTTTTCTTTGTCGAACCTTATGTTTTTTTCTTGAATCGCTCAATGATAATGGGCGGAGATCGATTTCAGGTAATACAAGTAGTTACCGTTGTACGAACATTTGGAACTCCAACTGCGAACCACAAACGGAATGAATATTTGAAGGTCCGCAGCTCGTGGTCGTGTGGTAGCGTTCTCGCTTCCCGCGCCCGGGTTCCCGGGTTCGATTCCCGGCGGGGTCAGGGATTTTCTCTGCCTCTTGATGACTGGGTGTTGTGTGCTGTCCTTAGGTTAGTTAGGTTTAAGTAGTTCTAAGTTCTAGGGGACTGATGACCATAGATGTTAAGTTCCATAGTGCTCAGAGCCATTTCAATATTTGAAAAAATTAATAACTGAATATATCTTTATAATTTCGCACACATTACACTGTTTGTTGATATTCTTTGAAATAAAATTGAAAAATTCGGTCGATTTTGAAAAAAAAGTACACAAGCAGGATTCGAACACGGTACCTCCAGCGCGGGTGCCGTGAACATTTACCGTTGCGCTACGCTGACTTGCTCGGAATGTATGTAATGTTACGGGTATACAAAGCACGCAATGAACTTCAAAATCGATTTTCTCGAAAACCAAGGTCCGTCGTTAAAAAACCGAGTACCCAGGTACTCAGGGTAAGTGCCTCTACAACATATTTAAAGGGTCCCCTTGTAAGACAAAAAACGACGCATCACTTAAGAATTATCCGAATGGGACGGAAATCGGTAGATGTGACGTACATATACAGACAAAAAAATGATTACAATTTCAGAAAAATTGGATGTTTTATTCGAGAAAGAACGTCACAAATTGAATAAGTCAATAACGCGTTGGCCCACCAATGGCCCTAATGCAAGAAGTTATTCGGCTTGAGATTGATTGATAAAGTTGTTGGATGTCCTCTCGAGGAATATCGTGCTAGATTCTGTCCAATTGGCGCGTTAGATTGTCAAAATCCCTAGCTGTTTGGAGGGCTCTGACCATAATGCTCCAAACCTTCTCAGTTGGGGAGAGATCTGGGGACATAGCTGGGCAAGGTAAGGCTTGGCAAGCACGGAGACAAGCAATAGAAACTCTCGCTCTGTAAGGCATTATCTTGTTGAGATGTACGTAAATTTCATTGTGTTTAGAAGAGCTGATTCGTTGAGAATTGCAGTGAATTACTGTTGCCGAATACTATTGCACCCTACTAATTAGGGTAGGTCTTCCTCTCAGGCAGACAGTAGTGACAGGAGGAAAGGCCTCCTCAACCATGCACATTTTTCATGTCTGTCGAAAGGAAAACAATAGACTTATTAGAAACTGTATTAATTTCACTGAAAAACAGACTTGAGTTTAAGCTCATCCCTCTGACTGTCAGAGAAATATGAATTTCTTTTCAGAAGCCGGCTCTGGAAAAGAGTGACAGGCGTATGTGGAAAATGTATCTTTTTCTATAAAACTTGTACTAAATAGCTAGAAAACTGGATATAGCCAATGGAATAATTCAGGTGCATCAAATGACTTGAACTCAAAGACCTAAGGACTTCGCTTTGAGGATGTTCATCCATGTTTTCGGTACTTACGAACCAAAGGTATCGCTTGATTTGAGTACATCTCATTACCTATGCTTATATAATCTCTTTTCATTTCGTTCAACTGCTGTTGTATACCTTTTGCTATTTCTTACAGAGTTACATCAGTAGCAAACCTCAAAGATTCTATTTCTTCTTCCTGAACTCCAATTCCTTCTCCAAATTTTTCTTTGGTACCCTTCACTGCGTTCAGTGTAAAGACTGAATAAAATCTGGGATGAAAGAGATGATTCGAAACAGTTCTATCAGTTCTGCAAAATCAAGAATTGTGCCAGATCTACAATGTTGGGTAAAACTCTATACTAGACCAATAGTGGTGCTTTTCGTTTCAAAAGTGTTAAAATGTCGAAACATTTTCAGAAATTCTGAAAATTTTCCAAATTTCTTTGCGACTACAGGTAGAATAACGTGGGCGTTCTATCGTAGCCGCTTAGCGGGCAAAAGAAAAGAACCGTGTGTTGATAGACTCAGCAAAAGAAATTTAACTCGTGAAGTACAATTTTAAGGGTATGTCCTGTGAGGAATTTTATTAGAGCTGTATTCTTCGAAATGCCAACGGCCTTGCCACAGTGGCAACGCTGGTTCCCGTCAGGTCACCGAAATTAAGCACTGTCGGGCTTGGCTAACACTTGGATGGATGACCGTCTTGGTCTGTCGAGCGCTGTTGACAAGAGGGCAAAAGAAAGGAACCGTGTGTTGATAGACTCAGCAAAAGAAATTTAACTCGTAAAGTACAATTTTAAGGGTATGTCCTGTGAGGAATTTTATTAGAGCTGTATCCTTCGAGATGCGAACGGCCTTGCCACAGTGGCAACGCTGGTTCCCGTCAGGTCACCGAAATTAAGCACTGTCGGGCTTGGCTAACACTTGGATGGATGACCGTCTTGGTCTGTCGAGCGCTGTTGACAAGAGGGCAAAAGAAAGGAACCGTGTGTTGATAGACTCAGCAAAAGAAATTTAACTCGTAAAGTACAATTTTAAGGGTATGTCCTGTGAGGAATTTTATTAGAGCTGTATCCTTCGAGATGCCAACGGCCTTGCCACAGTGGCAACGCTGGTTCCCGTCAGGTCACCGAAATTAAGCACTGTCGGGCTTGGCTAACACTTGGATGGATGACCGTCTTGGTCTGTCGAGCGCTGTTGACAAGAGGGCAAAAGAAAGGAACCGTGTGTTGATAGACTCAGCAAAAGAAATTTAACTCGTAAAGTACAATTTTAAGGGTATGTCCTGTGAGGAATTTTATTAGAGCTGTATCCTTCGAGATGCCAACGGCCTTGCCACAGTGGCAACGCTGGTTCCCGTCAGGTCACCGAAATTAAGCACTGTCGGGCTTGGCTAACACTTGGATGGATGACCGTCTTGGTCTGTCGAGCGCTGTTGACAAGAGGGCAAAAGAAAGGAACCGTGTGTTGATAGACTCAGCAAAAGAAATTTAACTCGTAAAGTACAATTTTAAGGGTATGTCCTGTGAGGAATTTTATTAGAGCTGTATCCTTCGAGATGCCAACGGCCTTGCCACAGTGGCAACGCTGGTTCCCGTCAGGTCACCGAAATTAAGCACTGTCGGGCTTGGCTAACACTTGGATGGATGACCGTCTTGGTCTGTCGAGCGCTGTTGACAAGAGGGGTGCACCCAGCTCTTGTGAGGCCAATAGAGGAGCTACTTGACTGAGAAGTAGCGGCTCTGGTCACGGAGCCTGATAACTACATGCCCCTCCACATACGTGGCCTGTGACGCTTATCGTCTGAGGATGGAGTTTAGTTAAACTCTTCAAGACAAAACTTTAGTTCTTTTCTCAGCACTACATTCTCCTTAAAAATGCACTTCAAGAGCAAACATACCTGGAAAAGATTGAAAATTATTTCAAGATAACTGCATTGCTTTTGTAGCAATTAAGTATCAGTGTTAAATGCTATAGCAGATTTCCAGTGTATTACTTTCTGCTGATATTGAATTTAGAGTATGTTTACTTCTTTTATCCATAAGCAATTTATTGATAGCAAATTAAGTTGTCGGCCTTTTTAAATAACGACCTGCTTTTTGTGAAGTACTATCCCTCTTTTGATAATTTTGAGTTGGTAATCCTACTTGTAACAACCGTGGTACCCCTGGTCACCGTTTAACGCGTGATGCTTACCAACACTTGTATTTATTACAACGGCTGAGTACTGCTAATGCTTCACAACTTTTAAGTACTAGATGCTCAGCAACAAGCGAAGAAAATGAAAAGATAGAGTACCACTGTGGTGGCCAGACGGATAAAACTGTTAAGGCTTTCGTTGCCACTTGTTGACAAACTGCCTGTTGGCTCCTGCCTCGGCTTCTTCGTGCTACGTTTGTTTGACGATTTTTCTGGCGTTTCGCCATCAGGAGTGGCTGGCTTGTCAGAGGTTCACTCTCCATTGCAGTCCGCCACCAGCTATAGAACAGGAGACAGATGCCAACGGGCAATTTTCCAAGGAGATAAAGCTGGTCTTATTCTTAAAGGATTTAGCGAAGGATCGAATATGTCGGTTATAGTGAAAAAGGAATTATAATAATTCCAATCCTAAAGAAAGCAGGTGTTGACAGATGTAAAAAATACCGAACTATCAGTTTAATAAGTCACGGCTGCAAAATACTAACACGAATTCTTTGCAGACAAATGGAAAAACTAGTAGAAGCCGACCTCGGGGAAGATCAGTTTGGATTCCGTAGAAATATCGGAACACGTGATGCAATACTGACCCTACGACTTATCTTAGAAGCTAGATTAAGGAAAGGCAAACCTACGTTTCTCGCACTTGTAGACTTAGAGAAAGCTTTTGACAATGTTGACTGGAATACTCTCTTTCAAATTCTGAAGGTGGCAGGGCTAAAATACAAGGAGCGAAAGGCTATTTACAATTTGTACAGAAACCAGATGGCAGTTATGAGAGTCGATGGACATGAAAGGGAAGCAGTGGTTATCCATGGAGAAGATATAAAAATTTTGAGTTTCGCCGATGACGTTGTAATACTGTCAGAGACAGCAAAGGACTTGGAAGAGCAGTTGAACGGAATGGACAGTGTCTTGAAAGGAGAGTATAAGATGAACATCAACAAAAGCAAAACGAGGGTAACGTAATGTAGTCGAAATAAGTCGGGTGATGCTGAGGGAATTAGATTAGGAAATGTGACACTTAAAGTAGTAAAGGAGTTTTGCTATTTGGGGAGCAAAATAACTGATGATGGTCGAAGTAGAGAGGATATAAAATGTGATGTGTCGACAGAAGTGCCGACACAGTGTTATTTTGAGGGGGCCGATAGGCACGCTATCTAACGCAGACGGGCGTGAAGTCTGGAACAGGATAACTATTGAATGGTAGCAAGAAAAGTACGTAGCTGCTTTATACTTAACTTTAATGACTCCTTGTGATACATCTCTCTTGACTATACAAATGCGACTCGTAAGATACATGCACTGTTACAATTGGCGCCTTGCTAGGTCGTAGCCATGGACTTAGCAGAAGGCTATTCTAACTGACTCTCGGCAAATGAGAGGAAGGCTTCGTCCGTATTGTCGCTAGCAATGTCGTCGTACAACTCGGGCGAGTGCTCTATCGTATCTCGAGACCTGCCTTGTGGTGGCGCTAGGTCTGCGATCACACAGTGGCGACACGCGGGTCCGACATGTACTAAATGGACCGCGGCCGATTTAAGCTACCACCTAGCAAGTGTGGTGTCTGGCGATGACACCACAAAATGTAGACTGGCAATGGCGAGGAAAGCGTTTCTGAAGAAGAGAAATTTGTTAACATCGAGTATAAATTTAAATGTCAGGAAGTCGTTGCTGAAAGTATTTGTATGGAGTGTAACCATGTATGGAAGTGAAACATGGACGACAAATAGTTTGGAATAGAGAGGATAGAAGCTTTCGAAATGTGGTGCTACAGAAGAATGCTGAAGATTAGATGAGTAGACCACATAACTAATGAGGAAGTATTGAATAGGATTGAGAAGAAGAGAAGTTCGTGGCACAACTTGACTAGAAGAAGGGATCGGTTGGTAGGACATGTTCTGAGTCATCAAGGGATCACCAGTTTAGTATTGGAGGGCAGCGTGGAGGGTAAAAATCGTAGAGGGAGACCTAGAGATGAATACACTAAGCAGTTTCAGAAGGATGTAGGCTGCAGTAGGTACTGGGAGTTGAAGAAGCTTGCACAGGATAGAGTAGCATGGAGAGCTGCATCAGAGCAGTCTGAGGACTGAAGACCACAACAACAGCAGCAGTGAAAAAGGAATTTCATTTTAAACCGAATTTCACTACTGCAGTGTCACCGGCTAATGGCACAAAAATGAGAATCGTAATCAGCATAGAATGTAGATTCGGGCTAGGAGGAGGTCATGTTGGAGGTGAAAACGCGTGGATTACTTCAAGGAGCTTCTTGCAAGTATTAACCAGTCTGGATATAGGCGTTTATGTCCATGTAACTCCATACCAGTTGAGTAATGATCGAATACCTTAACACGTTGACTGCCGCAAAATTGTAGTGTTGAATGTTTCACAGCCACGCCGGACAAGTCCGTAAGCGAAAGGCTCTGTTCTGGCGACCAGCTGTCACACGGCAATAAACGTGTGAAATACTAAAGGAATTAACTGCATCTTGTGACTTAGTAAGACTACTGGGAGCTCATGTTCATAAGTCGCAACAAGCTGCAAGGTTGTGCACACACTTTGAGGTCCTTTCTTTGTTTCAACAGACAGATTACTTTAGCAAGTCTATCTACATTTCAAATCATAATTAAAGCCGAACAGCTGAATGGTATTAGTTTGAATGTTTTATAGACAATGCGTTTCTGTTCTGACACAGGAAAGAACTCTGGTTGCCTTATCTTGGTTATTGACATGCACATAAAGTTGATGTTTTCATTAAATTAGCCGGTAAAGAACGACACGGTGTTCGAGAGAAGAGCATAAGAACAATGTGCAAATTGTGAATTGCTCTGGAAGAAAGTTACTGCTCTTTAAAAATGTGCCATGCCCTTTGTGAATATTTTCACTTCACAAAATATTTTGCTTCACGAATAAGAAGGTAATTTTTTTCATTATTTAATTATAAAATGTATCTACCTATAGAGAAAAACCTTTAAGGAGACTACTTGTGCCGCGCGGTCTATGGCGCTGCAATCATGGACTGGTCCCGGCTGAGGTTCGAGTCCTCCCTCGGGCATGGGTGTGTGTGTGTTTGTCCTTAGGATAATTTAGGGTAAGTAGTGTGTAAGCTTAGGGCCTTCGCAGTTGTGTCCCATAAGATTTCACACACATTTGAACATTTTTTTTTTTTTTTTTTTTTGAGACTACATGCAACAAGTGCGAGTCCTAGTACCATGAGTCCCGGTATGGAAGAAATATTCGTTTCTCTTGTCCTATTCATAATTGTCATCCATGTGTATATAGTTTCAAAAGACTGCACATTTCTTTTAATATTCCGCAGCACATTATTTGTCTACACTGCATGCAAATTTTACTGTCAGTAAGCCTTTCGGAAGGTACTTGTTATGAGTATAGCGTTATATGGAAGTGAAACATGTATGACAAGCGGTTCAGCAGACAAAAAGAGTATAGAAGCTTGCAAAATGTGCAGCTACAGGAGAACGCTGGATGTTATATGGGTACATTGAATAACTAAGAGCACGCATCTCGTGGTCGTGCGGTAGCGTTCTCGCTTCCCACGCCCGGGTTCCCGGGTTCGATTCCCGGCGGGGTCAGGGATTTTCTCTGCCTCATGATGTCTGGGTGTTGTGTGCTGTCCTTAGGTTAGTTAGGTTTAAGTAGTTCTAAGTTCCAGGGGACTTATGACCACAGCAGTTGAGTCCCATAGTGCTCAGAGCCATTTGAACCATTTGAATAACTAAGAGTGAAGAGGTTGTTCTTGCGGTCTTCAGTTCGGAGACTGTATGCTGCAGCTCCCCACACTACTCTGCCCTGTGTTAGCCTCATTATCTCCGAATAACTACTGCAACCTAAATCCATCTGAACCTACTCCATGCATTCATCCCTTTCCTTCCTCTAGAATTTTTACCCCCACACATTTCCCTCCAGTACCAAACCGATGGCTCGTCAATGCCTCAGAACGTGTGTTATCGATCAAGGCCTTCCATTTCCAAAGTTGTGCCATAAATTTATTTTGTATTCAGTGCCTCGTCATTCCTTATGCAATCTACCTATCTAATCTTCAACATTTTTCTATTGCCCCACAATTCGAAAGCTTCTATTGTCTTCGTCTCCGAACTCTTTATCCTCACTTCTGTACTGGATTATACTCCAGACGAATACCTTCAGAAGACAGTCCAATACAAAATTTATATTCGGCGTAAAAAATTCTCATTTTCAGAAATGCTTTCCCTGCTATTGCCAGTGTGGATTTTATCTCCTCTCTACTCCAGCCATCATCAGTTATTTTCCTGTGTAAACAGCAAAACTCATCGACTACTTTTAATGTCTCATTTCCCAACCTAACTCCCTCAGCATCGCTTGATTTAATTCGTGTACATCTCATTACCCATGCCTAACTTTCGTTGATGTTCATCCTATAACCGTTTTTCATTTCCTTAAACTACTGTTGTATATATTTTGTTGTTTCTAATAGAATTACGATGTCATTAGCAAACCTCAAAGTTTCTATTTCTTCATCGTGCCTTCTACAAATTATCTTTGGTTCCCTTCACTGCTCGTTCAATGTAAATACTGAATAAAATCTGGAACAGGATATAACCCAGTTTCACTCCTTTCTCATCTACTGCATCCCTTTCGTGTCTTTTAATTCTTATAACTGCAGTCTGACTTCTGTGAAAGTTGTATATAACCTTCCGGTTCCTGTATTTTATCCTTGGTACCTTCAAAATTTCAAAGAATATATTCCAGTCCAGAGTTTCTCAGGCGCCGTGTCATGGCATATTAGTGCATCGCAAAAACATCTCAAGTGTGTCGCGTGATTTTTAACTTCTTCTAATCTCCAGTAGATAAAACATCTAAAACACAAAATGTTTATCACCAAATCGTTTCTTGGAGTAATAAATTTGTAAAATTTGTATCTCACACTCGTTCCATAATAAAAAATGTATTGTATGTACTTCGGTGTGCCCCAAATGAAGAAAAGTTTGAAAAATGCGGTTTCAGTCAAAAATGTACTGGGAATAAAGGAAATGTATTGTACAACTTGACTAAAATCTGGCAACATGGGTAACCTAGAAGCAGATATCCTCGAAGTAATGATGCAACTTAAATCACTTAATAAAAGCAAGCTTTCCGGTTCAGACTGTATATCAATTAGGATCCTTTCAGTGTATACTAATGCGATAGCTCCATACTTAACAATCATATACAACCGCTCGCTCGACGAGAGATCCGTACCCAAAGACTGGAAAGTTGCACAGATCACAGGAATGTTCAAGAAAGGTAGTAGGAGTAATCCACTAACTTACAGGCCCATATCATTAACGTTGGTATGCAGCAGAATTTTGGAACATATATTGTATTCTAAAATAATGAATTAGCTCGAAAAGAACGGTCTATTGACACACAGTCAACAAGGATTTAGAAAAAACCGTTCTTGTGAAACACAATTAGCTCTTTACTTACACGAAGTGTTGAGTGCTATTGACAAAGGATTTCAAGCTGATTCCGTATTTCTAGATTTCCGGAAGGCTTTTGGCACTGTACCACACAACCGGCTTGTGGTGAAATTGCGTGCTTATCGAATATCTTCTCAGTTATGCGACTGGATTCGCGATTCCCTGTCAGAGAGGTCAGAGTTCGTAGTAACTGACGGAAAGTGAACGAGTAAAACAAAAGTGATTTCTAGCTTTCTCCAAGGTAGTGTTATGGGCCCTCTGGTATTACTTGTCTACATAAACGATTTAGGACACAATCTGAGCAGCTGTTTCAAGTTGTTTTCAGACGGTGCTGTAATTTATCGTCTAGTAAAGTCATCAGACTATCAAAAGAAATTACAAAACTGTTTAGAAAGGATATCTGTATGGTACGAAAATTGGCAGTTGACTGTAAACAATGAAAAGAGTGGGGTCACCAACATGAGTGCTAAAAGAAATCCGTCGAATTTCGGTTTTGCGATAAATCTGTCAAATCTAAAGGCCATAAATTCAACCAAATATCTAGGAATTACAATTACGAACAACTTACATTGGAAAAACACATAGAAAATGTTGTGGAGAAGGCTAAGCAAAGACTGCGTTTTACTGGCTGAACACTTAGAAAATGTAACATATCTACTAAGGAGACTACCTACATTAAGCTTATCCGCCCTCTTTTGGAGTACTGCTGCGCGGTCTGGGATCCTTACCAGATAGGATTAATGGCGTGCAACATCCCCATTGAAAAATTAATGAATTATTGTGTTGATAAACCTCTTACGTTATTTGATTTTCAAATAGCTGAGCAGAACTGAACGTACTCAGACATTTCTCTCTTTACTTATTCTGATCAACACTAAACTAACACACAATATTTTTAGCGCAACGCAATCTGACTTTCAATAATCCCTACAAAAGAATGGCTCTGACTAGCAATAACCTATACCTTTCATGAATCACTTACCTCACAAAAATCTTCGTTATTCGAACTACTGCAATACAGCGAGCGCCAATACTACCAGCTAAATAAAACATTCTAACTACTGAAGGCACTAACTACTGATCGGCATAGTTAGCAAATGAAAGATTTTTATAGAGAACAAACAATGTATTTACCTTAATAATGTTCAAAAGTCTTCATACGTATATCTATTCATGATATCCAGTATTACAAACTTACTCTTTCTGATGAACACACGTCCAGATAGTCCGCTCTCAGAATTCTGCCATCTGTCTCCCCACATCCACCACTGCTGGCGGCTCACCTCCAACTGCGCAACGCTAAGCGCTGTCCACATCCAACTGCCCAACACTACAATAGCAAATATTCCAACAATGCCAACCAGCCACAGATTGCACAGAGCACAGTCAGTGATTTTCATACAGAGCGCTACGTGGCGTTATCAACATAAAAACCTAAACAGCCTACTTACAGGAGTACATCGAGAAAGGTAATAGAAGAGCATCACGTTTCATGTTCCTGTATGACAATGACATACAGGATTTGGGGAGGGGGTCATTAAAACAAAGGCGTCACGAAGTTTGAAACACCAACTTCCTCCTCCGAATGCGAAAATATTTTGTTGATGCAGGCCTGCATAAGGAGAAACGATCATTAGAATAAAATAAGGGAAATCAAAACTCGCACTAAAAGATATAGATGTTCATTTTTTCCTCGCGCTGCACGAGAGTGGAGTAATAGAGAATTATTGTGAAGGACCCTCTGCGAGGAAGGTACTGGGGGGCGCACGAAATGTGTTACCAATTGTTTCTTTCACAATTTACGACGCACATTAGATATCCCGCTGGGATCTCTACAGCAGTACTAGTAGAGCTTAGAAAAACAAATGAGTTACGAAATGACGTTTAATTCACGATACTGCCGCTAGGAGACTAGTAAGCAGCAATGGCTGACGATGGAAGACTGACGACACAGCAACGATCCGCAATTGTGTTACTTTTTCATGAAACGAAATGCCTTGTTGTGACTCACAGGCGTTTTCGACAACAGTTTAACACACGATCGGTCCCTTGCAAGAAGACCATCCACAGGTTGTACGATAAGTTTGTACAGGAAGGAACAGTATCAGAAGCGAAGCGACCTCGGTCTAAGGCTGTTTGTTCGCCGGAAAATACTGAAACGGTACGAGTTTCTGTACAGAGATGTACCGGGAAATCGTGTAGAAAGGCAGCAGTGCAACTGCGAATATCCAGACGCTCCGTTCAACACATTCTTGAAAGTGACCTCCATATGTACCCATACAAGATGACCTGTGCACAGAAGCTCACTGAAGAACACAAACTGCAGAGACTACTGTTTGCTCAGTGGGCGGAGGATAGGGAAGAAACTCTCAACAACGTTTGGTTTTCACACGAGGCTCATTTTCATTTAGACAGTGTGGTTAACAAACAAAATGTACGATTTGGGTCACTGAAAACCCACAAGGGCTTCATGAGCGACAACATTATGCTCTGAGGATTACAGCAATTTCCAGTCACCGACTTCTTCTTTGAAGAAACTGTGAACATCGAGCGTTATTTGAGCATGCTTCGCAATAGCTTCATTCCACAACTTCTTGCTACTGCCTTGCCCTTCAACACGTAGTGGTTTATGCAAGATGGAGCAAGGTCACATACTGCAAACACTGTGTTGGAGTTTTTACACGAGCATTTCGACATGCGGATCATTTCACTCAATTTCCAGGTTGCTTCAATGACGGTCAAAATTGGCCCCACAATAGTCCAGACCTCAATCCATGTGACTTTTTTCTTTGGGGGTACCTAAAGGAAAATATTTTCCCGAAACGTCCACGTGATCTAATGGAGCTCAGAAGACTTATTCTTCAAGCTTGCAGTGAAATTACGGAAGACATGTGACGTAGGGTAAACACTAACTTCAGTGAAACTTCCTGGCAGATTAAAACTGTGTGCCGGATCGAGACTCGAACTCGGGACCTTTCCCTTTCGCGGGCAAGTGCTCTACCAACTGAGCTACCCAACAACGACTCATGTCCCGTCTTCACAGAATTACTTCTGCCAGTACCTCGTCTCCCACTTTCCAAACTTTACAGAAGCTCTCCCCCAGGCTGTGGCTAAGCCATGTCTCCGCATTATCCTTTCTTTCCGCATGGTTCGCAGGAGAGCTTCTGTAAAGTTTGGAAAGTAGGAGACGAGGTACTGGCAGAAGTAAATCTGTGAGGACGGGGTGCGAGTCGTGCTTGGGTAGCTCAGTTTGTAGAGCACTTGCCCGCGAAAGGCAAAGGTCCCGAGTTCGAGTCTCGGTCCGGCACACAGTTTTAATCTGCCAGGAAGTTTCATATCAGTGCACACTTCGCTGCAGAGTGAAAATCTCATTCTACTAGCTTCAGTGTTCGTTTGAAGAAAGTTAGGAAACGAAATGGTGGACATATTGAGCATGTGCTGAGTTAGGACAGATCTTCATGGACGGCTCTTCATTGTAGTATGTGTTCCTTTCAGATTGTATTGACAATAAAGTTTATATTCAAAAACAAAACGGTAACACATTTCGTGCGACACCCTGTAAGTGTGATTTGCAGAGTATACATGTAGATGTAGATGTAGAAAAGATGAAATCGATTTATACGAAAAATCCTGATGCATCTGGAGTGGAGGGAAATGTGGCGGTAAAGTGTGGAGGGTGACCAAGGCTTGACGGCAATAAGCAGCTTTAAGGGGAATTCATACTGCAGTAATTATTCAGAGATGAAGGGTGTTGCACAGCACAGCATAGGGAGTACAGCTGCGTCAAAGAGTCTTTGTACTGAAGACAACGATGTGTTACACGGTTAGATTCCTCAGAATAGCTCGAATTCTAGATCTTGGAAGTCACTGAGGGCTCCCATCACGAAATGGTTTCAGCTCTCCTCCCGGAGCCAGATCGCCCGTTGGGCACGCTGTGTGCGCGGATACGGAAGGTCCATCGGCGTAATCAGCGTGGACAGTTTGTTTACCTGCGGCTGCTCGCAGGTGGAGAGAGCCGCGAGCCGACGTCGGCGGTGTGGCTAGTAGGTCGCGGGTGGGGGAGGGGGAGGGGGACGGAGTGGGGGCTGTGTTCCTCCAACTTGTCCTACAAGAGCGGTCGACACGGGAGGCGGCGCTCAGTTGTGACCAGAGAGACAGGCAGGCCGGAGATGGAGGCCCACACGTGCAAGCTGCTGCTGCGGCTGCTGCTCGCAGTTGCCGCCCTCGGTGAGTCCAAGCCGCCAGCCGGGGCCTGCGCCAGTGTTCCCGTACCATCCGCCCCACAGTTACCGTACCGTCACGCAGTCGCCCTAGCCACCCGCTCTGTATCCCAACGTATGAGGCAAGCTTAGGACTCAGTGCTTGACAATGAGGGAGCTAAACTAGAAGGGTGAAATCTGCAATTGAAGCCGACTCATGGAACCTGGCATAGGATTACGTAAAGATAGTTAACTGCTCATTCCCTTCTTTCTGGAGACGTGGGATTCGAAGCCCCATCCATTCTCCACCGCTTATATTTTTCGTTATTTTCGTAAACCAGTGCGGATGAATAATTTGGCAATTTCTTCGGAAGCGTTGTATACTGGGCTGCGAATGTTCCATAGAAAGGAAGATAACATGGGGTGTGCCCCAGGGAACCGTAATAGTCCCTATAATATTCATAATATACAAAACCACTCGATCAGATAGGATTAGCATCACTGTAAGATGACTCGTTAATGATTCTGGTGTGTACAGTGAGGCGTCGTCGTTGGACTAACGTTCGGAGTTGCAAAAAACTTGGACAAAAATTCCGTTTTGTATAATGAGTAGCAACTCCCTTTGAATGTAGATAAATTTGAGACAATGTTTATAATAAAGAGAAATAACCAACAATATCTGGTTACAAGATTAGTGCTGAACATCTTCAGCATTTCACATAGTGTAAGTATATGGGGTAAAAGTAAGAAGTGATATGAAATGAAACGATCTCGTAAAATCAGTATTAGGCGAATAGAAGTCTTAGTTGTACTGGATGGGATCAATGGAAATCCATTGCATCTGTAAGGGAGCTGCTATTGCGACCAATCCTAGAGTACTGGTGCAATGTTCGGAGTCCTTATCAAATTGGCACGACAACAGTCGAAAGGATTGACGAGCGAGCTGTTAGGATCGTAATAGGTGTCTATAGCTCATACGAAAGTGTAACGGAAATACTCGGTGAACTTAAAAGGGGATCTTTGGAAGAAAGATCCCCATTGTATCAATTTGGAGAAACTGTATTCGAAGAAGACCGTGCTACCATTATGTTTCCACCGTCATATATCTCACGTAACGGTCATGAGAATAAGATAACAGAGATCAGAGTGCGTACAGAGAGATATGGATTGTCATTTTTTCGTTCCTCAGCTTGCGTCTGCAGAAGAAAACAAAACTGATGACACTGGTGCGATGTACCCTGTGACATTCACTGTACAGTCGCTTGTAGAGTACATGTAGACTTAGATGTAGAGAAGTAACTTTTAGCCCTCCCTCCAAGTTCCCATAGTTGAGCAAGTGCTCTGTTTCTAATGACATGAACATTAACGCCGCAATAAGTTCTATCATCACCCTTTCTTCTATACTTCAGATAGCGCATTATCTCTACATCTCCGTCCTAACATTAATAATATGAAGTACCTAAGCAAAGTGGCCTACTTTAGCACAGAATTTTTAGTAATTTCGACAGTTCTTGGAACTTTGTAACCCACTGATTTAGCTTCTTTATGTTTGTTTGGTAATCAAATACTGTGAGGTCACAGCTTTGATTCATACACTGTTTTTTCTTTCCTTTCGCCTATAAAATTACGGGACATGTGTACAAATATCAATGGGGTTCCTTTATATTTGGAACAGCTATTTTGTCACTCAGCAAAGTGCAGATAAAAATGCCTGCACAAATTGAAACAGACCGTCTCATACACAGATAAATGTAAAACCGAGATATCGGTCTCATAAACATTCTCGGCAAAATCTAAAATGTTCGTATCTATGATTATACATTTAGCTTCTAACGTACCTCGCCCAGAAACCACAATACACACTCATGATGGCACTAATGTACCGAAACTCGCGTAGGTAAGGGCAAAATAGAGGAAACCGTGTTTTACTCCAAGTGGTGATATCAAAGTATTTCCGTTGTGTAACGTACTTGCCACCAACACTGAGTGGACATGCCATAGTTCCACTTTCTCTTTTTTACTCTTCGGTACGACGTAGCTTGCAACAGGTTGTGTTCTCATCACGGTTATATTCAGTGAAGAGTAGTTTGTGAAATGATTTTGTATCACTCTTCTGCCATGTTGTAGACAGCATGGAAACTGCACGAATTGCAGCCCTTATATTAGCTTCCTGTTACTGCAGGAAGGAAATTCCTTGAATATCATAATTTGTCGCATTCATCATAGTACGCTAACACGCGAAATTTCATCTTCGGTAACTGTGACTATCTGCAGAGAATTCACTATTTAAAATCACTGTATACGTATGGGGAATTCTTTGCATCGACTAAATTTTCCATTGCTACGATATCGCAGAAGCATATACTGGAGAAAATAAATGGAAACTAGTTTTAGGCGCATCTATCACAAGACCCTGAAATACAGGCACTACATGCCTTTAAAGGTGTGATAAAGGAAATGGATGGTGAGAGTTTGAAGATCTGGTGTCATCGATGTCATTTAGAAGATAGGTGCAGCGTAGCTGCATAATTTCACAGGGATTTACTGAAAGCAGCATCATGTAGGTCTCTTAAAGTGATTTGAGGAAACCATTCGAAGTCGTAACTGAAGAATCTTTAACAGGAACAGTATGATTATATACCGTATTACTTTCAGATCAAACACGTATGTAATCTGTCAGTCTAATTCCAAAAAATTTAACAGAACGGCGTATTTTTTTCGAGAAGATGTAGAGGAAATGAACCCAGAGAAATGTGTCTCATACCATAACAAAGTTCTGGGAGGGAATAGTATCAAAAAGGATAATGGCGACTGCTGCTGCGTCTGTTGTTCATCATTCCAGTTTCCTGTGCAATTATTTTATGTTCCTATTACATCAGGCACTCAACTTCATCATACACGAAATGTATTCGGAAGCCAGTAGTACCGGAAATAGTGACCAGTGAGAAAATCGATCATTACTGATTGTCAGTATAAGTTATGTCTAAGATCTGTTTGGTGGAATTGCCTTAAGTAGCTAATATATCCTTAGTCAACAACTGAATAAAAGTAACTGTTAATTGGATTTTTCGGAAAATGAAATAATTCTCTGTCTTCATGACCGTGCTATATGAAACATTTCATGTTTTTTTGTGAATCTATCAGTTTTTTTCAGTGGCTGATCCGGAGCTACCTTTCGCATCTTACATATTTCAAACACACATTTTTATTTAAATCCTCACAGAAAAGGGATAGGCACTAAACACACATCATGTTGCTGGAACCATTCAGCAGATACAACACGAAACTAAAACTGAAATGTAGCCATCAAAAACTATAAGACACTTCTTGTTCACCAAAAATTGCTTCGGACCTTTTTTTTTTATTCATCTGGACCAACAGCAGTTGGACATCTGACGGCTACCAAGCAAGACTCGGTAAAGCAGCTGTATTAGACCAAAGGCTTCCTCTGAGGAAAGTTACCACTTGTGTAGTGTTGCTGTAGTCAATTAAGTTTTCCAATAAGTCTGAAACCCTCTTCTACAGACTGTCTGATGATCCACAGCGAGTGGGTAATGTGAGACGTCATTTATGATAAACATTTTCCGGTGTATGGAAATGCTGTTGGCGAGGACACTACCATGTAATATGACAAGAGCACCACGATATTCTTCGGTATTTTCGACAGGCTTACGTAAGCAGCTACAGGAACCTGTCACTAATTTCTCAAATCCCTGACGACAGAAACCTGATCTTCAAAAGTTGAAGCGATGTCAGACCTCTACTTTTCCAGTTGATCGTATTCTTTTCACTTCCAGAATCAAACATGCACTCTGCAGCGGAATGGGAATCTAAACGAGGTTTGTGTCCCTCTCCGGCACACTGTTAGAGCTGTGAAACAAAAAAAAAATGGCTCTGAGCACTATGGGACTCAACTGCTGTGGTCATTAGTCCCCTAGAACTTAGAACTACTTAAACCTAACTAACCTAAGGACATCACACACATCCATGCCCGAGGCAGGATTCGAACCTGCGACCGTAGCAGTCGCACGGTTCCTGACTGCGCGCCTAGAACCACGAGACCACTGCGGCCGGCAGCTGTGAAACAAAATTTTCTTTTGCTGTTTAATGCTCAAGCATTAAGATTTTGATAAACTGTTTTTTGCTAAGTCAAGCAAGACCAACACCGGAACAGTTCATTCGAAAAGATCGGACATATAAATTGTCTCGTCCTTGTGCAATACGAGCTTACGTTCCGTCTCAAATGACCTCGTACTTACTACACATTAAACCCTAAAATGACATCCTTTAAAACGTTATATATCTATCGTAGAAAGGCAAAACTATGTGCACCAAGCCCCTTATTCACACATTCCATACGGCTTATCTTCAACTCACCTTAGAGATATGTGTAAGTTAGTATGAGTAGAAACGAAAATTAACTTAGCTAGTAAACACTGGGTTCCTTGCAGGCAGTTCTTTCGTAATGCTAAACGTGACGTTATGAACTGCTCCATGCTTGGAGAGCGTTGCTGCTCCGCACCTATGTAATGAACTGATGAATGACCGTTACACTTACTAAAAAGTTCTCACTCCACTTAAGCAAAATAAATAACTTTTTAGCAACCGGATCGATTTTTCACAAAATTAGTTTAGTGAATGTACAGCGATGCACTCATTAGCAAACTTGGGAAGTGGGAAGCCGACATAGCTACCCACTGTAGTGACTACTAAGCTGAACATTGTGACACTACAGCGTGAAGATCGTTGTACCATGTTCTTTGAATCGCTGCTGCCAGAAACTGGTATAGTTCTATAAACAGCAAGTGTGCATGCGCAAACATGCTTGAGTGTGCAGGATAAATTTGCGCAATCATCAGGACTGTGCAAGCAGTTTGATGATCGCATTTCATTTATATATGTTTGTACAAGCGTTCATGGGTGCGCATGCCTGAGCGTGCGTACCAAAAACAGAGAGGCTTGTGTAAGCACTCGTCAGCAACTTGATTTAATTTTTATTTGGACCTATGAAATCACATTCTGTACAAAAATTGTTCTGTAATGTGGGACAAGCCGAGGAGAAGGAAAACAGCAATAGCGTGAATAGTTAATATGGAAATATTATTTTCGTTTCTTTCACAACTCTTTACTCCACATGTCACGTTTCCTCTTTTGTTTTTATTTCGTAGCACAAGCATAAAGGCTGCCAAAGTCATTGCATCGTCATTTGAGCTCGACATTTTCTGGTAACCAAACTGATGTTTGTACAGGCAAGCTTGAACCGCGTGGAGGCGCGAAGAATTTGAGCATGCTTGCGCAAGCATGCTTGTGAAACATGCAGTTACGTGTGTGGCCGCCTTAACGTCTCATGCCACAATCCTAAAATGATGAAGACAACATTTTTGTTGCACAGTCAACACTGAACATTCAGTCACAGGATTTATACGGCATGGTTTCACGAGGACAACGTCGCCATTCTTCAAATGTTTCCGTTTAAGATCCCCGAGCATTTCTGTTAGCGTGTGGGATATACGGACTTTTTCGAACCTAGCATTTTGTCTCTGTATTCGTTCGGCCTCTGGCGTGGGTCTACTTTACAAAGATCCAAAACGCTGTACCACAATTTAGAAGCAGAGGAAGAAGAATATTAGGGTGTAACGTACCGTTGACCACGTGATCATTAGAGACTGAACACATTCTGAGAAGTGAGAGAGATGTCGAAATAAATCGACCGTGTCACAATCAACGGAACCACCTCAGTATCCAGCTTAAGCAGTTAAAGAAAATAATAAAAAACCTCGATCTGGATGGCTGAACGGACATTTGAGCCGCTGTCCTCCCAATGCGAGCCCAATGTTTTAGAACTGCACCACATCGCTGGGTGCCCAACAGCACTTAGACTAGATCCCATTGACGCCTTGTATGCAAGTCCCTTTAAAGATACACCATTCTTTCCAAGAATCCTCGAGAGTAATTTATGTCTTGCAACCGACATTTCTACTACTCATTGTTCGAGTCCGTCCTTGATCATACTGGTACGTACCATTGCCACTAGGTATTGATAATACGTGAGAGGATCCAGAAATTAACCACTAATCATAGTACCACATACCTTTGGGTTCTTTTTCTTGTCCATAGGCAATGTACTGCGTTTATCTACATTAAAAATGAGCTATGTTTTAGCAGGAAAGTTAACTAAGGAGAAATTTGGAAACGTAATTATAATTCAAGAAAAGGGAATTCCCAGGACAGGGTGGTCGTGAAAAGAGAAGACGGAACAGGCACTATTGCGTAAACCTTGAAATGCAGAAGAAGAAGAAATTGAAGAAGTAGAAGATACAACATGATAACTGTGTAAGAATTGGCAAGGGACTTAGAACATTTGTTCAACGAAGTGGATTGTGTCCTGAGAAAAGATTGTAAGGTGAACATAAATAAAAGTAAAACAATGGTACTGGAGGGTATTCAAACCAGGTCAGGTGATTCAGAGGGAATTAGATTAGGAATTGATGCACTGATAAAAGTACAAAAGTTTTGCTTCTTGGGCAGCTCGAAAGCTTCTCTTGGTGTTGTTCAGCAGGAGTAGAGCATATTCACTGTCTACTTCTTTTAATAATTATTATCACCACCAACAGTATCAATTAGCTGCAGGCAAGGTCGTGGCTGCAAAATGTGGAAATGTGACTCAACTACGTAACATTTGTGATAGGATATTGATATGACAAGTATTACTACCTGGCAGATATACAGGACTCTGCAAAAAAGTTAATATTTTTAATAAAGCAAAGAACAGTAAAAGTGTCTGAGCAAACAGCCTCTGTCTTGCTACACAGTCCGTCCTCTTCATGTTCTCTTGACACTATTAGGCCCCCTCCACGACGACTTCTTCTATCGGCTGACACAGCCATCTCGTATCACGCCCACTGCTGCATGTTTACTGACAAACGTTGATCTTCGTCCTTACACACCCGTGGCGCGAGTTGCACTTCAGAACACGCGATAGGAGGTGGTTGTGCGAAGAAGAAGACGTGTAGAAGAAAACAAGTCTGTGGGATCAACGATGACAGCATAGTGTGAAGAGGACTGAATGTAAAGTTTACTGTTTTACTGTCTCTCATATTGTTAATGTAAATGTTTTTAATTTTTAAAAAGATTCTCTTGTACCTGTAGCGTCACCCTCGCATCCGTCGCCCCTCCACTTCCCCACAATCATGCTTCTTTAATAATTGTATTTCCGTGTTTAAAACAGCTCCGAATGTTTAATTTCTTCACAAATGAACTAATTTGATAAATATTGGATATTAAGGATGTAAAACCTTTATGGCTGTAGAGGTAAAACCCTAATTCTGTTGGTTTTTTTGGTTTAGGATTATTCATTCATACACTAATAAAGTCAAAATCAAACGTGGAAGAATTTTACAAAGGATTAAAATTAGTTCGAAGTCGTAAAGTGCTCCCATTACCAAACATTCGTATAATATATGAATTAACCATACGAAGTTTCTAACTTAAATTCAGTCAACATCAGTATATATATATATAGCCGGCCGTTGTGGCCGAGCGGCTCTAGGCGCTTCAGTCTGGAACCGCGCGATCGCTACGGTCGCAGGTTCGAATCCTGCCTCGGGCATGGATGTGTGTGATGTCCTTACGTTAGTTAGGTTTAAGTAGTTCTAAGTTCTCTGGGACTGATGACCTCAGATGTTAAGTCCCATAGTGCTCAGAGCCATTTGAACCATATATATATATATATATAATATATATATATATATATATATATATATATATATATATTCTTAATGGTAGTATCGTCTTTCCACTGTAGAGATGGATTATATATATTGGCTTACGTTCACATACATATATCTCAACAGTACGACAGTTCTCTACGACAATTCAGAAGATTCATGACGGACAAGCCGTACCCTGGTACGACGTTACATAGGCCTAGACTAGCCACGTGGTGACATACAGACGATTTTCGTCTCAGTTAGGACGATACGAGGGGTAAAAACTGTGGAGGAAGATAGATACTCGGATAGAACCAGGAAATAATTGAAGATGTAGGTTTCAACTGCTGCCCTGAGATGACAAGGTTGGCACAGGAGATGAATTAGCGGCTAGCCGCATCTAACCAGTCAGGTGACTGACGACTCAAAAAAAAAAAAATTACAATACGAAGATGAGGACAACACAACACCCAGTCCCCAAGTGGAGAAAATCTCCGGTCCGGCCGGAAATCGAAAAAACTGTCATTGCAAACTGCCGCGCTGGCCCCGCAGCTACCGAGGCGGATCGATAATCATACGAAACACTGAAAATCAAATTTTTATTGCCCCTGTAATGCGTTAGATAGGCGACCAGCGACTACGACCTGGTGATGGTTTCAACAGTTTAGTAAGACAGACGTTACCTGAAGATGAGAGCTAGGTCTCGAAACACGTTGTCCGACTTGCTATCTTACCATGAATTTTGAATGTTTGAACAAAATATTTATGTTTTTCTAATGACACTAACACTACACACTCACTCGCAACAGTGCAGTCTACTGTAAAAACAACAACCACTAAGTGCTCCTCTTTGCGGCTATAGACTCTCTGAGAGCGGCACGCGTGGGAAATGGCTGGTCAGCCTGTGACGTTCCAGGTCTCACGCCGGTTCCTTCGCAGCCGTTAAGCGGTCCTGTTTAGCGCACCAGCCGAGCGTCGAACCCGACCGTTCAAGGTCCCGCCTAGCGGTAAGAGTGCGGTAGGCGTGCGCAGAATTCCGCCCCGCCCCGGGCGAGCCGCAGGCGGCGTCTCGCCTGCATTCCTCCGACGGGGACGCCTTTTCCTTCGACTCCGGCCGGCCGCACCCCTCGCGTCCATCAGCGGAGCCATTCCTCACACTGCCGGCCCGCGATGTTAATTGGGACGTCGAAGGCAGTTCTCGCAGCGCTAACCCACAGAGCCTCTCGCAGTTACGCGACGCGCACCAACTTTCTCCGGCGTATTGCTCGGCGTGCCGCGGCGAAGAGAAAAGAAAATTCGACGGCAGTCGCAAAGAGAAGAGAAGACACGGCAGGGCAGCTTTCGCACGCCGCGATGCCTCGGCGCCGGGAGACGCCAAGAAACCTAGCTAGCGGTGCCGCTCGTGGCTTTCGCGGTCGCTGGCGTTTTTGTCGCGCGACTGACTGCACGAAACCGACAAGCAGCCAAGGTCTCGGCCAGCCCGCAACCTCATTTCCACCCAGCTCACACTGTTTCCTCATTAGTGCGCTGATTCCACGCTTGCCTCATAAATCCAGTTCCCAATACACTAGAACGATAGTTATCACAGCGAAATTCCTCCGCAGAACCTCACGATTAGATGACACCAGTATGCCCTCCCGAACCCCCGACTCTTCAAAACATCGAACTCCAATGCATACAAAGCTTCAAACGTATAACCACATTTTAAATGAATTAATGTGTTTTCCTTTGCATGGTCTGTAGGGCTGTATCCTTTCAATACTCCGTGGGCTATAGCAGAAAACGTTCAGAAAAGGTTTGAAATTATGCTTAAAGTTTATTCGAAGCTGGGTAATTTGCACTCTGTTTTAAGAAAACTGAGTTTTCCACGCATTTTGACGCTTAAAACGTCATATCTCCTTCACTATGTGCCGAACACTGACATAATTTTTCCAAGTTAATTCAATAATGTATGTGGATATCATATGCAAAATGTGCTGCATATAGAGTTATTGGTAGAGAAGTAATGCCGCGCGGGATTAGCCGAGCGGTGTAAGGCGCTTCAATCTTGGACTGTGCGGCTCGTCCCAGCGGAGATTCGAGTCATCCCTCGGGCGTGGGTGTGTGTAAACTTAGGGACTGATGACCTTAGCAGTTAAGTCCTATAAGATTTCACACACATTTGAACTTTTTTTTTTTTTTTTTTGAGAGATGTAATGAATCAAAGCGTCATTCCCGAAGATCTACTGGACCGCGAAAATATAGTAAGCGATAAAAATTTTTTCTTTTCATTATTTTGTGGTGGCGCATCAGTGCGGAAAAGCTTCGAAAAGGTTGGAAATTGTGTGTATAGTTCTGTGGAAGTCGCTATGTGTTCTCATCCTCAGACACTGGATGAATATAGTCTGTTTAATTTGCATGCAGTGAGCTACTTTGCTTCGAGACGTGTATAATTTAATACTCTTCTCATTGTGTTAAAGCTTTAATGTATGATCGTATCTCTTAATGAGTAGATTATGACAGAATTTTAAATTTTTAAATAAAGTCTGTAATCATATGAAACAGTAAAAATTAAATTTTTGTTGCCCGTGGGAGCCGTTAGATAGGTAACCTACAAATGGAACCGAGTGACTGTTTCAGCCGTTTCGTAAATTTATTTAATATTACTTTATGTTCACTAATTAGTTTTCGTGTCATTTCAGGCTCGCTTTCTAGTGTGGCGTACAGAAGGTCAAATTTACATGATCATCTGATTCATTTGAAGTTGACTGAGAAATGGCTCGAGAGTTAATTGGTAAAAATAAAGCAATATTTCAAAAAGGGGCAGTATAGGTTACATTTAACATGCAGTCACTGTGTTCAAAAGTATCCATAATGGATAAATTTAAACTCTCGATTTTTTAAAAGTATCTTTCACTATCTAGGATGCTCGAGTAATGATCCATCTTAAGTCAGTGATTTTCCAACCAAACAGCAGCTGAGCAGCTAGTTAGACAGAGGAAGTCCTAATTGGTAATATTAGAGAGCCGTTTACCACTTCCGACATTTGCCTTGCGGCTACAGAAATCCTCCCGTAAACGTTGGTCAGGCCCAAGAGTTGGGAATTATTTTTAGTTTCTGCCAAACAAACAATATGAAAGTTTGGTCTTTTTGACAGTGCATTTGATTAAAAGTGTACAGTGCAAAGTCGATGACTAGCTCAAGATGTGCAGTGTATCTGCGATGGATTCATTTCCTAACAAAATCGAATTCGCATTATCCCTAAAGTCCCAATGACGTCAGGTCTACAGGATTTGAACAAAAACCATAAGCATCGACGAAATGTTGTGTGCTGTTCTTTTTGACATCCAAAATATTCAGCCCCCATACGTATCGATGCATAGAAATCCTCCAGTAGTTGAACGCGATGTCTCCCAAAGAAACTGTTCCAATTCCATCACAGATGCACTGGAGGGTAACGATCTCAAATTTGTGTTCTCAGAATAAACCACAATTAGAGAAGACTGTTATTTAATCTTCTCGCCCAAACTCTTGGACCTATACAGCCCTTTAAGTGAGACTGGATTCGCGTTTTGAAATGTGTGATACAGGAGTACAGTGTCTTAAGTCTCTGAATGAACGTTTTCGCCTGGAATGTTACTAATTACATCTCCTTCTATTTCTTAGTAAACAATGTACAGAATGAAAAAAAACTACGTGTACCAAATTTTAGAGTGTTTAGAGGAGATGAAAAACACATCTTTTATGTGACAGAAATGTCCCAGTTCCCCTCATGAAGGTTTGGATCGCAATACTGAGATACTAACGTATGATAACAGGTACAATACGAAAGATAACGTCATGATTTAGAGAAACGATACAGTTAGATGAAGGAGAATGCCATCGAAATGAAATAGTATGAAAATCCACTCTACAGCTCACAAGAAGTTTGGCTGAGGAAGGAACGCAGTATTCTCTACGTAATGTAAAAATATAGTGACCTTCGCTTAAAGCACTGTAGAGTCACAAGTGCAACCACTCTGCAAAGAGCCTAACAATCTTAGCGTGTCAGGCCAGCATCATTCCTATCCTTATTGCCAGCATATTGGCAAATTACAGCTAGTCTGCAAAACGGATGCCATACAGGAAGCATATCCGTGTATTATTCGAGGTTGTTACAGATTTATAGATAGGCTATCTGAAAGCAAATAGGACAAGGTAATTAAAATTAGGGCCCTACTGAAACGATGGAGACCTTTATGGGCAGGTACTGAGGAAAATTAACACTGTCGGCAATATGAAGCTATAAAATATCAACAACAGGCATTCAGTGAGGAATATCGATGAGCTAAGGATTGTAAAACTGAGAATGAATAGGTAGGGAAGCTGCTCCAGAAAAACGCTGTAGATTGAATGAGAAGATATTAACATACATTTCCTGCCAATAACTTCATAGCAATTTGATGAAGACACGAACCTACGGCCTACATCTTTTTACTACCGTATTTCCGGACCTAGGTTCCCTATCATGTTCTGCAACTTTCGTCTCCGTCGACATCCCTAAAATATGCCCCAAAGCCGACACCCAGTACACAAGATATATCAAATGTAATGGATTCCTATCGGAGGGATGCGTCCGAAACAGCCCTTACTCGATACCAGGGATGTCAACCAGTGCACTACACAACAAATCACTGCGGTCTCTGAATTTTGACACCAAAATTTCTCAAATTGTATAAACGTTTTCTTCGTTATTTCTTTTAACGAACTTACGACCATGATTCGTCCTCTCGATATATTTCAGCCTCCTCTGTTCCGGCAGTGGTTACATCATCCACCTGACCATCAGCAGGTAACCGCAGGGTAAAGAAGAAAAGCATGAAATGAGTAACGGAGAACGTACCGCTATGCAAATGTTATAAGCCTGAAGTGTAAATGGCAGCCGGGAAGCCGCCTACGACCAGTCGAGCGACTGAATGGCCATGACACGCATCACCCTCTATAAGGCAGGCCGTTCTTAGAACTACGGCGACCGAGACATTTACGCGACTCTGCTCGTGTTTACTGTCCTTGCTTAATTTCATTTCTTTGGTAATCTTGGAGCAAGAACAGAGATTTCGTATAACAATACGGAAAATGGAAAGAACCTCAAAATGCTGTATGTTTATCGTATTGGAGACTTACCCAAATAAGGGACTTTTTCGTCATACTATGAAATAACTGCAGTAGTGTTGAAACCGTGTCGAAAGAAAAATTAAGTTTAACATGACGCTGAACATTTAATCCCCATATATAGGGCATATCCTGCAAGACATAACACTCCTTTTATTTCGTAAATGGTTCGAGGTAACAGAAACGTGCTTTTCGGCAAATGATAGTACACAAATAATCGCGTAATTTTTCATATACGTAACCCCCTTAACCGCTGTACTTACCGAGATACTGGAATGAGAATTATTTTTTAAACAGAACGATATACACTTATCAGACAGAACATTATGACCAATTACCTAATAGCCGCGGCGCGGATAACTGCGGCGACGCATCGTGGCATGGAAGCAATGTGGCCTTGTAGGTCGCTGGAGGGAGTTGGTACCACATCTGCACACACAAGTCACCTAATTCAAAAAATGGTTCAAATGGCTCTGAGCACTATGGGACTTAACTGCCGAGGTCATCAGTCCCCTAGAACTTAGTTCTACTAACCTAACTAACCTAAGGACATCACACACATCCATGCCCGAGGCAGGATTCGAACCTACGACCGTAGCGGTCGCGCGGTTCCAGATTGTAGCGCCTAGAAACGCTCGCCCCCCCCCCCCCCCCCGGGCTCACATAATTCCCGTAAATTCCTGGGAGGGGGATGACGCTACGTTCTATCACATTCCAGATGTGTTCGATCAGGTTCAGATCTGGCGAGTTGGGGCGACAACCCATCAATTGCAACTCGCCACTGTGTTCCTCGAACCACTCCATCAGGCTATTGGCCTTGTGACATAGCGCATTATCTTGTTGAAAAATACAGTGCCGTCGGGAAACACGATCGCCGTCAAAGGGTGTACGTGGTCTGTAACCAGTGTACGATACTCCTTGGCCATCATGGTGTCTTGCACGAGCTCCACTGCACTCATGGATGCCCGCGTGAAGGTTCCGCAGAGCATAAAGGAGCCACCGCTAGCTAGTCTCCGTGCTGCAGTACAGGTGTCAAGGAGCTGTTCTCCTGGAAGACGACGGATTCGCGCCCCTCCCATCGGCATGAGGGAGAAGGTATCGGGAATCATCAGACTATGCAACAGTCTGCCATTGCGCCAACGTCCAGCGCCGATGGTCATGTGCCCATACCAATCGTAGTTGCCAATGTCGTGGTGTTAACATTGGCACGTGCATGGATCGTCGTCTGTGGAGACCAATCGTGAGGATTGTTCGGTGCACTGTGTGTTCAGACACAGCATTAAAGTCTGATGTCAGTTCCGCCACAGTTCGCCGCCTGTCCTGTTTTACTAGTCTGCCCAGTCTACTACGTTCGACATCTGTGATTAGGGGTGGCCGCTCGACCCCGCGACATCAAGACGTGGTTTCGCCTTGCTTTCGCCACATGTTGAAGACACTTACCACTGCACTTCTCGAACAACGGACAAGTCGTGCAGTTTCAGAAATGCTCGTGCCGAGCCTCCAGACCAGCGCAGTCTGCCCTCAGTCAAACTCAGATAGATCGCACGCCTTCGCCCTTCTGCACACGGACAAATCGCTCACTAATACTGAATGCACTGTGCATGTGTCTGATTAGTAGTCATTCCTCGCCATGTGACACCTGCTATCACCTGCACGGCTTCATATCGGTAGTAGGTTGGTGCTCATAATGTTCTGGCTGATCACTGTATTTTTTTAACGGTTACAGCAGTTTTCAAAAACGCGAGTACATTGATATAATACTTGCTGATAATCGAGTTTTAACTTTTCGGAAAGGATCCCAGAAATATGTTAAAACTGTAAGGCATGGTGGTCGGAATCGGCTGTTGCAGTGTAAACATGGACAAAAAAAGAGGAATAAAGATTACAGTTTAACGTCCCTTCGTCATCGAGGTCATTACGGACGGAGCACAAGAACGGAATGATTCAAGGATGGGGAAGAAAATCGGCCGTTCCCTTTCAAAGGAGCTACCCCGAGATTTGCCTGCAGCGATTTAGATGTATCACGGAAAACTATATCTGGATAGTCGAACGCGGATTTGAACCTTCGTGCTCCCGAATGCGAGTCCAGTGTGTCACCTGTCTCGGTTAAACACCACCAATTGGAGCTCCCAAATCAAGCTCCGTCGTTGTACCAAGTGACAGACTTTGTTTACAGTTGCACTTTTTCACTTAAACATGAGTACGTACACACGTGCGAAACGGTTGGTCTAAGTCCCTTCTGGTACGCTGGAAGTCCGCACATAAACTACCTTACAAGATAAGTAACGCACTCGGCTGACGTTGTCGGATGTCAATGTAACACAGACACGCCATCAGCGGGTATGCAAATGATTAATGATGCAGTTTTCCTTGACAGGGAGAACGGCCACCAAAGTGTATTATAGTTGTTTCTTGTTTACCGTGTGTAGGGTATACAAGGTGCATGAACAGCGTCAGATCTTAAGCGATTAGTGTGAAGCACACGAAGATGGTTCAAATGGCTCTGAGCACTGTGGGACTTAACTTCTGAGGTCATCAGTCCCCTAGAACTTAGAACTACTTAAACCTAACTAACCTAAGGACATCACACACACCCATGCCAGAGGAAGGATTCGAACCTGCGACCGTAACAGCAGCGCGGCTCCGGACTGGAGCGCCTAGAACCGCACGGCCACCGCGGCCGGCCGGACTGAATCGCCTAGAACTGCTCGGCCACAGCGGCCGGCACACGAAGATGCTGCGTACTCGTGAAAGAGAGCGTTATCAGCCCTGATAGAGTTTGAATGGGTCCTCGTCTTGGGTCTACATTTGGACAGCTAGCTGAACGGTGCAATATCGAAGGTTGTAAAGCTTTCTGATGTCACAGTATCCCAACTGGTTTCGGTCGACCGCGTCTGACTACCACAGAGGATGGTCGCCTTATAGCGCACCAAGCACATCGTAACCCATACTATCTGCACCTCCCATCCGAGATCAAGAATGAACCCTCCGCAAAATTCTGTGTCATCCCGGGCCATTGGCCGGAAATCAACAGCAGCCGAACTGGGGAATTACCATCCCAGGATACTGTTAATACTGCAACACAAAAGGCTGCGTTTTCAGTGGTGTCATGACTGGGAAGCTTAGACTGCTGATCAACAACGTCGAATTCTATCCATCAATGCTTATGAGCGGCACTGAGTTGTGCACAGCGTTGAGTAGTCATTCTGCGCTACCCGGGATGACCATCATTGGCGAGTATGGCGGCGACTTGAAGGGAGGACCCGTTCTTCCCATGTTTTGGAGAGGCAAAACTATGTTACAGCTGGCGTCATGATGTAGTGAGCCACCGGGTATGACTTCTGGTCAGGACTGATAATGCCCGAGGGAACTCTGTCCACACAAGATATCTTGTGACCCTCACGTAGTACCTCCATGCGACAGTACCATTGTGGCATTTTGCAACACGACAATGCTCGTCCAAACAAGACGCACGTCTCTGTGGACTGCCTGCATGATGTTAGGTACTCCGAGGACATTATATCATTTTAGAATATGTTTTGTAACAGGTTGCACGTCAATTCCGCACCTGTTTCAGTATCCAGGGTACCAAAGACAACTTACAACAGTCATGGGACAGCTTGCCTCAATAAAGGATACAACGGCTTTCTGACATCCTTTCCAACAGAGTTAGAGCATCCATCCAGGCTAGAGGGTGTGAAACTTCATACTGGTTAGTGGGCTCATACTGCTAAGTTCATAGTAAATTTAATTCGACATTGTAATCATTGAAATAACGATCATATACCCTCTCAACTGGTGAAATTTCATATCATTTCTTCGTCCCTTTCTGGGTGCTTCACGTTTTTCGTCAGGCAGTATACTTGCGATTACAACAATCGTAGCTGATCCCGTATCTATGTCGCATAAGGTAAAGAGGGAATATGTTTTAGGGTAGTTGTGTAGGCCTCTCTTCTTGCTTCATATAAATTACGGGGCTTGACATGAAAGCCGGAATACGTGGTATTTACACGGCAACAGCCAATTCCGATAGACTTCCCACTCAAGTTTAGCACATTTCTCGCAGGTTTTTGCGAAAAGTTTCAACGTCAAAATAAAGTTGATGAGGCGGTACCATACTCCGAGGAACGTAGGGGACGATGCGGGAAACCCGCACCGCTGTTCTAGGCAAGGTCCTATCGGAGGTGGTTTGCCATGCCTTCCTCCGACCGTAATGGGGATGAATGATGATGAAGACGACACAGCAACACCCAGTCATCTCGAGGCAGGGAAAATCGCTGACCCCGCCGGGAATCGAACCCGGAAACCCTTGTGCGAGAAGCGAGAACACTACCGCAAGACTACGTTAAATAATATTAGTCACCTTCTCAAGAGCTTTCGAATACTGTTAAAGAAACATATTCCATTAAAAACTACATGTTTCGATACCTCATTCGATACAAGAGACGAGGATAACAACCATACATCAGAATTACGTAAACCTCTTCGCACTGTCATTTGTCGGGAATCTAGTTTCGATATCTCGAATAGATCAAGAAATAAAAAGGGTGTATATGTCTTACTCGACTGTCCCTGTATTCTCTACAAGCCATAGTGTAGTGCATTGTGGAGGATAATTCGAAACAATACCAGAAGCTTCTATCAGGAATGTTCCGTCAACGAGGGAAAATTAGCTGTTCCCTGTGTACTGCCTTAATCGCTCTTATCTTATTCTCTTGATCCGAACACGGAATAAACGAGCGACGCAGCGTAACTGTCGCATTGTCTTTCTCCAATGCCGTTATCCTAAACTGACGCAACAGATTTGATTAAGGGCCGGTCCACAGCTTTCGTGTGTTTGTTGGACATGGTAATTACCGCTTATTGCTGTCAGTTTGCGACAGTCATTATCTGTAATTACAATGTTTAACGAATAGATGATGTTGACTCATTCCTCATCAAATTTCTGACAGCTGTATGAGGTAATTACCGTATTTAACAACTACCCAGTGAGTTTTTACCGAAAATATATCGCTTTCTTCCAAAGATACCTAATTAAGCTGTCGAAGCATCACTGTTGCAATAAGTCGTTTCATTTCGCGTGCCACAGGCACAAATTTATCGAAGGACAATTCTATTTCCCCCCTTGACTGCCATATAATTGCTGTTTCACACAGTCACCTTCTGTGGGCGTATACAAACGTGTATCTGACATTGTAATACAAATCAGCTGTCACAGTAAACACGAGCGAGAATAACGTTATATATTTCTCAACACTTTAAAATAACATTACTGCAGAAGTGACATACGTACATAAACATAAAAACTCTCATTATCGCACAAAACTTTGTCCTACGAAGATTTAATACACTGTCCAGAAACAGGAACAGCTATTTACTGTAAACTTGACAGTGTCGCATCAACCCGTATAGCACTACGATCTGTGCCCTGTACTATGAGTTTGTACGTTCATGTACGCATACCAATACGGCAGTGACGTTATTTCAAAGCGTTGAGAAATATGGAACACTATTCTCGCTCGTGTTTACTATGACAGCGATTTTGTATTAAAATGACGGATGTAGATTTGTATAAACTCGCCGAGGGTGTCGGTGTAAATTTACGAGCGTAAGAGTATGCACTTGAATGGCTGACAACCAAAACCAGCTGATCGTGGTGTAAATAAGACTGTTTCACGAGGAGCGTTCAATAACTAATTCAACACGTTTTTTTTTTCGATAGCATGTTAGTTTTACTCAGGATTCCAATACAGCATTTTACTCCCTCTCTTTTGTCTACAAAACCTTATTTTTCATCAAAATCTCAGTTCAGTGCGACAAGGTTACGCCACCTTACTGGGAAGATCTGTGTGTCCGCACCGTACCACTCTACTGACCGACGTCGGAGCTAAGGCCTTGGTGCACCAATAACCTTCCCATCACCCACTTACTGCTCCCTGCGGACTGCATCCTTCATTGGGTCAAACTCATGTAAGTTGTAAGGCGTGAGATCCGGGCTGTAGGGTGGATGAAGTAGAGTCCAATGAACTTTTGTGAGCTCCTCTCGGGTGCACAGACTTGCGTGGGGTTCTGCTTTCTCACGGAGAAGGAGAAATTCGTTTTTTTTTTTTGTTTTTTTTTAACGAACTCACAAAAGCCGTTTCTACAGTTTCCTGAGTGTGGCACACTATACTTCAGCGTAGATAGTTGTACCATGAGGGAAGACATCAAACACAATAACATCTTCATAGAACCAGATGGCCGTTGCCATGACTTTAGCGGTTGAGGGTGCGGCTTTGAGCTTTTTCGGAGGAAAGGTGGGTGGTGCCACTTCATGGATTACCGTTTTGTTTCCCTTTCGAAGTCATGAACCCATGTTTCGTCCCCTGTAACGATGTATGACAAAAAATTATCACGGTCAGTCTCTTAACGCGCAAGCAATTCCACACTGATGGTCCTTCGTTGCTCTTAATGGTCTCCTGTTAGGCGTCGAGGAATCCAGCGGACACGCGCCCTTGAGTACCACAACTGGTGGACGAGTGTGTCAGCACTACCAACAGAGACGTCCAGTCGTGCAGCGAGGCGTTTGACTGTGATCCGTTGACCATCTCGAATGAGAGTGTCCGCGCGTTCCAACATTGCAGGAGCCACAGATGTGTGAGGCCTGCCGGCACGCGGAAGATCTAACAGGTTGGCGCGACCTTCTTGCAATGATGACAGACGCCTCGTCCAACGACTCACCGTGCTTTTGTTCACTGTTAGGTTCCCGTAGATATTCTGCAAGCGCCTATGAGTATCTGTGATGCTGTGGTTTTCCGTCAATGGAAACACAGTGACAGCTCTTTGCTTGGAACGCACCTCCTTTACAGATGCAATTTCAAAGGGTATCGGAACTTCATTAAACTATAGCGGCCGAAGCGTAAATATTCCAAGACATCCTACAACAAATTCTGAAATTTTTTCAGCCGAAACTGGCAGATTAAAAAAATATGCTGCATTATTTATTGAACGCCACTCGTGTAACAGGCAGTTTGACAAATGGAAGATTGTCCTCCAGCTGCTGTTATGTTTTCGTATGGACCGTGTCGTCTTGTTACGATACTAGCAGCGCGCCTCTGAATCCCCTAGATGGCTGCTGTCGTGCCTGCTAGCTGCGATACGCTACCACGCCGAAGAGACTGCTGTGAGCATCGAACTCTGCAGTCTGCCGCCTACATGTGGCGAGGAGCCAAAGTGTGTGGAAACGGTAGAAAGCCTGAATTTTCAAACATTGAGTAGATGACCATGGACGTTATTAAGGAATATAGGAAGAGCGGCCCTCCTACAAAGGAATAAGGCAACAGTTAACCCGAATGTCATTGTTTCACATTCACTGGTAACATCCAGAGCACCACAAGACAAATCACATATAGTCAAAGGCAATCAGGAACTCGGAACCCTAAAAGCCGAAGCCACAGAGATCGAACAAACCTGTCCCTTCACTTATGAAGAAGTCTCGACAAGTTAAGCCAGGAGAAACTCCGGAATTTGTCAGTATCCACCCTGAATTCCTAATAATTTGCGACAAATATATAAAATCATGGATGACTCACTTCTTCGCATATATCAATCAAAACGACAATATAGCACACGAATTAAAACACTCGAAGTCCTAAAATAATCACTATTTTGAAACACGGCAAACCAGCTGATAGCCCTAAGAGCTACAGATCAATAACCCTGTAACCTGCAAGCTATGAGAATGACTTCTTCATAACAGACAAAGTACAAGATGACTTGAAGCAATCCCAGTCAAACAAAAAGGATTACACCCAAAATGAAGTTGCACAGATTAACTTCTATCACTCACCATCTACATTGAGGCACGGTCACAAGGAAAACTGAAAACTGCAGCTGCATTCATTGACTTTTGAAAGGTATATGACATAGCGTGGAGAAGAAGGCATGATATACAAGCTTCTTCACACAATTCCTTGCAAACCAATCGCTCGCCTGATTGACAATATGGTAAACGGCCGACTGTTCCAAATGGTCATGGGATCCAGCATGAGCACCCCAACAAAGTTAAAAACAGGCTTACTACAGGGATCACTCCATGCTCCACTTCTCCTCAGCTTGTACACTGAAGACGTACCATAAACCAAGTCAAGAAAGTTTGGCTACACCGACGAATGGGTACTTGCAACAATATGCACCTCAACTGAAGTCAGAAGAAGTCTTAACGGAGGCGCTAGATGTAGTGGGAAAGAACTTTCACAAATGGTGACCCCAACCGAACGCCACAAAAACTAAGGTTTCCTGCTTCCACCTAAATAATAAACTCGCCAGACAAAATATCAACATACTCATTTGTTGTGTGCGACTTTGTACACAAAGATAAGGAGAGGTGGGCTACAGAATAGTGAGGTAACTGTCGTTGTAACAAATCTGGATAGGAGCAGAGATGATTAGCAAACAAGATAACAGAAAGAATAGATTCACTTAACTTTTATTTCTCCAAGCATATGAAGACTCATTACAGATAACCCACCAGGAAATAGAGTCCAGCTATCGACGTCCACAACTAAAAGGCTCGCTGTACTAACCATGAACAATCGTGTCATTGTGAACAGGCTGAAAGTGCAAGTGAGTTGACTGGCTGCCACTGGCTGTTCTGTATTGCGGCAGCAGAGGGCGCTCGTGATACGGAGCTGCTGGAGATGTGGCTCAGTGGGTATGCACCATTTGGTTTTGCCAGATACCCCGCGACGACTATTAGCATCGGACAGGAACGTGCAATTCTGTCGCCAACTGTGACGCCCATGTATCGATATAATACTACAATTCTGAAAACATTAAAATCACCCATAATAAAACACCAAAGTACCTGGAGGTAACCCTTGATAGAATTTTATCTTTCATAGAGAATCATTCAAACACAGCGAAAAACTTAAAAGAAAAAACATCTTCCAAAAACAGTGTGGTATGCATCCACCCTACGTTCTTGTGCTCTGGGTCTTGTCTTCCGCCGGCCGGGGTGGCCGTTCGGTTCTAGGCGCTACAGTCTGGAACCGCGCGACCGCTACGGTCGCAGGTTCGAATCCTGCCTCGGGCATGGATGTGTGTGATGTCCTTAGGTTAGTTAGGTTTAAGTAATTCTAAGTTCTAGGGGACTGGTGACCTCAGAAGTTAAGTCCCATAGTGCTCAGAGTCATTTGAACCATCTTGTCTTCCCATCTGCTGAATATTGTGCCCCAGTTAGGCCAAACAGCCCACATGCGCAAAAGATAGATGGTCAACTAAATAACGCCATATGAATGATTACTAACGTTATCAGATCAACACTTACAGAATGGCTGCCCGTTCTAATCTACATTCCACCCCTTCAACTACATCGCATAAATAGTCTCACGAACCAATACAAAAAGATCATAGGTAACAGAAATCTACCAATCCACCAAGACGATGCAAACCATAACCGACTCCACTCCACACACCAACAATAGTAGTAAGGATCGGTGTGGAAGATGAGTTCAACGTTACTGATGCATGAGCGTTATAACTGACTGGACAATAATAATCTGCCGTGTGTCTGCCAAAGAACATCGGCATCTGACTTGTCACGCGAAACGTGGGCAGTGCTAAACAGAATTAAAACCCAACACGGTAGATATAGATATTTTTTACGTAATTTGGTAAGCAATTACCCCCACTTCGTGATTGTGGAAAACCAGAGACCATCACAGAAAAATGGGCAGTATCCTACAGTGGTAGGCCAGAAGACTTCTTGCTGACAACTTCAGCTCACATTCTATGTATTTGTTTTGATGTGTCAAAAAGCCACATGATGTATAGATAAATCTGCAATAATAAGAAAAGGACTCATTGCAATACTGTAGCTCCAGATGGTGTCCTGGCGAACTGAGCTGTAAAGGACGCTTCGAAGAATAAAACTAGAACAAACGCTCAAGGGGAACAGGAAGGTATCAATGCAAAAGGGTGAGCACAACGCGCAGCTGACAGACAGCAGTATCCCTAACAGACATTAAATATGCGAGAGCAACGGTGAATGTTGTAGAGAAGCCGGCTGATGACCTTGAGAGCAGCAGCGAGGCTAGCTGTGGCGGGACAGGTGCGCAGCGCCGGGTCGAAGCGGCGACCTCCGCTAGTCCGATCCGAGGTCACTCGCGCCATGCGCGAAAGTGATTGCTCACGAGGACTGGGCGAGGTGTATTACAGCCGTTCGCAAATTCGAGAAGAGTCAGGTTGCGTTTCCCTCCTTACTTTCCTACCCGTCTCCGCACGGGGGAAAGGTAGCTGAGATAACCAATACTCGGTAGTAAGGTGGCGGTCGATCGGAGGCAACTGGTTCCAATCTCGGTGGTGGGAGAAATTTTCACCATGATTATATGGCCGCCAAGTAGACAGGCGCTGCTGTAAAATTAGTGATCGCAGGCTACACTCCAGTGTTCTGGCTGAAATTCCAAACCTCTCCATAGTGTGCCACACTGTTAGGGGTGATCCGTTCGTCTGAATATATGGACGACAAACTGGGCACCCCCCTGGTGCTATTCGAGACGAGTTGGCACTAAGTTTCACCCTTTCCCTCATACAACACAAACATGACACTAGGAAGTATGATAACAGTCATCCATGCGACACGAATATCCACAGTTGCCGGCCGCGGAGGTCTAGCGGTTCTAGGCGCGCAGTCCGGAACCGCGCGACTGCTATGGTCGCAGGTTCGAATCCTGCCTCGGGCATGGATGTGTGTGATGTCCTTAGGTTAGTTAGGTTTAAGTAGTTCTAAGTTCAAGGGGACTGATGACCACAGATGTTAAGTCCCATAGTGCTCAGAGCCATTTGAACCATTTGAATATCCTCAGTTAATCGTAATACAACGGCTAACCACTTCCCCTAGACATGAAGTTTATCGTAGCTGCGACTATGATGAACCATCAGTTGCATAATGGAATGACAACAATGAAAATTCGTGCCCGCCCGGGAATCGAACCCGGAATTCCCACCTATCGCGAGGGGTCGCCCTACCATTATGCTATCCGATCACGACTCACGCCCAGCCCCAAAGTCCCATTTCTCGTCAACCATGTGTCTACAACCTGTACTCGTACATCCACTGTGTAAATTCCTCTACAGGGAAGAGGTTTCACTTGAAAGACGCTTGCCCGGTGTCGGCGGATAAATGTGGTACTGCAGAGCCTGTGTTGTTCAGAAGTACAATGCAATGTTCGTTTGGACATGCATCCATGTCCGAAGGACATTGCATCGAAATTCGTAATTTCGGGAAGAATTGATCCCTTTACGCTGCGGTCGCAGTTCTGAATCCTGCCTGGGGCTTGGATGTGTGTGATGTCCATAAGTTAGTTAGGTTTAAGTAGTTCTAAGTTCTAGGGGACTAATGACCTCAGAAGTTAAGTCCCACAGTGCTCAGAGCCATCTGAACCATCAATGCTCCGTCAGACGTACACAACACTCTCAGCTTTTAAAGTAACGGAATTCCCGGTGGCATTTAATAATCTCGTCAGACTCTGTTAATTTTTATTCTAATTGATCTATGGGCTAACACCGGGGTTTACTTCTTTTGAACATCATACTCGTCTGTTCTTTTACATGATTTTCTTCTACTCCTTTTGCTAGAACATCATTCCCGCAAATAGAAAACCTATACTTCAGACTGTAAATGGAAACGTGCGTTTGGTGGCATTGGCCGGGAGGCGCCTTACAGGGCAGGTCCGGCCGCCTTGGTGCAGGTCTTATGACATTCGACGCCATATTGGGCGACCAGCGCACTGAAGGGGGATGAAATGATGATGAAGACAACACAACACCCAGTCCCTGAGCGGAGAAAATCCCCGGCCCAGCCGGGATCGAACCCGGGCCCGTAGGACGGCAATCCGTCAAGCTGACCACTCAGCTATCGGGGCAGACACTTCAGAGTGTCACGTTTACTAAGTCTGATGCAATAAATCTCTTGATCCATATCAAACGATGAATGCACGCTCGACTTGGGGTTATCAGTGAAGACGAGTAAAGTTGCAGATTTTCGAACTAGATGGTGTAAAATGGGAAAATGGAAGATAGTAGAAAAAGGTTATTGCATTTTCATGTGCCACAATTTACCGCCGAGAATCTTAGATGCCCTTCTTTTTTGTAACAGTTTTGTAAAGACGCCAATATTCTATAAGTCCAGTCGTTTCCTCCCCTTTTCCCTGCCTCCTACCCCCTTTCACTTCTCCATTACCGTCCCCTCCCAATATCGCCGTTATGTGCCAGCAAAAATGTGTCATAAACCAATTGGAATATTTTTGATGTGACTGAAACAATTACTGAATACCTCCCAGATCGAAAACATATGACCTTCAAAACTGTATGATTCTTGAATGAAATTTTCACTCTACAGCGGAGTGTGCGTTGATATGAAACTTCCTGGCAGATTAAAACTGTGTGCCCGACCGAGACCCAAACTCGGGACCTTTGCCTTTCGCGGGCAAGTGCTCTACCAACTGAGCTACCCAAGAACGACTCTCCGGCCGTCCTCACAGCTCTAATTCCGCCATTACCTCGTCTCCTACCTTCCAAACTTCACAGAAGGTATCCTGCGAACCTTGCAGAACTAGCACTCCTGGAAGGAAGGATGTTGCGGAGACATGGCTTAACCACAGCCTGGGGGATGTTTCTAGAGTAAAATTTTCACTCTACAGCGGAGTGTGCACTGATATGATTCTTAATCACAAAAATTGTTACCTCTGTACACTATACTGTTCCTCTGTAGTTAAATTTTATTGGAATATTTGGCAGCAGCAATTCTCAATAACTACACAACCTGATGTGGTGACGCTGTGTGGCTTAGGTTGAGAAAGCACACTTTTAGCGAAGAACCTGGACAAAGCATTGTCAGTTATACTGAGATAGACACACAAGGGGGGTAAAACACATTTAAGTTTACGAAACATCTGTTTATACTTGATAAGTTTATGATTGTAGCTAATGACAGGAAAATTACAATTACTGTTGACAACAGGGTTAAGCAATCACCATTCCCATACGATCTTTGGAAAACAATTAAATGTTGTAAGGCTTCTGAATTACTCACGGTCATTTACTTGCTGTATCTTACTATCAGCCAATCTGAACGAGCACTGGATTCGTTTGTGAGACAGATATTAGTTTTCCCAGCAGTGCGAGGCCATGATTTAGATATCTGTAAAAGTGATCGACACCCGAAGGCTTCCATAGTCGCTACGAGTATTGGGATCAGTGGTAAGATTCCGTGATTCCGAATGGTCAAGGCTTCGGAGAAATTCATTTTTAAATAAATTTCCATAGTTAAACAAAAACAAACATCAAATATGCAAAATTCTAGAAGCGTATAATATGGGCTTTCCGCAACGAACACCGAAAAAAGGTAGTAAATTAAGTAAACTGATGAGAAATTTGTTAAGTAGAATCCTTAAATATAAGCAGGACGCTAGATCGTCCGTAGACTCTGTCACGTCCTCTGTTCCTTCGTATGCTGTAGAGTTATAAATCAATTCCTTCCGTTGCTGTTGCAACGTAACGAAACCTGGGACGCATTCACGATATGTTCACTCCAGTCAGTTCCAGATATTTGGGCCATACATTCTATTTCACTAATTTTTATATTGTCATTACAGTTGATTATCTGGCTGACATCCTGAATTGAAGCATGGTAAGATTCAAAAAGATAGGAACCAGATCATAGTCGTTCCCACTATTTCGATGAACACAAAAACAGGCATATGCCTTTTCATTCCGCACGGAAGATGGTACATCGCATATGCAGTGCGCACTATGGAGCAGTGTAACAGTGATAGTGAAATAATTTACCGTTTCTGCTACCCAGAAAAGACAGCCTTGATAAAACACGCCCTAGAAAACAGGCACAAGGTTCTGTTTAACGAAACAAATATTTTAAGTACGACGAACAGTTCTTTCGATAGAATAACAGAGAAACTCGTCGAAATAAAAATGTCAGAGCACTGATGTGATGCTTTGGTACATACCCTAGAAAATCCAAGAAAGCAGAGACGCAGAACTACACCTGATGCTTATGATGACGACGTGGCGACATCATCATGGGTGCCAACTAGAATAAGGACTGCGTCTTTCACCACATGACAGTCAACCACGTAATACTAACAGGAAAGAACTGTGCAAAAGACTTATGTTTTAGACGATCTGACGTGACTTCATTCCCAAGAATGTTCGTCACCGCCATAATCCAAGTCCTACTAATCATTTCCATTATTAAAAGAAATCTCACAAATTCCATTTTCTTTTTTAGTCTAATTGTCACTTATACAACAAGAATACTGTTTCACATCACCTGGAAATACGTGAAACGTTAAACAGTATTTCGCTTATTCTTTACAGATTTACTGATAATCCTAATAAATCTAGGAGCTCCTCTCATTCACTAGTCATCGTCATAAGCCATTCGGCACCCATTGCTGAAAGAACATCTCCTTTAACTCTTCCATTAATTACGTTCTTCAGCGTTTACGAACACGATAGAACGAGAGGCAGTCATCAAGTTTTAATCATCACCAGAAAAAATGAAGTTGCATAATTAATTCTTTATTTATCAGTTATCAGTGGTTTCTGTCTTATACTTACTGAAATTAAGAGTATTTTCCATCAGACGACTTCCCCTTTGACATACAAAGCACCTTCTGTAGCCATTTTGGAAATATGGTACTCATATTAATATGTTGTTGTTGTTGTGGTCTTCAGTCCTGAGACTGGTTTGATGCAGCTCTCCATGCTACTCTATCCTGTGCAAGCTTCACACTCTCCCAGTACCTACTGCAACCTACATCTTTCTGAATATACTTAGTGTATTCGTCTCTTGGTCTCCCCCTATGATTTTTACCCTCCACGCTGCCCTCCAATACTAAATTGGTGATCCCTTGATGCCTCAGAACATGTCCTACCAACCGATCCCTTCTTCTGGTCAAGTTGTGCCACAAACTTCTCTTCTCCCCAATCCTATTCAATACTTCATCATTAGTTACGTGATCTACCCATCTAATCTTCAGCATTCTTCTGTAGCACCACATTTCAAAAGCTTCTATTCTCTTCTTGTCCAAACTATTTACCGTCCATGTTTCACTTCCATACATGGCTACACTCCATACAAATACTTTCAGAAATAACTTCCTGACACTTAAATCTATACTCGATGTTAACAAATTTCTCTTCTTCAGAAACGCTTTCCTTGCCATTGCCAGTCTACATTTTATATCCTCTCTACTTCGTCCATCATCAGTTATTTTGCTCCCCAAATAGCAAAACTCCTTTACTACTTTAAGTGTCTCATTTCCTAATCTAATACCCTCAGCGTCACCCGACTTAACTCGACTACATTCCATTATCCTCGTTTTGTTTTTGTTGATGTTCATCTTATATCCTCCCTTCAAGACACCATCCATTCCGTTCAACTGCTCTTCCAAGTCCTTTGCTGTCTCTGACAGAATTACAATGTCATCGGCGAACCTCAAAGTTTTTATTTCTTCTCCATGGATTTTAATACCTACTCCAAATTTTTCTTTTGTTTCCTTTACTGCTTGCTCAATATACAGATTGAATAACATCGAGGAGAGGCTACAACCCTGTCTTACTCCCTTCCCAACCACTGCTTCCCTTTCATGCCCCTCAACTCTTATAACTGCCATTTGGTTTCTATACAAATTGTAAATAGCCTTTCGCTCCCTGTATTTTACCCCTGCCACCTTTAGAATTTGAAAGAGAGTATTCCAGTTAACATTGTCAAAAGCTTTCTCTAAGTCTACAAATGCTAGAAACGTAGGTTTGCCTTTCCTTAATCTAGCTTCTAAGATAAGCCGTAGGGTCAGTATTGCCTCACGTGTTCCAATATTTCTGCGGAATCCAAACTGATCTTCCCCGAGGTCGGCTTCTACTAGTTTTTCCATTCGTCTGTAAAGAATTCGTGTTAGTACTTTGCAGCTGTGACTTATTAAACTGATGGTTCGGTAATTTTCACATCTGTCAACACCTGCTTTCTTTGGGATTGGAATTATTATATTCTTCTTGAAGTCTGAGGGTATTTCGCCTGTTTCGTACATCTTGCTCACCAGATGGTAGAGTTTTGTCAGGACTGGCTCTCCCAAGGCCGTCAGTAGTTCCAATGGAATTTTGTCTACTCCGGGGGCCTTGTTTCGACTCAGGTCCTTCAGTGCTCTGTCAAACTGTTCACGCAGTATCGTATCTCCCATTTCATCTTCATCTACATCCTCTTCCATTTCCATATTAATATACATTATGGTATTTATAAATTAAAAACAGAATTTATTTTTTATATTTGTGTACATTTTACTTATGGCGTTTTTGTCTCTTGTTTACATTTTCTGAACTTTACGGATCTGCCCATCGTAGTTAGAGCAGTCTGACGTAGGCCTATAGAGTATCATGCTTGTACACATCATGTTTCGCCTTTTATTGACCCACTTTTATTCTTCTTCGCCTCCGTTTCGTAAACTTCACAAGAGAACTAGTACTGTAGTTTCAGATGTTTATCCACTCAGCACAATTTTTGTGTTTATTCATTTGCGTTCTGCGTGGCTTGTGAGTATTGCCAGTCTAGTGGACCCATACTTTTAAATTTTTTGTAATTACGACTCACTAACAATGCTTTCACAAGATTGGCAATACTCACAGCCTACAAACAAAACAAATGAATACATATAAACATTATGATAAGTAGATGAATACGTAAAACTACAGCACTATTTCGCTTGTGAAGTTTACGAAACTGAGGTGAAGAAAAATAAAACTCAAACGAAGCGTAAGAAAAAGGTGGCTTCATAAAAGGCGAGCGGAAACGGAAACCGTTCGTACATCCATGTCAACCTCCGCTGACAATGAAGGAAACAGCTGTGAACTTCAGAAAAATGTTAACAGGAGGCATAAACATAGTAAGTTGTACCCCAGTTTTACAATTAAGTAGTTTTTAATCCATAAATATCAAAATCTAGACATATGTGTACACCATATTTCCAGAATGACCACAAAACATGCTCTATAAAACGAAACGTATTTAGTGAAAAGTACTTTTTAACTGCAGTAACCTTAAGGTGGAAAACCGATTATAATAATTCACAAAGATAAGCTGCTGCGGCAGATGGTCTTGCAAGCAAATATATTGACTTTAGTTTGTCTACAGATGCAAGTCTCAGTTTTGGTACACACTAAAATTTCCGCATTAGAGCACCGTTGCACGTCACTGCAGGAGCTGAAACAAAAGGTGCAGCCCATTAATAAAGTCGAAACAGGTTATGCCATTTTGATCTGTACTGTGGCGCGGGGATGTTAGTGTGTGTTGCGACTACAGACATTTACCGCAAGCAAACACAAGAAAAATGTTACGTAATTTTTTTCCGAGCCGATAATTGAAAATTTATGACTGCCGCTGTTCTATCGCGGTCGTAATACTTTGGACTGCAATTTGGTTTAGTTGTTGTAGCTGGTGGCGAAGCAAAAAAAAATATACGACGGCAGTGTGTTGCACGAGGAGTGGTAGACCAGCTAGCGCAGCACAGCTGGCGAAAGCAAGGCCGGCAACAGCCGGTGGGTGGGGCGACGAAAGCGGCGACGCAACCGCAGGTAGCTTTAATAATTTTGCTGCCGCGCGGGGAACAGAGTGCGGTCAGCGGCTCGTAAAGCGCCCCGCTCCATAAATCACGGCGCCCGGGGAACACCTTTACTTTCTTGCTTCCAGGAAGCTGCGGATGATCGCGGCCTCGAGAGAAGTGAAGTGACAAGCAGGCCGTTCTAACGCTTACTGCTGCCGGCGCGCAGCTGAAAGGAGTGCAGGAATGTCGCCGGCGCGGTAATGACACAAAAACCGCGATGGTCATCAAGTCGCGTACAAGCGAACGAGTTTCGCCGCTACTACGCCGTCGGAAAACATGCTACTGTCGCCGCGCGCAGCGGGCCGCCAGGCTGACAAGTTCTGGGAAAACCGTCGACGGGCAGTTCTAGCGAGTGATTCACCGATTCCGTTTTGCTTGAAATTTACGTCTGTATAAGTACGCAGCGTACGACACTGGAGTGCACGGTTGACCCTGAACGTGACGTACTCCGCACCAACAGGAATAGAGATTCATTAGTGCTCGATTACGCCATTGTTGAAAACTCATTGGATCAGTGGATTCCGTCCACAGGCCCTGGGAAGCCCATCGGTACCGACCGACCACCGTGTCATCTTCTGCCTGTGGCATGCCATGATGTGGTATAGCGGGGTCCGCGGCCACCAGACCGCTCTCCGGGCCGTTGTGACCCGTAGCTGCTATTACTCGTCAAGTAGCTCCTCATTTGGTATCACGAGATTGCAAGGAAAAATCCTTCGCAGTACCGCGAATCGAACACAGGTCCTCCGCATGGCACTCATCCGCCTTGACCACCCAGCTACGGAGGCAATGGAGACGGGAGCAACCATAAAATATATGGGTGCAATCAGCCGAAACTATCTACAGTGAAATGACCACATAAAACTAACTGTGGTACAACAACCGAGTTAGAAAACTGTTACGGAAGCAAAGGGAACTTCACAGCAAACATAAACATAGCCAATGCCTTGCAGACAAACAAAAATTACATGAAGTGAAATGTAGTGTGAGGAGGGCTATGCGAGAGGTGTTCAATGAATTCGAAAGTAAAGTTCTATGTACTGACTTGGCAGAAAATCCTAAGAAATTTTGGTCTTATGTCAAAGCGGTAGGTAGATCAAAACAATATGTCCAGACACTCTGTGACCAAAATGGTACTGAAACAGAGGATGAGAGACTAAAGGCCGAAATACTAAATGTCTTTTTCCAAAGCTGTTTCACAGAGAAAGACTGCACTATGGTTCCTTCTCTAGATGACAAAATGGTAGATATCGAAATAGATGACAGAGGGATAGAAAAACAATCAAAATCGCTCAAAACAGGACCTGATGGGATACCAGTTCGATTTTACACAGAGTACGCGAAGAAACTTGCCCCCCTTCTTGCAGCGGTGTACCGTAGGTCTCTAGAAGAGCGTAGCGTTCCAAAAGATTGGCAAAGGGCACAGGTCATCCCCGTTTTCAAGAAGGGACGTCGAACAGATGTGCAGAACTATAGACCTATATCTCTAACGTCGATCAGCTGCAGGATTTTGGAACACGTATTGTGTTCGAGTATAATGACTTTTCTGGAGACTAGAAATCTACTCTGTAGGAATCAGCATGTGTTTCGAAAAAGACGATCGTGTGAAACCCAGCTCGCGCTATTCGTCCACGAGACTCAGAGGGCCATAGACACGGGTTCACAGGTAGATGCCGTGTCTCTTGACTTCCGCAAGACGTTCGATACAGTTCCCCACAGTCGTTTGATGAACAAAGTAACAGCATATGGACTATCAGACCAATTGTGTGATTGGATTGAAGAGTTCCTAGATAACAGAATGCAGCATGTCATTCTCAATGGAGAGAAGTCTTCCGTAGTAAGAGTGATTTCAAGTGTGCCGCAGGGGAGTGTCGTAGGACCGCTGCTATTCACAATATATATACAAATGACCTTGTGGGTAACATCAGGAGTTCACTGGGGCTTTTCGCGGATGATGCTCTAGTATATCGAGAGGTTGCAGTAATGGAAAATTGTACTGAAATGCAGGAGGATTTGCAACGAATTGGCGCATGGGGCAGGGAAAGGCAATTGAATCTCGATGTACAGAAGTGTAATCTGCTTCGAATACATAGAAAGAAAGATCCTTTATCATTTAGCTATAGTATAGCAGGTCAGCAACAGGAAGCAGTCAATTCCATAAATTATCTGGCAATAGGCATTAGGAGTGATCTAAAATGGAATGACCATATAAAATTAATCGTCGGTAAAGCAGACGCCAGACTGAGATTCATTGGAAGAATCCTAAGGAAATGAAGGAACAAAGGAAGTAGGTTACAGTACACTTGTTTGCCCACTGCTTGAATACTGCTCACCTGTGTAGGATAGATAGAGAGATAGAGAAGATCCAACGGAGAGCAGCGCGCTTCGTTACAGGATCATTTAGTAATCGCGAAAGCGTTACGGAGATGATAGACTCCAGTGGAACACTCTGCAAGCGGACGCCCAGTAGCTCGGTACGGGCTTTTGTTGAAGTTTCGAGAACATACGTTCACCGAGGAGTCAAGCAGTATATTGCTCCCTCCTACGTATATCTCGCGAAGAGACCATGAGGATAAAATCAGAGAGATTAGAGCCCACACAGAGGCATACCAACAATCCTTCTTTCCACGAACAATACGAGACTGGAATAGAAGGGAGAACCGCAGAGGTACGCAAGGTACCCTCCGCCAAACACCGTCGGGTGGCTTGCGGAGTATACATGTTAATGTAGATGTAGGACAAGCAGAAGACAGGCTGAGATTCAGTAGGAGAGTCTCGAGGAAATGTAATTCAACCGCAAAAGAACTGGGTTATGAAAACTTTGTAGGAATGACTCTTAAGTATTCCTAATAAGTCTTGGACAACTGATAGGTTGGATCAGTAGATAAGACAGAGAGGATCATCATCACATAATCGTTTAGTCTGTGAGAGAACATTACCGAGGTGCTCGACAAACTCCAGTTGCAGACGCTATAATATATCAGGTACATTTCACGGAGATGTTTGTCTTTGAAAATCAGAGAGCGTACACTCACAGAAGAGTCGACTAACATGCCACTTTCTCCCGCGTATGACTCGCAGAATGACTACGGCGAGAAAATATGATGGGCGATCAAAAAGTTTCTGTTCAAAACCCATACAGCCGACAGTCGGTATGCCAATCAAGCAAAATCGCTGTGAGTACTGAGGCGATAATACCTCCAATACACCAGACTGAGGATACCCATTCTTTAAAATACCGTGTACTGCTGCATGAAAAAGTCCGCACATCGTGATCCGACAAGAATCGTCGACCCTTCAAGGCCTATTTTAAGGGGCCGAAAGCTGACAGTCGCATAGCGAGAGATCAGTACTATAGAGCGAATGTTCGAGCGTCCCATACTTGAGCCTGCGTAACTTACGAGTTATCACATTCACGATATGGGGATGTGCGATATCACGAAGCAGCAGCAGCCCTTGGCGTTTCATTCCACAATGGTGGTTTTCGACATACGTGCTGCCCCATACACATTCTTCATTCTCTGATGGGCATCTAGGGGTGTTTCTCCTTAGCCAAGGATAGAGTAACAGCACGTTGGTCCTGTTTGGGCGCATTTGGTAATAACACGTCATAGTTTACGTTACCGCATTTACCGCACGCACGTCGGAAAAGACAAGAATTCCACACTAATGCCTTGTCTTCATTTCGACACTTACACATCCGCATCGGAGTCGCGCTATGTTACAGATACTCTACAGTAACGCCCTCAAACGAAAACTTTTTGATCGCTCCTTGTAGAAAGTTTACCGAAAACCCTTGTTTCCATACATCTTTGGCGAATGAAACAGGGAAGGGGAGAAATAAGATTCAAACTAGAAGTATCCTCTATCACACTTCAGGTCACTTGTAGAGTACAGATATAAATGTAGCTGTTATTTATCAGTCCTTTTCCTGTTTCCGTACGAATTGATTCCAAGGAAATGACCGTGTTTACGCCACAGCAGGCGCCAAAATTGCTATTATGTTGTTTTAAAGATCATTTCCTAGTGATACTTTTCCTTTTCGAGATCCGCGTCTAACATTTCTAACCATCTTCGGTTTAACGTTCAAATCAAATGGCTCTGAGCACTATGGGACAACTTCTGAGGTCATCAGTCCCTTACAACTTAGAACTACTTAAACCTAACTAACCTAAGGACATCACGCTCATCCATGTCCGAGGCAGGATTCGAACCTGCGACCGTAGCGGTCGTGCGGTTCAGACTGTAGTGTCTAGAACCGCTAGGCCACCTCGGCCGGCAGGGTTTAACGTCCAGTCAACATCGAGATCATTAGAGAGGGAGCACACGATCAGGTTGTGTCAAGGATGGAGAAGGAAATTAGCCGTGCTCTTTCAAAGGAACCATCCCGGCATTTGCCTGGAGCGATATAGGGAAATCATGGAAAACCCTTAATTTGGATGGCTGGGCCCAAGTTAGAACCGTCGTCCACCCGAATGCCGGTCCAGTGTACTAATTACTGTGCCACCTCGTTCGATCAAGGCAGTACGAGAAGCGACCGATGTACGTGATTAACATGTCGCCAATCCCTCCAGCCGTTATTGCCAGTAGATGATCGTCCACGAGTATCATAAATCCCATTTAAAATTTTATTACAGTCTTAAAAATTGTGGCAAAGACATTACTGATGACGATCTATGTACGGAAATGAGAAAATTACCCAGAGGTTGCCTTCGTCTCCAGTGCTTATGAATTGTAGTTATTAATACGTCGCGTAGTCCTACGATACTTCGGATAATATGGCAGCGAAACAGTCTGTCACGACGCAGGATCAAATACTGACCTGCCAATCCCCGTTCTTTAACTTATACCAACTTTGTAATGAAGTCTCTTAGACTTTCCCCGCTATTCGTTGTCGTCTCGTTGAGATCGAATGTTGTTCCGGTGTTCGGCGTCTTCCTAGCACGATTTTTCGACGCCTTAAATCGACGCCCTCATCAGGTGTTCCCAGCCTCAGGGAACACCCAATAAAGACAGCACGCCCAATCTCAACGAGATGTGCCACCTTTGTTTACTTCAGTAACATCGTTTTAGTTTTTTTACATGCTAAAATTTTTAAACTACTGCTGAAAGAGTTCAAAGTCATAGTAATTTGAGACTGATGGAACGCAGTATGCCTCCATGTTTGGTATCTCTCTTCTTCTTCTAAGTGGAATTTCTACTTCATGATCGAAGAATATAAAGTAAACTGGCAGCGTAGATTATTACGGGGTAAGACGTTAAAGAGGCGAACACGTACGAATACATTCGGCGCTGTCGCTGTGTAATAATCGTTCCGCCACGTGGCCTGTAATCCCCAATATTTTGTATGACATACTGCAGTTAAGGCCTGAATGAACACTCGGACAGAATTACTGGCTACTGTAAACGTCTCCCCATAATCGCTTCTGTGTGAAGGGGAATTGTCTTGTCACTGAAAAGACCACTATAAATGAACTTCTTCAAGCGCTATACTAGGGCACATTCTTTATCATTTTACCGCTACTGTGGACAAAGTTAGAAAACTATGTATGTGTCACAGTTATATCGAAGTACTTAACGTTACCGTCGTTCAATATTTCGTACCAGACAGCTTCCTGTTTTGCTCTCCTAAGAGACTTGCTTTTGAAAGTAACACTGTGTTGCTTATTTACGAGGCCTATTCGGACAATAAAGTCCGATAGGTTGTGAAACGTAAATGACGGTGAAAATCCAATGAAGCTTTGCTCACATTTGTTAAGAAGTGTCTCTAGTATACCTGTCGTTGGTTCACGTCACCTCGCTGTTTTCAGTTCTGAGCACCCAGTGAGCCCGTAAAGACGCCTAGAACAGTAGAGTTTCCCGCCAAGTACTGGCGCCCGCTGCGAGGTTTCGCCTGCTTTCATGCAACCCCACATAATGCAGATGTCATGCATTTCCTTCTTCGTGACTATTCTCAGTCGCACACTGCAGGGGTAATCAGGTCGCCCCTGCAGAGTTTTCGATGGGAAGTATTTGATAACCCACAATACAGCTCGTAACTGGCTCCCCTTAAGTTTCATCTCTGCTCATATAAACCGCTGGCTGTCAAGACAACATTTTGGTACAGAGAAAGAGCAGTGAAGTGACGGAAAGCACAGGCGGCTGCCTCCTAAGACGAGGGTACCGGTATTGAAAAGTTGGTACAACTCTATAACAAATGCCTAAATCGGAGCGATGACTATGTAGAGAAGCAGCTAGAAAGTGTAGCAATATCTTGGAAATAAATCATTTTTATTTTCACTGTGGTGTCCATTTCGCGACCTGTTAGACCTTGCATTCCGCCTATCCCCCTTATCGCTACGGTCGCAGGTTCGAATCCTGCCTCGGGCATGGATGTGTGTGATGTCCTTAGGTTAGTTAGGTTTAAGTAGTTCTAAGTTCTAGGGGACTGATGACCTCAGAAGGTAAGTCCCATAGTGCTCAGAGCCATTTGAACCATTTTATCCCCCTTATAACTGAAAGTCTTTGTTCAAACAAAGCAATGTAACAGTCCATTGTTTTCGCCCTTCTCTGACGCTCTGAGCCGATTTGCGAAAATAATCAATGCTCTATATAGCACATTATTGAACACCAGTAAATTTCTGCTTCGTGAAAGATTATTACAATCATACGATCAGTCCACAGTTTTTAGATAGTGCGTTGATGCTTGTGAGTAGAACGGAAGTTTCAGCGATGTAATTAAATACTGACCATACATCAGTGCCGTCACTACGTAAATTTGGGGGACGTTTTCTTGTAGCTGACAGTTCGAGAAATCTGTTTTTCCACGTTCACGGTAGCGTCCAAAGCGCGACGCGTCGTTGCGCCTTGGTTGTAGGCAACATAAAACTCAAGACCGAGATGTGGGCTGACAACATCGACGGGGCAGTACGATGCTGGACACACTAATCACTAATCAAGGGGAAAGTAGGGGTCATTATGAATCCTCGTCGACGAAGAGACCATTAGAGACTGAGTACGTACTTGGAATGGAGAAGGATGGGGAAGAAACTAAATCACACTTTTTTCGAAGAAACCATCACGGATTTCGCGATTAAGCGAAACTCTCGTGAATAATGTCTTTCAGAAAATTATTAAGTGGTTCTCTGCAAGTGGACTCTCACTAAATTTTGAGAAAACACAGATTATACAGTTCTGTACAGTAAATTGCTGAACATCATTGATAAATATATTTGAACATAAATCTGTTGTTAAGGTAGGACATTCAAAATTTCTGGAGGTATACATTGATGAGAAATTGAATTGGAAGAAACACATTGATGATCTGCTGAGCTTCTAGGTTTAACTACTTATGCTATTAGGGTTATTGCAAATTTTGGTGACAAACATATCAGTAAATTAGCGTACTATGGCCATTTTCATTCACTGATTCCATATAGCATCATACACTACTGGCAATTAAAATTGCTACACCAAGAAGAAATGCAGATGATAAACGTGTATTCATTGGACAAATAATTTATACTAGAACTGACATTTCACGCAATTTGGGTGCTTAGATCCTGAGAAATCAGTACCCAGAACAACCACCTCTGGCCGTAATAACGACCTTGATACACCTGGGCATTGAGTCAAACAGAGCTTGGATGGCGTGTACAGGTACAGCTGCCCATGCAGCTTCAACACGATACCACAGTTCATCAAGAGTAGTGACTGGCGTATTGTGACGAGCCAGTTGCTCGGCCACCATTGACCAGACGTTTTCAGTTGGTGAGAGATTTGGAGAATGTGGTGGCCAGGGCAGCAGTCGAACATTTTCTGTATCCATAAAGGCCCGAACAGGACCTGCAACATCCGGTCGTGCATTATCCTCCTGAAATGTGGCGTTTCGCAGGGATCGAATAAAGGGTAGAGCCACGGGTCGTAACACATCTGAAATGTAACGTCCACTGTTCAAAGTGCCGTCAACGCGAACAAGAGGTGACAGAGACGTGTCACCAATGGCACCCCATACCATCACGCCGGGTAATACACCAGTATAGCGATGACGAATACACGCTTCCAATGTGCGTTCACCCCGATGACGCCAAATACGGAAACAGAACCTGGATTCATCCGAAAAAATGACGTTTTGCCATTCGTGCACCCAGGTTCGTCGTTCAGTAGACCATCGCAGGCGCTCCTGTCTGTGATGCAGCGTCAAGGGTAACCGCAGCCCTGGTCTCCGAGCTGATAGTCCATGCTGCTGCAAACTTCGTCGAACTGTTCGTGCAGATGGTTGTTGTCTTGCAAATGTCCCCATCTGCTTATTCAGGTATCGAGACGTGGCTGCACGATCCGTTACAGCCATGCGGATAAGATGCCTGTCACCTCGACTGCTAGTAGTACGAGGCCGTTGGGATCCAGCACGGCGTTCCGTATCGCCGTCCTGAACCCACCGATTCCATATTCTGCTAACAGTCATTGGATCTCGACCAACGCGAGCAGCAATGTCGCGATACGATAAACCACAATCGCGATAGGCTACAATCCGAACTTTATCAAAGTCGGAAACGTGATGGTACACATTTCTCCTCCTTACACGAGGCATCACAACAGCGTTTCACCAGGCAACGCCGGTCAACTGCTGTTTGTGTAATAGAAATCGGTTGGAAACTTTCCTCATGTCAGCACGTTGTAGGTGTCGCCAACTGCGCCAGCCTTGTGAGAATGCTCTGAAAAGCTAATCATTTGCATATCACAACATCTTCTTCCTGTCGGTTTAATTTAGAGTCTGTAGCACGTCATCTTCCTGGTGTAGCAATTTTAATGGCCAATGGTGTATTTTGGGGTAATTCATCATTAAGAGAAAAAGTACTGATTGCACAAAAGCGTGTAATCAGAGTAATAGCTGGAGCCCACCTTGCAGACATTAATTTAAGGAACTCGGGATATTCACAGTACCTTCACTTATGGATTTGTCATTAAATAGCAAAGTGCATAGATACAACACTAGAAGAAAACTATTCTAGTTAAATCTGATTCTGGAACAGAAAGGGGTAAATAATACTGTCACAAAAATCTTTGGTCATGTACCAAATAGCATTAAAAGTCTGACAGATAGCAGACTAGCATTTAAAAACAAATTAAAATAATTTCTGAATGACAACTGCTGCTACGCAATAGATGAAGTTTTAGATATGAAGCACTAATTGTAAGAAAATATTTTGGATATGAAGTAGGAAAAACTGCTATTAAAGAAAACTTATATTAAGCTGACATGTTCCACATCATTACGGAATGTCGTGTTAATGGTCTTTGGAACAAGTATTAATGTAATGAAAATCAAAAACAAATCAGTATTTACGTAGTTATAGTCACTTTCCCTAACTCACGCAAGACAAATTGGAAAAACGTAAAACTAACTAAACCATATGTAAAATGATAAGAATTTCGTGAAACTGCTTTGTCTAAATGAAGCACACTTATTTCAAAACGCACGTAAATATTTCAGGAGTGAACCAAGCGAAAAAGGGTCAAAACTATAGAAACACTGTACATGGAAAACCGATTGCGCAATACCGAGCGCGGATGGGTGAGGATATACCTCTCCACCCAGTACATTTGTTTTTTTCCAGGGTTTGTCTTGCGCAGTGCGGTCATGCATTATCGCATTGAAGAGTAACACCTTTTCTGTTGACAATCTCTGGGCATTTTTCAGTTAAAGATTGTTTTACTCGATGCAGCTGTTCATAGTAAGTTTTCATTGAAAGTTTGTCCAGGTTTCAGCACTTCAAAATCATCAACACCGCGAATGCTCCACCAAACACACAAAAGCGCCTTTTGGTAGTAAACCTGGCTTATCTCTCCTTCGTGGCGATTCGCTCGGAGGGTGCCACTGCCTTTTGTCGTTTGGATTATCATAGAGGACCCATTTGTCGCATCCAATGACCAAGCGATCAAAAAAAAGCTTCTGTATTGTGCCGCAGCATTACGTTACATATGGTGGGTCGATTAGCTTTGTTTGTCTTTAACAATCTGCTGCAAATGTTCTTCGGTGGTCGGCTAAGATGAGTTACGAGTGTCTGACAGTTTCTCGATTGTCTGACATGGATCTCCTTCCACTTTCGTCCTTAATATGTCATCGTCTGAAATTGTTGGTCTTCCTGATCGATACGAGTCGGTAAGATCAAAAAAAAAATGGTTCAAATGGCTCTGAGCACTATGGGACTTAACATGTGAGGTCATCAGTCCCCTAGAACTTAGAACTACTTAAACCTAACTAACCTAAGGACATCACACACATCCATGCCCGAGGCAGTATTCGAACCTGCGACCGTAGCGGTCGCTCGGTTCCAGACTGTAGCGCCTAGAACTGCTTGGTCACTCCGGCCGGCGGTAAGATCAAAATTACCGAATTATAACTTAGAAAAACCATATTTTGCTTTTGCGAACCTCTAATGCACTTGGATTAGCACTTTGATTAACATCGAAAATGATTCTGGTAGTAACCGTTGAGTTTCTATCCTTGCGAAACAGAAAAAGCGTCTTCTGATTTATGGCTAGCCATTTCACTATAAGATATTTACGAGTAAAGAAGAAACCCTAACCTTAAAAATCTCTGGGGCGACTTTGAAGTAGACTAGTGAGCTCATAGCAAACGAATATCGACATACGCGGAAACATCACTTTCCGATCCTCCTAATTCTTCAGGCCACGATTTCGTTCGAATCGAAAAGCTGCCATACATTGGCAATGGAAATTTCCTGCACCACTATAATTCACACTGGGTACCTCCTGGTCGAACATCGCTGCATTGACATGACTTGGCATCAACGGCTACAGAGGCGGGGAAAAACTTTGACAACATACCGAAATTTTTGCTCGGTAAGCCGAGACACACTGCCTCGTCCACTCAAGTGCGTCGTTATGTAAAGCTTCCCCGTCCCTGGGGCCCCCACCGAACGCGGAAGACGCTGCACCAGTGACGTAAGCGCCCTCCCACCACGGTCTGACGCCTCGGAGTGCACCTTGGGGCGGACACACAGTGAGTGTTTCGACAGCGCTGTTACGATGCAGCGGCGCTGCTCGCGCCGGTCGGCCGTGTAAACACATTAAGCGGCTCCGCTCGCGACTTTCGCCGGCCGCTCCACTACCGACTCGCGTCGCCTTTCGTTGCGACGCAACGCACGTGGCTGTGCGCGCTGCCAACTCCAGCATGCCCATCTCTGCCAACTCCTAACAAGCAGCAGTAGACTGCACACCAGCGCAAAGTTTATTTCCGAGGAGAAAAGGAACTTTAGCTCGAAGCAAAAGCGGCCACAAGTCCCGCACGTGTCCACAGATCACGCAGTGCTTTCCCTCACAAAATTCTATAATATTCGGCCACACAGAAGTCAGTGATACATGTCCGTTAACATAGCTAACTGTTACAAAATCACTACCTGGATTTTAGTCTAACAAGGGGAACCCGCCACAGGTCGTTCTTTGATATTGTCGAAACTTGGCGGCGCGAAAGAACAGGGAAAAAAAAGGTACACCTAGTTTGGCTTAGGTGCTAACACTTAATAGTTTCCGAGAAAATGACGATCAGTGTTTCGACGCCTCTTTAGCAGTCCGCAGGCGCAACTTGTAAGGAAGTGAGTTGGTAGCGCAGTGGTCAAGCCCACAGTTTCCAGTTTTCGCGACCCTTCTTCGCATCCAATCTTTTCTTTTGCTTTTTTTGCCGCTTAAGTACGTGACATCAATATTTTTTGACATCCTGAAATAAAATGTAATTATTGGCATAAGTAGTCAGCATTTCAAACATTATTTAAAATACATTTAATCATCGCGACTGGCATGGATTAACATTTTCCAAAAAACTTATTTTAACAGTTTTTGTTTGCTTCTGGAAAGGTAGTGGCAACAGCCACAAAATCTGGACTGCTCTCCAAAGAAACTTATCGTTAGTTTTTGGACAAAGTTTTGCGGCCTTACGTAAAGACTGGCCCGTTTCTACAGGGTGTTACAAAAAGGTACGGCCAAACTTTCAGGAAACATTCCTCACACACAAAGAAAGAAAATATGTTACCTGTACATGTGTCTGGAAACGCTTACTTTCCATGTTAGAGCTCATTTTATTACTTCTCTTCAAATCACATTAATCATGGAATGGAAACACGCAGCAATAGAACGTACCAGTGTGACTTCAAACACTTTGTTACAGGAAATGTTCAAAATGTCCTCCATTAGCGAGGATACATGCATCCACTCTCTGTCGCATGGAATCCCTGATGCGCTGATGCAGCCCTGGAGAATGGCGTATTGTATCACTGCCGTCCACAATACGAGCACGAAGAGTCTCTACATTTGGTACCGTGGTTGCGTAGACAAGAGCTTTCAAATACCCCCATAAATGAAAGTCAAGAGGGTTGAGGTCAGGAGAGCGTGGAGGCCATGGAATTGGTCCGCCTCTACTAATCCATCGGTCACCGAATCTGTTGTTGAGAAACGTACGAACACTTCGACGGAAATGTGCAGGAACTCCATCGTGCATGAACCACATGTTGTGTCGTACTTGTAAAGGCACATGTTCTAGCAGCACCGAAGTCAACATTACCTTCCTTCAATTGGGCCAACTGGCGGTGAATCGAGGAAGTACAGTACATACCGACGAAACTGAAATGAGCTCTAACATGGAAATTAAGCGTTTCCGGACACATGTCCACATAACATCTTTTCTTTATTTGTGTGTGAGGAATGTTTCCTGAAAGTTTGGCCGTACCTTTTTGTAACACCATGTATACATTATTGACTTGTACGGCGCGCAAAGCGATCCTTTCTTATATGACAGACTGTTTGTCAATAACAAAGGAGTACTGATGTGCTCATTAAAAGTAGTTCCACCAAAGTGTATGCCTTCATGCCAACCCTGCAACGTATACTTAAAGTGACAAGTGCAAAATTACACTAGCCGGATACAGTAGTGCTCTGTTTTATAGCACAGTGAAGGGTAATCACAAGTAGAAGCGATGCAATTAAAATACACGCCCTGATCCACAATCAGCTGGAGGCTCCAGCTATCGACCACATGTTTCGATATGCGTAATTTGCCGCGACATTATCGCCAGGTCGAGTGGTATTTAGCCGCTTTAACGTGGGTGTTTAACTAATTATATTCACACAAAAAAATGTGTCTATGACATATGCACCTTCGCACGTTGCTCGTGGTGCTCTTGTTCTAAAGTTTCAAACGTTTTTGTGATACATTTCTCCGTGGGGTATGCTCTGGTTCCCTTGAAGCAAGAAAGAAAAAAATCAGTGGAAAAAAGGAAATGCTAGATTTTATATCTTTTTAAATTTCAATTGTTGCTAATTATATAAGATTTGTGATAATCAAATTTGTTTTATTCCTAGATTACTAAACGCTCGTAAAATTTAAGTTTTCAATAGGTTATGACATAGGTCATTTTGTACTTAATTTTTTGTATAGCATACCATTGCACATCGAATAACAGGAACTAACTAACGCATAGACTATGACTTTCTTTGAATAAATTTTCGAGTAGTACAATTTAACAGCACTGTAACATATTCCCCGCCGTTAGTGTTTTGGGGTTAATAAGATTTCTTTTGTCAATAATTCTCTTGTATTTCACGATGTGAAAATAAATGTTGAAGTCACGTACTTCCGCAACAACAAAAGAATAAACAAACGTAGGAGTCGGTTTGAACACGTTTCGAAATTTCGAAACCGTGCTCTTAGCCACTGCGCTAACAACTCACTTCCTTACACGTTGCACGAGTGGACTGATGAAGAGGCGTCCAAACTTTGACCTTCATTTTCTAAGAAACTAATAAGTTTGGCACCAAAGCCAAACTGAGTGTCCCTTTATTTTCAGTCCTCTCTCACTCTGCCTAGTTTCAACTGCATCATACAGCGACTTATGTTAGATTCCCATTGTAAGATCACAGAATACAATATTAGTCACGCCCTCCAAAGAGCACAGTGGTCACTTTGATGGCTGCAAATGTTGTATCTCTTATATGTAACTCGACTGGAGAGGGGGAGAAAGGAACGGAAATGGACGGGATCACTACTGTCAAGTGTATCGAGACATTACGCGGAATCAGCGGCGAGTAGTGAAAATGTGTACTAGAGCGGGATTCGAACCCGGGATCCTCTGCTTACTACGCAGGTGCGCTAATCACTGCGCCAAGTGGGATACAGTGTCATCACACCTTTCTGCAGTCTGTGTCCATTTCCTCCATTTCCGTTTTCTGCGATTCCCACAGGAGGTCGGATGTATTTGTACACCTGCACTGAAGAAGGTGGATCCATTGCCCAGCTAGGCGAATCAGGTTACATAAATGACTGGTGTATGGTCTTTCATACATAATTTGATTTGTCTAGGTGGGCAATGGATCCACCTTCTTCAGTGCAGGTGTACAAATACGTCCCACTTCCTGTGGGAATCTCAGAGAGCGAATATGGAGGAAATTTGGAAATTTGTATAGGCTTACACACTACTCAGTCCAACTTGAACTAACCTACGAGAAGGACAACACACACATCTGTCCAGCCGCGTGGGATTAGCAGAGCGGTCTAAGGCGCTGCAGTCATGGACTGTGCGGCTGATCCCGGCGGAGGTTCGAGTCCTCCCACGGGCATAGGTGTGTGTGTTTGTCCTTAGGATAATTTAGGTTAGTAGTGTGTAAGCTTAGGGAGTGATGACCTTAGCAGTTAAGTCCCATAAGATTTCACACACATTCCATTCATGCCCGAGTGAGGTCTCGAACCTCCAACGGGGGAGAGCCGCGCGAACCGCGGCAGGGCGCCGGGCGCCATGGAGGAAATGGACAGAAACTGCGCATAGGTGGCTCTCGATGGAAGCGTGGATCGACCTTGAGGCGTGCCGAGACATTCCACGCAGTTAAGATGGTACTGTGTCCCCGATGGCGCCGTGGGTAACGCACCTGCCTAATACGCAAGAAATCCCGGGTTCGAATCCTGGTCCGGTACACATTTTCACTCGTAGCCACTGATTCCACGTAATGTCCCGATGCAACTGACAGTAGTCAGACTCTAGCTTTTATTTCCTTTCTTCCCCTCTCCACCTTCAATTTGCATATAACGTATGACAGCTGTGGATTCTGCGTGATGTCTGTTCTTTCGGACACGTCCGAAAGAACAGACACCACGCATTCACATAAAATGTTGTATCTCTGCTACAGGGTGGCCATGTGGCCTTACAGTGCTGACATAAACCATGGAAGTGAAGCAATGTGTATGTGCCAGTCGTGGTATGGAAGGAGCGCAGTGAGATGAACCGACTGGAGACGCGACAGAATGGCCTTGGCGTCCGGTCGTGTCCATCACCACGCCGTAAACGAAGCTGCCCGAATTTGTTTGTATAGCGACGTGGTCTATCCAGCGTGTCTACAATGAATGGGTTGCCATTTGCAGCCATGTAACACAGCGTAAGAAAAGTAGTCGTAAAAATATCCTAACGGACAGGCAACCAAGACTCGTGTCACGGCGTTTCAATGTCAGTCGGTTTCAAACCGGGCACGAATTGCTGTTGTATGTGTAAGCAAACCCGTGGCAAACAATATCCTAGCAGCTAACAATGCGAAGGGAACTGCGCTTTTTGTCACACGAGCTGGCTTGGGTAGAATATCCTGGCCAACTGTTCTCTCTCATTTTCAAGATAATAACTTCAGTTATGCTGAAGCCCAGCATTTACATTAGTTATATGATGTTCACGACCAAGATCTTCAAATTAGTTGGGGCTACATCGAGTTGGATCGAATGGAATATATTCCAACAATGTGGCGAGTAGTCTGCATGTAGAGGAAAAACAGTACACTTCGGTATATGTAAGCGCAGATCCAGCAGACTCAAGCCCATTCCCAATCGTTGACTATGCACGTTCACAAGTTGGTTGCAAATCTGTATTGATGGTTCTTCGCAACTGTAGAAAGAGGATTATCAAAGGTTCACACGTAGCTCTTGGGACAACTGAGCATTCCGCCCATGGGAAAGCAGGTTTTCCCATGCATAGTACATACGCGGGAAACTGAGGCTTGACCATTTAGAACTGCAGCAACAATTGGCCCAATACGCCGTGAGATCCGATGTCAGCAGGAGCTAAGGCCTGCACTTTCTGTAGCAGGTAGGGGTTTAGCTATTTTTTCTCCCATTAATTTGAACATGGCATGGGACATAACATCAATTACATTTGCAACTGATCGAGTGCTCATTGATGACTTCTCATCAGCATGAGCAAGCACTGCCTCTTCCAAGTTGGAAGGCTATACAGTTAGTAGTTCTTCTAGATCGTTTTGTTGTAGTACCACTCGTCCTGTGGCCTTGGAAATATGGTGTGTTTCGGAAGTCGTCTTAACTGTTTATTTCGGCCTATAAGACCTATCAGTATTTCTACAGTTTCCTTTTGGTTGTCTGTAGACGAAAAACTTGTACTGTAAATCCGCATATGGATACAGCGCTATTTTGTTACGGTTGGTACATTTCATCTTGTAAGCAGAGACTTCGTATCAGGACTAAACATGTCAGCATACGTCTCACTCCTTCTTCAGTGCACCTTTCACATTGTACGCCTACACGTTGATCGAGTTTGCCTACCCTGAAATTGCGACAGAAAATACCGATCCTGTCATTAATATTAGATTAGACTCCGTTTTTAATCACGTTCGATGTTAAGTGAGTACGTTTAAAACAAACACACAAGTACTCTCGATCAATAGAGAGACAGCTGTTAGACAATAAAGCGTCATCGTTTCACTGGAAAATGTTAATAAACATCTATTTCAAAGCAGTTTATCTGAAAGGGTCGTAAAGAAATGAATGTATGCTTATGAAATAGTAAAACCTGAGTTCTCTTGTATAAATGCGTGTGTTGTGCGGTACACTGGCCTATTTGTCCGGGTCCATGCTACTGTTCCGTCCTGCCACGTAGTCCACCAAGGTCACAATGGGATGCAGGAAAACTGACACGATGTTCATACAGCGACAACTTCTCATCTCTCGCCGTGAGAAAGGTCGCAGTCAAATAGATATTGCTAGTTTGCTACATATACCCAGAAGTCGAATGCAGATGTTAAAAGATGATCTGAGAAGAAAGGTCGCGTAGAATGTGTCCCCCTCAACGGGCGGACGCTGGGAGCTTAATGAAAGAGAGAGAAAATTAATCATAAGAAACAATAAGAGTAATCCGCTACTAAGTGTATCTCGAATAGCAATCCAGCTGCTCCATTATGTGCTAAGCAACCAAGTGAATCGACTGTCCGGGGAATTATCAGAGAGAATGGATACAACAGAAAAATGACAAGTAAAAAGCTTCACGTGCACGAAGTGAAACCGGACAAAAGGCCCCATTTCGTAAGGCTCAACGTTAATGTAGAGTTAGAACTATGTTTCCCAGTCACTGATAACAATGTCTCTTCAAAACGGAAACGGTCGCTTGATGCTAAAAGGAAAAAAAAATTATCTAACGAAGTTAGCCCTTCTTATTCAGTCACAGACATCGACATGCGACGTAATCTCGCATTGGATATGGAAGTTCCATGACTTGGTGAAATCTCCGTAATTAGAATAATTGAAGGGAGTACGTAACCGTCCACTGAAATCTCGTGACGATGACGACGGTGTAAGTCGTCAAAAATTCGAAACTGAATACAAAACTGCGCCCCGAGAACGCTGTGAAGCATTTATTCAACCCCAAAGCAAATTTTGCGCAAGAAACATAGAGCGTTTGAAACGTGTTATACAGTAGAACTGATATCCCAGGAAGTATTGAGTTCCAGTATTATTCCTGTAACCAAAAATAGCTATGTTTTTCCCGGCTATTAAAGACACTATAATGTGCTGTGATCCATTATTATAGATAACACTGTCTTATTCTGTTAAGAAATTATATGCCCTAGTTCACACTTATTGAGAGAATGCATTTGTCATTTATCGAAATTTCTTTTGTTTATTTCTGGGGCAGCGGGGAGTATTTCTTTACTGCACCCGTAGGAATACGGCGTACCATCTCTGTACGCTCCTGACATCTAGTGGTAGTTTGTTGCATCAGTTGTATATTCCGTTCGACGTGAAATAAAGCTCTTAATTGCGGTGAAATGTCTCTTCTACACTCCTGGAAATTGAAATAACAACACCGTGAATTCATTGTCCCAGGAAGGGGAAATTTTATTGACACATTCCTGGGGTCAGATACATCACATGATCACACTGACAGAACCACAGGCACATAGACACAGGCAACAGAGCATGCACAATGTCGGCACTAGTACAGTGTATATCCACCTTTCGCAGCAATGCTGGATGCTATTCTCCCATGGAGACGATCGTAGAGATGCTGGATGTAGTCCTGTGGAACGGCTTGCCATGCCATTTCCACCTGGCGCCTCAGTTGGACCAGCGTTCGTGCTGGACGTGCAGACCGCGTGAGACGACGCTTCATCCAGTCCCAAACATGCTCGATGGGGGACAGATCCGGAGATCTTTCTGGCCAGGGTAGTTGACTTACACCTTCTAGAGCACGTTGGGTGGCACGGGATACATGCGGACGTGCATTGTCCTGTTGGAACAGCAAGTTCCCTTGCCGGTCTAGGAATGGTAGAACGATGGGTTCGATGACGGTTTGGATGTACCGTGCACTACTCAGTGTCCCCTCGACGATCACCAGTGGTGTACGGCCAGTGTAGGAGATCGCTCCCCACACCATGATGCCGAGTGTTGGCCCTGTGTGCCTCGGTCGTATGCAGTCCTGATTGTGGCGCTCACCTGCACGGCGCCAAACACGCATACGACCATCATTGGCACCAAGGCAGAAGCGACTCTCATCGCTGAAGACGACACGTCTCCATTCGTCCCTCCATTCACGCCTGTCGCGACACCACTGGAGGCGGGCTGCACGATGTTGGGGCGTGAGCGGAAGACGGCCTAACGGTGTGCGGGACCGTAGCCCAGCTTCATGGAGACGGTTGCGAATGGTCCTCGCCGATACCCCAGGAGCAACAGTGTCCCTAATTTGCTGGGAAGTGGCGGTGCGGTCCCCTACGGCACTGCGTAGGATCCTACGGTCTTGGCGTGCATCCGTGCGTCGCTGCGGTCCGGTCCCAGGTCGACCGGCACGTGCACCTTCCGCCGACCACTGGCGACAACATCGATGTACTGTGAAGACCTCACGCCCCACGTGTTGAGCAGTTCGGCGGTACGTCCACCCGGCCTCCCGCATGCCCACAATACGCCCTCGCTCAAAGTCCGTCAACTGCACATACGGTTCACGTCCACGCTGTCGCGGGATGCTACCAGTGTTAAAGACTGCGATGGAGCTCCGTATGCCACGGCAAACTGGCTGACACTGACGGCGGCGGTGCACAAATGCTGCGCAGCTAGCGCCATTCGACGGCCAACACCGCGGTTCCTGGTGTGTCCGCTGTGCCGTGCGTGTGATCATTGCTTGTACAGCCCTCTCGCAGTGTCCGGAGCAAGTATGGTGGGTCTGACACACCGGTGTCAATGTGTTCTTTTTTCCATTTCCAGGAGTGTATTTTTCAGGGGCCGCGGAAAGAAAATATATCACCACGTGTTGTTTTAATGACTAGTGGAAAGTATGCTTACCACCAAATTAATTTTCTCATGAAACATGGGGACGTATGTTTAGTACAAACATTAATATTTCTTTTCGTGGACTACGGGTGGCATATTTACAACTTAATTGTTTTATTGTGTTATGGAAATACGTCTCACCACCTCTGTATGTACCTGACATTTTGTGGTACCACGTCTATAAAAACTGCTACGTCAATCAGTTCTTATTTTCGAGCGGTCGCTACTGTTGTTACTTGTGAAGTCGGGAGGCATTGCTTCGTTTCTGCAGTATATGTTATTGTTGAGCTGCTACACATTGATATACAGGTGGGAACGAAGAGAAACGCCAAATTTTCAAGTCTGGCGCTTAGCGAGTGGTCTTCTACATCTACATCTACATCCATACTCCGCAAGACACCTGACGATGTGTGGCGGAGGGTACCTTGAGTACCTCTATCGGCTCTCCCTTCTATTCCAGTCTCGTATTGTTCGTAGAAAAAAAGATTGTCGGTATGCCTCTAAGTGGGCTCTAATGTCTCTGATTTTATCCTCATGGTCTGTTCGCGAGATATACAAAGGAGGGAGCAATATACTGCTTGACTCCTCGGTGAACGTATGTTCTCGAAACCTCAACAAAAGCCCGTACCGAGCTACTGAGCGTCTCTCCTGCAAAGTCTTCCGCTGGAGTTTATCTGTCATCTCCGTAACGCTTTCGTGATTACTAAATGATCCTGTAACGAAGCGCGCTGCTCTCCGTTGGATCTTCTCTATCTCTTCTATCAACCCCATCTGGTACGGATGCCACACTGGTGAGCAGTATTCAAGCAGTGGGCGAGCAAGTATACTTTAACCTACTTCCTTTGTTTCCGGATTGCATTTCCTTCGGATTCTTCCAATGAATCTCAAGTGTGGCATCTGCTTTACCGACGGTCAACTTTATATGATCATTCCATTTTAAATCACTCGTGATGCCTACTCCCATCTACAGCTGTTTAGTTTGCGTAATCAATGAAATTTTTAAGTGTGTGTGATGTCAATCCAAAATAGCTCACTAACAATAGCTGTGTAAGGAATACATACCACTGTAGACTGTGGTCCTGAATCATAAAAATAAAATTATCAAAAAATTAAATACTGTCACAATTCTAACATGACACAACGTCGCTACGAGAAACTAAACACGTAGGACTAGAAATAGTGAAATGACCGAATATTAATGGCAGCCGCAGTAATAATATTGATTTTTTCAAGTCACGATCATTAATACGTTTTCATAGTTCACTGGCAGAGTTATCATACAACACGTATGGCTCTGCAGCTTTCGACTCAATTATTTCAGACCAGATTTCAAACTGACAAGGAGACGGCACGTCCGTGGGGTCTGGGATTTGTCCACAATTTTGTGTGGTGAAAGAGGACCCCTAACACCTCACGTGGTTAAAATATTAGGACGCACTACTCGGAAAACCCCAAGAAAAATCGATCCAAAGTTTCTTAGGTGCCGTATGAGTATAAAATGTTAGTTCATTGCCGAGTCGCCGTTTGGCATCTCGGGTTCGATTCCTCCTCCCGCACATTTTTTTTTTCTTCTGTTGCTTGCAAAATTACAGCGCATTGTTACAGGAGAATCGTGAAATTAATTCCCGGGAAGATTGTATAAAAATTCATTCTATAATTCACCATCAATTATCGTCACTAATATTCCGAGACATGATTAAATATTCCTGGTTTGCCTCAAAATTATGAGAAACTCAAAACATTTTCGTAAATGTTAATGGGGCATGTTTTTGTACAGATTTATTCCAAACGCCCTGTGATTGTAAAAAATCCGCTTTCATATGTTGCGCAAGATGTCGCAAAAACTATTGCTTTGTTTGTTTTTACGATAATTACCACTGCGGTTCTGGTTTATAATTATTATATGCATAAAAATTGAATGTTTCTCAATCGACTTTGCTATTATGATTAAAAACCCAATGTTTCTCCTCATATACTTTAGAATGAAAAATGGGAAACTCACCGCCATGAATTGTGTTGTTGAACAAAAAGAAAATAATTTTTATTCAATAATGTAACTAATTTGTTAAGGGTAATGTAGGTTTGGGAAACTTTCTGAATAATTGGTGAAATAACAAAAGAAAATGAAACAGAAGAAGAAAAGGTGCCAGAGGAGGAACCGAACCCGAGACCTCTGGCACAAGAGTCCGAGCCCTAAACATCTTTTTTTTTCATTTTGTTCGTTATTGATCGTTGTGTTTGGTCGTTGCGGACGTTGCAAGACATCCTGTCCAAGTTCGGTGGTTGATCCTTCCACTCAGTTTTTTGCTACAGAGGCCAACCGGCTTTCTGACCGAACACGCTGAGCTACCGTGCCGGCAACTAGGCCAGACGGAGCCTCGGCATTTCACTAACATCTTATACTCATACGGGACCTAAGAAACTTTGGATCGATTTTTCCCAGGATTTTCCGGGTAGTGCGTCCTAATATTTTAACCACGTGAGGTGTTAGGGGTCCTCCTTCACCACACAAAATTTCGGACAAATCCCCGACCCCACCGTCGTGCCGTCTCCTTTCGAGTCGTTTGTCCCTCTCGACGTTCCTTGAAAGTCTGTATCGCCGCCGCAGAGGTACACTGTACAGCCAGCATCGCAGTAAGCCAGCAGTGCGTTTAGCTGTGAGGCCCACGGGGCCAAGCGACTGCGCGCACATTCTCCGGCTAGCGTCCGTACGGGTTTGCCCGCCGCGCCGCGGCTGCCGCGTGCATTCCATCGCGGGCCGCTCAGGCTCGGGCTAATGTAAGCCTAGCCGGGCAGCGCAGCGCAGCCCCACGTTTAACGTCCCACATAGCGCCGGCCGCTGGCATTCTGCAGCCCGTTATGCGCGCCGCGCGCTTCTTCGCCCTCGGGTTGTCTTTGCTATTCGCGAAGGCGCCACTGCAGTGTCACTCGAAGACTACAACTACCGGGTGGTTGTAATTAAAGTGCACCTACCTACCAAGTTCCTGTGCCGGCTGTAACTATCTTATGGCAGCGAAATGTGGCAGGTATGCTGGAACCGTTTCACACTGGAAAAAAAATTAGTTCGAATTTTGGCCACCAGGTGCAAATCTGGCGCTGTACAGCAATTCGTCGACGTCTCCGATGCTCGTATTGATCAAATTATGTAAGCAGCGGTTAATAATAAAATCAACATTATGACTTCCTCACATATTTCACGTTTTCTGTACACGTCCCGTTCCTAATCCATTACATATGGAAACATTTCTGTACGGCCTATTTGTACTCACGGGGCCAGATTTGCACCTGGTGGCCGAAATTGGAACTAATTATTTTCCAGCGTAAATCGGTTCCATATTAACGAATTAGAATATCTACGAAGTTTCGCTGCCATAGGATAGTTGCAGCTCACAATGGGCCTCTCTGAGTAGCTGCACTTTAATTACAACCACCCAGTACTTTCATTTGTCACTCGCAAATACACTATCTGAACGAACGTATCCAGACATCTATTAACGGCCATTAACACGGCGGAAACGGAACTCTGAAATAGAGTTAGTGAGAATAGCATGTGACACACTAGTTCACAGTTCGAACGTTAATTCGAGACTAGCAAACAAGCACACTAAGGAAAGATCGGAAATCACTGACGTGACTATACAGCAGCAACACCAAGCCATTTTAACTGAAAATTCGGGCGGGGCTGTTTTGGCACCTGTGCACGGGGTAAATTGAAATAGGGTCACATTTCGTTACGTGCGTGTTGAAAGAATTGAACTCTTTGAGCTCAGATTTAATAATCAATCACTGTTGTTTCTTTGGCATCATATAATTGTTAGTCCTATGCAGTTTCCTAGTGCAGAAATATGCTGCTGCGTCCTCACGGGAAGTTTAATAGATTCCTAGCACTGGATGATAACCTCGTGGAACACACAGAAAGCATTGTGTACAGTGAAGTCTATAGTACATTAAAACCGAATACCAGAGTAATATTGTACGGCATCCGTATTAGTGTAGAAATAAACAAAAAAATGGTTCAAATGGCTCTGAGCACTGTGGGACTTAACATCTGAGGTCGTCAGTCCCCTAGAGCTGAGAACTACTTAAACTTAACAAACCTAAGGACAGCACACATATCAATGCCCGAGGGAGGATTCGAAACTGCGACCGTAGCAGTCGCACGGTTCCAGACTGAAGCGCCTAGAAACCGCTCGGCCACACCGACCAGCTTAGAAATAATCAACTTTTTATGCACGCAGCAATATGATTGCTGCTTGAACGAGTATTATTAATTATTATTTAAAGAGGGTAACACAATTACTTATTTTAAGGAACTGGGGTATAGTTTTGTCTCATTCAAACGTCCGAACAGTTATCGTATATAGCACTAGCACGCTTTTGAGTCTTCAAGACGTTTCGACACTTTCTAGATCACAATTTGGTCTCGAAATCCTATAGTCAGAGACTATCACCTACGTAACCTATGTTGTTACGGTGAAAAACGCTTACAGTTACCCGGGCTGCAAACCTCTGTTAAAGTCTTAGCGTAGTGACACAGCCAATATACGAGAGAAAACTAGCCTTCTGTAGAATACAAAATAAAGACTAGGGCCCCCAATAGATCCAAAGAGAAGACTCTATTCATAAGGCGACAACTTCCGCTCGTGCGCGTCGATCCATTTGCATCCAGACGCTCCCAACTTTCTTTGCACTCATCCTACTAACAGCCTTGCTGGAACTTCCTACGCCAATTCCAACAGCGTAGTGATTACTGCATTCCGCGATCACGCCAAGGGAGTGAGAAAGTGCATCGCCTGTGTGGGCTGAACTTCGATGCAGAAATTTGACTGAAGTTGGTTTCCCGACTCTTTCGGGGACTTGCAGTTTCCACATCGATTTCTTGTGTCTCTGACGGCCGTAGCACGTTGATACCTAGTTAAAATACTCTTGCACATAGATTTGTTCTCAGAACCAACGTCGTAGGACAAGTGAGGTACTACTATACATACACTCCTGGAAATTGAAATAAGAACACCGTGAATTCATTGTCCCAGGAAGGGGAAACTTTATTGACACATTCCTGGGGTCAGATACATCACATGATCACACTGACAGAACCACAGGCACATAGACACAGGCAACAGAGCATGCACAATGTCGGCACTAGTACAGTGTATATCCACCTTTCGCAGCAATGCAGGCTGCTATTCTCCCATGGAGACGATCGTAGAGATGCTGGATGTAGTCCTGTGGAACGGCTTGCCATGCCATTTCCACCTGGCGCCTCAGTTGGACCAGCGTTCGTGCTGGACGTGCAGACCGCGTGAGACGACGCTTCATCCAGTCCCAAACATGCTCAATGGGGAACAGATCCGGAGATCTTGCTGGCCAGGGTAGTTGACTTGCACCTTCTAGAGCACGTTGGGTGGCACGGGATACATGCGGACGTGCATTGTCCTGTTGGAACAGCAAGTTCCCTTGCCGGTCTAGGAATGGTAGAACAATGGGTTCGATGACGGTTTGGATGTACCGTGCACTATTCAGTGTCCCCTCGACGATCACCAGTGGTGTACGGCCAGTGTAGGAGATCGCTCCCCACACCATGATGCCGGGTGTTGGCCCTGTGTGCCTCGGTCGTATGCAGTCCTGATTGTGGCGCTCACCTGCACGGCGCCAAACACGCATACGACCATCACTGGCACCAAGGCAGAAGCAACTCTCATCGCTGAAGACGACACGTCTCCATTCGTCCCTCCATTCACGCCTGTCGCGACACCACTGGAGGCGGGCTGCACGATGTTGGGGCGTGAGCGGAAGACGGCCTAACGGTGTGCGGGACCGTAGCCCAGCTTCATGGAGACGGTTGCGAATGGTCCTCGCCGATACCCCAGGAGCAACAGTGTCCCTAATTTGCTGGGAAGTGGCGGTGCGGTTCCCTACGGCACTGCGTAGGATCCTACGGTCTTGGCGTGCATCCGTGCGTCGCTGCGGTCCGGTCCCAGGTCGACGGGCACGTGCACCTTCCGCCGACCACTGGCGACAACATCGATGTACTATGGAGACCTCACGCCCCACGTGTTGAGCAATTCGGCGGTACGTCCACCCGGCCTCCCGCATGCCCACTATACGCCCTCGCTCAAAGTCCGTCAACTGCACATACGGTTCACGTCCACGCTGTCGCGGCATGCCACCAGTGTTAAAGACTGCGATGGAGCTCCGTATGCCACGGCAAACTGGCTGACACTGACGGCGGCGGTGCACAAATGCTGCGCAGCTAGCGCCATTCGACGGCCAACACCGCGGTTCCTGGTGTGTCCGCTGTGCCGTGCGTGTGATCATTGCTTGTACAGCCCTCTCGCAGTGTCCGGAGCAAGTATGGTGGATCTGACACACCGGTGTCAATGTGTTCTTTTTTCCATTTCCAGGAGTGTAGTGTTGTTCTCAGATACAACGCCGCTGAACGATCTGCGATTGTCACATATATGACTTTCATCGTCAGTTTAACCAGCTCTTACAACCAACACACGATTCTGTTCCGATTCTGCACATAAACGTTTAACAGTATTACGTTTATCCTACGAATTATTATCTATTATTTTGAAATATAGTTAATCTTATTTTTCTTACGTTCAAGGTAAATGCATCTCTTCCGCCTCGACTGTGGTAATGAAACCAACCTTTACCTACGTTTCAGCCCAAATAATTGAGCCTTCTTCAGAAGTGAGCTCTTGAGGCCCATCGCACGGCGTCCAAGGAGACGAGGCGCACGCCAGAGCTTATGTCTTGGTGTTGACTTAGTACTTATGTACAGCATTTTTAAAATGTGACTACCCCTGTTCTGGCTGTTTTTTTATTTCTAGGCCATGCCCTCTTAGACAAATTATAGATTCAGGCATATCTTCTAAAGAAGGCTCAATTATTTCGGCTGAAGCCTAGGTAAAGGTTGGTTTCACTACCGCAATCGAGGCTGATAGTTTCTTATATATTCCAGTCATCGCCGGCCGTTGTGACCGAGCGGTTCTAGGCGCTTCAGTCTGGAACCGCGCGACCGCTATTGTCGCAGTTTCGAATCCTGCCTTGGGCATGGATGTGTGTGATGTCCTTAGGTTAGTTAGGTTTAAGTAGTTCTAAATTCTAGGAGACTGATGACCTCAGATCTTAAGTCCCATAGTGCTCTGCTCAGAACCATTTGAACCTTCTTTTTTTTTGTCTTGTATCTTCCTACAGTCACTCAATTTCTACACCTTACCGTACGTCACAGCATCATCAGTAAACAACCGCAGATTGCTGCCCACCCTCTCTGTCCAATCACTTATATACGAGGGTCACTCCAAAAGAAATGCACAGTATTTTTGTAAAAATACAGTTTTCATTCTGCATGTGTGGACGTTTAACAGTGTGTAGATACATCCCTCCCGCTTGTTTCCTAACTTAGTTCAACCTGTTCCCGTGAGTGGCCCCGTCACAGCATATTTTCAAGATGGCTGCTACACTTGATGTTCGTCAGAAGCAACGTGCTGTCATAGAATTCTTGTGCTGTGAAAACGAGACAGTGGGAAACATCCACAATAGGTTGAGAAAGGTGTACGGAGATGCTGGTGTCGATCGCAGTACAGTTAGTCGGTGGGCAAGCAGATTACGTGATGAAAGCGGGCACGGCAATATTGAGGATTGTCCTCGCAGCGGCAGGCCTCGTGCTGCACACACTCTAGACAATGTGCAGAGAGTTAACGAATTGGTGACTGCTGACAGACGCATCACTGTGAACGAACTGTCACGCTACTTTGGGATAGGGGAAGGAAGTGTTTGCAGAATACTGAAAGTGTTGGCGTTAAAAAAGGTTTGTGCCAGGTGGGTTCCCAGGATGTTGACAGTGGCTCACAGAGAAACAAGAAAAACGGTACGCAGTGAACTTTTGGAACAGTACGAGAATGGTGGAGATGAATTTCTTGGAAGAATTGTGACAGGTGATGAAACATGGCTCCATCATTTTCCACCAGAGACGAAGAGGCAATCAATGGAATGGCATCATGCAAATTCACCCAAGAAAAAAAAATTCAGAAACACACCTTGTGCTGGAAATGTTATGGCTACGGTGTTTTTCGATTCCGAAGGACTCTTGCTTGTGGACATCATGCCAAGTGGAACCACCGTAAATTCTGATGCATATGTGACCATTCTGAAGTAACTTCAAGCTCGACTGAGTCGTGTTCGACCACATCGGCAAAAGCAGGATGTTTTACTGTTGCACGACAATGCATGGCCAGATGTCAACAAAAAACCATGGAAGCCATCACAAAACTCAGATGGACAACACTGAAGCACCCACGTTAGATTCCTGACCTGGCTCCATGTGACTATCATCTCTTTGGGAAGGGAAACTGAAAGACTCTCTTCGTGGAACAAGGTTTGAAGATGATGACTGCCTTGTGCATGCTGCCAAACTGTGGCTCCAACAGGTTGGTCCAGAATTTTGCTGTGCGGGTATACAGGCGCTGGTTCCAAGATGGCGTAAGGCAGTTGAGAGGGATGGAAATTATATGGAGAAATGAAAATATTGTTCCTAAAGGATGTATCTACACATTGTAAAACTTTCAAACATGTAGAATAAAAGATGGATTTAAAAAAAATAGTGTGCATTGCTTTTGGAGTGACCCTCGTATATAGAGAACAATAGGGGTCCTCTCGTACTTCCCTGAGGCAAGAACGAAGCTTAACTCCGAAACGCGGTAATTTTTGGGGCGCGACTGGCAGAATCAGAGTGCCGGTGCACATGAGAGGGAATCGTTGGCTGTGCGGCGGAGATGCGTGGTGGTGACTCGTTAAGCGGGTTCCGCTCGGCGCCGTACGTGGAGCGCGCTAGCGGCGAACGGCCGCGCCCGCGTGCCACGAATTGCAACGAGCCGGCATAAGCGATGGCTTCTCTCGCATTGTGCCTTTCCTGACCCGCGTAACGCGCCGCTCGCCGGCAAACGAGTTATCTGCGCATGCGTAATGCAGTCGGCTACCTAGCGGCCGGTTCCGCGTTTTATGCGCCGATCGCAGCTGCAGCACGGCTCTAGGAACCCAGTCCGAGAGCTCGCAGTCCGGTAGTTTGCGACATTCAGCATCTCACCTCTAGTACCTGGTGATAAACAGCTCCATTTGTACAAAGAAAGTAACGCTAGTTTCCGGAGAATAACTGGATGAAACTTCCTGGCTGATTAAAACTGTGTGCCGGACTGAGACTCGAACTCGGGACCTTTGCCTTTCTCGGGCAAGTGTTCTACCAACCGAACTACCCAAGCACGACTCACGACTCGTCCTCACAGCCTCACTTCCACCAGTACCTCGACTCCTACCTTCCGAACTTCACAGAAGCTCTCCTGTGAACCTTGAAACACTAACAGTTCCAGAAGAAACGATACTGCGGAGACATGGCTTAGCCACTGCCGGGGGAATGTTTCCAGAATGAAATTCTCACTCTGCAGCGGAGTGTGCGCTGGTAGGAAACTTCCTGGTTCAAATGGCTCTGTGCACTATGGGACTTAACATCTAAGGTCATCAGTCCCCTAGACCAGCCTCGTCCAAACTGTGCTCCCCTGTGTCGCTAGCGCCCGCGATCGCCCGCGGCCAGCGCCCCGGGCGAATTCGCTTGTTGTCGCAGCGGCCGAGCCGTGTCGCTTATCTGGCTGTGCGGACCGCCCGCCGAGCCTCGCTATGCCGCTGTACGCGCGCTTCGTACGTAATTGTCTTCTTTAAGAATGTTGACTGTAAGAATTAAAGAGCTTTATAACCTTAATTCAATTTTTTAATAAGTATTCAAACTTGGCCGGTTAAAACTATTACATACAAAACAGCAAACTAAGGATCTGATCTCTAAACTCTGAAAAGGGATACAACAGTGGCTAGCACACTGGACTCGCATTCGGGAGGACGACGGTTCAATCCCGCATCCGGGCATCCTGATTTAGGTTTTCCATGATTTCCCTAAATCACTCCAGGCAAATGCCGGGATGGTTCCTTTGAAAGGGCACGGCCGGCTTCCTTCCCCGTCCTTCCTAATTCGATGAGACCGATGACCTTGCTGTCTGGTCTCCTCCCCCAAAACAATCTAACAATCCAAGGGATACAAAAAGATGTAGCCTGAAGTAAAACAAAAAATATTTACTTGTAACTGCTAACAGTAAGAATGAGACTGTATATCCGTTACATAAAATTATTTCTAAAATAATTTGTGACTCTAGTTCATTTAAGAAACTGATGCGATTTTTCAGAAGACGCCTATTGCACATAAATGACGAGTGTACATGTGCAGTACTAATAGAATGAACCTGTGGGTCAGAAAACAACTAAGATGTTTTTCGATTCTTGTTTTGGATATCGTTTTCGAAAGCTTTGCGTAGTAATTCTGCCACACGAACACTAGTTGTTACCTAAACAGTAGATGGTTTGCTTCTTTTACCGCTCAGCGACCTCTATTACAGAGGTGCGCTTCCTCTGTTATTTGTTTACGTTGGATCTGACTGCGGGACAGTCCAGGGCAGCGCAGTGCTGTGCGGTCTTACTCGCTCCGCAGCTCCTATGGCGACACTAGCGACACACGGTCGCGGACGGGGCGCTAAACTACACTGCCTTGCGCCCGCGAGGCGCGGGCGCGCCTGCCGGGCGCAATTCTTGGATGAGCCTGCCCTAGACTTAAGAACTACTTAAACCTAACTAACCTCAGGACAGCACATACATCCATGCCCGAGGCAGGATTCGAACCTACGACCGTAGCAGCAGCGCGGTTTCGGACTGAAGCGCCTAGGATCGCTCGGCCACACGGCCGGCTTGAAACTTTCTGGAAGATTGAAACTGCGTGCCGGACAGAGACTCGAACACTGGACCTTTGCCTTTCACGGGCAAGTGCTCTATCAACTGAGCTACCCAAGCACGACTCACGACCCGCGAAAGTAGGAGACGAGGTACTGGCGGAAATGAGGCTGTGAGGACGGGTCCTGTGTCGTGCTTGGGTAGCTCCGTTGGTAGAGCACTTTTCCGCGAAATGGAAAGCTCCCGAGCTCGAGTCTCGGTCCGGCACACAGTTTGAATCTGCCAGGAAGTTTCATATCAGCGCACACTCCACTGAAAAGTGAAAATTTCATTATGAAGTGCTGGATGTCAGTAACTTGCTGCCACGATATTCCGGCGCAGTTCGTCTGGTCATCTTCAGGTGCATACTAGCGAAAGTACATTGAGCTCTCCTACTTACAACCGCGCCTGTGCATGCATACTATATCCAGTTGTGCCTGTGCAATCGATGCTAGAGCGCACGGACATCTGCTGAAAGCCATGAAGGCCCGACGACCGACCGGCCGCCATGTCATCCTCAGATGACAGGCGTCATTGCATACAGATACGAAGGGGCACGTGGTCAGCACACCGATCTCCTGATCCTATGTCAGTTTGAGACCGGAGCCGCTATTTCTCGACCATGTAGATCCTCAGTTTGCCGCACAAGGGCTGAGTTCACCCCGCTTGCCAACAGCCCTCGGCAGACCCGATGGCTCTGCCCGACAGCACTTAACTTCGGTGATCTGAAGGGAACCGGTTTTACCACTGTGGCAAGGCCTTTGGCCCGGCTAAGTCGAGGAATCATAATTTTAACCGTCTTGGTAAATAGATAAGACTGATCTGTTCATTATGATCAATTAGGAAAAACAGTCAAGATCGCATAACATCCCATTTATTAAAATGACCGGCAAGTTTAAACCGCCACCTTCAGTTTACGTTCATCGTAAGGATATATGCAAGTTCTTGTGATGCAAGTAATTAGGGAAGTCAGCCTTTACATAACATATGCAAAGATCAGAAGTACTTTAGCGTGTATTTGGATGGAGTTGTACAAAACGAGTGCAAATGATCAGAAATACTATAGTGTGGTGTTTACCCATTTGGCTGGAGTTGGTGGCGCGATGCGCAGCTGCGTGTGGCTACAACAGTAACTTCTGCTAGTGATAATTCTGCCACGAGTTAAATAGTGCACGAAAACGCGCGTTTGCTACATTACGTCAGCTCCAGCCAATGGGAATGTAACTTACGCAAAAAAATTATAATTTGTGAATAAAATGTAAGAAGAAATTATTCAACTGTATGACAGCATTATACAAATGTAATTGTCCAAACAAATAATACAAGTGTTAAATAATCTTGCTACAAATTTGTGAAAGACTTTAAAATAGGTATGCCAATAGAAACAGCTGCAGGATTGTTGAACACCCGCTGCCGACACTTCTTGGTACTTCTAGTGGGACCGTCTCCATGGAAAGACTGATAGGATGGCTATTGGTAGTCAAAGATAATGCTGTAAGACACCATTTCCATGGAGCCGCCGTATAACGGCTGTAGACAATCAGAGATGTATGAAGAGGACGCTGTTGTTGGTTGGGTTGTTTGGGGGAAGAGACCAAACAGCGAGGTCATCGCTCTGAGGACGCTGTTACCATGGAGATGTTGTTCAGGCGTCCGCTCATGGTCCCGTGGTGATGTAGCTGCAATAATCGTTGCTCGTCCTAGACGCACATACAAAGTGACGTCGTAACTACGATGGAGGCACTTTGTATCGATGCAAAATACCACTGCAGGTGCAAGTTGGCACTGCATGTTGCTTGAAGTCATCAGAATTACAATGCTTGAAAGAACGTTGAAGTGATAACTGAGTGCGAGAAAAATAGAGGAAAGATAATTCCAAATAAAACAATAAACTGGTAGCCAAGATCGCAGCGCAAGCTTGTATGTGATGGAGACACGTAACATTTATAACGTCATCTCTCTTGGACGCATATGTGCTACTTACGACAATTTTGTAAGGCCTGCGTGTTACAGGCAACTATTAATATCACTATTGTTTGCCTTGATGTTGTAACCTGTATGTGTCCTAAGATCCGATGATGGCGGCTTTAGTTTCGCCGAAACCGGTAATCATGGAATAAAAAGAATTCCTGCGATCATGATTACCAGTTTATTGTTTTACAAGCATCTGGATCGCTCCCACATGAGCAAAATGTGCTCCCTACAAAATTCGAAATAAGTAACAGTACGAGAGAAATTCTGTGTAACATGAGGGTTTTAGATTAAAATTTAAGCTTAATAAAAGAAATTAAAAATATGAATTCTTGATGGTGGTAATTTATAAAAAATATATTGGAACTATAGGACACTTCAAGAGATAAAAACCACGAGAGACTTTAAAAAATTGTGGTTCTTTCTAAAAATCCTCAATAACAAACATTTGAAATATAAAAAAGTGAAGAACAAAGAAGCGGTAGTCCTTTCAAATGGTTCAAATGGCTCTGAGCACTATGGGACTCAACTGCTGTGGTCATAAGTCCCCTAGAACTTAGAACTACTTAAACCTAACTAACCTAAGGACAGCACACAACACCCAGCCATCACGAGGCAGAGAAAATCCCAGACCCCGCCGGGAATCGAACCCGGGAACCCGGGCGTGGGAAGCGAGAACGCTACCGCACGACCAGGTAGTCCTTTCCTATAGCATATCTTTTAATAGATCAAAGACGAATTTCTCATTAAAATCCATTTGTTCACGTGGAAGAGCTGAACGATTTATGATGAACGAAATGTACAGGAAATTTTCCTATAACAGTCCATGCACTATTCAGCTGGAAACTACACTCCCGATTGAGAAAAGTCCCTGACAGTCTATTACCACTGAATCATGGCTAACAGAGTTCCAAATGTTTGAAGTATGGGCTGCAATTTTTGTTTCCCTGTATTTCACCGAATTCCCAATATAAATACAGTGTTCTGCGATCGTGGATTTTCTGGCTTGGAGGAGGCGACTACGCCGCTGCTGTTCCACGATGCACTTCTGAACAGAGCGCGTCGCTTACCCCGTATACGATCTGCCACACACACACGGAATCTTATAAACACCTGTCATGCATAGGGCAAACGACACGCAGTCTTCAGAACACGGCTATAAAAGAAAATTAGGATTATACGTTGCACTGACGACAAAGTCATGTTGGTCTAGGAAGGGAAGGTAGTCGATGGTGTCCTTTTGAAAAGTACCGCCATTCAGTTTAATTAAATCTTCAAACCCACAGAAGACATAAATCTGAGAGGACGGGGATTTGAAATCAACTCATGCAAAATACTACTCCAGTGGCAAAATAAATCTGGGCTGGAAAATACTGACGTAGGATTTAGCCTTTTTAACAAACAAAACGGTTCTTTCTCGCTGCAGAGACCATTTCGCGCCATTTTGCTGCTAAGTTTTGCATTTCTGAGTTTGATGGAGGTTTTGTCAAGATACTACCAACCTTCAACTTGTGTGAAAACAGTTCTGGATATATCTTCCACGGGTTGCGCTTCACATAAAACTCGACAATTAACAAGTGTTGTTTTATCTGTGTTGATTCTAACTAGTCACAGAACATCTTTTGTATCTCGCCTGGATGGCGGCGCGTGGGTCTGCTCCTGAGATCTGCAAAATACGCCGATTGAAGGAAGCGAGTAAGAGCAGGAGAGGTAAAGCACTTCTGAACTGCGTGTAAATTAAAAGTAGGCAAAAACAAGTTAATAAATGGTAACATAACTTTGCGATGATGAGCACGTAGGTGCGAAGCAGTATTCCCGTGGTAAGTCGTACGAAGTCTCAATAGCACGCTAGCCCACTCTGATAGTAGATGCGATGTATCCAGTCCGTCTGCTCTTGATCAACTGGGCAGAAAGCAGAGCGGCGCTCATTGAGCTCCACAGCGTCGGCTAGAGGGCGCTGTGGTCAGCGTAGTTCGTTCGCTCACGTAGTGCCGACCTACGAGCGTGCACCTACGATGTGGCATCGGAACTATCGATACCAGAGAACCCATCTGTTCCCCTCACCGACTCAAACGTAATCTGTTGCTTACAACTTCGTGCACAGTGTTGAGGAGAAGTGGGCTACAGATTTGTGAGGTAACAGTCGCCAGCTGGACAGGAGCAGAAATGATTGGCGAACAAGTTAACACAGTAAACAGAAGCTTTACTTAACTTGTATTTCTCCAAGTGTACGAAGACTCATTGCAAATAAGTAGCAAGAAATAGGTTGGTTGGTTGAATCGGGGGAGGAGGCCAAAAAGCGAGCTCATCAGTCCCATAGGATCACAGAAGGAAGGCGGCCATGTCCTTTCACAGGTCCCATCTGGGAATTTGGCTCAAGCGGAAATCACGGAAAACCTAAATCAGGATGACTAGATGTGGGTTTGAACCATCGTCCTCCCGAATGTAAGTACAGTGTGCTAACCACTGTGCCGCCTCGCTCGATAAGAAATAGAGTCCAGCTCTGAGTGTCAACTGGGAAGAGGCTCTCTATACTTGCATAACCGATGGAGCTGGAGCTGCGACTAGACAGCGTCTGTGTAATGTCACGCAATGAAGAGCTTCCAAGTGCAAGTGGGCTGAGTGGATGCCACCAGCCGTCCTATGTTGCGGCGGCAGAGGGCGCTCCTGGTACGGAGCCACTGGAGATATGGCCATTGCGTGTGCACCATTGGGCCCACTGGATGCCACACAACTGCTATCGGCGTCTGACGGAAACCTGCAATTCCGTCGCCAACTTGAAGACGCCAGTAGTGTGGTGTCGATAAGTGGCGCCACATAATGACACAATGAAGTACTCATGACAGAGCAACTGGGAGATACACAGGTGCAGACGTGTGACAATAAACGAATGGTGTATCGAAATCGTTGTTTCCAGCATTTTCTGTCATGGGTCGATCTCCTGTTCATTAACAAGGATCAGCTCCATTTCAGTATTACAAATATTTTTCTGGTCAGTTTTATTTTGCCTCCTCCTCCCCACAACCCCTTCCCCTTCAACCGTTCTCACTCCCTGTCTCGTTCTCTTTCTCCCTGTTCTTAGATATAAACCTGACCCATAGAAAAATGGTTTCTCCACCTGCCTGTCACATTCACTTTTATAACCAAAGACGCTAGAGGTTTATTGAGGCCTGTACTTCATATGTGTAACGATTCAGGACGAGAGATCGCGATGGCCGACCCTGTCGATGAGCTCAAATAACGCAAAGCGAGTCCTGGAAAGGTCTAGTCTGTCGCAAAAATCGCCCGGCCATGAAGCAGATAGCTGCCTCACGGGCCGGCCGTGGCCCGAGTAGAAAGCATCGGCCGTGGCAGCGGGCCTTGAAACATTTCCTGCGCTGCGCCTCGCTTTGCGAGACTGTCGAACAGCGATCACGCCTCTCGCTCGCCTTGATCATGCACACGCCGCGTCACACATCGCGATACAGCGGCCACCTGTATCAGATAGCCTTCCAAACAGCCGCGCAACATCTAGGACGCAAATGATTCACTAAGAGAGAAGTTGTGAGTGTAGAGAACTGTGAAAACGTTATGCCCCATCTAGAAATATGTATTTGAAATCACACATACGCAAAACGTAATATACTCATTTCAATCTCCATGTATAATTTCTCATATATACATTGAAGCGCCGAAGAAACTGGCATAGGTATGCGTATTCAAATACAGAGATATGTAAACAGGCAGCATACGGCGCAGCGATCGGCAACGTCTATATCAGGCAAGTAGCGTCTGTGCAGTTGTTAGTTCAAATGTTCAAATGTGTGTGAAATCTTATTGGACTCAACTGCTAAGATCATCAGTCCCTAAGCTTACACACTACTTAACCTAAATTATCCTAAGGACAAACACACACACCCATGCCCGAGAGAGGACTCGAACCTCCGCCGGGATCAGCCGCACAGACCATGACTGCAGCGCCTCAGACCGCTCGGCTAATCCTACGCGGCACTTGTTAGATCGGTTATTGCTGCTACAATGGCAGGTTATCAAGATTTAAGTGAGTTTGAACGTGCTGCTGTAGTCCACCCACGAGCGATGGGACACAGCATTTCCGAGGTAGCGATGAAGTGGTGACTTTCCCGTACGACCATTTCACGTGAATATCAAGAATCCGGTAAAACTTCAAATCTCCGACATCTTTGCGACCGGACAAAGATCCTGCAAGAACGGGACAAACGACGACTGAAGAGAATCGTTCAACGTGACATAGGTCCAACCCTTCCGCAAATTGCTGCAGATTTCAATGCCGGGCCATGAACAAGCGTCAGCGTCCGAACTATTCAATTAAAAATCATCGATAATGAAAGTATTCGTATGGAGTGTAGCCATGTATGGAAGTGAAACATGGACGATAAATAGTTTGGACAAGAAGAGAATAGAAGCTTTCGAAATGTGGTGCTACAGAAGAATGCTGAAGGTTAGATGGGTAGATCACATAACTAATGAGGAAGTATTGAATAGGATTGGGGAGAAGAGATATTTGTGGCACAACTTGACCAGAAGAAGGGATCGGTTGGTAGGACATGTTCTGAGGCATCAAGGGATCACCAATTTAGTATTGGAGGGCAGCGTGGAGGGTAAAAATCGTACAGAGAGACCAAGAGATGAATACACTAAGCAGATTCAGAAGGATGTAGGTTGCAGTAGGTACTGGGAGATGGAAAAGCTTGCACGGGATAGAGTAGCATGGAGAGCTGCATCAAACCAGTCTCAGGACTGAAGACCACAACAACAACAAAAACATGTTCTTTCCGAACCGAAGGCCTACTCGTATACCTTGATGACGTATTCGTATGGAGTGTAGCCATGTATGGAAGTGAAACATGGACGATAAATAGTTTGGACAAGAAGAGAATAGAAGCTTTCGAAATGTGGTGCTACAGAAGAATGCTGAAGGTTAGATGGGTAGATCACATAACTAATGAGGAAGTATTGAATAGGATTGGGGAGAAGAGATGTTTGTGGCACAACTTGACCAGAAGAAGGGATCGGTTGGTAGGACATGTTCTGAGGCATCAAGGGATCACCAATTTAGTATTGGAGGGCAGCGTGGAGGGTAAAAATCGTAGAGGGAGACCAAGAGATGAATACACTAAGCAGATTCAGAAGGATGTAGGTTGCAGTAGGTACTGGGAGATGAAAAAGCTTGCACAGGATAGAGTAGTATGGAGAGCTGCATCAAACCAGTCGCAGGACTGAAGACCACAACAACAACAACAACATGGTCTTTCCGAACCGAAGGCCCACTCGTGTACCCTTGATGACTGCACGACACAAAGCTTTACGCCTCGCCTGAGCCCGTCATCCCCGACATTGGACTGTTGATGACTGGAAACATGTTGCCTGGTCGGACGAGACTCGTTTCAAATTGTATCGAGCGAATACACGTGTACGGTTATGGAGATAACATCACGAATCCATGGACCCTGCATGGCAGCATGGGACTGTTCAAGCTGGTGGAGGCTCTGTAATGGCGTGGATCGTGTGTAATTGGAGTGATATGGGACCCCTGATATGTAAGGATACGACTCTGACAGGTGAAACGTACGTAAGCATCCTGATTGATCGCCAGCATCCATTCAAGTCCATTGTGCATTCCGACGGACTTGGGCAATTTCAGCAGGACAGTGCGACACCCCACACGTCCAGGATTGCTGCAGAGCGGCTCCAGGAACGCTCTTCTGAGTTTAAACACTTCCGCTGGCCACCAAATTCTCCAGACGTGAACATTATTGAGCGTATCTGGGGTGGCTTGCAACGTGCTGACCAGGAGAGATCTCCGCTCCCTTGAACTCTGATGGATTCATGGACAGCCCTACAGGATTAATGGTGTCAGTTCTCCGCAGCACTACTTCAGACGTTAGTCGAGTCCAACTCACGTCATGTTGCGGCGCTTCTTCGTGCTCGCTGGGCCCCTACACGATATTAGGCAGGTGTACCACTTTCTTTGACTTTTCAATGTATATCCACATACATCACAAAAGAACCTTTACTTCATTCAAGTTAAACGATATCGGTAAGATTAACGAACAATAAAAGACTTAAACTAACTGCATAAATTAGATTATTTTTACTTCAGCAAATTAACGAAATACTGTTGGTTTATTGTTATCGACAAAACCAGCTAAATGGAGCCCTTGAATAACAATAACAGTCAGGATAAGAAATAATGCACAACCATAACACACACAGAGAGAGAGAGACGCCATTAAAAACGAGGATGTAGAACGTTCGAACGTAAGTTTAAACAAATGATAAAATCTGGCTACCAAAACACGGAAGTTGTCAATTATACACTTTGAAATTTTTAAGGATTACAGCAAATATACATAAAAGATTTACTGTTAAGTGCTTCAGAAGCTATCTTCTGCATTCACACTCCCAAAATTATCGTGCAACTTAAAAAAATAGTTACAAAAAGTGCCCAGCTGCGGTAATAATTTAAAAGATTTAACACAATGTTCAATGTCATCATTCGACCCATAGAGAGATAAGGAAAATGTTATCGTTCATAATAAATTAAACTGATAATCATACTCATTAAATATTAACCACGGAAAGCAGCAATGGCGATCTCATCGGTGCCGACCGACCGCCGTGTCGTCCTCTGCCAAAGGCGTCATTGGATGCGGTGTGGAAGGGTGTGTCGTCAGCACAAACGCTACTACTCGGTCAAGTAGCTCCTCAGTTGGCATCACGAGGCTGAATGCAATCCAGTCCAGTCCCCTCACCGAGAAAAAATTCCTGGCAATACCAGGAATCGACCGAGCGAGGTGGCGCAGTGGTTAGCACACTGGACTCGCATTCGGGAGGACGACGGTTCAATCCCGCGTCCGACCATCTTGATTTAGGTTTTCCGTGATTTCCCTAAATCGCTCCAAGCAAATGCCGGGATGGTTCCTTTGAAAGGGCGCGGCCGACTTCCATCCCCGTCCTTCCCTAATCCGATGAGACCGATGACCTCGCTGTTTGGTCTCTTTCCCCCTAACAGTCCAGTCCAGGAATCGAACCCAGGCCCTTCACATGGCTGTGCTGATCACTTAGCTATGGAAACGGGATCCACTGATAAATAAGATAGGATAATTCTAAACAACCGTCATTTTTCTTAACTGAAACAATCAGAAGATAGAAATGCATCAGCACATGATTAGTGAAAACTGTATGAGATTTGATCACTAAGTCTGTCGAACTGCAGACATACAAATACTGCCTTCACTCATAGTTATACATTAGCCACAAGGTCAGAAGGAAATATTTACAGCTTAGATGATTCGGTACTTCAATTGTTCATGAAAAGATCGCAGCTCTCCCTCCTCTAGCTCACATCCCCTCTGCTCAGTTACCAGCTAGCTTAGAATTTGTATGAAAAGAAGAGAACTCTACAAAGGGTCGGATCTCCTTCAGCCTGCTCTGCCGCACAAGACAGAAAACGAAACTTGTGCTACGGACTAATCTTACTTTCAGCATTCCTACAATAGAAGACGGCTGAGTGACTCCAGCATTATCATTGTTTTTATCCAAATCCGCTAACCTGAAGCTGTTGTATTAGTTCAGCCGCAAAATGAACAATTGCTGGAGGCTTATTGGTACAGAAGATTAATGTATTGCGTGCAAATATAAGCTCCCGGCCATACTATTAGTCACCCCTTAATAGAGCACTTTGCGCACTTTGAAGACTTGCAAATGGTGTAGAACTGGCACCAGGTTCTCATGTTACCCTCCATCGTTGACGGAAGACATGACAGTGAAGTGGTACTCATGTGCCAGTCTGGTAAAATGGCTCGACGTGAAAACGTGACAGAATACCACATAGGAGCTATCATGTTTGGACCTTCCCGTGATCACACCGTGAATGAATTGCTCGAATTCTTGGTGTACCAACATGGACTGTCCAACGGGTCAACTAGGAACGAAGTGGCACCTCCAACCGCGTAACAGGGCGTAAGAACAGGTATCGTAAAAAAAAATTCTATCCAACAGATGCCAGTGACAATTAGTTTCAACCCCGACATCAGTTGCTGCCGTCAGAAAATGCAGGCCAATCTAAACGAGTTTCCGCGTGAAAATTGCTAAGGGAACTGAACTATGTGGTGTTGGGTATCTCGTGCAAGGCGATTGCCCACAGCGGAACATAAATCTGCACGTCTTCAATGGGCGAAACAAAACGGAAAATGGGTAGCAGCTGACTGGAGGCGTGAAATCTGGTTCGAAACATCACGATTACCATTCTTTTCCAATGACTGTTCTCGGCACCTGGATACGGGAGTTGCTTCACATTACCTCTCCCTCTCTCTCTCTCTCTCTCGCTCTCTGTATACCGTACAATAATTGCTCTTGGTACTTGAACTCAAGAGCTGCCCCATATTACAGAGGTATCGATCCCCTATCTCTCCCTCTCTCTCCGTTTCCAATGAGTGCTCTTGACACCTGTAAGTGAGCATTGCCCCATATTACAGAGCCATCGATTCTCTCTCTCTCTCACTGTTCATAATGACTGCTCTCGGCACCTGAACCCAAGAGGTGCCCCAAATTACAGAGGGATCGATTCTCTTTCCCGTTCCCTTTCTCTCTCTCTCTCTCTCTCTCTCTCTCTCTCTCTCTCTCTCTCTCTCCCTCCCTCTCTGTTTCAGCTGTTCATCTTCCACAAGGGTCCCCAGAATCACAGTTCCCTTAATCCCATGTTGAAGCAGTATGACATGAAAACATTCTCCTTTTTGTTTCAAGCCGCTTTTACCTAGTTTATATAAAAACTCTTTCAGACTGCAACCGTCTGCTACTACCTCGCATATGAGATGAGTCAAATTCACTTTTCATTTCTCGTCTACAACTATACTAGTCATTGTGGTAAAAATGCTCTCCACACCTCTTTTCCTTAGCTGATTTGTTTAAGGATTATGTTGTGAGCATGGTGAAACACTACAAAGTGATGCGCTTAAACGGATCATGTCGTAACCTAAAAAAATGACCAAGGAAGACATGAAGAATCTTAGCAAGTAGATTGATAACTAAAGTATTTCGCCTTCAAAGACTGCTTTGAGAAGAAAATGGTTCCTTATAACAGGAAACAAAGTCGCATTTCTATGTAATAGAGTGAAAACAGGCAAATCATTGCCTCTTCCACTGATATATTCGCTTTCATATTTGAAGCTCGAACAAAATCATGGGATACGACACTTTTGTATACATCCCCTTGATCATTATTTTAAGCAGACAGAAGTCTTCTTCTAAAAAAAAAAAAAAAATTTTAGGTTTGCCAATAGCACTGTAATTCTATCAGAAACAGCAAAGAACTTGGAAAATAGTTGAAATAAACAGACAGTGTCTCGAAATAGGTTACAAGAGGAACATTAATCAGCATAAAACAAGGGTAATGGGCTACAGTCAGATTAAGTCATGCATTTCTGACGGAATTAGATTAACTGAAGATGGCAGAAATATAGAGAACATAATTGACTCGTGTCACATCATTATGATTTATCTTGCAAATGATCCATGCAACCGGAAACTAACTATAAAATGAGGACTAGTAATTGCAAGAAGAGGCTGAAGGAGAGATATATTTTAACTTTAATGTACACTTAAGTGTTGGGAAATATTTTTTTAAAGAGTTTGTCTGGATTGTAGTCTCATATGGAAGTGAAAGGTAGACAATAAGCAGAGCAGACAAGATGGGCAGAGAAGCTTTTCAGATATAGTGTTTCAGAAGAAAGTTAAAGATTTTACTGAATCGAATTAGTGAGAAATAACTTTACAACACAACTTCACTAAAAGAAGGATTTGTTTGACAGGGCACAACCTGAGGCATGAAGGAACAGTCAGTTTGGTAACAGAGGTAAGTGGTAATTGAGAGAGTGGGGGGGGGGGGGGGGGGTTGGAAGGGGGAGGTACTATTCCGGATGAAAATGTATTCTGAACATGACGAGTTTTTCGCCTCAAAACCACGTGGCTTCTATAGTCGCGGAATCGATAGGTTACCCTAGCGTTGGCAGACTGTTGTAGATAGTGAAGAATATTCTAGGTGTATCAAAAAGAATCATCCGATTTGGCACGTCTATACTTCTGAAACTAATATATACAATGAATTTTGTTTTTTTTTTTTATGAACGGGAAACTCAGAAAGTTTATTTTTCATACAATTTCATAGGTGTTCACTATGCCCCCTTGAGATTGAAGTCCTTTGCATCAGTCTCCAACTGTGGGAAACGAAAGTTCTCATGCATATCGAAATATGTGCTTGCTGTAACAGTGTTGCGGCAAAGAAAAATGGACCATACACTTTTTCCTGTGAAACAGCACGAAACACATTAAATTTTGGAGAGTCCCTCTGATGTTGCACAACTTCATATAGTTGTTCCGTATCCAAAATTCTGACATTATGTGGGGTCATCTTTCCATTTAAATGGAATGTTGCCTCATTACTAAACACTAAGCGCTGAAGAAAACTGTTGTCCTCCATCTTGCCAAGAACGAAATTACAGAACTTCTCACGTTGTTGTTTGTCACCTTCACGAAGAGCTCGCGGCAGCTGAATTTTGTATGGTTTCATGTGCAAACGTAGACGCAACACACGCCAGACGGACAGTCGGGGCATGTTGAGCTGTCGAGCTGCGCGGCGAACGGATTTCTGTGGACTCCTTGTGGAACTGTGGCGCATGCGTTCGACGTCTGTCAGACACCTGGGGACGGCCCGGCGATTTAAGTTTACACAGACAACCTGTTTCTCGGAGTTGTTCATGCCAATGATCTAATGTTCTGTGCTGTAGGAGGATCCTTGCCATACCTAGCACGAAAGAATAGTTATTACTGACCTTCACTGCGCAAAACGTAGAACATAAGGCGCTCTCTCTTGTTCCGACACAATTTTTACTAGAAGTCTAGAACTGAAGTGGGCGCACACTGGTGCTACCTAGCGGCAACCCTGTAAAACTCGAGAGTTTGCTCTTTCCAACAGTACGTTGTTCACGCACAAAATAGTGGTACAAGTCCATTTCCTCCACTTTTCTGCCTATAATGCTTCTGAAATTAATGATTCAAACAAACAGAAAGAAAGGTTCATCTCTAGCAAGAAGCCGTATGCTTGAATATTTCTGGTATCTCAACTGCAGATTTTTCAGCGCTCATTTAACTTTAGGACTCTGTATTTCACAATGAACAAAAATGGACTTGTACCACTATTGAAACAAGCCCTTCATATCACAGATAACATAATAGTTATGATTTTTTAAAATCAGATGATTCTTTTTTTATACACTCCGTATTATTGTTGACTAAATTCTCTGTTATGTGTATCTGTTGTGTTTCTTAAACTTGTCGAAAAGCGGTACAAACTTATGCACAAACCCAATATTATGTCCGGGGAGTTTTTATTTGTACTCAAAGCATTAGGATACTGTACCAGTAAGCCTCTAGCTATTGTTCATTTTGTCGATGAACTAACGTAATAGCAATTTGGAAGCTTCGATTAGCGGATGCGGACAAAAACAGTGACAATCCTAGACAATCTAAGTCTCGAATAAAGCATTGCATATTCAAATGATTGTAGGTTACAGTAGTGATGCGAAGCTGAAAAGACTTGCGCAGGTAGATCAACATGGAGAACTGCGTCAACACAGTCATTGGAGTGAAGACCACTAGAGATGGGCAAACTCGTTCATCCTTGGGAACTAGTTCTCTGCTGATCGTTCTTTTTTGGGAACCATTCATTTTTAGTCGTTCACCGTTCATTTGTGCTTGGTATATGGTTCTTATGAAAAACTGAAATCTAGTAGTGTAGGTGACTGGAGGATGGAGGGCACCAAGACGGGGCACTTGCCTCCCCCCCCCCCCCCCTGGAGCATAGAGTTTTTATTCATTACATAATTCTTACACACTTTTAGAAGTAATTTCTGTGATTCTGCAGAACCTCTCGCTTAGTCAACTGTAGCGTTATGTGGCTGATCACAGGGGAATAATATAGGGTGGCGCACGGAAAACCGGCCCCAAGTACAAACTGCTCGCCAATTACGGACGATGTGTTGCCCGTTACGAGCAGATACAACAAACAGACAAACATGTAATAATTAGGCAGTGAAGAAATAACAAGCTAATGCAAGCAACAATTGCGAAACAATCGATGACGATTTGTAGAGAGCTGGAGAAGAGAACATGAAAATCTCACGCGACGCGCATAGGCAATAGCTCATGTAGTCTTGTAAACCTGTTGGTGGCTGTTTCCCAACTTAATAGACCACAAGTCTCTTGTATAAAATTCTTCGTTTCGACTTCCACTACATAGCTATGCTACGTTGTAAACAATAATCGTTTACACTCTATATATACTTCACGTTGTCTCCGAGTTCGTAGGCAAAGTAGAGACTTTATGGAAGCATAAAATAAAATGTGGTTTTCTCATCATACGTGCATCACACGCTTAGTAAAAATTTGGTTTTTATGTTGCATTATTAAAGTTAATGCAGCAATAATAATAATAATAATTAGGTTCGCAGTAATAAAGTTTTTGGTTTGAAAGCTCCTTCTGAACAAATGTTTTGGAGATAATATGTAAATACGATTTTATGGCAATCTATGTCTTTTCAAATGGAGAAGCACCGCTTTTCCTACTGAGCCAAAACGACCCACAACCCACTTTTTTTTTTTTTTTTTTTTTTGAAAGAAGCCAAACTAGCAGGTAATGCAAATTGGAAACAACCAAACTTAAAAATGATTAGAGCCTTTCTAAATGTAATGTTTTGTATATGAAAGATACACGAAAATCGTTTTATATCAATTTTCTTACACTGAAAATTAAGCAAATTATTGAAAGTTAGTTGCTAAATCAAGTCGATGAAACCAAAAAATATATGAATAACATAGAAAACTTGCCTTGTTATAAGTGTGTCTTCCGCTGTTCATCGATATAATGAAGTGAGCCGATATGCCCTTTTGTTACCTGAAAAGACATACCTATTAGATACAACGTAATTTTTATGTAATTTACGTAACTATAAAATACTGTTTGATTACCGGTCGTGGACGCTGAATAGCCAGAACCAAGTGCAAGAACAGTTTGGAACACATGTAAAATGGGCGAGAGCAGTGAACGAAACGAACAACTGGATACTGAACTAACTAGGAGCAGTCGGCCGTGGGACTGGTCATGCGACCGAGCGAGGTGGCGCAGTGGTTAGCACACTGGACTCGCATTCGGGAGGACGACGGTTTAATCCCGTCTCCGGCCATCCTGATTTAGGTTTTCCGTGATTTCCCTAGATCGTTTCAGGCAAATGCCGGGGTGGTTCCTTTGAAAGGGCACGGCAGATTTCCTTCCCAATCCTTCCCTAACCCGAGCTTGCGCTCCGTCTCTAATGACCTCGTTGTCGACGGGACGTGAAACACTAACCACCACCACCACTGGTCATGCGAAGAACGACGAGTGCGGCCGAGGTAGACCGAGACTGAGACAAGCATGCGACCGAGGCTGGAACGAGAACTGCCGAAGTAACCGCCGCGACCGAGGTGAACTAGTGAACTATGAACCGATCGTTCCTCGTTCCCGGGAACTATAAGTAGACCGCCGCGACCGAAGTGAACTATGAACCGATCGTTCCTCGTTCCTGACAACTACAAGTAGACCGCCGCGACCGAAGTGAGCTATGAACCGACCGTTCCTTGGAATTCGTTCCTCGGTCCTTTCGTTCATCTTGGAGAACCGTTAGTTTGCACCCGTTCGTTCGCGAACTACCCATCTCTAAAGAACACAGTAACAACACACATTAGTTTTTCAGCACACAGGACGCCGACTGCTTGTCACAAGCAGGCGTCAGAGGCGGGCCTGGAGGCGATTTAGCGGAATGCAAAGAGCCCGGATGCTGGTGGCCGTTAGCAGTAGTTGCTAACAGTTGGTGCATAAGGAAGAACAAAGTGTGCGTACGTGACCCTGCGTGCACACGTGTCTTGCACTAATTAGCGAGCGCGGCGCACGGTCCGTTAATGCAGCGCGGGTCACACGTAACGGTGGCCTGCGCCCGCCAGCCCGGCTCCCACACAGCCGCGTGCCAGGCCTTGGTTCGACGCCCGCTGCCGCCACCTGCCGCTGCGCAGTACCTCCTGTCCTGTCCGCGCGTCAGCCGAGCCGCACATCAACTCAGTTCCTCGTATTTCGCAGCGACAGCGCGCTCCTGCACGCTTTGTGAACGCCCTTTACCAACGGCTACCAAAACTTCTACAAAGTAATCAACAAATTTTCGGGAAACGTAACCGTTCTCGCACTTCCGTCGGTGTTAGGGAAGCCATTTCAGTAATTATTTCTTTCTTAATAATTTTTAATTAGCATTATTTGAAATATTTAAGTAAAAATTTTAATTAAAAGGAACTGAAATGACTAATAACGTAAAGTTAGAAGAGAACAATGCTGTAATACCCCTTTTTTTGCCTATACAGAGGGGTCCAAAAAATGTACCCAGTGTTTAAAAGTCCTGTTGTGTACATAGTTCCGCGTAGTCAGCGCGTACACAACTTTCCCACTAGAGCGCGCCCCGCTAAGCACAACAGCGCAGGCGCAGCGCTCGTCCGTGTCCGCACCACGAGATGGCGCTGTCTTAGAGACGGACCAAATTCTGCTTCCGCCGATCAGCGTATTAATATGTAACGCAGCCACGAAGAGAAATGTATAGACACTTTGTCAAGTATCAGAGATATGTGAGGATAAGATTAACGTACCAATAACAAAGCAACTTTAGATTGTCAATTGTAAATAGCATCCAGAACCAAGTTAAGTTATTTTTATGCTTGTTATTATTGTAATAAATGTGTGTGTAAATTAATAAAGTTCTCTTTAAAGTTGGTCACCATCAATCTGCTACTCTAAGCGTGCAAGTGACATTTCTATCGTCTGACCTAACGGCAGAAGATAAAAACGCCACGATAAGACCACGAGACATATTGCTGATGCTCGCCTACTTCGTTAGAGCGACAATTCAAATAATCTGATGGTGTGTGTACCGAAGGTCTTACAGTACGCACACCACAAGTCCATAACTTGCAAACTAATTGACGGAGTTGTCTCATTTTTGGTGAAAGTGTAGCTTAAAGTCCAACTTGCTTGTGTACATCTTTCACACAGACTTCGGCTTCAAATTTGCCTCGAATGCGACGAATCGTTAAACGTGTCGGTGGCTCTGTTTGGTACTCATTTCGCCATTGCCGTTGAACCTCATTAACGTTTTCGTACTTAAAATACCACTTCAAAACTGACTAGGTGCAACTAAGAACAAAACACTGACTATCTGGCGACTGTCATCTGACAAAACAAAACAACGTAATACAACACTTGTGTGGCGATTGCCGGGACTACAAACTATTACACTACCAAAGATGAGGCAACTCGGTCAATTAGTTTGCCAGTTATGGAGTTTTAAACAGTGGATACATTTTTTGGACCCCTCTGTATATGCACGCAACCATCATTGTTAGTTCATTACTACTCCTATTACTACTCCGATCCCTGTTCTGTGATTGCGGTTATTACTGTTGTTGCGATTGCTAATATTGCGTGTTGTGTACAGTGAAGCACTGAAATTATATCAAGTTATTTTAAAGAGTGTATCGATCATTTTATAAAAGTGTTACCGGCGCCAAGTCAGCGTAATTTTCATCATCCAAAGATAGAGTTTCAGAGACTTGAATTTGTATAAAGAGAGGGAAAGATAGATTCTTTACTGATTAGCACTAAAGATTTGTGATATTTAACATTAAATAGCATTATCAAGTAAAAATTAAAAGCTGAAATTAACTGCATTTTAGTGTGAATATTTGCAAAACTTCACAGTATCAACATTCAAGTGTTAGTACAAAATTTCAATGCTGCAGACTGTTAGAATCTCTGGTCAGACGTAAACTTTAAGATAGCTGGAACATTTTGGTAACTTGGTAATGAACATTTATTGGCCTATCTAAAGAACAAAAATGTAGGAAAGACAATCAACTTTAGCACATATTTAATTAAAAATCAGAATCAGCAGTGCAGTCCAGATAATTACGACGCAGCCTGTTCTGTAACGAATGCAATAAACAGTTCATTAGTATCGCACTTAGTGACTATAAACTAATTAAATTAAATTTGAACGAGCTGTATCATCTTGAAGCGTTCTTGTGTTCTCATAAGTGGCCATAGTACAATAACAATTGAAGCTTTGTCACCGTGATATTCATGCAAAACAAAATAAGACCTAGCATACTCAGGCAAAACTATGTAAGTCAAGACAATATCACGACAACAAAGCACCACCAGCTTCAGAGCCCCTGTCTCCTTACGTTCTTTAATTTTATTGTTTAGTTCTCCGAATATGTCTGTTCGTTAGAGCAGTTGGTCAAATGCTGAAGCATAGCGGAAAAAAAGCCTCCCTATAAAATACACAATGGGTTTTTGTCTGGATTTTCATACCCAAACGAAGAGTGGGAAATGGACAAATGTAATATCAAACTGACCAGCGTCAGGTCTAGTTATGTATAAACCGATTTATTTGCTTGATAGTAATCCTGATAGTTAACAAAAAATAATTACATTAGATATATTTGCACTTTCGAATACGGACAACCATCAGCCGTATAGGGGAATGACGAATCTGAAAATTTGTGCCGGAGCGGGACTCGAAGCGGATTTTCCTCTTTACGCGAATGGTCGCCTTAACCACTTGACTACTCGTGCACGACTCACGACCAGGCCAAAACTTTAATATGCCGTCGTTCCTACGTTCTTCGCACATGCTTTCATTTCGAAGGAACACTGCATCTTTCTTCTTAACAAGACAGGCACTGCAGTATCGTAAAGAAATTAATTAGTGATGTGGGCGAAATTTTTAGTAGGAACTTTTATTGTCAAATGCAGAGAGGGAAATGGACAAATGGGCAAAAAATATTTAATTTCTTGAAAGTAGTTATGGAAATTAAGAAACACTTAATTATTGATTTGAAAGGAAACTGAAATATTTCACGAACAGTATGTAAATGAAGTGTCAGAAAGTTCAGCTCCTCAAGACCTAGCTACTTTTCGGATAAAAAGTTACATTCGTGTGATATTTAACTGTCAAACTCGTTTCCCCCGAATGAAGTGCTAAATTCGGGGCATTTAGAAAATGAAAGACGCTAGGAAAGCAAATGAGGTGTTAATAAGATCATGCTTTCTGATCAGAACTCGACAATAAAAAAAACTGAAATGGTCATTAAAATGTTTTGTGAAATTATTTGTGAAAAAGAAAGAAAGAAGTTGATTGCAGAAACGTTTGACGTGCCGTTGTGTCGTGCTCAAAGTCATGTACAGCAAATGAGGTTCGTCAAATGTTTCTCTGATTTATTTTATTTCTCACTTTCAGACAAATTATTCCACAAAACACATAACGAACTTTCAGAAAAAAAATTATTTAATTTGTTCTTTGCATATTCCGTGGTTCACATTTGTGGTAGCTCACTGTCATTATTCTACGACTGGCTGATTAGGTTCGTCAGATGAGAACTTTGTATCAGACTCACTGAGTGGCTTCAAGGAAGGTATATTCACAGAAAATGACAATTATTCTTTTGTAGTGAACACATAGTGTGTTGTGGGCCAATCACTCTATTGTATAAATAATTCAAAAGCCAAGATCGCTTAAACACTGTTTACTAGATGATCGGTTTCAACACACTAAAAGTGCTATCATCGGATCTGTGAAGATATAACATGGCAGGTTTGAGGGAGGGCTTACATGAGTTACACTATATACATTACTATTAGTACAGCACCACATACCTGAATGGAGCTTAACATGCATAAATCATTTAGATATAACGAAATATATGTGATGGAATAGAACAACCATGAGACCAGTTGTTTTTTTAATTTTTATTTCTGCGACAATGATTTTATATCAGCTGGTCTGCCTCATGTATCGTTATATCCAAATGAAACCTGAATAATAGATAAACAGATCAAGAGAAAACATACAAGAGGCACCTCACCTCACACAGCACGGTTTGCTTGTTGCAGGACTGGGCGAAGCAGCACAGCCCTATTACGGAAAGTACATCGGGAAGCTGAAGACGCTCCACCACGGCGTCACGGGCGAAGTGTATGCCGTAGACGCGCGCACGCTACACATCAGGGACTTCAGCTACGATGGAGAAGGGCCAGGTAAGGATCAGGTTCAATGGCGCTCTGTGTCCACTTACCATAAAGTAACATATCAGCAATGTTCCTGGCATACCAAAACACTACGGCGACATCTCAGTCGATCTTTACTCCTCTTTCCCAAAGACTCGTCACACTGATAACTTCTAGACGCTTCTTGTGAAAGGTAATATCATGGTAAAGACACACGATCAGACTTCTTGTAACAAATCTTCCTGGGAACATCTGTACAGTTCCCACTTTTCTACACACATGACCAGGCTCGTGAGTCGCTTCAGAAATTCTCGTCTACTCAGACTTCAATTATAGCGTTAATCCTCGCATCCATAACTCAATCCAACCGACCTATTTTTTGTAGAAATTCTTAAGACAAATACGCCTGCTTGATTTTGTTATTTTGTTTCATTTGATAGTAACTCTGATTGTGCACAGTACAAATAACACAGCTACTTCAGTTGCACAAAACCGATTCAGTCGCAATTCCGCTCTCTGTAGTAATCCGAGCTATTTTCTTTTTTTCTTTTTTTTTCGATTTAGCACATGCGCCTACTACTTCCTTCTCGTTTCCTTCGTTGATATCTCATGGAACAACAAATCATTCAGTTAAATTGCTTACTCAGTATTTACTGATATAGTCAGCATGGCGAGTTTTCTACCTACCTTACGTTTCCTGCACATATTTATAACAAATATTGACACAAAAACCAATGGTGATAATTTGTACAAACCTTCTTTCAGCAGTACGATAAATAGCAAATGGCAATTACCTATTTCAACATTTTGGCAGCCGTTCATAATCGAAGTTCTTTCGGTTTTACAAAATAGACGTCCATCAATTTCATAAAAAACCTATACAATAGATGCAACATCACACTTTTCTTGTATGTCAGCTCTTTCTGCATATATATACCCCAGTGTTTGTAACCGAAAGTTCTCAGTTAATCGCCCTCAGATAATTTTTCTTCATGCGTTAGATTTAATACAAACTCAACTTATTGTGGTTGATTTATATGTTATTATTTCACATTCATGTAGGGAACATAAATTAACACCACTTTCAAAAACCAAGAACCATCACCAAGACGGGACCCAAACCAATCACCGTCGTTTGGCAAGACAGATATGATTCGTCGAGACTTTTTCTGTTGGAGAGGGTGAGAGCATGAGTTTTCATTCCCGCCTTACCCTTGCTAATATAAGCTTCCTTCGTTCTAAGTCATTAAATTATTTTGAAAATTTCCTAGAGAAATTTTTTCGACTATGTCGTCAGTGTTGCTGAATACGTCCAAACATAAATACTTTTTAGTAGAAAATAAATATCTTATTTTGCAAAAAAAAAAAAAAAACTGGTTTGACATTAAACATGATTCTTTCAAATCGAAAATTAAATTGTTTCTTTTAAAATAAGAAGACAAAAGTCCTCTTCTACGTTTTGTCTTTGCTTCAAAAAGCTAAATGCTCTTCGGCTGAAGGTCTATCAATTAAGAAAGAATAGCCTTCCAAAGATGAAAAGAGTGACCTTTGAAAATTTAGATTATTCTTCTGAACAAAGTGAAATATCTTTTTTCTAAGGAATATCTTCCAAACGCTAAAAATCCTTCTTCTGAAACATAAAAGGCATTTAGTCTTAAAATTAAAAACTATCCTTCCAAGGAAAAGTTTAAAGCTACTCTACAGGTAAGTATGACTCCTTGTCTGAAGGACTAAAAATCTCTTTTGTAAATAAGATTGCTGTACGAAAATAAAGGAATAGAATTGAGCAATGAAACGTCCTCATGGTTTGTTGCTGTTGTTGTGGTCTTCAGTCCAAAGACTGGTTTGATGCAACCTCCATGCTACTCTATCCTGTGCAAGCCTCTTCATCTTCGAGTAACTACTGCAACCTACATCCCTCTGAATCTGCTTACTGTATTCATCTCTTGGTCTCCCTCTTCGATTTTTATCCTCCACGCTTCCTTCCAGTATTAAATTGATGATCCCTTGATGCCTCAGAATGTGTCCTACTAACCGATCCCTTCTTTTAGTCAGGCTGTACCACAAATTTATCTTCTCCCCATTTCTACTCAGTACCACCTCTACACGTCTAATCTTCAGCATTCTTCTGTAGCACCAATTTCAAAAGCTTCTATTCTCATCTTGTCTAAACTGTTTATCGTCCATATTTCACTTCCATACATGACTACACTCCATACTAATTTCACAAAGGACTTCCTAACACTTAAATCTATACTCGATGTTAAAAAGTTTCTCTTCTTCATAAATTCTTTTCTTGCCGTTGTCAGTCTATATTTTATATCCTCCCTACTTCGACCATCATCAGTTATTGTGCTTCCCAAATAACAAAACTCATCTACTACTTTAAGTGTCCCATTTACTAATCTAATTCCCTTAGCATTACCTGATTTAATTCGACAACATTCCATCATCCTCATTTTCCTTTTGTTAATGTTCATCTTATATTCTCCTTTCAAGATATTGTCCATTCAGTTCAACTGCTCTTCCAAGTCCTTTGCTGTTTCCGACAGAATTACAATGTTATCGGCAAACCTCAAAGTTTTTATTTCTTCTCCCTGGACTATAATTCCTGCTCCAAATTATTGTTTTGTTTCCTCATGGTTTACATAGCTGAATATATTGAGAAGAAATGAGACAGTTTAGTATTCGCGGTCGCTATGATAGGTCACCATGTTGGGGGTTAGTCATCTACAGAATAAATACTATTGAGATGCAGATTACTGAACTTCAGGCCTTGGATGCGAACAACGTGACTTGTTTGCGATGTGTGATTGGGGTCAGTATCATCTGAAGATAGCCCTGCAGGCAATACTGAAAATAATGGCTTACACACCGTAATAATTTCAGTATATTCGGGTCGCACATTGATAAAAATACATATTTGAGATCATATCTACTAATAGAACAGAGTTGTTTCTGGCACTGTACCCTTGAAGTCGAACGGCACAAAACAAATTTCTATCATAACTGCTAACATCATGTGCTTCTCTTGGTTGGTGTGTTTAAGATGACTTCGTAAATGCAGCTCCCAAACATATAATGCTGAAAGTAGCCTAAGGAAGTTAGATCTGTATCTACATATAGATGTAGGAATACACTGTAAAATCCTTGGCAGTGTGTACTTTAAACCAAGACTGCGCTCTTCTCTGTATATAGTTAAGGACAATTGATTTCGCGCCTGCCCTAATTGCTAATTTAGTCGTGGTTCCTTGGCAAGAATACAATGGAGGCAGAAGAAATTTAGTAACGCTGGCCTGAAAAACTAGTTAGTTTAATTTGTACTATAGGGTTTCACAGCCTATATCGACCACTAGCAGAGCCTCTGAATTCCATGTCTTTTGTCACGTATACTACGTAATGACACACAAAGCGGCATTAGGACTCTAAAACACATTACAGTACATAACTGTAAGCAGAAATACTGAACATGGTAAAATCTTATACTATTCCTTTCTCACTGCAAATTATACTTATTGTTGCATTTCTAGAAGAAAATTTCAGATCTTTCCGGTAGCAAACGAGTAACATTCTCTAAACACCGGCAGAAGCCATAATATTTCTTCGTTCGCAATTAATATCGCTCCGGACTAGGTTGTTGGTACTAAACAATTGTTAGGAAGTCAGACTGAAAGAGTTAGCGCGTCATCCTAATTAGCGCTAAACTTTGCGTAACATAAACGCATTACTAAATCTTTCTCCTTCCCAAAACGGGCTTAAAGTCATGGATAAAAGTTCTACGTTGCTACCTTGTATTATAGGATGCACTGACAAAACTCCTATCCTTTTAGAAATATTCACTGCCGGTAAAAAAGGCAACACCCTCAAGGAAAAATTTTATTGACAAGTGAGGTGACAGGTAGTTCCTCCTTGTAGAAGTATATGATAACAAATTCAGACCAAATGAAACGGTGCCCAAATACTCGTATCAGTACCAAATGTATCCCCCCCGGCAGTAACGCAGGCGTCCATTCTCACATGCAAACTATCATAAACGTGCCGAATAGCATCCTGCGATAGATTATCCCAAGCATCTTGCACCTTCTGTTGCAGTTCGGCAGTAGCTTTTGTAAGCCCTGGAGAACGAGTAAAGTCCTGTCTTCATCATGTCCCATGTGTGTCCAATTGGCGAGAGATCTTGCCGGCCAGTTGTTGCGCACTACAAAGAGCACGTTGCGTCGCAGAAGCCGATTCCGAAAGTGCATTATCCTGCTGGAGAAGCACATCACCAACCTGTCGAAGAAATGGCGATTGTACGGGAATAACAGTCTGTGCAATGTAGCGTACACTGGTTACTTTACTCTGCAGAAATACCAGAAACGATTGCAAGCTCCAACTGATGCCCTTCCCCCTCTGCCCCCTCCCCCCCCCCCCCCCCCCCCTCACAGCGATAAGTCTAGAATCAGACCTGTGTGTCGTGGGCAAATGTACTCTGGAACAGACGACTCACTAGGTCTACGTCACACACACATATACGCGCATCACTCGCATACAGACGCAACCTACTATCAACACTGGAGACAACAGGATGCCATTCCACTCTCCAGTCGAATCCTTCACGACACCAGTGTAGCCATATTGGATAGTGTCGTGGTGTCATTGGTAGCCGGGACTGGGGCATTCGTAACTGTAATCCTGCTGCAAGCAGACGATACCCAATGGTCTGTGATAACACAGCAGGTGCGACACGTGCACGTCTAGCTTCCCTGGATGATGTTCCGACGGCCACTACCGCTCGCACAATGCATCGATCTTGATGTGTGTCTGTACTACGTGGAATTCAAGGACTTGGTCTACAGGTGGAGGAATTCTCCACAGACCAGTGTTGAAAGCAGAGACACGCCACCGAGACACTGTGTCCAACAAGTGCAGCAATCTGTCAATGTCTCTGCCCGGGGACTGGGTGTTTCTGTTGTCCTCATCATTTCATTCTCATCATCATCATCACCATCATTCGTAACAGTGACTAGATTGGACTGTGTAGAAATTGGGACTTTGTGCGGGCGCTGATGACGGCGCAATTGAGCTCCCCTCAAAACCAAACATCATCACCATCATCATCACGAATGCGAGTCCAGTGTGCTCACCACTGCGCCACCTCGCTCGGTGAATGTCTTTTCTCTGAACTGATAGGAGAACAGTTCCCTTGTTCATTTGTTTAGCCAAGCAGTCAACTATGTAATTTCATCTGTAATGTTATTTCATTTCAGCTTCCTTTTTTACTTGTCATACCTGCGTTATGCCTTATTTCAGCCCGTGCGTTTTCACATCTTCATAAGGGTGTGTGATAGTGAGATTTAAGATAACAGCTTTTAACACACACCGCATTCTGAAAACTGCATTCCACGTCAAATTTTATTACACAAGTCCAGTCAGGCAAGCAGACAACGAGATTCAGTCCGGATTTACCAATTTATGAGCGTCATTGACCTCATCTGAAGTGCGCCCTCAAAACAAACTATTACCACATACTGTTTCAAAACCTGAGATAATATCGCTCTCCAATCTATCACTATGTTCCACGAGAATAATTGCGAAGCACAACTGCAAAGTAGGACGATGAAGTGATAAGCAAGATATTTGTCTCTAGTATTCTTGTTACGCATACACTGATAGCAAATCACCTGACATTTATTTCTACACTAACTGGAGGCACGCTATATCATATTGTGCCGCACTGAAGATTTCTCAACGCTAGGAATTTTGTCATTACGCGCACAGCGTAAAATGTGATCAGATTGGAACCGACAACGTCAATTTTGTCAGTAACGCATTCTGCATGAGAACCAGTCCTTATCGGAAACGGAAGCGTATTTAATAGCTTGCACAGATTTTAAATTGCTCCGTGTTTCACATAAATTACAGTTTGTAATTCATACCCAATGGGAACTGATCTTATCGACTGACATAGACGCGCGCGCGCACACACACACACACACACACACACACACACACACACACACACATTTCAAATGGGAAACGCGAGCAGAATATTTACTGCTGCAATTCGAAAAGAAAACAGGCAGTCAAATAAACGATCACACACCTCTCGTTTCCTTGGTGTTGTTTTGTAAACAACATCGCGAACGACGTCCAGGTACGATTGCAAATGGACGCAGTTATATTTAAGTGTCCCATTTCCTCAAACGATAAAAATAAAGGTTTAATTTAAAACTGATGTCCATCACGAAGGCGAGCGATTCCCACGGCGAAACCTAACGGTGACATCTGGTCCCGTACAAAAATAGTTCCATAAAACCTCGCTCCGCCTTTCGGAGCGTCGCCTGTCGACCATTACGGTCGAGTGTAAGGCAAGGGGAAGAGCGAGTCGGGGTAGGCGCGCGGAAGCGAAAAAAGAAATAGAAGGAGAGTGCGAGTAAGAAATAAAGGAGGGACAGCCGCGCCCGGCGCCACTGACAGGAATCCAGAAACGCGCAGTCGGCAAAAAAATTGTGTCACGCGAAGAAATGTCTGCCATAAACTATGGGCGCCCGTGGCGCATCGCGAGCTATTTCCAGAGGCAGTAGCGGGACCGGTGGCCGCCTCACTGAAGGTCGTTGCCATTGAAAAACAAACGAAGGTCGCGGAAGGGGGCGCGCAGAATGTGACCGCCACCAGCACTCTCTGCCGGCCTGCGAGTGAGTTAGAGGGGAGGGGTAGGGGCTTCTAATTGGGATGCGAGCAGGACCGCGCGTAGGCCGGTCACCTTCGGCTTTTGCGCCCGTGTTTCGGGGCTAGGTTTTTGCACGTCGGACTGTTCCCGGACACAACTGCTGCAAACGTCAGGATGGCGACAGGAAACAAAAAGTTTTGCTTCCGGGGGTACGTTTTAGGAGGCGAGTGACCGCCGATGCACAGCCTGAAGCGACACTGTGCGTTCTAATGACGCCATGGTCATTGACCCCATGCGACTAAGGCCGCGATCACAATGGCACCGATATCGGTGGATTCCAAGGACGACCGACATCGTCCTAAGATGGCCGATCTTTTCAAACCAGTACGCAGCTACATGCACGATCACAATGTAGCCGACCTCATCGCCCGAACGTACAGATTCCGGACGACTGTCGGTGAAATTCAGTGCAGTTTGTTTTTTCGGTCATAATGGCCGACACAACAGCGATGTTATGGACAGCGAGAAACAAGTAACTCCAAAGGAGTACTTTCTGGAATCCTGAGAATGAAAAACACTTTAGTCGGGATATAGTTCAAAATCTATGGGCTGAAATCGCAAGTTTATTGGAAACCCCAAGTAGGCAAAATCTTTAACGGAAATTTTAGGTGTAGATTATAACCTCGAAAAATAATTTGTTCATGTGGCAACCCGCGCGGGATTAGACGAGCGGTCTCAGGCGCTGCAATCATGGACTGTGCGGCTGGTCCCGGCGGAGGTTCAAGTCCTCCCTAGGGCATGGGTGTGTGTGTTTGTCCTTAGGATAATATAGGTTAAGCAGTGAGTAAGCTTAGGGACTGATGACCTTAGCAGTTAAGTCCCATAAGATTTCACACACATTTGAACTATTTTTTTTTTTTTTTTTTTTCAAGTGGCAAGCATGGTGTATCTTATGAGTAGAGTTACAATAGCGGATGTTTTTGGGTTGTGGTAGGCCGACAATAGCTGTCTATAAATACTATTACTGTTAACTGGCGTTTTTATGAGTTTAGGCTGGTAATTTTCAAATATGGTGTACGTATTTGTTTGCACTTTACAGTGCTTTAGGTGTTCAGAGTACCTTATTCGAAACTACATGCTTGTCTTTCATGCTGAATGATAGTCATTGAAGAGTAATCGACGCATGTTTGCACATCTTCAAATAACTTCAGCAAAACAGATTTCGAGTGCTTGTAGAAATGTGATTTGGGCTCTCTTAAAAAGTCCGATACTCACATTAAAGATGCAGTTTTGGCTCAAGTAAAACTAGAAGTGACACTTTTATGTTTGACATCTAGCGATTACATCTTTCCAATGACTAGGAATATAGCGTGTTCTGGTAAGTAAAGTTTCAAAATTTTTGTGTTATATGTTGGATGCTATTTACAATGCCATAAATACTAATTTAAAAGTTAACATTTTCACTCGTGCATCCCAAATACTACGAAATTTTGAATTTATTCTATACCGAATATTGGAGCTATGCATCATGCAAGTGCAAAAAAAAAAAAAAAAAAAAAAAAAAAAAAAGGCTCTGAGCACTATGGGACTTAACTTCAGAGGTCATCAGTCACTTAGAACTACTTAAACCTAACTAACCTAAGGACATCACACACATCCATGCCCGAGGAAGGATTCGAACCTGCGACCGTAGCGGTCGCGCGGTTCCAGACTGTAGCGCCTAGAACCGCACGGCCACTCCGGCCGGCGTGCAAGTGCACTAAAAGAAACTGTAATATAGTTGATTTTCTTTATTAAAAGTTACACTGAATCTGAAATTATACTGCCGCCAGAAATCTTGTTACGTCCTTTCTCAAATCCACTGGGCAAACAGTAGTGAAGTTTCCAGTATCCGAATCTGATTATACCTAATGCCAGTACTGAATTAATATTCACCGACTTCAGAATAAAGTGAGATGCTGTGAAACCACAAATCCACCATTCATTAATTAAATAATACTTGCTTACTGAAGCACAAATTTTATCAATTCCTCATATAACAGAAACATCTACTTTCACCATTTGAATTCACCATTATGTGCTCGTAGCCTCTTTGGCTAAACCTTTATACACAATGTTCCCACTGTAGCATAATAAACCTAACGCTGAACAACGTGTTTTGGAGAGATACTTAGTGCGGTATATCACTGAAACTACATGTTTTCGTAATACAGGGTGATTCAAAAAGAATACCACAACTTTAGGAATTTAAAACTCTGCAACGACAAAAGGCAGAGCTAAGCACTATCTGTCGGCGAATTAAGGGAGCTATAAAGTTTCATTTAGTTGTACATTTGTTCGCTTGAGGCGCTGTTGACTAGGCGTCAGCGTCAGTTGATGCTAAGATGGCGACCGCTCAACAGAAAGCTTTTTGTGTTATTGAGTACGGCAGAAGTGAATCGACGACAGTTGTTCAGCGTGCATTTCGAACGAAGTATGGTGTTAAACCTCCTGATAGGTGGTGTATTAAACGTTGGTATAAACAGTTTACAGAGAATGGGTGTTTGTGCAAAGGGAAAAGTTCTGGACGGCCGAGAACGAGTGATGAAAATGTAGCACGCATCCAGCAAGCACTTGTTTGTAGCCCAGGAAAATCGACTCGCAGAGCTAGCAGAGAGCTGCAAATTCCACAATCAACTGTATGGAGAGTCCTACGAAAAAGGTTGGCAGTTATCTGTCCGTAACTACCTGAACGTCAACTACCCGAGGCGATGGATCGGCCGCCAGGCAGCCCGTGACAGAGCACTTCATCACTGGCCTCCAAGAAGCCCTGATCTTACCCCCTGCGATTTTTTCTTATGGGGGTATGTTAAGGATATGGTGTTTCGGCCACCTCTCCCAGCCACCATTGATGATTTGAAACGAGAAATAACACCAGCTATCCAAACTGTTACGCCTGATATGCTACAGAGAGTGTGGAACGAGTTGGAGTATCGGGTTGATATTGCTCGAGTGTCTGGAGGGGGCCATATTGAACATCTCTGAACTTGTTTTTGAGTGAAAAAAAAAACCTTTTTAAATACTCTTTGTAATGATGTAAAACAGAAGGTTATATTATGTTTCTTTCATTAAATACACATTTTTAAAGTTGTGGTATTCTTTTTCAATTACCCTGTACAGTGGCACTTCGTAAAACTTGTCTGGTAATTCGAATAACTGAAGACAGAGTGTACAGTACACGACAGGTCCTTCACGAGACAGATGCAGCTCATTCGGCACTTTTTTATAGCTAACACCGCATCGCAGCACTCGTCTCCAAGAACAGACGTGTCGTGGTGTCCACCCACACTTTGAGGTTAAAATATAACCTACTACATACATGGAAGAGATTCTAATCTAACACCGCCAAAAACTAATGAATGAGATCCGACGCACCGTGACCAAGCTGTCGTCCGATGTTATCGGGCGATCTCTGGCGACGGTGTCTGACGATGGTTTTCAGTGCCACTGTGAACGCAACCTAATGGGGTAGAGGCTGGTCTCCAGCACGGAACACTACGACTGTGTGTAAAGCTAGATACAAATATCATTGGGCTGAATCAAAAAGTGTAGTGGCCTGAATCAAATGGCTCTGAGCATTATGGGACTTAGCATCTATGGTCATCAGTCCCCTAGAACTTAGAACTACTTAAACCTAACTAACCTGAGGACGTCACACAACACCCAGTCATCACGAGGCAGAGAAAATGGCCTGAATCTATTTTTATTTTAGTTTCATATAGATACAACGTCATTAGTTATCTAATTACTTACGTGATGCATATGATGATTAAAATAAACGAATTTGAGGGCCTACAGAGCAAGCAGTAGGTAATAATAGATCATAATAACGCATCATGTAACTGGAAACGAACACAGACGTTTTGGACTATTTGTCAACTTACTACAAATTTTGCTCCTATCAGTATTACGAAAACGGTGCGCATCCTCATTTGCTAAGGCTTTCAGGACCAACAACAATTTTATTTTCATTAATTCACGTTTTAATTATTGTCCAAATTTAAAAATTTAAAATGCTATCATAACCTACTTATTAAAAGGCAAAAGGTATAACACTAAGAGAAGTACAAAAGCCGGAAACTGTGTGCATACCCCTAGGCAGCATAACTCACGGTATTATAATATACATCCAGTATTTGATACTCTTAATAACAGCTCTCAGCGACTTCGAACAAACTTTACAAATACTTTCTAATATTTTCGAAACTTTTTTTTAATGAAAGCAAAAAGTTAATCGAATATTACATTTTCACTGTTCAGACAGCAAAATTTCAGCATCAGGCACGCTGTCTAATAGGCGACATTACCTCTTTACAACGAACTCTATTGACAACATATTTGCAGACAATATCCACATATTCCGCCGAATGTAACTGCAACATTATATCACTGTGTGACAGATAATTCACGACTCTTGAGATTTTATACATGTGACTTCGATTATTTAAAGATCTGGCGCAGGGGGTCTGACCTTCGAAATGCCTCACCTTAGCTTTACTTGGAGTGTGCGGGGGTGGGGGAAGGATTGGGAGGAGATTCGAAAAAGTAAATGAATATAAGGGCATTTCTGAAACAAATACGTCTCGATTTTTGTGTTGACTTTGAGTGTCCAGGCAAGATTATGTTGATTTAGTACTGAACCTTTCCGCTAACGTCCTATACATTTTGCTATCCTGCGATTGCTCGCACCGACAGGGGATCCTACCAAAATGCTGTGTGATCGCAAAGTGTGTATAAAACATTTATTTATAGGGGGTCGACAGGAATTTGGAAACAGTGTTCTTCTTCCTGGAGTATTCAAGTAGCAGGATGCAGATAAGCGTCAGTTCGAAAACCGGAACAGTGACACTAGCAAATTGGAATTCTTCGTTGGACACTAACGTGTGTTGACTTGCAGAGTGTAATCTTCCTCCTAAGTCTCATTCAATAACCCACTATAGTTATTCCGCAGTAGGGATCATGGATATGAGGACAACAAATGACTTACATATGCCATATTTGGCGTAACCTGATTTCGATTACAAGTATTATGGGAAATGTAAGTTACAGTTGTCAGCCTCCAGTGTGACAACAGAGGCCAACACTTTAAATCTGTATAGTAATTTTACGTTTGTTGTACATATTACATCATCTCGCCATCCATGAATTCACTCTCTTAAAAATTATTGTGGGAAAGAAATAACTAAGTTGTTAGCGGTCCTCATCCCAAATCGGGGGTGACCATAGCCATGTTTATTGTAAATTATGGTCGCCCTGGGATCGAGTTACATTGGGCAACATGAGCACTTCCTCGGCTACATACGAGATGTTTCAAAATGTTTCGGGAATTTCCATTTTTTGGAAGTAATTTTATTTATTCGTCCACATTAATGTCATCTCCTTCAAAGTAGTCCCCATCAGATGTTATATAATAATGCCAGTACTTCTAATCCCCGGACACTTCTGGAACTCGATCTTTGGGACAGCACTTAGCTCTTTCGGCGATTTGCTTCCAATCTCGCCTAAACATGTAAAACGACGAGTATTTAAAGTTTTGGAAAAATGTCGCACTGGGTCATATCTGGCCTATATGGAGGGTGGGGAATCATTACACTGCTTTTCCATGAGTTTCGTCATAAATCCGGGCGATTTTTTTCCGGAATGCTTCCCGTAAACGGTGTTGAAATTGTATGTAGTACTCCCTTATTGGTCCTTTGATCATTTGGCAAGAACAATGTCGTTAAAATCGAAGAAAATAGCGAAAATAACCTTCACATTCACAACACTTGCCGAGCTGTTCTCGGTTTTGGTGATCCAGAATGCCTTCACTTAGATGATTGAGCCTAGATTTCGACGTCATAGGCGTAATCCCATGTTTCGTCCCCTGTTATGACACATTTCAGTTGTTCTGAATTGTTGTTGACTCCTGAGCAACTAACATTCATCTCTTCCTTTGCTCAAAATTCAGCGCCTTTGGCATAAATGTTTCTGTCCACGTTTCACACCAAAACGTTCGAAAAATATCAAAACCCAAGTAGCAAAAGCATTGATATTTCTAAAAAATATAGAGTATCACAGAAAATTAGCCAAAAGAATAATTTTTGAAGTTTAAAAGAAACATGTGTGTTCCTTACCGTAAAAAAATTCGCGTGAATATCACATTATGTCTTTTTGGAAATCTGGAAAATGTTTGACAGAACATTGTGTTACATCTTGAGTTACAATCTAGGTAAAGATAAAATCGAGAAACAGAATTTTCCACAACAGATCGGAGTGCAGGGGTCAAGTTCAGAATGGGTAGCGCAATGCATGCCTGCAATTCAGCCTCGTTTGCAATCGCAGCACTAAACACAGCATGTTTCCGACAGTCCCACAGCCAGAATTCAGACGGATTACGATCAGGTGATTTGGACCGCCAGGCTGTAGGGCAGTGACGGCTGATGATTCTAGCATTTCCAAAATGTCTGCAGCCGCTTCATTGGCTGTGCAATGTGCAGAGGAGCGCCATATTGCATAAAAGTGATTCCATCCTAACGTCCTCGCTGTTAAATTGGAATGGCGTTGGTGTGCAAAAGACTGTCATAGCGTTTACTAGTGACAATGCAGGTAAAAGAACATGAAGAACCATCTCGACAAGATACGCCCCTATTATAAACGATGTCATCAACCTGCACTACACAGTTACGTTTACAGAATGAAGCGGTACCTGTTGATGTGGGTGCAGATTTTCCGCTGCCCATACTCTGCAATGGACTGTCCACAGAGTGTTCATGGCAACTCATTGCCCACTTCTATGCGAGCAAGAAATTCTAGAACAAACTCTCGTCTTACTGGCAGGTCAGCATAAAGCAACTCTTGAACAAGGGCAATTTTATGCTCCGAGCCCATAGACATGTCCAAAGTTCGGGCAATTCTCTGTGCACAGCATGTTTGCACACCGTCTTTCGAACCCTGCAGCAATCCTGTGGCCACATCTACTGACGTCCGATCGGTTTTCCTCTCTCTGCCGCAATGCACTTCAAAAGAACCTTTCTTTTCGAATTTCGTAATCATTTACTCCAGACCCTTGGCAAATTTCATACCAACGCCTTTAATCATACGCTTGAATGTCCAGAATGTCTTCACAGCTACTGGCGTACAGTCACCGTTCTTGTAAAAGAGCTTCACCAGCAGTGTTCAATCCTCCAAAGACAGTCATGCCGAGCGTCTCAGCACTTACAGCACCATCTAATGGTAGGATTTTCGTTAATTTTTTTGTTTCCATAACGTTTCCCGCTTCTTCTATAATATCTCTTTCAAATTTGACGTCATTCTTGGAGCGGTTCGTTTCTTATATTGTTTTGAAACTGGAACTTTAATTACAATCATCATATATTGTTGTTGATTACACTTCGATGTCGTCGTTGTGATCAAGAAGAAGATACGATATATTGTATAAGTTTCATGTTGAGGGCAGAAAAATATACTTTAAATTTCACTTTCTTAACTAGCAGCGCACTGAAAGCGGTCAATGTAATACTACGACGAAAATTAAATCTCCTAACATTCAGCAGTTAGCACGTTAGGTCAACTCTGACGGAAGTTTGTTTCGGTTTTCCTTTTTGATGTAGCTGCACATGCACAAGAGTTTCTGTTTTCAGCATGGATAGTTCACTCCGCCCCCCCCCCCCCCCCCCCACTCTCTCTCTCTCTCTCTCTCTCTCTCTCTCTCTCTCTGAGTGGTTATTTTCACTGGGAACTGTCAAGTTGCTGAATAAATTTTCAATAGCTGTCTGTAAAGTTCGTCGCTGATCAGGAATTGTAATCCTCTTTCCTTCCAGCTTACTAATTCCTGTGGATTAATAATTCACACTGGAGGTCTTTATTTGTTGATGAAGCATGACTGAAGATGAACATTATTTCGATGGAAACAGTTCTCCTTCTACACTTACTTTGCGAGTCTCATAGATTCTACACATAAACTTGAGCAGTCGTTTGGTTTCCACTCCTCCAAATGACTTTATAAATTCTGATGGAATGTTATTTATCCCTTCTGCCTTATTTGATTTCAAGTCTTCCAGATCTATTGATCTTCCATTCTTATCGTTCTCTCAGACGAGCCGCCTGAAACACGGAGAGAAAATGTATGGCAAAACTATATTAATCAGACATTAATCAGACGCTAATAAAGTCTAAAGAACAACCGGCTGCAAGATACCGTCTCTGACATGGAGGGTCCTTAAACGCTGAAACTGACGACACACTGCGCAAAACCAACCAGAGAAAATTGGGATATAAAGAGATCGACTCCTGAGGGAGTGATGCAATACAAGATTATCAACATCTAATGATATGCCCAAAAATAAGCAAAACTTGCACAGTGGCAGACCTTATCATAGCAAATGACAAAGCCGTCCATGTGGCCGTTTACTGGAAATATGCAGTATACTTGGTGACCCAAACACGTAAAGAACGTAACTGTTCCCTCTTGCTTCTCGTACGTATAGTATATTACCCTCCTTTTCCTACATCTACATCTATATCTGCATCTAAATATACATGGATTCTCTGCAAATCTCACTTAAGTGCCTGGCAGACGGTTTATCGAACCACCTTCACAATAATAGACTATTACTCTACTCTCGAACAGAGCGCAAAAAAAACGAACACCTACATCCTTCCGTGCGAGCTCTGATTTTCCTTATTTTATTAAGATGATGGTTTCTTCCTATGTACGTCGACTTCAACAAAATATTTTCCCATTCGGAGGAGAAAGTTGGTGATCGGAATTTCATGAGAAGACCCCCAGCAACGAGAAACGCATTTGTTTTAATGATGTGTGTCCCCCCCCCCCCCCCAAATCCTGTATCATGTCCGTGACTCTCCCTCCCCTATTTGTCGATAATACAAAACCTGCTGCTCTTCTTTAAACTTTCTCGATGTACTCCGTTAATCCTATCCAGTAAGGATCACAGACCGCGCAGCAGTATTCCAAAAGAGGAAGGACAAGCGCAGTGCAGACAGTCTCTTCAGTAGATCTGTTGCGTTTCCTAAGTGTCCTACCAATAAATCTCAGCCTTTGGTTCGCCTTCCTCACAATATTTTCTGTGTGTTCTTTTCAACTTAAGTTGTTCGCAATAGTAATCAAATGGTTCAAATGGCTCTGAGCACTATGGGACTCAACTTCTGAGGTCATTAGTCCCCTAGAACTTAGAACTAGTTAAACCTAACTAACCTAAAGACATCACACACATCCATGCCCGAGGCAGGATTCGAACCTGCGACCGTAGCGGTCTTGCGGTTCCAGACTGCAGCGCCTAGAACCGCACGGCCTAATAGTAATTCCTAGATATGTAGTTGAATTTACGGCTTTGAGATTTGACTCATTTATCAAGTAACCAAAGTTTCCTTTTAGCACTCATGTGGATGGCCTACTTTTTTTCATTGTTTAGGATGAATTGCCAATTTTCACACCATACAGACATCTTTTATAAACCGTTTCGCAATGTGTTTTTGTCTTCTGATGACTTTACTGACTCTACTAGACGATAAACGACAGCATTATCAACCGAGCGGGGTGGCGCAGTGGTTAAACACTGGACTCGCATTCGGGAGGACGACGGTTCAATCCCGCGTCCGGCCATCCTGATTTAGGTTTTCCGTGATTTCCCTAAATCACTCCAGGCAAATGCCGGGATGGTTCCTCTGAAAGGGCACGGCCGACTTCCTTCCCAATCCTTCCCTAATCCGATGAGACCGATGACCACGCTGTCTGGTCTCCTTCCCCAAACCAACCAACCAACAGCATTATCTGCAAGCAACCCTAGACGGCTGCTCACCTTGTCTCCTAAATCGTTCATATAGATAAGGAACAGCAAAGCGCCTATAACACTACCTTGGGGACCACCAGAAATCACCTCTGTTTCATTTGATGACTTTCCGTCAGTTACTAAGTATTGTGATCTCTCTGACAGTAAATCATGAATCCAGTCGCATAACAGACGATATTCCATATGCACACAATTTCATTACAACCGCTTGTAAGATACGGTGTCAGAAGCCTTCTGGAAATCTAGAAATACGGAATCAATTTGAAATCCCTTTCAAGAACACTCAACACGTGGTGTGAGTAACGAACTGGTTGTGTTTCACAAGAACGGTGTTTTCTAAATCCGTGTCGACTGTGTGTCAATAGACCGTTCCCTTCAAGGTAATTCACAACGTTCGAACACAATATATTTTCCAAAATCCTGTTGCATTACTCATGTTGCCTTTCTTAAATGCTTGAGTGATCTGCGCAACTGTCCAGTCTTTGGGTACGGATCTTTCGTAGAGCGAGCGGTTGTATATGATTTTAAGTATGGAACTATTGCATTACCTTACTGTCAATGGAACCCAATTGGTACATAGTCTGGACCAGAAGACTTGTTTTTATTAACTGATTTAAGTAGCTTCTCTATTCCGAAGATATCTGCTTCTAAATTACTCATGCACTCATTCTTAATTATGACAGAGTTTAGAACATCTTGCACTATTTTACCATAGCATAATATGAGCAAAATACTTTGAAAAGTTTCCCCTGCTTGCTCATTTTTATAATAACACGGATTACCACCTGATGAATGTGTACTGATATAAAAATTCCACGTGTGTTTCAGCTGCGTTCTTCTGGGCTGGAGACACCAAGAGCCCGAGCAGCTACGGCTTCAAGGTGAACGACGAGAAAGGAACGTAAGTAGCTCCTCGTTTCTGTCGCTGTTATGTGCTGTCCCTGGCGCCCGGTTCACCTAAGAACGGAGGCATTCTGTTGCAGAACGAACGTGCTGCCGCGCTACCGCAAAAAACACATAACGGTCACCCTGCCGGACAACAAGACGCTCAGGGACATCAAGTGGTTCTCCGTGTGGTGCGATGAATTCGCTGTGAGTACCCTATATTACACTGCACGCTCTGGTTACCTTCTCCATAACTACCTTCCCTCTGACGCAATGGTAGTGCCAAGTCTCAACAGGCTACAAGAACGATACTTCGTTTGATGATGTTCCTTACTGGACTTTCAGAAGTATCGAGTTCAAACACTGGCTATGCTCTGTGTATCCTGAGTGTATACCTGCCAGACACAACATATATTGTTCTGATTAAGCAAAATCGAAGTGTTTTCATATTGCTAGCTGTGCTCGGCATACATTTAAAGCCTCTTTTTCTTTCTAAGTGCTTATACTGGTATTCCGAACACACAAACGATACATATACAGGGTGGTCCATTGATCGTGACCGGGCCAAATATCTCACGAAATAAGCGTCAAACGAAAAAACTACAAAGAATGAAACTTGTCTACCTTGAAGGGGGAAACCAGATGGCGCTATGGTTGTCCCGCTAGATGGCGCTGCCATAGGTCAAACGGATATCAACTAGGTTTTTTAAAAAATAGGAACCCCTAACTTTTTATTACATATTCGTGTAGTACGTAAAGAAATGTGAATGTTTTAGTTTGACCACTTTTTCGCTTTGTGATAGATGGCGCTGTAATAGTCACTAACATACGGCTCACAATTTTAGACGAACAGTTGGTAACAGGTAGGTTTTTTAAATTAAAATACAGAACGTAGGTACGTTTGAACATTTTATTTCGGTTGTTCCAATGTGATACATGTACCTTTGTGAACTTATCATTTCTGAGAACGCATGCTGTTACAGCGTGGTTTCCTGTAAACACCACATTAATGCAAAAGTTCTCAAAATGATGTCCGTCAACCTCAATGCATTTGGCAATAGGTGTAACGACATTCCTCTCAACAGCGAGTAGTTCGCCTTCCGTAATGTTAGCACATGCATTGACAATGCGCTGACGCATGTTCTCAGGCGTTGACGGTGTATCACGATAGCAAATATCCTTCACCTTTCCCCACAGAAAGAAAACCGGGTACGTCAGATCCGGTGAACGTGCGGGCCATGGTATGGTGCTATGACGACCAATCCATCTGTCATGAAATATGCTATTCAATACCGCTTCAACCGCACGCGAGCTATGTGCCGGACATCCATCATGTTGGAAGTACATTGCCGTTCTGTCATGCAGTGAAACATCTTGTAGTAACATGGTAGAACATAACATAGGAAATCAGCATTCATTGCACCATTTAGATTGTCATCGATAAAATGGGGGCCAGTTACCCTTCCTCCCATAATGCCGCACCATACATTAACCCGCCTAGGTCGCTGATGTTCCACTTGTCGCAGCCATCGTGGATTTTCCGTTGCCCAATAGTGCATATTATGCCGGTTCACGTTACCGCTGTTGGTGAATGACGCTTCGTCGGTAAATAGAACGCGTGCAAAAAATCTGTCATCGTCCCGTAATTTCTCTTGTGCCCAGTGGCAGAACTGTACATGACGTTCAAAGTCGTCGCCATGCAATTCCTGGTGCATAGAAATATGGTACGGGTTCAATCGATGTTGGTGTAGCATTCTCAACAGCGACGTTTTTGAGATTCCCGATTCTCGCGCAATTTGTCTGCTACTGATGTGCGGATTAGCCGGGACAGCAGCTAAAACACCTACTTGGGCATCGTCATTTGTTGCAAGTCGTCGTTGACGTTTCACATGTGGCTGAACACTTCCTGTATCCTTAAATAACGTAGCTATCCGGCGAACGGTCCGGACACTTGGATTATGTCGTCCAGGATACCGAGCAGCATACATAGCACACGCCTGTTGAGCATTTTGATCACAATAGCCATACATCAACACGATATCGACCTTTTCCGCAATTGGTAAACGGTCCATTTTAACACGGGTAATGTATCACTAAGCAAATACCGTCCGCACTGGCGGAATGTTACGTGATACCAGGTACTTATACGTTTGTAACTATTACAGCGCCAACTATCACAAAGCGAAAAAAGTGGTCCAACTAAAACACTCATATTTCTTTACGTACTACACGAATATGTAATAAAAATGGGGTTTCCTATTTTAAAAAACGCTATTGATATCCGTTTGACCTATGGCAGCGCCATCTAGCGGGCCATCTGGTTTCCCCCTTCAAGCTAGACGAGTTTCGTTGTTTGTAGTTTTTTCGTTGGATGCTTATTTCGTGAGATATTTGGCCCGGTCACTATCAATGGACCACCCTGTATATAGTGTGTGTGTGTGGAATATAGAGGTATCCACTTAGAAAGAAAAAGAGGCAGACAACGATGGAATTTTTATGTATGACAATGCTCTGGGCAACGAGGTCACAATTGTTCGCGATTGGTTTGAAGCATATTCTGGAAAATTCGTTCGCCCCCCCCCCCCCTCCCCCGCTACCTTGTAGAGGTGAAACCGTCATCGGGACTGTCACAAATGAGCCTAGCGCCCCTGAAAAGTGTGGATTCGATATTAATATCCGTCGTTATAAAACAATTTTTAGATGCCACGGGTTCTCACCCTTCACCCAGTCTCCACCCCTAGAGTGGTTGGGTGCACCAATTCAGAAACCTTCGCTTATGTGTACACAAAAGTATCATCGTAATCGTATGAATGGTATAGAAACGCATAAAAGAACAAAAATAAATAAATATTCATTTTTGTCTGTTAGAAGATGAGGGATTATAACGTCTGCCTCTATGGACAGTCCAAATTACAGATCTGTCGTTACTTAATTGTTCTCTGTCAGGACAAAATCTTTTCAATTATAATTTGTTTGCAGTTTCAAACAACAATGAAAAAGACTCGCTATCAAAAACAGATTTCGAGTGATCACCGTTTGGTTTTCAAGCTCTACTAGCAGCCATATCTGCGGACTACAGTAGCGGTTTTCAGGAACACATATTATAAGACACTTATTGTTTTCAACGCCCACACATCGTCTGGCGTAATTGTCCCATCAGCAGTAGGTGCTCTCTGAAAGTTTGTAAAATGCATACACGTATTAAGTAATAAATACTGGAATAAAAATCAGGAGTAAAATGGTTTTGTGTCTATTACGATATTGGCAATGAAGCTAAATGGCTTGGGGCTACTTTACTTTGGAATAATTAGTACTTAGAACATGTATGCATTTTACAAACCTTAGTAATAGCACACAATGATAGCAAAAAGATGTTGAAACATATTTTGGCGTTAAGAACAATAGTTGTTTGCACAACTGTGACTAGAATTCCCACGTGTAAGTGCCTGTATTACTAGCAATTCTAATACGATAGTACTGATGTTACTGAAGACGGCACAAGGCATTCCAGTTTCATTAGGTCTCGCTGTAGCTCGTTTGTGGAATCACACTGATTTATGCAACTGAAGAAGATATAGTTAGTATTCTCCTCCTCGTGAGTGTCTAGGACAATTTAATGCCTATGTACTAATGGAAGAACTGAAACACTTCTCCTACCAAAGAAGCAAATTTATACAGAATGGCCAAAGAAAGGAATTTCTTAAGTATTACGTAATTCTCTGCATCAAGTTTATTTCTTCCTTCAAGATGAGAGTTGTAAAACCATAATTTGAACCTGGCACAGCTATTTAAATGAAATATGTATGTAAATTAAAATATAAAATAAATCTGTAACAATAATCAATACTGTGAACATAATACTGCTTTAAAACGAATGTAATCTATTGGTAAAATAGATCGATAATGTAAAACAAAATCAGTTAAAACTTATGGTTCATGTCAGATACGTGTTATTGTGCTGCAACCTCACGTGTAAAAGACATTCAATCTGTTTTACACTGCATTGTGATCACATTTCGGTAGCCACGCTACCAAACTCAGAAAAAGGGAAAAAAAGTTCGCGTGTTAAGAACAAATATTATACCTACTATTTGTTTAATGAAACAACCTAATTGTGCACCTTCCGTACAGGGATGTGAGAACTCCAGAAACATGTAAAGGGTGTTAAAATAAATATTATAACGCAGTGTGTGGTTGCTGCAATTGCTTATTCATTAATAAACGATACAGTCACGGTGTTGCTTCATCCGTCATGGAAAAAAATTACATCAAAAGTGTAGCTCTTAATTCTATCAAACCACAGTTAATTTGGTTTCTAGTCATCAGCTAATTTTGTTCTCTCAGTTTTAGCCAAAATGCATCAAAATTTCTTTTACCGAGTGAGGTGACACAGTGGATAAATTATTAGATACACGTTGTGAACAGAGCTGTTCAATTTCCCGTACAGCTAATCAAAATTAGGTTTTTCCTTGAAATCCCACTACGGTCATCCTGATTTACGCAAATCCCAGGATGGTTACTTTGAAGAGGACACGGTTGATTTCCTTCGCCTTCCTTTTCTCTATTTTAAATAACCTTTTTATCAACGGGATATTCCTTCCTTACAGTTTTTTCTGTATTTTCTTTCTAGTGTGGGTGGTATCGAACTGCATGTTTCACGCTACCTGTCTTTTGTCCGGGAGCAGACACCGTATTGCTTCTGAATGACCCCTAATTTAAAAGCTGACTGGAAAATTACTCTGAGCTATTCAATCAGAAAACAAGGTGCTTTCTGCACCCATTTGATGGCCTTTTAGGGAAGTTTTGTAATAACTGTCTGCATCACAATATCACATTCCCTACATTTTTCAGTAGCTGTACTTTCTCCCATAACAATGCAAAACTGCGCTCTAAGAATAAATTAAGTCCTAAAACTTATAAACTTACATCCGTTCTGAGAGCAATAAAACAATTTTCGACCGGCTTTTGACCGGAGCAGTTGTTTAATTTTTACCATAAAAATTACTCTAATTTTTTCACCTGAATTGTAACATAACTTAAAATTGAAATTTATTACGCTTTCTTATTACATGGAAAGTCTGTTAGTATACATGATGCAGTACGTTAACGTGGTTTCAAGTCAGTACAAAAAATTGATTATTGCCTGGATCATCACTCGTTACTTTTTTTGCAAAGAGACTGAAGTTACTATTTTATTATTTGTGTGGAGCACTGTCCACTCGTCTCTTATAGGGTGCCTAAAGGATGCTGCTATCTCGGATGGCTATACAACAATTCAAACAAATCACATTAATGATGGTTTTTATTACAAAAAAGTAGATTGACAGTACTTAACTTTGGTTTACAATCTCGTGTAGCAAGCTACTGTCAACATGCAAATAATCAATGTCTTTCGCTATATAGAATATCCATGCAAGTAATGGACATAGATCACACGTGACAGCTCTTCTAGTGCTCTCTTCTAGTCCGGTCTACTAGTATCTGTCTTCTACTGTCCGTATGAGGCTGGCAGGAGCAGCACTTATATTCTCTTCTTGTAGAGGCCGCTCCTGCCGTGGAGACGTCCTAATCAGCGTGCTACTGGCTGACGTCGTCTCACAGCCTTCTCTACTCCTGCCTTCTTCATCTTCATGCCGGCGTTTTGATACGCCGGAACAATTTGCTTCAATGAACTAGTAAACACAAACTTTAATCTGTTTGAATTTTTTTTATATCTGAGGGAAACAAGAGCGACACTGTGCATTGGGCCCTTGTAACCATAATTTTGTTTTTGATAAAGACCTGGCGTCCTGGACGATTCTCTCGGGTGTCGCTCATAATGCTAGAGCTTGTCAGATATTTGAGGATGATTCCTGTATATAAAAAGAGTAAAAGAACGCACCCGCAAAATTACAGACCAGTATTCTTAACATCGGTTTGCTGCAGAATTCTAGAGCATATTCTGAGTTCGAATATAATAAATTTCCTAGCTGACCGAAACGCTCATGTCCACGAATCAGAAGGCTGTAGAAAGCATCCCTCGTGTGAAACTCAGCTTGCTCTTTTCTCACCTGATACACGGCAAACTATGGCCGAAGGGCAACAGGCTGATTCCATATTTCTAGATTTCCGCAAAGCATTTGACACGGTACCTTACTACAGGCTGTTAACGAAGGTACGTGCATACGGAATAGGCTTCCAGACATGTGACTGGCTCGAAGACTCCTTGAGTAATAGAGCCCAGTATGTTGTCCCCGACGGCGAGTGTTCATCGGAAACAGGGGTAACATCAGGAGTGCCCCAAGGAAGTATGGTAGGACCATTGCTATTTTCTATGCACGTAAATGATCTGGCAGACAGAATGTGCAGCAATCTGTGGTTCTTAGCTGATGATGCTGTGGTGTACATGAAGGTGGCGAAGTTAAGTTACTGTAGGTTGGTATGAGATGAAGTAGACAAAATTTCTAGCTGGCTCTAAATGTGGAAAAACGTAAGTTAATGAGGTTGTTGTTGTTGTGGTCTTCAGTCTGAGACTGGTTTGATGCAGCTCTCCATGCTACTCTATCCTGTGCAAGCTTCTTCATCTCCCAGTACCTACTGCAACCTACATCCTTCTGAATCTGCTTAGTGTATTCATCTCTTGGTCTCCCTCTACGATTTTTACCCTCCACGCTGCCCCCCAATGCTACATTTGTGATCCCTTGATGCCTCAAAACGTGTCCTACCAACCGATCCCTTCTTCTAGTCAAGTTGTGCCACAAACTTCTCTTCTCCCCAATCCTATTCAATACCTCCTCATTAGTTATGTGATCTACCCATCTAATCTTCAGCATTCTTCTGTAGCACCACATTTCGAAAGCTTCTATTCTCTTCTTGTCCAAACTAGTTATCGTCCATGTTTCACTTCCATACATGGCTACACTCCATACAAATACTTTCAGAAACGACTTCCTGACACTTAAATCTATACTCGATGTTAACAAATTTCTCTTCTTCAGAAACGATTTCCTTGCCATTGCCAGTCTACATTTTATTTCCTCTCTACTTCGACCATCATCAGTTATTTTACTCCCTAAATAGCAAAACTCCTTTACTACTTTAAGTGTCTCATTTCCTAATGTAATTCCCTCAGCATCACCCGATTTAATTTGACTACATTCCATTATCCTTGTTTTGCTTTTGTTGATGTTCATCTTATATCCTCCTTTCAAGACACTGTTCATTCCGTTCAACTGCTCTTCCAAGTCCTTTGCTGTCTCTGACAGAATTACAATGTCATCGGCGAACCTCAAAGTTTTTACTTCTTCTCCATGAATTTTAATACCTACTCCGAATTTTTCTTTTGTTTCCTTTACTGCTTGCTCAATATACAGATTGAATAACATCGGGGACAGGCTACAACCCTGTCTCACTCCTTTCCCAACCACTGCTTCCCTTTCATGCCCCTCGACTCTTATAACTGCCATCTGGTTTCTGTACAAATTGTAAATAGCCTTTCGCTCCCTGTATTTTACCCCTACCACCTTCAGAATTTGAAAGAGAGTATTCCAGTTAACATTGTCAAAAGCTTTCTCTAAGTCTACAAATGCTAGAAACGTAAGTTTGCCTTTTCTTAATCTTTCTTCTAAGATAAGTCGTAATGTTAGCATTACCTCACGTGTTCCAACATTTCTACGGAACCCAAACTGATCTTCCCCGAGGTCCGCGTCTACCAGTTTTTCCATTCGTCTGTAAAGAATTCGTGTTAGTATTTTGCAGCTGTGACTTATTAAACTGATAGTTCGGTAATTTTCACATCTGTCAACACCTGCTTTCTTTGGGATTGGAATTATTATATTTTTCTTGAAGTCTGAGGGTATTTCGCCTGTCTCATACATCTTGCTCACCAGATGGTAGAGTTTTGTCATGACTGGGTCTCCCAAGGCCATCAGTAGTTCTAATGGAATGTTGTCTATTCCCGGGGCCTTGTTTCGACTCAGGTCTTTCAGTGCTCTGTCAAACTCTTCACGCAGTATCTTATCTCCCATTTCGTCTTCATCTACATCCTCTTCCATTTCCATAATATTGTCCTCAAGTACATCGCCCTTGTATAAACCCTCTATATACTCCTTCCACCTTTCTGCCTTCCCTTCTTTGCTTAGAACTGGGTTGCCATCTGAGCTCTTGATATTCATACAAGTGGTTCTCTTCTCTCCAAAGGTCTCTTTAATTTTCCTGTAGGCAGTATCTATCTTACCCCTAGTGATGTTAATGAGGATGAATAGAAAAAACAAACCCGTAATGTTCGGATATTGCTTGATACAGTCATGTCGTTCAGATATCTGGGCGCAACGTTGCGAAGCGATATGAAATGGAACGAGCACGTGGGGATTGTGATAAAGAACGCGAATGATCAACTTCGATTTATTGGGTGAATTTTAGGAAAGTGTGGTTCATCCGTAAAGGAGACTGCATACAAGGCGCTAGTGCGACCTGTTATTGAGTAATGCTCGAATGTTTTCGATAAGCACCAGGTCGGACTGAAAGTAGACATCGAAGCAATTCAGAGGCGAGCTGCTAGATTTGTTATCGGTAGGTTCCATCGCCATTCAAGTGTTACGGATATGCTTTGAGAGCTCAAATGGGAATCCCTGGAAGGAAGGAGAGATTAATTTAGAAGAACACTACTGAAAAAGTTTAGAGAGCTGGCATTTGACGCTTCAGTCTGGAACCGCGCGACTGCTACGGTCGCAGGTTCGAATCCTGCCTCGGGCATGGATGTGTGTGCTGTCCTTAGGTTAGTTGGGTTTAAGTAGTTCTAAGTTCTAAGGGACTGATGACCTCAAATGTTAAGTCCCATAGTGCTCAAAGCCTTTTGAACCGGGACTTGAAGCTGACTGCAGAACGATCCTACTGGGGCCAACCTACATTTCGAGCAGGGACTGCGAATATAAGATATGAGAAATTACAGCTCGGACGGAGGCATATAGAGAATGGTTTTTCCCTCTCTCTATCTGAGAACGGAACAGGAACGGATACGACTAGTTATGATACAAGGTACCCTCCACCACGCACCGTAGGGTGTGTTGCGGAGTATCTGTCTAGATGTAGCTGTATCATCAAATCTTTGTCAACAGCCTGAGGTGTGGTAATGCTCAGAAAATGTAGGGAAATGGAATCTGTGTATGGGACTTCTAACAATACAGCCACTTGCAAAGTAGGTTAGAAATCATATTAATAATCGACATAAAACTTTTTTGGGTTTGGTACCGCGTCATAATGTAAAAGCTACTGCTGCTATAGAAAAACCAACGTTTCGGCCACGATTGCAGCGGCCTTCTTCTGGGTCTAATGGTGCGTTCTAGCTATGGACTGTCCTTTATATTTTGTTGTTTGAATTCGCTGCGCATGCCATTACGTCATAATTTTAAAAAGGTAGGTAGTTTCATTGGTCACTTAAGGAAGAAGGAGAGGGAACTTTATTTTAATAGGTTATTTTCGTGGAGGGAGAACGTGACGTCCGTTATCCATTGGCTCTTGTGTCATGTACCATGACTGTTGGCTACCTTCGAATGAGAAGTTTGCTGCTGTTTACCAACTGCTGGACGTCGGCCGCGCGGCGGCAGTTACTCGCCGGTGTTTAAATATTTCGATGGCCTCTCTGATTTTGCGTTTCGTCATAATAGGCTGCTTGGCCAACACCCTAACAACATGAACAGGGAGGATGGACTCAGGCTTGCCCCATCTTGGCTGCCAGCAATCAGAGGCCAACAGACGCACTATCAACACGAGGCAGGAGCACTACCGGCGAGTAACTTCCGCCGCGCGGCCGACGTCCAGCAGTTGGTAAACAGCAGCCAACTTCTCATTCGACGGTAGCCAACAGTCATGGTACATGACACGAGAGCCAATGGACAACAGAGGTCACGTTCTCCCTCCACGGCAATAACCTATTAAAATAAAGTTCCCTCTCCTTCTTCCTTAAGTGACCAATGAAACTACCTACCTTTTTAAAATCATGACGTAATGTCATGCGCAGCGAACACTAACAACAAGATATAAAGGACAGTGCATAGCTAGAACGCACCATTAGACCCAGAAGAAAGCCGCTGCAATCGTGGCCGAAACGTTGGTTTTTCTATAGCAGCAGTAGTTTTTACATTATGACGCGGTACCAAACCCAGAAAACTTTTATTTCGACTGCTTCTGGCCCCGGAAGCCTACGCAGTTATATCAGATTAATAATGTTGCTCAAGCAGCAGCTTTATCGGGCAACAACATAGTTATTGACTGTGGATGGTATCGTCAAATGGAAATAATTAGGCATTGTAAAAAAATCATTAATTTTGGCACTTATCTTGAATGGATTCCCACGTAGATTTCGTCGAAGTTGTTATGGGTCATCTTGTTGATTCTAGTGTGTTTCCACTTTTACTGCTAGAAGGTCCAGATCTGTATTTTAGCAATATTTGAATACCTAACAAATGCGTTTTTCAGGAAATTCTTAATGATCAAACAATCCCAGATCAGAACAATGGTTTGGTTGAAATAATTTTTGACTTGGTGTTCACGATCCACATTTCTATTAAACTTCTTGTAAATTCACATATACTTCTTAATTGTCACATCATCAAGAAAACAGTTTTGTATCAATCTTCATATATTTAATTTCCACTTCAACCAAACACTTGACTGTTCTTCTACAAAGCGAAATAACAACTTAACTTCTGCAACTTAACTTCTGCAAAGTGAAACAAAGACTGCTCTGTGCGCATTCGCGCCTAAACGGTTACAAAATGGTTGGCTCTGAGCACTATGGGACTCAACTGCTGAGGTCATTAGTCCCCTAGAACTTAGAACTAGTTAAACCTAACTATCCTAAGGACATCACAAACATCCATGTCCGAGGCAGGACTCGAACCTGCGACCGTAGCGGTCTTGCGGTTCCAGACTGCAGCGCCTTTAACCGCACGGCCACTTCGGCCGGCGGTTACAAGTAAGTCAAAGATTATGACAGTCTCACAGAAATGAATACACACAAGAACCATATCACTGTAATATATCGATACATCGGAGTACCTATACATTAATAAAACCAAATGTGAATATTGTCACAAAAATATATCTGTTACTTTGCAGAAAAGTAGTACGATATTACTGGTATCGAGAACTGGGGTTGGAGTGCCGTAATGGTCACGTAAATAGAGAACCATTACAGTCTGCATTCATGGTTTCCGGGATATCATCTGTGGAAGCAGCAACCTGTCTCTCCCACGAGCGATGCTTTTTGTATTAGTGCAGTTTAACAGAGCAGTCCTTTGCTTCTCTTGCAAATTCACTATATTCCAGTTTGCTCTGCACGAATTATACGGTACAATAAAATGTGCTCTCTTTGGCACATACGATCTTATGGTGATCCTGAAAGCGCAACTGTAGATCAGCACATCAGTCAGTTGAGCTGTTCTAACAACCCTACCACAACAAAGGTCAGCATTTCATAACGATTGTAGTGTGGCTCACGCTGCTAAATACTGCGTTTTCGGGCAACAACAGTCATATTATGTGGCAGGTGTCATTAGAGCACAGTTAATAAAGTCATTTCATGTAATAATGAAAAAACTAGGCACTCATCTTTTTGTGTTTCCCACGCTGGTCTCGTCGTAAAATCATGGCTCAATCGTTGAAAATCTAGGTGGTTATGATTCCAAGCTCGGATGCAAAGAGTCCTAGGTTTTATTCTGCTAGATTCAAAAGTTTTGTAGATGCACTTCACAAACCATTCTTGGAGATTAAACCTTTCAAAGTTAGCACAATGGTGATGTAAAAAAGAATAATCAGCACTCCGAATTTAAGTTACTCTTCCTTTTAATTGCTTTTATTGCAATATCACGTAACACACAAAACATTTTATAAGCCAACTACAATATGCATCTTTCCAACATGACGTCCAAGACTTGACTTTCTCAACGTCCGACTCTCTAACAAGGCAACAACTAACTAATAATCGCTTACGCGCCCAAAAATCAGAGTTACAAGTACGTCAAAGATCATAGTGACAAAAAGAAAGAATACACATAAGAATAATATCATTGCAATATAAACATATCGAAGTATCACAAATGAAATCAAATCTGAATGTTGTCTCAGAAATATGTAAACTACTTTACAGAAACATAGTAGAATATTACTGGTATCGAGAGGTTCAGATGAGGTGCCGTAATGGTTACGTAATTCAAGTACCATTACACTGTCGAGAAATCTTCCGTCTTCGTACACGTCGAGCTAGTTTACATTCGCATATAACGCAGCATTTATTTTCGCACCTGAATGGTACCCGGTCAGGCAGAAGCTGTGGAAACGCAACTCCGGGATCCGGGGAACGCTCGAGTTGGTGCAAAGTCAGCCAGCCGCAATAAATCATCCCTACCTCGGTTTCGGCTGCTTGATTACCTGGGAGAGTTTTTCGGCGTCACACACAGCTGCCGGCTCATTACCAGGCGACAGGCGACGGCCTAAATTCGAGCCGTCATTGCGGAGTCGCCGTCTGCCGCGGCGCGGTCGGGCTGCGTTCCGGCTGTTGCCTCGCGAAGGCGCAGCAGCGCTAGGCGCATATTCATGAGCGGACGTCGCGTATGGAATTATGGGGCATTACGCCACGCTTGCGGGCGTGGGAGAGCACGCAAGGCTGCGTGCCGGCAACGCAACCTGCACGCAGCTCCGCTTGCCAATCAGTCCACCACGAACGTGCTCGAAGGAATCCCTCGTATCTTACTACCCTTCCCACGGCCGTCTTGAAACTGCCACAGGAAACAAAAATAGATGTCACACACTCCACCTCGCTTTTCCATTCGCAATCCCTCCCCCACTCAAATCCTGTATCAGCTTATTAATTCATCTCCTCTTTCACTCACCCACACTGAACGTGTACTACATGTACACATCATGGGATAGAGACTTGCACTAATACAGATGCCGGTAGCATGGCGTACACACGGTAAAAATGGCAGTGCATTAGCGGAGCTATCATTTGTACTCAGGTGGTTCGTGTGAAAACGTTTCCGACGTAATCATGGCCGCACGACGCGAATTAACAGACTTTGCACGCGGAGTGGTAGTTGTGTAAGTGGGCTGCTTCTGTGTTGGCAGCGCTGTGTAGCGCTTTGCATTGGATCTCTGACTGCGCTTTCTTTGTAAGAGACTCTTTGGCTGGTTGGACTCGTTGTCGGAAATTAGTTGCCAGCAATGATGGAAGTACTGTTGGGCAGTTGGAGGTGAACGGCCAGCAGTGGTAGATGTTGAATGTGAGAAGTTAGCATTGATGGAGGGTAGAGGTCTGAGGTAATTTCCAAGAATGATTGCCTATCGAAGTCGCGGGGTGCAAACGATACATATCGAATGTGCGATCCTAAATCGATCACGCGACTCTGGTTGCGGGCGTTATGATCAATTATTTGTGATAGTCATTTTTATCTGTTTTCCGTCGTTCCCTTAGTTGCTCGTAGTTACATACCTTCGTGAATTAATGGCAAAAAGGGAATTGTTCGAGTAGCGTATACATCACATGGCCTTTCACATAACGACAACACTAACGACGAGTAAGGTGAGTCATCTCCCTTGTAATTACAAGTATTTGTGTAACGGTCTTGCCCGCATCTCGTGGTCGTGCGGTAGCGTTCTCGCTTCCCACGCCCGGGTTCCCGGGTTCGATTCCCGGCGGGTCAGGGATTTTCTCTGCCTCGTGATGGCTGGGTGTTGTGTGCTGTCCTTAGGTTAGTTAGGTTTAAGTAGTTCTAAGTTCTAGGGGACTGATGACCATAGATGTTAAGTCCCATAGTGCTCAGAGCCTTGTAACGGTCTTCTTTTGTCATTGCTGCAGTGACCACGGTAAACATACTCACAACGCCGACCACCAGAGTCGCGTGATCGATTTAGGATCGCACGTTCGATATGTATCGTTTGCACCCCGCGACTTCGACAGGCAATCATTCTTGGAAATTACCAGGTCTGGAGTGTTAGCGTAGGCTAACGATCTGTACATGTTCGACTTGGAGATTGAATATTATTCATGATTATATACCTTTGTACTAGATGTCAATGACGATTTATATTCGTGTTTGAACTGGATGTCACATTATTAAGGTAAAAAAATACATTATTTGGTTTGCAACAAAATCCTTCCTTTGCTAACCACATGCCTATTAGTAGTTAGTGGCTTTAGTAGTTAGAATATTTTATTTAGTTGGCAGTATTGACGCTTGCTGTATTGCAGTAATTCGCGTAATGAAGATTTTTGTGAGGTAAGTTCTTAATGAAATGTATAGGTTATTGTTAGGATTTGTTTTTAGTCAGCGCCATTCTTTTGAATTAATTATTTGAAGTCAGATTATCATTTTTTTGAGCAATCAGATTGCGTTGCGCTAGAGTATTGTGGGTCAGTGTTGACACGATAAGTATCAATAAAGAGAAAGTAGGTTCACTTGCATTCAATTTCACTCAGCAGTTAGAGTAAAATTTTTAATAAAGAAGTTTCAGTTGGAGCTAGAGGCATGGGATACTCCATTTCAGAAATCGTTAGGGAATTCAGTATACCAAGGTCCACAGTGCCAAAATTGTGCCGAAAATACCAAATTTCAGGCATTACCTTTCACCACGGACAACGCTGTGGCCGACAGCCTTAACATAAAAATTTCGTGTTAATGAGCTATGGCAGCAGACGACCAACACGAGTGCCTTTGCTAACAGCACGATATCCCCTCCAGCGCCTCTTCTGGCTCGTGACCATATCGGCTGGACCCTAGACGACTTAAAAACCGTGGCCTGTTCAGATGAGTCCCGATTTCAGTTGGTTAGAGCTGATAGTATAGTTCCAGTGTGGAGCAGACCCCACGAAGCCATAGACCCAATTCGTCAACAAGGCACTGTGCATGTTGGTGTTGTCTCCGTAATGGTCAGGTAGGGTGCCGTGCGGTCTGAGGCATCTTGTCACGGTCCGCGCGGCTCCCCCCGTCGAAGGTTCGAGTCCTCCCTCGGGCATGTGTGTGTGTGTGTGTGTGTGTGTGTGTGTGTGTGTGTGTGTGTGTGTGTGTGTGTGTGGTCCTTAGTGGAAGTTAGTTTAAGTTAGATTAAGTAGTGCGTAAGCTTAGGGACCGACGACCTCAGCAGTTTGGTCCCTTAAGACCTTACAACAAATTTCCAGATTTCTCCAAAATGGCGTGGGCTTTGTTTACATGGAATGCAGTGGGTCCTCTGATTCAACTGAGCGGATCATTGACCATTTGTAACCATTAATGGACTACGTGTTCCCAAAGAACAACGGAATTTTTATGGATGACAATGAGCCATGTCATTGGGCCAAAATTGTTCGCGATTGGTTTGAAGAACATTCTGAACAGTTCGAGCGAATGATTTGCCCATCCATATTGCCCAAATAAATCTAATACAACATTCACGGGACATAATCGAGAGGTAAGTTCGTGCTCAAAATCCTGCACCGGCAACACTTTCGCAATCATTAACAACTACAGACGCAGCATGCCTCAATATTTCCGCAGGGAACATCAAACGAGTTGTTGAGTCCATACCACCTTGAGTTTCCGCTCTACTATGCTGGACAAAAGGAGGTCCGAAACGATATTAGGAGGTATCCAACGACTTCTGTCACATCAGTTTATACGTTGGGGGCAGCATAATGGTCGAGCCAAAAATAACTACACTGCCTAATAAAAAGTGCGAAGCACGCAGAAGAAGTACACTAAATTTTCAGCCCATGTCATTCGCCACTTCCAGTTTTTTTCACTTGTTTCAATTTAGTCAAGATAAGATATTCTGCCTTTTACTTGAACACAGAACCCCAAAATTTAATGTGGCCATGTGAAATTCAATGTATAATCACCTGAAGATTGACACAAACCCGAAACCGACTGTCTCGTAAATAAATCGCCTTCAGTATTGTAATTGGTAGCAGATATTATTATAAAGAAACAGGCATGTAGTTCGACAGCATCTATCGTGTATAAAATTTGTTAAATACATTTTTTGTTCTTTATTTCAAGGATCCTCTTTCCACTTTGTAATTTCCAATTCCTAGGTCCAGCTATTACTCATTTCATTCAAAAAAAAAAAAAATCTCACTTCTTGTCTATCACCGCTGCTGTCAATCACAGAACTGTACCACCGACATCATCAACAGTGCCAAACATCTGTTGACAACATTCGTTTTTATCAATTTATCCCCCAACTAATGATGTTTGACAAAACTTACTGGGCACATGCCGTGTCATGGTGAAGGAACCATGTTGCCTTGCCAAAAGTGTAGTCTGTTTATCCGAATTTTCTCGTCAGGCCTTTTTAAAATACTTGCATAATAATAGTGATTTAGAATCGGACCTTATCTAGCAATTCAAAATGTACAATTAAAAAAGAAGTGAAACTTCCTGGCAGATTAAAACTGTGTGACCGACCGAGACTCGAACTCGGGACCTTTGCCTTTCGCGGGCAAGTGCTCTACCATCTGAGCTACCGAAGCACGACTCACCGCCGGTACTCACAGCTTTACTTCTGCCAGTATCTCGTCTCCTACCATCCAAACTTTACAGAAGCTCTCCTGCGAAACTTGCAGAACTAGCACTCCTGAAAGAAAGGATATTGCGGAGACAGGTTCGAATCCTGCCTCGGGCATGGATGTGTGTGATGTCCTTAGGTTAGTTAGGTTTAAGTAGTTCTAAGTTCTAGGGGACAGATGACCTTAGAAGTTAAGTCCCATAGTGCTCAGAGCCATTTGAACCATTTTTGAAGTAAGGAAACAAAATACTTCCTCTCATACGTACTTCTCGAAATGGCCACAATAAGAAATTCGAACTCACTCGTAGTTTCCCCGTGCAGTATAAGCGAACGTAACAGCTAAGGTGGCAAACAATAGAGGTACTTGCTATTCACCATATTATGGCTTGTGGCGTGTAGGTGTAGACGTAGATGGGACTATTGTGTCGCATGGACCACTGTGGTGAGTACCTGTGTTGTGAACGTTGTGTTCTGGAATTATGGAATAATATGAAATAAAAGGGAAAGGGATGACAATTAATGCTGACACGAAAGAGATTAACGATAGCAAAAAATGGTTCAAATGGCTCTGAGCACTATGGGACATAACATCGATGGTGATCAGTCCCCTATAACTTAGAACTACTTAAACCTAACTAACCTAAGGACAGCACACAATACCCAGTCATCACGAGGCAGAGAAAATCCCTGACCCCGCCTGGAATCGAACCCGGGAACCCGGGCGCGGGAAGCGAGAACGCTACTAACGATAGCACGTTCATAAGATCCTGCGCTTATATTTCTATTTTAGTCCGGGACGTTGAAGCAAAGTCTGAAGAACAAAAACTCTTTGAATCCATGCTTCTTTTCGTTACCGGCCAAGTAAGCGAGGTCAAAATTAGCTGTTCACACTAGAATAAGAACCAACTGGATGCGGACAGCGCGTCACCGGAGTTATAGTGGACTCTGAGAACAGCCTAGTAAATATGCCTCATAACAAGTACACGGGAATGTTTTACAATTGATTAAAGCCTATAAATAATTAACATCTGTTCAAAATAAGTGAAAACTACAAATTACGACGGTAAATTTAACATCGCAAAGTAAGATTCATTTCAGACAAAGAGTCGTTGCGATGGAGAAGTAATGATCCCCCAACTCAGAAATTGAAGGATACGAGCATTACCTGAAACGGAACTACTGCTTACAGGAATTTAGGAATCAATTGCAGCGCCATTGTGGTAACTCAGCTCATTATTCCGTTGGTTGTCTGTAGTACCATCGTTTACTTCACGCTGTATCTGAAACAAATGAGGAGTAATTAGTCTGTATGAGGCGCAAGCATTTCCTGCTTTCTCTTGGACTTACTATTAGCTTCCTGCCCGTGCAAATACCCTATCCCGCAGGCGGTACACGTCTTTGGAAGGCGCAAGTAAATTGCAGCCCCAATCCATACCTACGGCTATCTACATCCATTTGAACTTGCTAATTGTATTCAAGGCCAGGTCCCCATCCACAATTCCCATCCACCCCCCCCCCCCTCCCCCATCCCCCAATACCGAACTGACTTCATTGACGCCTCACGATGAGTCCCTTCAACCGAACCTCCTGTTAGTTAACGTGTGCCAAAAATTTCTTTTTATCCAATTCTTTCAGTACATCCTTATAAGTATTCGATCTTCTCAACAAATTTGCAGCATTCTTCTACATCACCACATTTCAAAGCTTCTATTCTCTTCTTTTCTGAACTCCTTATCGTTTACGTTTCAGTTCCGCATTAAACTATAGCCCAACAAATGCTTTCAGAAAACACCTCTTAATACTTAAATTTATATTCCTCTTTTTCAGAAGTGCCTTTCTTGCTGTTTCTAGTCTACATTTTATACCCTCTCTATTTTGACCACCATCAGTTGTCCTGCTGCGCAAATAGCTAAACTCGTCTAATACTTTGGTGTCTCATTTCCTAGTCAAATTCCCCCAGAACCGCCTGACTTAACTTTACTACGTTCCATTATCCCCGTTTTACTTTTGTTGATCTTATAATCTCTTTTTAAGACACTATCCATTCCGTTCAACTGCTCTTCCAAGTACTTTGATGTCTCTGAGAGAATTACAATGTCATTGGCAAACCTTGAAGTTTCTCAGTTTATTTTCTGAACTTTAATTCCCTTTGCAAATTTCTCCTTGTTTTCCTTCACAGCGCGCTCAGTGTACAGATTGAACAACATTTGGGGGTACGTTACAACATTGTCTCACTCCCTTCTCAACCACTGCTTACCTGTCATGCCCCTCGACTCCTACAACTGAAGGCTGGTTTCTGAACAAGTTGTAAAAAATCTTTGTTCTCCTGTATTTTATCCTTGCCACCTTACAAATTTCAGAGAGTGTAGCCTAGTCACCACCGTTAAATGCTCTTTCTGAATAAACAAATACTATAAATGTAGGTCGGTCTTTCTTCAACGAATCTTCTAACATAAAACGTAAAAACCCAAACTGATCTTCCCTGAGGTCGGCTACTACCATGTTTCTCCATTCTTCTGTAAACACTTCATGTCACTATTCTGCATCTTTCTCTTATGAAACTGATGGTTCCGCAATATTCAGCACCTATATTCTTTGGAAATTGAATTATTACATTCTTCTTTAAGTCTGAAGATATATCTTCTGTCTACTACATCTTGCACTCCAAGTGGAATAGTTCTGTCATGGATGGCTCTTCCAAGGATCTCGATAATTTTGAAGGATTGTCGTCTACTCAAAGGGCTTTGTTTTCACGTAGTTCTTTCAGTGCTCTTTCATATTCTTCTCGCAGTATCCTTTTTCCTATCTCGTCTCCAGCCACTTGATATTCTCTCTATAATATTCTCCTCGAGTTTGTTTCCCTTATACAGACTCTCTGTTTATTCCTTCCACCCTTCAGCTTTCATTTCTTTGCCTAGTACTGGCCTGCCATCTGAGCTCTTAATATTCATACAGCTGCTCCTCTGTCTCCAAAGGATTCCTTAATTTTCCTATAAGCGGCATCTATATTTTCGCAAGTCAAACATATTTCTGAGAGGCATGATGGTCTAGCCTGTAGTACACTAGACTCCAGCCTTCGAGTTCCCTGGGTTCGATCCTTAAAAGGGGAGGAGGGAGGATTTTTCTCGTTCCAGTCCGTCCAGGACTGCCCCAGGACACACTCTGCCGTCAAAGTGAGTGACCGGGTTCTCTGGCATGGGTAAAAGGCTGCTAGTGCGAGGGGCTCATCCACTCCTACTGCCGTGATAAAGAGAAAGATTGGACTCTACCTGTAGTCAGGCCAGTCACGGGCTTTTGCTATACACCTTACCGTTACTTCCACAACAGATGTTTCTATAGCCTTGCATTTCTCCACTACCCATTCTTGCTTACCCATTTTGCAATTCCTGTAAGTCTAATTTGCTAGGCACCTGTATTACCTGCATCATTGTTGCATTTTCATATTTCCTTCTTTAGCCCATTAAATTCAGTATCTCCTCCCTTATTCAGGGAGTTCTATCAGGCCTTTCCTTTTTACCTACATATTACTCTGCTGCGTTCCCATGTCTCAAAGCTACCCAGTCGTCTTCGCTTGTATTCCAGTTGTCGCCAAATACTCGCTCTGAAACACTCAGTTTTAATTTGCCGTTCATAACCAACAAATTATGGTCAGTGTCCACATCTGTCCCTGGAAATGGCTTGCAGTTGATTTCTAAATCTCTTTCTTATCATTACACTGACCAGCCAGGATATTCTGGTGGGAGGTAGCACCACATCAGCACACAAAAGTCACCTAATTCCCGTAAATTCCTGGGAGGGGGTTGATGAGCTCTGACGCCACGTTCTATCACATTCCAGATGTGATCGATCGGGTTCAGATCTGGCGAGTTGGGGCGACGACACATCAATTGGAACTCGCCACTGTGTTCCTCGAACCACTCCATCACACTCCTGGCGTTGTGCCATGGCGTATCATCTTGTTGAAAAATTCCACTGTCGTCGGGTTGGTTTGTTGGTTGATCTGGTGGAGGGAACCAAACAGCGAAGTTATCCGTCCGGTAGGATAAGGGAAGGGAACAAGATCATTATGAATGGGTGTACGTGGACTGCAATCAGTGTACGATGCTCCTTCGCCGCCATGGTGCCTTGCACGAGCTCCACTGGTCTCATGGACGGACACGTGAATGTTCTTCTCCAGAGGCCGGCCGGAGTGGCCGAGCGGTTCTAGGCGCTACAGTCTGGAACCGCGCGACCGCTACGGTCGCAGGTTCGAATCCTGCCTCGGGCATGGTTGTGTGTGATGCCCTTAGGTTAGTTAGGTTTACGTAGTTCTAAGTTCTAGGGCACTGATGACCTCAGAAGTTAATTCCCACAGTGCTCAGGGCCACTTGAACCATTTGTTCTTCAGAGCATAATGGAGCCGCGACCATTTTGTCTTTGTCCTGCAATACAGGTTCAAGGAGCTGTTTCCCTGGGAGACGACGCATTCGCGCTCTCCCATCGGCATGATGAAGAAGGTATCGGGATTCATCAGAGCATGCCACGCTCTGCCACTGCGGCAACGGCCAGTGCCGATTGCCACGTGCCATTTCATTAGTAGTTGCCGATATTGTGGTGTTAATATTGGAACATGCATGGGTCGTCAGCTATGGAGGCCCATCGTTTGGAGTGTTCGGTGCACTGTGTTCAGACACACTTGTACTCTGGGCAGCATTTAAGTCTGATGTTAGTTCCGCCTCTCCTGTCTGCCAAGGCTACGACATCCTACATCTGTAATGAGGGGTGGCCGTCCAATCCCGCGATGTCTGGACGTGGTTACACCTTCGTTTCGCGACGTGTTGAAGACACTCACAGTAGCACTCCTCGAACACCCGGCAAGTCCTACCGTTACCGAAATGCTCGTGTCGAGCCTCCGGGCCATCACAATCTGCCCCCGATCAAACTCAGATAGATCGCACGCTTTCCCCATTCTACACACGAACGGCACACTCACTGATACTACATGCACCGTGCAAGCCGGCCGGAGTGGCCGTGCGGTTCTGGGCGCTACAGTCTGGAACCGAGCGACCGCTACGGTCGCAGGTTCGAATCCTGCCTCGGGCATGGTTGTGTGTGATGTCCTTAGGTTAGTTAGGTTTAATTAGTTCTAAGTTCTAGGCGACTGATGACCTCGGAAGTTAAGTCACGTAGTGCTCAGAGCCAAAACCATTTTTGATGCACCGTGCAAGTGTCTGACTAGCAGTCACTACTCGCCAGGTGACGCAGCTATCGCCTGGACTGATTTATATTGACAGAAGGTCGTTGGTCATAATATTCTGGATCATCAGTGCATATAATCAGACTGGAACTTCCCAGTGTAAACTGTCTCTTCCACGTACAAAACCCTCTCCCATCATTTCTAAACCAAGAGCTAGCGATAAGTAAATTATGCTGTGCAAAGAATTCTGTCAGGCCGTACCCTCTTTCTTTCCTCCCCCCCTTCCCCGTCCCCCTGGCCATTTTCTCTTATCACTTTTCTTAGCTTCCCTTTCTTACCATCTCATTCCAGTCACCCAGCAGAATTAAAGCTGCGTCTCCCTTAAATATCCAAATAATTTATTTCATCTCATCAAATACTTAAGGACGAAAGTAACTTTCGCATCATGTGTCACTGCCGAATAACATAGTTCGATGAAACTTGGACTTTACGTGGAAAGAATTGCTACAGTATATTACAGAAGGGAATACGTAAGCAGACGAACAGAAATCATCGCGAATCACGACCGCCTCCTGGAATTTGGTTACTAATAGGATATGTGATCACCACTGAGAGTAACACATGCTCCTATGCTTGTCACTAGGTTGGTAAATACTTCTTGTGGTAGGACGATGCATTCTTCCAACAATGCGGTTGACGATTGCTGGATGGTCGATGGTGCAAGTGGACGTGCTGTAGTACGTCTTCCCAATGCATCCCACACGTTCTCTATGGGAAATAAGTCGGGGAGAAGGGAGGGGGCAGGGGAGGGGCAGACCAGTCGATTCGCAGAGTCTTCTCTGGTTCCAACCAGAGTTCTTCACCTGTGCTGTTCGATGCGGTCGTGCATTGTCATCCATAAAAATGAAGTCATGGCCGAATGCGCTTCTGATAAGACGCACACTGGGAAGGAGTACCATGACATAATGGCGTTGACTGGTGAGAGTATTGTGTTCAAAGATTTGGAGGTCAGTATACGCGTGCAACAATATGCCTCCTCACACCATAAGATTTGGGCCACCAGAACGATAATGTTCGACAATGCTGGCCATACCCTCACGTGGCGGAAGGTCGGAGCACGTTACATACACGGGAGCTATGTTACTGGGCAGTAGCACATCACACGAAAGTTACTCCCGTCCGTAAGTTTTCCGCACCAGTGTACATTCTTTCAGTCTCTTGGATCATCTGCGGAGTCAGTGGACATGCAGGGTGGTCCATCTGAAGTTTCGGATGAGATTATCTCGAAAACTATATATCGGGTAAAAATAGTGGATAAGACAAATTCGTAAGCTCAAAGGGGGACGTCAAATGATACTGCACGTGACGTCCAGCCCCCGCCCTCGTGTGTGGAGCCGGGGTCAATTTTAAATCTCAAATGGAAACACCCATCTTTTACTGCAGATTCTGATTCTCCAGAAAAATGTAATCAAGTTTTGTCTGAAACATTTTTTAAACCACTGACATATGGCGCTGAAATCGAGTAAAAAGTAAAATTGAGGAAGAACTCTGATGTATTTAGAATTATCCGAGAAAGACGCATCAAATCGATAAAAAAATGTGCACCAATTGTTTCGTTACGCCAAATTAAGCTATTTTTGTACAAAATGTACTGTACCCTACTTTTAGCGTTACCCAGGAACGACGACATGGACGTAGTAGAATGATGTTCCCATGGGGTGCTTCATTAGTGTGATTCCCCTCGACTCTCACAATTTGGGGTGCTTAATTAATGAAATTAGCCACGAAGAAATTGTTCAAAATTAACCCCATTTGCTTTAATGCATAAAATCAATCGTCTGCGAAAGTTGTCCACAGTTTTGAGCAGCACATCTCGTGGTATATCTGCACACGCTCTTCGAATGAGTTGCTCCATATAGTTTCTAGTTGTGGGCTGTCTTTCATAAACAATATTTTTTAAACACCCCCACAAGAAAAAATCAGGAGATGTTACGTCCGGTGAACGTGGAGGCCACTGAATTGGTCCACCGCGTTCTATCCACCGACCATGTTTTTAGCATAATGGGGAGCTGTTCCGTCCTGTTGGAACAACATTCGTTGTCTAGTTTCTAAATAAAAATCTTCCATTAGCTCCAACAAATCATCGCGGAAAAGTTGTAAACAAGATTCCTCAGTAACATTTCGGTCAAAAAAATACGGTCCTATCAAGCAACCGTTTAAAATTCCACTCCAGTCAATTAACGACCATTCGTGTTGATTGTCAACGGGTCTGTTCAAATGGTTCAAATGGCTCTAAGCGCTATGGGACTTAACTTCTGAGGTCATCAGTCCCATAGACTTAGAACTACGTAAACCTATGTAACCTAAGGACATCACATACATCCATACCCGAGGCAGGATTCGAACCTACGACCGCAGCAACCGCGTGGTTCCGGACTGAAGCGCCTAAAACCGCTCAGCCACAGCTGCCGGCTAAAGGGTCTGTGCCAGCGTGGATTGACAGGGAATCAACAATGACAATCATGACGATTTAATTCGCCATTGTTTTTGAATGTGGCTTCATCAGTGAGCATAATGTATCTAAAAAAATCATTGTCACCTCTTATCATTTCCAAGGCCCATTGGCAGAAAAGGACGCGTATTTGCATATCTTTCGGCGTTAATTAGGTCAACTCCGGCACTGAAACTATTTGATTTTGTGTTGACAACCCTGTACTGTCTTGACCATAAGCCCTGCTCTTCCTGTCACCGGACTTCAGTCACTCGCCGGTCGGCGTGGCCGAGCGGTTCTAGGCGCTTCAGTCTGGAACCGCGCGACCGCTACGGCCGCAGGTTCGAATCCTGCCTCGGGCATGGATGTGTGTGATGTTTTTAGGTTAGTTAGGTTTAATTAGTTCTAAGTTCTAGGGGACTGATGACTTCAGATGTTAAGTCCCATAGTGCTCAGAGCCACTTGAACCATTTTTTCAGTCACTCCCACCATATCTAACTTCAACAAACCCTATTCTATTTTTAGGTTCTCTAACCTACTTTGCCGTTTAAGACATCTAACATTCCATTCGCCGACCTGTAATAATGACCACCTATTGGTTAAAACGTGTTTATTTTACGATTGTCAGTCCTTTTGTCATTCGGGGCAATTTTGGTATCTAGTTGGCGTAACAAAGGAATATTTTCACCCGTGAAGCTAGTAGCCTGGCTAATACATTATGTTAATTCATGGAGTTCGTATAGCCCATCGTTAAACGATATGGGGATTCTAATGCTAACACGGCAACACAGCTACTTGGCTTATGAGAATTGTGGCTCGTAACACGAACTTAAAAGAGATAAGAGTATCCATTCCTTGAATACAACATAAATAAATTATCTTTATGTTTCCAGTGCTCTCGTTAAGACTGTTCGGAGGTGTGATAGCAGTCTGTAACATACATTTGCAATAATCGTCGACGAGAGCTGAAGGCCGTGGATGACAAACGTGCAAGTTTTTCAGACCCATATTCAAGGATTATATATATATATATATATATATATATATATATATATATATATATATATATATATATATTAGCAAACTAATTTTAGCTACTCTTTTTTCTTAACTGTGTTGTGAGAATTTAATTCGTTCAAGTGGATAGCGTAGTGGATGAGTACTTTAGGTAGTCATGATACTAAAATTCGTGGAAAAATGAAGAGAACTGCTGATCGTACTAGACCAATCTACTGTAATTTGTGTTTACTACAGTATTTCCAAACCATTCTAAGCGGATGCGGTGACAGTTTCTAGTAGAAGGTCATAGCAGTCACCTTGTCCTTTCCTGGCACGTTATTAATAGTTGCCTGAAAAATGTCATGCTACATAATCATTATTATTATTATTATTATTAGTTGTTGTGATGGTGGTGTTGGTGGTAGTAGTAATAGCAACAGCAGTAGTAATTGTTGTTACAGTTATTGATGTTATTTTCGTTGTCACGATCATTTTGGATTCATATAACTCAGTATTTATGATCATGATTATTTTTTTTCTTTTAATGAGTTCTGTTAGTTTGATTATTCGCTCACATAAAGGTATTTATACAAGAGCTCAATAAATAACATCATAGAAAATGCAAATAGGACATTAGTCATGTTCTTCTTCATAACTTTTAAAGGAGAGATTTAAGTTTGGGGTCACGACGCCAAATGAGCTAAAGATAAATAAATAAAACAAAAACGAAGTGTGATTGTGAGACGCCTATTTTCAAAACAAATACTTAAACATCTACTGTCCCAAGCGACTAAGCTAAACCAGTCCATAAGTAAACACGAAATTTCTCATGCTACGGTGGCTGTGCTGTTGCAGGTGAACTTCGGCGACGTGAAAATCCCCAAGAACTTCGACTATCCGAAACCGCAAAAGATCGATCCACTGGACGGCGTACACGCCGTGTCCTCGGACAACATCGTCATCGTCGACGCCCAGACACTGCTCGTGCCCCACTTCTCATACGATGGTGAAGCTCCAGGTTAGTAATGACCGCTTTAATTTGGCCGAACACTTTTTTTTTTATTTTTCAAGTTGTAAAACAGAGTCCCAACTGCATCTTTACATGCATATAGATTTAGTGAAAGTTCTCTTCTGATTTGTTGTGTAGCACTAGACGCCCTGCTGTACAGCAGTCCCACTCTCCTCTGCTAGACACCACCAAAGTCGATTTGCAGTGACAGAAACACGTTTTGTGGCAGTACAAGTAGAAATGCAATATAATTTTTTGTCCTGGTGCGTAAGGCACCAAGTTTCACTTCACGGATACTATTAACATTCAGCTGCAACTTTTAACAACCAAACTTTTATGCAGCTATTACATGGACTGTGCAAACAAAAAAACTATAAAAAGGCTAAATTGGGCAATAATGTTAATATGACTGAGCCCGCTATAACATGTAAATTAAATCATCGCTGACAATTCATACATTTTCATGCTACCAAACCATATCTGTAGAAAGGTTTACTGATACGGTTCAATTTCATCTATTTAGAATCATCTACAGTGAATGTATTATGCAAATATAACATCTCTATTTGTAAACAATAAGACCAAAATACTGCTCTGCTATGTCAAATGTGAAATGATTACCGATAATCTTATTATAAGATTTCTGTTCTGGTTACCGTATCATTTCACTGAAATCAGCGATACGACTCAAACGGCTTCTGAATTCATCATATAATTGGTGCGATTTAATTACAATCAGATGTGTCTAGATTGATTGGGTGCGAATATTTGTGGGTAACCCGTCTTTAACGTTGCACATCTGTTGTACATATACGGGGAGTAAATCATAACTGTTTACAGAGTACCACAGTGGTGTAAGTGAAGTTGAGACAAATACATTGATTCAGTACACTTGGAGAACTGGCCTACAAAAGCCGCGTAAACTACCGCGCATGCGCGCTCCGTGAGAGTCTATCTAAAATCATCTTTGAATATTAAAAATCTCTTGGTCTTGCATTTACAGAATATAAACTGACGTTTGTGTAAATCTCCAATTATTGTGAATTTTGACAGCATAAAATTGAGATATAAATTGTGTTGTTCGTCTGACCTTATTACGAAACTATTGTGCTTGTAAGGATTAAGCTTAGATCAAGTTTAAACGAAATTAGTTTTCGCAAAACGATTTCTAAAGTTTTGTTATTTCATCACCCTCACGGGAAAGTTTAAATTAATAATGTTAACGGAATTGCCGTCTTAGCCGGCGTCGTAAGTGGGTGAGAGGATATTGAAAACGTCACGCGGCGCTTACGTTGCTTTTGTAGGTCAATCTGAGGCTGTTTTCCCACTTGGTAGACCGCAAGCGTCCTATGAAATTGCTTGTCACAACTTCCCCTACACCACTGTGGTATGCTGTAAATCGTTATGATTTGCACCCTGCACACACCAAAATTCTTGATCCAACAAAAGGACATTATGAATGTGTCCGATCAGGTAATGGCTTTGTGATGAGATCCCATAAGCTTACAGTGGCTAATACACGTCGTACTATTATAGTTCTCGGTAAAAAAAAGCTAAAATTTCACACCTAATTTGTTTTTCTTTGAAGTATTGTTTGCACAAATAGGCAGAATGAAAGAATGACGCAAGTTATCACACAGTCTTTTCCACCTTTTCTATAAACCTGATATTTCGAATCCACTGCTGGAATCTTCTTCGGAATACTTTTGGTGTCCACAGGTGGCCAGAGGCCTTTTAACTAAGCCTTACACTCAGCAAGAAGTATTGTATGTGCAGATCCATCCTCTGATATGTGGTTCTGTGTAGACAGGGCGGGTTGTTGATGCAAGTACTTAGATTAGAAGATGATTCAGAGTAATCGAAACATGTGATAAGTCGAGACGGCACAATTAATGAGAATTATCGTGAAACTCTGAGAACGTCCTATCGCCGACTGGCTAGATTGGCGAGCAGCCGAAATGTCTTGCTTGTAGCTAATCGCACGTCGTCGAAACCTTAGTAAAATTCATTTGTCTATTGATTTAACTGGTTTACTGCATAGTGGTATTTTTGTATTAGAGCTCTAAAGACTCGTAGGCTACTCCTTGTATCTGCTATGCCAAAAGTGGACTTTGACATTAGTATTTAACAAATAAAACTCTATTTAATAAATAAAATTCTGAGTATAACGCCAGTGATACGTTTAGATTGCCAAAAAAGATCTTTCCTCACGGCTCGTGTACCTCTCCGCACTACAATGATTCACTACTACGCCCTATGGTCCATTTGCCACCAATGTCAACGTGAGAACCACTCGGTCCTACCGTATTCTGCAGCGCTGCTTAAGGCACCGAACTACTCTGCTAGCTGCAGAGTCCCAGAAAATAAAATGCTGCCCAAGAACAGGAGTAACTTCACACTGTCTGCAGTCCCTCATGAAGTGAGGATATTGTTGTGTACGACTTCATACACAAAGGTAAGGAGAAGTGGGCTACAGAGCGGTGCAGCATCTGCCGTCGTACGAAAGCTGGACAGGAGCAGAAATGATTAGCAAAGAAGCTAACACAAGAAACAGAAGATTCATTTAATTTGTGTTGCTCCAAATATGCAAAGAGTCGAGTAGTAGAGCAAGCAACAGACTCTAGCTGTCACAATGTCCGCAAATATGAGGCGCTAACGAAGGTAACGTAGCGAAGTGGCTCGGAGCGTGAATGGCTTGGTCGCTACTGCCGGCCATCCTACGCTGAAGCGCCAAAGAAATTGGTGCAGGCATGCGTATTCTAATACGGAGACATGTAAACAAGCAGAATACGGCGCTGCGGTCGGCAACGCCCATATAAGACAACAAGCGTCTGATGCAGTTGTTAGATCGGTTACTGCTGCTACAATGACAAGATTATCAACACTTAACTGAGCTTTAGCGTGGTGTTAAAGTCGGCACACGAGCAATAGGACACAGCATCTCTGAAGTAGCGATAGTGTGTGGATTTTGCCGTGCAAGCATTTCACGAGTGCACTGTGAATATGAGGAATCCGGTAAAACATCAAATGTTCGACATTGTAGCGGCCGGAAGAAGATCCTGCAAGAACGGGACCTATGACGACTCAAGAGAATCGTTCAACGGGACAATAGTGCAAGCCTTCCGCGAACGGCTGCAGATTTCAATGCTGGGCCGTCAATAAGTGTCAGCGTGCGAACCACTCAACGTAACATCCTCCATGTGGGCTTGCGGAGACGAAGACCCACTCGCGTACCCTTGATGACTGGGCACGGTAACACCGACATTGTATCGTTGATGACTAGAAACATGTTGCCTGGTCGGACGAGTCTCGTTTCAAATTGTATCGCACGGATAGACGTGTACGGGTATGGAGACAACCTCATGAATCCATGGTCACGCATGTCATCAGCGGACGGTGCAAGCTGATGGAGGCTCTGTAATGGTGTGGGTGTTTTGGTTGGCAGGAGAGCCAACACCGTGTTACCAGAGGAAGCCGAAAGGCACGCGTTTTAGCTCACGCAGGCTGGCGTGAGGTCTGGAACAGGACAAGGAAATTAGAATTTAGAAAAACGGACGTAGCTGGTGGAATACTTAACTTTAATCCGTTAATGAAGAACGTCGGTCATGACGGTACATGATTCTCAATAGTAACTGATAATGGCGCCTTGCTAGGTCGTAGCAAATGACGTAGCTGAAGGCTATGTTAAACTATAGTCTCGGCAAATGAGAGCGTATTTTGTCAGTGAACCGTCGCTAGCAAAGTCGGTTGTACAACTGGGGAGAGTGCTAGGAAGTCTCTCTAGACGTGCCGTGTGGCGGCGGTCGGTCTGCAATCACTGATAGTGGCGACACGCGGGTCCGACGCATACTAACGGACCGCGGCCGATTTAAAGGCTACCACCTAGCAAGTGTGGTGTCTGGCGGTGACACCACAGTGGGGCGTGTGCAGTTGGAATGATATGGAACCCCTAATATGTCTAGGTACGACTCTGACAAGTGACAGGTGCGGAAGAATCCTGTCTGATCGCCTGCAACCATTCATGTCCATTGTGCATTCCGACAGACTTGGGCAATTCCAGCAGAACAATACGACACTCCACACGTCCACAGTTGTACCGAGTGGCTTCAGGAACACTCTTCTGACTTTAAAAACTTCCACTGGCCACCAAACTTCCCAGAAATGAACATTATTGAGCATATATGGGATGCCTCGCAACGTGTTTTTCGGAAGAGATCTACACCCCCTCGTAACCTTACGGATTTATGGACAGCCCTGCAGGATTCATGGTGTCAGTTCCCTCCAGCACTACTTCAGACATTTTTCTATTCCATGCCACGTCGTCTTGCGACACTTCTGCGTGTTTGCGGGGGCCCTACACGATATTATGCATGTGTACCAGTTTCTTTGGATCTTCAGTGCATATCGTGGCCGCTGACGGCGCTCGTAGTCCAGAGTCGCTCGAGGCACGGCTCGGAGGGCGTGCTCAGTTGGGTTCTGTAGATACCTCACGGCCGCTCTCGTCGCTGAACAGAACGTTGCAGTTCAGTTGCCAACTGTGGTACGCCGGTACGGTGGTACCACAGATACGTTGGTGGAGATCCATCCGTCGGGTAGAGGTGTTAACTTTGCTGGTCCCCTTGATATTATTCGAGAGCTGCAGGCTATGCGACGGCGCAAGTTTTCACCTCCTCTTCTCGCATCATCATTCAATAAAAAATACCACACCAAGTACAGTCACCCACGTTTATCAGATAGATTTAAGCACACAACACTCACACTTCGTGAAGGGAACATGGCGTGATATGCGAAAGAGAGAAAAAACTTCCGAGTAGGCGGCTGAAGCTTTCCTTCGGGGTCTTCCCGCCAACACTGTACGAGGTGCATTCAAGTTCTAAGGCCTCCGATTTTTTTTCTAATTAACTACTCACCCGAAATGGGCGTTACTTCTCGACGTAATCGCCCTGCAGACGTACACATTTTTCACAGCGCTGACGCCATGATTCCATGGCAGCGGCGAAGGCTTCTTTAGGAGTCTGTTATGACCACTGGAAAATCGCTGAGGCAATAGCAGCACGGCTGGTGAATGTGCGGCCACGGAGAGTGTCTTTCATTGTTGGAAAAAGCCAAAAGTCACTAGGAGCCAGGTCAGGTGAGTAGGGAGCATGAGGAATCACTTCAAAGTTGTTATCACGAAGAAACTGTTGCGTAACGTTAGCTCGATGTGCGGGTGCGTTGTCTTGGTGAAACAGCACACGCGCAGCCCTTCCCGGTCGTTTTTGTTGCAGTGCAGGAAGGAATTTGTTCTTCAAAACATTTTCGTAGGATGCACCTGTTACCGTAGTGCCCTTTGGAACGCAATGGGTAAGGATTACGCCCTCGCTGTCCCAGAACATGGACACCATCATTTTTTCAGCACTGGCGGTTACCCGAAATTTTTTTGGTGGTGGTGAATCTGTGTGCTTCCATTGAGCTGACTGGCGCTTTGTTTCTGGATTGAAAAATGGCATCCACGTCTCACCCATTGTCACAACCGACGAAAAGAAAGTCCCATTCATGCTGTCGTTGCGCGTCAACATTGCTTGGCAACATGCCACACAGGCAGCCATGTGGTCGTCCGTCAGCATTCGTGGCACCCACCTGGATGACACTTTTCGCATTTTCAGGTCGTCATGCAGGGTTGTGTGCACAGAACCCACAGAAATGCCAACTCTGGAGGCGATCTGTTCAACAGTCATTCGGCGATCCCTCAAAACAATTCTCTCCACTTTTTCGATCATGTCGTCAGACCGGCTTGTGCGAGCCCGAGGTTGTTTCGGTTTGTTGTCACACGATGGTCTGCCTTCATTAAACTGTCGCACCCACGAACGCACTTTCGACACATCCATAACTCCATCACCACATGTCTCCTTCAACTGTCGATGAATTTCAATTGGTTTCACACCACGTAAATTCAGAATACGAATGATTGCACGCTGTTCAAGGAAAGGAAAAGTCGTCATTTTAAGCATTTAAAACAGTTCTCATTCTCGCCGCTGGCGGTAAAATTCCATCTGCAGTACGGTGCTGCCATCTCTGGGACGTATTGACAATGAACGCGGCCTCATTTTAAAACAATGCGCATGTTTCTATCTCTTTCCAGTCCGGAGAAAAAAAATCGGAGGCCTTAGAACTTGAATGCACCTCGTACTTTCAGTGTTTTAAAGTGAATTTTGTTGGCCTTGTACTGTGACCGTACTCTCTTCTCTCCCAGACGCCAAGTTCTGGGTGGGCCGCGGCAACAAGCCCAGCTCGCAGGGGACGCGCGTGCCGGACGAGAACGGCCGCGAGGAGCCGCTGCGGCGCTACGACCACAAGACGCTGGTGCTGACGCTGCCCGCCGACCTCACCGTGCACGAGATCGGCCACTTCGGCGTCTGGTGCGAGGCGTTCGCCGTCGACTTCGGCCACGTGCGCGTCCCCGCCAACATGAACGTGCCGCCCTCGCTCAAGATGCTCGGCGTCTCCGCCCAGGTAGGCACCGGCTGCGCTTCTCGCTGCTTGCTCTGCTCTGCTCTACTGTGGGCGTGGGATTCCGTTTCGGCCGCCCGGCCTCGACGGCTGCAAGCGTCGTTCTGCTCACCAACCCTATTAAGACGACTTTTTCAGACTGTTCCGCTTTTATTTTTCCTCTTGTCGCTTTTGTCCTTTTACTTTCATCGACAATATGGGATTCCTGTATTGGACGGTGCGGAGACTCTCCTTACAAATGGGGTGCTACAGAGTCTCCGGTTTGTGACTGTGGGGCTCCGAATCAGACAATCAAACACATTAGAGATGAACGCCCCTTGCGTTTATATCAGGGGAGTAGGAACGACCTCATGAAAGCTGATGACTTGGCCCTTATATGGATTAGGAACCTAGATATTGACATTTAGTTAGTTTTATATGTAGTTTCATATTTTCGTATTCCTGTTATATATAGTATTGCTATAGTTATTCACCTGCAATTTTAAACTGCATGTGAGCCGTACGAATAAATAAATAAATGGGTCCGCCTTGATGCAAAACAATTTTGTTATTTATTTATTTACTCTCAAACTAGTTTCAGCGACAATTTCGTCATCATCAGTGCGTTCTTTGATTCTAAAACGTGTAGAAACAGCATACTTATGAAACATTGTAAAACATTATTACATGTGTTTTGCCTGGTTCCAAATATTGTTTCCTGCAAATAATTTCGTAATACCTTATTCAATATACGTCGCAGCATCGTTTTACGATTGTTGCCGCTGTTTTCGGGGTATTTTCTGTGTTTTTTTTTCCACTTTCTCGGCATACATCACGTCATCTGCAACTGTATGAGTGGCTGCTAGCAAACAAATACAAAAAATGAACTTATGTGTGTCACTGTTATGCAATTGGGATTGCGGTATTGCTATGGATACAGTTTTGGAGCGTACTAGGTTGTTACTTAGATTGTCATGTACTCACGTTCGTTGGACGGCTTGTAACTACTATTATACACTGAAAAACATAACTTTTGCGCCTTGTTCGTAATCCAAAACATTACGCCATCTTGCTGTTCGCCTGTATCGCGTTAAATGTATCGCATATTGCGATAAGCTTATGAAAATTTTAGCGGAAGTTGTGATGACTTCTGTTCCTTACTTCTGCGTGCGTGTTGGGGGAGAGGTTTTGTGTGTGTGTGTGCAGACAGTGAGTGTGTTTCCTGTGTCCAGTCAGTTCTCTTAGAGTGGTAAAGAGTACGTTGTTATAAAGCGTGTTTTCGTTTTTTACGTTTTTCCCTTTAGTACAGTCTTTTGTTTGTAATAATTTTCTTCTATTGTTAGTTTGCGGCATAAATTTCTGCTGCGTTTCAGACTGTGTAGATCACTTTCTACAGTAGTGGGGTTGTGGTTTTGTTCATTAGATGTTCTGTGAAAGTGGAATGTGTGCTGTCACTCTTTAGAGCACTCTACCGCTCTAGAGAAGTGACACAGCATACAGAACACACACACACATAAAACCACTCCCCCAACACACAGAGAGACATAAATAAGGAACAGAAGTCGTCAGAACGCCAGCTACAATTTTCATAACTTTTTCGCAATATGCGATGAATTTATCGCGACACACGCGAACAGCAAGATGGTGTAATGTTTTGGATTACGAACAAGGCGCGAAAGTTATGTTTTTCCTGTGTGTAAAAGTAGATGCAAGCAGTCAAACGAACGTGAGCACCTAACAAACTATGTAAGAACCTAGAACTCTAAAAGTGTATCCATAACACTACTGCAATCCCAATTGTATAATGCTGACATACATTAGTTCACGTTTTTGTATTTGTTTACTAACAGCCACTCATACAGCTGCAGCTGACATGATGTATGCCGAGAAAAACGGCAACAAAAAAACGCAGGAAATATGCCGGAAACAGTGGCAACAATCGTAAGACCATGCTGTGCCGTATTATGAAATTGTTCACAAACAACAATTTTCGAAACCAAGCAAAACACATGTAATAATATTTTACAATGTTTTATAAGTATGTTATTTCTGCATGTTTCAGAATCAAAGAACCCGCTGATAATTGCGATATTTGTTGCTAAAACTAGTTTGGGAATAAATAAATAAGTAACAAAATTGTTTTGCATAAAGGCAGACCCATAATCTCTAATTGTTGTCTTTGTATGCAAACACGGACCAATGGAAGAGTTCAAGATAATGTTCAAATGTGTGTGTGAATTCCTAAGGGATCAAACTGCATAGGTCATCGGTCCCTAGACTTACACACTACTTAAGCTAAGTTAAACTAACTGATGCTAAGAACAATACACACACCCATGGCCGAGGGAGGACTCCAACCTCCGCCGGGAGTGGCTGCGCAGCCCGTGACAGGACACCTCAAACCGCGTGGCCACTCCGAGCGGCGTTCAAAATAAAATTATTGCTTTTGCTTTCATGTTTGCAAAGTGCCTGTTGTGAACTCAGAGGACTAATAGAATATCTGATATCTGCTGTGTCGTTAAGGGGTGGCCGATAAAAAAGTCAGCTATCGACAAAAATATAAGACATTTATAAGTTTATTTAGGCTATGTACACTTGAGTTACACATAACTCTGAATGCTGTATGTTCTCCCATGGTGCTGACTTACAAACAAAAAGAGTGAAGTTTTTGACTGTAACAAATGGTATTGAACGCTAATACGCTTATAAAAGATGAAAATTATTTAAACCAAAAAACTGTCGGAGGTTGCACGGGACACTGAAAGAAATATTTTTACCACGTTATATTTTCTTGTGACGGTATTTTCAACCGGTAGAGGGAGTTTTCTCTGGGCGAAAAATAAATAAATTAATAAACTCTGGGAGATTGCATGGGCCAATGAAAACACTTTTTCTAATGTGTGTTCCTGCGAGGACAAAACGTAACATAAACAAGTTTTTATTTTTCATTACCTAGAGACAACAATATTAATACAACACCATTACTTCAGTTGCAATAGAGGTTCAAAAATGCCTCTATTGATTTTTAAACGGAGGATACACAGGTGGGTTAAAGACAGCAGGAATGTTCGTAATTCCTATTGGCGCTACAACGGAATCAACAGGGGCTTTGTAAACAAGGCTGCACATCTCTCGTCACGCAGAAAAGTCTAGAGGGGTGACGTCAGGGAATCGAATAGGCCATGGTACAGGAAATGTGTCGGCGCCCCGTCTTGCTGGAACCACTTCCGCTGTCTTGTAGCCAGTGGCACGTCATCCAGCAGCTCTGACAATGCTCTGATGAGGACATTGCAATAATACCTGTCATTTAATGGCTAGGGTAGGAGATATGGCCCAATTAAACAGTCACCAACAACATCTTCCCACACAGTCACGTAGAACCACAATCGATGAGCGTGGGTAAATGTGGCACGTGGACTAACCACACTCAAGCCATGGGAAATGTGGATGTTGAAGACCCCATCACGCCCGAACGTTGCTTCATCTGTAAACAACACAGAGGACAGACATGAAGGATGCATTTGGCACTGTTCCAGATACCACTGCGAAATCTGTGCTCTGAATGAATAACCGTCTGGTTCCAGGCTGTGCAAACGCTGTAAGTGAAAAGGATAAACATTCGTTCATGAAGGAAGTTTCTTACATTCTTCTAATTCGTCCCCAAGTTACGTGCAATTGCATGAGTGCTAAGAGCGATTACCCCCTTTACTTGATTAAAAAAATGCTCACAGGTTGTTACAAAATTAGAGAAAACTGTATGTTTTGGTTTCACGAGCAACCTCCCCCAGTTTGTCTGTTTAAGCAAATTTTCAACCTGTATAAGTCTCTGAATATAGAAATGTGTAGTAGCGTCGTGTTATGTTGATGTAATGTCCTCAGTGCAAACTTGTGTACTCATGTGAATAAGTGTGTAATGCACTGGATCTGAACTGCGGCTCCACAAATAGGTGAGCCAGCCAGTCAGAGGCGCGGGCAATTATGTCACTTCAGTTTCGCGTCCTCTGGTGGTTTGTATGTGTGGCGCCCCCCATGAGGGGAGAACAGCGAACGATGGAAGAGCGATATCGCCCAGCTTCGCACTGGCGGGAGATTTAAAGCTCTTGTTCCAACGTAGCTGTGAGCGACACTCCGAGTGCGTCGAGGAAAATTCCTTCGACGCCGCAAAATCTGCATAGCGTCGGTTGTTAAAATTGCGTGCTTGCACGTGCCCATGAAGTGTGGAAGTCTACCTTCCTCTTGCAAAATATTACTAAATGTTTATAGAAAGTTTTACTTTCAAATTGGGCAAAATCTAAGCATTGTTCCCTAATAACGCAATCTGACTCGTAAACTCTAACAACAATGATAGTGCTTTCGCAAGCACAACGGAGAATTTCGTTTAAAAGTTCCCGAAACACACATTTTCATAAGATTTACAAAGTAAAGCTGTTGCTTTAATGCCTGTCTGCGTATTAGGTTCCACCTTATAGACAAAATTAGAGTTAGATAATGTATTTTACATCTGTGTAATATGAAATTAAGCACTTAGATAAGTTTCAGCTCCTAACAATATTAAAAAAGTGTATTGAAGAGACTGATCTGGTGATGTTGTTTCGAACAGCATACATCAGCAAGCTCCGACTCGGCAACTTATGTGATAGCTGTAAATGAAAGACAACGTAACAGTCAACTGTAAAGTAAAAGGAGTGTATTTCGTACTGTGAAGAAATAATAAAAAGGGGAGCAGATACTATAAGGAAACCGTATACTAGTGCAAATATATAAAGTTCCGTAGTTGCAGGTCGGAGAAGGAAACCATTTATAGTAACGAAAAGGCGAAAGCCAAACTGTGGTAGAAAGAGATTCTAATGCTCAAAAGTACTGTAAACACGAAAGAGAACCCTATGTGGGTGCTTACAATGCGTCTGGAACACCACGCAAAAATCAGCAAAACATCTGCACATCACATAATCAAAAATTTCACAAAAAGTTGGCATTGAGGGAGAGAGCGAGATGGATAGATAGACAGAGAGAGACAGAAAGGTAGTTTCTTTACCATTATCTTTCACGGATTTGATTATACCACTTGGAACCGATTTTATCCCAAAGAAAAGTAAGTTTTCGTCATAATTTTATCAACAACCGTCGCTAGAATATGTCCTGTACCTGCCTGATTCAAAAGTAACACAATCTGGCAAAGCGCAAGATACACACGATTACATCAAAAGCATGCAGCGGCCTCAGAAAGGTAGTTGAAATTGCAGACCTGCATCTGCCGCCGCAAAAGTGCAATCAGAAAGTCATTACCACGCGAGAGGTAGCCCTATAGGGCTTTTCTCTTCAAAACACGTTGTCTCCATTCGATTTCAAGCAGCATAGGTTCGTATTGGGTAATTCATGTCGAAGGACGCACCACGCGAGACTGCTCAGCGATATTTGCCTGAGCCAGGTAGAGTAAAGATGCGTTTACACCTGTGCGTCTTGTGGCTAGTCGCCGTACGGCTGTGCATGACCCACACGAACGTAGGGGCAGGTATCTTCCTGTTTGGTACGGGGGGGACACCTGCGCGCCCGTGCTCATAACTCAGACGCATGCGCGACTTTGCACCGGTGCATGCGTCTCTTTGCGTCTTCCTGCAACAGTTCCATGCGCCTAGTGCGCACGGAAAGTCGCAAAGGTGTAAACGCACCTTAATGCAGCCTGACTGACTATGCTACTTTGGTGCGAGAACGGGAGACAAATACGTATGTGGCACACTTTCACGTTCAATTGAAAAGTGTTGTTGCGAATAACCGAAGTCTTTCAAGTGGACACCGTTCCAGTTTTTTCCACGACAGGAAAATCTGGAACTACCTCCGTGTCACTAATCAGTGATACTAACCATTAGATTACATTTTTATCATTGAGTGGTTTGTGTAATGTAGTGAATAAGAGACCAAGGCCATAAGAAATGGTTGGAAATACAACTGTCATAAGAACTGTGAGTACACAGCAAATGCCCCTGGAACGCAGTGAACTTTCACCAATACGCACCTGATGATGGTCAGAAGACTATGAACTGAAACATCGAGGCAGCAATCTATAGACATTCTCTAGTTTTCTCGAAACTTTATGGAACAATTAACATCGTAATTGGTTTAGATCTACTGCCGACAAACAGGACGACAGGTGACATTTACCAAGTGCGATATATGCTGTCACAAAATCAGTTATTTTGAGTCTGATAGAAAGAGATTACTTAGAACAGTGTTAACGCCATCATTCAGAAAGTTTTATGGCACAACACATTGACTGACAAGCGTAGGTCAGTACAGATGACAACTGCTGGAAATTTCATTGACGCATGTGACAGATCTATCATCATAGTAGATTAGACATAATACTACCAGTTCCAAATGGCTCAAATCGCTCTGAGCACTATGGGACTTAACAGCTGAGGTCATCAGTCTCCTAGAACTTAGAACTACTTAAACCTAACTAACCTAAGGACATCACACATATCCATGCCCGAGGCAGGATTCGAACCTGCGACCGTAGCGGTCTCGCGGTTCCAGACTGAAGCGCCTAGAACCGCTCGGCTACCACGGCCGGCTACCAGTTCCATACGAAATAGAGTTGACAACTATCAGGGTCACAACACACAGCTATTTGCAACACATTTCATTCGGTACATCGTGAAGGAAACACTTACTGACAGCATTCATTACCTGTACAGTCATTTTCACATTTTTCATCGCTATCCGCCAACTTCTTGAACGTACTTCGTATTTCTAGATGTACAACAGCTTTGAAAACTTGATTTCTCTGCATAAATAATAGAGTACTGATTTAGTCAGGCGCCGCGAGCTGCGGTCTTAGACGTGCTTACTACACACACTGCAAATTGACTGAAATGTCATTAGCAACAAACCTCTATTAATACTGCAGTTCCATTCCTATCGACGGTACGCACGCCGCATAATAGGCCGGGGTCTGTGTGCGCTCAACTGGCAACAAATTTTACTACATTTACGGTAGATAAACCGACTTTTCTTGGTCTCTTTTAGAAAGAACAACCTAATCTAAGTAGATAAAGAAAGACAAATTTTGAGTTGCTTAGATCTTATATGAAGTTCGATGCCAGCGTTCTTTTTCCTGAGTTAAATGCACTTACTTATATTACTAAATGAATACTGGCACGAATGTTCTTACAACTGTAGCACTGTTTTTCTTTTTTGAAATGATTTACACCTGGAGATATACCAGAAAGATACTTACCAGAAATTTTACATTTAACAAACATCGTTTCCATCTGCTTCTGACTCTCTACAGATGAACCTTCTTCTTTAAGTGTTAACGCAGCCTAATGTTCTTCATACAGGTTTTTATCAATGTGATTAGATCTTTAACGACACAGAATACTGCTCAAAAACAGATGAGTGACGCCACAGCTATTTTAACGATTGCACTAAAGCTCTGCATAAAATCAAAGTAAATGAGTGGAAAACGTACTAAACATAAATTATTTTTAAATTAAATAACATAAACAAACAAATGTTTTGTTAACTAAAATCGATGTTTAGCAGCAGGCTACTTCAAATAACTCTCTCCTATAGCGGACGTGATGAAGATAGTAAGCCACTGAAATAAAATGTGATGTTAGAAACATAAAAGATACTAAAAAGGCAACCTAACCGATGCCAATGTGGTCACATTTCCATTGAAAGACATTTGTGCGACTCTTGGTGCATATGTTTCAGTTAAGAAAGTTGGCACCCCTGAACCTCTAGACTTTCAGCCTCGAACTTCTCCTTCACATCACAACAAAGATCAACAGAAAAGTTCGCACAAGAACTGCTACAAGAAAAAAATTGGCATTTAATATACCAACATTTAATATGCCAACTCTCCATACTATCGCATCGTGCCCGTCTCACATTCAGTAAGTGGCTATTGTGAACAGTTCGAGAATCCAGTACTACAGCTTTGGGCGAGTAAGTTTGCTGTTGCCTTCATCCGATATGCTCTGAAAAGTGTATGTCTCTATCACATGGTCGACTGATGAATACCTGCACAGTCTTGTGTTGCGTTTTTGTTGGCATGGATGACTATGGAAAGCATAAACAGAAGAGGTTGAAAACTGTTACCTTGTCGTAACCATCTACACTCGAAAACTAGGGAGCAGGCCAGGCAGATGTAACGGAACTATCCAACTGGTGGATGTCTACCAATAGTGTCATACTCCCTCATTCTATTAGAGTCTCTGGACAGAATTTAGATGCAAGCCAAGGCATTAGCTCAAGCTATGTGAATCAGGAGCTTTAAGGCATCATCGTTTAGCAGTCAAATACTCTTGTCGTTGTAACTTGGGCTGCGGTTGGCAGAGGGGCCGCTGATCTTCACACACAGTAATTTAGAATGTACAATCGCGACATTTCAAGATATCCTAAGCTTTATATTACGATAAAATGTAATATAGCTTATGTTCTTAGGTATCTGGAGGTATGAAGCTTTACTCTAACTGGTAGTGACACTTTCTATGTAGATTCATCAGTCGTCGCCTCCTCATGTGTTATTAATTTTCCTGCACTTTAACGCAAATCCGTGATCAACGTCTGAGTGCAGAATGGAGAGCGTCTTGCTCAAATATCGGTGGGACACATCGTGTAGTTTGGCTGATTTTAGGAGGCCCTGCGTTTCAAAGAAACTCGATTGTTACAAACGTGCATTTCAGGAAAGGTTGCCTTTGACTATACGATTCATGAGTCACAACTAAAATAATTCATGCACCGTAAGTGAATGTCTGTGGGTTGGGATATGAAGATGATTCTGTGGGATTGCAGTTAGCACATGACAGGTATATAAAACACTTGTATAACAAATATGGGAGGGGTTCTCAGAAATGAAAAATCGGAACTGGAAAAAGCATGTAATGTGACTAAGAAATTTCTAAAACAGGTTTGCAGGAATACCCTGTAGTCTTCTGTAAGGGGCAATCAGAATAAAAATGGACAGATGGAAAGATGTAAGTAAACTGTCTATTACGTCAAAAGTAATCGTCATAACTGTTAATACATTTACTCCACTGTGAGACAGGACGGTCGTTGCCTTCATGCAAAATGATTGCTACTGTCTATGGAACCACGTTGTCCGATGCAAATCGATGGCTACGAATGTCTTTTCTTCAGTGCTCTAAAAACTTGGAAATCGCACTGGAAGACAGCGGAACTTCTGCAGCGTAGTTGAAACAATGTGCAAGCAAAATGCCCAGCCACGTGTTGCCAAGTTTGTTTCTGCTACGCTGCAGAAGTTCCGCTGTCTTCCCGTGCGATTTCCAAATTTTAGGAGCCCTGAAGAAAGACATTTGTGGCCATTGATTTGCTTCGGACGTAGAGGTGGACGCCTGGGTATAATCGTGGTTCCGTAGACAGCCACAAATATTTTCCACGAACGCATTGGCCATTAGTGAGATAAATATATTACCAATTATGGCGATTACTTTTGACGTAATAAACAGTTTACTTATTTTTCTCCATTTTTCCCGTTGTCATTTGACTGCCCCTCATACATAACGTTCCTATACAGGCAGTGGAGTTCCACTTGGATTACATACGGCTTTTATATTCGCAGTCATTCTTCAAGTGATTATTGATGAATGAAACTGGACGAAAGCTAAACTTACTGTAACGACAAACCTCCTTTTACACACATTTTATAGCGCATTACAGAACGCAGATGTACACTTTTTCTCCAATGTTAGTTATACAATAATGCAGTTTGTTTCAGACTCCATTTAATTCCTCCCGAATGTCGGTTTAGAGTAGTCCACAGAGATGGGATACTCTGAATTAAATGGATCAGACAGTAACCACTCACATTCCCTCATCTGTATCTTTGCTTCTAGAGAGCACAGAGACACCTGCTTGTTGGAGAAGATAGAAAAAGTAAACGGTATACAAAGCTGTTAAAAACTACAAAATTACAGAATTTTGTCGCCTTTTTTCTACAAGCTGCAGAATGAACGGTTCCCAAAACGTCGAGATACCGCTATGTCTTCTATTTGACAGCGTATTCGTAGCGACAAATATCAGTGCTTTGGAGTGGGAAGCTGAGTAAAATAACAGTCGATAAAACTTTACTATGGATTGAAACTGCGTGTCGAGATGCGGCTCAAACTCGGATTTTCTCTGCAGTCATAGTATCCGGACACATTATAACTTCAGTCTGTAATGGCTCCCCTCTTCTAGCACACGGTGGCGCAGGTCCCCGTGTAGCTAATTACAGGTCACCCACCTTGCTATTTCCCACGAGGTAAGGTATACATACCCAAGCAGCTCTGGTCCTGACTTGTTCAGAAAATTCCTAAATTTGTACACTGGATCGGAAGTTTCTCACCACTGTTGTGGGCTCTCTACGCTCTTACAACCTAGCAGAAAGTTGAAGAAATAGGACACTGAAAGGAGTTTACACATGAATCATCTGAGGCACACACATTGTTATAGTTTCCTCACTTCAAGTAATTTAGTTACCTCAAACCGTCCCCTGCCAAATTAGACTCTAAATTTTGCTGCCAAAACTGTAACGTTCTAGCACCCTATTCCAGAACTTGCTGTCGTCTCGGGGACAGACATTCAAACACAGACCGGCGAATGTTCCATTATTTTATGGACTATTTCGTAACATTTAATCCCTGTGTCCGAAAGTGGAAGAACTATAGCCAACCTACTGTCAAATTTCACCAGGAGGAAAAGCATCTCTGTCCTGGCTTCCATGTGTGGAATTTATGGCCTCTCAGGGGGTGAACATAGGCCCACTAGCACAAAAATGACAAACTCTGCGGTTTATGGCCTCATTATCTGTATAAGCGGCCGACTGTTATTTGCGAGCTGTGAATTTATATTCCTTCCACTCAGTAATTTAGATTTGCACATTTTTTTGACACAAACCTTTACGTTCTCTCCCACATTCCATTATCCTATGAACCATGAAAGCGCACCAATCCTGGAAGAAACGATAACTGACTGACAAACGTGTCTTTCTGGCCAAGTCGTACACTACCCATCCAATGAATGCATTAAGTACCTGATCACACACTGGGTACAACCCAGAAAATTTACAGCATTACTTCGTGTGAGCAGGTGAAAGTACTGTTGGGTGGACCAGGATTCTATTTTCCTCTTTCTGTGGTGCGTTTTTCTTCATCGCACTATCTACGCACCGACGCGCACACACACACACGCGCGTGCGCGCAGGTGATGCAGTTGTAATCCTGTGGACATCCCCTCCCGCCGCAACAAACACTCTCACATGATACAATTGTACTCTTGTGCCTGTATGAGAAAGAGAAAATTCTGTGGATGGTAGAGCAGACAACTGAAGTTAGATGAGTAACACTCCAAAATCACCTAATGGTTTAGGCTGGCATCCACCAAATACTGAACAAATAATTTTTATCAATATCGTCTCTTTGCCACCTATAACAAAGGGCAGAACCTCTGTGAAATTTACAGCTGTTTTCAACCCGGAAGATAAATGAAATTAGTCACTATATATATACTTTACTAAAATTCGTGCGCTTCAAATACCAGAACGAGGTCATTGGTCTCACCAAAATAGAAATTATCTGAACATTTCCACCATAATTACAAAGCGTTCTGCAAATTATTGACTACGAAACTAAATTCGTCTGGGCCATAAGAAATCCATATGTTCATTCGTCATATATTAACCCGAATGATGGTGACCTCACTTCACCTAACACACACAGTTTCTCTCTTCAGGATTATTGCACTACAGATAGTTAAGAAACAATAGCCTTCCTTTTTATTATCACAGTTTCACGAAATACTCATCATCATGAGATACGCAAAAATTGGAAGTCACTACTACTTCCCATCTAACTAAACTAATTACAAATCTTTAATGAATAGAAAGCTATGGTGGCCCTGGTACCCCAAAACAATGTTGTCTGACAAGCGCAAAAATTCTCTCCGAGCCAAATTTTCGCACGTAACAAGTGCATTGTACTCTCTGTTTACCTAGCTTGGCGCTACTGTACCTAAACGTATATACTTTCTTTCATAGCAGACTCACGACTGCAATTTAATATTCAGCAACATTGAGGCGTTGCCTCACAGACGACGCTCGCTGACAAAGTAACGCATGCCCCTCCTAATACCCAGCTTCATCCTATTACGCTTGCTTCATTTTCTAACCACTCGCATAATTTCTGCCATTCTCTATTTTTCTCTCTTTTTTTCTTTCTTTCTGCAATTTTTATGAAAAGCTTTTAGTATAATAACGAAAGGGACACACACCTGCACCCTACTTTATCTGTTTTGTCTTTTTCTGTCTGTTACAGAAAAGACCGAGATCTCCCGAAATATCCCAAATTCTTCAACAGTACGATCAGCAACAGCTTGCGCCCCACACGCTCAGCGGCGTCGTTGACCGTAGCGCCTCCCACGGTTTCGACCAGGGCCACCAGACTAACACCTTCTACAACCAACAACAACAACAACAACAGCACCATCTTGCCTCGGGCCCCGCCCCCCGCCATTACGACAGCGAGCAGGGCGCGTCCTCGGCCGCTGGCTCTGCCCAGCTGTACCAGGAGCAGCTGCGCGCCACCACGTACAAGCCGTCGCGCGGCGCCTTTCGGTTCAGGGACTCCGCCGCGGAGTCGACGTCGGTGCAGATCGTCCCCTCGGTGTCGCTAACGCCGGACGAGTTGCGGGAGCAACACGAGCAGCAGCAGCAGCAGCGCCAGAGGCAGCAGAGGAGAGGCGGCAGCCACTCGCGCCAGCAGAGCTCGCAGTATTACGAGCAGCAGGAGGCCGAGGAAGCGGCCGAGGCTCAGAGGCGCGCAGACGCCGACGCCGACGAACTGTCGTACACGGGGCAGCGGGCGCGCGCCGTCCGCCGGCAGCGCGGACGCGCCTCCTTCTCGCAGAACTAACGGCCTCCTCACCCCAGCCCCACTAACAAGCCCCTTCGGAGACGTCTCCTAGGATTGCCTTAGTATAGCCGGTTAGGGCCATCGGTCCAATTATTTATTAGACAAAAGTTGCGTTTCGAAGTGGTCACGTGTCCCCGGGCTCGCCATCTCTTCTGTAACGCGTCTGGGTCGCCCAACTTCGTCCTTGAACTTTTGGTTTTATAATCCAGTACATTCAACACCTCTCTCGTATGAAACTTCCTGGCAGACAAACTGTGTGCCGGACCGAGACTCGAACTCAGGACCTTTGCTTCGTCTACATCTACATTCATACTCCGCAAGCCACCCAACGGTGTGTGGCGGAGGGCACTTTACGTGCCACTGTCATTACCTCCCTTTTCTGTCCCAGTCGCGTATGGTTCGCGGGAAGAACGACTGCCGGAAAGCCTCCATTCGTGATCTCCTCTGGAGGTATAAGTAGGGGGAAGCAATATATTCGATACCTCATCCCGAAATGCACCCTCTCGAAACCTGGATAGCACGCTACACCGCGATGCAGAGCGCCTCTCTTGCAGAGTCTGCCACTTGCTAAACATCTCCGTAACGCTATCACGCTTACCAAATAACCCTGTGACGTAAGGCACCGCTCTTCTTTGGATCTTCTCTATCTCCTCCGTCAACCCGATCTGGTACGGATCCCACACTGATGAGTAATACTCAAGTATAGGTCGAACGAATATTTTGTAAGCCACCTCCTTTGTTGATGGACTACATTTTCTAAGAGCTCTCCCAATGAATCTCAACCTGGTACCCGTCTTACCAACAATTAATTTTATATGATCATTCCACTTCATATCGTCCCGCACGCATACTCCCAGATATTTTACAGAAGTAACTGCTACCTGTGTTTGTTCCGCTATTATATAATCATACAATAAAGGATCCTTCTTTCTATGTATTCGCAATACATTACATTTGACATTTGTCTATGTTAAGGGTCAGTTGCCACTCCCTGCACCAAGTGCCTATCCGCTGCAGAACTTCCTGCATTTCGCTACAATTTTCTAATGCTGCAACTTCTCTGTATACTGCAGCAGCATCCGCGAAAAGCCGCATGGAACTTCCGACACTATCTACTAGGCCATTTATACATATTGTGAAAAGCAGTGGCCCCATAACACTCCCCTGTGGCACGCCAGAAGTTACTTTAACGTCTGTAGACGTCTCTCCACAACGGCTCGTGAGTCGTGATTGGGTAGCTCAGTTGGTAGAGCACTTGCCAGTGAAAGGCAAAGGTCCCGAGTTGGAGTCTCGGTCCAGTACACAGTTTTAATCGGCCAGGAAGTTTCATATCAGCGCACACTCCGCTGCAGAGTGAAAATCTCATTCTGGAAACCTATCTCGTAATCTACCAGTGTCGAATTATTCATCATGGTGAAGCGCCACTCCATACTGCCTAAGGAATAAATAATCGCCTATCCAAGCGCACAGTGTAGACCAAGAACAGTATTTTCGGAACTTTACAGCCATGTGTAAACGGGAAGACAACGGGAGAAGGAATTTCCCAGTTGGGAATGTTTTGGAGATGGTCTCCGGACCCTCACTAACGCGCTTAGTTCTCCTCATTTCGGGTCTGAACTATCTATCGTAATCCACCAGAGTGGAGCCGTTCCTCGCACTGATGTACAACTCCATGCTATGGAGCAAGTGACCACCTGATTCCTACGTTTTATTTACTACCATATGTGCAGAGCAATCCGTTGACAGTATTCTCAGTAGTTTACAAGCAAACGAAGAGAGCAGACAGTGAAGCAAGAGTCTCCCCATGTGGGAACATTTTGGAGAGGGTTTCCATATATCTTCTCTAACGCAGTTGGTCACCTGTATCTAGGCGTGAACCCCTCGAACTCGCTCGTAATCAGCAGGGATGAAGCCACTGGACGATAGAAAAAGATGTCACGTATAAAATGTAGCACCTCAAAGAGAAGGAAGGCCTGGGCCAGAAGAATACGAATTTGGGAACTACAGCATGTCTCATGCCGAATGTCTCACGCTACAATAGTAAGAGCAAACTGAACAAGTCACAGTTACAGTGACGGTAATTCTTTCCATAGCATTCATCAATATTTTGTCTGGGAATCTCCTTTTACAAGAGTACCAATGTGCTACACACGGCAAACAGTGTCTTGTAGTTTGTCTTGGGAAGTTCATCACTTCCTGAGTGCAAGAGGCAAACTACTATTATATGCTGACAGGACGAAATTATTGCTGTATTAACTTCGACGTGGGCAAACAAAGCCAGCGATAGAGAAGAAACAAAAAAGAGCGAAGCAAACAATGCGTCGCAGGTGCAATCAAGTGGTGTTTCAACCGACGGTACGGATATGTTATAGATTCACCTGTCATAAGCAGGCCGCCTTGCCGAACCAGAGCGCTGGTGATTACTAAAACGACGATCCCGAAATCGATTCACGATGACCACCTACGGTCTTTCTGTGGTGGAAATACCTAGAATGGAAAATTCCCGCCGTTGCGAATCCTAACAAGAAGAATCTTGTACACAGACAGCGAAACTAACACGCATACCTCCCAAATATTCTCAAATCGAAAATGCTTGCACCAGGTCTGGGGCACGACAATCTGTCGGAATACCTGTCGTTCAAGGGACAAGTACAAATGTTAGTGCGCTGAGGTATGAACCTGCTAAAAAGCCCAGAAAATGAAGTATGCAAGTCGTGAGGCAGTAATCACTACTGCTGCTGTGTGGGTAAACTTTAATCGACTGTTCTCTGTGGAAATAACTCAACCTCGCTGAAACATAAGCCCTACACGTATATGAGTTACTTTCCACTTACGTGAACGTGAGCATCCATACAACTCGAAAAAAAGAGAATTATCTTCGTGAACTTTCTAAAGAGTTCGTAACTCCTTTCCCTTAGGCGACCCGACAGCGCTAGAGCCCCAGACGGTCCAGGCGTGTGGCTGTCTGGAGAGCACGTGTTAAAACGTGAGGAGGATGTCGGCTTTGGGAGCATCGCCCACCGGTGATGGTTACGCAAGCCAGCCGGAGCAAGACGGCGTTACGCAACGGCTCATTGGTTAATGCATGTCTGGGAACTTTCGCGGAAGGCAGCGGCGACCCTCGACAAGGTCCTGGGAAAGAGAGAGCCGACCGCTGGCCGTCCACATGCTCCTCATGCCCGCAGCGCACTGCCGTCCCGTCCGCACCTTTCACATTTGAGCTTTCACTCATGTCGCTCTCGGCGAGCGACTGCTATGGTTCTTCTTAGTCATACTCACACGACTTACAGCGTCCACTCATAATGTCTCTCCCGCGAAGAAGCATTCTCCATACTGTCAACCAGCTCACTTCACACAATCACTTGAAAAGTAGTGCATAATCTTCTAGTAAGAACAAGAACGTTACTGACAGGATCATTCAGTAACTGTAGAAAAAGCTGAATATTTTTACAAAACACAACTGTCCCTACTTCTCAATATAATACCACCAACGATAGTACACTTGTTCCAACCATGAACTAGATTTTTTTACCTGATTTTTTGAGCCTTCCCACAAAGTCTTTGACTTCTTCATTATTGCTAAACCTTTTTGCGCACAATACTTCCGTGAGCAGATCAGACAAACGAAAATCCGAGGGCGCCAAGTCTGAACTGTAGTGACTGTGGAGTAGTACCTCCCAACCCATTTTTTCAGTGATTTCGGTGCGAGGGCGAGCACTATTGCGTAGCAATATCACGCATTTCTTTGAGATCCGCAACGCTTTTCTCTCATTGCTCCCTTTTTTTTGTTCATCAGCCCGTCTGAGTAGTAGGCACTGTTTACTGTACGTCGATAATCCCAATAACCACAAAAGAGAATACCTTGGGCTTCGCAAAACATGAGCAACGTGACTTACCCGTTGATACTTGCTTTCTGAATTTCTTTCTGACAGGTGTGCTGGTGTGCTTCCATTCTGTGCTTTGCCTTTTGGACTCTGGATCAAAAACCTGAACCCATCGCACGTTAAAATCTCGTTTAGAAAAGGATCGCCTTCCCTTACGTATCTATCTTTCAAGTGCGTACACACACTGAATCTTACGTCCTTGTGTTGTTTCGTTAACTCCCTCGGGACGCACCTTTCACTTGTTCAGCTGTACTTGAGCTTGTTACTGATAACGGCATAAACTGTGTCAACAGTTACTGTAATTGTTTTTGCTATATGTTCTACTGTAACATGTCGGCCTTCAATAATAATGCCGTCATTGCGGGTTTCAAGAGAGGGAGCTGGCACTTCAAATGGTCGGCCAGGAAGTTTTCGAGCTGCTATATCCACTCACAATAATTTCCGCGATTCATCCAACTTTCACCATACTGTAAAATCATTTGAGAAAAGATTTTAGTCAATTTTTCGCCTTCAGAAAGCAAAAAACGGGTCATTGGACGTTGTTCAACTACTGTGGAAACTACACGCGGACACACCATCGTTAAATCCAATATTGAGGCTACACACAAAACTTTTTTCATACCAGTGTTGCCAACCTAAAATCATGAAAGTACAAAAACTTCTCCTACAAATTTCATTTCTGCATCAGTTTGTCTCTTTAATTATTGAAAGTTCCTGGTATAAACAAAGCAGATGTAAGCTTCGTGTGATTTGGCTTTTATTAGAACTGGTTGGTTCGTACATAAATTAGTTGGCAAGTTTGCTGTAGTTTACCACGCTTTATAAAACTTTAATTCACAAAGTTGTTGGCAAAACAAAGAACGTATTTTGAATGGAGAATGTTGCACTGCGGAAATAAATCAGCAACGAAAAGGTTCCGTTTTTTGGCACGAGTGGTCGACGTTCCCCATAGGATTGCGCTTTTTCTCTCACCTAAGAGCGATAAAGTAATGAATGTCTGAGATTATGAAAGTTTAGCGGACCGACGAATCAGAGAGAGGTGGCGATCCCTGCGTTGCTTTATCTCCTTGACTGCGCTTCGTACACGTAGACACGACTGTGCGCCGACTCATCTTTAAAAGACGTTAATAGCAGCATTTGGAAGGAAACGCACGTTGGTACGTTAACAGGAGGAATTGGGCAAATTGCTATTTCCACAAACATTTTATTGCGTTTCACAGCTATATGTATCGCATTTATTTATGCTATCATATCAGATTCAGAATTATTTATTACAATAATTAACTGATGAGCAGTTCACTCGAAATGAAATTTATCAAAACATTCTAAATCATTTATGTTAAATGACTAACTCTGTCACACTATTATAATGATGTACATAGAGTTTTATATATAAATGTATAAAAAACATCACAAAATAAAATTTTGTATGAAACTTGATTCCTGACGTGTTTGTGTCGTCTTTTAGTCTTTGCTACCAATCACCTAAAACACTACGTAAGAGATTTCACTGGTTTCTCAATTCCACCATCTGTTATGCACAACTGGTTCCGAAATTTGTTAGCTTTGTATCTCATATTTTAGCATCTATGCGAATTTCTCAAAAGAAAAGGATTTTCTCTGTCTCGTGATGACTGGGTGTTGTGTGATGTCCTTAGGTTAGTTAGGTTTAAGTAGTCCTAGTCTTATGTGAAGCTACAATAGGAACTCCATGGTAATATTACAGTACAGAAGGAATGTTTTTATCTATTAATAACAAGAGTCCAGTATAATATTTAATATGTATTATGATGAATTAGAGGCACTATTTACATGCAAATTTTTAACCAAGCAATTGAAAATTTAAATTAAATAGCCTTTTAAAAATTATAACTCGAAGAGCTCTAGACAACGGTTTTCCAAACGAGGTTCAATGGAGAGGAACTGCCCACCCACAAAAAATTAATAATTTTGATCTTCGCAAGCCGAAATTATTGTCAGAGATTTATACATATTATTTTTGTGGCAGGCAGATAACGTTGAGATACGTATACATTTTTAGTACTTTTTAACCTAAGTTCAAAATATTAGTAAGTAAACACCGTCAATTCATACGCCGTTTACCCTACGAATGCTTGAATCATCAGTGTTTGGTTCTTGTGAAGCATGGGGGTGGGGGGGGGGGGGGGTTCTGTGATCGTATGGGTGCGAATCTTTGGATGGAATAATGTCGTAGATTTGGTGAAAGTAGATGGAAAAAAGGGACCAAAAGTACTATCAGGACATTCTCCAGCGACATGCCAAGAAATCTGGTTTGCTTTAGATTGGGAACGATGCGAAACACGCATCCCGCTTGTGTCAGAACTACACTGAAGCGCCAAAGAAACAGACATAGGCATGCGTGTTCAAATATAGAGATATGTAAACAGGCAGAATACGGCGCTGCGGTCGGCAACGCCTATAAAGCGTCTGGCGCAGTTGTTAGATCGGTCACTGCTGCTACAGTGGCACGTTATCAAGATTTAAGTGAGTTTGAAGTCATGTTATAGTCGGCGTACGAGCGATAGGACACAGCATCTCCGAGGTAGCGATGAAGTGGGGATTTTTCCAGTACGACCATTGACGAGTGTACCGTGAATATCAGGAATCCAATAAAACATCAAATCTCCGACATCGCTGTCGCCGAGAAAAGATTCCGCAAGAACGGCACCAACGACGACTGAAGAGAATCGTTCAACGTGACAGCAGTGCAGCCCTTCCGCAAATTGCTACAGATTTCAATGCAGGGCCATCAATAAGTGTCAGTGCGCTAATCATTCAACGAAACATCATCGATAAGGGCTTTCATAGCCGAAGACCCACTCGTCCACTCTTGATGACTTCATAACACGAAGCTTTACGCCTCGCCTGGGCCCGTCAACACCGACATTGGGCTGTTGATGACTGGAAACATGTTGCCTGGTCGGACGAGTCTCGTTTCAAATTGTATCGAGTGGGTGAACGTGTACGGGTATGGAGACAACCTCATGAATCCATGGACGATGCATGTCAGCAGGGGACTGTTCAAGCTGGTGGAGGCTCTGTAATGGTGTGGAGAGTGGGCAGTTGGAATGATATGGGGTCCCTGATACGTCTAGATACGACATTGACAGGTGACACATACATAAGCATCCTGTCTGATCACCTACATCCGTTCGTGTCCATTGTGCATTCCGACGGACTAGGGCAATGCCAGCAAGACAATGTGACAACCGACACGTCCAGAATTGTTACAGAGTGGCTCCAGGAACACTCTTCTGAACTCAAACACTTCCGCTGGCCACCAAACTCCCCAGACATGAACATTATTGAGCACACCTGGGATGCCTTGCAACGTGTTGTTCAGAAAAGATCTCCACTCCCTCATAATCTTACGGGTTTACGGACAGCCCCGCAGGATTCATGGTGTCAGATCCCTCCAACACTACTTCAGCCATTGGTCGTGTCCATGCCACGTCGTGCTGATCCACTTCTGCGTGCGCGAGGGGCGCTACACGATATTAGGCTGGTGTGTGTGAAGTCTTTGGAGGTTCGTCCAATTTCGAAAACCATGGAATGGTCTCCCCAGTCCACCGCTTGTAACCCAATCGAGCTACTATGGGGTGAGTTGGACGTGAGGATCCGGAAACGAGAAGTCTTGAGTGAGACACACTTGTGGGAAGTACTGCAGCAAGAATAAAGACTAATTCCAACTGAACCCCTGGAAAAATTGACCCATTGCATCCCGGGAGTACGCAAGTTAGTGATTAAAGCAAAGGATGGCTATTTTGAAGAATCTAAAATTTAATAGTTGCGTTTATCCATGTATTGTTCGATTGTTTGAGCTTTATACACATTTAGAAAACAATAAAGTGCATTTTTATAATGTGTTTCCTTCCCATTGTCCATAATCATTTGGTGTTTCCAAAATTACGGAGAGCCAATCAATATACTGACATGAGGAAGGTGACGCTGTTCGACTATTTGAGGTACGCGGTTTAGTTTGAGCTCAGAATATGCTCTAAGATTCTGATATCCGAAAAAGTTCTAAAACTGGCGGTCCAAGCTACCCAACTACAAATGAAGGGACCCACACTATCCAAAAATACGTATAAAATACACACCAAACCATCGAGTGACTTTAGGGGATATGATATTGAAACTAATCACCTCACGCTTGTATGTCAAATATTCTAGCAGTATGTGATATCACTTTGTTCCTCAGTTTGGAGAACTGAGACGGATTGAGCGAGATACTATACTAATTAAATAGGATGCAGCTAGACGTATTAACCCTGAAGGGCCAGAGCAGTGGAGCTATCACAACAGAGCAGAGTAGGTGGGAAAAACTCGGATTACTACGTGTTCCTGCCGGAAGCAAAAAGACGTATAATAGAGCGCCTCAGAGCACTGTAGAAGGAACCAAAGTGTTTCTTCGAACAGCAGCGACTGACGCGAGTGCACATCTCCAGGAGCGATCCTCCATTGTCAAGTTGCAGACAGCAACCATCGGCAACATCTTGCCATTCCCGAGGTAACCTGTAGAGCTGCTCCTCCCTGTCCTCTGGTAATTTCAGCGGTCTTTGGGTACGTACGACACCCAAGATATGCTGCTTCGTTGCACCAAGACACTGTATCTTTACCATGGATACTGTAGTTCAAATCCCTCTCCATCCAGACTTAGGTATCACATGATTTTTCATAAATCGTTGAAGAAAAAATTGGACTGTTCTCTCTCATAAGATTGGAGACAGTTTCATTCACCACCCTTGTCCAAATGAGCTACTGGTCTGTTGCCAGGAATTTAGATTGCATCGAGATGTTTGACTTGACATCCTGTACCGAACAGCCGAGTCCCGCAGCCATCTCTGGAAAGATAAACATACAAAGACTCAAAAATAACAGATGGCTTCCCTCCCCAACTCTTTTCAGACAAGGATTGTCGAAGTGTCACTGTTGCTAAAGCACTTTTGATAGAATGGTAGTGGTAAACGAACCTCATCAGGAGGTAGTAACTTCGAGATATTACTCAACTGCTCACTTCGAAACTGCTGAGACTTCATTCTTTCTTTTTTCATGCCAGTAAGACGCATTATGTCAATCCATAATAACAACACAAGATACAGTTATTACATCTGCACAGCGAAGTATAAGATAAGGAACTTACGTTTTTGGGCAGTAACTCGTAATGAAATGCGACAGACGATTTACACATGGCATAGGTGATAAACGAATTCAAATCAAAATTTCAAAGGAACACACGTAGACACAATATTAAAGGTGGTTTTGTCAAATAATATGTAAAATTTTAACGAGCGTATTTGCATTTAAAAAAATTGAGACTAGAGTTAAAATTGCGGCGCTGTGTATTTTTGCGTTTTTATGAGGTGTTTATACTGAATCCAAAACTTTATTGGCAATAGCCATCGCTAAGTAAACTGTGTAAAGTCATCTGGGTTCAAATGGTTCAAATGGCTCTGAGCACTATGGGACTAAACATCTGTGGTCATCACTTCCCTAGAACTTAGAACTACTTAAACCTAACTAACCTAAGGACATCACACACATCCATGCCCGAGGCAGGATTCGAACCTGCGACCGTAGCAGTCGCGCGGTTCCGGACTGAGCGCCTAGAACCGCTAGACCACCGCGGCCGGCAAAGTCATCTGGGCATTGAGATCAGTCCACCTTGCATGTTCTCGTCTCAAACTCGCCACAAATAAGACAGCTCGTTCAACTTCGTTAGGTTGCTTTTTATTCTTCCAGTGCCTGTTGGGCGATTTGCATATAAACTAGGTTTCTTGGTGTTTAGGGGGCTGTCTCACTTCCAAGTCTGTACATTTTGAGTGTTTCACGGCTCCGCGCTTCTGACTTTTTTATCCTTTCAAATTAGCGTTCCGTCGTGTTGTGCAATTTCAGCGGAGAGAAAGTAAACTAAACCCCGCGAGGAACCCAAAAAATCACGCGATGGACTGAATGCTGTGTCACGTATCTCCCTGCGGCGTCGTTTGGACATCAGTGTTGAAGTGCGTGTGGTTACCTCAGCACGCTGCCAGCTGTTAAAATCGAAGCAGAGTGCATGCGAATCATTCCCTCCCCCTCCTCTCCCCCAACCATCCCAAAAAACAACAAGGATACGTTCTCAGCAGTACTGAGAATCCAACGTGGGTTCTTTCTTTGATGGTCAAGCAAGCTGTTCAGAAGACTATGACCCCAACGAAACATTTTTTTATGCACTTGCTCCATGAACCAAGTGTCATTTGCATCTTCGGAATAGTTCTTTTAAGGTATTTGTATCGTATGTGTTTCGATGAAATACATAAAATGGAATACAGTTCCATCACAAAATTCTTTACTTTGATAATTTGCCAAAATCCGAAAGTGGTGGAAGTTTCTATGGTGCCTGATTCTAGATTTTGAATAGCGCAGAAATTGGTCACTATTCACACGTGATCGTACCCGTACTCCTCCCGAAGGGCTTAGAAGACCAGAACCGTGTAGAAAGTGCATAACGTGGCACCGGATGATCGGTGATAATAGGTGTATCGAATAGACACCACCACAACCATATCAAGGGAAAGGGTGCGTATGATATCTTTTACACATAAAATAACTACGAAAAACACTTGTTGAATGCTGCACAAAAGCATCTACGAAGACGAATTTCTCAGCAGCGAGAACAATTCGAATGTCTTTGGTTGACAATTTGTCATTGAGCAAGAGACAAAGCTCCAACATGTAACACCAGAAACGAAACAACAATCAAAATAGCGGATCGAAACTAGACAAAGAAAATTAAAGGTTGAAGTCGATTTCATTGTCAAGAAGAATTATGGCTTGTGTTATAAGTAGAAAAGGAGTTCTCTTCAACATATACCTTACAAAGGATAAAACGATGACTGGGGAATATTAAGCACATGTTCCTGATAAACTAGGTGAAAAATACCAGGTGGTTGTAATCAAACTGGCTGTGTTCTGATTTCTACAGAGCGGGTTGTATACATCGGGGGATGCTGCATTAAAAGGTGCAATTGTGGAATATGCTGACAAAATAATAGTTCCACATTCTACTACCAGGTGAAAATATGGCGCTGTGGGAGTCAGAAGTGAAATATTTCATGACGCGAAGTACATACAGAATGAGAAGTAATGATAACGCTGTCATCCGTGTGTCTGTATCTATTTATTTAAATTCGCCCAGTTTCGGTGGTCCACTACAGCGTTATCATTCCCCTACGGACAGCAAATTTGAGAATATTTGCTGTACATAGGCGCCTGATGACGGTATAGAGAACCATCATTGAAATAAATAGATACAGGCACATGGCTGATTGTGTTACCATTATTTCTTGTGCATTCATCAGCTGTTGTGCCATATTTGCGTCAGAGGTTTTCTACGTATCCGTTCACCCGTACATTGTGACGTGGTTTTTGCAGCGATAGTGGTGCACGGAATCTGGTGTCCGAAGCAGCGGCTTATTCTTCACGAAGACAGCAGCACAACACTCCTGCCCTCTGACAATGCCCGTCTACAAAGCAGCTCTTGTTACACCAAGAGATCCCTTGGACTTTCTTTGGCGGTTAGCTTCAGAGATCTCTCGCACTGGCTCTCCCCATGTTATCTACCCAGTTGGCCTTTTAGTCCCACTCCTCTCACAGAAAATACAGAATTTATGACGAATATTGGTCGGCACACCTGGTGAGGGCAACGTGGTCGCTTGCTGAAATATTGTGCCCGTTGTACACTTACATCCGGCCATTAACCCGTGAACTATTTCGTCATTAACTACGTAGGGAGAAACTGAAGAATCATATGGAATTTGTCTCTTTTAAAGATTCCTGGTAAGATCGCTTTCACACGAGGCCAGTGACTGATATGTACTTTTCTTCCCCGAGTCTGGACGCAATGATATCTCCTTCACTTCCTGTCCTAAGAAGCGACCGTTTTGGAAAATCGCTCTGACGCGCTACCAAGGGCCATGTGTCAGAAATGGGTGACATTCTGTTACTTTCATCGACAGCGTCACTGACTGAGAGAAAGCACTCCGCCTTCAGGCCACAAGTGGCCCATCGGGACCATCCGACCGCCATGTCATCATCGGATGAGGATGCGGATAGGAGGGGCGTGTGGTCAGCACACCGTTCTCCCGGTCGTTATGGTGGTTTTCTGTGACCGGAGCCGCTACTATTCGGTCGAGTAGCTCCTCAATTGGCATGAAGAGGCTGAGTGCACCCCGAAGACTGGTTTAATGCTACATATTAAAGCACAGTAAATAACATTGCCAGAATATCATACCTCCAGATGTGACGAATCAGAAGTTTCGTGTCACTTCACTTTGGCCATGAGACGTTCATGGCTAATTAGCCCTATTTGTAAACTAAGCAAAGAAGAGGTCTATGGACGGTGGCCTGTAGTCACAGTACGCGCCTGCACCGTCGAGGGATACTATATTCTGTCTTATAATCTCATTTCCGTGTGTCCCATTGGTGGATACGATACATGGGGAGAGACACATTCCGTGACCTTATAACAAATCGTAGCTTTTTAAAAAAAGCGGAAAAAAAGTCTGGCAGTGATAGATTATGAGTATGTACGTGAGTGTATATTGTGTAGAATAGTACTACAAAACTGGTTTTGTGCACCTGTCAAACTCGAGTGACATAAGTCATCATTTTGAGGGCGGTTTCATTCACTTTTGCAATCGAAGTGAATGAAACTATCTTAATATCGTAAATAGCTGTATGAGTCTATCCCAGCTCCTCTATACGCTATCTTAAAAAAATCATCCACCCACAGCTATATAATGCTGATTTCACAACGAGAGGCTGACCCCACAGTAAAAAAGTATTATTTTGTCAGTGAAGAAACACTAACAGTAGAAAAGAGAACTCAATGACTTCGAACGTGGACTCGTCACTCGTTGTCGCCTGAGTACCAAATCAATCAGCTGCACTTCAACCCTTCTAAAGCTGCCCAAGCCGAGTGTTGGTGACGAGGTTCGGAAGTGGAAACGCGAAGGCATAACCACAGTTAAACCAAGACAAGATACACTCCTGGAAATGGAAAAAAGAACACATTGACACCGGTGTGTCAGACCCACCATACTTGCTCCGGACACTGCGAGAGGGCTGTACAAGCAATGATCACACGCACGGCACAGCGGACACACCAGGAACCGCGGTGTTGGCCGTCGAATGGCGCTAGCTGCGCAGCATTTGTGCACCGCCGCCGTCAGTGTCAGCCAGTTTGCCGTGGTATACGGAGCTCCATCGCAGTCTTTAACACTGGTAGCATGCCGCGACAGCGTGGACGTGAACCGTATGTGCAGTTGACGGACTTTGAGCGAGGGCGTATAGTGGGCATGCGGGAGGCCGGGTGGACGTACCGCCGAATTGCTCAACACGTGGGGCGTGAGGTCTCCACAGTACATCGATGTTGTCGCCAGTGGTCGGCGGAAGGTGCACGTGCCCGTCGACCTGGGACCGGACCGCAGCGACGCACGGATGCACGCCAAGACCGTGGGATCCTACGCAGTGCCGTAGGGGACCGCACCGCCACTTCCCAGCAAATTAGGGACACTGTTGCTCCTGGGGTATCGGCGAGGACCATTCGCAACCGTCTCCATGAAGCTGGGCTACGGTCCCGCACACCGTTAGGCCGTCTTCCGCTCACGCCCCAACATCGTGCAGCCCGCCTCCAGTGGTGTCGCGACAGGCGTGAATGGAGGGACGAATGGAGACGTGTCGTCTTCAGCGATGAGAGTCGCTTCTGTCTTGGTGCCAATGATGGTCGTATGCGTGTTTGGCGCCGTGCAGGTGAGCGCCACAATCAGGACTGCATACGACCGAGGCACACAGGGCCAACACCCGGCATCATGGTGTGGGGAGCGATCTCCTACACTGGCCGTACACCACTGGTGATCGTCGAGGGGACACTGAATAGTGCACGGTACATCCAAACCGTCATCGAACCCATCGTTCTACCATTCCTAGACCGGCAAGGGAACTTGCTGTTCCAACAGGACAATGCACGTCCGCATGTATCCCGTGCCACCCAACGTGCTCTAGAAGGTGTAAGTCAACTACCCTGGCCAGCAAGATCTCCGGATCTGCCCCCCATTGAGCATGTTTGGGACTGGATGAAGCGTCGTCTCACGCGGTCTGCACGTCCAGCACGAACGCTGGTCCAGCTGAGGCGCCAGGTGGAAATGGCATGGCAAGCCGTTCCACAGGACTACATCCAGCATCTCTACGATCGTCTCCATGGGAGAATAGCAGCCTGCATTGCTGCGAAAGGTGGATATACCCTGTACTAGTGCCGACATTGTGCATGCTCTGTTGCCTGTGTCTATGTGCCTGTGGTTCTGTCAGTGTGATCATGTGATGTATCTGACCCCAGGAATGTGTCAATAAAGTTTCCCCTTCCTGGGACAATGAATTCACGATGTTCTTATTTCAATTTCCAGGAGTGTAGATCTCTTACACTGGCAGACAGTGACCGCCAAGCATTGCGGAGGGTGGTTGTAAAAAGTCGCTTGAAATAAGCGGCAGGAATGCCTCGTGAGCTTCAAAGTGCTACCAACACTCCAGCTAGTACAACGAATATAGAGTTAAAGAGAATGGGGTACACTAGTTAGGACGCTTCTTATAAGACCCGCATTTCTCCAACCCATGCTAAGCGACGCTTGACGTGGTGGAAGGATGGACACCACCAGACAGTGAACGACTAGAAACGAGTGATCTGGAGAGATGAATCACGCTATATCCCGATGGACTGGGCTTGCATTTGGCAAGTGTCTGGATAACGTTAACTGAGTGCGTATGTGGTGCCAACAGTGAAATACAGAGGAAATGGTGCTATGGTACAGGGATATTTTCTTGGTTAGGCCTTGAGGAAAGGCTATAAGCGGAAGGATATTAACACATTTTACAGCACTGTGTGCTGCCTACAGTAGAAGGATGGTTCGGAGATGATTACTGTTGGTTTCAGCATGACAATGCAACCTGTCACTATGCAGCATCTGTGAAGCAGTGCCGCACGGGATTAGCCGAACTGTCTTAGGCGCTGCAGTCATGGACTGTGCGGCTGGTCCCGGCGGAGGTTCGAGTCCTCCCTTGGGCATGGGTGTGTGTGTTGCCCTTAGGATAATTTAGGTTAAGTAATGTGTAAGCTTAGGGACTGATGACCTTAGCAGTTAAGTCCCATAAGATTTCACACACATCTGAACATTTTTTTGTGAAGCAGTGGTTTGTGGACGACAACATTTCTGAAGTGAACTAGACTAAGCAGAATCCTCATCTGGACTAAGTGAAACACCTTTGAAATGTAGAATGAAACTTTCACTCTACAGCGGAGTGTGCGCTGATATGAAACCTCCTGGCAAATTAAAACTGTGTGCTGGACCGAGACTCGAACTCGGGACCTCTGCCATTCGCGGGCAAGTGCTCTACCAACTGAGCTACCCAAGCACGACTCACGCCCCGAGTTCGAGTCTCGGTCCGGCACACAGTTTAAATCTGCCAGGAGGTTTCACCTTTGAGATGAGTCAGAACTCCAGACCCCGGCGTCCAACAGCACTAACTGGTTTTGGCTCTTGAGGGACAACGGGCTAACATTCCTCCACAGACATATACACTTTATTTGAAATTGTTCCCAGCAGAGTTTAAGCCGTCATAAACGAGGAGTGTGGACACACCCCATGTTAATGTCCACTAATAGGTGTCCGGATACTTTTGATCAGATAGTGTAGTAGCTCTTCGCGGCGACCAGTGTAGCGTCAAAGATGGGTGATCAACAAAGCGGCGACCAAGCATTGCCTACTGCGACAAGGGAAATCGCCTGAAGATTAGGGTCGAGTGCTAATCAGAACTCTGCGATGTGTGCCATAAGAACGTATACCAACCTCTGAAACCCCGCGCAATGTGTGCAGCTGTCACATCCAGTCACATCCCTGGCAGTAATGTCATAATGCTTAAGTTTAATTGTTTTAGGTTGGTGCATAAGCTCGTATCGTTTTTCCCAACGTGTAATAAACACAACAGAAACACAGAGACTTTAGTCATCAATAATATAATCTCTTTCACTATTTGCAACAGTCTGTCAACGTTGAGGTAACTTTTAGATTGCGCAGTTCTAGAAATCACGTAGTTTTGAGGCGATCAACTTGTTGAGCCATGTTCGGAACGCATTTCAATGCGGGAAGGAAGTTCGAGAGAGAGTGGGAAAGATGAAAATCCGAGGGTGCCAGATGAGCTGAATAAAGTGGGAGCTGACTGACTCCACAAGCCAGCTCCTGTACAGTGTCTTCTGTCAGTCCAGTAGAATGCGGGCGGGGGTTATCGTGGAGTAGCCTCACTTCACGCAACGTTCCTGGTCGTTGTTCTTGAATTGGGTCTGCAAAATGTCTCATTTGTTGATAATAAATGTCTGCAGTGACGGTTAAACCTCGAAGAAGCAATTCGTAGTGGACCACACCGTGGCTCTTCCACCAGATGCATAACATCATAGTTTGTGGGAATGCACAGGTCTCTGTACGGGGAGTTGGTGCTCTGTTTGGGCCCAACCGTTCCTTTCTCATCGTTATGTTAGTATAAAGACACCATTTCTCGTCACCAGTAACGATACAGGGTAAGAATGGTCGGTGTTGTTCGCGAGCCAATTGATTGCGAGTAGTCCGCAGCTCGTGGTCGTGCGGTAGCGTTCTCGCTTCTCGCGCCCTGGTTCCTGGGTTCGATTCCCGGCGGGGTCAGGGGTTTTCTCTGCCTCGTGATGAATGGGTGTTGTGTGATGTCCTTAGGTTAGTTAGGTTTGAGTAGTTCTAAGTTCTATGGGACTGATGACCATAGATGTTAAGTTCCATAGTGCTCAGAGCCATTTGAACCACTTTTTTGATTGCGAGTAAGCAGAGATGTACGTATGGTCACCGGCTGATTTTTGTGATTTTGGTATAGAGCATATTGTACCCATACAAATGATTTTTGAGCTTCGCCCATTTTGTATCCCGCCAGGAAGGCGGCGAGTGGGTCTGCTCCTGAAAACTGAAGGGTAGGCCCAAGGTAGGAAGCAAGGAGGAGCAGGTTAGGTAGAAGACTTGGTACTGCAATTAAAAGTGGTTTTACTATATCACCACATAATAACTTGACTACATCAATTGTACTTAACTTTGGCTGAGATGAGCACGTAGGTGCTAAGCTGTACATCAAGTTACAAAGGCAAAATCTGTAGTGACTCGCCCTCTATGAAATAGAAGCAATGTTGCTTGGTCGTCTACTCGGAATCAAATGGCTAGAATCTGGAGCGGCGCTCTTAGAGCTGCACAGCGCCGGCTAGAGGGCGCTGTCGTCCGTGTCGGTGTCGTAGTGCCAACCTAAGAACTTGTACGTACGACGTGACATCGTAGCTATCGATTCATCACTTTTTCCAGTTGCCGAGTACACACTGACTGTGATCATAGTGGATTAATGCATTTAAATGGTATTCATCAAACCCTGAGGGTCTTCCTGAACGTTGAGAGTTAGTAATGTCAAAGCAAACCTCCCTAAAGCGAGGAAACCATTTTCTTGCCGTGCTCTGCCCAGTGGCATTATCCCCACACACACTGCCCAAATATTTCTGGCTGCCTCTACTGGTGTGCCCCCCTACTGAACTCAAACAGAATTATATGTCGGTAATGTTCCGATTTCTCCACTTGGCATTCCATTTTCTAGCGTCCATAGCACCACTCGATACGTACAGTCAAAAAGCAATAGTAAACTACAAATTAAAAAAAATCTATCTATCGCTTGCGCCGTTGTCCCGCATTTTTGCGCGGAGTTGGCGTGGTTAAATCGGATTTGGCATGTCAATGTGAAGGGGGTGGCCAGATGCCCTTCCTGCCGCCACCCCGTACCCCCCAGGACAGAATCAGAGTACCCCATCTGTCTGCATCTAGTGTAAATAATGGAAAAGTGCGGATGTATATCGAATGTCTGTGAGTCGTGTAACTGAGGCTGGACGTGGGGACCAGCCCGGTATTCACCTAGAGGGATGTGGAAAACCGCCTAAAAACCACATCCAGGCTGGTCGGCACACCGGCCCTCGTCGTTAATCCAGCGGGCGGATTCGACCCGGGGGCCGGCGCGCCTACCAGAGTCCAGGAAGCAGCGCATTAGCGCTCTCGGCTAACCTGGCGGGTAAACTACAAATAAAAAATGACACTCGATAAATAAGCCCACAGCAACTGAAATACCAACGCTACGATCTTACGCACCAACCTAATATGTCGCAACCATGGAACACGACGCAGCGAGCTGCTCCCGCGCGAGGGAAGGGGACGTCGCGGCTGCGCGGTCTGTGGCCGGCGGTCGTAAATTAGGTCGTAAGCGATGCCGGACTCAGCCCCAGTGACAGCTCGCCCCGCGCGCCGCTCTCCCGCCGGTAATAACACAATCAGCCCCGGTCGCCGGAGAAATAGACACCTACCGCCCGTAATCTCTCCGTAAATACGTGCTGCGAGGCCCCACTAATGATCGGCCGCGCGTTATTTTTAAAGCACGCTAGACGGTGTGTTTAAGAGGCGCGTGATTACTTGTAAGTAGGCGCCTGAAACACATTCTGTACTGGGTCGCGCCACGCGCCCGAGAAAGAAAGAGGGAAGGAGCGGCCGGTAGTGCGTGACAACGGCAGCCGCCTCCTCCTCCTCCGCCCACCTGGAGAAAAAGAAGGCGAAGAGAGGAGAGAGGCGCGCGCGTGCCTCCAAGGTTATTCACATCTCTAAAACTGCCCTACATTAACAAAAGCGGTAACCTTGGGCGCCACGCAGACGCCCTCCTACATTCCGGAACACATCTCGGCCGCCAGGGAACACGCGCCACGCGCGCCCTAAAAATATTCGGACGGCTGCTTTCGTGCAGCCTACAGTACCGCGGCCGTCGAAGCTTTCTGGCTAAGAGTCCTCTGGAATCGTATCCGTCCGACTAGTTGGACGGCCGTATACGATCACACGCGGCCGATTAATCCCATGACATATTCCGGGACTGGCACTGGCAAACGTCCACTGCATACGACCAAGTCGGCCGCATACGGACGGCTGATGGACGAATCCAAGTAAAATGGCATTTAAGACACAAATGAATTACAGGAATTGGCTGCGAATGGACATCGATTGAAATCAATGTGGAAGTTTGTGCCGGACCGGGATTCGAACACGGGTATCCTAGAGTTAGATTTTCACTCTGCAGCGGAGTGTGCGCTGATACGGAACTTCCTGGCAGATTAAAACTGTGCCGGACCGAGACTCGAACTCGGGACCCTTGCCTTTCGCGGGCAAGTGCTCTACCAACTGAGCGACCCAAGCACGACTCACGACCCGTCCTCACAGGTTTACTTCTGCCAGTACCTCGTCTCCTGCCTTCCAAACTTTACAGAAGCTCTCCTGCGAGTCTTACAGAACTCGCACTCCTGAAAGAAAGGATATTGCGGAGACATGTCTTAGCCACAGCCTGGGGGATGTTTCCAGAATGAGATTTTCTCTCTGCAGCGGAGTGTGCGCTGATATGAAACTCCCTGGCAGATTAAGACTGTGTGCCGGACCGAGACTCGAACTCGGGATCTTTTATTTTCGTGGGCAAGTGCTCTACCAACTGAGCTACCCAAGCACGACTCACGACCCTCCTCATAGGTTTACTTCTGCCAGTACCTCGTCTCCTACCTTCCAAACTTTACAGAAGCTGTCCTGCGAATCTTGCAGAACTAGCACTCCTGAAAGAAAGGATATTGTGGAGACATGGCTTAGCCACAGCCCGAGGGATGTTTCCAGAATTGAGATTTTCACTCTGCAGCTGAGTGTGCGCTGATATGAAACTTCCTGGCAGATTAAAACTGTGTGCCCGACCGAGGATCGGACGCGGGACCCTTGCCTTTCGCGGGCAAGTGCTCTACCAACTGAGCTGCCCAGGCACGACCCACGCCCCGTCCTCACAGCTTTACTTCTGCCAGTACCTCGTCTCAGACGCCAACCAGTATATGTACAGGGCGCTATGGGCCTGTAACTCAACGCTTTAACCCTACGGCTGGCTGGAAATCGGGGTGGTCATCTTCACCACAAAGAGGCTACTTGCGACTAGAAAGTCCAACCATGAAATTCGCCAGCTTCTTCTTCGTGTCACCTGCGAAAACTTGAATCGAATCAGATGCGAGAAAGGCAGAAAAGCTGCTACTCTCTACGTTAGGGGAAGGAGAGACCATCCAAGCTGTAACTGCAGCAAGGTGTCATTGGCCTTCAGGATTGCCCCATACGTGATTCTACAGGATCCCCGAAACAAGCCCATTTAGCAAGCTCTAAAGCCACGCGGGTAGCAGCGTGGTCTACGACGTCTTGCCACGGTTCGCGCAGCTGCCCCCGTCGGAGGTTCGAGTCCTCCCTCAAGCGTGGGTGTAAGCCTAGATACCGATGACCTCAGCAGTTTGGTCCCATAGCTTAAAGAAACAGCGTGTGGTTTGACAATCCCCGATACTGATTTCTGATTACTCTCCTTTTGTTTATTAGGCTGATACCTGTTAATAAAATGGCATTTTTCCACTTGTATTTATTGCATTCTGGCATTGTATTCTAAACCAGTTTCTGCCTTTTAGATCATTTCCTGCAGCAGAAAAATATGCCATATCTATTACAATGGCATCGTCTTTAAATTTACATGACTTTTTTGTTTTGGTTTTGACATATTCTGTCGTTCATTTGACAGCTTGATATTTTAAGAATGAGCATTATTAACATATCAAAGAGCAAGACACAGTAATATTTTGAGCACCTTAATACAGGCAACCCACCACACATCATCCGCCCTGGGTGTCGAAGACATAAGCTGGATTTCCTGTGTTAAGGTGCATGAAATATTTTCCTAGTTAGTTTCATTTTGTCCACCGAGCACAACTCTCAGAATAAATGCACAGGTAAGAGTTTGAATTTTAACAGTGATTGTAAAATCTTGCACAAAGTTACATACGATATTCTAAGCCACTGTTTGAACCAATAACCGATTTTTGCGAATTGCATACAAAACACTGACTATCCCCACCAGTTTTTTTTTTTTTTTTTAGAGACCCTTTGTACTTTCATTCTTCTGTAGCTTGCTCACGCCCAATCAATCAATATGGGGATGGTTACAAACTATCTGAAAAACTTGTAAGGGTGCTGCAGGACAGGTTGTGCTGAGAAATAATTATAAAGAAAAAACTTCGATACGTTGCACCGTTATTGAGTTAACTAGCATTGAAGTTAGACAATCAGGTAGTTGCGCGGGCAAGAGTCTCAGCAAACACAGTTAGCGTCAGTTGTCCGCAGGGCATAGATGATAACGCATAAGACTCTCAGCCTCTGGCTCGGGTTCAATTCTTACTACAGTCCCATGTCCAGTTTTTGTATAGCTCTCTCGTTCATTTTTAGGGAACGAAACCAATATCAGGTTTCGAAACACCGTCTCTTCGGGGCCGCTTGAATTTAGGCGCGCGACGATCTGACTGGCTTACTTCAGTGGTCACTAACTCGGAAACGGCGCAACGTATCGAAGTTTTCTCGTAACAATTATTTCTCAGCCCAATCTACGCTGAAACTCCCTTAAAGCTTTTCAGACTGTTTTTGACAACTCTGTATATATGAGCGTACTGATTGTAAGATGCAGAATTGTGAAATCAGATGAAAACTTTAAAATAGTATCGTACGATATCAGAGTACGTTTCATACTCTGGAAGATCCGTAGTGTATTTCATTTTCCACGTACGGAAGGTGAAACGTCTGCTGAAGAAGCAGTAATGATGTCATTTTCGTGACAGCGTCCTCTGATATAAAGTGTGCAGTCTTTTTGTCGCGTCATATTTGGAAAGCTTTCGACTTTTGTTTCATCACCTTCGTCTGGGACAAATTGTTCCCAGAAACGACGCCCGTGAAGGTGAAAGCAAGAAGCCTGCCGTTTTCATCCATAACATCCAGCGATGCGAAAAAAATTGTGTGTGAAACGTGATTAAGTATTGATCAACACTCACAATAACAGTACAAAACAGAAGGGACTTAAGCTGTAAACGTTCCTTTTATATTGTGACGTTCACTTATTTACTTTGATCCTGCAGCGAGGTACTATGTTCAATAAATGGTGCACGCAACAAGAAATCTCAGGACATCTGATATGAGAGATTAATATGAAAGGCTGTCAGCAAATCGGCACGTTTGGTGGCCAGGAGCCATATATATATATATATATATATATATATATATATATATATATATATATATATATATTGTCCCAGACGCCCTCGGGGTAACGTAGATTGGTGCATAAGCTGCGGGCGGAAAGTATGATCATTTCTCTACTATTCACTCTGTCAATAGAAAGCATTCTCAAATGATACTAAATAGGAATTGCCACCCTAAAATAGTATGAATTAATATAACTTTTCGCAACTATTTATTTGGAACTACTCACAGCTCCAATGCCTGTTAGTGAAAAAACACTCTACAATTCGCCACTCTGCTTGCTTCAATAGATATCTTCATTTATTAATCGACTGTAAAAAACTCGTGTGGTGGTGGTACAAGGCTTTAATTTTTTGTCCATTATTATAAGGTTTGTGTTACGTAATGGTGCGCATCCCAAAATAAAACAAGCACGGAATTTGTCAAAACCAATTTTTCAGTCTCCATTCTCTTACCAGGAGGAACATTTCAGCATCGTTGCACAACTATCTGACTCGAATTCAATCATGAGATAACCACTGTCAGTGATAACCACAAACCAAATCCCATACGCACTAATTTAATTCTCCTGCCGGCCGCGGTGGTCTAGCGGTTCTAGGCGCTCAGTCCGGAACCGCGCGACTGCTACGGTCGCAGGTTCGAATCCTGCCTCGGGCATGGATGTGTGTGACGTCCTTAGGTTAGTTAGGTTTAAGTAGTTCTAAGTTCTAGGGGACTGATGACCACAACTGTTAAGTCCCATAGTGCTCAGAGCCATTTTTTAATTCTTCTGTTCGTAGCGTCAGGGTGCTTCGCTGTAGATTACTGTGTTGCTTTCTTCATTTAATAACACACGTAGCGGATGTTATATAAATACTGATACAACAAACAAAATATTCAGATTACGTTTTGCGTAGTTTTCCTAAGTATATTCGGGTGAATAAGGAATCGGTTCATTGTAAAAATGCCACTTATGAATTCGTTCCTCATTCCCATCAAGCCAAGCTAGCCCTCATTTCATACAATGTCTATATAGACACACTGTTAAACTGCAACGGGACTGTTAGGATAAACATCCAGTCGACGTCATAGTGTTTAGCAAAAAAATGGGCAAGGACGGCGAATAATGTCGGCAGTGGTTTTGTTCTAGGAATCAACCTGGCACTCGTCTGAACAGATGTAAGGAAACCACGAGAATCCTACATCATTGTGGTCAGACCTGGATTTGAACCCTGCTACTCTCGAATTCTGGTTCTGTGTTTTAAGTTTTGCAATAAATTTCTTCCTTTCTCAAGAATCAGCTGGTTATTCCGATTGAAATTGTACACGTTTTAAAGAGCAAATAGAACACAAAGCAACAGTTCCCTGGAGACTTCGATGCACGGCAAGGAACTGTGACCAACTAACCAAGCCCATTAGTCGACGTAGTGGAAGTACACTGGCCTTACGGTAATGAATGAGTAGTAGCCGTTTTTATTCTTGAGTCTGAATTACGTATCGACACCACAGTTTTCAGCCAGAGGTTATTTTAATGGACATAACATGCTGCAGGAAATAAAATCACGAAGGATGTCTTTTCATGCTTCTAATTCTTATTGTTCTTCTCCTTAGTATGCCTCCATTTTTGCAGTATCTGACTTTGACGAACCTTCTGTACTTTTCGTAATTTCACTAACCAACGCCAGACTCAATATCTGAAACAAATGTAGTGTGTGTTTTTTTCTGAAGAGTCAATTTACAGAACTGTGTAGCATGTTTGCCATTTGTACCTCTTCCTAATACTACATTTGAGATACGCCTATTTCCGCTCTGTAGTACCGTCAGATACCCTCCTCCTTGCGCAAATGCTTTTTATACAACTCAATACATCTTTCCAGCTCCACATCGCAGCGAAACACTTTTGAGTATTACCTTGTATCATCTTTTCAGATTTCAAAGTAGTGCACAGTACAACTCTGGAAAATATTTTGTATTTATATCTGGAAGGCAGAAAATTTCTATGACTACACGGTACAAGAATAAAACAGTAAGTTCAGAAAGAATAAGCTGTTTCATAATTAACAGATACACAGTATAACGTGGTGTTGAATCGTGATTCAGCCTCCAGTGTAAAAATCGAGATTAAAAATTACAAAATTACATTGCGTATTTTCAAAGGCCACTATATTTAGAACATAATTATCAGTTTAATGAATTAAAAATTACCGGTTTCCTAAACTGACTTTGTTTGCATACTGAGATTCGCACATGTCATATAAACAAAATATTCTGCGATGCTGCTTCCGTTGGAAACATTTGTTTTCAGAGAGGGCTGTCAGCAGTTATCTGGTAGTCACTTAAAGATATCCAGTAGGCATCTAGCAGTCCAAGTAAATGGAATAATTACTATCAACACCACGACAGCAATATCATTCAGATGTAAAATTTGCCACTAATCGTCCCTAAAGAAGTCAAGCCAAAGCTTCCTAAAGTGTCAAAGTCAGTTCGTTTATACACGGCGTACTAGATCAGCACGACAAGAATATGCACAAAACACAGGTCCCTTAACCATAGTCTAGTTGAGTATAATGATGAGAGCAGGAGCTTCACCAAGCATCTTCGCAGTAGAGCCGGCCACAGATGAATTTCACTGTAATGAGAAAACTGAGAGACTTCGTTTTTCAGTGGATTTAACTTTCATGGATTATAACACTATACCCCAAAGAATAGCATGCATTACTGAGGCATTGGACAATTAAGACATCTAAATCGGTGTACCTGAAGCCAGTACGAAACATATTGAACACAGAACCTAACATCTCAAATTCTAAATGGCTCTGAACGCTATGGGACTTAACATCTTAGGTCATCAGACCCCTAGAACTTAGAACTATTTAAACCTAACTAACCTACGAACATCACACACATCCATGCCCGAGGCAGGATTCGAACCTGCGACCGTAGCAGTCTCACGGTTCCGGACTAAAGCGCCTAGAACCGCACGGCCACCGCGCCCGGCTCCTCAAATTCTAAGCAACCTGAGAATCTGATAACGGAAGGTATGTCACGACATAACTTCAGACATTCTGAAAACTTGTGACAAGTATCCCAAATTCAGATATATAGCGCACTGCTAACGAAAGTGGATGTACTCATTGTAAATACCAGTTATGTAAGTAATATATGGCTCGTGTCGCTATATTGCCTAATGCTGTCTCAGCAAAGGAATTCTCACGCCTAGAAATGATTAAAACGACGCTGCCACTGACAGCGTACACCTAGGAATTTGCATGAAATCAAGCATCGTGTTGTGGTTTTACTTCACTCTAGTGTAGCACATCAAACCAGTCATTCCTATGGGGATGCTACTGGAATTAATCACAAATTAATACCGTAAGTAATTTATTCTCAAGAAAATGTAGAGTGCAAAAAATTATATAAATAACAAGTATACAATGTCGGTTTATACCCTCCTTGCAATTTAGAGAGGGGCAGAACATATATTTTATTTTCTATAGATAGCAATACCCGCTTTTTGATGGACACTAAGTTGGCTGGTACTAGTAAGCAGTGAGAAACGAAAGACCTACACCCTGACAAGCACTTTCAGAACAAGTTCATGGGGCAAGCAAATGAAACTCAACACATTTACTGTGAGTGTTTTCCTCTCCGCCGAATCGGAGTGCACTTATCACCCATTGAAGTAGGGACAACTGTTGTACTACAATACACACCCATACCCGAGGCAGGATTCGAACCTGCGACCGTAGCGGTCGCGCGGTTCCAGACTGTAGCGCCTAGAACCGCTCGGCCTCTTCGGCCGGCAGTCCCAGTCCGGCACAAGTTTTTATCGTCATCATTCCATTCTGCAGCCGATGGTTGTCCGCCAATAAACAAAGGACAACGAAGAAAAAAAACAGTAAAGCTGCCACTGCTGAACGTCCACTATCTTCCCCATGTTTGAGTGTAAACGACGCACACCAGTTGACGCTGGCTGTAGTAACAGTCCTCTGCTCGAGTGTTAAATTTGAAGATGGCCTAATTCCGCCAGAACCCTTTAATAACACGTAATAAAACATTATCTAGACTATATGAAGATGGTATCTGTTCTTTCGGACAGTGTGTGGATATTAAATAGGGGATGTGGGTCTCACGGGGAGCGTGCAAGGGATAAGCCCCTGCAGTCGCACTATTCTCTGTGCCCTCGGTGGCTCAGATGGATGCCAGCACCGTAGCTCAGCAATTCCGGTCAGAGGGATGCACGCCCTCTATAATAAAAAAAAACTGAATAAAAGAATCAACGATCAACTTGAACTGATATCTTGTGGCGTCCGCCCAGACCAAACGCAAAGAACAATACCGAACAAAATGAAAAAAAAAGATGGATAGAGCGTCTGCCATGTAAGCAGGAGATCCCGGGTTTGAGTCCCGGTCGGGTCACACATTTTCAACTGTCCCCGTTGATGTATATCAACTCCTGTCGACAGCGTATGGCCTTGATTTAATTATCATTTCCTCACCTAGACTGTTTTGTTGGCGAAATAAAAGAAAAAGAAAGACTTTTTCCAGTCACTTTTTTCCGCAGTTGCGCCATACCCTGAAGCTTGTTGTCTTTCACATCAGACGAAAAGTGGTATTCAGGAGACAGACTGTAGTACGCATATGGTTTAGTATGAGGCTGGTACGGAAACATCTTCCCCGCAGCGTTCTCAGCGCTGGCGACCGCGCTTTAGAGCCACCTAGAAGCGCCGGCTGTTGTGTGGGAGCCGTTTCTGTAGCAGCCAATGTCTGCAGTGGAATCCAGCGCGTGCCAGTTCGCACCGGACCACACAGTTATACGATCCACATGTTGAAGGAAGAGTGGCCGTAGCAGATCAGTTCCTGCACGAGTACCGGCCCTCTCTAAGCCCTGCCCGAACTACTCCCGCCTCCACTTCCCCGCCTGTACCCGACAATTTATCTACAATCTTCCATCCTTTCTTTCTGAACCATTTATGTACTTGTAGAACGCTTTACTTGTAATAAGCTCTATTTGCAATCCCATCATCGAGACTGAAGATTTGCATCGTAATAAATCATTATTCACAGACTGGTCGATTCCTAACACCATCCTTTGACAGACTTGCATTAGTTTCGCATTGTTTTCAACGAGACGATGGATAAATAAGTGCTTCGGCTATGACCAACTGCTTTCGTTTCTAATGCAGGCAGTGTTAGGTATATTACGTACTGAATCTTCATCTAAAACCAATACGATGTCTCTTCAAACTTTCTTCGTTATTTTCTGCGTCGGTAACCTTGAAATCTTTCTTAAGAATATCTTCCCTGTTTCCTCGGCGTCTCATTCTCCCTCGCTTAGCATTTTTTCCCTTCATATTTGCCAGGAAATCGTTACGTTTTTCCCCTTCATCTGATCAGTGGCTACGTTGCTTGCTTTCTCTTTAATTTCTTATCTGTTATATTCCCTAGAGCCACTTCACCATCGTCTATCTTGCTTCTAGCTGTTGTTAAATCTTTCACGTTATTTTAGTGTCACACACCATAAAATCGTTTAGACAAACTGTTTGTTTCAGGCGATACTAAATGTCTTGTTTACAAGTAGTTTCCATCTTTCTGTAATAAGACGCTTTGATATTGGAATCCTTTTTCGTATCTCCGTGTACTAACTATTGTCTATTGCAATTATAGTACTTAAGTCAGACAAGTTATCGACATGTATTTTATTTCTGAGGATTTGTTATTTTTTCCTTTTTCATTTACTGAGTGTCGTTCTTTTGGTGTTAAGTTTAAGCTAAATTTTTTGACTGTCATCAATATAACCCCTAATTATTCATAGTAAGCCACTGCAGCAGTATTATCTGTAAATCATGTCTGTCTAGTACAGTTGTTCTCAACCAGGGATATTACCCCGTGAAGGGTAACATTGAATTTTCAGTGAGGTGAAAACAAAGGGGTTCAATTGTGTTTGTCACGAAACTAAATTTCCTTTTAAAATATTTTTACTATGAGCACTGTTTCATAATACTTATTACTCGTTACATGAGTTATGAATAATTACTTTTTTAAATAGTAGCTTTAATGCACGATATAGTGCGATTATTACAGCTTGTGAAACGAAAGCATGAATACAATATTTCTCCTACATTTCATACACTACACATGTAGTTTGTACCATTCATCTATGGCAGTAAAATTGGCACTTATGAGTCCGTGTTGTACATAGCTCCCGAAATAGACCAGAAATTAGAAATTTCTTCATTATACGCTTCACAATAGATAAAAGTAGTAACTGCCACCACAACACGGCAGTAACTATAAAAGGACTACTACGTTGCTATAGCGCCTACACAGTACTGCTACTACTATTATTATTATTAGCGGCAGTGTTCAACTACAAAGCATTAACAGCCTGAAGTCTTCCAGTTTCTGCCAGTTCAAGAGTGTGGAATTCGGCAATCGACTGATTTACAAACATTAAGTCTACTGCACACATTTTAATTTGGTTGATTTTAAATTGGATTTAGGAGGGAGCTGTTTCAAGGTGTCGGAGAAAAAAGTATCACTAGTGAGAGAAGCAGGACGAAGGAAGCATGTGTTGTAACAACACTGACAGAAAGGGCGATGTGGGCCATGCATTCTTCAAATGGTTCAAATGGCTCTGAGCACTATGGGACTTAACTTCTAAGGTCATCAGTCCCCTAGAATTTAGAATTACTTAAACCTAACTAACCTAAGGACATGACACACATCCATGCCCGCGGCAGGATTCGAACCTGCGACCGTAGCGGTCGCGCGGTTACAGACTGTAGCGCTTACAACCGCTCGGCCACCCCGGCCGGCTTGCATTCTTCAGAAGCTGCTATCGGCTTAAGAGGGGCTAGGAAGAAATTTGCCGTTTTCTGCAGGGGTGGACATTTAGTGCCCTAAGAGAATGCAGGGCGAGTAGGTGATGGTTTTCAATGCTAGAGGCCAGAGACTCCTGTAGAGTGGGTAGTGCAGGCGGGAAGTTACACTCTGGTGGAATGGAGAAAAGATCAGAAGAGTGTACTTAAGGAGGAATGTGCAGGGGCACAAACGATAGTCGCAAGCTGACTTCTCACGAATTTTCTCACAGGAAGTGAGGGGGCGCGCTTCCCATCGAAAAGCAGAGACGTGTATTTTATTGGCAGAGTTCTAAGGATGTAGGGGGGGAAATGGAAATTTCCAGAAAATCTTCGGAAAGGAGTATGAGCTTCAGGTGACTGACTGGCAGATTCATGACCCATAGAGTGTGAGGTAATATTTTTGTAACAGCCACTGAGCGCAAACACAGACGCTGCTTGTACAGGGCGGAGTGGGATATGCCATGTAGAGGACAGAGTTGTTAATCTGTTTACTCGAGTGATGATTCCTTAGCTGCCTGTGGAGTCTGACATACACTGAAGTGCTTCTTTATGGGAGAATACTTGGTTCGAATTTCTGTTCATGGCTAGCGATTAAACGGAAATCTTAACCCGTGTTTTGTCTTGTAGTGAAGTAATTTCAGCCCTAGCACTATGTGGACGGCATATTGCTTCCACTTTGTAGGCAGAGAATTGGAGGTATGTCGCGTACATCATCTGCACAGCGGCCAACACCCCAACGATCCTACAACACACACCCACGCCCGAGGCAGGATTCGAACCTGCGACCGTAGCGGTTGCGCGGTTCCAGACTGTAGCGCCTAGAACCGCTCGGCCACCAAGGCCGGCGAACAGTAAGACAGAAGAAATCTGGTTTAAAGAAGTACAAATGGATATGAATGATTTGAACATTACAAACATCAAATTGAATGTAGGGAAGACAAGCTGCTTCTGAAGAACAAATACATACGACTGACATACGAAACATGACAAACTAAGAAGTACGTCGTAACTGCAGAAGAACGAGTCGCCAGTCACTCCGAATGAAAATCTTTTGGGAAAGAAAGAAATTGTTGAGTGCTAAGATCTAAACTTATTCATTGTAGACTCTGTTGTATGTTTGATTTTAGTGTTCCAATGTGGGCACTGTGTAAATAAACAAATATTAGTGAAACCTGCGTCGAAATTCCTACAGCAGTTGTTGAGATTAGCCTAGAAATACGTGGCAGTGGGCTTCAATTTTTAATATGTGTAGACGAAGAAGAAGAGATTTACAGACGTATAGATGCTGGTAATAATATTTTCATGTAGCGTAATGGTCTGGTGAAAGTATTCCATTTGGACGCTACTTCCGCGAACTGCGCATCCATAACCTACCGTAGTAATGCATCTGGGGAAAGAGGACCTATAGTTTAACGTGGAATTCGAATGACGTGCATATCTGGCGAATCTCCATATCACTGAAAGATGAATGCTAAGAAACAGACTGAAAAATCGGTGGTCCACCCAGGATTCGACCTTTCGGTTTCCAGGCGCGCACTTTACTCTAGGCCACCAGGCCCGACATACACTCCTGGAAATGGAAAAAAGAACACATTGACACCGGTGTGTCAGACCCACCATACTTGCTCCGGACACTGCGAGAGGGCTGTACAAGCAATGATCACACGCACGGCACAGCGGACACACCAGGAACCGCGGTGTTGGCCGTCGAATGGCGCTAGCTGCGCAGCATTTGTGTTCCGCCGCCGTCAGTGTCAGCCAGTTTGCCGTGGCATACGGAGCTCCATCGCAGTCTTTAACACTGGTAGCATGCCGCGACAGCGTGGACGTGAACCGTATGTGCAGTTGACGGACTTTGAGCGAGAGCGTATAGTGGGCATGCGGGAGGCCGGGTGGACGTACCGCCGAATTGCTCAACACGTGGGGCGTGAGGTCTCCACAGTACATCGATGTTGTCGCCAGTGGTCGGCGGAAGGTGCACGTGCCCGTCGACCTGGGACCGGACCGCAGCGACGCACGGATGCACGCCAAGACCGTAGGATCCTACGCAGTGCCGTAGGGGACCGCACCGCCACTTCCCAGCAAATTAGGGACACTGTTGCTCCTGGGGTATCGGCGAGGACCATTCGCAACCGTCTCCATGAAGCTGGGCTACGGTCCTGCACACCGTTAGGCCGTCTTCCGCTCACGCCCCAACATCGTGCAGCCCGCCTCCAGTGGTGTCGCGACAGGCGTGAATGGAGGGACGAGTGGAGACGTGTCGTCTTCAGCGATGAGAGTCGCTTCTGCCTTGGTGCCAATGATGGTCGTATGCGTGTTTGGCGCCGTGCAGGTGAGCGCCACAATCAGGACTGCATACGACCGAGGCACACAGGGCCAACACCCGGCATAATGGTGTGGGGAGCGATCTCCTACACTGGTCGTACACCACTGGTGATCGTCGAGGGGACACTGAATAGTGAACGGTACATCCAAACCGTCATCGAACCCATCGTTCTACCATTCCTAGACCGGCAAGGGAACTTGCTGTTCCAACAGGACAATGCACGTCCGCATGTATCCCGTGCCACCCAACGTGCTCTAGAAGGTGTAAGTCAACTACCCTGGCCAGCAAGATCTCCGGATCTGTCCCCCATTGAGCATGTTTGGGACTGGATGAAGCGTCGTCTCACGCGGTCTGCACGTCCAGCACGAACGCTGGTCCAACTGAGGCGCCAGGTGGAAATGGCATGGCAAGCCGTTCCACAGGACTGCATCCAGCATCTCTACGATCGTCTCCGTGGGAGAATAGCAGCCTGCATTGCTGCGAAAGGTGGATATACACTGTACTAGTGCCGACATTGTGCATGCTCTGTTGCCTGTGTCTATGTGCCTGTGGTTCTGTCAGTGTGATCATGTGATGTATCTGACCCCAGGAATGTGTCAATAAAGTTTCCCCTTCCTGGGACAATGAATTCACGGTGTTCTTATTTCAATTTCCAGGAGTGTAGATTCTCCTGAAGCTTCGCTGCTCTCTGCAATTGCGGCAACTGTTTGGGGCTTCTCCCGCTAGATACCGCCTTCTCTGTAGCTGACCAGTTCATAGCTGCCGCCATTGCTACGGTTATGTTCCTCCAAACAGCAACTGAACAGCTAACAATACATAGATTTCACACTTATCATAACTTAGCGGTAATAGATTATGTACAAAAATCTTTGTATGAATCACTCTATCTTTAGTGAAAATCGTAGCAGAGTCCCTACAGTGTTTATAGAGATTAAATTGAATATACAGACAGAAACAATGGCATGGGTGTTTGGCTCAAATGGCTCTGAGCGCTATGGGACTTAACATCTGAGGTCATCAGTCCCCCAGAACTTAGAACTACTTAAACCTAACTAACCTAAGGACAACACGAACCTGCCACCGCAGCGGTCGCGCGGTTCCACACTGAAGCGCCTAGAACCGCTCGGTCACATGGGAGTTTAATTTATAATACGTATAGATTTGAAGTATCAGAAACACAGCACATGCAGCCAGAGTGAAACACTGAGGACACAGGAGAGTTCCTTCGTTCTATCACATCGGTTTTCTGCCACGTTCCACACGATGAACAGAAGCGGAATTACATTGTATGGCCTTCGTGAACACTAAACGCTATCCCACACTCAGCGCTCAGTTACCACACTTCCCACATCTTTATACAGTCGAATGTAATTGCTAATAGCAACAACGCACAAAGTAACTGATTTTTAGCTCGGCGGACTTAGCACATCGTGGACGCTCCCTGGTTCTAATGGCAATCACTGTCATTACTTAGCCTTGGTAGAACACATTCATTTATGCCGTGGTACGTTTAACTAAAAATTTTATTTCATTCAATGCTGACATTAATTGTTTACTAGCTATCCAGGTTATCAATAGCCCATAAATATCTTTTAGCCGATGGCTGCCTCAGAGCCTGCTAAGAGTCAACATTTCCATGACACTCCTAGCATCCTTTATGCAACCGTCAGTTAAGAAGAATTTATCGCCTGTTTGTAATGAGTAGACAATCGTAACCAGGATAGCCACTAAACCATTTATGTGTGCATCGACTTAAATAAACTTTATAGGAATTAGCAATTTGCTCGTTTTTTAAACAGCCTGTTTTTGCATCTGATGGAGACAAAAGTATGCCAAATCTTTAATTTGCATGCACTAGTGCTTCGATCTTCATCTGTTAACTATCATCCTAAATTTTTCAGAGTATTTCGCTAGCATATAAACAAATGTCTGTCATTTCGTTGCTGGCCACCAAATTTCTAATAAATATTTTGAGTAAATAACAACGCAGTTCTTTTGACAACTTCTCACTGCAGCAATCGACTCTGACACAATAGAAACATAGCTTCAGGTGAAAATTTGGGGAGAAAGGCCTTAACCAAAAATAAGGTAGTTAAGAAGAATAGTATTTTCTAAACTAATTGTATTCTCTGCTGTCTGCACTATAAGGAAATGACTTAATATGGAAATGTAGCAACACTGATAGCTATCAGCAGTTGATTCCTTTTGGGCCCTTAAGTACGAAGAAAAAAGGAAAAGCGCGGAAAACACAGAAGACTTAGACGGAAGGTGAGCTCGCACACTGATAATATCGGAAGATGTTGTAAGTATTTACGAAATACATTCTCCAGCGAAATCTAGATGACAGAAACCGGAACAAATTAATTTTCTGTGATAAAATAATTCTTTGAGAACTTTTACATTCGTTTTCCCAAATGATTTGGGTTTTCGATGGGCACTTTTTAACTGAAAGTTATAATATAATATGCAGTAACATATTATACAGTAACAGAATTACTGTATAAATGAGAAAATATTATGAGAAGGAAAGTTTCTACTCACCATACAGCGGAGATGCTGAGTCGCAGATAGGCACAACAAAAAGACTCTCACAATTATAGCCTTCCGTCATTAAAGCCTTCGTCAACAATAGACACACATACGCACACGCACACACTCCCACGCAAAACGCAACTGACACACACGACTACAGTCTCAGGCAACTAAAGCCACATTGGTGAAACCACACAGTTGCCTGAGACTGCAGTCGTGTTTGTGTGAGTTGCGTTTGCATGGGTGTGTGTCTGTTGTTGACGAAGGCCTTAATGGCCGAAAGCTATAATTGTGAGAGCCTTTTTGTTGTGCCTATCTGCGACTCAGCATCTCTGATATATGGTGAGAAACAACTTACCTTCTCATAATATTGTTACATTCCATCCTGGATTTTCTATTGTTTGTATAAATGAGAAAACCTCTTATACCAGTGTCGCAAGTAATTTGTAAATAAACAAAGTCGAAATAATTTCAGAGCATTCTACATGGAATGATACGTAACACCCATTAAACCTATTCGATCCAACTGCGTCACTTGATACCATGACCGTGATTTAACTATGAAACGTTTCGCTTTAAGACAGTGTAGCATATGAACACGTTTTCTTCGACTTAAGGAAATAACGAGCAGCATTTTTGAGTAGTGACTCAACCGACAGGGAACCAGACGTGATTAAGATAATGAACGGAAGGATACCTTAATGAGAATAGACTGCTGGAGAAACACTTAGTTTTTCTGTCCTCCTAGATTTGATTAAACATATATGACACTGCCATAGAATACCTAATTTCAGCATATGATAATGAAGGAAATTTACTGTAATACAATCTTTTAAGGAATTCGTACATTCTGCTAAAACCTTAATTACCTCATACATGTTTATGAACGGTACTGGCTGGTTCAAATGGCTCTGAGCACTATGGGACTCAACTGCTGAGGTCATTAGTCCCCTAGAACTTAGAACTAGTTAAACCTAACTAACCTAAGGACATCACAAACATCCATGCCCGAGGCAGGATTCGAACCTGCGACCGTAGCGGTCTTGCGATTCCAGACTGCAGCGCCTTTAACCGCACGGCCACTTCGGCCGGCATGAACGGTACTGATTAGATGTAGAGCTTCATGATCGTACCTATCTGCTGAACATATAAATGGTACACAGGAGGGTCTGCTGAGCAGATTCCTGGAATGGACTACAACCTGTTGAACTCATCAAGTTGTTACTGGTAAATCAAAAAGTTGGATTTGTAGCATCATTGAATGGGGACTCAGAGTTCGATTTTTTGTCGACCCCAACATAGGAAATATCTCAAAAGTCGGACTCACGCTGTGTATGTAGCTTTAATAATTTGGTCGAGTGAAAACTTTTTCGTTTGGTTTGGGAGACAGTACAATGCTCTGAACAAATAGCGATATGGGGGCGTCTGTTTTCAAGTGTGGAGCGGCATCATGTTACAAGAACGAAGTGCTTTGCATGTTTTTCCTTGAGATATTGCGACAGTTGCCGTCTGTGGAGATCAAATGAGCGATCATATGCTCTTGTTGACTGGGAGACCGATAATTATTGCAAGAATTCTTAAAAAGCGCAGTTCGCTAACTAAATAGATCTCTTACAAAACGCTTGTCCGACTAACTATAGAGCGTTGTTTATAACTCTGAAACGCTTACGAAGTTGAATAAACATAAGATATAGAAGAGATTGAAAGAGGAGCTGTAGGACTATCGTGTATCAGTTTAGCCAGCATGAGAGGTCACAAACCGCTCAATCAACTGCAATGACCGACGTCACAAGAATCAACTACTGCTTCGTGGAAGGCCTTACTCTCAAATTTTTCGAGGCCAACGATCTAAAATGCATCGTTGAACTGCTTCCCGCAGCACATATCGTACGTCATGACCACTGCGCCGAAGCTGGAAAAATTCGGGCTTATACAAAACAGTACCGACTGTATTTCTCCCCACGTACCATTTACACTGCCTGACAAAAATGTGAAGCACCCAGAACACATGATAGGATGTCAATGTAAGTTCGTACACATACGCACCATCGGAGAGTATGCAAATAATTTATGGTTGCAATCTGTACGACAGGCGAAACGGCCACCGGAGTGGATTAGTGTTTTTCGTTCTTAGTGTTGTTAAAAGGCCTGGTGGGGCATATGAGGCGCGTTAACAGTGTCGGATTTCTAGTGGTCACTGTGAAGGATACAAAGATGCCGCGTAATCGTGTGAGACAGCGATATCAGCAACTGACAGAGTTTGAGAGGTGCGTCATTGTAGGTTCCCATTTCTCCGGCGGCTCGAATCGTGCAGTATCCTGATTTGTGAGGTATTCAGATGTAACAGTGTCTCCATGTTGGATTACTTCGGGCCGTGAGACCAGGCATATGCGTTGCCAAGTCCCGATCGAACATGTCTGAGCACCACCAGAGAGGATCGCTCAAGCACATCGTAACCACTTCACACATGCGCCTACCATCCGAGAACAAGTGATGGACTCCCTGAACGTACTGTGACACCCTGCACCACTGATCGGGGACTATCAGCAGCCAGGCGATGGAATTACTGTCTGATGTGCAGGCTGTCGTTAATACCACTATAGAAACGGCTGCGTTTGGAGTGGTGCCATGGTGGGGAAGCATGGACTGCTGATTGTGTTCAGGGATTAATTTCGGGTTTGCACTATCCCGAATGACCATCGGTGGTGAGAATGGAGGCGACGTGGAGACTGGTCATCGAGGCCGGAATTCGAACTTGGTTCTCCCTCTCACTAGGAAGATGTAGTAACCTCTGTGCCACCCCGCCACAGCGACTTCGTAGAATTGCACGCACTACACTATCACGTCTCCCTCCTCAATCCAAATTCCCTCTCACGCCTCAGTCCACTTAGTATTCCACATTAACTCAAACAGCATTGCAAAGGAGCTCTAACTGTATTGGAATACCACCTCAGCATCGAACGAAATTTGGGATCTTGCCTGAAAATTACGAATAGGAGTTTTAATCAAAAGAGACTCAAGTTCGATAGCCGGCCTTGGCACAAATTTTCATTCGTCGCTTGAGTCTGCACATATACATGATACATGTTTGAGACTTGAAAAGGTCTCTGGAACCATATACGAGGGCTGGAACTTAAATAGTGGAAACCATTTATTTACAGCTCGTACAAAATAGGTACGTATTTCAAAGTTTTACTGACGTCCAATGTAGTCACAAGCATTGTGTATAACCCGTTGCCAGCGATGTTGAAGTCGTAGGATACTCTTAGTAGTGCCAATTGTGTTGACAGTTCGAGCGGCGCGGTCTCTCGCAAGACGAATTTGTAGCTGTTCTGAAGCGAATGCCATGAAGTGTTTCCTTCAATTTAGAAATCGAGTTGAACTCATGATGGCTTAAGTCAGGAGAGTGCTGTAGGCGGTATAGCACTTAGAAGCCCCATCAGTCAAACAAATCAGTAACAGCTTGCACTGTACGTGCATTGTCCTGCAAAATGATGGTCAGGCCCTGTAAAAAGTGTCATCACTTCTGTCTCCATGCTGTTCATTTTTGGAACACAACCTACGACCAGCTGAGAGACAGAAGTGATGACACTTTCTGCAGAACCTGACCATCATTTTGCAGGACAATGCTCAAGCTGTTACTGATTTGTTTGGCTGATGGGGCTGCTAAGTGCTGTACCACCTACTGCACTACCCTGACTTAAGGCCTCGTCAGTTCAAGTTGATTTCTAAACTGATGAAAACACTTCACAGCATTCGCTTCAGAACTGCTACAAAATCATCGGGCAATAGACAGCGACGCTCGAACTGTCAACACAACCGGCACTGCTAAGAGTATCCTACGACTTCCACACCGGCGGCAACGGGTTATACACAATGCTGGTGACTACTTTGAAGGTCAGTAAAACTTTGAAACACCTATCTATTTTGTACGAGCTGTAAATAAATAGTTGCAACTATTAAAGTTCCAACCCTCGTAGTTTCGTTAGATACCCTTAAGACAACTCCCACATGCTGCAGGCAAAAGGGAAAACTTGCAAGAATGAAATAATCATTTTTGACATGGTGGCTTAAGCTGTCATTTAAGGTTGCCCAGCCAGTAGTTCCACGCGCCAAGTAATACAATGAGGTGAGAAAAGTCATGGAATAGCGATATGCACATATACAGATGGTAGTAGTATCACGCACACGAGGTATAAAAGCGCACGGCATTCGCAGAGCTGCCATTTGAACTAAGGTGAATTGTGTGAAAAAGTTTTCGACGTTATAAAGGCCCCACGACGGGAATTAACAGATTTTGGGCGCGAACGGTAGTTGGAGCTAGATGTATGGGACGTTGCATTTCGGATAGCATTAGGGAGTTCAATATTTCGAGATCACAGTGTCAACAGTGCGCTGAGAATACCAGACTTAAGGCATTACCTCTCACCACGGTCAACACAGTGTCCGACAGCCTTCACTTAACGACCGAGAGCAGTGGCGTTTGCGTATAGCTGTCAGCGCTAGTATAAAAGCAACACTGCTTGAAATAACGATAGAAATCAGTGTCCAGCCTGCCGCTCTGACCGAGCGGTTCTAGGTGCTTCAGTCCGGAGCCACGCGGCTGCTACGGTCGCAGTTTGAAATCCTGCCTCGGGCATAGATGTTTGTGATGTCATTAGCTTAGTTAGATTGAAGTAGTTCTACGTCTAGGGGACTGATGACCTCAGATGTTGAGTCTCATAGTGCTTGGAGCCATTTGAACCATTTGAAATCAGTGTGGAAAGTACAACAAACGCAAGTGTCTGTTAGGACAGTGCGGCAAAATTTGGCGTCAATGGGCTATGGCTCTTGACCATATCTATTGGACGCTAGACGACTGGAAAACCGTAGCCTGATCAGATGAGACCCGATTTCAGTTGGTAAGAGCTGATGGTAGGGCTCGAGTATGGCGCAGACCCCACGATTCCATGGACCCATGTTATCAACAAGGCACTGTGCAACGTGATGGTGGCCTGTAGTCCACCTGAAGAGATCGTTTACTGCAAATGGTTATGGTCACCAACTTGGAGACCATTTGCAGCCATTCACGAATTTCATGTCAATGTCTTATTGTTCGCGAATGGTCTGAAGAACATTCTGGACAATCTGACGGTTCTAGGCGCTTCAGTGTGGAACCGCGCGACTGCTACGGTCGCAGGTTCGAATCCTGCTTCGGGCATGGATGTATGTGATGTCCTTTGGTTAGTCAGGTTTAAGTAGTTCTAACTTCTAGGTAACTGATGACCTCAGATGTTAAGTCCCATAGCGCTCAGAGGCATTTGAACCATTTTTTAGGACAATCCGAGCGAATGATTTGGCCACCCAGAACGCCCGACATCAATCCTATCTCATGTTTATGGGATATAACGGATGGATCAGTTCGTTCACAAAATCTCATACCGGCAACACTTCTGCAATAATGGTTGGTTCAAATGGCTCTGAGCACTATGGGACTTAACATCTGTGGTCATCAGTCCCCTAGAACTTAGAACTACTTAAACCTAACTAACCTAAGGACATCACACACATCCATGCCCGAGGCAGGATTCGAACCTGCGACCTTAGCGGTCACGCGGTTCCACTGCAATAATGGACGGCTATAGAGACAGCATGGTTCAATATTCCCGCATGGGACTCCCAAGGACTTGTTGTGTCCATGCCACGTCGTGTTGTTGCACTACCCTGGGCCTAAGGAGGTCCGACACTATATTAGGAGGAATCCCACGACATTTGTCACCTCAGTGTACATCGCATAATATGTCTCCATTCACGGATTTCATGTCAATGTCTTATTGTTCGCGAATGGTTTGAAGAACATTCTGGACAATCTGACGGTACTGTTACCGACGACTGTGCCGCTAAAGCGGAGTTATTGAACGCAGTTTTCCGAAATTCCTTCACCAGGGAAGGCGAATGGAATATTCCGGAATTTGAAACACGAACAGCTGCTAGCATGAGTTTCTTAGAAGTATATACCTTAGAGGTTGCGAAGCAACTCAAATCGCTTGATACGGGCAAGTCTTCAGGTCCAGATTGTATACCGATTAGGTTCCTTTCAGATTACGCTGATACAATAGCTCCCTACTTAGCAATCATATACAACCGCTCGCTCACCGATAGATCTGTACCTACAGATTGGAAAATTGCGCAGGTCGCACCAGTGTTTAAGAAGGGTAGTAGGAGTAATCCATCAAACTACAGACCTATATCATTGACGTCGGTTTGTAGTAGGGTTCTGGAGCATATACTGTATTCAGACATTATGAATCACCTCGAAGAGAACGATCTATTGATACGTAATCAGCATGGTTTCAGAAAACATCGTTCTTGTGCAACGCAGCTAGCTCTTTATTCGCACGAAGTAATGGCCGCTATCGACAGAGGATCTCAAGTTGATTCCGTATTTCTAGATTTCCGGAAAGCTTTTGACACCGTTCCTCGCAAGCGACTTCTAATCAAGCTGCGGGCCTAGGGGGTATCGTCTCAGTTGTGCGACTGGATTCGTGATTTCCTGCCAGAAAGGTCGCAGTTCGTAGTAATAGACGACAAATCATCGAGTAAAATTGAAGTGATATCAGGTGTCCCACAGGGAAGCGTCCTGGGACCTCTGCTGTTCCTGATCTATATAAATGACCTGGGTGACAATCTGAGCAGTTCTCTTAGGTTGTTCGCAGATGATGCTGTAATTTACCGTCTAGTAAGGTCATCCGAAGACCAGTATCAGTTGCAAAGCGATTTAGAAAAGATTGCTGTATGGTGTGGCTGGTGGCAGTTGACGCTAAATAATTAAAAGTGTGAGATGATCCACATGAGTTCCAAAAGAAATCCGTTGGAATTCGATTAGTCGATAAATAGTACAATTCTCAAGGCTGTCAATTCAACTAAGTACCTGGGTGTAAAAATTACGAACAACTTCAGTTGGAAAGACCACACAGATAATACTGTGGGGAAGGCGAGCCGAAGGTTGCGTTTCATTGGCAGGACACTTAGAAGATGCAACAAGTCCACTAAAGAGACAGCTTACACTACACTCGTTCGTCCTCTGTTAGAATATTGCTGCGCGGCGTGGGATCCTTACCAAGTGGGATTGACGGAGGACATCGAAAGTGTGCAGAAAAGGGCAGCTCGTTTTGTATTATCACGTAAATGGGGAGAGAGTGTGGCAGATATGATACGCGAGTTGGGATGGAAGTCATTAAAGCAAAGACGTTTTTCGTCGCGGCGAGATCTACAGGGCTATTACAAATGATTGAAGAGATTTCATAAATTCACTGTAGCTCCATTCATTGACATATGGTCACGACACACTACAGATACGTAGAAAAACTCATAAAGTTTTGTTCGGCTGAAGCCGCACTTCAGGTTTCTGCCGCCAGAGCGCTCGAGAGCGTAGTGAGACAAAATGGCGACAACAGCCGAGAAAGCGTATGTCGTGCTTGAAATGCACTCATATCAGTCAGTCATAACAGTGCAACGACACTTCAGGACGAAGTTCAACAAAGATCCACCAACTGCTAACTCCATTCGGCGATGGTATGCGCAGTTGAAAGCTTCGGGATGCCTCTGTAAGGGGAAATCAACGGGTCGGCCTGCAGTGAGCGAAGAAATGGTTGAACGCGTGCGGGCAAGTTTCACGCGTAGCCCGCGGAAGTCGACGAATAAAGCAAGCAGGGAGCTAACCGTACCACAGGATGGTGCTCCACCGCACTTCCATCATGATGTTCGGCATTTCTTAAACAGGAGATTGGAAAACCGATGGATCGGTCGTGGTGGAGATCATGATCAGCAATTCATGTCATGGCCTCCACGCTCTCCCAACTCAACCCCATGCAATATCTTTCTGTGGGGTTATGCGAAAGATTCAGTGTTTAAACCTCCTCTACCAAGAAACGTGCCAGAACTGCGAGCTCGCATCAACGATGCTTTCGAACTCATTGATGGGGACATGCTGCGCTGAGTGTGGGAGGAACTTGATTATCGGCTTGATGTCTGCCGAATCACTAAAGGGGCACATATCGAACATTTGGGAATGCCTAAAAACACTTTTTGAGTTTTTGTATGTGTGTGCAAAGCATTGTGAAAATATCTCAAATAATAAAGTTATTGTAGAGCTGTGAAATCGCTTCAACCATTTGTAATAACCCTGTATTTACGAAATTTCAGTCACCAACTTTCTCTTCCGAATGCGAAAATATTTTGTTGGACCCAACCTACATAGGTAGGAATGGTCATCAAAACAATATAAGAGAAATCATAGCTCGAACAGAAAGGTTTAGGTGTTCGTTTTTCCCGCGCGCTGTTTGGGAGCGGAATGGTATAGAGATAGTATGATTGTGGTTCGATGAACCCTCTGCGAAGCACTTAAATGTGAATTGCAGAGTAATCATGTAGATGTAGATGTAGATGTAGATGTAGACGGTTCTAGGCGCTTCAGTCTCGAACCGCGCGACTGCTACGGTCGCAGGTTCGAATCCTGCTTCGGGCATGGATGTGTGTGATGTCTCTATAGCCGCGTGACAGCGTCGCATAAATTCCTGCGGCGGCAACGAATGAGACTATACGCGACGCTACGATCTCTCTGAGGAAGAGAAGAACGGACGTTTCAAGATTTAGACGAGGTGTTTGGCGTCACTCTCTTTCCTGCCAACCGGTGAGTGTCCTACTAGTGCGGAAGGAGAAACTGCGCTCGGAGCGGATAAAGAGGAGGGGGAGGCGAGCGCCTAATGCCGGTGGTGTCAGTGTGCCGGGCTGGCGCCGGTCGGCGGGATTCCGGTTGCGGGCCGTAGGCCCCTGTCTGGTGGCTGCGGTCGACGTAACCCTAGCCGCGCTCTGCTCTTTCTCTTCGCCTCTGCTCGCGCCCGGACGGCGCCTGCTCGCCTGCGGCGGTCAGCCGTGGCGCCAGCAGCTGCCGGAACGTGCGACTCCGGAATCCGACGCCGCTCGGAAACGGCCGTGGCGCCACCGCGCCACGCCCTCCGCGCTGGCCAATTAACGGATGTGGGCCAGTGTTACGTTCCTGCGTGGCACCTCCGTGTTTACAGTTACCTCATCTCCAGGGAAGAAGGGGTGCCGGCCGCCCACTGCTTCTGGCGTCTGCGAGGGTGCGCTCGTCGCTAATCTCACCGTCTACTCCACAGAACATCAAGATACACTGAAGAACCCAAGGAACTGGTAGAGGAAAGGTGCCTATTATGCGATAGTTCCCTAATATGAGACACCCCAAATGTGGTCATGTTAGGGGTTGCACTCTGGTGGAGAGTTTCTTAAACACGTCTGTTGCGTGCCAGACGACGACACAGCTAGTAGGACGCCATAGTTGTGCCGGACACAGTAGGCAGAGGTTGATACAAAATTTCTTGAAACTGCCTGGCAGAGTAAAACTGTGTGCCCGACCGAGACTCGAACTCGGGACCGAGTTCGCAGGAGAGCTTCTCTAAAGTCTGGAAGGTAGGAGACGAGATACTGGCAGAAGTAAAGCTGTAAGTACCGGGCGTGAGTCGTGCTTCGGTAGCTCAGATGACAGAGCACTTGCCCGCGAAAGGTAAAGGTCCTGAGTTCGAGTTTCGATCGGGCACACAGTTTTAATCTGCCAGGAAGTTTCATATCAGCGCACACTCCGCTGCAGAGTGAAAATCTCATTCTGTACAAAATTTCTTGTGTTTGGAGTTTTTGCGACATCGGTGTTAAGACCATATTTCAGCTTAGAGGTGAGTGGATATTACTGCACTCTTTTATTGTCGTTATTTCTGACGGTATTACCTATAATTATTGACAATTAGGTTCATTTTCCAACGAACGTTGTTAGCAAGAGCGTGATTCTTTTTGTAAGATGGCGAAATTCCTAATACGTGATAGTATGGGGATCCAAATACACGACAGTGTCGCATATTACAATACCTGTCGCAGAACCGCCTGGAGATAGTCAAATAGGTCAAAGATCGCGTTCGTGCTCTCCTGCTCTACTAACTCCTTATGTGAAGCAATTGTAAGAATCTAAGCAGAAGAAATCAGAGGCTGAAACTAAGAAAGCAGCCAGAAAGTTATTTGGGGAGAAGAGTGCAAAATCTTCAAATCGTAGACCTAAAGCAGAAGAATCGTCTAGTGACTCGGCATCCGATGTCCATCTTGATGACAGTGGGGATTCAGACAGCAGTGATGATGACGCGGAGTGTCTGTTCTGTACTGGGCGCTTTTCTGAAGACAAACACGGGGAGAAACGGGCACAGTGCACGAAATGTTACCGCTGGGCTCACGAAGATTGAGGTGTCACAGAAGACAATTTTGTTTGCCCCGGATGTCGTAAATATAAACCTAAGTAGTGTGAAATGAATGAACATGTAAAAATTGTATGTTCATATGTCATTATTCTGTAATAAAATAATTACAGCAAAATATTATTACTGTCTCATATTAGGAAACCTTGATCTCATTTCTACGAAATGCCTTGTTTGTGAAGATTTAATAACTACTCTGAAATATTGTTTATTATTGCAAATACGATAATTGTATGATAAAATTAAATAATGCAAGATATTATTACCATCATAAAAAATACAACTGCACTTACTTTTAGGTCTTTCAAATGGGTTTACAAAAGTGTGTCTCATTTTAGGCGCCTTTCCTCAACACCTGCCTCATATCGTGTAGAGTCCCCGCGAGCACGCAGAAGTGCCACAACACGACGTGGCATGGACTCGACTAGTGTCTGAAGTAACGCTGGAGGGAACTGACACCACGAATTCTGCAGGATTCTCCATAAATCCTTAAGAGTGCTAGAGGATGGCGATCTCTTTTGAACAGCACGTCGCTAAACATCCCACATATGTTCAATAATGTTCATGTCTTGGGAGTTTGGTGACCAGCAGGAGTATTTAAACACAGAATAGTGTTCCTGGAAGTGCGTGGTGTCACATTGTCCTACTGAAATTGCCCAAGTGCGTCGGAAGGCACAATGTACACGAATGGATTGCAGGTGATCACACAGGATGCATACGTACGTGTCACCTGTCAGAGTCGTATCTAGACGTATCAGGGGTCCCACATCACTCAAACTGCACACGCCCCACACCAGCTTGAACAGTGCCGTGGCCCGCATCTCGTGGTCGTGCGGTAGCGTTCTCGCTTCCCACGCCCGGGTTCCCGGGTTCGATTCCCGGCGGGGTCAGGGATTTTCTCTGCCTCGTGATGGCTGGGTGTTGTGTGCTGTCCTTAGGTTAGTTAGGTTTCAGTAGTTCTAAGTTCTAGGGGACTTATGACAACAGCAGTTGAGTTCCATAGTGCTCAGAGCCATTTGAATCATTTTTTTGAACAGTGCCGTGCTGACGTGCATGGGCAATGGATTCATGAGATTGTTGTCTCCGTACCCGTACACGTCCCATCAGACAACATATTTCCAGTCATCAACAGTTCCAATGTAGGTGTTGACGGGCCCAGGCGAGGAGTAAAGATTTGTCTCGTGCAGTTATCAAGGACACATGAGTGGGCCTTTGGTTCCAAAAGCCCGTATCAATGATGTTTCATTGAATGGTTCGCACGCTAACACTTGTTGATGGCGCAGTACTGAAATCTAAAAAATGGTTCAAATGGCTCTGAGAACTATGGGACTTAACATCTTAGGTCATCAGTCCCCTAGAACTTAGAACTAATTAAATCTAACTAACCTAAGGACATCACACACATCCATGCCCGAGGCAGGATTCGAACCTGCGACCGCAGCAGTCCCACGGTTCCGGACTGCAGCGCCTAGAACCGCACGGCCACCGCGGCCGGCTACTGAAATCCGCAGCAGTTTGCGGAACGGTTACACTTCCGTCACCGTGAACGATTCTCTTCAGTCGTCGTTGGTCCCGTTCTTGCAGGAACATTTTCTGGCCAATGTGATGTCGGAGATTAGATGTTTTACCGGATTCGTGACATTCGCGGTACACTCGTGAAATGGTGGTACGGGAAAATCCCCACTTCATCGCTACCTCGGAAGCACTGTGTCCCATCGATCGTGCGCTGATTATAACACCACGTTAAAACTCACTTAAATCTTGATAACCAGCCATTGTAGCAGCGGTAACCGATCTGCGCCACACACTTGTTGTCTTATATTGGCGTTGCCGACCGCAGCGCCGTATTTGAATACGCGTACCTGTACCAGTTTCTTCAGCGCTTCAGTGTATGTACAACAGTTTGAAGTGTAAGGCCCGTGTTACGACACGTAGTGGCAGTGAACTTTGAATACGAGATATATTGCGTTGAAACCGTATTATTGCTTTCCGAAATACTAGTACTCGATGACAGTATTTTTATTTATACTTTGGAGTTTGCGTGACAGTCTAGTGGAAAAGTGAATTTATTTGTAAAACCCAATATTGCAATTTCAGCCGTGTAGCTGTTATTAGGTTCAAAAATGGCTCTGAGCACTATGGGACTTAACATCTACGGTCATCAGTCCCCTATAACTTAGAACTACTTAAACCTAACTAACCTGAGGACATCACACAACACCCAGCCATCACGAGGCAGAGAAAATCCCTGACCCCGCCGGAAATCGAACCCGGGAATCCGAGCGTGGGAAGCGAGAACGCTACCGCACGTGTTATTAGGTGGAAATTACTTTCCTAATTACAACGATCTTGGGCGTATTGCACTTTTTGAATTGCAACGTAAATACGTTGCTCGTATTCTGCTCAATTTTTGGTCTTATCCATATTGCTGAGCGGAGTAAATGATTCCACATTTGTTTTTGTTTCCTGAGAACAGAAATTGGTATCGTCGCATGCTATTCCGTGGACTCTACGAATCTGGGTGTGAACTGTTGAGTTAAATGCACTGTAAGTTTACTGCTCCTGTTCCACTTTGTTTTTGTTACCGTCATGTTTTCGTACTGTCGCATTTAATAGAGACTTCCGAGATTTTCATTGACTTCTGCTAAAATGTAGTGTTTGCAGTACATGTTAATAAAGTTTGAAAACATTTACGTAACTTCTGTTGCAATGTTCTGCATTTCCAAGGATGAATGCGCTAGTCATCAAGACTACAAAGCATAACGCCTACTCATCTACACCTGCATTCATACTCTGGAATACACTGTGAAATGCATGGCACTTAGTAGCAAGAAGAAACATCATTCAAAGCGGAATTACATACTCATTCTGTGGGGAGATACAATAAAGCTGAATACCAATACTGTTAAAACCTGTTAACATGCAACTCTCCACTAAATGCTAGAAAATACAGGAAACGGATGTAGACAAAAATAACGCAGAATACGAGCATATACTTACAATGCACTTAAATCGTGCAGTTCACATTCAGATCTTGGTGGTAAGATCCTAAGAGACGAAACTGCTTAGGTCATCGGTCCCTAGGCTTACATACTACCTAGTCTAAGGACAACACATACACCTATTCCCGAGGGAGGATTCGAACCAGCCACGGGGGATCCGCGCGAACCGCGGCAAGGCGCACTCATTGGTACTTCTCCGGAGGTATGTGACACCAGAAGTCTATGCAGAGACCACGGAATTCCCGGAAATTACGAGCCAGTGTTTGTGGGCGGGGAGCTAGCGCGCGTAGCGTCCTTGACCTGTTCCGTCGGATACACGTAGGTGACACCGATGGTTATCCTGCTGAAAAATGCCATCGCCGTCTGGGTAGACATCAAGCGTGAAGGGTTGCAGGTGGTTTGGAATAATGCCCACGTACTCCACAGCTGCCATGGTGCTTCGATTACTGCCACAGGTCCCACGGAATCCCCTATGACTGTCCCGCGTAGCACAATACTGCCCGTATCGTCCAGCGTCCGTCGCGGGGTGCATGTTTCGAGCAGCTGTTCTCCTGAATCACGGTATACCCGGACACGACCATCGACCTGTTGTAACAAAAAGGTGACACGGTTCCGTTGCCGCACGCTCCAGTTTTGATGATCCCGTACCGACTACAATCTTAAGGCGAGACGATCATTAAAAACATACACTACTTAAAAGATGCATCAAATCAATCAAATTTTGCACCATACTTTACAAGAAATTAACACAATTTACTGTTAAGTTCCTCTTTTATGGAATTTAAAAATTTTATTTTCAAAAAAATGTACGTACTTTTTTCTCAGAAACTGTTCAACGGATTTCTACAAAATTTTCTCTGTTCAGTCCCTTTGCATAAGGTAAGCTTCTCTCATGCGGTTTTTTAAATAGCCTATATGGAATAGGAGAGTTTCTATAATTTTTAATTATAATGCCATAAATATAATACAAATTCATGCAAAATCTCAAGTCCTTTTCCCGATATCTCAGCTCGCACTCAGAGTTTCAAAACTTGAGGCAACATTTATTGGATTTATAGAAATAATTGTACAAAATTTCATAGTTCTAGACTTCGTAGATACTAAGAGAAAGGTACATAAACATCATAAACGTAATTTTTGGGGAAATGCAATTAGAAGTTAAACCTAAGGTTTTTTATGTTACCTCTTTAGAAGGCCCCAGATTTGTATTCAGGGTCCTCTTTCCTTTCAAGACTTCTCTTGTCGTTTCTTGTTTTCTGCCTTCTTTCCTTTACTAGGTCTTCAAGTGGCTTTTCAGCTGCAGAGAGGTGCTGTAAATCTATTTTTCTCAAGATGTCTTCAGTGAAATTTCCTATCTTAAAGCCCATTCTCTCTAACATCTCTATCTCTCCTACGTTCCCATCATTAAAGAACTGCATTGCCATAGAACACTTGCGTAATCTCCGTCAGTAGCACAAGGCAAAACAAGAATTGCTTCTTCATAAACAAAGCAGCTTGTTTGTTGTTGTTTCTAAGACACCGAAGAGAGTCATAGATGATATATAAAACCAAAGAGTGTATATCACAGGCTTCTGGTTGTATCCCGTGCAAGTCTCCTTGAAAGTAACCCACGGAATCGTTGTTCACCGAGCTAGTATTGAAGTGTCGCTTCAAAAAGTGGACGTTACAGGAAGATCGCGTCACACATTTAATTATATTTCAGGCATGCTACACTTTGTTGTCCGGACACCCCCAAAACCATACGTTTTTCATTTTAGGTGCAGCGTGCTGCCACCTACTGCCAGGTACTCCATATCAGCGACCTCAGTAGTCATTAGACATCGTGAGAGAGCAGAATGGGAAACTCCGCGGAACTCACGGACCTCGAACGTGGTCAGGTGATTGGATGTCACTTGTGTCGTACGTCTGTACCCGAGATTTTCACACTCCGAAACGTCCTTAGGCCCTCTGTTTCCGATGTGATAGTGAAGTGTAGCTCCAATCAGGTATCAGCTTTACCCTCTGCTCTGGTCCTATGAAGCCGCTACTCTCCTTATCCTACGATGCCGTCTATCTTCATGCGTTCTACGTCTACATCTACATACAATCTCTGCAAGCCACCGTACGTTACGTGGCGGAGGGTACCCTGTACCACTCCTAGTCATTGCATTTCCTGTTCCACTCACAGACAGAGAGAGGGAAAACCGAATGTATACTGCGTATTTCTTGAATCTTACCTTCGCGAGTCTTAAGCGGCGGCAGTAGAATTGTTCTGCTGTCGCCTTCAAATACCGGTTCTCTAAATTTTTTCAATAGTGCTCCTGGAAAATAACGTCACTATAGTGCGAAAGATTCCCATTTTAGTTCCCGAAGCATCACCGCAACACTTTTTATTGTTCGAACCTACCGGTAACAAATCTAGCAGCCCGCCTCTGAATTGCTTAGACGTCTTCCTTTAATCAGACCTGGCACGGATCCCAAACGTTCGAGCAGCACTCAATAACAGGTCGCACCAGCGTCCTCCATGCTGTCTGCGTTACAGATAAACCACACTTTCCTGAAACTCTCCGAATAGACGTAAGTCGACCATTAGCCTACCCTAATACAATCTTCGCATGCGCGTCCCATTTCATACCGCTTTGGAACGTTACGCCCAGATTTAAGAACTGTGATTGTGTCAAGCAAGAAACTGCTAATACTGTATCCCAACATTAAGTGTTTGTTTTTCCTCCCTATCCGCATTTACTTACATTTTTCTGCATTTAGCGTTAGCTACCAGTTATCACAAAAAATAGAGATTTCGTCTGTCATCTTGTATCCTCTTACAGCCACTCAACTTCGACACACTGCTGTCACACTTTCCTTGGCCGTCTTGACGTTACCCTCACCTCTGATGAACACTCGCTGTCGAGGACAACATTATTTAACTAGTCTCCGAGTCATTCACATGTGTGGAAATCTATTCCATACGCTCGTACCTTCGTTAACAGTATGCAGTGAGGCAGCGTGTCAAATGCTTTCCGGAAATCATACATGCCCATACAACCTTGGGCTACTTTGTACAGTTAAATTTAGGATCAAAGTTTTCATTAACCGTTAACAAATGCCGTCTGACGTTATCAGCGTCTTGCATCCTGAAGCATAATTAAAGCAACCAAGCTGTCTGTCTGCATTCAGTCTGCCAATAAAGTCTCTGTCCCTTAATGAGTGTATAAAACGTAGGTTTCGTGATCAAAGTAATATTTATGACTGCATAAATTAGAAATATTGCATTACGAAGTTACAAAGTTTTCGAGTCTGTATTGCACGAATTTCCATAATAGCATATTAGCGATCTGTATTTAAATTCGGTGAATGCTTATGAATATATTAAGCTGCAAAATAAACGACTCCTACAATTTTTAACAGCGTTTTGTCACGAAAGCATGTCCTTCATGACGTCCGCGCGCTTTAGGCCTTCGTGACGCACGCAATATCTCTACGAGACACAAATCAGTCATTGTCGGCAATTTAACTGTTAATCGGCTGAGCTGGATCAGCTTTTTGCATTATATACAGGGGCGTTTCGAATGACTCCATAAGACCATATCTCCTACACGAATGAAGGCAGAAGCTTTGAGTAAATTTTGACTTAATATAGGATTGCAAAATTTTTTTTCAAATGAACCATCCGATTTTAGAAGGCTATGTCTTATACATGCATGCACATACATCCATGGGGTTCTTTTTACAATTACGGTTATGATCGAAGTTTTCATTTACCGTCCACAAATGTTTAAGGCGTTCTCCACGGAAACCGCGATGAACATACAACAATAATCAGCCTCGTCCTATATTTTTGCGAGTACGCCTCGTGTCATTTCTTTCAATGCTGCAGCATGTGACGTCAGGGTTCACCTAAAGTTGTCAAAAGTGAGTTACATAGACCGCGTGTTAAACAAACATTCGTCAAATCACATACTTTGCGAACAGGCGGTCTTGGAGACCAGTGGCCTAACGGGTAATCAGTCGTCAAAACCGTACACTGCTATGAAATGATCTTATTTCCAGTTACCAAATCGGTGTTACTCCATCTGGTTGAAAAACGAAATTCTCGACCTGTTCTCGCAATTGTGGAAAAAGACAGGTGTCCAACTTATCAAGGTACGAGATTCCTTTGAATCTCTCTTCCCCAAGAAAGAAAGCTTCTTAGATCCCTTTTCGAGAAACGCACAAAACTCAAGTAGCGTTGGAGAGTCGCTCCCGTGCTGGACGATGTTGTGTGGGTGCTGACTTCCTCATGTTCTTACGCTGTAGCGGTTCACTTTTCCATTAGCATAGAACATAACCTCATCGCTGGACACTCACTTAACGCGAAAGTAAATTTTTGTCTTCGATTGGCAAGCCCAGAATGAATTCACAAAGCTGTACACGTTGTTGTTTATCATCTTCATGAAGAACTTGTATCAATTGAGCCCTTTATGATTTCAGACACAGACATATTTTCAACACAAGTTAGATTAGAGTTGTAAAACTATCATAAGCTACCGTACACTATCGTAAGTAAGCGGGAACTACGGTAGTTTCCCTGGTAGGTTTGGTCAGTTAAGTTCGTAATCGCATTACCTATGCATTAGGTGTGTTGCACATCTATTGGGCATTATCTCATTTCGATCACTTTCTTTGCATATGCGATCAGTGTCTTACTACAATCCTCTAGAAACCTGAAGCGTTGATCCATCTAGAAATTGAGTGAGAAGTTACAGAGAGGGCTGTGTAACCTACGGAACATTTTTGATCTACATAGTTATTCTCCGGCATCTTCTTAAGAATAAACGATACTTACAGAAAAACTGAAATTTTCAAAGTTTAATTGAGGTTTTATACGAAAATTGTTGATTTGTAATATGAAACAGGAGGATGTTGTAGTAAAAATATTTAAAAAGTAAATATTTATCATATAGCGCAAGAAAACGCAATTTCCTTAAAAAAATGTTAAAATCTAAAGAAAAACGCAGAACAAAAAAGTATCAAACATCGATTCAGTACTTCATCGAGATCATATAAAACATGTTTCCATTATTGCTAAACAACTTTCGTCCTTATCAATAATAACAGGAAACTCTTGCCTTTGACCAAGAAGAATAACGTTCTATTGAATATAAAATAGCAACAAATATTACATATATATTTTTTGTTTGTGCCTGTAAACTGTACCTGCATCAAAATTGATTTCTTTGGTTACATAAAAGCGGAGAAGTTGCGTGATTAACTAATTTATATTACTTAGAAAATTGAATTTATATTTTTAAGGATATTTTGGCTCTAAGCACTAAGGTACTTAACATATGAGGTCATCAGTCCCCTATACTTAGAACTACTTAAACGTCACTAACCTAAGGACACCACATTCATCCATGCCCGATGCAGGATTCGAACCTGCGACCGTAGCAGCAGCGTGGTTCTGAACTGAAGCGCCTAGAACCGCTCGGCTACAGCGGCCGGCTGTAAGGATATAAAAATACACAATGGACTAACGCTTATGTGCAAAAAAAAAAAAAAAAAAAAAAAAAAAAAAAAAAAAAAAAAAAAAAAAAGAGAGAGAGAAAGGAAAGAGGAGTCACTGACTCCCAGTTTCTTCTCACACACATCCATTTACGTTTTTCTCCTACCTATGCTAGCAGTACCGCCGCTAATTCTAGCATTTACTATGTCATTTATATACTGTGCCCAAATTACCCTCGAGTGAAGTGGAGCAGTGGTTAGCACACTGGACTCGCATTCGGGAGGACAACGGTTCAAAACCCGCGTCCAGCCATCCTGGTTTAGGTTCTCCGTCATTGCCATAAAGCGCTTCAGGCAAATGCCGGGATGGTTCCTTCGAAATGACACTGCCGACTTCCTTTCCATCCTTCCCTAATCCGATGGGATCGATAATCACGATGTTTGATCCCCTCCCCCAAATCAACCAACACCAAAACTACCGAAGCGTAGTTTTGGTATAGCGCAACTCTACAACAGACAATCACATGAGGAATGGCTAATTCTCAGCTGACACGGTGAGTAGATTCTATGGACGATGTGCAGAACTATGTCGAATGCATTACGCGTTTTGAACGGCACACAGGAGCAACGTGTGGAGTTCCAGTTACATAAACAGCCTTTGTCTTGAACCTTTTGGTGCCGTCGTCGAAAACTTTGAGCTGTAGGAGGTGCATGGCCGTACTCCCGACAAAAATCGTGCATCATAGTTGTAACTGATTTTCATCTGTTGCAACGAGGAATGGCGAACGCCTTTTGCAGTTTTTCATCGCCATTTCGATTCGACGCTCACTGTGTAAAGAACGAGGAAGACACCTATTGTTGTGTACATAGTTCCGCGTAGTCAGCGCGTACACAACTTTCCCACTAGAGCGCGCCCCGCTAAGCACAACAGCGCAGGCGCAGCGCTCGTCCGTCACTGCAATACGAGATGGCGCTCCCATAGAGACGGACCAAATTCTGCTTCCGCCGATCCGCGTATTAATATGTCTCGCAGCAAATGAGATTGCTGCTAACGTAAAACCTTTTCTCCTCGCGGATCACACTCACACAGTGATACATGAACGCGCGAGGTATTATAACGAGTGTACAGACCTCCGATTATTCAGTCTGTCTTTGTCTGCACCAGTCCGTACCAGTCTATAGTCAAGATTCAGTCTGCGCGTAATAAGATTACCATATTCCTGTACATAGCCATGAAGAGAAATGTATAGACACTTTTGTCAAGTATCAGAGATATATGTGAGAATAAGATTAACCTACCAATACCAAAGGAACTTCAGATTGGCAATTGTAAATAGCATCCAGAACCAAGTTAAGTAATTTTTATCCTTGTTATTATTTTAATAAACGTGTGTGAAAATCAATCAAGTTCTGTTTAAAGTTGGTTACCGTCAATCTGCTACTCTAAGCGTGCAAGTGGCATTTCTATAGTCTGACCTAACGACAGAAGATAAACACGCCACGATAAGACCACGAGACATATTGCTGACACTCGCCTACTTCGTTAGAGCGACAAGTCAAATAATCTGATGGTGTGTGTACTGAAGGTCTTACAGTACGCACACCACACCTATCGACAACCGCATGAACCACCAACATACAACTGGAGCCTATAAGCTTTTAGTTTTGACGCCTGGGTTACTCTAAAAATTGCCCCAGATTTATATCTTCATTCATGTGGGAGGTATAGCCTTGTGGGGATACATGTAACGCTAACAGCCTCTGTTTAACCTCCAACTAGCTCCAGTTCTTCTTCTTGTTTTTTTGTTTATCTCAGAAGATATCTGAATAGTGAAGCAACTTAAATCACTTAATAAAAGCAAGTCTTCTGGTCCAGACTGTATATCAATTAGGTTCCTTTCAAAGTATTCTGATGCATTAGCCCCATACCTGCACAGGTCACACCAATATTCAAGAAAGGTAGTACGAGTAATCTACTTAATTACAGGCCCATATCATTAACGTCGTTATGCAGCAGGATTCTGGAACATATACAGTATTGTGTTCGAATATTATGAATACCTTGAAGAAAACGGTCTATTGACACACAGTCAACATGGGTTTAGAAAACATCGTTCTTGTGAAATACAATTCGCATGAAGTCTGGATTTGCCGAAGGCTTTTAACACTGTACCACACAAGCGGCTTGTAGAAAAATTGCGTTCTTATGGAATATCGTCTCAGTTATGTGACTGGATTAGTGACTTTCTGTCAGAGAGGTCACAGTTCGTAGTAATTGACGGAAAGCCATCGGGTAGAACAGAAGTGATTTCTGGCGTTCCCCAAGGTAGTGTTATAGGCCCTTTGCTGTTCCATATCTATGTAAATGATTTGGGAGACAATCTGAACAGCCGTCTTAGGTTGTTTGCAGATGACGCTGTCGTTTATCGACTAATTAAGTCATCAGAAGATCAAAACAAACTGAAAAACGATTTAGAGAAGGTATCTGAATGGTGGGAAAAATGGCAATTGACTCTAACTAACTAAAAATGTGAGGTCATCCACATGAGTGCTGAAAGGACTCCGTTAAACTTCGGTTCCACGACAAATCAGTCAAATATAAGGGCCGTAAATTCAACTAAATACCTATGAATTACAATTACGAACAACTTAAACTGGAAGGAAAACATAGAAAATGTTGTGGGGAAGGCTAACCAAAGAATGCGTTTTACTGGCAGGGCACTTAGAAAATGTAACAGATCTACTAAGGAGACTGCCTACACTACGCGTGGCCGTCCTCTTCTAGAATACTGCTGTGCGGTGTGGGATCCTTACCAGATAGGACTGGCGGAGTACATCGAAAAAGTTCAAAGAAGGGCAGCACATTTTGTATTATCGCGAAATATGGTAGAGAGTGTCACTGAAATGATACAGTATTTGGGCTGGACATCATTAAAAGAAAAGCGTTTTTCGTTGCGACGGAATCCTCTCACGAAATTCCAGTCTCCAACTTTCTCCTTCGGATTCGAAAGTATTTTGTTGACATCGACTTACACGGGGAGAAACTATCACCACGATGAAATAAGGAAAATCAGAGCTCGTAAGGAAAGATATAGGTGTTCGATCTTTCCGCGCGCTATACGAGATTGAAATAATAGAATTGTGAAGGTGGTTCGATGAACCCTCTGCAAGGCACTTAAATTTGATTTGTAGAATATCCATGTAGATGTAGATGTAAATAATCACGGCATAGTTCTGACCGGAAAATACGACTGCATATGTAACTTGTGGCGTTAGGCATTTTAAAAGCTGTTTGTGTCATTCTTACACGAGCAGATTCCATAATATACGGCATCCAGTGGACGGAGATCTACTTTGAACTGCTCAAGCGCAATTCACCCCACCTATACCTTCATTCTGTGCTCTGTTGCCAAATCGCCACTAGATTCCCAACCCGGAATAAACAAAGCTATCGCTTGAAACCACTTGTTTTATTACAATTGTCATCCCCCCCACCCTCCGATAATATAGTTTTTATCAACTTTTTGGAAGCTCTGTTTACATCTTACACTAATTGTTTGATTGTTTGCACTAAAAGGCTACGTACTGTTCCTAGATATGGAAAACCAACGCCAATGCAGCAACATGTCACCATTGTTGTACACCACTACAACCAAACCCATCCGCCAGCTAAGGAGCGCTAGGCAGAGGCCTTGCATGTCTGGCACCAATGACGAAGTGCCTATTTCGAGCGGTGTCGTTTCCAGACTGATCTCACAGCGAATGTTTGTGCCGTCGATCAGTGACCAGAGCCACTCACCTCGCTACTGCAGCTTTTAATGTCAGCTTTGAAAAAATAATTAGTCTTTCCAGATAAGTTCGTGAGAGAGCTACATTCTTCGCTTATGTGTCTTCAACTTAGCAATTAGTTTTTATATTAAAAAGAACGTACACAGCTTAAATGCAAGGCTGTAAGTCGTTGGCAGCATGTTTTGGCGGACTCCAGTGTAATCTACAGAGCGGTCAACCGTTTCGCCTGGTGTCGCTCCATGGGCGAAATCCGTCCTGCCCAATGGACTATTGTGTTTCTTCAAAGGACTATCGTGTTTCTTCAAACCCTCGTTCAGCCTGGCTTTCCGAATTTCCAATCCTGCATGAAATTTTTGAGTGCAACAACAGGACCTGAAATTAAACTTCCCAACTACTTAAGTATATGCTCCGTTCCATTAAAAACAGAAATGAAACTTGTCCTTCTCCGTAGTTGTCTCTAGCCTATGATAAATCACGATGCAAGAGAACAGCTGAATATGTTGATAATCACGAACAGTTGTCTCTAGCCTATGGTAAATCACGATGCAAGAGGACAGCTGAATATGTTGACAATCAAGAACGAATTGAAAGAAACTCACCATAGAAATTATTGATACTTTACCAGAAGCGATGTCAGCCCTGTGGAGCAGAGAGAGAGAGAGAGAGAGAGAGAGAGAGAGAGAGAGAGAGAGAGAAACTACGCATCTGGGTCACAACCATTGACCCAGAAGGAATTAGCGTCAAATTCTGTTGGAGGGGAGGGTGACGAGTGTCTGGGAAACAGACTAAATTCTCCTGTCAAATGCTAGAATTAAAAAAGAAAGTTACATGAAAACTTGACCTTAATCTGATTTGTACATGTCCATGCTATTCCCACCATAAGAACAGCATTTCAAGATTCTCCAGTAGTGGAAGGAGAATAAGAGTCTACGTCATCGTGCCATTCAAAGTCCTTCTATTCCGAATAATAGATTTTAATTCGTTTCGTGATCGTTATTTCCACAGTTTTTTCGTCCTAATCGATTTAGAGTACCGCTTACGAATGATTCCGTTTCAGTACAAACTTCGTAATGGTGCTAGGCTGGATTCCTTACTATCACTATCTGACTGAGCCAGGAACAAATCAATGTCCATCCAAATAAATCTCTCTTTTTGGACTGACATATGTACAGGAGCTTCTTGACAAGACTTTCGTCTCCATGTCGCGTAAGCTCAAAGGCCAATTGCCTGGAGATAGAAGGACTTCACCAGTCTGTTTTTTCCTCTTGAGTCCAGTAACACCCTGCTGTAGTTTGTAACGTTGTACATGAGATACCCAGTACAGTAGTAATAAGGTACACCCACGTTGGTAGTTCATGTGCTATAAGAAAGGGAGTAATATTACACTTGATTTCATAAGACACTGAAGCCTTCTAACAGCACAGGCACATTGTGAAACGATCATTTTTTACTTTATATCAGATACGATGACTCTCTATCAATGGCCCCAACAAAACCGTAGTCCGATCGATACTTTAGTATTGCTCCTGAGTCTGTAGTATTCAGAGAAAAAATGGAGGATATCCTAAGAAAAAAGTCATTTCTATGTAACTCCAAGAATAACTATTAGAATAAACATTTATTTAGTACTACGTTCGACTAAAATAATCATTATCAGGCGACATGAAACTGTCGCCGTAGCCTGTATGAAGTATCTCCTACAATGGTGGCTGGCAGCTGTGGCCGAGTGATTCTAGGCGCTTCAGTCCGGAACCGCGCTGCTACTGTGGTCGGAGGTTCGAATCCTGCCTCGGGCACGGATGTGTGTGATGTCCTAAGGTTAGTTAGATTTAAGTAGTTCTAATTCTAGGGAACTGATGACCTCAGATGTTAAGTCCCACAGATCTTAGAGCCATTTGAACAATTTTTTTTCCTACAATGGCGTTCATAATAAAAGAAAAGTCATAGAAAATATTTCGGCGCCATTGTCGTCAAAGATAAAATACGTTTATACAATTCAGTAATCTTGATAGACTGTCCATTTCTACGTTCGCTGCTATTACATTGTCCAGTCATATTAATGCGACCATTTGTCAAAGGCCTAATTGACCACCTTTTGCAGAGTGAAAAGAGCAGGAAGAGAATCAGTGAGGTTCTGGACGATTCCGAAAGGGATTTGGAGCCATACCGACGCCATTGCCGTGGCCAGCTGAGCTAGGTTTCTCCACTGAGGATCCATGGCACGAAGAGCCCGATCAATAGTGGTCCCACAGTCTCGATTGGGTTTTAATACGAGAAGTTTAGTGGCCAGAGGAGAACAGTAAATTCACCTCGGTGCTCTTCAAACTACGTACGTACACTGTGAGATGTGTGACCTGTTGCATTGTCCTGCTGGTAGATGTCGTCGTTCCAAGGAAAAACAAACTGCGTGTAGGGCTGGACATGGTTCCCAAGGATAGACGCGTACTTGTGTTGATCCAGTGTTCCTTCCAGAATGACGAGATTACCCAGGCAAGTCCAAGAATCTACTCCATGAACCATTACGCTCCGACCTGCTTGCAGGATAGTTGCTTTCAAACGTTTCACGTGCATGCCAACTGGTTTCTGTCCATTGGAGCATAAAACGTGATTCATCTGAAAATGTCATTCGCCGCCACTCAGCGGACTGAGTTTCTGTATTGGCGTGCAGATTCCATCCTTCGTCGCCCACGAACAGCATCCATCATGGATGCATGATCCAGGCACCTGCTGTGAAGGTCCATACGCTGCGTATGGACCTGCGCAGCAACGTTCACTGAATTGGCATTGACGAAAGACTGTTGAGAGTCCCTTGGTTCTTCTGGGTAGTCAGTTGCATTTGTGTGTGAATTCCTAAGGGGCCAAACTGCTGAGGTCATCGGTCCCTAGACTTACAAACTACTTAGTCTAACTTAAACTAATTTATGCTCGGAACAACACACACGCCCATGCCCGAGGAAGGACTCGAACCTCCGGCGGGAGGGGCCGCGCAATCCGTAACATGGCGCCTCTAACCGCGCGGCCACTGGGCGCGGCAGTTGCAGAACAGTTGCGAGTCTATTCGCCCTTACACGTCTTTGCAGCCGCCGTTCCCCCGTATCTTCTGTGGCCCGTGCCCCGACAGCTGAATGGTCAGCTTGACGGATGGCCGTCCTATGGGCCCTGGTTCGATTCCCCGCTGGGTCGGGGATTTTCTCCGCTCAGGGACTGGGTGTTGTGTTGTTTTCATCGTCATTTCATCCCCATCCGGCGAGCAGGTCGCCCAGTGTGGCGTCGAATGTAATAAGATCTGCACCAAGGCGGCCGGACCTGCCCCGCAAGGGGCCTCCCGGCCAATGACGCCAAACTCTCATTTCCATCTATGGCCCGTGATGCACCACAGTTGGCTAGGTGCCAGTTTCTGATAGCTCCATTTTGTCTTGCACGGAATACTTTAACCATGGTGGACCGCAAGCAGTTTACGAGGTTAGCCGTTTCGGAAATGCTTATGCTTCCACCTTTGGCATGAAAGCCTTTGACCTGAACGTCATATGAACAGCTCCGTTTCCACATGACGACAATGACTGCACTGTTTTCGCGTTATATATCCTCCACTGCTTGTGCTGCCACCGCCATCTTTGATTTGTCATTGCGCGCTGACGTCCAACATAGGCGGTGGCCAAATTAATTTGACTCTACGGTGTATGTGGAGCGCACGTTTCGTCACGGATTCGTTTAGTAACCGCAAAAGCGTCACGGACATGCCCATAGAATTCAAGTGTCAGACTCTACAAGAGGGGTGTTGTACATCACGGTGTAGTTTACTGTTAATATTCCCAGAGCGGTTGAACAGGCCAGATTAACGAAGATCCCAGGAGGATAGAAGTAATGTGAGGTGCAGTGGACATACAAAAGCTATACGAGTAAAGAAAGCAGTAGAGTCATGTCGTTCACAAAGTTCTTACCCGGCTCGCTGGAAGGAAATACTGATTATGGTTGTGATAATTCCTAGAGCGCACGTTAGGACGTTCCTAGAAGAATGAACGAATTTATTAGTGTATCCTACACATATTTTGCGAAAGGCCCACCAATGTAAAATTCGATAGATTCTACCTCAATCGGATGCTCACCAATGGTCGTTGTTCCCTCCTGCACGCCATTCGCAGCTGGAATAGGAATTGAAGTGGCAATGGCACATGAAACATCTTCCGCCTCTCCCTTAAAGGTAGGTTTGGTGCATATACGCAGATGTAGATATAGACAGAGGGGATATCTAGTGATAACTGCGTCGGTTTCACCACATGTCGGACTTGGTTGTCTAGGAGTAAAGCAGTCCTGGAAACCGACAGGTCACTGCATCGAATCCCGGTCGGATCAAGGAAATTTTCGTCGGCCTTAAATTTAGCGTTCATCACTCAACGATATGATTAGTCGCCATGCTACACATGATTCGCATACCAATTTATAACAGTATGTCCCCTTTTCCCGGTTGCGTATGTGCAGATTAGGGACGTGCAAGTAGCTAATGTGGCGTCCAATTGGAAAACTTGCTCATAACCATTGAGCTTCACTAATTTAAAATACCGCGTATGTCTCTGTCGCAAGTTTTAGCAGTTTGTAGCAAACATTGGTGGTGAATGCGGTTCGAGGGTACGTGGCCGATCTCGACGTGTCTCCGCACGCGCATACGCAAGCATGCATTTTTGTAATATATTATAATTTAGATTCAGTGCATTCAGCCCATTTTTAGACGCATTTTGTATTTGCACGCCAAATGCTGATCGCGTTCTGTGATATAGAGAGTCGACAATTTACTCGTTCCTAGCTGACGAGGGATGCCATTCGCGCCGTAGTCAAATTAAAGATAAAACAGTTTTTAAGAGAAAGCTTTGACAGAATATTAATTTCCCTTCATTTAACTGTGTAATAAAACTAGATGTGCGCTATGCACAATGCAGAATCGCGGTTTCTTCCTTCTTACAAAGATCGACAGAAAGAGAAAGTTGCTCATGCTGAGCTTACATAAGAGGAAATCTAAGTTCTTTTCTTGAGTAATTCTTTCCGTCGTGAAACGTGAGTTATTACTGAATTTCCTTGCTGAAAAACTAAAATTTGTGAACTTACGTTTGTACTAGCCGAATCGCTGTGAAGTTCATGATATTATTCTGCTCTGTAATATGGTTTCTTCTCGTTCCGTTAACGGATGCAACCTAGAAAGAATGACTGATTACATGCCTCTTTTCAAGCTGTTACATGAGTCTCCCTTTTATTTTCATGGCGTGCACAGGGATGACAACAGAGGACCTAAAAATACTTCTGTACTGTCATAAACCTAATTCTTGGGATTTTATACATAGATTTCCGGGAGATATTCGAGATCCTCCTTCTAATGTTTTCTTAGCATTTCGTTTACACTATCCCGAGAGGCAAACGGACCTGTGACTATCTGCAAAGCTCTTTATTGATTTCGCTCCATTCCCCTTGCTAGTATAACAAATGTGAATTATGTTCCAAAACGGACTAAATACACATTTGTAAGTAATACTCTTCGAAGATAAATGGCATTTGAACAGTTGTCCAGCAGTAACACGAAGCTAACCATTTCTTTTATCTTATGTTGTGTTTATGTGATTGTCAATTCTTCAAGATGTTCTCAGAATTTCGAACATCTTGCATCATTTGATACTGTCTAACGGTTTTTTCAGGTCGACAAATCCTGTCAACGTGTCTTGATATTTCTTTAGTCTTGCTTCCATTATCAACCGCAACGTCAGAATTGCCTAAAGCCAAACTGATCGTTATCTAACACTTTTTCAATTTTCTTTTCCATTATTCTGTATATTATTCTTGTCATACACTTGGGTGCATTAGCTGTTAAGCTGATTGTGTTATAATTCTCGCACTTGTCAGCTCTTATAGTCTTCGTAATTGTGTGGATGATATTTTTCCGAAAGTCAGATGCTATGTCGCCAGACTCATACAGTCTAGACACAGAGTGAACAGCCGTTTGATTGCAACTTCCAACAATGATTTTAGAAATTCTGATGGAATGTTATCTATCCCTTCTGCCTTATTTGATCTTACGCCATCCAAAGCTCTCTTAAATTCTGATTCTAATATTGGATCCCCTATCTCTTCTAAATCGACTCCTGTTTCTTCTTCTATCACATTAGACAAATTTTCCCCATCGTGCAGGCTTTCAGTGTACTCTTTCCACCAATCCGCTCTCTCCTCTGCATTTAAAAGTGGAATTCTCGTTGCACTCTTCATGTTACAGTCCTTGCTTTTAATTTCACCGAAGGTTGTTTTGACTTTCCTATACATTGAGTCAGTCTTTCTATCATTTCATTTTTGATTTCTTCACATATTTCATGCAGCCAATTCGTCTTAGCTTCCCCGCACTTCCTGTTTATTTCATTCTTCAGCGACTCGTATTTTTGTATTCCTGAATTTTCCTGAACATTTTTGTACTATCTTCTTTCATTGACCAACTGAAGTATCTCTTCTGTTACCCATGGTTTCCTTGCAATTACCGTGTTTGTACCTATGTTTTCATTTCCAGCATTTCCAGCGACCTTTTTAGAAATGTTCATTTCTCTTCAACCGCACTACCTACTGCGCTATTCCTTATTGCTGTATCTGTAGCCTTAGAGAACTTCAAGCGTATTTCACCACTCCTTAGTACTTCTGTATCCCACTTCTTTGCATATTGATTCTTCCTGACTAGTCTCTTAAACTTCAGCCTACTCTTCTTCAGTACTATGTTGTGATCTGAGTCTGTATCTGCTGCTGGGTACGCCATACAATGCAATATCTTATTTCGGAATCTCTGTTTGACCGTGATGTAATCTAACAGAAATCTTCCCATATCACCTGGCGTTTTCCAAGTATACATCCTCCTCTTGTGATTCTTGAACAGAGTATTCGCAGTTACTACTTGGAATTTACTACAGAACCCAAATAGTCTTTCTGCTCTCTCATTCCTTGTCCCAAGTCCATATTCTCCTGTAATTTTTTCTTCTGCTCCTTCCCCTACAACTGCATTCCAGTCCCCCATGACTATTAGATTTTCATCTCCGTTTACGAACTGTATTACCCATTTAGTATCCCCATATACTTTCTCTATCTCTTCATCTTCAGCTTGCAACGTCGCCATGTGTACATAGCCCCGGATCTACGATATTTCCGAACCGGGGCAAGCACTTGATAGTGGCGCCCCCGCCCCCTCCCTTGGTCTTTTGAGGTAGGACGTCAAAAATTAAAAAAAAAAAAAGATTTTTTAAAAGTAAATTCATTTTGTAGCTCACATTTTTCTGGAGAGTTTGATATATAAAACACATAAATATATATGCTCCAGAAAATGCAAGAAGTGTTATTTCGTCTTAAGTGTGCCAAAGTGCAGTGCCACGCCTCTTCACACACCATTTTTCTATTGCAGATCGTTGTATTTTGCTCTGTGGAATTCAAACGTGTATATTTTGTAATGGAAGCCATGAAACCTATATTCAGGATAATGGAAAATTAAAATGTCTTGTGGTGTCACTCCTGTTCCCAGTATGGCGTTTTGACATCCTAGTGCCTTAAAAAAAACTCACAGTTAATACTGTGTGGGGTTATTTGTAAACTGGAGAATAACAACTCCTCAGAAAACCTGCACTCTTTATTGTCCATTAGCTAATAACTTTCTCTTTTGTGTGACATACATTTAAACATACGAAAGATAAAACCAGTAAAGACAAGAGAAAAGCAAGACAGTACACATTTCTTCAACCTTTAGGTCACAGCATTTTTTCTCTCTAATCTCTCTGCAGCTTTACACGGCCTGTTTTTGTTTCTGCGAAAGAATCTATTACCTCATCAAAGTTCGTAAAAAAAAAAAAAATATTTGCTAGCCGGCCGAAGTGGCCGTGCGGTTTAAGGCGCTGCAGTCTGGAACCGCAAGACCGCTACGGTCGCAGGTTCGAATCCTGCCTCGGGCATGGATGTTTGTGATGTCCTTAGGTTAGTTAGGTTTAACTTGTTCTAAGTTCTAGGGGACTAATGACCTCAGCAGTTGAGTCCCATAGTGCTCAGAGCCATTTGAACCATTTGAAAATTTGCTACATGAAAAATCAAAATATCGTTGTTTAATACTGAAAATGCTCTTAATACAAATAATGTATTAGATTGGTGTGGTTTCTCGATTTTATTACGTCTATATTGTCACTGTCTGCTAGATAAAACAAAACAGGCCTTTTTAATATTGCAGCAATCGTAACACACGCCAAATAAGAGAAATTGTTTCGGCACAAATGGTCATTTTTATCTACCTTGTCTTCATAAATAACACAACAGAATGTAATTCACGAAATAACAATATCAAATGCCTGTTAGGTCTACTACAAGCACTGAGCGAGGTGGAGCAGTGATCAGCACACGAGGCTCGCATTCAGGAGGACGACGGTTCAATCCTACGTCCGGTTGTCCAGATTTGGGTTTTCCGTGGTTTCCCTAAATCTCTTCAGGCAAATACCGGGATCGTCCCTTTGAAAAAGACACGGCCGCCTTCCTTACCCATCCTTCCCTAATCCGATGAGACCGATGACCTTGCAGTTTGGTCTTCTCCCCCCCCAAAAAACCCACTCTACTACAAGCAGAAAGTCTTATGTTAGCAAATAGTTTTACGTTTCATTCATATGCTCCAGTTTCTCAAACATGAGATAGAAAAGTACTAGCAGTAGTACGAAATTTTTATATTAATTTGGAATCGTCATATTCTTCCATACAATTTGTGTGATGTCGTCGCTTATGAGATGAGATCTGTAATTCGTTTGCTGCATGCGAAGAACACAAAACCAGTCGAAATTCCCTGACAGATTTGCGAGGCTTACAGTCCTGGGTCTGAGACTGCAATGAATGAGAGTACCACGTACACAGTGCCGAACGAAATGGGCGTCCATGCTTGGTTAATGAAGAACTTTTTCGTACAGCTGAAGATCTCCTAAGGGGAAACAACAAGTTTAGGGTATCCGATTTTTCTAAAAGCTTTCTGTAAATTTAAATATTATTTCTTCATGAAATTGTTTCTGGAAAAGTGAACAAGCGAAAATTTTTTTCTTGTCGGGTCTTAAAAACTTCTACAGGATTATCAAAACGATAAGTTGGCTCCTTATCCAGGAAAAAGGTGTTGTGTTTCGCCTATTATGAACATTTCAGTCCAGTCACAGACCTAGTTAGGTGGTTACGTACATACACCTTTTCTTTAACAGGTATAGGTATGATATTTAATCGAACGGTTTACAAAAGCCCACAAATGCCGATTCTAATCATTTCTTTAATGAATGTATAACAATATGTTGTATTCCAAGCTGCCACATCATATAATTTAAATCGACCTAAAATTCGGTGTGTTGATAAGAAAAAACATCACTAGAATGAGCTACTAACCATGAAAATGAAATAATTTGGTTTCGGCTTATGTCATAGCTCATTTTTGGTCGTAATTTTATATGACATGATTTATTTTCCACTGATTTTGGGTACGAAAAATTGTCCAGATCGCCGTAATGAGCCTGATGTGTCCATGTGTGCTTGAAAAACTATGGCGGAATACATTTGAAGTGGGACTCTGGGGCAAATCTAAACTCTTTCCTGTCCGGTTATGGTGGTCAATCTGGTGGTTCTATTTCGCGGTTTTTTCTTGGAGAAGCATCTTTTTGCTTGACCGGAACTGCTTTCGAACGGCTGACATACGGATCAAGATGTACTGGTGTTAATAATAGCGGCATACCGTTAACAACTATGGCACAATGAAGAAGAAAACTTTTGTTCATGAAGGATTTTAACAATTTAGTGAACGATGTCTCTACTATAATAAGTCGTTTTCCTTAATTATCATTTCCTTTACTTCCGTTGAATTACACTGGTAGGTACTCATTAACTCTACAAAATTCTACGACGTCTCCGTATGATTTAATTTCTCAAGCTTCCGTTCAGTTTGTCTGCAGTATTCTTTAGTAATAAATTGCAAGGCAGCCGCAATCGCAGAGTTGCAAAAGGAGATGTACATTGCAAAAAAATGGTTCAAATGGTTCTGAGCACTATGGGACTTAACATCTGTGGTCATCAGTCCCCTAGAACTTAGAACTACTTAAACCGAACTAACCTAAGGACATCACACACATCCATGCCCGAGGCAGGATTCGAACCTGCGACCGTAGCGGTATTACATTGCAAATGTCATTCGTAGTCAGGACAGTGTCCTGAGTAGTTGTAAGTGCATTATGTTGGAGCTAATTGGATTCGAACGTGGACAAATTATTGGTGCTCGTATTGTGGGTGCTTCCTTAACCAAGGCACCTGAAGTGCTCAGCGTTTCAAGAGGCACCGTATCGGAGAGTTATACCACACACAGGGAAAGCGGAAAAACACCACCCGCTAAGCCACAGCGCGGACGAATACGAGGTGTGGCTAGAAAAAAACCGGACTAGTACTGGTGAAACAATAAAACGAATGCAATAAGGCTGAAAGTCGCGTGGCCTGTCACGTGACTCTCGCTCCGCCTACTGCTCGAGTTTCATCTGCCTCCTGCACTCAGTCTGCCCGTGGCGTCTGTTTTAAGTAGTTGACGTTTTGTCTGTGCGTCGGAAAATGTTGAGTGTACAGAAAGAACAGCGTGTTAACATCAAATTTTGTTTCAAACTAGGAAAATCTGCAAGTGAAACGTTTGTAATGTTACAACAAGTGTACGGCGATGATTGTTTATCGCGAACACAAGTGTTTGAGTGGTTTAAACGATTTAAAGATGGCCGCGAAGACACCAGTGATGACACTCGCACTGGCAGACCATTGTCAGCAAAAACTGATGCAAACATTGAAAAAATCGGTAAACTTGTTCGACAAGATCGCCGTTTAACAATCAGAGCAGTGTCTGAGTTAACAGGAGTTGACAAGGAAAGTGTTAGGCAGATTCTTCATGAAAGTTTCAACATGAACAAAGTGTGTTCAAAAATGGTTCGAAAGTGTCTCGCAATTGAACAGAAGGAACGCCGAAGAATGATTTGTTCTGACATCCTGGAAAACATTGAAAGTGATCCCACCTTCTTATAAAATGTTATTACTTGCGATGAATCGTGGTTTTTTACTTACGATCCCGAAACTAAACGCCAATCGATGCATCGGAAAACTCCTGGTTCTCCACGACAAAAAAAAGCACGAATGTCAAAATCGAAATTGAAGGCAATGACGATTGTCTTTTTTGACATCAAAGGGATTGTGCACCTTGATTGGGTACCAGAGGGACAAACAGTGAATCAGCATTACTACATTAGCGTCCTGGCTACCCTACGTGAGCGAGTACGGAGAAAACGGAACGATTTGTGGAGAAAAAAGTCATGGATCCTTCACCAAGACAATGCCCCAGCTCACAGTGCGTTGCCAGTGAAGACGTTTTTGGCAAAACACAACATTCCCATCTTAGATCATCCACCCTACTCACCTGATTTGGCCCCCTGTGACTTTTTTCTTTTCCCTGAAGTCAAGTCAGCTTTGAAAGGAACTAGATTTGAGACTGTTGAAGCAGTAAAAGAAAAAGCGACGGAAGTAATGTATGGACTTACCGAAAATGATCTGCAGCATTGCTATGAACAGTGGAAAATTCGTATGGAGCGGTGTAGAGACCGAGGAGGAGAGTACACTGAAGGAGATAACATGAAATTGTAAATAATTGTAAATAAATGTTTTTTCCAGCATCAGTCCGGTTTTTTCCTAGCCGCACCTCGTATGTGTGTTGAGAAATGGTGACTGACGGTCATTGAAGAGGATTGTGACTAAAAATAAGAGAACAACAGTTGCAAAAGTCACTGCTGGACTTAATGTCGCACCCGTGGACCCTGTCAGCACCAAAACAATACGAAGGGAGTACCATAAATAGGGACTCGTAGGACGAGCTGGTCTGAGGCGCTGCTGTCATGGACTGTGCGGCTGGTCCCGGCGGAGGTTCGAGTCCTCCCTCGGGCATGGGTGTGTGTGTTTGTCCTTAGGGTAATTTAGGTTAAGTAGTGTGTAAGCTGAGCGACTGATGACCGTAGCAGTTAAGTCCCACAAGATTTCACAGACATTAGAACATTTTCAGGACGAGCTCGAATTCCAATACTAGTCACTCAACAGTGATGTAGATGCCTCTTACTAGAAAAACTGGTGCCATAGCCATAAAACGTGAACTATGGGGCAACGCAGAAATGTCATTCGGTCGGATGAGTCTTGTTTCTCGCTGTTTCCAACTTGGGGATGAGTTTACGTTCCAAGAGCATAACATGGCCGGAGTTCGGCGATGATTCGCAGCCATGTCGTGGAATTCCATCAGTCTGCGGGGTCGCATTTCTGCCAAGGATTATGTGAGCGTATTGGCTAATCAGGTCCATCCCATGGTACAATGTTTGTTCCCCAATGGTGATGCTGGGTACCAAGACGACAGGGCTTCTGTTCACACAACTCCCATCGTCCAGCACTGTTTTTGTGAGCACGAAGATAAACTGTCGCATCTCTCCTGGCCACCCTAGTCACCAGATTCTAATATTACTGTACCTTTGTGGTCTACTTTGGAGAAAATTGTGGGTGATCGCTACAAATCTCCATCATGTTTATCTGAACTTGTAACTATTCCCTTGAAACCGTACAAGACATATACTTATCCCTTCCGAAAGGACTGGAACCAATTCTGAATGCCAACAGGTTTCCGTGTTAGTCATGGTGATCTGTTGTGCTCTTGGGGCTTCCGTATTTTTGGCCACCCCCTGCACGAGGGGTTAAACAGCCGTTGTTTTGCATGTGTTAGTCTAGTGACGCGCTACTGTGATCACAACATACTCAGCTCTTGTATCAATAGGTTTATGTCTTCTCAAGGAATTTCTGCTCCTTTGGTTTTTACCAAATTTGTGGAAAACACATTGTGTAATTATAAAGTTTACGAATAAAAGGAATATTTGCTTTTTGTTCTCTCTGAATTTAAATTCTTAATTTTAAAAGCGCCTAATTTGATGTACCGGCTGATCAGTGACGAGCTGCTACAATGAGATCGCAGGTAAAACGCGAATAGGCCGGCCGATGTGACCGAGCGGTTCTAGGCGCTTCAGTCTGGAACTCCGCGACCACTACGGTCGCAGGTTCGAATCCTGCCGCGGGCATGGATGTTTGTGATGTCCTTAGGTTAGTTAGGTTTAAGTAGTTCTAAGTTCTAGGGGACTGATGACCTCAGATGTTAAGTAACATAGTGCCCAGAGCCATTTTTAAAAAAAAACGCGAATAATGCTGTACTGCTTTACGAATTTGATGAGCCATTGCTTTTGCGTATTAGTAAGTGTGCGTTTCCGCCGCTTTACATCTGTTCTTCTTTTTGCAGTCGAAGCTGAACTGCGAGGTGCTGCACGACGACTTGGCTCTGGAGGTGCGATGGGCCATCGCTGGGGACAGCATTGTCGTGCAGCTAGTTGGAAAAGTCGGTGAGTAACCTGGAGAAAACTATAATAAGGAGTAGAATGCAGAAGTCAGAATTAAGGGACAGTGTTTTAAGGAGCGTTTTATCGTGAAAGCAACATATAAAGTAACATCATTTCTCTACACGGTCTCTCACATCCTCTATGCACTTGATCCATTTCTTGACAAGCCTTCTGATTCCGTCCTGGAAGACGTTTTGTGACACTGTGAACATTCATTCTTGCATCGCGTCCAAAATCTTGTCATCCTATGAAACGTTAGATTCACATAGATGCTCCTTCATCGTACCACAAAACAGAGAATCTCTTGGAGTGCTCGAACAGCTCAAAATCAAGATTTTGAATGCTTTAGCTATATGAGAGTCGGAATTATCGTGAAGCAAAATCATACTCTTTGAACACACTGTGGTGACAAAAGACATTGGTCAGCGATATGCACATTTACGGATGACGGTAGCATCGTATACACAAGGTACAAACGGGCAGTGCACTGGCGGGACTGTTACTTATAGCCGGCCGCTGTGACCGAGCTGTTCCTAGTGCTACAGTCTGGAACCGCGAGACCGCTACGGTCGCAGGTTCGAATCCTGCCTCGGGCATGAATGTGTGTGATCTTCTTAGGTTAGTTAGTTTTAAATAGTTCTAACTCCGAGGGGACTGATGACCTCAGATGTTAAGTCCCATAGTTCTCAGAACCATTTGAACTATTTTTGTTATTTATACACAGGTAATTCATGTCATAAGGTTTCCGACATGCTTATGGCCTCACGACGGAAATTAACAGACTTTGAACGCGGAATGGTAGGTGCAGCTAGACGCTTAGGACATAAGTCGTTAGGGAATTCAATATCCTGACACCCACAGTGTCAATAGTGTGTCAAGAATATCAAATTTCAGGCATTACATCTCACCACGGACAATGCAGTGACCGACGGCCTTCATTTAACGATCGAGAACAGCGGCGTTCGCATAGACTTGTCAGTGCTAACAGATAAGCAACAGTGCCTGAAATAACCACAGAAATCAATGTGAGACATACGACGAACTCATTTTAAAGGAAAATTGAAAGCGATTTGCGTAACTTTTACACGCCTGCAGCTGATGCATGAGCGGAGTCACCTAAGATGTATCTTTAAAGTATATTAGCTTACTTTAAATGTTAATGGATGACGAGAGACGCTATCACGAAATCATATATCACCTAAAAATATTAAGTGTACATATTCCCTTTTCGAGGGGCATGAAAGGAAAGCAATGGTTAGGAATAGAGTGAGACAGGGTTGTAGCCTACCCCGATGTTATTCAATCTGTATGTTGAGCAAGCAGTAAAGGGAACAAAAGAAAAATTCTGAGTAGGTATTAAAATCCATGGAGAAGAAATAAAAACTTTGAGGTTCGCCGACGACATTGTAATTCTGTCAGAGACAGCAAAGGACCTGGAAGAGCAGCTAAACGGAATGGACAGTGTCTTGAAAGGAGGATAAATGATGTACAACAACAAAAGCAAAACGAGGATAATGGAATGTAGTCGAATTAAATAGGGTGATGCTGCGGAAATTAGCTTAGGAAATGAGACGCTTAAAGTAGTAAATGAGTTTTGCTATTTTGGGAGCAAAATAACTGATGATGGTCGAAGCAGAGAGGATATAAAATGTAGACTGGCAAAGGCAATGAAAGGGTTTCTCAAGCAGAGAAATTTGTTAACATCGAGTATAGATTTAAGTGTCAGGAAGTCGTTTCTGAAAGTATTTGTATGGAGTGTAGCCATGTATGGAAGTGAAACATGGACGATAAGTAGTTCGGACAAGAAGAGAATAGAAGCTTTCGAAATGTGATGCTAGAGAAGAATGCTGAAGATTAGATGGGTAGATCAGATAACTAATGAGGAGGTATTGAATAGAATTTGGGAGAAGACGAGTTTGTGGCACAACTTGACTAGAAGAAGGATCGGTTGGTAGGACATGTTCTGAGGCATCAAGGGATCACCAGTTTAGTATTGGAGGGCAGCGTGGAGGGTAAAAATCCTAGAGGGAGACCAAGAGATGAATACACTAAGCAGATTCAGAAGGATGTAGGCTCCAGTAGGTACTGGGAGATGAAGAAGCTTGCACAGGACAGAGTAGCATGGAGAGCTGCATCAAACCAGTCTCTGGACTGAAGAATACAACAACAACATTCTCTTTTCGTATTATAAATGCGTTCTATCAAATGATACCTACGTAGTTGTTCACTAGCTTTGACATACTGATTCGAATTCAAAGTATTTGTCACATGATTTCGTTGTCTGCTGTTTCTAAGATATGATTATTAACATAACTTTAACTGGTTGACTTATTAGAAGTAGCATTCGAACATAAAATAGCTTCAGATTCCCTCCTATCAATCACTTAAAGGAAAAGTCATAGCAGACTAAAATACTAATTGGCCAAACACGGGGTCCTACACCGCACGCAACCGAATTTAAAACTCCCTCGAAATCTTTGATCGCCTTACACTTCATCTCGTTTTCTATGTCTGGCTACATTTACCTCCCTGCATTCAGTACCGGGTTACCAATTTTCCCACAGCTCATCTATCCTTCGTCTCCCGCAAACCTGAGTCAAAACGGTCCATCGTATCCTTCATGCTTGAGGTATTTTACATGTTGCGTCGTTATCCCAATGTACCATCTTTCTTATAAAAGCTGTTCGGAAATTCCCGTTACAGACTTCTAGGACTTGTACAGGGGAGTGAGTAGATAATATTTTGAACAGGAACCCATGTCCGGATACGTACCGTTTCCGTGCGACAGCCATTTGAAAACTTGTTTGCAGGGTAGGTTTGCAACAGGGTTGTCAGGGTGGGGCTTGCTTAGGTCGGATCGTCTGATGTCATTTGATGTCTGTCGTACCCTCTCACCTGGTTCGAGCCTCACTCACGTATCTGAGAGTGTTAGATGTAGTACGGAGTGTTGGAGATGTTATGAATGTCGTTGTTTATCATCCACAACATACTACACGGTGCTGGAAGCAACATCCACTGCAAGCGAAAATGCTCGTAAACTCACTGACGGCTTTACTTCAACGTGATGCAGTACGGCCTCTTCCGACTCGGGTGTGCGGCGTCTCCTCGAACGCATTGCTTAATTATGGAGGAAATGGTGGGCGACGGAGTCGAATCTTGTGCGTAACCATCTAGACAATGGTGATGAGCAGCTCTTCCACTACCGTGAGCTTCACCATACAGAAGGATCAGTTCCCCATAGCTCACAAAATACTAAGTACGTTTTCACCTATTCTACGTCTCCCGCAAACCTGAGTCACAAACGTGTATCCTGCAAACGTGTACTCAACCGTGTTGCTCTAACACAGACACGTGAGTGTGACTTCAGCCAGGTCAGAGAAGTTGGAGAGATGTCAAATGAAGCCAGCCAATCCGACCCCACCATGATTACCATGCTGCAAACCTAGCTAGCAAACATATTTTTAAACGAATGTAGCAAGGAAAGGGTACGTTTCCGGACATGGGTTCCTATTCAAAATATAATGTGCTCACTCGCCTCTACAGGTTCTAGTAGTTTGTAACGGGAATTTCCGAACACCCTGCATTTCAAAGCATTCCACACCCTTTCCCACGGAATTTGCAATTACGTTTCCTCCCAACTCTCCACAATGTAATCTGTCCCATCCGTCTCATATTAGCTTGTCTACACCCCCTAATTCTCAAATGGAGAATGTAAATAAATAAATTAAAAATAAAAAACTTGCTGAATCATATGTAAGGTTTCTTCTTTATGGTTTGAGTAATGCTGGCAAGAAATTTTGGATACACCTAACTGAAGCTACTAAGGAACACTACCTACGTCATCTCCACATTTATACTTTTATTTCATGTACTGGATACGTTTCAGACTTTCCATTCTGTGGTGTTTAAAAGTTACTGATCGCTCCAAAGCATGGATCATATAAAACGTAACTAATTGATTTACTTACTGAAATATGCCTTGGAGTCTTACAAATGATATATCCCATGGAGTTATACCACACGCAGAGTTCTTTGTGCCTAAATTCCATATTTTCGGACAAAGAACGTCAAACATCGTTTCTCATTTTTGAAGGCCAACAGCGCGACCTGGTATATGAAAACAGCAATTTCGATGACACAGTATTGGTTTTACACAGGTTTTCTTTGCAACGAACAAGTTGTTCATCAGTTTTGTCGAGACTCCTTGCTGCCTGAATAGTAATGTTTTAGCGAACGTGGTGGCGCTTTGCGTTCAGGAGGACGGAAGCTCAAATCTAGAACTGGCGACCCAGATTTGGATTTTCCACGGTTTCAATAAATCACCTGAGGCAAAGGCTGGGATCCTTCCCAAATATGAGATAGTGTTTTATCTCTGAACATTGATGGGATGTTAAGATGTTAAGCCCAAATTTTTTTGGCTTTTTGACTTTTGATTCTGACACGTAAGGTCTGAAACTCTACTAGACAGCGACCGCATCATCAAGATCCCGGGACACAGATTGCTCTGTCACATGGTTTACTGTCGCATTTATCTGGGTTGCAAGAGATATCCCATGCGGCAAAGAGCTGTCATGTAACATAGCAGCCAGGTAACGCTTCGCCCGAGTGGAAGACGAATTAAGCCGCCATCAGCGCTCCAACGGCTGTGACATTTCTTCTCTCTTTTCCTCCTGAACGGCTCCAATCCAGCTTTCCCCCCAGCTTTCACAGCCCGCCCTTTCACTCGCAAATGACCTGTTGTAGCGCGGAAGAGGTGCATTAGCGCGGCATTATGTTAGTTCTTAGGTGCCGCGCAAGCGACACAAACTGAGTCTCTTATGAAAATGAGCTCACCTCTGACATTCTGCCAAGAAAATAAAAATGCCTAGAGCAAAGAAGCCTCGCGTGCGCTCCTAGGACTCACTTATTTTTCTAAACACCTCTTGAAGTCATAATGTCTGTCTCTCTCTCTCTCTCTCTCTCTCTCACTCACACACACACACACACACACACACACACACACACACATATACGCGCTCACGCTTTTGTCGCTGTTATCAAAACATCCCGCCCACCTTCATCTACACTGACTTACATGGGACGAATGGTTGTTGGATAATAAACCATATGTCTCTAACTGAACAGAATATACTGCCTGAAATAGCCATAAACAGTAATACATCAAGTGAAACATTCTGTGCGAAATTTCTTGGACTATGGTTAATACTCTAATGTTGTGTCTAGTGCAGTTCAACATAGAACTTTCTCAGGTAACAAAACTGTATGCCGAGCAAAGCCTCGAAAGAGAATCATTGTCTCCTCAGGCAATACACTTATCGACTGAAAGCCCTTCAAAAAATCTTTTACACACATCACGAAGGATTATTCCAGAAAACATCCCCTGCATATCCTGTTGCACTAGTCCAAAGAAGGTCTCCTCCGTACCTTGAAGACTAATCTACACAAACTCTACTGCGTACCTCGACTATTCCACATAACTTATCTTGTCCACCTTTCAAACCTATTCCACAGAAAATTTCCTCCGTATCTTGCTACACTAAGCCAAATAACTTTCCTTTATACCTTGATAGACTAATCCGCAGAAACTTTCCTACCAATCTTGCTGTACTAGTCTATAAAAACTGTCCTGAGTATCTACCTAGACTGTTCCATATAACCTCTCCTGCATACCTTGTGAGCCTTGTATGCCGAATCCCTTGTTCATATCTAGCTATACCAATCCACAGAAGTTGTTCTGCGAGCTTTCCTGGAAACTGAACACTTTTCGTGAGTCATATCTAGACAATATGTCGTTAAAATGGTTCCGCGTGAAAGCTAATGGTCTCGATCTGAATACCATTCCACTACACAGTTCCAACATGTTAGTAAGTTTCTCAGCAGCATACATTTCGTGCATTGTGAGGACTTAATTAAAGCGTTGATCTGAATTTGTGGATTGCGGCTACATTTAATTTATTTCTGGGACAATACATCCCAGACAAAATCTAAGAAACTATAGTATGTTGGAGTATCTGTTTATGTGTGTAAGAGACTAAAGGGTCTGGTAATGTAACAGGTTAACGCCATGGGGAGGGAAGAACAAATATTAAAAATCTTCATGAAAGTTTAACTCAAAATGAACTGAATTCACTGCAATGTATGGATGCGTGGGAACGAAATTAGTGAAGATAGAAATGCAAGCGTTCATGTATGCTGAAACTGCAGTCTAAGGAAAATGCGACACTTAAAACAACATTTCTTGATTGATTTTATCTGTATGTTAGAATGTCTCTATTTTTAATGTACCTTTACCTATCCATTTTTATGCCCACCTTCCCTATCTTCCAGGTTGTCACATTTCCTTTTACTTTGGAACTTATCATCAGGTTATAGTCTTGTCCACCACAGATGATTCAAGTTCATGCTGATAAGAACCACCACCACAGCTATATTAAGATACATTTACTATGTCACGAACGGTTACGTTCAATCAGCAGCATCAAGCAGCACTGCTAAAAGTCTCTGTAACACATTCTCACAGGATTGTAACGATATCATTCCTTGAGAATTTCTTATGAAGACTGTTAGCAGTGCCACCTAATGATCTTCATTGAACGAAACCTGTCGTGACGTAATGAATGCACCTCATTATAGCTGAGGTGGTTCTTCATTACTTTCAGCAGATTACGTTTTATTTACTCTAGGAAAAATGGCGACGTTGTAGAGATTCTTCTGTAAATTTTTCTACAAAAATAAAATATGCAGTTTTTTAGTAATACAAATAAGGAGTGCAGAATGGGCTAACGCACTGAGGACTCACCTGTTAATTCAGATATAAAGTTACAGTTAGATTGTGGCATAGTTGGGCCTCGAAATATATACACTGAAGGGCCAAACAAACTGGTATAGGCATGCGTATTCAAATACAGAGATATGTAAACAGGCAGAATAGAGTGCTGCGGTCGGCAACGTCTATATAAGACAAAAAGTGTCTGGCGCAGTTGTTAGATCGGTTAGTGCTGCTAAAATGGCAGGTTATCAAGGTGTAAGGGATGTAGAACGTGGTGTCATAGTCGGCGTACGGGTGATGGGACAAACCACCGCCGAGGCAGTGATGAAGTGGGAACTTTCCCATACGATCATTACACGAGTGTACCGTGAATATCAGAAATCCGGTAAAACATCAAATCTCCGACATCGCTGCGGCCGGAAAAAGATCCTGCAAGAACGGGACCAACGACGACTGAAGAGAATCGCTCAAGGTGACAGAAGTGCAACCCTTCCGCAAATTCCTGCTTATTTCAATGTCGGGCCATCAACAAGTGTCAGCGTGCGAACCATTCAACGAAACAGCGTCGATATGGGCTTTCGGAGCCGAAGGCTCACTCGTGAACCCTTCATGACTTCACGACACAATGCTTTACGCCTCGCCTGGGCCTGTCAACACCGACATTGGACTATTGATGACTGGAAACTTGTTGTCTGGTCGGACGAGTCTCGTTTCAAATTTTATCGAGCGGATGGACGTGTACGGGTATGGTGACGACCTCATGAATCCATGGACCCTGCCTGTCAACAGGGGACTGTTCGAGCTGGTGGAGGCTCTGTAATGGTGTAGGGCGTGTGCAGCTGGAGTGACTTGGGACCCCTGATATGTCTAGATACGACTCTGACAGGTGATACGGACATAAGCATCGTGTCTGATCACCTGCATCCATTCAAGTCCATTATGCATTCCGAGAAACTTGGCCAATTCCTGCAGGACAATGCGACACCCCACACATCTAGAATTGCTACAGAGTGGCTTCAGGAACACTCTTCTAAGTTGAAACACTTGCGCTGGCCACCAAATTCCCCAGACATGAAGATTACTGGGCATATCTGGAATGCTTTGCAACGTGCTGTTGGGAAGGGATCTCCACCCCCTCGTACTCTTTACAGATTTGTGGACAGCTCTCCAGGATTCATGGTATCAAATCCCTCCAACACTACTTGAGACATTAGTCGAGTCCATGTCACGTCGTGTTGCGCTACTTCTGCATGGTCGCGAGAGCCCTACACGATATTAGGCGGGTGTACTAGTTTCTTTGGCTCTTCAGTGTATAATCCGCCCTTCTTTTATTCTATCCATAAAACAGAATAACAACTATCTCGTCTCCTTCACACAAAGGAAGAAAGTGGCAGCAGCGATACAAATGCTAAAAAATAGCATCCTACAAGAAAAATTGAAAGCTTTCTTCACAAACCCGCGTCTTTCAAGAAATTTATTTGCTTGCTTTTTTACTCGTATTATTACTTATTGATTTACTTACCTTGTTACCCTTCCTATTCACACCAATCTTGATACGGAAAAAGACCTAATGAAAAAACCTGCAGTATAGCCAGTCTCCATTCTAGCAGACGAAACCCGTGAGTAGATTGGTTCAAATGGCTCTGAGCACTATGGGACTTAACATCTATGGTCATCAGTCTCCTAGAACTTAGAACTACTTAAACCTAACTAACCTAAGGACATCACACAACACCCAGTCATCACGAAGCAGAGAAAATCCCTGACCCCGCCGGGAATCGAACCCGGGAACCGAGAACGCTACGGCACGACCACGAGCTGCGGACCCAGTGAGTAGTGTTTTGGCATCTCTCCAACGTCTTGTAACTCGGGTGAAGATAAATGAGACGCAGTTGTCTTCTGTTGAACGGCTTTCAAAATACATACATTAAGAAAAGTTTTGCATCACACTTTTATTTCGAAATTAATGGGACAGGAAACAAAAATTGACTATGAGGCATGCGATGATCGAACCAGGCTCGGTCCAAATTGTCCCAGCCTTCAGTGGCGATTCTACATAAGTCGTGAATAGTACATGGTCGTTGTCGATGTACAAAAACAGTTCCTTTCAATCGATCCCATACATGTTCGATTGGGTTCATTTCCGGAGAACAAGCTAGTCACTCCGTTTTGGTGATCTTTAGCACGCTGAATGCACAGTACCGTTTTTACACCACAATTATCAAAGAAATAATAAGTTTAATATGATAAATAGTATTAAAAAATTTTTAGTGTCCATACTGACAATATAAGTCATATATACTTTGAACAAATAAAGTTAATGCTGGCAGAACTTGTACTTCTGATACTGCTGCCACTAGTAATGATAAGAATAGTAATAGTAATAATAATAATAATAATAGTAACAGTGACAGTAATAAAAATAGTGATTGTGGAAGACATAAAAAGAATTTATATCTGTACAAACCAGATGTTTTCTGATACAGTGAGTTCTTAAGGGAAGGAAACTGAAGGCGGCTACTCCAGCTAAGAATACTACCCGCCAGGGTAGCCGAGAGCGCTAACGCGCTGCTTCCTGGACTCGGGTAGGCGCGCCGGCCCCGGATCGAATCCGCCCGGAGGGTTAACGACGACGGCCGGTGTGCCGGCCAGGCTGCATGTGGTTTTTAGGTGGTTTCCCGCGTTCTCCTAGATGAATACCGGGCTGGTCCCCACGTCCCGCCTCAGTTACACGACTTGCAGACATTTGAAACACCTTCACACTATTTCACGATTTACACTAGATGCAGACAGCTGGGGCACACTTGTTGCGTCCCGGGTATTATGGGGTGGCGGCAGGAAGGGCATCCGGCCAGCCCTTACAATTAACCATGCCAAATCCGTACTTAACCCTGCGCACAATGCGGGATAAAGACAGTAGAAAAAAAAACATACTCTCCCATTGCTGGTCGCAAGATTCTCCTCCCTGTACCACAGAGCAGTGAGATTGAGATTGCTTCCAACAACCACGAGAGGTGCAGAGTGGCACCATGTAATCCACCCCCAGAACATCACTCCACCACCGCCTTGTTACACATTTGGGATCAGTGTTGGAGGCTTTGATATTAAGGCGTTGCGTCGCCTTGTTACACATTTGTTGGAGGCTTTGATATTAAGGCGTTGTCTCCAAACGCGTTGTCTGTCTTTATCAGAGCGTAAACAGAACTGAGTTTCGTCCGTAATCAACACGCGACGCCAATCCTAGGGTGTCCATTCTGAAAGATTTCTTTGTCATCAGTAAGGGAGTTCATGGTGTTTTGAGGTACAACGTGGTGATCACCAAAGTCTTCCGGGACGGTGATTCGCATCATGTAAGCATCTCGTCACAGTTTGATGCGATACGTGACGTTCTTCCAACGCCGCATCCAGTTCTGGAGCACTCGGCCCAAGATTCCTTTCATCCAAAAGTCGTAGACATCGATCTTTCAGTGCATCTGTCGAACGTGTACTGATTGTGCGGTGAAAGTCCTCAACACTACTTGTTCCTTGTAACCGGTTCCATGTCCGCACCACATCAATTTGGCGTCAAAATCTTACATGGTTCACGTGCGTTCTGCGCGTAGCGTGTTGATGCCGGCCCCACGACTGTTCATGACTGTCCTTCGTGGCATAATGAATGTTCAATTTACTATTCCACTGTCTTCTCTAATTCGTTCCTGCTGGTGCTTTACTTTCAATTAAGAAGTGCAATGGAATCGAGACCGGCGTTCTGCCCGTAGATGGCGCTCATGGTAACTGTGTGTATGTTTACAAACAACGTCAGGGGAGACCTACCGATCGGTACAGGAAAGCCACAATAGCAACATACCTGCACGGTATATCTGGGAGAATCAACACTTTTGTTGATGTATGTCATGAAACAACATAATTTCCAGCGAAACTAAGCGGGAAAACTACTGTGGCTGATAGGGGACCTGCATATATCACAATGTGTCCATATCATTTCAGTACATTTAATACATGTCTTGTAATCTTCAGGGTAGGATAAGGCACTGTTCTCCACAGACATTTTTCACTAGTAGTGACATTCCCACTTCCCCCATAAGTAGCGATGAAAGCCCGAGTCTATCCTGGATGGGTACTCTTTAGCCTAAAGGGTTAGCCGTCTGTTCACAAGCAGGAAATCCGAGTTCGAGTTCCGGTCTGGCACAAATTTCCAACTATCAAGTTTTCTTCATTAAAGTATCATTTAGGAGTTTAAAAAAATTGAAGTTGGCTTGACTGTTTGCAGCCAATGGCGACTACATGGCGTTCGGTCTTTCGGGTCATCCGGAGCGGTCCAGGATGGTGGGCGGCGACGTGGCGGTGGCGTGGGTGGACCACGACACGCTGCAGGGCGGCGCCGACGACTACTTCCTGGGCGCCAAGTCGCAGTGCTCCGGCGGCACCGGCAGCTGCCCCGACGAGCGCATCAGGGTACGTCTCTAGACTCACTCAGTGGCACCTGTGTACTCGCTTTAAACTCACCAGCGGGTCCTATGACGCCATCTCCGAACTCGCCGTCTCTGTGCTCTCGGACACGCGAGTCTCTGCCCCTGGCCATTTAATTGGACACACGTCACTGGAGCCTGTTGTCGGGTGCGAGTGGACCATACAAGCAGAAAGGAGACCGAGCACCTGAGTTCGCAACTATAATCACAGACTCGCTCCATTGCCGCTACTTACACAACTAATGGGCACGACTAGAAAGAAGAGCGAGCACCTGAGTTCGCAAGTAGAATCAGGGACTCGCTTCACTGCCGCTACCTACACAACCACTGGGCACGACTATTATTAGATGCTTATACAGGGTATACATGAAGTCCGGGAACACTTTCAATTATTTATTGCACAAGAACCAAACACTGTACAGATATCATACATACGTCATTTTGACGAGAAACCCTAAAAGTTTTTTTTTTTTTTTTCACGTATACCGCCACAGCGCAGTTTGGCAACTTGCCGATAGTCAGAGCTAGTCGCAAACATGGCGAGTTCAGGTGCGGAACGAGATTTCTGCGTGTTGCGGTTCGACAAAAACAAGTTTGCTACAGCTGTTCACCGGATGTTTACAGCCAAGTACGGTAAGAAGCCACCAACAAGGAAAGCCGTTTACCACTGGCACAACACATTCGTTTTTTCTGCTTTGTCATGTCGAAAACAGTACGGGCCATTCTTCTTCGCCAAGAGCACTTTCACTGGATATTCCTACTTGGACATGTTGCAGCAATGGCTGATGTCGCAAATACAATCGGACTCTCCGTTCACCTTTCAGCGGGATGGGGTTCCACCCCATTTTCATCGTGAAGTTCGTGGGTACCTAAACACGGAGCTGCCGCATCGATGGATCGGCCGTGCTACAGAATGGGACTGCTGTTTCATGATATGGTCTCGCCGATCACCAGATCTCACTCTGTGTGATTTTTTTCTGTGGGGACACATTAGAGATCTGGTGTATGTACCGCCTCTACCACGTGATGTAGCAGAGCTCCAGGAGAGAATACGGGAAGCGACTGCCACAGTCGACGATGCCATGCTGGGACGGGCATGGCAAGAGTTCGATTACCGTATTGACGTCTGCCGGGTCGCTCATGGTTCGCATGTCGAATGTTTGCAAAAAAGCTTTCAGAGTTTCTCTTCTAAATGCAATATGCATGACATCTGAATAATGTTTAAATCTTGTGTAATAAATAATTGAAAGTGTTCCCGTACTTTATGTACAACCTGTACAATGACCGATACAGTCCTGTGTGTGTGTGTGTGTGTGTGTGTGTGTGTGTGTGTGTGTGTTCGTGCTAGTGCATGTGCATGTGTGTGTACAAACGTATATGTATATATGCCTATATGTTTATTTATTCATTTACATGTCAAGTTCCATAGGCCCAAATTAAGGAACATATCTCCAAGGTCATGGAACGTGTCAGTACATGAAATTATAACGTAAAAGTAATAACAGATAAGATAAAATGTTTAAGAACCCAAAAAAGTCAAGCCTTTTGTTTAAGTAAACGCAATCAACAATACAACAACAATCAGTTTAATTTTTCAAGGAACTCCTCGAGAGCATAGAAGCAGTGACCCATGAAGAAACTCTTCAGTTTCTATTTGAAAGCGCGTGGATTACTGCTGTATAAAACGTTTTCTAACACTGCTGTAAACCTGTTTTAATAGTTAATCTCTATTCCGAGAATGTCTAACAATTACTTTGATGTACACACACTATCGATACGTTACCGAGTATGTAACGACAGTGCAAGATATCAGGACACAATGATGAAATCTATTCTATAAACGGCTGTCAATTATTAACAAACTTACAGCGGTCTTCAAAGATTTTACATAACGGAATGAAAAGTACTACACACATCAAAAACGTTTTGCATCACCCCGGTTCCCAGAACTCCTGAAGATAAACGTTGACTATGGATATCGTATCACAGACATGGTTCCTTCGACTGTTCAGAGATGTGACTAAACCCGCCCAAAGATGTAACCAACCATGCATGAGCAGCGCCTGGTAGACGGAGGGGGTCCGACAGCCGATCAGTTCCAGTCATTCCACCAGGAAGGAGGTAGACGGCTCGTGTTGTCTGTAGTTCCATCATGTCTGGACGGTCAATACCGCGGTTCGATCGCGTCCGCATTGTTACTTTGTACCAAGAAGGGCTCTCACCAAAAAAGAGTCGAGGCGTCTCGGAGTGAACCAAAGCGATGTTGTGCGGACATGAAGGAGATACAGAGAGACAGGAACTGTCGATAACATGCCTCGCTCAGGCCGCCCAAGGGCTACTACTGCATTGGATGACCGCTACCTACCGATTATGGCTTGGAGGAGCCTTGACAATAACACCACCATATTGAATAATGATTTTCGTGCAGCCACAGGACGTCGTGTTACGACTCAAACTGTGCGCAATAGGCTGCAAGATGCGCAACTTCACTCCCGACGTCCATAGCAAGGTCCGTCTTTGAAACCACGACACTATGTAGCGCGTTATAGATGGGCCCAACAACATGCCAAATGGACCGCTGAGGATTGGCATCACGTTGTATTCACCCATGAATGTCGCGTATGCCTTCAACCAGAGGCCGCGCGGAATGGCCGCGCGGTTTGAGGCGTCATGTCACTGACTGCGTGCCCCTCCCGCCGGAGGTTCGAGTGCTCCCTCGGGCATGGACGTATGTGTTAGCCTCAGCAGTTTGGTCCCTTAGGTACTCACACACATTTGAACATTTTTGTTCCAACCAGACAGTCGTCAGAGATGTGTTTGGAGGCAACCGGTTAGGCTGAACGCCTTAGGTCACCATCCAGAGAGTGCAACGAGGTGGAGGTTCCCTGCTGTTTTGGGGTGACATTATGTGGGGCCGACGTACGCCGCTTGTGGTCATGGAAGGCGCCGTAACGGGTGTATGATACTTGAATGCCATCCTCCGACTGATAGTGCAACCATATCGGCAGAATATTGGCGAGGCATTCGTCTTCATGGACGACAATTCGCGCCCCCATCGTGCACATCTTGTGAATGACTTCCTTCAGCATAACGACATCACTCGACTAGAGTGGCCAGCATGTTCTACAGACATGAACCCTTTCAAACACGCCTGGGATGAATTGAAAAGGGCTGTTTATGGGCGACGTGACCCACCAACCACTCTGAGGGATCTACGCCGAATCGCCGTTGAGGATTGGGACAATTCGGAGCAATAGTGCCTTGATAACATGTGGAGAGTATGACACGACGAATACATGCATCAATGCAAAAGACGTGCTACTGGGTATTAGAGGTAGCGGTGTGTACAGCAATCTGGACCACCACCTCTGAAGGTCTCGCTGTATGGTGGTACAACATGCAATATGTGGTTTCCTTGAGTAACAAAATGGCGGAAATAATGTTTATGTTGATCTCTATTCCAATTTTCTGTACAGGTTCCGGAACTCTCGGAACCGAGGTGATACACAACTTTTTTTGATGTGTGTATTATCCTGTATACACAATATGGAACGATCAAAAAATGCTCAAATAGCGCGCTTTTTGGCCGGAGAGGCAGAATGGTGACATTTCCCTCCACTCAGTTTTCGTTTGATGGAGTACTTATGTTTTCTCGTGGTGGAGATGAAGTAAACAAGGATACAACCACTTTGGTTGTATTGGACGAAGTGAGGACTAAAGCATTGAACTTATTCCAGAAAATCTTTCTTTACATTTGCAGTTGTATACACAGCAACGCTTGATTTTCACCTTGTACCCTCCACTGTCTAACAAAAACATACCTTCGTTAGAGGCCATCTGACTCCGACAATCGGTCATTTCGCCCAGTCATTTCTACTTCACAACAGCAAGATCGTGCAGTCAACTTTCACACTAACTCGCGACTAGCTTTACCCTCCTGCAATCTTGAGTAAGTCCGCCCCCGGCAGCTGAGTGGTTCGCTGTCGGGCATATGCTGATGACCTCCTCCTCCTCATTCGCTCCGGCTCTGAGATTCGGGATGTCCTCGAATTGATTACCCGTTATGGGGCTGCCGCTGGCAGTGCCATGAATGTCGCCAAATCTTCTGCAATGCACATTGGACGAGGCCTCCAGGAGGGTGAAGTGGCACCACTGCCGCTTGTGCGGACTTTCCGGTACCCGGGCATTACCTTTACTCCCACGGTCACACGCACTGCGGCAACGAATTTCCGTCGCCTGTTACACGTCATCCGCAACGACGTCCGCCAGAACCTCTTGCGCCGCCAGGACACACTTCAACGGGTTGTGTTTATTAATCTTCATGTGGCATCAAAATTGGTTCACATCGCTCAAGTTCTCCCTCTGCCAACTGCAATTGGGCGCAACCTTCAGGCGGCTTTTGGCTATTATCTCACGGCTGGTTCAATGTTTAAAGTCCGTTATGAGACACTTACCCCTGCCCTCACGGTATGGTGGCGTCGGGCTCGTCAATGTCCGTATGCGAGCTTCAGCCTTGTACATGAGTACCATGAGAAAACAGTGGATGGGCCAGGGTACATCTCTAACACGCAGCTTGCTTGAGGTCCTCCTACCTGCTTCCACCTCACCACCAGTGTCTGTCGGCCATATCGTGCCTCATTTGTCCCATATTTCGACCTTTTTCGTTGACTACAGTTACATACATACCAGTCTCCCAGATACACGCCCACCTAGGACTAAGGATTTTTACAGCCTGTTGCTGCGCTGTGTTCCCCGGAATGTGATGGAGACCAAACACCCCTCCATCCAGTGGCCCATAGTGTGGACTACCGTCCACCAGCCTTTCCTCCCTACGAACGTGCGGGCACTGTGGTATCACATAGTCAACAGGAAATTTGCCACGAAGCAGCGCCTGCACAACATTGGCTTGTCAGAATCCCCTCTTTGTCTCCTTTGCCAGCAACTGGACACTGATGAACACCGTCTGACATGCGCCTCATCGCAAGATGTATGGCGCTTCGTGCAGCAAATCATTGCCTGCTATCTCCGGGTGCCACCAGACACAGTCGAGCCTCGAATGTTTCTATACCCGGAGGACCGACATTTTCCCGCCGCCAAATGTCATGCTATTACGTGGGTCAAAGGGTGGGCGGTCGCTTATCTCTTTAATGAGGGACCTAAATCCCGCCTCGACTTCTGGACCTATTTACGAACAGCCCATGCAGCTCTCGAAAACACGCCACGTTACCGAACATTATTTGGTAACTATCTTCGAGCGGTCTTTGTTAGACCTCCACTGAGTTGGGGGGTGCCTGGCACAGAGGACACCCACACCTCCTCCCCCGGCGGTGTCTGAGTTTCAACCGCCTACGATCTATTCTACTTCTGACCTCCGCGGATGGGAGAGCGCGTCGCAGATTGCACGGATTTTATTTCTTTTTGCTTTTCCTTTTTCCTTTCTTTTTCTTTAACCAGAATTTATATTTCTTTTCTCTTTCGCATATGTGTTCCCATAATTTCATACTATTAGTGCATATTACAAAAACACATGCAAATAAATAAATAACAACGCCTTGCACTACTGTTGATTCCTGTGTCTCCCACTTCCCTAAGCACCACAGGCTCGGTGGTGGTGAGGGGGACACTGTGGCCAGGCCTCAGGTTTCGACCCCTGCCCACATTGCCCCCCGAGCCCCCACCGGTCCCCTACAAAAAGAAAAAAAAAAGTGGTCAGCGCGACGGACTGTCAATCTTAAGGGCTCGGGTACGATTCCCGGCTGGGTCGGAGATTTTCTCTGCTCAGGGACTGGGTGTTCTGTTGTCCTAATCATCATCATTTCATCCCCATCGACGCGCAAATCGCCGCAGTGGCGTCAAAACGAAAGACTTGCACCAGGCGAACGGTCCACCCGACGGGAGGCCCTCGTCGTACGCCGTTATTATAGCTTGAGTAAGAGAGAACGAGTTGACAAATATGAAGCGACTGCAGCGCCACGGTTCTCAGACTTGTAACATACGCGGAATTACAGCAGGAAGTAAGACAGCCGGTATAGCAGTGACATAACAGCGGCGCCTTGATTTGTAAAGTATGCCACCCTCAACATTCGACTCATTCTCGCTCTGTTTCTGATCTCTATTCTGGACCTTCTTGCGCGGCTTTCCGGAGTCCATGACATACTCCCAACGAAGGGGTGGATGATAAAACCTACAACAAAGCACTGTCAGAAAAAAGCTCCACAAATATTCAGTCACATTCTAATGAACTTTCAAAGTGGTGCAAACATTGGAAACTCATTTGAAATGTTAGAATTGTAAAACTTTGCACTTTACAAAACGAAAATACGTAGTATTATGACTATGATATCAGTGTCACAGTTGGGATCTGTCAACTCATACAAATACCTGAATGTTAGTAGTGGTATGAAATGGAATGATGACGTAGTCTCAATTGTAGGTAAAGCAGGCGGTAGATTGCAACTTATAGGTAGACAAGCTGGAAATTCAATCAGTCTGAAAAGGGGTTGCATACACTCACGCAACCCATCCTAGAATATTTCTCAAGTATGTGAGCTGCACCGAATAGTATTAATGGACCATACTTGACATATACAAAGAAGGACACAACGAATGGTCTTTTTTTTCTTTTTAATCTATTGGAGAGCGTCACGAAGATGCAGAAAGAACTGAACTGGCAGGCGCTTGAAGATAGACGCAGACTATTCCGTGAAAGCCTACTGAAGTCTCTAGAACCAACTTTAAGTGAGTAATCTAAGAAAAAACCGCAACCTCCTGAGTATCGCTCCCTTAGGGATCGCGTAGGTAAAGTTAAGTTAATTACAGCGCGCACAAAGACGTTTTACCGACCCTTTTTCCTCACTCCATACGAGAGTGGAAAGGGGAAAGCACCAATAACAGGCACAATGGGATGCACCCTCTGCCACGAACTTCACAGAGGTTTGCAGAGTACAGATGTAGATGAAAACCATCGAGATTGCGTCGGGGACGTATACCTGGCATGTAAACTGGCCAACAGGTACACAGACTTTCACAGGAATCTGTACTCTTCAGGTTAACTTCCATTCTGAAGGCTGTTGCACTCAACGACTGTTATATTGACTTGTAAATAATAGATTTCAGCTATCAGTCATCCTTTTTAAATTTTATTGGCAGATTGAGTAGTATTCAATGAACTGTGGATGAAGCCCGACCAACAGGCATTACATGCATTGATCAAAAATGATAGTGCATTGAGAATGGCTAGTTTTTAGCTGAAATCTATGTCTGCCAATAAAATTTAAAAAGGACGACTGATAGGTAAAATCTATTATTTACATATCTGTACTCTTATTAGCTACTATACACTCTAGTCATAATTCAGCGGTTCACCTGTCCGCAGATCTTTCAACATGAAGTCACACTTCCATAATATTAGTAATGATATCCAACCCACGTGTCAATGACATGGTGCTTAACGTATTCAACAGACGTGAGAATCGTGGTAACTTAACTCTTAGTCATTTTCGAGTAAAAGTTTTCTAGCTTGCAGTCCTCCCTTCCACCTCTTCCAAGATTTGTATACGCAAGGTGAACTACATGGCGTGGTCAGTCTGAATATCTCATAAACGCTTCTATGTATGTATATAAAGTTTACGGAAAATTACAGTACTCAAAGACGCAAGTGATTTGCTGTAGCGGCATAAATCTACCTTCTTTATCGGTTGTCATATAGGGGGGAAACTAACCCCAGCATCAAACTTTCTGAGGACGTCTAGTGGTATTTTCTGAGTACATTGGTAACAAGGGACCCATTGTCTCCAGAGGCTCGTTACAGAGCAATGACTCAAATATGATTTAATCGATTTGTTATCCTGACTACCTTCAATTCCGTGAAAAAACCTACACTACTGTGCAGGAAGCTTCTCGTATGTTATCACCGAAACGTAGAAGACATGCCACAGAGCAATGTAACAACCCTTATCGATCTGGTTACAGTACCGTTGGGTCTCCATGGCCTGCTCTGGCGGAGTTTAGTTTTTTATTAATCAAAACTTCTAACTATTGACAAATAGTTCCAATAACATCAAAGAAATTGCTGGGTACTTACACGCTCCAGACCATGTTCGTTTAGGGTTTAAGGTACATACTCCAAGGACTTCCGTAGTAGAAAGTGAGGAAAGGCTTCCGTCCTTCCGCTAGCATATTGCACAGCATCGTCAGTTGCTATGCCGCGCCCAGCTAGTTCTGCTTCATAACGCCTGTCGGCCGTGTTTTGCTAACACACTTGTCTGCCTGCAGCTGGCTCTGTTGCAACGCACTTCCTACTTTGGCGTAATTTTTTACCGAAAATGGTCGATACGCTACACAGCGAACGAAAGGTTATTCATAATGTATATAGAAACCCGACTGCCGTTGTAAGAGTCAAAAGATATGAGTGGGAAGCAATGGTTGAGTAGAGAGTGGCTCTGTTGCAACGCACTTCCTACTTTGGCGTAATTTTTTACCGAAAATGCCGGTCGCGGTGGTCTAGCGGTTCTGGCGCTGCAGTCCGGAACCGCGGGACTGCTACGGTCGCAGGTTCGAATCCTGCCTCAGGCATGGGTGTGTGTGATGTCCTTAGGTTAGTCAGGTTTAAGAAGTTCTAAGTTCTAGGGGACTTATGACCTAAGATGTTGAGTCCCATAGTGCTTAGAGCCATTTGAACCATTTACCGAAAATTGTCGATACGCTACGCAGCGAACGAAAGGTTATTCATAATTTATATAGAAACCCGACTGCCGTTGTAAGAGTCAAAAGATATGAGTGGGAAGCAATGGTTGAGTAGAGAGTGAGACAGAATTGTAACCTATCTCCATTGTTATTCAGTCTGTACATTGCTCAAGCAGCACTGGAAACAAAGGAGAAATTTTGAAAGGATAAATAAGGGAAAGGAAATAAAAATTTAGGGGTTTGCTGATGACCATGATATTTCTGTCAGGGAAGGTAAAGGACTTGGTAGATCAGTTGAAGGGGATGGCTAGTGCCTTGAATGAAGGTTATAATACAGTATGAACAAAAACAGTAAAACAAGGGTAATGGAATGCAGTCGATGCAAATAAGCTATGCTGAGGATATTAGGAAATTAGTAGGTGAGTTTTGCCATTTGAGCTGCAAAATAGCTGAGAGTGGTCGAAGTAAAGAGTATATAAAATATAAAATGATAAAAAGAAAAGGGTTTCTGAGAAAGGGAAGTCTGTTTGCATCAAACACACACGTGAGTCACAAAGGAAATAAAAATATTAGCTGCAAGAGGGCACTGACTTATATCAATGGGGCCAGTTGAAAATTTGTGCCGGACTGGTATTTGAACCACTGCGCCATCCAAACCCATTTGTCAGGAAAACTGCAAGGACTACAGTACCACGCTTCCCTGCAGCATGCTCGGACACCATCGCTGAAATGCTAGCACGTGTATAGCAGTCGTTCCATACCAGACTGGAAGTGTGTATTGCTGCTGCCGGTAGTCATTTTGAACACGATATGCGGTAGTCAATTGCGTTACTGGAAAGAATCTACGTTACTAGCGTATGCACTTATGTTTTCTTTAGTGTGTGTTACCACAGGTATTGCACAAGCGTCGGCGTGGGAACTTTCCAAAGTACACTATCTCGTAAACGACTCGCAGCAGAGTACTGCAACCAACACCACTGACATTCTAGGTTGCCCTTCTTTAGTTTGTTAATATCAATAGGCATTGTTCCAATCGAAAACTGTAGTTTGTGGAAAAAATACACTTTCTAACTATATTAAAATCTTTTGATTGGCTGACAATACGAGACCCTGGCTACCAATCTATTCTGTGAAAACCGCACATCAACAGCACTTTCCATTTAAACAATATTTGCGCTGCAAATTTTGTGTGAGTTCAAAAAATGGTTCAAATGGCTCTGAGCACTATGGGACTTAACATCTGAGGTCATCAGTCCCCTAGAACTTAGAACTACTTAAACCTAACTAACCTAAGGACATCACATACATCCATGCCCGAGGCAGGATTCGAACCTGCGACCGTAGCAGGCGCGCGGTTCCGGACTGAAGCGCCTAGAACCGCTCGGCCACCGTGGCCCGCTTTGTGTGAGTCACCCTGTAAAAATGTGTTACAAAGTTTTTGCAGAAGATATTTGTCTAAAGTGTAGCCGTGTACAGAAATGAAATGTGAACGGTAAACAGTGCTTAAGAATCTTTTGCAATGCGTTACTTCAGAAGAATTCTGAAGATTAAATGGGTAGATCGCATTACTAATGAGAAGATAGCGAATCGAATTGGGAAGTTTTAAAAGAAGTTCATGACACAACTTGACTAAACGAAGGCATCGGTTGATTGGGCATAACCAAAGCATCAATGAATAGTCAGTTTGGTGATGGAGGGAAGTATGCGGGGTAAAAATTGTAAAGGTAAACGTAAGCAGCTTCAAATGGATGTAAGTTGCAGTATTTATTGGCAGATGAAGAGGTTTGCACAGGACAAACTAGCGTGGCAAGCTGCATCAAGCCAGTCTGAGGACTGATGATCACATCAAACGCAGCCGGTGTTATTTAAAAAAAAGGGGGGGGGGGGGGGAACGTTATTAAATCATTAAAGATAGAGGCAAAAATATGACGGTTTAGTATCTGACAGTCAAAACATATACAAAGTGTGATGTATTACGCTGCTGATAATTATTATTGCTCCTACGTCTACATGACATCTACAAGTACTCCGCAGTTCGCACTTATCTGCCTGGCAGAAGGTTCATTGAGTTGCATTCATACCATTTCTCTACAGTTCCACTTTCGAACAGCTCGCGGAGAAAATGAGCACTTAAATCTCTCCGTGCGAGCTCTGATTTCTCTTATTTTGTTACCTTGATCATTTCTCCCTATGTACATGGTCGTCACCAAAATATTTTCGCATTCGGAGGCGACAGCTGGCGATTGAAATTTCGTGAAAAGATCTTGTCTCAACGAAAAAATCTTTGTTTCAGTTATTGACATCCCAAATCGCGTATCACATCCGTGACACTCTCTTGCCTGTTTCGCTATAGTACAAAACGAGCTACCCTTCTTTGAACTCTTTCGATGCTGCCGACAAGCCTGTTTGGTAAGGACGCACAAGCGTAGTGTCTAGTAAAGGATTCACAAGCGTAGTGTTGGCAGTCTCTTTCATGGATTTGTTGCATCTTGCTGATAAAATGAAGTCCTTTGTTCGCCTACCCCACAATATAGGGAGTATCAAAGAGAATCATTCGATTTGACACGTCTATGTTTCGGGTACTTATAAACATATATTATGAATTTTGTTTTTTGATGAACGGGAAACTCAAAAAGTTTTTCTTCTCCATTCCTTTTCATAAGTGTTCCTTATGCCATCCCTTGATATGCACAGCATATATCAATACGGTATTCAAATTGTTCCACACTCCAGCGAGCATGTCTTGAGTTACAGCTTCCACAGCTGCTGTTATGCGATGTCTCAGTTCATTCATTATTGCTGGTAACGGAGGCACATGACTAGAGTCTTGTACAAACCCTCACAAGAAATGATCACATACAGTTAGGTCTGGTGACCTTGGTGGCCAGTGATGTAAGGCAGAATCGTTTGATCCGATCCAAGGTTCAGTAATCTCTTGATTTAAAAATTCCCATATTTCCAGATGTCAATGTGGCGGTGCCCCATCCTTTTGGTAAATAAAGTCGTTCGAATCAGTTTCCAACTGTGGGAAAACATATTTCTCAAGTATATCGAGATATGTGCTTCCTGTAACAGTGTTCTCGGCAAAGAAAAATGGACCATACACCTTTTCCTGTGAAACTGCACGAAACACATTAAATTTTAGAGAGTCTGTTTCATGTTGCACAATTTCATGTGGTTGTTCCGTACTCCATATTCTCACATTACGACGGACCACCTTTCTATTTAAACGGAATGTTTTCTCGTCACTAAACACTAAGCGTGGAAGAAAAATGTGTTCTTCGATCTTGCCAAGAAAGAAATTACAGAACTCCACACGTTGTTGTTTGTCACCATCACGAAGAGCTTGCGGCAGCTGAATTTTGTATGGTTTCATGTGCAGACGTCGACGCAATACACGCCAGACCGACAGTGGGGACATGCTGAGCTGTCGAGCTGCACGGCAAACGGATTTCTGCGGGCTCCTTGTGAAACTATGCCAGATGCGTTCGACGTCTGTGTTAGGCAGTCCGGGCGGCCCGGCGATATGCCTTTACACAAACAACCTGTTTCTTGGAATTGTTCATACCACCGTCTAATGCTCTGTGCTGTAGGAGGATCCACACTATACCTAGTACGAAAGTCACACTGAACAGTTTGACCCGAAATGTGCAAAAATCAGAACACAAAACGGTTTCTGTTGTTCCGACACCGTTTTTACTAGAACTGAAGTGGACGCACACTGCTGCTACCGGTGGGAACCAAGTAAAACTCGAGAGTTTGCTCTTTCCAACAGTACATTGTTCACGCACATATCTCAAATAACATAATAGTTATGATTTTTTTTAATTGGATGGTCCCTTTTGATACATCCTGTATTATCTTCGTGATAGTTCCAAATTAAATTGTTCGTAACTGTAATCCCCAAGTATTTAGTTGAATTGACAGCCTCTAGATTCGTGACATTTATCGTGTAACCGAAATTTAAAGCATTTCTCTTAGTATTCATGTGGATGACGTCACGTTTTTCATTATTTAGAGTCAATTGTCTCTTTTTGCATTGTACAGATATCACTATATCGGCATACAGTATTATCTTGACAATACATGATACTATACGTCCGACATTTCGTTTAATGGGGAATGACATTTCACGAAAGGAGTGGAGTGTGAAAGAAAGTTCGTTTCAATTCACGACTCTTGAAAACGCGTTCTATTTGACTAGTCATCGCACACGGAAGAAATGCTACGAGCTTAGCCTATACCGCTGAGTCACGAAGCGTCCTTCGCCGATTGTACCACGAAGCTTCCGCATTGTTTTTCTTGTTGAAGCTCTTTTAATAGAACACGGGTATCAAATGCTTAATTAAGATTGGACTGGAAGTGATTGTCATCGGCAATGGTCTAACCCCTATTATTAAAAGTTTGCAAAACACTTGTTTCCTTAGCGAGATGATGAGATGGTGCAGCTTATTCTGTTGTAATATCAACAACAAATGTAGTTTGTCCAAATAAGTCTTCTCTCGCAGTGTAACAAAAACCAGAGTATAGTTATCAACTTAACTTTGCTATATAATGAAGGATCTAACGTTATATTCTCCCTCCAACATAACAAACACGATAGTACTACTATTTCTGTTTACTTTTAACCGTAAGAGAGGTACGCTAAATTCATTACTCTTCAGCGTGGCCTCCGCCCGGCCTGCATATGGTTCAAATTATCACGTTAGTAACCCGATTACAACAATTGCTTTCATCTTGTTCGTAGTCGTTGCAAAGCAGCTGTCTCCCTTTAGCAAATATTTTACAGTGCTAAAGGCAAAGAGGTGGTTCCTGGAGGGAAGGTTCTGTAACGATATTCTGAAATATGACATTCATGTAACAGTTTGTTTAAAAGCATATAACAAGTATTTCAAAACGGCTCACACACCGATATGAGGAAATTTGTATATGATAGTACACAAATGGCAAGCATTTTCCCGTATGGTAATGGCACCCATTAGAGACCGGGTTATAAGTATTTGCATGTTGCATATGCATTTTTATATTTGGCTCCTTTTCACCGGTTATTGCATATTTTAACTAAAAACTAGTGACGATGCATATTTTCGCTCTGTGGTTACAATATTTTAAAAATTTAGACGGGCGGTCTGTAGCCCGTTCTAGTTTTGATGTCTCACAGATTGACCGCGACCAAGAACTGCGTGCAATCGCTAACCGAGAGGCCACTGTCTAGCGAAATAATTACAGAAGAGGAACAGAAACAGGCAGAGCCAATGCTCCTGCGCCCGTGCCCCCGGCTAATACCCTCCGCTGTCATACCGTAATCGTCGGCAACAATTAAACTACGCAAGCTTCTAGTCGCACGTCCATTGTTTCAGTTTAGCTTTCTATTTATTTATACACATCGAACATGTTTACGACGTGTAGTGTGTAATGTATTGTGCGCAATGCCGCCTGCAAAAAGAAACGTCGTATCGTGGATAACTGACTATTCTGGGGCATTTAAATAATATGTAGTTGTTTTATATTGTCGAGTTTGTGAGAAAAACGTTTCGTGCAAAAAAAAAGTTTCAAATAGACCAGCATCTCAAGACAAGTTTTCATATCCCAGGAAAGCAGAAGAAAGGACCACGACAACACCTTCTGACAACGGCAAGTTGCAGTAGCAGGGATTTATCCAAAGGTAACCAAAACAGTCGGTTTAACATGGATCTATGTGAAGCATTCACTGCAAGCAAACTTACAAATCATATCCTCAAAGGCTTCCTGCGCAAATATCGCTTAAATTAAAATATACCAGGTGAATCAAAATTCCGTAAAAGTTACATACCGACAATTTACATAAACGTTCTGCAAGAAATACATAAAGAACTCAAAGACAGCATCATCTGGATTTCAGTTGACGAAACTACAGATACTTGTGGCCGTTACATTGCAAATTTAATTGTTGGAACTTTAAAAGAAGAGCTTTCTTCTTCCTATTTAGCTGTCTGCAAGAACTTGAAAAAGTAATCATTCAACGATCGCCAGATTTGTGAATGAGGGTATTAGAAAAATATTTCCGGAATCTTCTGCAGATGAAAGGGCGTTTGTGTTTATTTCAGATGCTGCTCCCTATATGATCAAAGCAGGAAAAGCCCTCCGAGTATTTTATCCCAGTTTGATTCATGTGACATGCTTTGCTCATAGAGCACATCGCATTGCTGGAGAAGTACGTTCCATGTTTGTGAATGTAAATAAACTGATTTCATCCACAAAGAAAGTGTTTCTAAAGGCTCCTGCTCACGTCAAGACATACAAAGAAAAAGTACCAAATGTGCCTTTGCCTCCCAAACCAGTGGTAACTCGTTGGGGTACGTGGGTCGAAGCTGCTTTGTTTTACAATGAACAATGCGAGGCCATTAGAGGAGTAGTAAACTACTTCGATAATGCAGAGGCTTTGGGAGTTTGCCATTGCAAGGAAGCTTTTAATGATTCCAGTATTAAAAAGGACATCGCTGTGATCAGCACTCATTTTTCACATATACCAGCAAATATTAACAAGCTTGAAACTCAAGGTTTAGCGCTGAATGAAGCTACTGAATTAATGAATAAAATTATTTTAGTGAACTCCTCATTATCTTCGGTATTCCCACGAAAACTTAAAGAAAAGTTTGAATACATTTTAAACAATAAACACACACACACACACACAAACACAAACAAAACAAACAAACAAACCAAACACCACAGATGTCAAATACACTTTTAACTCGTACGCCTCACCCAGCCAAATGCGCTACGAAACAAATGAACACTACACATCCACAACAACACATAATGCCGGCGAAAACTCTGCCTATGTTTTGAAAAATCGGAGAAAGTGCAGTGTCAAGCGACCACAGGTCACGAAATCTGCCTATTCACTTCGCCTACAACAGATGAGAAAGCAACACAATATCAAAACCGTAAATTAAACACAAAAATGTGATATATATTCATTTCCGTTTGTAAAAGCATAATAAACAGAAAAATAAAAATTACGTTTTGCTGTTTTGCAGATGAGAAATCGTAGATTGTTTATCAAAATAGCTACCAAAATAAATGTCCAATAGTATCATGTAAGATATGTAAACTAATGCATACATCCACTCTTTTTGCCAATTTGTTATTAACAGAACTTTGACATAATGTTATAAACAACACATAGTGCGTCAGGACGTTAATAATTATCTCATCTGTGAACTATGAACAAATGATGTATAATATTTTACAACAATTATTCATTCACAATTGTAAACATTATGTACCAAAAGTTTCGCAAAATGAAATATGAAACAACAATTTACAATTAGAAAGTAGCCCACTGAAGATAGCACAAATTGTGCTGAAACATGTATGGGTGAAACAAAACAGAAAAAAAGTGTCTTTCATAAGGCGGAATTCCTCTTCCCATTTGTCATTTATGCTTACAGTAGTAGGAAAATGTAAAATAAATTGTAAATGGTGTTTTGATCCCATAGTAGTAATTAAACATTAATGCTATTCCATAAAATTCATGGCTGTATGTTGTTTTTTAAATAAAATATTACGGACTTTTTGGGCATGCCCCTCTGCGTGCGATATATCTCGAATTTGGTACTGCAGATATCGATTGTTTCGGTGCGACTCACTCAGATCGCATCTGCTTGTTACCGCCAACAATGGCAAGGAAGGAACAATTCTTGAAACACAGTATACGTCCCCATTTTGCAAATTTTTAGAAAACAGTCCCACAAAGGCCCCCTTCCTAAGCTCTGCCAGAAAGTATTCAGAAAATGTTATCAGCGTTCTAAATGTACCGATTTTTCACGTGGTCGACGCTCTTCCTCGTAATTGATATGCACAGGTTGCATGCAGTAAATGCCATATTTGTTTTATTATTTGATCTCGCATATTTCGACGCTTTCCATGCATTTTTAAGTATTTTTCACGTATATTTACATGCATATTTTAAGGTGTTTATGATGCATATAATCCGGTCTCTAGTAATCATTATTACCTATATTTATCGAGATTCTAAAACAACTATGGTTTCAAACGAATTTCTCTGCATATCTTTTACAGCATTCGATACCTCCTAGGTACAGCAGTAGAAGACGCTTGTTGATGTGTGGCACTAGTCATGAACAAATACTAAAAATAAAGGCAACTCATTTTCCAAATTGTTGTCTGATGTTTACGTAGCAGCAGCGTTGAATCTGAACTGTGCCGACGTTTTATGCTTTTATCAAAAATACCGCTTCTGACTTTAATACTTTTTATGTTACTGTAGGCTATTAGTACCTTCAAGAGCCCTCGAAAAACGTTGATAAAAGTCGCTTAAATGCGTCAGTGAATCAAGAAATTTGAGAATACTATATGTACAGTAAATTACCAGCAGTTGTTATGATTGTCAAGACACAAAATTCATCATTGAGTCATATGTGTTGTAAAACGTTATGTAGTTCGTGACGCATTAGAGAAAACCGCTCAAAAGTAATTTCCGATCCCATTGGCACTATAAACACTATCACATACAAAAGAACTAGAGTTGAAAATATTCAGACGGATTCACTAAGGTCAGTACCAGGATGAACACTTTTTTGAACTGCAGAATTTTAGCGTCGAAACTGAGCTTCCGCTACTGTTCGGAGTTTTCGTTGCCGTTTGACTTTTCTTACAGTGTGTAGTGTAGCCCAATGTTTTGGGAGCATTAGGGTATAAGAACATAGGCGAAATAACCTCTTCGTAAACAAACGAGTTCAACAGTTCCACAGAAACTGACGCAGATTGATCACTACATTTTTCCATGGACAGTGCACTTCCTGTGATTGTAATTCAGTTAATCATGGGAAGTTTGCGCCAGTTTCCGTCGCCTTGCAACCTGATTTTATAGTTACGCAGGGGCCACCTCGGGTTCTTGACCCCAGTTGATTTCTAACATATTTCATTACAAAAGGTGATAGAGTGCCTTCACTTCATCGCTTGGAAACACGTCGTCTATCTGGTATTTTCCCCCTGGGTACGAACACCTTTGCGTTCCCATAATACCTCACTATGACCATTGTCAACGTCGCTACTGAAACATGTACAAGCAACAGCACAGTGACTAATTCTTAAATTTTGCCCCCTATAATATATTCCGATATAATCATTTTATAACAACATGACTTACAGATAGGTGTTTAACATTAGTCCACCGAAAATAGTTAAGGTTTCATAATCTGGTTCACTATCTACATGTTATCCACCGCTTCATTCTGTTGACAGGAACTATCATTAATAGCCCAAAAACTTCAAACTTTCTTTCTCAATCTTTCGATAAAAGGAAATGAGCGTCCTGTGGCCCCTAAATTAGCACTATCTTTTGAATTCGATCCTACTTCAGCAGGTTGTTAGTCATGTATGCGAGCGGCATCTTATTATCTGACATCGCGAGGTTGAGAGGATCCAGCTCCGCACCTTTCCCCAACAGAAAAACCGAAGTTATTATCGAGAATCGATCCATCGACTTCTTCGGTTTTAGCCAACAGCTAACCACCACGCTTCGGTGACGATCAACACTTTCGTTGCAGTATAGTTTACGTGTCCTCAGATTACAGAATGTAACATCGGCCTATTCATCTGATTTCATGATACAAACAATTGCAGCTGAGATAACTGTGTAGCATAAAAGAAAACGTTCAGGATATGGTTAGCGTCTTAAAAACGTACTGTAGTTTCGCATCGTTAGTGACGAAGTCACTTTCCCCATACTTTGTGCCTTACGTTTGGTTGGTTGATTGATTTAGGGGAGGGGGACCAAACAGCACATCCATCGGTCCCATCGGATTAGGGAAGGATGGGGAAGAGAATCGGTCGTGCCCTTTCAAAGGGACCATCCCGGCATTTGCCTGAGGCGATTTAGGAAAATCATGGAAAACTTAAATCAAAATGGCCTGAAGCGGGTTTGAACCACCGTCCAGTGTGCTAACCACTGCGCCACCTATCTCAGTGCCTTACGATTGTATGCGAATGTGTATAAAAATAATTTACTCAAGGCTCATATGTGCTGTAATTAAAAAGTAAGAAAATTTTCCAATCTTTTGGGATGCTTCAATTACTGGTTGTTAAAACGAATCGAAAGAGAGTAAGAGTAATTTGTCAGAGGTAATCGAAGGTTCATTTACAGTACAGCAGCGTATAAAATGTTCTGGAATTTTAACTTACCTCGTTCTGCGGTAAACTTCTGCAGCGCAAACATTACATACAAAGAACGGTGATAAAATTATCACAAATTTAATAAAACATAACGCAGAACCACAACTAGAAGAACACGAATAGCTTATTGGATCTGAACATTCATTTGTTATCACAGCGGCAGAAGGAAGTAATTCCGCAGCGAACTCTGTTGTATACAATCTCTGCCTTACATTTTCTACACTTTTATCACTCTATACTCTGCAAGTAAGGACGAAGCAACAGTTAGATAGCTGCTCAGTAATAGTGTAAAAGGTAATTTCTCAGAGCCCTTCAAAATGTGTGTGCACACAGACAAATCTGCAGGATCATATTTACGTTTCAACGGCAATCATTAATTGCGTTGTCTTATTTATTACATGCTGCAGTCAGTTTTTGTTTCGGCTGTAGTAAATAAGTAGACTTATAGGGATTTTAAGGTGATCCAAACAAATTTATTTTACGTCTATATCGTTTTCTTCGACATTGTATCTGAAACTGCTGACACGATAGGAGAATACGTATGAATGTAAGTGAGAGACGGTGTTCTAGTGACGTGAAAAATATTGAGCTCTGTAATCTTGTTGCCGGCCGCTGGTGGCCGAGCGGTTCTGGCGCTACAGTCTGGAACCGCGTGACCGCTACGGTCGCAGGTTCGAATCCTGCCTCGGGCATGGATGTGTGTGTTGTCCTTAGGTTAGTTAGGTTTAAGTTGTTCTAAGTTCTAGGGGACTTATGACCTCAGCAGTTGAGTCCCATAGTGCTCAGAGCCATTTTTTTGTAATCTTGTTTTCGTTCAATGTTGATTTGAGCTTATGATAATACTACCACAACCACACACAGAGTAAATAAGCAGAATTAAGTAGTATTCTAAGATTCCAGCAGTCTCAGTAATTTATTGTCTGCCTCTGTATTTCGTAAGATCACTTCTCCAACTTTAAAACTTCTTTACAGATCATGTGAAAATATAGGATTACACAAAAAACCGGAAACGTTTGGAAAAAAGACAGAAAATATGAATGAATATAAGAAAACCAAATGACTGCTCGAAATTGAAGTATGGCCACTTGCGCTTTAAGCGTCAGTAATTCAAATCAGAATTGTGTTCATATTCTGGAGATGTCATCCTCCAATATATCTGCATTCGCTGCAGTTTATCATATATTCTCTTATGGTGTCATTTTAGCAAATGATCCACAAGTTTTTCACCTGTCGAAGTCCCTTTACAATGAGGACAATCTTTAACGTTGCCCCTTTTTCAGCTCTCAAACCTATGCTCAGTAACTGCTGCTAACACCCACATACAGGGAGAGTCCTATATCGTACTCAAAACAATATTTTGTATCGGTAGTTGTATTGATACTTTGATATTAATGGAACAAAGTTATCTGTACCGAAAGTTCTGAAAGGCATTGATTACATTCTTATATGTTTTAATATTTTCTTTAATACAAAATGGCTAACACCGCATTCATGACAAAATATGAAAATTGTGCTTTGTTTCCATGAACAAACGTGAGTATAAAATCAGGTAAAGGACAGTACTATTCCAGACACAAAAAAAATTATTGGTCTTAACGTGAACTACATGCTACATTAATATTACACAATTATTAGAAGAAAACTTATTTTCGTAGTAAAAAGTCTTGTCTATTTGAATCATTCTTTTTGATACGCCACCTAATAATATTAACTTTTTCCTTTACCTACGTTTCTTTACATGAGTCCTCGAACCAATTTCCAATGGTAGCAGATACATATTTTATACTACTGGTACATCTTGCTGAAATCTGCTATGTTCATTATGCACTGCACGTATTATGTAATTTCTTGTTCTTGTTCTTTTTCTGTTTCTTTATCTTTCATTACGGCCTCTGTAGGACCATGGGTAGCCGTTCCACGGACTGGGTTTTCCTCTTCTCCTTCGACAACTTTTCATCCCAACCGTTCTTCTCGACCTGAGTCCTTCCTCATTTTTCCTGCTCCTCTGGTGATTTTCAGTTCATTTTCCGTATTCTTCTCTGTTGATGTCTGTCACATTGGTCAGTGTGTGCTTGTTTCTGTAACTGTACTTCTCTTCCACCTCGATATCTGTCTCAGACCGGTTATTCCTGACTTCAAGAACTCACTTGGTACCTGTCTTTTTCCTGTCCCACACGTTATGTTCCACAGTCTTGGATATTTTTCCCCTATTCATAATGATAACATGCCATTAAACTAGTAATGAAATGTTATTTTATCCTCATAGCATTCGATATTTTCGCTACAAATACATTTCTTTTGAGTCTATACAAATTTTATATAGATGCTTCACATCAGAACGCCGCTACTCAAAAACTATCTTGTAGCATTTGAAAAGAATGCGCGCTACAGTAATATAGTTACTAATAGCCTGATGCGTGCGTACAGACTACATACCATTCTAAAGAGATTTTCATGAATGGAATTACATTAAAGTGATGTGACTGGCATGAAGAAGTTCTAGGAACGTAAATATATAAAATCTTATCATCTCCTCACCGTTCAGATGCTTCAGAAGTAATATCGGTCAAATTCTTTATTTGTGTGTATTTGATATCTGAGGCTAATGCATGAAGAGCCAGCTCTTTCGTTAACACAGTGATAGGGCTTTCTCGTCCGATTCTTGTTTATAATGCGAATATGATGACTGTACGCATGTTTCACTAGAATTTCCCCCTTTGGCACTGGTGCTGTACGTAAAAAATTAAAGAAACTCTGAGACCATAAACGGCAAATAACGAAACACAACATGGCTGGAAATTAAGTTTACTCGTAACGCAGTATTTTTCGGACTGCGCGGGGAGCGAGGGGATGGACTGTTTCCCCACTCGCTTTATCTCCCGTTGGAATTCTTCTGACCTGCTTGCTGTAGATTATGCACTATTTGATCAAAAGTATCCGAACATCTTTTAATGGCCATTAATATGGGCTGAATCCATCCTTCACCTACATGACAGCTTTAACTCTGCTGGGAACGTTTTAAATGAGGTGTCTGAATGTCTGTGGAGACATTCTTCTTCAAGAGATGTAAGAAGAGAAGTTATGGATAATGGAAGTTGGAGTCTGAAGTCGACGCTGTAACTTACCTCTCAGGTGTTCCAATGGGCTCAGATGGGGAGCTTTGGTAGGTCAGTCCATTTCAGAAATGTTGTTGTACGCAGATCATTGTCTCACAGATGCTATTTTATGACAAGGTGCTGATGCTGATACAAACAATTATCAGCTGATAGGTATCTGTAATATCCTGCCCACTCGTCTTATATAGGGTGCCTAGGAAGCTGTTTCTCAGATCGCTAGACAACAATTCCAAGCAAATCATACTAATGGAGTTTATTACAGTAAGTTAAATTGACAATACTTAACTATGCGTGTTCACAAAGGTGCTGGCAGCTGTGGCCGAGCGGTTCTAGGCGCTTCAGTCCGGCACCGCGCTGCTGCTACGGTCGCAGATTCGAATCCTGCCTAGGGCTTTTTATTCCTTTATTGTGATTTCATGCTTCAGCTGAGGCAGGCCGGCAGCGGCCTACATACGCCGCTCTTCGGCCAAAAGGCACAACATAAATACACGGAAGGCATAGAAACCATTAAAAAAGCATGGTAAACACATGATGAACACTGCACAAGAAATCAGAAGTAGTTCGACGGAAAACGCTGTAATGAAGGGTGGCACCAGTTGAAAATAGATGAAGACGTCCGGGTGGAGACACGAACGTAGTAAAAACACTGACGAAGACACTATACACAAACGGAGAGACACTGACGCACGGAAAACACTGGCGACGATCATCGGCGAAGCACTCACACTGATGAAGGAGGGGGGGGGGGAGGGTGGGAGGGGGGGGAAGGGGGGCTGCCTCCAGGTCAAAGAGAGAGGTAGGAGGGCGGGAAGGAGGGAGGGGGGTGGAGCCAGTGGGTCTCGGGCATGGGTGTGTGTGGTGTCCTTAGGTTAGTTAGGTTTATGTAGTTCTAAGTCTAGGGGACTGATGACCTCAGATGTTAGGTTCCATAGAGCCATTTGAACCATTCACAAAGGTGTGTCGCAAGCAAATGGCAACATGCAAACAATCAGTGTCCTTCGGTATGTACAATTTCAACGCAAGCATAACAGTTCAGTGCATAAGTAACTGCTGTAGCGTTAGTATGACGGCTAGTCTTCCAATCCGGCGTCGGCTAGTCGGTGCGGCGCTTATATTCTCTTCGTGTAGATGCCGCTCCTGTCGTGGTGTCGTCCTAGTCAGCGTACTATTGGCCGAAGTCGTCTCTCAGCCCTCTCTGCTCTTCCGTTCTTCATCGTCGTCCCGGCGCTTGTCGTTACGCCGGAACAGTATCCCTGCTTAATGGAAGTCTTCTAAGAAGGGTTTCACCTTCAGAGGAGGTCAGGTATCCAACTAGAGAAGGAATTAGCATATTTCATCAAAATATAAGAGATATTAAAGTTTGTGAATTTCTTGACTCTGACATTATTGGTTTACCGTAGCACCACTTAAATAATTTGACAATTCAGAGGTTTCCTTTACCAAGATACAGATTAGCTGGCTGTTTTTTAAGGAGTTCCTTGGGGGGGGGGGGGGGGGGGGGGAGTGGCAATGTGCGTAAAAAACAGTACTCGGTTTGAGACCATAGACTTATCACGGCATTGTACTGAACAGGTATTTGAATGTTATGCAGGGGCAGTTGAATTTAGTGAAACCAAACTTCTAATTGTTGTTGTTTATAGGTTCCCTGACTCTGACTTCTGAGCATTTCTGCTCAAGCTAGAGAGGGTCCTTGGTTCACTTTATAGGAAGTACCAAAAACTAGTTATACTTCAATATTAATTTTGTATGTGACCGTGCAAGAAAAAGGATGTTGAAAGATCTCCTAAACTCATATGATCTGATGCACTGTGTTTTTTCCAACCAGGGTGCAGGGGCACAGAGGCACAGTTATAGAAAATATTTTTATTCGTTCTTCTTTACTAGATGGGCGTTTTGTTAGTAAAAGGGTGAATGGCGTTTCAGACCATGAGGCATAAATTTTAACACTAAAAATTTTTGTACTCAGGCAAATGTTATAGATAATTAGAAACTATTTAGAAAAGCTAATCCAAAGGCAATAGAGAGTTGTTAAAACCTAGTCAAGCAGCAAGAGTGGCAGGATGTTTATAGTGCCGATAACATACACGACAAATGCTTCCCTTAACTCATTTCTCATGCTCTTTGAAAGTTTGTTTCCATTAGAAAGTTCTAACCAGAGTACTAACAGTAAAAGGCAGCGTGGGTGGCTGTCTGATGGGATAAGGTTCAAATGGTTCAAATGGCTCTGAGCGCTATGGGACTCAACTGCTGAGGTCATTAGTCCCCTAGAACTCAGAACTAGTTAAACCTAACTAACCTAAGGACATCACACACATCCATGCCCGAGGCAGGATTCGAACCTGCGACCGTAGCGGTCTCGCGGTTCCAGACTGCAGCGCCTTTAACAGCACGGCCACTTCGGCCGGCTAAATGGGATAAGGATATCGTGTAGAACGAAGTGGGAATTATATAAAAATGTTAAAGTAGTCACAATCAAGCTACAGTAGCCCATTATAAACAGTATTGTAAGGTGCTTAAAAATGTTATTAGGAAGGCAAAGAGTATGTGGTACGCAAATAGAATAGCTAATTCACAGGATGAAATTAAAACCATATTATCAGTTCTGAAGGAAGTGTCTTGTCAGGAGCACAAGGTCGACGATATAAAGTAAGTTAGTAGTAAAAATATTTCTGTTACTGATAAATCAGAGATATTAACAGTATGTAACAATCATTTTCTGAGCATTGCTGGCGAATTAAATAAACACTTCCACAAGGAATCATATAACCTTCTTGGACTTTTATGTTGTAATTTCATGTACTGACACGTTCCATGGCCTTGCAGCTTTGCTCCTCAATTTGGTCCTACGGAACCAGACTTGTAAAATAAAATGAAATAAATCGTTCCCGAACTCTACGGCTGCTGTACATGCTCGCAGTACACAATGTTACAATGTTGTAAAATGTGTTCATGTCCTCCCACATTTACCGTTATATTAAGCACAATAAGGGGACCACACGCTAACACGAGAAACATCCCCATAACGTAACACCACCTCCTCCTATTTCAGTGTTGGCACTTCAGGCCAATGCTCTCCAGAGATTCACCACACCCGAACCCTTCGAACTGACTGCCACAGGGTACAGCATTAATCATCACTACAAGTCACTCGTTTCCATATGTCCATCGCCCAGTGGCGCTGCCGTCTACGCCACCTCAATCGTCGCTTAGCAGTGACTACAGGAATGTGTGGTTTAAGAGAAGCTGCTCGACTATACTGCTCTTTAATTCCCTACGCGCAGTCATTGGGCTAGGTGGACCGCTGGTAACACGTTTAGTGGTAAGATGGCCCAGCGAAAACCGAACACAGATCAAGCATGAAAACAGAATGAAGGTGTACTGAACTGTGAAAAAAGACTCAAAATAGAAACAGTGAACGGCCCAAGCTCAAGAAATGCAACATCGAGAGAATTGGAAGAGCCACGTTTTCGTGGTTGTGTGGTCACGGTATGGGACAGCAAAGTAGAAGATCCGTGTGCAAATCTCCCCTCGTGCCCCATTTTTTTCACAAAATTATGAACTGTCGGTCCAGTTACTGATGTGTCTGTTCTTCTTCTGTAGTCTTGGCAACTGATATTCAATACAGTGGTTATAGAAACGACACATGTGGCAAGAATAGATTACCACCGCAAGTAAATGTGATGAATAGCAAGAAGAGGCGAGATGCCGCATAGACCTCTGACAGAAATGAAAACAACAAACAAACGGGCTTGTACTGTGTTGCAACAAAGGAATTCAAGAGCCATCACTTTCAAAACGGAGCACTCAACTCATAACACGTGGTACTTGTGCAGAACAAATAAGAGGTACAAACGTCCGGATGTCCCTTCCTTACAATTCGTTGTTGCCAAGGGACGTTACTCCACGACACAGACACAGATTTGAATGCAGCTAACAGACACGTCAATGACCGAACGGACAGTTCATAATCCTGTGAAGAAAGAAAAAAATAATAATGGGGTGCGAGGGAGATTTGAAGAGGATCTCCCCTTGCACAGTCCAACACCGTGACCACACAACCATGACGCTGTGGCTCTTGCAGTTTCCTCGATGTTGCACATCTTGAGCTTGGACCGTTCGTTGTTCCTATTTTGCTTCTTTTTCACAGTTCAGTACACCTTCTTCCTGTTTCCATACTCGCCTGTGTTCAGTATTTGACGGGCCATCCACTGTGCCATCTTACCACTAACTATTAGGGGAGTACGACGGCTAGTTTCCCCCCGTCAGGAGTGATTCCTTCTGCTGATTTCGTGCTATTTTTTACAGTCATCTTCTGCAATGCTCAACGGTTTGAGTCCGTCATTATATGAGGTCTGCATGGTTTTAGTTCAGCTGTGGCTGTATCTTCGAGTTTTCACTTCAATATCATATCACCAACAGTCGACTTGAGCAGCATTACAGGAGTTGAAATGTCCATGGTGGATATGTTACTCTGGCGACACTTTCGAAGGCAATGAGTACTCCTAGCCGACCCTTTCTGCTGTTACTGCTTCTTTACTGAGATCACAATACTCCCTCCTTTTATAGTGGCAGGTACCGCTGTCGTGACGTCTACTGGCGAATTGCGCAATACATAGGGGTGTTCGGATACTTCTGGTGAGATCGTGCACGTTTGTTGATCGTCATTATGTCTCATACAGTCATACAATGAAGAACCAAAGAAACTGGTACACCTGCCTAGAATCGTATTGGGACCCCGCCAGCACGCAGAAGTGTCGCAACACGACGTGGCATGGACTCGACCAATGTATGAAGTAGTGCAGGAGGAATGAATCCTGCAGGGCAGTCCATAAATCAGTAAGAGTAGGAGGGGGCTGGAAATTTCTTCTGAACAGCACGTTGCAAAGCATTCCAGTTATGCTCAACAATGTTCATGTCTGGGGAGTGCAGTGACCAGCGGAAGTGTTTAAACTCAGAAGAGTTCCTGGAACCACTCTGTAGCAATTCTGGACGCATGGGTTGTCATATTATCCTGCTGGAATTGCCCAAGTCCGTCGGAATTCACAATGGACATGAATGGATGCAGGTGATCAGACAGAGTGCTTACATACATGTCACCAGTCAGAGTCGTATCTAGATATATCAGGGGTCCCATATCACTCCAACTGCACGTACCCCACACCATTACAGAGCCTCCATCAGACTGAACAATCCCCAACTGACATGCAGGGTCCATGGATTCATGAGGTTGTTTCTATACCCATACACGTCCATCTGCTCGATACAAGTTGAAACAAGACCAGGCAACCAGTTTCCAGTCGTCATCAGTCCAATATCCGCGTCGACGGGCTCAGGGGCGGCAAAAGCTTTGTGTCGTGCAGTCATCAACGGTACACGAGTGGGCCTTCGGCTCCGAAAGCCCATATCGATGGTGTTTCGTTGAATGGTTCGCAAGCTGACACTTGTTGATGGCCCAGCATTGAAATCTGCAACAATTCGCGGAAAAGTTGCACTTCTGTCGCGATGAACGATTCTCTTCAGTCGTCGTTCGTTCCGTTCTTTTCTGCGTGGGGTAGACGAGCGGTCTGGGACATGCTGTCACGGTCCGCGCGGCTTCCCCCATCGGAGGTTCGAATCCTCCCTCGGGCATGTGTGTGTCTCGTCCTTAGCGTAAGTTATTTAAGTTAGATTAAGTAGTGTGTAAGCTTTGGGACCGATGACCTTGGCAGTTTGGTCCCATAAGACCTTACCACAAATTTCCAAACTTTACCGTTCTTGCAGGATACTTTTCCGGCCGCAGTGATGTCAGAGACTTGATGTTTTACCGGATTCCTGCTATTTACAGTACACTCATGAAATGGTCGTTCGGGAAGATCCCCACTTCTTCGCTACCTCAGTGATGCTGTGTCCCATCGCTCATACACAGGCTGTAACACCACGTTCAAACTCAATAAAGTCTTTATAACCTGCCATTCTAGCAGCAGTAAGCATTCTAACAACTGCGCCGGACACTTGTAGTCTCATATAGGCGTTGCCGACCGCAGCGCTGTATTCTGCCTGTTTACATCTCTCTGTATTTGCATACGCGTGTCTATACCAGTTACTTTGGCACTTCAGTGTATAATGGCAGGTACGCCTGTCGTGACCTCTACTGGTGAATTCCGCAATACATAGGGTGTATGGATACTTTTGATGAGATCGTGCACGTTTGATGGCCATCATTATGTCTCACACAGTCATATTAACAGCAGTGTGCTTTGATGTGCTCTGTCATGCCTCGAAGCTTCTAGAAGCATGACCCTGCATACAAATTTTTACTCAAGAGAAACAGCTTTGGCTGCAGAAACTTGTCTACAGGGTCAACCGCTGACTGCGCTCGTGGTGTTCACAGGAGGGCACTAACACCGTGCTGCCTCTGAACGCGGCGCTGGTGAACGGTTACTCCATCGTGACGTTCCAGCGCCACCTGCGCGCCCGCGACGAGCTGGACCTGCCCGTGCTGACCAACCAGAGCCAGGCTGTCATCTGGGCCGTCGGACCGCTCAACGATCGCAGAGAGGTCTCCTTCCACCACACTTTCAACAAGCGTAAGTCGCATGCTCTCGTACTGCCCCCTACCATAGAGGCCCAAGTAAAAAAAAAAAAAAAAAAAAGAAAAATCACAGAAAAGAAATACAAAGTCTCTCTCTATAGGTCAATGCAGAACGTGTAGAGCTCAATGCAGGTTAGCGAGTTTCAATTACACTGGCAGAAATTAAAAGTGTTATACCATTTGTTGTGTACATAGTTCCGCGTAGTCAGCGCGTACACAACTTTCCCACTAGAGCGCGCCCCGCTAAGCACAACAGCGCAGGCGCAGTGCTCGTCCGTCTCCGCACTACGAGATGGCGCTGCCGTAGAGACGGACCAAATTCTGCATCCGCTGATCCGCGTATTAATATGTAACGCAGCCAATGAGATTGCTGCTTACGTAGAACCTTTTCCCCTCGCGGATCACACTCGCGCAGTGATACATGAACGCGCGAGGTATTATAATGAGTGTACAAATCTCCGAGTAGTGAGTCTGCATTTGTCTGCACCAGTCTGTACCAGTCTATAGTCAAGTTTCAGTCTGCCCCTAATAAGATTACCATATTCCTGTACATAGGCATGAAGGTAAATGTATAGACACTTTTGTCAAGTATCAGAGATATATGTGAGAATGAGATTAACGTACCAATACCAAAGGAACTTCAGATTTTCAATTGTAAATAGCATCCAGAACCAAGTTAAGTAATTTTTATGCTTGTTAAAATTTTAATAAATGTGTGTGAAAATTAATCAAGTTCTGTTTAAAGCTGGTCACCGTCAATCTGCTACTCAAAGCGTGCAAGCAGCATTTCTATCGTCTGACCTAACGGCAGAAGTTAAACAAGCCACGATAAGACCACGAGACATATTGCTGACACTCGCCTACTTCGTTAGAGCGACAAGTCAATTAATCTGATGGTGTGTGTACTGAAGGTGTTACAGTATGCACACCACACCATTATCTCCTCGACCAATGCTATCAAACTGATGCTGCAGTACCTAAATTACTGTAGAATATGTTGATTAATATGTCAACCTTACACATACTTCTTGCTGGTACTTTAATCTCAAACAAAAACCATACTAACAGATAAAATGAGCGAAGGCAGAGCAATGGAACAAGCATTTAGTGACTCTGATACTAAAATTTTGTCAAACTATCTGACTAAAAATCGTATCAGGTTTTGGTCTTGCATAAAATCAGTAAGCGGTTCGGAATCATCTATTCAGTCACTCAGTGACCACACTGGTGCCGAAACGGAAGACAACAGAGAAAAAGACGGAAATACTGATTTCGATGTTCTTCAATAGTTTCACAGTGGAAGACCCTAAAACGGTCCCAATTTCCAGTCATCATAAGAACGTCAAAGTTAAAAAAAAATGTTCAAATGTGAGTGAAATCGTATGGGACTTAACTGCTAAGGTCATCAGTCCCTAAGCATACAGACTACTTAACCTAAATTATACTAAGGACAAACACACACACACCCATGCCCGAGGGAGGACTCGAACCTCCGCCGGGACCAGCCGCACAGTCCATGACTGCAGCGTCATAGACCGCTCGGCTAATCCGTCGCGGCAACCTCAAAGTTGAGATAGTTGATCGTGGAATAGAAAAGCAGCTATAATCGCTTACTAGTGGAAAGGCATCAGGACCAGATGAGATACCTATAAGATTCTACAACTATCATGCGAAAGAACTTGTTCCCCTTCTAGCAACACTTTAATCTAGTTCGCTGGAGCAACGACGGATGCCTAGCGACTGGAAAAAAGTGCACGTCATACCCGTTTTCAAGAAGGGTTGTGGGATAGATCCAAATAATTGTAGGCCTATTTCGTTGACGACAATCTAATGTAGAACTATATAACATGTTTTATACCAGACGATTATGGTGTTTCTGAAGAACGAAAATCTCCTCTGTAAAAATGAGCACGGATTCCGCAAACAAAGATCCTGCGAAACACAACACGCTCTGTTCTTCTATGAGACAGATCTAGAGCACTATAAACAACGTTGCTCAGGTTGATGCCCTAATCCTTGACTTCATGAACGTATTTGACACCGTCCCGCACCGTCGTTAAGGAAAAACAAATACGAGCATGCCGAATATCGGACCAGATTTGCGATTGGATTCAAGACTTCTTTGCAGACACAACTCAACACGTCGCTCTTAATGGAGCAAAATTGGCAGACGTAAAGGTAATTTCCGGAGCACCCTTAGAGGACGTGATAAAACCGTTACTGTTTCAAATGGTTCTAATGGCTCTGAGCACTATGGGACTTAACATCTGAGGTCATCAGTCCCCTAGAACTTAGAACTACTTAAACCTAACTAACCTAAGGACATCACACACATACATGCCCGAGGCAGGATTCGAACCTGCGACCTTAGCAGTCGCGCGGTTCCAGACTGCAGCGCCTAGAACCGCGTGGCCACCGCGGTCGGCTCGTTACTGTTTACGAGGTATATAAATGATCTAGTAGAAAGATTCCAAAGCTCTTTAAGACTGTTCGCAGATGATGCGACTGCCTGTCAGAAAGTTGCAACGGCAGAAGACAGTATCGATTTGCAGAATGGCCTGCAGAGGACTGATGTATGATGAAGGTTCTGGCGTTCCACACTTGACGTCAACAAACGTAACACATTCCGGATACATAGGAAAAGAAATCCACTATCCGTACTACTACACTACTGATGACAAATCGTTGGAAACATTATCTCACGTAGAGTAACTAGTAGTATTCCGGGCGGGAAGGAGCGCCTGGTCCCCGGCACGAATCCGCCCGGCGGATTTGTGTCGAGGTCCGGTGAATCGGCCAGTCTGTGGATGGTTTTTAGGCGGTTTTCCATCTGCCTCGGCGAATGCGGGCTAGTTCCCCTTATTCCGCTTCAGTTACACTATGTCGGCGATTGCTGCACAAACAATTTCTTCACGTACGCTTACACAACCATTACTCTACCACGCAAACATAGGGATTACACTCGTCTGATGTGAGACGTTCACTGGCGGGGGAGGGGGGGGGGGGGTACACCGGGGGCCGAACCGCAGAATAACCCTGGGTTCGGTGTGGGGCGGCGGAGGGGTGAAGTGGACTGCGGTAGTCGTCGTGGGGTTGTGGACCACTGCGGCTGAGGCGGGGACGGAGCCTCTCCGTCGTTTCTAGGTCCCTGGTTAACATACAATACAATACAACTAGTAGTAACTACCCAGAGCGGCTTTAAATGGAATGACCACATGAAACAAATAGTAGGAGAAGCAGTGGCCTGACTGAGATTAAAAGGAAGAAATGTAACTCATTTCATTCTTGTCTCGCACCATTCGCGAGTAGAAAAGGGAAGGGAACATCAGTTGGTGGTACGAGAAGTTCACTCCGCCACACGCCGTCAGATGGCTTGTGGAGTACTGATGTAGATGTAGATGATGAATGGTGTGAGCACATGACATGTATTACGTATGTCAAACGGTACTGGAACTTTTCCGGTGGAGATCGCAACACAGCATGTCCAGAGACGGTGCATGTGCAGCTTATCGCTTTTTTTCGTACCTTGAGAAAGGTTGAATCATTGGCATAAGGGGCAGAGAAGCAACATACCGTCAGATAGCACAGACAGTAGGCAATAGTGCTACAGCTGCAGAACTAGTGATGACAGGAAGGACAAACGCAAGAGAGCAGCAAGAGGAATGGATTCACAGCCTTTTTATGTGAGCATGTGAATGGCGAACATAGGGCCCAAGCCGTTGCATTGTTTTATGCTTTCCTATGCTTCTCTCAGTCTCTAGGACAAATTGCCTGTTGACAACCTAGCTTGCGGGCGGTTAACTTATGTTCTTCGGACCCCACATCTGAGTTTGACCGTTACCCTTTCAAATTACTTTTTTTTACGAAAGTGCGGATCATGCGAGGAAGGTTGGCCGCCACCCAACATGGTAGCCAGCCCATGTGGGGGATCATCACTCACCTGTAAGGTGGTGGCCCCAGACTGCATATGGAGCGCTTTATAGATGCCCGAGCGGATACCTCCCTACGTATACCGAAGAGCAGGTGCCCGTCCGTCTGGCAGCAGAGGGACCCTGGACAATGGTCATTAAGCCAGATGGCTATTGCTGCGGCTGGATGGCGCCCGTTGGGAATAGAGGGCACCTGGCGGGTATCTTGCACCATGAAAAGACGTAAGGTACAAGACGGTAGCCCGTCTGGCCAGTTTAATGTACAACGACGTTGTTGGATGATCGTAAGATTATGAAATTAATACTTGAGACACTACCTAGCTAAACTAGACCCGCCAGGATAGCCGAGAGCGCTAACGCGCTGCTTCCTGAACTCGGGTAGGCGGTCCCGGATCGACTCCGCCCGGCGGTTTAACGACGACGGCCGGTGTGCCGGCCAGCCTGGATGTGGTTTTTGGGCGGTTTTCCACATCCTCCTAGGTGAATACCGGGATGGTCCCCACGTCCCGCCTCAGTTACACGACTCGCAGACATCTGAAACACATTCACACTATTTCACGATTTACACTAGACTCAGACAGGTGGGGTACACTAATTCCGTACTGGGGGGTATGGGGTGGCGGCAGGAAGGGCATCCAGCCACCCCTTAAAATTAACCATGCCAAATCCGTACTTAACCCTGCCGACCCTGCGCACAATGCGGGAGAAGGCGGTAGCGAAAGAAAGAAAGAAAGAAACACTACCTATCTAAACTACCTCTCTCCTGAATTAGTTTAGTATCTGGTCATTACATAGTTCCAAACTTTGCAAAATGACTAGCCACGAATAAAATGATACGAAGATTGTTTCATAGAGTAATTAGCCCTATTTGTTTTTCATAAAACTTGAAGTTACCATTTCAAACAAAAAATTATCTGCTCACACGAAATGACGGGCCTTTCTTTGTATAATTAATAGTTTCTAATGTGAAAGTGCAGTCCATTTAAAATTTCCAGAAAACAACAGAAACTGTTATTGGCCAATGCCTATTGGAACTATCAAAAACTGAAACAATGACATTGTAGCACTCACACAAAAAAGACGTAATTCACATTAGCTTCCATCCATCCACTAAGTCTTTAATCACAACAAAGATTTGCGATCTTATACTTCTGACGTATTGGAAATCATACAAAGTATCATGCAAGTCTTTGTCAAGATTCTCCATCGTCACGAAATTCTGGAAATATCATATGTCTTAAGGTACTTGGCAAGGAGAACTTCGATGCAAGAAGCTTTGTTACATAACTAAATAAATAAATCAATGTACTCAAAACAGTTACAGAACATAAGTAAAAATATATACTGTAAGGCTTCGGTAATGGCTTTTCTGTTTATTTTTGTGTTAATTTTGCTGCTATGGTCTGTATGAGTCGAGCATAGGAGCTATGCATAGAGAACCCGCTTCGTTACAAAATAAAACTGTCCATGTGTCAAATATGAACACAAGCTATTCAGTTGGAAAACAGAAAATGTCGCTTGGAAATAATAACGGTATAAGTCGAACTTTGTTGTCTTACAGTCCTTCCCAAACAAAGCCTAAACTGATGCAGTCCGTAGCGTTCACAGTTTTGCTTGTTTCGCATTCACACTAAAATAAGCATTGCTACGTTCCGTTTCCACATTAACTAAACAGGCAATCACTGAAATCGAAAACGTTTTCAGTTACGTTTTGCGATCAGTGTGCTTCGAAAATTACTGACTCACCAAGACGACACTGTAGTAAATATAGCTGTAATCCTTACAGTACACCAATCTTCAATCTATTTTCGAGATATGTGCGCGCATATATACAGTAAGCACACAAGAGACACAATTCTGAAAATAAATTCAGTAGTTGTGTAGCTTACAAAACCGTACACAAACTCTCTAGCTTTCAGAATAATTGTATAACGATCACACAGTGAAGGCTTTAGCGATCGGGTATCATAGTTGCTGATGAGCCTTCCGCGCTGTATGGCCGTGGTCGAAAAAAACGTTTCGGTTCCTGACGTTTCGTCCAGAGCGTCCATCTTTGGAGGTGCTTAGCATGATGATGAGTCTTGCCGACTGACATGCCGAACGTCGGAGAGCGCCACAAATACTGTGTAAAATGAGCGTCGTCGAGTTTACTCGTGATCAGCAGAGATACTCTTTGTCAGAGATAAAAAGTTAACTATCGATTATCGCCTGTCAAAGATAAAAACTTATCTGTCGATTCTACAGAGTCATTGTCTACAAATCATTGAGATCCAAGGCTTCTTCTTTCCTGTTAGTATCATCACTGTGCTTATATGTTTCGATGGATTCTCTGTATAGTCGTGGTCAGTAGTTTGACAGAGTAGATAAAATTTTGGTTTCGAAAAATTTCAATTCATGGTTTCCTGACTGAAGAGCATGCTCTGCTATAGCAGATTATTCTGTATTCCCTAGTCGGCAAAGGTTTTTATGTTCTTTCAGTTCTGTATTCACGCTTCTCTTGGTAGTTCCAGTGCAGAACTTTCCATAAGTACACGGGATCTTATCTACTGCACTTGCTACCAGAGTAGGGCGTTTGTCCTTTTAAGAGTGCTTCACACATTTACTTGGTCTAAACCCGGTCTGATGTCATGTTTCTGCAAAATCTTGCCAAACCGATCAGTTACTTCTTTGACAAAGGTGAGAGAAAAAAATGTTCTTCCATCGCTGTGTTTTATTGCTGTCACAAGCTGCGACATTGTTGCGAATAAAGCAGTGACTCGTAATACAATAAGTTTCTTTAATTTACGTCTATGATCACACATTTTCTTGTTCTTTCTCTGTTCATTTCATGGACTGCATTAATTAGATAATGTGGGTCATGCACCGTTACGGAATTTTATCATTCTTTTCTTGCAATGGAGAGCCGCAGGGTACGAGGGGCCCTCGGGCGGTCACGTATCTCCAGCCACTTCCCGCCAATGCGGTATTCTGGCGTTAGCGATAACAGAGGGCGCTGATTATGTGCAGCACTATGTTTTCTTTCATTGTGGCTTCTTTAGCGATTTTTTTATGGTTTTTAATATTATCCTGTGCGCTATCAAAGGTGTTTATTACTTATGTCATTATCTAGAATATTGGCACTAAAGCATATGTCAACTACTGTCTCTTAACTTTTCCTCTCTTTGACAATCTTACTTTTGTCGTGTTCTATTTCATTGCTTTTTCTACTGTAATGCCTTTTATACGTTATAAGCTCATTATAAACTTCAACTGTTGTACACCCTTTATTTTCGCTGTTCAATTAATTATTGAAAACTAGTGTATGCCGACATTAGCGACATCTGGTGAACTTACAACACAAACATCTTGTGGCCACTGTACGGGAGCTTCTTTTGAACATTAGTGCTACTGACGACATGACTCGTGCATATGATGTTATTTACATATATTTGACGATGCTGGTACTGATGCTTCATTTAACATTTGACGATGCCACTGTGGCTGCAGTACATTAGGACTTTGTTTTTATTAAACAGGTATGCCTCTTCATACTTATAGCGCACAAATGCATAAATGTCAGTAGTACTTTTCATCATGGTCTATTTATTGTTTTTAATCTGTAGACTATCTACGAGTGTATTTATATTTTTTCCCATTTTTTGCTGCAGATCTGATGATGGCCATTATAGACCGAAACCGGTAATCTGTTAACAAAAAGTTTGCTAGACGTAAATTAAAGGAAACTTACTTTATTGCTGTAGTTTTTCCTAATGTTATTTGCTCACAAACCCCTATTTACGCCTTTGCTTGAATAGCCATTCTTCTCGAAAGGCTGATTCAGATGTTTTAATTCGTCGTTCAGGTGTTCCGGAGTGCAAATTCTTTTGGCTGTTTCTTGGATGGTGGCCATACAGCTCGGCAGACTTGTCAGCAACTGGATACTGACCACATAAAACATGGCGGATAGTACAGTAGAGCGTCTATTATCCGAACGTCGGTCAACCGAACGACCGCTTAACCGAACTGTGTACTCGCTCGCACCTGTTACTCTCACAGCCTACAGTTCATCATCCCCCTCACTCCCAAACCAAGTTCCCCACAGTAGTCGCCGCACTGGGCCACCGCTGGCTGAACATCGCTTCTAATGGGGCCTTCACAAGGCGCTGCTGACCGGCCAAGCCGCCTGTCGCTGTGTTTCAACAATCAGCACACTTCTGTCGGCTTGGCACTGGCAATAGAAGTTGCGGCAGTATCAAAGCTGTTCACAGCAACATCTGCTCCAGCTTAGAGTTAAGGCGTGCCGCTCCGCGCTGTTTGAAGGATTTCGCGCCCCCAAGAAGAGCTTCTCACGGTGCAAACAGTCACCTTCTGTTCTCCGTTACGACCACTCGTGTGTTGCTGCGTGAAGAAGTGAACTTGATGATACAAAATGCTTAAACGTAAACGTGTTGTCCTTTCTATGAGGGACAAGTACGAGATTATTAAAAGGTTAGAAGAAGTTGAATCTGCAACCACTTTATCCAATGAGTACAAGGTGAGGAAGTCGACAATTACGGATATAAAAAACCAAAAGACGTGCATAGCAAATTTTATAGCTATGCTTGATTCTACTGGTGGATCAACAAGCCGTAAAACTATGAAGCTCGCCACTAACACAGATCTAGATGATGCTGTTTACAAGTGGTTTACACAAAAGAGATCGGAAGGATAACCTATCTCAGGTCCCATTCTGTGTGAGAAGGCAATGCAGTTCAACGAAAAACTTGGAGGGCCTTCGAACTTTAATGTGAGCGCGGGCTGGCTAAAACGATTCAAGTCAAGACACGGGATTCGTGAGCTTACATGATTGAAAATGACGAACAGAATGATATTCTTGGTATGCTAAAAGAAATAGACTGCCACGAATGTGATGAAGAAGACGTTCATGAATGGATGAATATCGATGATGCAGATCTAGGGCACCAAATCATGCAGGACAGCGAGATTGTAAACGTCGTCACTGATAAAGATGACGCCGCCAGCAACTCATCAGTCAGTGCTCAAGAAAGCGAAGATGAAAGTATACCAACAGCTTCTGAGGCATTCACTTGTTTAGATACTGCCTTGCGATGGTTTGAAGCCCAAGATGAAAGTGACCAGTTTCAGATATCTGTAATGAAAAAAGTACGGAACTTAGCTGCTCGTAAGTGTGTAGCTTAGACAGACCAAAATGAAGGATTTTTTTAAACGTTAATTTTGTATACTGTGTGTATTGTTCATGCAAAATGCGTATGTAATATGTATATATTTTTGTTTAATAAACAGGGTGTTACAAAAAGGTACGGCCAAACTATCAGGAAACAACCCTCACACACAAATAACGACAAGATGTTATGTGGACATGTGTCCAGAAACGCTTAATTTCCATGTTGGAGCTCATTTTAGTTTCGTCAATATGTATTGTACTTCCTCGATACACCGCCATTTGGCACAATTGAAAGAAGGTAACGTTGACTTCGGTGCCTGTGTTGACATGCGACTCATTGCTCTACAGTACTAGCATCAAGCACATCAGTACGTAGCATCAACAGGTTAGTGTTCATCGCGAACGTGGTTTTGCAGTCAGTGCAATGTTTACAAATGCGGAGTTGGCAGATGCCCATTTGATGTATGGATTAGCACGGGGCAACAGCCGTGGCGCGGTACGTTTGTATCGAGACAGATTTCCAGAACGAAGGTGTCCCGACAGGAAGACGTTCGAAGCAATTGATCGGCGTCTTAGGAAGCACGGAACATTCCAGCCTATGACTCGCGACTGGGGAAGACCTAGAACGACGAGGACACCTGCAATGGACGAGGCAATTCTTCGTACAGTTGACGATAACCCTAATGTCAGTATCAGAGAAGTTGCTGCTGTACAAGGTAACGTTGACCACGTCGCTGTATGGAGAGTGCCACGGGAGAACCAGTTGTTTCCGTACCATGTACAGCGTGTGCAGACATTATCAGCAGCTGATTGGCCTCCTCGGGTACACTCCTGCGGATGGTTCATCCAACAAAGTGCCAATCCTCATTTCAGTGCAAATGTTCTCTTTACGGATGAGGCTTCATTCCAACGTGATCAAATTGTAAATTTTCACAGTCAACATGTGTGGGCTGACAAGAATCCGCACGCAATTGTGCAATCACGTCATCAACACCGATTTTCTGTAAACGTTTGGGCCGGCATTGTTGGTGATGTCTCGATTGGGCCCCATGTTCTTCCACCTACGCTCAATCGAGCACGTTATCATGATTTCATACGGGATACTCTACCTATGCTGCTAGAACATGTGCCTTTACAAGTACGACACACCATGTGGTTCATGCACGATGGAGCTCCTGCACGTTTCAGTCGAAGTGTTCGTACGCTTCTCAACAACAGATTCGATGACCGATGGATTGGTAGAGGCGGATCAATTCCATGGCCTCCACGCTCTCCTGACCTCAACCCTCTTGACTTTCATTTATGAGGCCATTTGAAAGCTCTTGTCTACGCAACCCCGGTACCAAATGTAGAGACTCTTCGTGCTCGTATTGTGGACGGCTGTGATACAATATGCCATTCTCCGGGGCTGCATTAGCGCATCAGGAATTCCATGCGACGGAGGGTGGATGCATGTATCCTCGCTAACGGAAGACATTTTGAACATTTCCTGTAACAAAGTGTTTGAAGTCACGCTGGTACGTTCTGTTGCTGTGTGTTTCCATTCCATGATTAATGTGATTTGAAGAGAAGTAATAAAATGAGCTCTAACATGGAAAGTAAGTGTTTCCGGACACATGTCCACATAACATATTTTCTTTCTTTGTGTGTGAGGAATGTTTCCTGAAAGTTTGGCCGTACCTTTTTTGTAACACCCTGTATATTCCTACTGAAGTTGCCTTTGTATGTTACTTTGTAATACTAAAAGAGATGCCTGTTTTTATGAATAAATTTACTGCACATTACTTCTTTTGGCAAATAAACATGTACAGTTCGATTATCCGAACAAACCAGTTTTCCGTCCCCATGTCCCACAATTACTTCGGATAATCGACGCTCTACTGTAGTTGCACAGGGAGCGCTGAATAGCGTGCCACAGCCTCTCCACGTGTTGTGTTATCTCTTTGGTGTGCAGACAACGTGCTGATCGACTTCGGGCGGTCCCCGCGCTGGAACTGCCCTCTGCCGGACACGGACGCCCCCCGCGTCACGACGCCTGCCGCGACCAGCATCACCACTGGCGCTCCCTCTCGGCGCCGCGGACCCTCCAGGGCCACTACCACCACCACCACTGAGGAGCCACCAGCCACCCAGGTTAGTACCTCACAGCAGCCGATACTCATGCTAGCGCACTTAGTTTCGACCAGCAGAACCCTGTGGGTTTACTCGAACGCGTTTCGTTGTCTGACCACCTGCAGCGCTAGTTGATACCTCTACTCTCTTCGCGTTGCCATAGGCTGATACAATACGAGGGTCACTCCAAAAGTAATGCACACCATTTTTTTTTAAAATCCACCTTTTATTCTACATGTTTGAAAGTTTTACAGTGTGTAGATACATCCTTTAGGAACAATATTTTCATTTCTCCACATAATTTCCATCCCTCTCAACTGCCTTACGCCATCTTGAAACCAGCGTCTGTATACTCGCACAGTAAAATTCTGGACCAACCTGTTGGAGCCACTGTTCGGCAGCGTGCACAAGGGAGTCATCATCTTCAAACCTTGTTCCACGAAGACAGCCTTTCAGTTTCCCAAAGAGATGATAGTCACATGGAGCCAGGTCAGGACTGTAAGGCGGGTGTTTCAGTGTTGTCCATCCGAGTTTTGTTATCACTTCTACATCTACATCTACATCCATACTCCGCAAGCCACCTGACGGTGTGTGGCAGAGGGTACCTTAACTACCTCTATCGGTTCTCCCTTCTATTCCAGTCTCGTAATGTTCGTGGAAAGAAGGATTGTCGGTATGCCTCTGTGTGGGCTCTAATCTCTCTGATTTTATCCTCAAGGTCTCTTCGCGAGATATACGTAGGAGGGAGCAATCTACTCTTTGACTTGTCGGTGAAAGTATGTTCTCGAAACTTCAACAAAAGCCCGTACCGAGCTACTGAGCGTCTCTCCTCCAGAGTCTTCCACTGGAGTTTATCTGTCATCTCCGTAACGCTTTCGCGATTACTAAATGATCCTGTAACGAAGCGCGCTGCTCTCCGCTGGATCTTCTCTATCTCTTCTATCAACCCTATCTGATACAGATCCCACACTGCTGAGCAGTATTCAAACAGTGGGCGAACAAGCGTGCTGTAACCTACTTCCTTTGTTTTCGGATTGCATTTCCTTAAGATTCTTCCAATGAATCTCAGTCTGGCATCTGCTTTGCCGACGATCAACTTTATATGATCATTCCATTTTAAATCACTCCTAATGCCTATTCCCAGATAATTTATGGAATTAACTGCTTCCAGTTGCTGACCTGCTATATTGTAGCTAAATGATAAGGGATCTTTCTTTCTGTGTATCTGCAGCACATTACACTTGTCTACATTGAGATTCAATTGCCATTCCCTGCACCATGCGTCAATTCGCTGCAGATCCTCCCGCATTTCAGTACAATTTTCCATTGTTACAATCTCTCGATATAGCACAGCATCATCCGCAAAAAGCCTCAGTGAACTTCCGATGTCATCCACAAGGTCATTTATGCATATTGTGAATAGCAACGGTCCTACGACACTCCTCTGCGGCACACCTGAAATCACTCTTACTTCAGAAGACTTCTCTCCATTGAGAATTACATGCTGCGTTCTGTTATCTAGGAACTCTTCAATCCAATCACACAATTGGTCCGATAGTCCATATGCTCTTACTTTGTTCATTAAACGACTGTGGGGAACTGTATCGAACGCCTTGCGAAACACAGTATATACCTGGGAACCCGTGTCTATGGCCCTCTGAGTCTCGTGGAAGAATATCGCGAGCTGGGTTTCACACGATCGTCTTTTTCGAAACCCATGCTGATTCCTACAGAATAGATTTCTAGTCTCCAGAAAAGCCATTACACTCGAACATAATACGTGTTCCATGGTTTTTTGACTGACATGTGGCTGTTCATTGTCGTGCAACGGCAAAACATCCTGCTTTTGCCGATGTGGTCGAACACGACTCAGTCGAGCTTGAAGTTTCTTCAGTGTCGTCACATATGCATCAGAATTTATGGTGGTTCCACTTGGCATGATGTCCACGAGCAAGAGTCCGGAATCGAAAAACACCGTAGCCATAACATTTCCAGCAGAAGTTGTGGCTTTGAATTTTTTTTTTTTTTCTTAGGTGAATTTGCATGATGCCACTCCATTGATTCTTCTTCAGTAGCTCTACAGCCCTTGGTGAGCCTTGGCTTCTTCAACAATCTTCCTCCACACTACTCGGTTATTTGCTGCTCTTTTCCACCCCCGGACTCCCATATTGCTGATATCCATTATTACCTCAGCGATTCATCTTCTTCTAGGTCTCCCTTTTCGCCTAACTGAATGGATCATACCTTTCATCATTTTCTTTGAAATTCTATCCTCTGCCATTCTCTCCAAGTGTCCTAGCCATCGTATTCGCTGTGATTCCACAAATTTTACTATGTCCCTGCCTTGTATTAACTCTTGTAATTCGGCATTGTAGCTTATTCTCCAGCCTTCTTCCTCCCTTACTGTCGCATAGATTTTGCGTAGTATTTTCCGCTCAATGCTTCTTAGAGCATTTTTATCGTGTTCTGTCAACGTCCATACCTCTGAGCCGTATGTGATAACTGGGCGGACTAGGGAATTATATATTAGCAATTTAGTTTTTCTTGTAACAAGGCTACTTTTGAAAAGCTGCATATTTGCAAAGTAAGCTCTGTTTCCTGCTTGTATTCTTTCCCTTATAGCCTTTCCAATACTGTTATCATTTGTTATTAGGGCTCCCAAGTAGTTAAAAGAGGACACTCCATTGAAGCATTTCCCATTGATGTTCAGGTTTTTAGGGGTTCTTCTGGCCTCAGATTGTGACATTACCATATATTTTGTTTTGTTTTCATTTACTATGAGGCTAATTTTTAAGGCTTCTGCTTCCATTGCCCGGTATGTTTCTAGGAGTGTATTGGTATTTCTTCCTACTATAGCAATGTCATCAGCGTATGCACATATCTGGCTAGTTTTCATAAATATGGTGCCTCTTTTGTTGATTTTATTTACTGCACTATGTAGGACTATGTTGAATAGGACAGTGGAGAGACTATCCCCTTGCTTCACACCTTTATTAAAGTCAAAGCTTTCACTTGTTCTGCTAAGGACCTTTACTTTTGCTCTTGTCTCTGTCATTGTCATTCTGATTAGTCTTAATAATTTAGCACATATACCAACTTCTTTCAGTACTCTGTATAGTTCTTGCCGATTTATGCTGTCAAAGGCTTGTTTGAAATCGATGAATAAGAAATGCAGATTTATATCATATTCATAGAACTTTTCCATCATTTGCCTTATCACAAATATTTGATCAGTTGTTCCTCTGCCTGGTCGAAAGCCACACTGATATTCCCCTAGTATGCCTTCTGCACACTTCCGTATCCTTTCGTTTAATATACTTGTGAAGATCTTATAAGCTGTACTTAGGAGTGTTACACCGCTATAGTTTTCACATGCTGTTCTGTCCCCTTTCTTATAAATGGGGACTCTTATTCCAATTTTCCAATTATCTGGCATAGTTTCTGTTTCCCATATATCTGATATTAATGTGTGCAATTCCTTTATTACAGCCTCACCACCAATTTTTTCCCAGGGGCTCGATTGTTTTTTGACTTGTGCACAGTCTGGGAAACCTCTTGTAGTGTTGGCTTTCTTGCCTCATTGGTTTCATTGTCTACTTCCAGCTCCACTCTTCCCTCCTGTGCAGCTGTCTCTTCATCTTCTAGGCTGGTGCTTAGTGTATCTTTGAAATACTCAACCCATCTTCCCACTATCTGTTCTTCCTCCCTTATCATTTTCCCATCTTTACTGGAACAGGCCATTGTTTTTGGTTGGAATCTATTCTTCATTTTGCCTATGGCATGATAGAACTTTCTTATTTCACTCTGTTCCTTTAGTTCTTCTAGTTCTTGGAATTTCTTCTTATTCCACTCTCTTTTCTCTCTCTTACACAGTCTGTTAGCTCTTCTCCTTAATTCTCTATATTGTTCCACATTATTTCTGGTTTCTCTCTGTAGCACTTTTGTTCTTGCCCTGTTCTTTTCCTCTATTGCTGACCTGCAATCTTCATCAAACCACTCCTGGGTTCTTCTGTTCCTTCTTATGCCTATTATTTCCTCTGCACCATCCTTAATGCCTTTTTCAAACCTTTCATCTACTCCTACTGTGGTCTCTTCATTGCTCAACTTTCTGCTTAGTATTACTTGGTATTTTTTTACTTCATCAGGGATGTTCAGTTTGTCTGTATTCCATTTCATCATCTTTCCCATTCTGTTGCCATTTGTTAGTGACAGTTTCTCTCTCAAGACTGATTTTATCAAAAAGTGGTCTGAATCACAGTTTGGTCCTCTGCAGCTCCATACATCCGTAACTGACGTGGAGTGGCGCTCAATCACTAAAATATGGTCAATCTGATTGACTACTCCATTGGCTGCAGACTTCCAAGTGCCCAGATGGATCCTTTTATGTGGAAAGCAGGTACTTTTAATAATCATATTATTCCTTGCTGCGAATTGGCATAGTAAGTCCCCATTCTTATTGTTTTCTTCATGTAGTGAATATTTTCCAGAAACTTCATACAGATGTTCATTCCTCCCTATTTTTGCATTAAAATCTCCTATTACTAGCATCAGGTCATATTTAGGTACTGCACAGCATACTTTTTCCAAGTCTTCTAGAACTGTTCTTTAATTATATCCTCTTTTTCCTCTGTTGGTGCATGTGCATTAACTATTGATATATTCCTAAATTTACCTTTTAGTCTGAGTCTGCACATCCTTTCATTTATGGGTTCAAATTCTAGAAGGCTTTTCCTAACTTCCCAAGTTATTATAAACCCTTTTCCAAGTTGGCCTGTTCTTTCTTCTGGTCCACTATATACCAATGAGTACTCAGGTTTATCTAGCTGCCCATTCCCCTGCCATCTTATTTCCTGCAGCCATATCATATCATATTTGAATTTTAAAATTTCATTGGCTATTTCTTTCATTTTTCCAGGCTGAAGCATTGTCCTCACATTCCATGATGCTACTGTTAGATCCTTTATCCATTTCCTTTGCCGGTGTCGTGATACATGCTTTCCATCCAGTTTCCGAGGCTTCTGTTGAATTTCCGTAATAGGGAAGCTGGCTTCACTACGCCTCTAGAGCCCTCCCTGTCCTATGTTGTGGGACACACTTTGTCTGGCTCCTCTGTCGAGACCACTCCGGCTTGGGAGACTCTGCCAGTAGCTATGCTACTGCCGGTACTCCATTGATTGCCTCTTCGTTTCTGGTGAAAAATAATGGAGCCATGTTTCATCACCTGTCACAGCTCTTCCAAGAAATTCATATCCACCATTCTCGTACTGTTCCAAAAGTTCGCTGCATTGCGTTTTCCTTGTTTCTTTGTAAGCCACTGTCAACATCCTGGGAACCCACCTGGCACAATCCTTTTTTAACGCCAACACTTCCACTATTCTGTAAACACTTCCTTCCCGTATCCCAACGTAGCGTGACAATTCGTTCACTGTGATGCGTCTGTCCGCAGTCACCAATTCGTTATCTCTCTGCAAATTGTTTGGAGTGCGTGCAGTACGAGGCCTGCCGCTGCGAGGACAATCCTCAATATTCCCGTGCCCGCTTTCATCACGTAACCTGCTTGCCCACCGACTAACTGTACTGCGATCGACACCAGCACCTCCGTACACCTTTTTCAGCCTCTTGTGGATGTTTCCCACTGTCTCGTTTTCACAGCACAGGAATTCTGACAGCACGTTGCTTCTGACGAATGTCAAGTGTAGCAGCCATCTTGAAGACACGCTGTGACGGCGCCACTCACGGGAACGGGTTGAACTAAGTTTGAAAACAAGCGGGAAGGGTATATCTACACACTGCAAAACTTTCACACGTGCAGAATAAAAACTGTATTTTTACAAAAATAGTGTGCATTTCTTTTGGAGTGACCCTCGTACTATCATATTTCTTTAACATATGATCAAAAATTGGTCAAATTTCTGTGACAAAGATCTTTGACGTGACGCTAAAAAGGGATATTATACTGTCGTCATATTTTTTGTCAAATTCAAGATGGCAGACGACAACTTGTTATTATACACTGCAGTTGCTAGTATCACAATTGCACTGTGTGTGTATTTGGAAGAAAAGCGGCGGAAAAAAAGGCATCATACTTGGATGAAGCCCTAGGTGTTACGTAGAGATAATAAAAGCATTCAGCAAAATTTGTTACGACAGCTGTAAGTGGAGGAAGTCAAGTCTTAAAACAAAAAATTACTTACGAATGGGTGACAGTGTATTTCAGTATTGCTCAGGAAAGTGACTTCTCATATTACAAAACAGAATACTATCTTGAAAATTTTGGAAATTTGTGGTAATGTCCTATGGGACCAAACTGCAGAGGTCATCAGTCCCTAAGCCTACACACTACTTAAACTAACTTACGCTGTGGACAACACACACACCCATGCCCGAGGGAGGACTCGAACCTCCGATAGATGGACCTGCACGGACTACTCTCTTGAAAAATGCTATATGTGCAGAAGACAGGCAAACTGTGACACTGCGATTTCTTAATACATGATAGAGCTACTCTATGAAACTGCCCAGGCTGTGGCTAAGCCATGTCTCCGCAATATCCTTTCTTTCAGGAGTGCTAGTTCTGCAAGGTCGCAGGAGAGCTTCTGTAAAGTTTGGAAGGTAGGAGACGAGGTACTGGCAGAAGTAAAGCTGTGAGTACCGGGCGTGAGTCGTGCTTCGGTAGCTCAGTTGGTAGAGCACTTGCCCGCGAAAGGCAAAGGTCCCGAGTTCGAGTCTCGGTCGGGCCCACAGTTTTAATCTGCCAGGAAGTTTCATATCAGCGCACACTCCGCTGCAGAGTGAAAATCTCATTCTAGAGCTACTCTAGTTTACAACACAGCACTCGAATATCACTTTGCACATTAACCAAAATAATTCCAGAAACGTGTGGAGCGTTTTATGAAGGACTCAGGGAGGAATATGTGTAGGTAAATAAATGTTTAGTACACTATATGTGCTATGTTTAATTTTGAATAATATAATTAATGGAATTGGTGTTCCAACAAACACAAAATTAATAAAAAGTACGAAACAGATGAAACGCTTTTTAACTTTGGGCATCCAGAGTTCAAAAATAGACAAAGTAGAATGGAAAGTCGAGAGAATTTTTTATTTTAGAGTGTGACCACATCCTCTATTCTGGCTTGCTGAAAAGCTGCCTGGATGTTTCCAGATGTAGAGGTCGATGGCTGTAACTGTGAATGTGGACATGAAGTCCCCTGCAGCACATTCCACCTGCCCATCAACACACAATGCACTGTACCGCTTGCTCACCACCCACCCCGTCAAGCTCATCCTCTTCGCCACTGCCTTCCTAACACTTGCAATGACACTACATCTACGACTTTACCCCGGAAGTCACTGTTCGGGTTGTAGCGAAAGTGCATGATGTTCCAGAATCATTATGCCTCCTTCCTGTGCTATCCGCAGGTGGTACGTGGCAAAATCTGTACTACGGTGAATGTATGTTGCAGAAAGTTAACTTCTGGTCATTACAATTGCAACAGTAGAAAAGATAACAAATAACAGATAACAAATTTTACTTATTGTGCGTATCCAGTACTGGAAGAGGAATAAATGAATGACCGGGCCGGCCATTGTGGCCGAGCGGTTCTGGGCGCTTCAATCTGGAACCACGCGACCGCTACGGTCGCAGGTTCGAATCCTGCCTCGGGCATGGATGTGTGTGATGTCCTTACGTTAGTTACGTTTAAGTAGTTCTAAGTTCGAGGGGCCTGATGACCTCAGATGTTAAGTGCCATGGTGCTCAGAGCCATTTGAACCATTTTGAATGACCGGCAGTGCAGTAAATTTCATCACTCATCTTGGAAAGTGACTATCGGAATTTTTTGAGGATAACTCTTCGTGCTGCGCAACGGCTTTCGTGTAACGACTGCCACTGCAATTTGTTTATCACCCCTGAGGCAGCTTCACGCTTACTAAACAAAGCCGTGACGAGTCATGCAGCTGTTTATTGAATCTTTTCATCTCTTCCCTGTCATGAAGCGGTAATATAGCACGCAGAGAAGAAACAAAGGAGAGCAGCTCATTTCTTCACGAGTCGTTTAATAAAATCGGGAGCGTTACAGGGTTGCTCATCATACTCCAGTGGCAGTCACTACAGGGATGGTTCTTATTAACACTTGAAAACCCCTGAAGCGCCGTGGATGAGACCCAGAAAAGTAGTTCAGTATGAGACACAGGGGGGCACAAATGTCAGGGAATACCCCAAAAGTGGATGACAAATGTTGAAGATGTGATGTCACCAGATGACGTACCTCGCCACACATGCAGCGATTGGGCTTGTCGCTCCCATCCTCGCTGGTAGGGGGCTGTGCTAACATCTCTCCGCTACACTACTCTGTTTTCGAACACCTTTTGTAAATGTGATCCGTTGTACACGTAGAAGTTAGAAAATTATTGTCCTCGGTGTAACCGAGCAAAAGCTGTATTAAATTCCCTTCATACCTTGTTTTTTTTATTTGTTTACAGACACTGTTTTGTAGAGAACATGTACATCATTTACTGGTAGCGATGCAGTTCGGAAGCTTATACTTATTTACTTGTGACGCAATACGCTCGGTTGCTCTCCCCGTCGGGTAGACCGTTCGCCGGATGCAAGTCTCTCGATTTGACGCCACTTCGGCGACTTGCCCGTCGATGGGGATGAAATTATGATGATTAGGACAGCACAACACCCAGTTCCTGAGCGGAGAAAATCTGCGACCCAGCCGGGAATCGAACCCGAGCCCTTAGGATTGACATTCTGTTGCGCTGACCACTTTTTTCCATTTTGTTCGGTATTGTTCGTTGCGTTTGGTCTGGCCGGACGTCACAAGACATCCGTTCAAGTTCATTGATTCCTTTACTCAGTTTTTTTCTTACAGAAGGCGAGCAGCCCTCTGACCGAACACGCTGAGCTACCGTGCCGGCTTCCACTCAGCTACCGGGGCGGACTGCTTTTCGGTTAACTGGCGGAGAATGCTGGATCGGTGAACAAATTAATAAATCTTACCTCAGTCTAGACACATAACTGTCAACACAGTGGAAGAAAATAAGGGACGCAAGACTCAGACTCCTGAACCACACATACTATAGTCGCGCATGTAGGCCCGGAGTCACACCGACTTGAAAACTCCACTGCTTCATGTGCGGTGAGGCACGCCATCTGGTGACGTCACATATTCAATATTTCTGATACAGTTTTGTGGTACTTCCCGACGTTTGCGGGCCCATGTGTCTAATATCAAATTACATATCTCAGAGTTAAATACGTCCCTTCAGGAGTTTTTAAACCTTAATCGGAATCACCATTATATAAGAGAGGCTTTGTGCATGACGGATCTGTTACTGTTGATGTTTCGACATCGTGCGTTCCAAGATGTTAGGCAGAATATTACTCTCTCCCACATACACCTCGCGAAATGACCGCGACGTAATGAGCAGAAAAACGAGTGATAACACGGAAGTTCATCGGCAGTCGCGAATAGAACAGAGAAGGGGGTAGAATTACAGAGGTTCCAGAGGTTCCCTGAGACACATTTCTTAAGCTGGCGTGTGGAAGGTACCCTACTGGCCATTAAAATTGCTACACCACGAAGATGACGTGCTACAGACGCGAAATTTAACTGACAGGAAGAAGATACTGTGATATGCAAATGATTAGCTTTCCAGAGCATTCACACAAGGTTGGTGCCGGTGGCGACACCTACAACGTGCTGACATGAGGAAAGTTTCCAACCGATTTCACATACACAAACAGCAGTTGACAGGAGTTGCCTGGTGAAAAGTTGTTGTGATGCCTCGTGTAAGGAGGATAAATGCGTACCATCACGTTTCCGACTTTGATAAAGGTCGGATTGTAGCCTATCGCGATTGCGGTTTATCGTATCGCGACATTGCTACTCGCTTTCGTCGAGATCCAATGACTGTTAGCAGAATATGGAATCGGTGGGTTCACGAGGGTAATACGGAACCGCGTGCTGGATCCCAACGGCCTCGTATCACTAGCAGTCGAGATGACAGGCATCTTATCCGCATGGCTGCGGTTACCCTTGACGCAGCATCACAGACAGGAGCGCCTGCCATGGTGTACTCAACGACGAACCTGGGTGCACGAATGGCAAAACGTGATGTTTTCGGATGAGTCCAGGTTCTGTTTACAGCATCATGATGATCGCATCCGTGTTTGGCGACATCGCGGTAAACGCACATTGAAAGCGTGTATTCGTCATCGCCAAACTGGCGTATCACCCGGCGTGATGGTATGGGGCGCCATTGGTTACACGTCTCGGTCACCTCTTCTTGTTCGCATTGACGGCACTTTGAACAGTGGACGTTACATTTCAGATGTGTTACGACCCGTGGCTCTACCCTTCATTCGATCCCTGCGAAACCCTAGATTTCAGGAGGATAATGCACGACCGCATGTTTCAGGTCCTGTACGGGCCTTTCTGGATACAGAAAATGTTCGACTGCTGCCTGGCCAGCACATTCTCCAGATTCTCCAGATCTCTCACCAATTGAAAACGTCTGGTCAATGGTGGCCGAGCAACTTGTTCGTCACAATACGCCAATCACTACTCTTGATGAATCTGTGGCATCGTGTTGAAGCTGCATGGGCAGCTGTACCTGTACACGCCATCCAAGCTCTGTTTGACTCAATTCCCAGTCGTATCAAGGCCGTTATTACGGCCAGAGCTGGTTGTTCTGGGTACTGATTTCTCAGGATCTGTACACCAAAATTGCGTGAAAATGTAATCACATGTCAGTTCTAGTATAATATATTTGACCAATGAATACCCGTTTATCATCTGCATTTCTTCTTGGTGTAGCAATTTTAATGGCTAGTAGTGTAGATGTAAGTGGCAATGGGCCGGCCATCAAAAGCTGGTATTCGGACACCAAATTACTGCAGCTCAGCAACCGAGAGATTTTTTTACCCAAGAAGTCGGTCGCGAAGAACTGCGATAAGGTCAAATTATGAGCAGGAAAGAAGGAAAGATTCTCACTGTCGTCTAGACATCCTGATACAGACCACGATACCATCATGAATGTCGGTACGTTACGTCGCTAGTTAGTGAGCTAGTGCTGCCTCCCGTGACGTGCCTGTGGGAGGGCGGCGCAACTAGTCGCTTCCCTCCAGCTGCAGTGAGTGTGCTCAGACAGCTGGACTGCGCCTCCGTGTTGCAGCCGCCCCGGAGGCCGACCCGCCCGCGAGCCACGCCGGCGCCCGTGGCGCGAGTGGCCGACGCCTGGCACATCCCGGCCATCCAGTGCTACGAGCCGGAGGACGGCGTCTTCTACGCGCAGATGGGGCCCACCGGCGGCAAGCGAGGCTACTCTGCTATCACCGGTAAGACGCAACACCCGCACAGCTTCCGACAACCCCGCTATCTCTTTGATGGTAATTAACCACACCGAAACCGTTCCACTTCCATCTACATCTACACACATACTCCTCCATACATCATACGGTGCGTGACGGACGGTACCTCGTACCACAACTAGCATCTTCTCTCCCTGTTCCACTCCCAAACAGAACGAGGGAAAAATGACTGCCTATAACCCTCTGTACGAGCCCTAATCTCTCTTATCTTATCTTTGTGGTCTTTCCGCGAAATATAAGTTGGCGCAGTAAAATTGTACTGCAGTGAGCCTCAAATGCTGGTTATCTAAATTTCCTCAGTAGCGAATCACGAAAAGAACGCCTCCTTTCCTCCCACCCGAGTTCCTGAAGCATTTCCGTAACACTCGCGTGATGATCAAACCTACCAGTAACAAATCTAGCAGCCCGCCTCTGAATTGCTTCTATGTCCTCCTTCAATCCGACCTGATAGGCATCCCAAACGCTCGAGCAGTACTCAAGAATAGGTCGTATCAGTGTTTTATAAGCGGTCTCCTTTACAGATGAACCACATCTTCCCAAAATTCTACCAATGAACCGAAGACGACTATCCGCCTTCCCCACAACTGCCATTACATGCTTCTCCCACTTCATATCGCTGTGCAATGTTACGCCCAAATATTTAATAGACGTGACTGTGTCTAGCGCTACACTACTAATGGAGTATTCAAACATTACGGGATTCTTTTTCCTATTCATCTGCATTAATTTACATTTATCCTGACCGAGTCATCTTGTATCCTCCTACTGCAAAATGACAGTGGCGTCTACCAGACAGATGACTTGAGAACTCAGCGCAGAGCCGTACCGAGGTGGTCCAGCGTTTCTGGCAGAACAGTCAACGCTGCGTCCCCCCTCCCCGCCCTGGGATATGTGAGACTTAATTACAAAAATCTATATGGCTTAAATGTTTAGCACAGTGATCAGCAAAGAAACTTCAAAGTCGGTAAAAATGGAACCTTTATAGCAAGTAAATGAAAATAATCAATAATAAAAGCAGGCGATAAAATCGGTGACATAAATGATAATATGGCTGAAAATTGTAGAACTTACAACATAAAAAGAAACGTTCAAAACACTCTGAGCAGTATAGGACTTAACAGCTGAGGTCATCAGTTCCCTAGAACTTAGAACTACTTAAACCTAATTAACCGAAGGACATCACACACACCCATGCCCGAGGCAGGATTCGAATCTGCAACCGTAGCAGATGCGCGGTTCTGGACTGAAGCGCCTAGAACCGCTCCGCGACCGCGGCCGGCTAAAACATAAAACATAGGGTTGGCGATGCTAATAAAAAACACAGGGATCAGACAGGTAAAATAATAGACAAATAATTAAACAACGCGGCGACAGTCTGGTTTCTGTTAGCAAGAGATATAAAAATCACACCCAGCACAGCATGATTTCTGTTGGCAACACTTTGGAAAGACGCACAACAGTGAACACTCACTGGAACACTGCACTAAAAAGATGTGCACAAATATGACACACAACAGACAAAGGCAGATGGGGGGAGGGGACCTGGACAGATGAGGGGAGAGAAAAAGGGGGGGAGCAGAGAAAAAACGAAGAGGGGAGGGCGACAGAGGGTGAGGACTCATAGGGGGGGGGGGGGGGGCAGGGCAGACGTGAGAAGGAATGGATTGGGTTGGGTTGTTTTGGGGGAAGAGACCAAATAGCGAGGTCATCGGTGTCATCAAATAAGAGAAGGACCTGGAAGGAAGTGGGCCGTGTCCTTTCAAAGGAACCATCCCAGCATCTGCCTAGAACGATTTAGGGAAACCACAGAAAACCTAAATCAGGATGGCCGGACGTGGGATTGAACCGTCGTCCTCCCGAATGCGAGTCCAGTGTGCTAACCACTGCGCCACCTCGCTCGGTCAGGGAATGGGGGATGGCAGCGGAGTGAAATGCAAAAGGACTCGGGATAGAGAAGGGAGACAGAGAGAGGGTAGGCAGGGAGAAAACAGGATGGAAGGGGGGAGAGGGATCCCAGAAAAAAGGACAGAGGAAGGGAGGGGAAGGTGAGGATCTGAGTTGATAGGAGGGATAAATGGAGGGAGAGAGGGCATCATCTGGGAGGGGGAGTCGACAGAAGTCACCTTGAGAAAAGAGATGAAGGGTGAAGAGATGGAGGATAGGGGGGACACAACGGTGAAGGTGCAGCAGAGGGCAGGGGTTGCAGGGGAGAGGAGCAACCAGGGGATGAGGGGGATCAAGATGGCAGGAGGTGTAGAGGACACAGATATGTTCGAGGAATAGGAGCAGATGGGGGAAAGGAATCAGGTCGTAGAGGATCCGTGTGGGGGACAGGAGGCGTGTACAGAAGGTGAGGTGGAGTGCATGGCGCTCGAGGATCTGGAGGGACTTATAGAATTTTGGGGGATGGATATCCAGGCAGGACTGGCATAACAGAGGATGGGATGGATGAAGGATTTGAAGGTGTGGGGGATGGTAGAGGGGTTCAACCCCCATGTCCGGCCAGAGTGCAAGTCGCTTATGCATCGATCTTATTATTAACTAGCTGCAGTGCACAGCGTTTCTCAGGATATTTAATAGTCACCAAACAAAGTGATTGGCCCTGTGCCTTGTTGATAGTGACAGCAAATGCATGCCGTATGGGAAACTGCAATCGCTTTAAATCGAAGGGCATATTTAAATCACTGGGTGTCAACGGGATGCGACGAATGAGTACGTCTTCACCTGTATCAAAAGATGATTACCTTCGCCATCTGTTGTTTCAAATTTGGAAATTTGTGGTAGGTTCCTATGGAACCAAACTGCTGAGGTCATCGGTCCCTAGGCTTACACACTACGTAATCCAACTTAAACTCACTTACACTACGGACAAGACTCATACCGATGCCCGAGGGAGGACTCGAACCTCCGACGGGGGCAGCCGCGCTAACCGTGGCAAGGCTCTTCAGACATGGCAGCTACCCCACGCGGCCCTCTGTTGTTTCATATTACGATAAGTATCTCATAGTGTTTTTGCAGAAATCAGCTTCTATTGTTTCAGTTCACTTTTCACTGATCCATGTTGGGCTGTGTTTGAGCACAACTCGAACTGTTGGAACACTTTACGCCGCAGTTCGAGAGATTTCGGGTTCTGTTCGATCTTTTGACCAGCCTCCGATCTATTGACTTCAATAATTTTCCTCGAGACATTTGAGTCTCATCTTTATCTACGATAATGAATTAAAACTAGTGCCGTGGCCAGAGCTTGAACCCAGGTCTCGTTGCATACTAACGCAACAATGCTAGCCCTTACACCACGAAAGCATTATAGCTAACATTGCTGCGCTAACTACCCTATTCCAGTGCCCTACCAAATAGAAAATCGCGACCACGGGCGAGAGTGGGCTGCCCATTGCGACTCTTTCCTTTAGTTTATAGTAATCTCCATTCATATTAGTCTCCATGAAATAGAAGATACATGTTTATTTCTTACTACAATAGTGAATCCGTAACCATAGAACATAATTTTTTTTTTAAAAAAAAGGGGGTTACTTTACCGGTTTCAACGAACTACGCCGTCATTTTCAAATGTAGAAAATCAGTTGGAGAATATATACATCTTACAAAAGTTACGGGAAATAATAGGACCAGGCAAATTTCTCGTACGTTTTGTAATATGCATGGTCATAATTCTCATTATATTTTCTCCAACTGATGTTTTACATTTAAAAAAGACGACCTAGTCCGTAACCCCGTTTTTACGGAAAAAAATTTATGTACTGTGACAATGGCTTCACTATTGCAGTGTAAAATAAACATTTATGTTTTTTTGGTCACACTCCTTACGACAATTATGTAGGAATATAGAAACAGAAAATACATAAAAGCCAGGATATGCCTGAAAAGCTCTGTGCTCTACTCGTCAAATTTCCGACCAACAAGCTCCAGTCAGTCTCGTAGAGGCAACCTAGTGAATAACGAAACGTCGTCAAAACTCACCAGGATGTCTGAGTCTTTCATCTTGAAGCTGTCGAGGCGTTTTACGAAATTCACAGGAGGAAGTGATGAGGGCATTTACCCACATAATGGCTTAGCATTTCCGTCACATATTTTGCAAGCAAACATGTATGTGCCCTAATATTGCTGACAATTGGGCACAACAGCATCCCATCTTTGTGGACTTGAGTGAGTCCATAAAGTCTTGCCGGTACAGGGCCCTCTCTGCTAATCCGCGTCCTTGAAAGGAGCCCTAATCTTTTTCTCCACCTTCTTTCTGGGATCAGCGTTGATCAGCCTGTATGAGTCGTCATCTAGCAGGCTCTGCATCTTCTCAATGTAATCCTTGTTGGAAAGAATAACAATAATGTTTTCTTTGTCAACAGGTAAGACAGCAATGTCAGGGCACTCTCTCAGTTCCCAAATCGCCGCTCTCTCTCTGGCAGGGTGGCGACAGGAGGGGCTTCCGGCCACCATCTGGCACTAACATCGTCAAATGCGTAGTAACAAGGCCGACCCCGCGTTGGAGTTGGACAAAGGCCCAAAGAAAATGATGACGAAGAAAATAATGATCAATAATTACTTTTGCTCAATGAGGTAGCATTAACGCGGTGAAGGTTACAGATTCCTCATACGAGGTGCATTCAAGTTCTAAGGCCTCCGATTTTTTTTTCTAATTAACTACTCACCCGAAATCGATGAAACTGGCGTTACTTCTCGACGTAATCGCCCTGCAGACGTACACATTTTTCACAACGCTGACGCCATGATTCCATGGCAGCGGCGAAGGCTTCTTTAGTAGTCTGTTTTGACCACTGGAAAATCGCTGAGGCAATAGCAGCACGGCTGGTGAATGTGCGGTCACGGAGAGTGTCTTTCATCGTTGGAAAAAGCCAAAAGTCACTAGGAGCCAGGTCAGGTGAGTAGGGAGCATGAGGAATCACTTCAAAGTTGTTATCACGAAGAAACTGTTGCGTAACGTTAACTCGATGTGCGGGTGCGTTGTCTTGGTGAAACAGCACACGCGCAGACCTTCCCGGACGTTTTTGTTGCAGTGCAGGAAGGAATTCGTTCTTCAAAACATTTTCGTAGGCTGCACCTGTTACCGTAGTGCCCTTTAGAACGCAATGGGTAAGGATTACGCCCTCGCTGTCTCAGAACATGGACACCATCATTTTTTCAGCATTGGCGGTTACCCGAAATTTTTTTTATGGCGGTGAATCTGTGTGCTTCCATTGAGCTGACTGGCGCTTTGTTTCAGGCATCCACGTCTCATTCATTGTCACAACTGACGAAAAGAAAGTCCCATTCATGCTGTCGTTGTGTGTCAACATTGCTTGGCAACATGCCACACGGGCAGCCATGTGGTCGTCCGTCAGCATTCGTGGCACCCACCTGGATGACATTTTTCGCATTTTCAGGTTGTCATGCAGGATTGTGTGCACAGAACCCACAGAAATGCCAACTCTGGAGGCGATCTGTTCAACAGATGTCATTGCCCAAAACAATTCTCTCCACTTTCTCGATCATGTCGTCAGAACGGCTTGTGCAAGCCCGAGGTTGTTTCAGTTTGTTGTCACACGATGTTCTGCCTTCATTAAACTGTCGCACCCACGAATGCACTTTCGACACATCCATAACTCCATCACCACATGTCTCCTTCAACTGTCGATGAATTTCAATTGGTTTCACACCACGCAAATTCAGAAAACGAATGGTTGCATGCTGCCAAGTAAGGAAACGTCGCCATTTTAAGTATTTAGAACAGTTCTCATTCTCGCCACTGGCGGTAAAATTCCATCTGCCATACGGTGCTGCCATCTCTGGGACGTATTGACAATGAACACGGCCTCATTTTAAAACAATGCGCATGTTTCTATCTCTTTCCAGTCCGGAGAAAAAAAATCGGAGGCCTTAGAACTTGAATGCACCTCGTATAGTCCACCCACTACACACATAAGTTGTGCTTTGTCCCGTATATCGCTGATGATAAAAGTAGGACATATACCTAACAAACGCTAAATATCTCAATAAAATGTCTTCTCGATGTTGTAGATAGTACGTACAATAGTCCAGAAATGGCTACATTACCCGCTTCGAAACAGATGAATTAATTAATTTACAGCACGACACAGCAGTAACTACATGAGGGCTACTATAGCGCTATACACAGAATTATTATTATTATTATTATATTACTATTTTGGTCTGTGCCCAGACGTAAAGCATTAACAGCCTAGAATCTTCCAACTCCTGCCAGTTCAGAAGTATGGAATGCAGCAGTCAAGTAATATACGAAGAGTAAGTATAGTAAGTATAGTACACACATTTTAACTTGGTTGTATTTAAGTGGCGTCGCAGGTTGCAAGTCAAGCAAGTGCTGCAATGGAGAGGAGTAATACAGGGGAAGCATGTTTTGTAACAGTGTCCACCCTCACTGTAGATAGTTAACTTTCTTATCTGAGAAGGAGTTCTGGGTAGCACTTAACCACTGGTAACATTATAGAACACGAGCAACATTGATGCACTCTGGTGGTCGTTCAATATGTCACAGAGAACAGCAGCTCTACGTATCCGCCGATGGTGTGTACGTGTACTATGTTACGTTGACATTCAACCATGTCTTATGGGTGCTTCACTTTTTGTCAGACACCCGATGCGGTGTGGAAAGTATATAAGTGGAACAGAGATGAATGGGGAATTATTGCAACAACGATACAGTCCGCAATTGAGGACATCCGCTGATATAAGTGACTTTGACAAAAGGCGGACTGTTATGGTCCGGCATCTAGTAAGGAGCACCTGAATAATGGCAGGACTGGTCGATTGTTCACGTGCTACTGTCGTGAGCATCTATGGAGAGTGTTTGAAGAATGGTGAAAGCGACAAGGTGTTGGACGTCCAAGTCGTCGTAGAACGTGAAGATCGAAGACATGCCAGTTCTGTAAAGCAGGATAATTGGCCATCTGCGGCAGATCTGACGACAAAATAAAATTTTGGTGACATGGGTAACATTCATCTGAATTTCAGTGGTGGCTGTGGTAGTAATCAAAGGCACCATGATAGCTGTGGACAGCATGGACACTGTTGCAAACAACCTGCATCCCTTCTTGCTTGATGTCTTCCCTGACGGAGGTGACATCTCCCTGCTGGACAATTGCCTGTGTCTTGGTCACCAGATTCGCCTAATCGGAAACCAATGGAACACATCTGGGACGCTATCAGGCGCCACCGCTGGGCCAACAAAACATTTTCCGTGACCTGTGCGTAGATATCTGGTGCCACATACCTCCAGAGACGTACCAAGGGCTTGTCGAATTCATGCCATTCAGAATCGCTGCTATACTGCGATCAAAAGGAGGCCCAACACGCTATTAAATAAGTGATGAAGACGTCCTGGACCAACAGTATGTACATCTAGTTATCACATATTAGTACACTGTGCTATTGGTGCACTAACTTTAAAAACACTGTGGAAGGTGAAGCGTGACTTGAGTGCAGAAAAGTACTACAGTAAGGAGAACAGATGCGAGACCATCGCAGCAACCACTTGACATAAATGCAGAAAGTAATCAGCACAGTATCACCAAAAACTTCTACACAAGAGCACATCTTGTGGCAGTACAGCAGTTTCTTTTTCCTTTTTGTATGTAGGGATATACAGTGTGATTGAGTTGCCGCTACTTAAGGGTTTTATGCAATCCATAACGCCTTCAAAAACCACGGACAAGATTTTTGTATTCTCTCGCTCGTTATGTGTAAACTATTAGTCCTACATAAATAAATGATCAACACCTTTTTGTAGGAAATTTAATGTAGAATTTTGTACTGGGATATGCTTTCCCTGGAGGCCACGGTTTTCGAGATATTCAAGAAACAAGCTTTTGAAGGTCACTTTTGTACGTTATTCTGGCATAACTCGAGAACCGTGTCCTCCAGCGAAAACGTGCCCCAGCACAAAACTTAACTATGTTAAATATCCTACAAAAAGGTCCTGTTCATTTTTTCTATAGGACTAAGAGCTTGCGTGTAGTGAGCGAGGGAATATGAAAATCTCTCATGTGATTTTTAGACGGCATTGCGGGTTGCATAAAATCCTTAGGTAGGGGCAGCTGAATCACCTCGTATACAGGGGTCCATTGATCGTGGCCGGGGCAAATATCTCACGAAATAAGCGTCAAACGAAAAAACTACAAAGAATGAAACTCGTCTAGCTTGAAGGGGGAAACCAGATGGCGCTATGGTTGGCTCGCTAGATGGCGCTGCCATAGGTCACACGGATATCAACTGCGTTTTTTTAAAATAGTAACCCCCATTTTTTATCAAATATTCGTGTAGTACGTAAAGAGATATGAACGTTTTAGTAGGACCATTTTTTTCGCTTTGTGATAGATGGCGCTATAATAGTCACGAACGTATAAGTACGTGGTATCACGTAACATTCCGCCAGCGCGGACGGTATTTGCTTCGTGATACATTACCCGTGTTAAAATGGACCGTTTACAAATTGCGGAAAAGGTCGATATCGTGTTATCGTGTTGTTGTATGGCTATTGTGATCAAAATGCCCAACGGGCGTGTGCTATGTATGCTGCTCGGTATCCTGGACAACATCATCCAAGTGTACGGACCGTTCGCCAGATAGTTACGTTATTTAAGGAAACAGGAAGTGTTCAGCCACATGTGAAACGTTATCCACGACCTGCAACAAATGATGATGCCCAAGTAGGTGTTTTAGCTGCTGTCGCGGCTAATCCACACATCAGTAGCAGACAAATTGCGCGAGAATCGGGAATCTCAAAATCGTCGGTGTTGAGAATGCTACATCAACATCGATTGCACCCGCACCATATTTCTATGCACCAAGAATTGCATGGCGACGACTTTGAACGTCGTGTATAGTTCTAACACTGGGCACAAGAGAAATTACGGGACGATGACAGATTATTTGCACACGTTCTACACTCCTGGAAATGGAAAAAAGAACACATTGACACCGGTGTGTCAGACCCACCATACTTGCTCCGGACACTGCGAGAGGGCTGTACAAGCAATGATCACACGCACGGCACAGCGGACACACCAGGAACCGCGGTGTTGGCCGTCGAATGGCGCTAGCTGCGCAGCATTTGTGCACCGCCGCCGTCAGTGTCAGCCAGTTTGCCGTGGCATACGGAGCTCCATCGCAGTCTTTAACACTGGTAGCATGCCGCGACAGCGTGGACGTGAACCGTATGTGCAGTTGACGGACTTTGAGCGAGGGCGTATAGTGGGCATGCGGGAGGCCGGGTGGACGTACCGCCGAATTGCTCAACACGTGGGGCGTGAGGTCTCCACAGTACATCGATGTTGTCGCCAGTGGTCGGCGGAAGGTGCACGTGCCCGTCGACCTGGGACCGGACCGCAGCGACGCACGGATGCACGCCAAGACCGTAGGATCCTACGCAGTGCCGTAGGGGACCGCACCGCCACTTCCCAGCAAATTAGGGACACTGTTGCTCCTGGGGTATCGGCGAGGACCATTCGCAACCGTCTCCATGAAGCTGGGCTACGGTCCCGCACACCGTTAGGCCGTCTTCCGCTCACGCCCCAACATCGTGCAGCCCGCCTCCAGTGGTGTCGCGACAGGCGTGAATAGAGGGACGAATGGAGACGTGTCGTCTTCAGCGATGAGAGTCGCTTCTTCCTTGGTGCCAATGATGGTCGCATGCGTGTTTGGCGCCGTGCAGGTGAGCGCCACAATCAGGACTGCATACGACCGAGGCACACAGGGCCAACACCCGGCATCATGGTGTGGGGAGCGATCTCCTACACTGGACGTACACCACTGGTGATCGTCGAGGGGACACTGAATAGTGCACGGTACATCCAAACCGTCATCGAACCCATCGTTCTACCATTCCTAGACCGGCAAGGGAACTTGCTGTTCCAACAGGACAATGCACGTCCGCATGTATCCCGTGCCACCCAACGTGCTCTAGAAGGTGTAAGTCAACTACCCTGGCCAGAAAGATTCCGGATCTGTCCCCCATTGAGCATGTTTGGGACTGGATGAAGCGTCGTCTCACGCGGTCTGCACGTCCAGCACGAACGCTGGTCCAACTGAGGCGCCAGGTGGAAATGGCATGGCAAGCCGTTCCACAGGACTACATCCAGCATCTCTACGATCGTCTCCATGGGAGAATAGCAGCCTGCATTGCTGCGAAAGGTGGATATACACTGTACTAGTGCCGACATTGTGCATGCTCTGTTGCCTGTGTCTATGTGCCTGTGGTTCTGTCAGTGTGATCATGTGATGTATCTGACCCCAGGAATGTGTCAATAAAGTTTCCCCTTCCTGGGACAATGAATTCACGGTGTTCTTATTTCAATTTCCAGGAGTGTATTTAGCGACGAAGCGGTAACGTAAACCGGCATAATAGGCACACTGGGCAAGGGAAAATTCACGATGTCTGCGACAAGTGGAACATCAGCGACCTTGGCGGGTTAATGTATGGTGCAGCATTATGGGAGGAAGGATAACTGGCCCCCATTTTATCGATGGCAATCTAAATGGTGCAATGTACGCTGATTTCCTACGTAATGTTCTACCGATGTTACTACAAGATGTTTCACTGCATGACAGAATGGCGATGTACTTCCAACGTGATGGATGTCCGGCACATAGCTCGCGTGCGGTTGAAGCGGTATTGAATAGCATATTTCATGACAGGTGGATTAGTCGTCGAAGCACCATACCATGGCCCGCACGTTCACCGGATCTGACGTCCGCGGATTTCCTTCTGTGGGGAAAGTTGAATGATATTTGCTATCGTGTTCCACCCTCAACGTCTGACAACATGCATCAGCGCATTGTCAATGTGTGTGCGAACATTACGGAAGGCGAACTACTCGCTGTTGAGAGAAATGTCGTTACACGTATTGCCAAATGCATTGAGGTTGACGGACATCATTTTGAGCATTTATTGCATTAATGTGGTATTTACAGGTAATCACGCTGTAACAGCAAGCGTTCTCAGAAATGATAAGTTCACAAAGCTACATTTATCACATTGGAACAACCGAAATAAAATGTTCAAACGTACCTACGTTCTGTATTTTAATTTAAAAAACCTACCTGTTGCCAACTGTTCGTCTAAAATTGTGAGCCATATGTCTGTGATTATTACAGCGCCATCTATCACAAAGCGAAAAAAGTGGTCCAACTAAAACATTCTTATTTTCTTACGTACTACACGAATATGTAATAAAAATGGGGGTTCCTACTTAAAAAAACGCAGTTGATAACCGTTTGACCTATGGCAGCGCCATCTAGCGGGCCAACCATAGCGCCATCTGGTTTCCCCCATCAAGCTAGACGAGTTTCGTTCTTTGTAGTTTTTTCGTTTGACGCTTATTTCGTGAGATATTTGGCCCGGTCACGATCAATGTACCATCCTGTATGTTCTGGACCTAATAAGGACTGTGCCAACACAACTAATTAGCGATAATATAGCCAATAGTTTACTCATGTTCAGAAAAAAAACCAGAACATATTGAACGGTTAGAGATAGGTCGTTAATATTCATAGGACATATAAGTTAGCATGTTCTGCAGAAATGATCAGCATTTCATTCCCCTCCGTTCAGATTGCGTCCTGTTGCCTAGTAGGCACAGAGTCTGCCGAGGGCCCTAATAACTTTTTCGATGGTGGTGGTAGTTCATATGGGATCTAACTGCTGAGGTCATCGGTCTCTAGGCTTACACACTACTTAACTTTTCGCTGAGGAAAACACACACACACCCATGCCGAGAGAGGATTCGAGCCTCCGACGGGGGCAGCCGCACGAAAAGTGGCAAGGAGCCTCAGACCCCGCGCGGCACTTGTCCCATGCGTGACGGCATCTACATCTACTACATCTACATTTATACTTCGCAAGCCACCCAACGGTGTGTGGCGGAGGGCACTTTACGTGCCACTGTCATTACCTCTCTTTTCTGTTCCAGTGGCGTATGGTTCGCGGGAAGAACGGCTGCCGGAAAGCCTCCGTGCGCGCTCGAATCTCTCTAATTTTACATTCGTGATCTCCTCGGGATGTATAAGTAGGGGGAAGCAATATATTCGATAACTCATCCAGAAACGCACCCTCTCGAAACCTGGACAGCAAGCTACACGGCGATGCAGAGCATCTCTCTTGCAGAGTCTGCCACTTGAGTTTGCTAAACATCTCCGTAATGCTAACACAGTTACCAAATAACCCTGTGACGAAACGCGTCGCTCTTCTTTGGATCTTCTCTCTCTCCTCCGTCAACCCGATCTGGTACGGATCCCACACTGATGAGCAATACTCAAGTACAGGTCGAACGAGTGTTTTGTAAGCCACCCCCTTTGTTGATGGACAACATTTTCTAAGAACTCTCCCAATGAATCTCAACCTGGCACCCGCCTTACCAACAATTAATTTTATATGATCATTCCACTTCAGATCATTCCGTACCCATACTCCCAGATATTTTACAGAAGTAACTGCTACCAGTGTTTGTTCCGTTATCATATAATCATACAATAAAGGAACCTTCTTTCTATGTATTCGTAATACATCACATTTGTCTATGTTAAGGGTCAGTTGCCACTCCCTGCACCAAGTGCCTATCCGCTGCAGAGCTTCCTGCATTTCGCTGCAATATTCTAATGCTGCAACTTCTATGTATACTACAGCATCATCCGCGAAAAGCCGCGTGGAACTTCCGACACTATCTACTAGATCATTTATATATATACTGTGAAAAGCAATGGGCCCCCTGTGGCACGCCAGAGGTTACTTTAACGCCTGTAGACGTCTCTCCATTGAGAACAATGGAGAGAGCATCAACGCGTATAAGGCGCGAAGGCGTCCTGTGGTACAGTCACCCATGTTGCATTCTCCTGGTTTCAAAGTTCATCTGTAGTAGTTGGCACTGGGTCACAGATCTGCCCCCGTCGTTTCATCATATCTCACACATTTTCAATTGGCGACAAACCTGGTGATGTGGCGGGCCAGGGCAAAAGGCTGACTTCCTGTGGCGCCAAGAAGGCACGTGTTTGTACAACAACATGTGATCGTGCATTGTCTTGCTGAAAAATGGCATCCGGGGTGTTGTAAAGAAAGGGTACCGCTACGGGTCCCAAGATGTCATTCGTGTAGGTCGCACTGGTCACACTGCCATGTACACGCACCCACTGTGACTTGAGGTTAACGTCCCAAACCGTCTTGATTTGGCGCTGTACCTCGTGTGCGAATGCAGTCACTGTGAAGCCGCACCCCCTGTTTGCAGTGAAGCAAAATGCAGACATCATTTTTAAACAAATAGAACCTCGATTTGCCCGAAAACACTATCCTGTTCCTAGTGACGTCCTTCCATACACCATTGCTGTCTAGCATGTTTCTACACATTTTTCAAAGGCAGGTGAAGAAGTGGACGACGCGCACGTATCCCATGCCGCAATAAACGGCGACGCAATGTCATCCCGGATAGTGTACGACGTGTTACACTGTTTGTGCAACTGTTGTGCCAGATTCGAGGAGGACACGAGTCTGTCCTGTATTGCCATTTGGATGAGGTGGCGATCTTCTCAGGGGATGATCTGGGTGGAGCGGCCTGGCCCATCTCGTCGTGTTCTACGTCCCTCCGTCAACCATTTTCTGCACCAAAACACTTTCTCCCACACGAGCAGCAATTTCTCGGATGGATGCATCACAATCTCTCATGACAACAATGCGCCATCTTTCAAACTCACTGATTTGACGGCACGGTTCATGCACATTTCTGCGAGGCGTCGCACACGTCTGCTCGTGTCACAGTGATCCATTATCGGTAGATGGTGTTGCGCCGCGATATCGATGTTGACCTCGAACCCGCGGGCCGACACGGTTCTAATGCTCATCATTTCCGCAGGACATACTAATGTACATATCCTGTGCGTATGAACGTCCTAGAGGTGTTCTGTTTTTTGCTGAACATGAGTGTATTAATAACGCAAATAATATTTAACAAATTTGTTAGTATTGATGCCTGGTTGTGAGCACTACCAACTCGAAATGTGCCGCGATATCGTAAGATTAATAATCCTTAAACATTATGATTGGTTGTGGGACATCATTCACCATCTGATCAGATGTATCTGTGCGCCCCTATATACTGCGGAATGGACCACTAGACCTAACAAGACGCAGACCTACTAGTACAGAAGGAGGCAGAGAGCATTATGTTGTCATCAGGAAAGCGGTTACACCGAGATGGGCCGGTAAAGAGAGCTCAGTGACTTCGAACATGGAGTAGTCACTGGATGTCATCTGAGTAGCAAATCCATCAGGTGCATTTGAACCCTTCTAAAGCTTCCCACGTAGGCTTTTGGTGATGTGATTGTGAAGTGGGCACAGGGAAGAACGACAACAGATAAACCAAGACTAGACAGACCTCACGTATCCACGGACGGGGACTATTGAACATCGCGGAAGATGGTTGTAAAATATCGCATGAAATTAGAGGAAGAATCACACGTGAGTTCCAATGTGCTATCAGCAGTGTAACTAGCATATCGACTTTGCAAATGGAGTCAAGAGGAATAGAATAAAATGGCTGAGCAGCTCCTCATGAAGCACACATTGCTGCAATCAAGTTAAGCGAAGCTTGAGGTGGTGTAAAGAGCGATGCCACTGGACAGTGAGGGTCTGGAAACGAGTGATTTCGAGTGATGAATCACGCTGTAACCTGTAACGAACCGCTGGAAAGGTTTGGATTTAGCGAATGCTTGGAAAACATTACCTGCCATTACGTGTAGAACCAGCAGTGAAGTACGGAGAATCTGGTGTTACTGTATGGGAATGACCTTCGTGGTTAAGGCGTCGTCCCTTATTGTGCTTAAGAAAACGGTTAATAGGGAAGGACATGAAAACATCTGGCAGCATTGTGCTCTGCATACAGTAGTGGAACAGTTCGCAGACGATGATTGTTTGTGTCAGCATGACAATGCACGCTGTTGTAAAGCAGTCTGTGTTAAGCAAATTATTTGTAGTCACTAATATTTCTGAAATCTCATGGCCTCCCAAAGTCCAGATCTGAACCCAAAAGAACACCTTGTGGATGAGTTAGTACGTCGACTACGCTCCAGGCTCCAGCGTATAATTAATATGACTGCTTTCTCTGGTTTCAGCTCTTAGGGATGAGTGGGCTGCCATTCTTCCACCTGTATTCAGACACCTCATTGAAAGTGTCCCCAGAAGAGTTCAAGTCGTCATGAAGGCGAATGGTGGACACACTCCACATTAATGTCCACTAAGACGTGTCCGGATACTTTTGATCAGATTGTGTACCGCCGTTGTTATAAGGTTTTGGGATGTATCTGTTGCGAACTTTTCAGCGCGTCGGGCGCTATTTTTTAAATGTGCCTCGTACTTTTCATTTTTTTTAACAGGCAAGGTACTCGTTAGGTACACTACTGGCCATTACAATTGCTACACCACGAAGATGACGTGCTACAGACGCGAAATTTAACCGACAGGAACAAGATGCTGTGATATGCAAATGATTAGCTTTTCAGACCATTCACACAAGGTTGGAGCCGGTGGCGACACCTACAATGTGCTGACATGAGGAAAGTTTCCAACCGATTTCTCATACACAAACAGCAGTTGAACGGCGTTGCCTGGTGAAACGTTGTTGTGATGCCTCGTGTAAGGAGGAGAAATGCGTACCATCACGTTTCCGACATTGATAAAGGTCGGATTGTAGCTTATCGCGATTGCGGTTTATCGTATCGCCACATTGCTGCTCGCGTTGGTCGAGATCGAATGACTGTCGGCAAAATATGGAATCACTGGGTTCAGGAGGGTAATACGGAACGCCGTGCTGGATCCCAACGGCCTCGTATCACTAGCAGTCGAGATGACAGGCATCTTATCCGCATGGCTGTAACGGGTCGTGCAGCCACGTCTCGACCCCTGAATCAACAGATGGGGACGTTTGTAAGACAACAACCATCTGCACGAACAGTTCGACTACGTTTGCAGCAGCATGGACTATCAGCTGGGAGACCATGGTTGCGGTTATCCTTGACGCTGCATCACAGACGGGAGCGCCTGCGATGGTGTACTCAACAACGAACCTGGGTGCACAAATGGCAAAACGTCATTTTTTCGAATGAATCCAGGTTCTGTTTACAGCATCATGATGGTCGCATCCATGTTTGGCGACATCGTGGTGAGCGCACATTGGAAGCGTATATTCATCATCGCCATACTGGCTTATCACCCGGCGTGATGGTATGGTGTGCCATTGGTTACACGTCTCGGTCACCTCTTGTTCGTATTGACGGCACCTTGAACAGTGGACGTTACATTTCAGATGTGTTACGACCCATGGCTCTACCCTTCATTCGATACCTTCGAAACCCTACATTTCAGCAGGATAATGCACGACCCCATGTTGCAGGTCCTGTACGGCCCTTTCTGGATACAGAAAATGTCCGACTGCTACCCTGGCCAGCACATTGTCCAGATCTCTCACCAATTGAAACGTCTGGCCAATGGTGGCCGAGCAACTGGCTCGTCACAATACGCCAGTCACTACTCTTCATGAACTGTGGTATCGTGTTGAAGCTGCATGGGCAGCTGTACCTGTACACGCCATGCAAGCTCTGTTTGACTCAATGCCCAGGCGTATCAAGACCGTTATTACGGCCAGAGGTGGTTGTTCTGGGTACTGATTTCTCAGGATCTATGCACCCAAATTGCGTGAAAATGTAATCACATGTCAGTTCTTGTATAATATATTTGTCCATTGAATACCCGTTTATCATATGTATTTCTTCTTGGTGTAGCAATTTTAATGGCCAGTAGTGTATAACGAACCTTCCGTTGGCGCCTAATGATTTGTCTTTTCCTGAGATTTTAAAGTGTGTGCTTTGTGCTCCTCAGTAAGCGGACCTGATATTCACAGGCCACGTCGGCTGGGGCATCTCGTGGTACATCAACGGTCTGCTGATCCCCGAGATCAACGTGGTGCGCGGCAAGACGTACACGTTCGTGGTAGAGGGCGGACTCGACCCTGAGACACCGGCGCGCTACCACCCGTTCTACATCACCGACGATCCCGTAGGCGGTTACGAGCACAAAACGCCGGAAGAGCGAGCGGTGAGTACCATGCTACAGCGAGTCAACCATTGTGCACTAATCTGTTTTGTCGGTTCTTCACCTTGGCTACATTACGACCTTCTAGGCTTCTCTTAAAAGTCAACCTGCTGATGCATTCATTGTATTCTCAATGATGATATATTGCTATGAAGATCTGTCACTAGCTCAGTATTGCCAAGGCATGTATTTATTCCAGTTTTCTATTTGTCCATCTCCCCGTTCCCCCTGAGTCTGTCCGTCACCTCTTCTCCCTCCTCTCCCCTCTCTGTCCATCTCCTCCTCGTCCATTCTCTGTTCATCTAGGGTATTAACAATCACTTCAGTTGTATTTTGGTCCTTTATTACTGTAGCACTACCGGTTTCGTGGCGGTAAAGCCACATCTTCAGGTGACATCTGTATAACAATAAATCCAGAAGGAATAACAACCCTGTCTCATACACTGATACGGTAAATTGTTTTAATATTTAAAAAAATATTAAAATCTTATACATGAGAATATAGAAATGTTATTACCCACATGATTAAAACATTAGAGGGGAAAAGCTCGGAATCAAAAAAATGTTCAAATGTGTGTGAAATCTTATGGGACTTAACTGCTAAGGTCATCAGTCCCTAAGCTTACACACTACTTAACCTAAATTATCCTAAAGACAAACACACACACCCATGCCCGAGGGAGGATTCGAACCTCCGCCGGGACCCGCCGCACAGTCCATGACTGCCTTAGACCACTCGGCAGCTCGGAATCTTTTTTCCCAACATTAGTTGTCTGTCAAATGCAAAACACCGCTAAAAGATGGTTTGTCATGGATTAAAAACTGCTAAATTTCAGCATTGGACAAACAGAGTTGAGGCATCGTAGTATTTTGGAAAATTTCGACTGCCTAAGTTAAATGAACGCAATACTCTGTACATTCACACGCAGTCTCTTTGTTCCTCCTCGCCCTTTCTATTTTCCTCACCTCACCTCACGTCCCCCCTCCTATGCATCTGCTTTATTGACTTAGGTTTCTCACGTCTTCCTTACAAGTATGTATTTAAAGGTTTTGTAAATTTCCTTAAACTTTAGCGACTGTTACTAAGTATCAAAATTCACTACAATCTTGGATTATTTTAACTGTCAAAACTAAGAATTTTTAAAGCACTTTTACGAAACATAATTTTTAGAATTTTAACTTACTGAAAAATATTTTAAAGTTTTAAGTGGACTGTGCCAGCCGGCCGGAGTGGCCGTGCGGTTTTAGGCGCTTCAGTCTGGAACCGCGCGACCGCTACGGTCGCAGGTTCGAATCCTGCCTAGGGCATGGATGTGTGTGATGTCCATAGGTTAGTTAGGTTTAAGTAGTTCTAAGTTCTAGGAGACTGATGACCTCAGAAGTTAAGTCCCATAGTGCTCAGAGCCATTTGAACTATTTTTGACTGGGCCAGCACATCTTTTTCGTTGCTCTAGGTTATATGCACGTGATGTTCCTCTTTTACACTCCAGTTTTAACATAACTTGGGGGCGTCATTAACGAAAAATGTAAGCTGTAACTACAATGCTGATATTCTACAGATGGTTAAGAAAGTTGCTATACTTTGTATCCCAATATTCCTTGTTTTCATTCACCATTCGTGTAATCCCCAAAAGACCACCAATCATTCGGTCGAGCCCGCGCTTCATCAGCTCATGCGCGAGGTGTCCGCAGGCAAGCTGTTTACTTTCTTGCCGTCAGTCTACAATAACAGAGCACGCGGCCGCGTCCCCTGTACGCGGTTCCATATAGATTGGAGAAGCGGTAAGTGCGTTTCTCAGATTCTGTTTTTCCCCCATTAGCTATTTACTTGACGATTTTGTCTAGGTAGAGCACCCCTCCACTGTGTGGCAACCACTTCTTGGTTTTTCATTATTGTCCAAAATCAGGTCTTAATTGTATTCATTTATTGTCTTCTTACCAACAGATCACTATGATGCGATTTGTTTTGGACCTATCCACTGTATTGGAATTTGGCAGTTTTTAATCCATGACATACCGTCTTTTTACGGTCTTTTGAATTTGACAGACAACGAATGTTGGGGAAAAAGGTCCGAGTTTTTACGCTCTAATGTTTTAATCATGTGAGTAACAGCATTTTGATATTCTCACTTAAAAGTTTTTTAATATATTTTTTTAAATCTTAAAACAATTTACCATACTAGTGTATGTGTCAGGGTTGTTATTCCTTCTGGATTTTTATACATATTCCACTTGAAGATGTGGCTTTAACGCGACGAAACCGGTAATGGTAAATAGAGGACCAAAGTACAGTTGAGGGGATTGTTAATACCCAAGATGAATACTCGCAGCTGTGGTTGCCCCACCTATAAGGTTGTGTGCTCATCTGCCGCCCCTGTCTCTGTTGATCTGCCCCAACCCCTCTCTCTCTCTCCATCTCCTCCGCTTCCTCTCTCTGCCCAGTTCATCTCTTCCTCCTCCTTCTCTCTGTCCATCTCCTCCTCTTTCCTTTATCTGTCCATCTTCTCCTTCTCCCTCTCTGTTTGTGCACTTCATCCTCCCCCTTATTCCGTCACGTTATCACCTCTCCCTCCCCGAATAAGGGCTCGCTGGTTCTTAATCCCCACAGTATTATCTTTCCAGATAGCTAGTAATATGTGCACCAAACTTGGTTGAAATGGATCCAGAGGTTTAGGAGCAACTTTCTATCCGTGTCTTTGCCCGCGTACGCACATGTCACGTATAGTTAACATATTTCATCTGTATCTCAAGCGAATTTAGCCCTGCAGTTTAGTTTTCACGCAGCTTTGTGTTTATGAAGTCGTATCTCCTTAACTATGTGTCGTACAATGATACAATTTTGCAGGTACATCGAGTGGAATACAGGGTGAACATTATTAAAACCGACAAACTACAGGGACGGATTCCTGACTAGAAATGGAGGAGAAAAAGTCCTACCTATTAACATGTTCCAGAAATGCGTCGATGCCACCGTAGATGGCGCTGACGAATGAAAGTTCCTCTGACAACGTACCGTGTCCGTAGCCCACAGATGACAAATATACAGGTTGATAACTCCAGTTCTGGTAAAGGTTGCTTTGTCGGTAAAGAAGACTGCTGGCAGAAATCCCATAATTATGACGGTCCGGTGCAAAAACTATCACAAAATCCTTCCCGTAGAGGAAAATCCGCTGTTGGTAATGGCTCAAATGGCTCTGAGCACTATGCGACTTAACTTAGAACTAATTAAACCTAACTAACCTAAGGACATCACACACATCCATGCCCGAGGCAGGATTCGAACCTGCGTCCGTAGCGGTCGCTCGGCTCCACACTGTAGCGCCTAGAACCGCACGGCCACTCCGGCCAGCTCGCTGTTGGTAATCCTTGCGCTAGTTGCAGGTGATAGGGATAGTAAGGGATGTCATGCAGGAAACATACAATTGTACTTTGGTTTATACCAAGTTGGCGGGTCACTTGCCTGGAGCTTGTACTAGCGCTCGTCTCAATATCCCGTAGACTAACCCGATCCTCTGTACCTGGTGTAAGCACAGTCCGCCGCCTCCCTGCACGTCCGTCTGTCTGAAAGGACCCATGACCACACAAACGCCCAAAAAGGGCTTGAAGTGTTGTGCGATGTGGTTGGTGTCTGTGAGAGTACTCGTTTTGGTACCGCCGTGCTGCTCAAAATAGCTCTAAGCACTATGGGAATTAACATCTGAGGTCATCAGTCCCCTAGGCTTAGAGCTACTTAAACCCAACTAACCTAAGGACAACACACGCATCCATGCCCGAGGCAGGATTCGAACCTGCTACCGCAGCAGCAGTGCGCTTCCCGACTGAAGCGCCTAGAACCGCTCGGCCGCCATGCTGCTTCTAGACCGTTTCCATCTGCTTGACCGTACACAAACACCATCTCTGCTTGTTCCCGACATGAATAACCGACCATTCTGCTGCTTACAGGACGCTGCGTCTATCACATAGCCTGCAACACACGAGGACCGCACGGTATGTGGTCAGAGGAACTCCCATTCGTCAGCGTCATCGACCGTGGCAGCGACACGCTTCCGGACACACATTTGTCAGACCTGTTTTACTCCATTTCCAGTCAGGAATTCGTCTTTGAAGTTTCACCCCGTATATGGCTTGTGTCTGCAAACCGTGTTATTAGAAGAGTAATTGCGTCGTGTTGCCGCAAAGTTTCGACGAGTTTCCTGCTCATTTTCACGAGAAAGTTGGTTTCATGTCCAGTTCGTTCCTTTATAGCCGCTGGACCACATACTTCTTTGTCGGGGACGCAACAGGTGGGGCAGTCCTGTGCCTTCGACATAGATGTCGCGGCCGACGTGGGGAGGGGGTGGGTGGGGGGTTGGAGGGTGGAAGGGGGGAGGTGGTGAGGTGGATGGGGAGTTCGGACCGGGGTTCGAGTCCTGGTGCTGTCTAACTGAAATGAAATGATCGTATGGCATTGTTGACCGGGAGGCCCCTTGCGGGGAAGTTCGGCCGCCGTATTGCTGCTTTCATCAGAGCACTTCTGATTTTTTTTTGCCAACGCCGCATTCCACAAGGAGATCAATTGCAAACCGCAGTCTCGGTTGCCGGGATTAAGGGGAGAGAATTATACCTTGAAACACTTTCCAGCTCTTGTCTCTAACTATCCATGTAACAGAAGTTCAATACATATTCTTATTGCATTTTGAATTGGTGTCGTTCACTTTCTGTGTGTTACAATCTTTTCTCTGAAATAGCAAAAATTTCTCTGAAGCTCTAAAGTTTTTCCAGATGTGAAAACTGCTCCCAGGTACAACATGGTCAGGTACCTAAGAACAAATACTCTATTCAACTTTAAAAGTGTTGGACTCGAGAAAACATTGTCAATACTGTATTTAATAGTCTGTGAGCTACGTTATTACTCCACTACACATCGACAGCACGCAAGTCAAACCAAATTAAGAAGAAATGTTATCAGAAATCAGCTATAAGTTAAAACATTTTGAAATAGAAATTGTTGCCAAGTATCACAAATTTCCATTCACAAGAAATCGAAAGCTGTTTAGACATAAAAAAATCCCTCAGTTCATCTGTAAATATCATAGAATACCTTCCGTTTCAACGTGCAAGATGATGCATGACTGACGAAATATGACTTATCTGTCTACACGTTACGTAACTACACTCATGCTCATAAAGTAAGGATAATGCTGATACATGGTGAAACAACGCCCTGGTGGGCGGTTTGCGGGTTTAAATCACCTCGGGGTATGACCATGCGGTGCATTTGACCTGCGGTCGTCGCACGGTGGCGCTGGCAGCAGTCCATATACGTAGAGGTATGTTGGTGCATGTCAGAGTACGGTGCACCGAGTAAGTGTGCAGACGTTTTCAGACGTGCTAATGGTGACTGTGTGTTGAAAATGGCTCAAAGAACACATATTGATGACGTTATGAGGGGTAGAACACTAGGGCGACTGGAGGCTGGTCAAACACAGAAGGTCGTAGTACGGGCCCTCCGTGTTCCACAAAGTGTGATCTCAAGATTATGGGAACGATTACAGCAGACAGGAAACGTGTCCAGGCGCTACAGTACGGGATTTCCAGTGTACAACACCACAAGAAGACAGATATCTCACCATCAGTGCCAGCAGACGGCCACAGAGCACTGCAGGTAGCCTTGCTCTCCATTATTTGGCTGTGGGCGCCTCCGCAGTCACTGGAACAGTTGTCTCCAGACACACAGTCTACAGATGACTGGACAGACATGGTTTATTCCCCCGGAGACCTGCAAGGCGCTTTCCACTGACCCCTGGTCACAGGAGAGCCCTTAAAGCCTGATGTCAAGAACACAGTACATGGTCATTGGAACAGTGGTCCCAGGTTATGTTCACGGACGAGTCCAGGTATAGTCTGAACAGTGATTCTCGCCGGGCTTTCATCTGGCTTGAACCAGGAACCAGATACCAACCCCTTCATGTCCTTGAAAGGGACCTGTATGGAGGCCGTGGTTTGATGGTGTGGGGTGGGATTGTGATTGGTGCACGTACACACCTGCACGTCTTTGACAGGTGTCAGGTGTATCGGGACGTCATTTTGCACCAGTATGTCCGCCTTTTCAGGGGTGCAGTGGGTCCCACGTCCCTCCTGATGGAGATAAAGCACGGCCCCACCGAGCTGCCATCGTGCAGGAGTACCTTGAAACAGAATGTATCAGGCAAATGGAGTAGCCTGCCTGTTCTCCAGACCTAAACCCCATCAAGCACGTCTGGGATGCTCTCAGTCGACGTATCGCTGCAGGTCTTCAACCCCCTACGGCACTTCAGGATCTCCGACAGGCACTGGTGCAAGAATTGGAGGCTATACCCCAGCAGCTGCTCGACCACCTGATCCAGAGTATGCCAAACAGTTGTGCGGCCTGTGTACGTGTGCATGGTGATCATATCCCATACTGATGTCGGGGTACATGAGCAGGAAACAGTGGCGTTTTGTAACATATGCGTTTCGGGACGGTTTTCTCAACTTTTCACCAATACTGTGGACTTACAGATCTGTGTCGTGTGTGTTCCCTATGTGTCTATGCTATTAGTTTTGTGTAGTGCCACGTTGTGCAGAACCACATTCAGCAATTAACCTAATTTGTGGGCATGAGTGTAGTTTTAAAAATACACAGAATTTTACTGGCCATAAAACTCTGGATCTGAAGAATTACCAATAACTTCCAAAAAGCTTTAACATATTACCCAGCACTCCAATATGTAGAACTCGTAACATTTACGAACCTCACGTCACAAAACGACACAAACAGTAAAAAATTACCGAAAACTGCTTATGGCCTTCCCTAGTGCACGTTCCTTCATGTGATTCTGATATCCGTTCCAAGATTGGAACACTGACGACGATATCTCACGTGTTCCTAGGTACACTGTCCTCCAAGGGCAACACACTCTTCTACTCATATTTCCACCGCCTCTTTCCTGACCGAATCGCAGACTTCCTTGGTGCACCACAGCACTTTTTTCTGTTCAGACACAAACGTGTTTTCCTTTGTTGATGCTGGGCTGCGCCACTACAGACTTGTCGGTTTGGGCGAGGCGAACGCTTCTCACATGTTCCGAACAGCACTGGGAGACGCATCGCTGCGTCTGGCACGCTCACCACTGAAGCCGCAGGCACCAGGCGCCCTCGCTTGAGTGACCCAAGCATATTCTTCATTTTAATCGCTGAGCGGTGAATAATTTTTTTATGTTGCGCTTCTCCATTATTTGGCTGTGGGCGCCTCTGCGCACCGAAGCAATACCAGGCGCTTGGTTTCTTCTGCTGTATTGTTTTCTTTCTTCGTCTTACTCGGTTGGAGAAAGCACCTTTTTTGTGTCTCTCGAGTAGCTGATCTTGCGGAAGGTTTCGCGCATACACTGTACCTTGGTAGGCAGACGTTCCTTGTCAACGACAGCCTTGCGACAACACGACACCAGCTGATAGCCCAAGAAGATTTAATGAGACACTGTTCTTAATCTTGGCGTTGCTGAGAAGGAACCCACAACACTAGAAAGTCTGATCAAGGTACATCCATATTAGCTCATATGCCTGACCATGAAGAATGTATTCCGCCGGCTGTCGAAGACGCTTCAGCTTACTACACACGGCCATAGCATGTGATACAGCCTGCAATTCCACATGGACGTTATTCACTTCATGCATCTGTTGCATTTTCAACGAATGCAGGACCTTCCTCTTCTCTGTCCAGCAGAGAATGTTTGTCAAAGGTTTGTAGCATAAGCTGCCAAACCCCTTGTCTGTATCTTCGTTCTGGTTTATACTTGAAGTAAAAGTTGGAAAAGATTCAATAACAAATTTCCAAAAATATTTGTTATGCCTTAGTCAGACGCCAGTTTGACACGTCATTGGCCAGCCCTGTCGCTGAGCTATACAGTTCTATGATTCCACCTCTGCATGTTGAGTGGCATTACCACCTTATCGAGTCAGAAATAGGCCCAACTCCTGGGGACTATCTTTCTCCGTACTTGATGAAACATTCCGCTGTTTTGTTTTTCACTTTTAGTTGAGAAAAAGACATGTTTTAATTCCGAAAAACACGTTTGGGTTCATAAGTAAAGTAATTATAAGCGCTGTTAGGACATACACTGAAGAGCCTTAGAAACTGGTACATGTGCCACGCAGAAGTGCCGCAACACGATGTGGCATGGGTTCGACTAGTGTGAAGTAGTGCTGGACAGAATTGACACCATTTGAATCCAGCACGGCTGTCCATAAATCCGTAAGAGTACGAGGGGATGAAGATCTCGTCTGAACAGCATGTTGCAAGGCAACCCAGATATGCTCAATAATGTTCATGTCTGGGGAATTTGGTGGCCAGTGGAAGTGTTTAAACTCTGAAGAGTGTTCCTGAAACCACTCTATAGCAATTCTGGAGGCGTGGAATGTCGCATGGTCCTGCTGGAATTGACCAAGGCCCTCGTAATGCACAATGGACATGAATGGATGTGGGTGGTCATACAGGATGCTTACGTACGTGTCACCTGTCAGAGTCGTATCTAGACGTATCAGGTGTCCATATCAGTCCAGCTGCACACACACCACACCAATACAGAGCCTCCTCCAGCTTGAACAGTCCCCTGCCGACACGCAGGGTCCATGGATTCATGAGGTTATCTCGATACCCGCACACGTCCATCCGCTCGATACAATTTGAAACGAGACTCGTCTGTCCAGGCAACATGCTTCCACTCATCAACAGTCCAATGTTGATTTGATGGACCCAGAAGAGGCGTAAAGCTTTGTGTCGTGCAGTCATCAAGGGTACACGAGCATCCCTTCGGCTCCGAAAGCCCATATCGCTGATGTTTCGTTGAATGATTCCGACGCTGACACTTTCTGATGGCCCAGCATTGAAATGTGCAGCAATATGCGTAAGGGCTGCACTTCTGTCACGTTGGACGATTCTCTTCAGTCGTCGTTGATCCTGTTCTTGTAGGATCTTTTTCCGGCCGCACCGATGTCGGAGATTTGATGTTTTACCGGATTCCTGATATTAACGGTACACTCGTGAAATGGTCATATGGGAAAATTCCCACTTCATCGCCACTTCGGAGACGCTGTGTCCCACCGCTCGTGCGCCGACTACAACACCACGTTCATACTCACTTAAATCTTGATAACCTGCCATTGTAGCATCAGTAACCGATCTAACAACTGCGGCAGACACTCTTGTTATGAAAGCATTGGCAACCGCAGCGCCGTATTCTGCCTGTTTACATATCTTTGTATTTGAATACGCATGTCTATGCCAGTTTCTTTGGCGCTTCGGTGTAAAATGAGCTGCTTAAGCTATGTAGTGGTAACTGGTTGGGAACTGGCGACGGGTGTCACCTAAGTACACTCCAACCTTTTTTGTGTTAGGATTTTAAGGGAGGGGAGGGTTGTTGCGGGAACTGTCGACTGACACCAAGTACCGCAGTGTTCGACGGGCTATTTACCGCAATTCAATAAGGACATCTGCGACTAGGTGACAGAGAAAATTTTAAGCGATTTAGTTTGACATTGTTCCGGAAACGCCGAAACTACCTCTGAGAAATGGCACCTTTTCCCTCTAGCAGCACGCAAACAGACAAATCTAAATTACGTAGCATCTCGAAGAACACACTGTTTCCGGACACGCTAGGCAACGTAATGCCAGCAGACTATACTTGCTGTTTACTGGAACCACAGGCAATCATTTTCAGAAATGCATGAGAATTATGCAGTGAGTAAAAAGTCTGTGGCCTAGATCCAAGGCAAGGCAAGTGCTCCCTCATGCTTCTCCCTCCCCCTCCCCATTACGGAAGCCTATTCTTATGTACTACAGCGTAGACATGCTTGCACATACGAGTACACGACGCAAATGACAATAGCAGACATGCACTGAGTATTTTAATAATGTCATTTCAATCATAATCTTTTGAAATTCATATCCTTATATCTTTTCGAGGCTCTGAGCACTATGGGACTTAACATCTGAGGCCATCAGTCCCCTAGAACTTAGAACTACTTAAACCTAACTAACCTAAGTACGTCACACACATCCATGCCCGAGGCAGGATTCGAACCTGCGACCGTTGCAGTCTCGCGGTTCCGGACTGAAGCGCCTAGAACCGCACGGCCACCGCAGTCGGCATATCTTTTCGAAGCAATCCGTGATGTTCTATACATTGCTACCACCAATAAAAAAACTTGGTGCAGGTTAACTGGTAGGCTTTAAAAAGCTGTCCTTTAGCATACCCAGAGATTGCCGTTTCTGTAGACTCAAATCGAGAAGCACAGATGATTTCAATAACTTTGGGGAACAGGGAGAAAAAGCATCTTGCGAGACCAGATCTATGGAGTATATTAGGAAGTGTCTAGACTCAATATTTCTCAAACAGCTATACACTGAGGTGACAAAATTCGTGGAATACCTCCTAATATCGTGCCGGACCTCCTTTTCTTCGGCGTAGTGTCACAACTCCACGTGCCAAGGACTCAACAAGGCGTTGGAATCACCAACAGAAATATTGAGCCATGCTCCCTTTATAGCCGCCTGTAATTGCAAAGGTGTTGCGGGTGCAGGATTTTGTTCACGCACTAACCTTTGGATTATGTCCCATAAATGTTCAATGGTATTCACGTCGGCAATCTGGATTGCCAAACAATTCGTTTTAATTACAATTCGCTTTAATTACAAGAACAATCGTTCTTCAAACCAATGGCGAACAAGTGTGGCCGGCTGACATGATGAAGTGTCATCCATAAAAATTCTATCGTTGTTTGGTAATATGAAGTCCATGAATGGCTGAAAATAGTCTCCAAATAGCCGAACATAACCAGGACACAGTCCATCCCGTGTAAACACAGCCAACACCATTACGGAGAAACCACCAGCTTTCACAGTGCCTTGTTGACAACTTGCGCCCATTGGCTTCGTGGAGTCTAAGCCACACTCTAACTCTACCATCAGCTCTTATCAACTGAAATCGAGACTCATCTGGACCAGGTCACGGTTTTCCAGTCGTCTAGGGTCCAACCGATATTGTTACAAAAACAGTAGAGGCACTGCAGGCGATGCCGTGCTGTTAGTAAAGGCACTCGCGTCGGTCGTCTGCTGCCATAGCCTATTAACGCCAAATTTCAAAAATGGCTCTGTGCACTATGGGACTAAACATCTGAGGTCATGAGTCCTCTAGAACTTAGAACTACTTAAACGTAACTAACCCAAGGACATCACACACATCCATGGCCGAGGCAGGATTCGAACCTGCGACTATAGCGGTCGCGCGGCTCCAGACTGAAGCCCCTAGAACCGCTCGGCCGCACCGGCCGGCGCTAAATTTCGCCACACTGTCCTAAAGGATACGTTCGTCGTACGTTCCACATTGATTTCTGCGTTAATTTCTCGTGGTGTTGCTAGTCCGTTAGCCCTGACAACTCTACGCAAACGCCGCTGCTCACGGTCGTTAAGAGATGCGCATCGGACACTGCGTTGTCTGTGGTGAGAGATAAACCCTGAGTTTTTATATTTTCGGCAGATTCTTGACACTGTGGCTCTCAGAATATTGAATTCCATAACGATTTCCGAAATCGAATGTCCCATCCGTCCAACTACCATTCCGTGAGCCTGTTAATTCCCGTTGGTTGGTTTGTCGGCTGATTGGTTAGAGCGGCGAAAGGGGGGGGGGGGGTGGCAAATAGCGAGGTTACTGGTTCCAGCGGATTACGGAAGGAAGTCGGCCGTGTCCTTTCAAAGGTTCCACACCGGCATTTGCCTGAAGCGATTTAGGGATATCACGGAAAACATAAATCAGATTGGCCGGACGCGGGTTTGAACCGTCGTCTTCTCGAATGGGAATCCATTGTTCTAACCACTGTGCCACATAGCACGGTGGTTAATTCTCGTCGTACGGCCATAATCGCGTCGGAAATCTTTTCACATGAATCACCCGAGTACAAATGATAGCTCCGCCAACGCACTGCATTTTATACCTCGTTTACGCGATACTACCGTCATGCATTCTATATGCATATTGCTATCCCATGGCTTTTGTCACCTCAATGTAATACTTACCATGTAGTGAGCTGTTGAGTTGTAATGAATCAGGATTCCATACAGACCTGATTTTGCGCGTTTCTGTTTGATGCATTCGAAAAATCCGGGCAGGCAAAGTCCAGAATGCACACGTGGGGTTATTGCCTTGCCTCCATCCATAAAATTGAAGCTACTGTCCACAAAACATCGCGGATTGAAAAACATAGCTCGTGCAAAACTGATCCTGCCATTTCTCGCACGAGGCGTGCTTAAAGGGCAACAGTTAGATTCCACATTCCTAGATTTGCGGGAAGCGTTTGACACAGAGCTCTCTGGCTCTGAGCAATATGGGACTTAACTGCTGAGGTCATCATTCCCCTAGAACTTAGAACTACTTAAACCTAACTAACCTAAGGACATGACACACATCCATGCCCGAGGCAGGATTCGAACCTGCGACCGTAGCGGTCGCGCGGCTCCAGACTGTAGCGCCTAGAACTGACACAGAGCCCTACTGCAGAGTGTTAATGAAGATCCAAGCATATGGAATATGTTGGTGAAGACTTTTTAAGAAAGTAGCGAGTGTGTATCTGAGACAAAGGAGGGTCCCAGGGAAGTGTTATACGACCGCTCTTGTTTTCTGTGTACCATTGGTTACAATTAAATTGCAGCTAATCACAGAGGTCCATTGTGCGCTGTAATTATGGTAAGGTAGCGAACCTTATAGATAGATATTCTAATGCATTAATGAGGAATCGATTTACTCTGGACAGGAAGTTAGTTCCACTTTTGGCCACCAACGGCAAATCTGGTGCTGGGAATGCAAGAAAGACGTATAAAAATGTTTCCAAAAGCAGTGGATTGGGAACAAGACGTGGGCAAAAATGTCAGACAAGTGGGAAAGGCGTAACGTTGATTTTATTATTGCAGATTACATAATTTGTTCAATATGAGAACCGGAGACTTCGATGAGATGCTGCATCCGTGAAACGACGTGATAAACAGTTGCTCGCAACAGCTCCTGTGGACTCTCAACAACGGTTTCCTGTGTACTGACCTTCAGATCAGGAAAGACCCAACGTGTCCCTGGTAAACGTGTTCATTTAGATATTCCCCCAGCCAAAAGTCACATTCTATCAAATCAGGTGATTTTCTAGGCCATGCATCTGGAAAACCTGTGGAAATAACACATTCGTGGTAGGTTGCATTAAGCAGCTCTTTCACTGGGCCTGCGACAAGAAGTGTTGCCCCATTTTTCATGAAAACAGTAGTTTCCACACAGATGCACTCTTCCAAAGCAGGAGTCACATTCTATACAAGGAGGTCTCGATAACGTGCAAACGTCACGGTACCCCTGACGGACCGAGAATAAAGGTGCTTGTGATTCCACACCACACAGTCACATTCGGCGGGTACGATGGCCCTTCGTGTACAACATGCGGTTAACAATAACCCCCAATTCGGCTGTTCTGCGAGTACACTATAGCCTTTCGTGTTAAACGTGCCTCATCATTCCATAGAATACTGCCCAGCCACGTGTCACCAATTTCGATCCGTGCTAGAAAGCGAAGAACAACTTGAGAACGTTGCTGCCTATCATGAGACCTCAGTTGTTGCAGCGTCTGTATCTTGTACGGGTATCAGAGTAACATAGACGACAAAACTTCCCGTACTGTTGACCATAGAACGGACAATTCTCGTGACACTGCTCGAACAATAGCACTACTTAAGGCATGTGTTGCATGGTCAGTTACAGCAACAGCAACCTCGTCAATGACTTCCACCGGGATAGGAGGCCTTTCTCTTCCAGGTGCCACGCTAATCTCATCCATGTTTTTGAATTTCATTATCATCGTCTTTAAACTATTTAATGACATCGGGCCTCTGCTCAGATCTTTCAGTCGGTGACAATTTCTCAATGCAGCACTGTAACTTAAGCAGTTCACATAAAACATTCACACTAATAGTGCACGTTCTCTCTTTTCGATAGCCGTACTGTTCATTCACGTTATGACTTGTGCGAGGGTAACCCCAAAAGTAAGGTCTCCTATTTTTATAGCTACATAGACCTGTTTATTTCTACAATGATTTACATCAGTTTACAGCTTGAACATTTAGCTATTTTTCAACATAATCACCATTTCTGTCGATGCATTTTTGTAGACGCTGTGGCAGTTTTTGTATGCCCATGTCATACCAGCTCGCCGGCATGCTGTTCAGAAAGTTATGAACCTCTTCTTTCACCTCGTCGTCGGAGCTGAATCGCTTTCCGGCCAAATGTTCTCTCAACTTAGAGAACAGGTGATATTCCCTAGGCGCCAAGTCAGGACTATAGGGCGAGTGAGTGATCATGTTCCATTGAAACAGTTGGAGGAGAGCAACGGTTTGGGGAGCGATGTGTGGGCGAGCGTTGTCATGGAGAATGTATACGCCCTTGCTCAACATTCCTCTTCTCCGGTTCTGAATTGCCCGTTTGAGTTTTTTCAGAGTTTGTCAGCGTTAATTGTGGTCCCAATGGGCATAAAATCGACCAACAATACCCCTTTCCGATCCCAAAAAACCGTTGTCATAACTTAACTGGCAGATTGTGTTTGCATTTCCGCGGCTTTGGTGAAGAAGGATGCCGCCACTGGCGTGATTGTTGCTTGGTCTCCGTTGTGAAGTGGTATGCCCAGGTTTCGTCACCCGCGACATTTGAGTCCAGAAAGTTGTCCTGTTCGGCTGCAGGGTGGTGAAGAAATGCGCGGGTAGCATCAACTCGTTGCCGCATGGGGTCCTCAGTCAGCAAGCGTAGCACCCACCTTGCGCACACCTTCCGGTAGTTCAATGCTTCCGTTAAAATTCTGTGAGCGGTGCTTCAGGAAACCTCAGGAACCAACGTGCAGAGATCATCCAGGGTGATCCGCCCATCTTCAAGCATGCTTTGCTCAACCTTCAACACTGTCTCCTCAGCAATTGACGGTCTCCCGCTCCTTTGTTCGTCATGAATTTCGGTCCGACAAGCTGCAAACTCTCTACACCAACTTACGAACATTTTTGACATCCATGCACGACTCACCATACACTTCCGTCAATTGGCGATGGATTTCAATCGGCGCAGTGCCCTTTGCGTTCAAAAAACGGAATAGCTGAGCGCAATTCGCACTTGGCGGTAACATCCAACGTGAGCTCCATTCTCAACGACTGCCAAGCCAAGACTGAGCTCCCGAGCGCGGCGTGCACATGTTTCCACACAGCGCGTGAAGCACTCTTCATAACAGTGTGACCAACTGCCACAAAAACAGAGTTCTGTACTTACAAAAAAAAAAAAAATAGGAGACCTTCTTACTTTTGGGATCACCCTCGTAAAATGACAGCGTGGATGTCATACCGTCACACAAACAGTGTACAGTGGCAGATTTGGACCTGGTGATCAAAACTGAAACTAATAATTTTTTTTCAGCGTAAACCAGTTCCGAATTAACGCATTAGCTTTTTATCTACCAAGTTTCGCTTCCAAACGTGATTACGGCCGCACGACGCCAGTTAACAGACTTTGAACACGGAATGCTAGTTGGAGTTAGACGCATGGGACATTCGATTTTTGTGCGGAAAAAAAAAACAAAATACAGGGTTACCTCTCACCACGAACAACGCAGTGTCCAACGCCCAGGATCTCTGTGAGCAGCTGCCCTTTAATTATAACTACCCCATACGTTAACGACCTGACGGACAGGGTGAGCTACACCACTGGCCATTAAAATTGATACACCAGGAAGAAATGCAGATGATAAACGGGTATTCATTGGACAAATATATTATACTAGAACTGACGTGTGATTACATTTTCACGTAATTTGGGTGCATAGATCCTGAGAAATCAGTTCCCAGAATAACCACCTCTGGCCGTAATAACGGCCTTGATACGCCTGGGCATTGAGTTAAACAGAGCTTGGATGGCGTGTACAGCTACAGCTGCCAATGCAGCTTCATCACGATACCACAGTTCAACGAGAGTAGTGACTGGCGTATTGTGACGAGCCAGTTGCTCGGCCACCATTGACCAAACGTTTTCAGTTGGTGAGAGATTTGGAGAATGTGCTGGCCAGGGCAGCAGTCAAACGTTTTCTGTATCCAGAAAGGCTCGTACAGGACCTGAAACATGTGGTCGTGCATTATCCTGCTGAAATGTAGGGATCGATTGAAGGGTAGAGCCACGGGTCGTAACACATCTGAAATGTAACGTCCACTGTTCAAAGTGCCGTCAGTGCGAACAATAGGTGACCGAGACTTGTAACGAATCGCACCTCATACCATCACGCCGGGTGATACGCCAGTATGGCGATGACGAATACACGCCCCCAATGTGCGATGTCGCCAAACACGGATGCGACCATCATGATGCTGTAAACAGAACCTGGATTCATCCGAAAAAATGACGTTTTGCTATTCGTGCACCCAGTTCGTCGTTGAGTACACCATTGCAGCCGCTCCTGTCTGTGATGCAACGTCAAGGGTAACCGCAGCCATGGCCTCCGAGATGATAGTCCCTGCTGCTGCAAACGTCGTCGAACTGTTCGTGCAGATGGTTGTTGTCTTGCAGACGTCCCCATGTGTTGACTCCGGGATCGAGACGTGGCTACACGATCCGTTACAGCCATGCGGATAAGATGCCTGTCATCTCGACTGCTAGTGATACGAGGCCGTTGGGGTACAGCACGGCGTTCCGTATTACCCTTCTGAGCCCACCGATTCCATATTCTGCTAACAGTCATTGGATCTCGACCAACGCGAGCAGCAATGTCGCGGTACGATAAACCGCAATCGCGATAGGCTACAATCCGACCATTATCAAAGTCGGAAATGTGATGGTACGCATTTCTCCTCCTTACACGAGGCATCACATCAACGTTTCACCTGGCAACGCCTGTCAACTGCTGTTTGTGTATGAGAAATCGGTTGGAAATGTTCCTCATGTCAGCACGTTGTAGGTGTCGCCACCGCCGCCAACCTTGAGTGAATGCTCTGAAAAGCTAATCATTTGCATGTCACAGCATTTTCTTCCTGTCGGTTAAATTTTGCGTCTTTGGCACGTCATCTTCGTGGTGTAGCAATTTTAACGGCCAGTAGTGTACATTCTGCACAACTACGCCGACCGGCAATGTCAATTTTCCTGCAAACATTCATGTCTTTATACTGATTTCTACTACCGTACCTGCTGTTCCACAATTACAGTCGGGCTGCTCACTCCTTTAAACCTCCTGCAGGATATGGTACAAGCGATGATGTGCGTTTCCAGGAGGTGCGCATCTTCGCGGGCGTGTCGGTGAACCGGCGGGGTGACGTGGTGCCCACCGGCACAGGCCGGCTGTGCAACTGGACCCCGGACCCCGACCAGCCGCCAGCGGACGAGTTCGCGTCGTTCGGCGCCTACCAGCGCTCACTGACGCTGCAGTGCGACGAAGGCGAGCCGGGCGTCGTCCAGTGGACGCCGGGACCGGACACGCCCGACACCGTCTACTACCAGGTGAGACCGCCTCAGCACATACTGTAACACCTCGATTCAGTTTACAGTGATAAAAGCTGTAGAGAGTGTTGTGGACTGACAAGACAGCCAGTCCACAGTGACGGGTAACCGAAAGGCACGCGCTTAAACTCACGCTGGCTGGCGTGAGGTCTGAAACAGGATACGTAATGAATGCTATAAAGAAAAGTACGTAGCTGCTGGAATACTTAACTTTAATCCACAATTGGTGAATATTGGTCTTGTTACTGTACATGCTTCATTAGATACATAGCAAAGGATAAATGGCGCCTTGCTAGGTCGTAGCAATTGACTTAGCTGAAGGCTATGCTAACTATCGTCTCGGCAATTGAGAGCGTAATTCTCAGTGAACCTTTCCTAGCAACGTCGGCTGTACAACTGGGGCGAGTGCTAGTAAGTCTCTCTAGACCTGCCGTGTGGCGGCGCTCAGTCTGCTATCACTGACCGTGGCGACACGCGGGTCCGACGTATACTAGTGGACCGCGGCCGATTTAAAAAAACTACCACCTAGCAAGTGTGGTGTCTGGCGGTGACACCACAGAAAGAATAATTTAAAATTAAGAATTGAATTTTAGAGGGGAAAATAGTGTAGAATCAGAGTTCGGTAATTGCAGATCAAAATTATAGTATATCAGCAAGTAGTTTAACGTCTAAGTACAGCAAAGCCACGGAAGCTCCGTCATGGAGAAGGCAGTGACGTTAAACTCTTGTGATGAAAAACCTATAAAAGGCCTGATCGTCATTATTGCCGCCCTTTTTTCCTTTATTGTTTCGTTAAAGGGCGGGGAACCCGTGTCAGTCAGCGAGACAATAGATTGGACTTTATCATGTTAAGATTCACGATAAACTGTTAGAATACTACGGAGATTAAAAGTGATGTAGTGTACGATCTCCGACTGTTGGTAGCAACGGAGTATTAAGGGGATTTGAGGACTTTAGCGCTAGATTGGAACTTTACGGACATATAGACGACAGAAACTCAAATTATCTGCTGATACGAGTGAATTCAGAGGTACCGATATTCAGATATTAACGTGTGGTCTTTTGAAAGTGTAGTGTGCCGTTAGTTGCGAATCTGGACGTAGAGCGCGTGCATATCGGCATTTGCGGACTATATAGATTCCTCCAGGCTAGGAACCTTTAAAATAGGCCATCATCCATCACCATCTTAATCCTTGAATATAGAGTGAAAGTGAAATACAAGTGTTTTGTACTTATTTCATTTACCTAGTACTAATTAGTGAAGGTTTTACGGAACCAAAGCTATTCAGCAGTAAGTCAGCACCATCTAGCGGAAACCGTAGGCATTAACTAACACGCTGTCCGCCCTGGTAGCTGAGTGGTTAGCGTGACAGACTGTCAATCCTAAGGGCCCGGGTTCGATTCCCGGCTGGGTCGGAGATTTTCTCCACTCAGGGACTGGGTATTGTGTTGTCCTAATCATCATCATTTCATCCCCATCGACGCGCAGGTCGCCGAAGTGGCGTCAAATCGAAAGACCTGCACCAGGCGAACGGTCTACCGACGGGAGGCCCTAGCCACACGACATTTCCATTTTCCAACTAACACGCTAACTGAAATGAACGTTTACGTGTTTTACGGACTGCTTAATATGAACTTCGGTGACTCTTTGACGTCCCCACTCCCTCCGAAAGGTGGCGCAGGCTGTCTTAATCATAAAAGGGGAGAGTTTTAGCCGGGCAAATTGCTAAATAAAAGCGATATTTACAAGACTCGCAGTAATAGCAAAATACAAGGTCCGCACCTCATCGGAGAGTCGTCGCTGTCACATCGGGAAGTAAAGCCGGAAAACCTACCGACGATACGTATCTACGAGCAGACGTCGACGTGGAGTACCTAAAAAGGGAACCACAAGAGAGTTGGGGATGCTTCAACACGCACACACAGTGCGAGGAGGCCAGCGTCTTAATACACAGAGTACGGATGGGCGATATTTAATGTAACTGTTAAAACACTACTGTTAATTATGAGAACACGACAAGTGCCATAACCCGATTTCCCAGAAACTTCGCTCGGTGGAGGAAGAGTAAAAATAAGCGAATACGTGTCACGTGTTATCCATAGATACTCAAGAGTTCCTGAGAAAACAATGATCAAAGTTTTCAACCTAATTTTGACGTCATTTAGGGCGCTATAATCTCAGCCAAAATGGTGGCACAGTGGCTAGCGTCACAGCCTCTCACTTTGGTGCCCCGTGTTCGAAATCCGGTTATTGTTTGTATTTATTTCGTTTAACATTTTTCAATAATCTACCCATGTCCGCAAAAGGTTACTATACGAATGTTTCTTATCAAGTTAGTGGATTCAAGGATATTATATTGACTGTAAAATTACAGCTGCGTCTCACAATGTCATACATCTATTACACAATATACACCGAAAAGATAAAGAAACTGGTACACCTGCCTAATATCGTGTACGACGTGTACGACGCCGCGAACACGTGAAGTGCTACAACGCGACGTGGCATTTACTCGATCAATATCTGAAGTAGTGCTGGAGGGAACTGACACCATGAAACCTGCAGGGCTGTCCATAAATCCGTGAGAATACGAGGGGGTAAAGGTATCTTCCGAACAGCACATTGCAAGGCATCCCAGATGTGCTCAACACTGTTCATGTCTGGGGAATTTGGCGGCCAGAAGAAGTTTTTAAAGTCAGAAGAGTGTTCCTAGAGCCACTCTGCAACAATTCTTGATTTATAGGGTTCGAATTGTCCCGCTCGAATTGCCCAAGTCCGTCGGAATGCACAATGGACACGAATGGATGCAGGTGATCAGACAGGAAGCCTTCGTACGTGTCACCTGTCAGAGTCATATCTTGACATATCAGGGCTCCCATTTCACTCCAAATGCACAAGCCACACACTGTTACAGAGCCTCCACCATATTGAACAGTCTCCTGGTGACATGTATGGACCATGGATTCATGAGGTTGTCTCCATACCCGTACGTGTCCATACGCTCTATACAATTTGAAAGGAGACTCTTCGGAGCAGGCAACATGTTTCCAATCATCAACAGACCAATGTCGGTGTTAACGAGCGCAGGCGAGGCGTAAAGCTTTAGTGCAGTCATAAAGGCTACACAAGTGGGCCTTCGGCTCCGAAAGCCCATATCGATGATGTTTCGTTGAATGTTTCTAACGCTGATACTTGTTAATGGCCCAGCCTTAATATATGCAGAAATCTGCGGAACGGCTGCACTTCTGTCACGTTGAACGATTCTCTTCAGTGGTCGTTGGTCCCGTTCTTGTAGGATCTTTTTGCGGACGCAGCGATGTTGCAGATTTGATGTTTTACCGGATTCTTGACATTCACGGTATACTCGTAAAATATTTGCACGGGAAAATCCCCACTTCATTGCTATCTCGGAGATGCTGTGTCCCATCGCTTCTGCGCCGACTACAGAGTTCGCCAGAAAAATGTATTCTCTCTTCGTCAGGCTCTATCGAGATATCGATATTATCGTTCGATTTGAGTTACGAATGTGTTGTAGTGTGGTTTTTGGCTCAACATATGTTAGTACTTTCGTCTCCGTATTGAGAAAACAAGATGGCTGGAGTATGCTTGACATTCGAGAAACGAAAGTGCATTGTGAAGTGGTTTTTCAAGTTTGATAAAGCCGTTGAAGCGCAACGTCAATGGAAGGGGGAGTTTGAAACAGAACAACCAACCACCTAACAATTAAACACATCATTCACAAGTTTGAATTGCGTGGAACAATTTGTGAAATTCACAAAGGAAGATCAGGAAGACAGTGTACAGCTATACGTCCTGCTTCGTCGGCTCTCGTGTTGGAAACGTTTGTTAATTCTCCACAAAAGTCTGCTGCACAACGTGCACGTGAAGTGGGGGTTAACAATACAAGTGTACGAAGAATTCTGAAAGCTGCAAAGTGGAAAGTTTACGTTCCACAATTACTGCACGCGATTAATGATGACGATCTTGATCGCCGTATGCAATTTTGCGAATGGTACCAACAAATGGTACTGATGACGAACAATTTGTGACTAAGGTAGTGTGGAGTGATGAGGCATAATTTAAACTTAATCGAACCGTGAATCGGCATAACAGTGTGTACTGGGCACCGGAAAATCCGCATGTTTATATGGATAAAACGGTCAGTCTACCAGGGGTTCATGTGTGGTGTGGACTATCATCAAGGGGCTTAGTAGGACCCTTATTCTTTGATGCTACTATCGCTAGAGAAATGTTACGTGCATCAATTTTGACAGGTATACGTGTGCTTTGTGTAGATAATGAAGAGGTCTTTTACGAACAGGACGGAGCGCCACCACACTACCACCTAGCCATATGAGCTTTCCTGAATGACAGTTTTCCGGGACACTGGATTGGACGAAGAGGGCCCATTGAGTTCACGTCCACCAGATCTAACACCTATGGACTTTTATTTGTGGGGAACTGTGAAGGATAACGTCTATCGACGTAAGCCACGTACGCGGTTGAACTTCGCCATCAGATTACAGCGACATCCACTGTAAAATTCATTGACTGACGTAGTTGCGGCGACCGCTATCGTTCTGTTATATGTATAGCCGCCAACGGTCAAAATTTTGAACATTTAAAGTAACCACGTGCTAAACGGAAGGTTGTACAACACGTGTGATCAATTATTAAATGTAAAATAAACATATCAGTAATACTTTTCGTTCCTTAAAGTGTGTATACATTTTTCTCGCGAGCTCTGTATAACACCGAGTTCAAACTCACTTCACTCTTGATAACCTGCCATCGTGGCAACAGTAACCGATCTAACAACTGCGCCACAGACTTGTTGTCTTATATAAGCGTTGATGACCGCAGAGCGCCGTATTGTGCCTTTCTACATATCTCTTTGTTTGAATACGCATGCCTATACTAGTTTCTTTGTCGCTTCCATGTGAGTGCGTACGGTATTTTCAGAGGTTACGAGCTTTTTTTAAATTATCATATTCTTATATCAATTCTTACTTAATTTGTATATTTAATTCGTTTGTTTGTTCTTCAGGAAGACTTGGTACCTGTCCTAGATAATAGTGATTGTAGAAACACTCGAAACATAGAAATTCGGAAGACCACGAACATCACGGAAAAGCAGGTTTGCCACACTGACATGAAACTCCCTTCGGATAGAATGTCGGCACTGCTGAAGATTTCATGCTTTGGCAATAATTACGCGGCAAACCAGGCGCAATGGACCAGTGTTCCGAAAACTGGCACGATTATGAATCAAGGTACAGTTCAAGAATTTCAACGAAAACAGTTTCAAATAATTTTCTCATTCATTTATTTTTCTTTTTTCTCTTTCTCTTTTTTTTTTTTTTTTTTTACTCATTCGTCAACACACTAACTAAACGGGTAAGGGACACTTACTTCACTATACACAGGAAAACATTCTTGTAGTAATCTTATGCCTACATAGGGTAGATAAATGAACAACAAAAATAACAATAATCGGGTTTCGAACACGGGGTGCAAATGTAAGAAGCCGCGATGCTATGCACTACGCTACCAGTTCGGCTGAATGACTTACTCGCTAAAAAGCACATAAGGTACCTCGAAAACTGTGGCCTTCGTTTTCTCTAAAATCGTAGAATATCTATAGATTAGCCGAGACATGTGTTCACTGATTTTGACGCCACCTCCACTGAGCGAAGTTTCTGGGAAATTAGGTTGTAGCACTTGCCATTTTCTCGTCGTGGGTATATCTTCACTGCGTGTTAACAATGGTGATGTTAGTCGTGACGGTGCCACTACAGCAGAGCTACTAAACACGGCTTTCTGGAATTCCTTCACCGAATAAGACGAAGTAAATATTTCAGAATTCGAATCAAGAACAATTGCCATCATGAGTAACTTCGAAGTATGTATCCCTGGTGTAGTTAAGCAGCTTAAATCACCTAATAAACGCAATTCCTCGATCCACATTGTATACCCGTCAGGTGTCTTTCATTCGGGAGGACGACGGTTCAATCCCGTCTCCGGCCATCCTGGTTTAGGTTTTCCGTGATTTCCCTAAATCGCTTCAGGCAAATGCCGGGATGGTTCCTTTGAAAGGGCACGGCCGATTTCCTTCCCCATCCTTCCCTCACCCGAGCTTGCGCTCCGTCTCTAATGACCTCGTTGTCGACGGGACGTTAAACACTAATATCCTCCAGGTGTCTTTCAGAGTATGCTGATACGATAGCTCCAGACATAGCAATCATATACAACAGTTCGCTCATCGAAAAATCCATACCTAAAGATTGGAAAGTAGCAGAAGTCACGCCAGTGACCAAGGAAGGAAATAGGAGTGATCCACTGAATTACAGACCCATATCGCTAACGTCGATTTGCAACGATACATTATCTCCGAACATTATGAATTACCTCGAAGAAACCGGTTTATTGGCTAATCGCCAACACGAATTCAGAAAATATCGTTCTTGCGAAACACAACTAACTCTTAATTCTCACGAAGTAGTAAGTGGTATCCACAGGGGATGTCGAATTGTTTCCGTATTTTTAGATTTACAGAAGGCTTCTGATACTATTCGTCACAAGCGACTTCTAATCAAATTGCGTGCCTATGGAGCATCGACTAAGTTGTGCGACTGGATTTGTAATTCCCTGACATAGAGGTCACATTCGTAGTAACTAACGAAAAGTCATCGAGTAAAACAGAAGTAATATCTGGCGGTCCCCAAGGAAGTGTTATAGGCCCTCTGCTGTTCGTGATCTATGAGACAATCTGAGCGACCCTCTTACATTTTTTACAGATAATTGTGTCATTTACCGTCTGGTAACGTCATCAGATGATCAAGACCAATTGCAAAATGGTTTAGACAAGATATCTGTATGGTCAGAAAGCGGCAACTGACTCTAAATAATGAAAAGCGTGAAGTCATCCACATTAGTACTGAGAAGAATCCGACAAATTTCGGTTACACGATAAATCAGACAAATCTAAAGGCTTTAAATTCAACTGAATACTTAGCGATTACAGTTACAAATAGCTTAAACTGGAACGATCACATATATTATGTTGTTAGGAAAGCAAACCAAAGACTGTGATTTATTGGTAGAACACTTAGAAAACGCAACAGATCTACTAGACTGCCTACACTACACTTGCTCGTCCTCTGGAGAGTATTATCGTTCGGTGTGGGATCCGCAACAGATACGATTGACGGAGGACATCGAAAAAGTTCAAAGAAAGGCAGCTCGTTTTGTATTATCGTAAAAGAAGAGAGTGCAACGGATATGATAAGCTAATTGGGGAGACAATCATTAAAACAAAGGCGGGTTTCGTTCGGCTGGATCTTCTTATGAAATGACAATCGCTAACTTTCTCCTCAGAGAGTGAAAAATGTTTGCTAGAGAACATCTACATAGAGAGAAACGATCATCGTAAGAAAATAATAGAGGTCTCGCAAGGAGAGATTCAAGTGTTCATTTTCCCCGCACGCTGTTCGAGAGTGGAACAGTAAAAAAGTAGCTGGAAGGTGGTTCAGTGAACCCTTTACCAGGCAATTAATTGTGTACCGCAGAGTAATCATGTAGATTCAGAAGTATCCGTTAAGCAAACGAGACGGCCATACTGAAACTAAAGCTTCCTTTTCTTGTGGTGATTCGAAGTGACTGAGCCGCATTATGTTCACTGTAGTAACTTCGACCATTGATACTAACAGAAGGAGCACGACGTCACTTTCTTGACTTCAGCATCCCTATAGCGGGAGAAGATAGAGTCACTTTGGCTTGCTATGAAGTGATGTGAAAATGACGTGTCACTCGATGCGACCACGAAACTCAACAGCAGTTGACAAATGAAGAACTTAGGAGACTCCATATTTAATTTCGTTGTTTTCGTATAATAATGATTACGGCCCGGATTTTTAACTTTTTGCAAGATAGATTTTAGCCTTTTATTTTCTTGTAATAGCCCTTTCAAAGTTTAAACAAACTATTTTAACGTTTTTAGTTTTGTGACGAAAAATATCATGAAAACTAATATTTACATAGAAAATTTTATTATGTTTTTCACACAGCTAGTCTACTTGTTGATGGAAAATAAACAGTCGACTAGTCCAATGAATACTGACTTTTTGTAAATTCTTTATTAGACAAAATCGCATGTTGGAAAATAGATAAATGGGTTCGACCGTTTCCAGGCACCTTCAGATCTGAAAGATATTGGAATGGAGGGTTACAAGACAGGAATTGTATTCAACATTAACAGATTTTCAAAAGATTTTAACACGGTTATTGAACAGTACATACCAGAGAGTAAAAAGCCGTCTCTAAGATAAAAGGAGACTTTTGTCAGTTGGCTGTCAACAACGCACGGGAGTGTCAATTCTAAAGTACATGCATCAGCTGTCATACAATAAAAAGACGTAAAATACAGGTATAACAATCATAATATATGTCTATGCGTGCCATATATGACAAGATAATAGCGCTAAAGTTGCATAGAACATGACACTACAGGCATAGCTGTGAACTCGTGCTTGTAACATGGATACATAATAAGTATAGGTACGCACTGTTCTCCCGCATTCAAAGTAACACAGGAAACAGCAATTATGTATGGTGGCAGCGGCAGTCATAGATTCCATGAGCTGATTGTAAGCAGTGACCGATGCGAAGTGCTGAGACCCATAGGTGAAGAATGTGACAGAAGATGGCAGCACATTACATTACAGTTTCAAGTAGCGTTATAACTAATACACAACAGTTAAGTTATAAAATGAAACGAAAAAAAGTTTCAGTTCACAGTTGAAGCAATGAAATACTAGAGTAAAATAGACAAGATGCACAAATATAAACTCTAAGCTGCACAGGAAGAAGTTTTGCAGTTGGCGTACTAATTTTATCAAAATGAAAGGAGTAATAGTATGTTATTTTATACTGATCTACTAGCTATAGCCGGCGAACTTCGTTCCGCCTCTAAAAATATTTATATGTCATAGCTGACCCGGCAAACGTTGTTTTGCCATATAAACTATCTCTAGCCTACAAAAATAATGTATACGAGTCACACAATGTTTACGTGTAACACAATAGCCGTTGTTCGCGGGAGCTCGTGACACAAACAATAATAATGGCCGTGGGTCTAGTGCAGCAGGGGATACAACCCGTCGGCTTTGAACAATGACTTCACAAGTCGCCAGAAAGCATGTATTACAAAGATGAAAGAGCTGAGGAGAATGTTGAGAAACAAAGGAACGCGAGAGAGATAAACTTTATTTCACATATGTGAGGGCCAGTAGTATTTTCACGTTAACGATATCGCATGTTTGTATCTTCGTATTTCTCCGCAAAATACAATGGAAAGAAATGAATGAAATTACTAGCAAAGAATACATCACGTTACATGTATGTCAGTTGTATCTCGAAAGTCTTTCGAACTGTATTGCTTAAGTGCAGTACGGGATACAAGTTCAGCGTAGTCGATTTCTTAGTTTCAACTAGCATTGCTGTCCTGTTGTTCACTTGAACTATGTATCCCCTGCCTCACTAAACCGCAAATGAAACACCGGATACAAATTAAAAGCTCATTCGAAGTGTGTTGCTTAAGTACAGTCCGGAATACGAGTTTGTCGTAAGGCGATTTCTTCGTTTTCACTAGCATTACTGTCCTGTTCTTCACCTGAACGATGTATCCTTCGCTTCAGTAAACCCTAAGTGGAACACAGGATACAAATTGTAGATGTGCTGTTTATTTCGTCTCCGCTATTACTAACAGTCACTTGTTGAAAGGGAACTACACATTGATCTTGTCAAAAGCCGAGAAGCGATTCTTCTTAGTGTTGTCGCTCCCTTCAGTAGCTGATAAGTGTTTTTTGGCTTTTTAAAAAAAAAATCTCACGAGATAGAATAAACTGATCCTAAGATACAGATGCTTCAGTAGCTGATAAGTGTTTTTGGCTTTTTTTAAAAAAAAAATCTCACGAGATAGAATAAACTGATCCTACTTCATTAAGCAATCAATAAAAAAACTAAACTAAAACATAACAGCAAAAGCGAAAATGGTAAACTGAAAATAGAATAGATTACGAAGTCTTTTGCTGTTATGTTTTAGTTTAGTTTTTTTATTGATTGCTTAATGAAGTAGGATCAGTTTATTCTATCTCGTGAGATTTTTTTTTTTTTTAAAGCCAAATAACACTTATCAGCTACTGAAGTATATTGGTGGAATAAGAAAGTGAAATATGGCAAAATAGTGAAATATAGATAAATGATCGCTTTTAGATTCACATTCAATTATTTTAATGATAGCGCTTATTAGAACACAGAACTGCTTTATTATCTATGCCTCGAAGTGAAGACATTACTATCTATGACTAAGGAATGACGTCATTGTTCAAAGCCGACGGGTTGTATCCCCTGCTTCACTAGACCCGAAAACTGTGTTGGGAGTGAGAAAAGGCTTAGGGGGAAGTCCGCAGTATCGGCCACTATTAGTTCTAGCGTTTCTCCGGTAGATCGCGCGGATTTAACAACTGCAGCCGATACACGGCTCGTCCATGAGCATACAAACATTGCGGCAATTTCGTATCGAAAAGTGTTCGCCAGCATAATGAATAAGGCCAAGTGCACACGCATCGATTTTTATAGTACGTAAAAATATGGTACTTCTTTTAGAGGAACGAAGGAAAGCATAGGAACTTCTTTGTTCCACTAAAAGAATTTGATCGTACGACATATTTCGGTACGATAAAATCGATGCGTGTGCGCTAGGCCTAAATGTCGATTTGGCGAATGACACATGCTGCCTAGTTAAACTTATCGGTCTAGTTACGTCGATTCAAAGAGGGATATTCGAGTCGTTGCTTTTGGTACGTTTCTTCAATTACCTATCTATCGAACAGTGAAAGACTATCAGCGGTAGACACCTGGCGGGGATAACTGATCAAGTGATAATTGATCAGCTATCGACCGGGGTTGAAAATTATTAAATTACTTAAATCACTATTGAAAAAAAGGGGTTGGTGGTAGAAGAGTTAAAATGTAGGGTTATGTGTATTTTGTAATACCACATCATAAAAAAATAAATATAAAAAGTTCTGTCCAAGAAATAAGAAAAAAAAATTTGGGGTGGACCACCCTTATCACTTAGGAGTATGAAAAATAGATTACAACCGATTCTCAGACCAACCGAATATACAGGTAAAATTTCATCAGAATCGATAGAGCCGTTTCGGAGGGATATGGCAACTAACACTGTGACACGAGAATTTTGTATATAAGGATATAACAAGCATTTGATATGTGTACAGATAAAAGAAAGCCAATTGGGTTGGATTGTTTTGGGGGAAGAGACCAATCATCGAGGTCATTGGTCTCATCGGATTAGGAAAGGACGGAGAAGGAAGTCGACAGTTACCTTTCAAAGGAATTTGCCTGGACCGATTCAGGAATATCACGGAAAACCTAAATCAGGATGGCCGGACACGGGATTGAACCCACGTCCTCCCGAATGCGACTCCAGTAGAAAGCCCATTAACATGGGCTGGCTTAAAATTATACAAAATATAAACACGACCAATATACCACGAAGAGTGTACGTCAATGTACTGGGTGATCAAGAAGTCAGTATAAATTTGAAAACTTAATAAACCACGGAATAATGTAGATAGAGAGCTAAAAATTGACACACATGCTTGGAATGACATGGGGTTTTGTTAGAATAAAAAAAAAAAAAAGTATTGCTAGACGCGTGAAAGACCTCTTGCGCGCGTCGTTTGGTGATGATCGTGTGCTCAGCCGCCACTTTCGTCATGATTGGCCTCACCGGTCCCCAGACCTCAGTCCGTGCGATTATTGGCTTTGGGGTTACTTGAAGTCGCAAGTGTATCTCTAGGGATGCTGAAAGACAACATCCGACGCCAATGCCTCACCACAACTCCGGACATGCTTTACAGTGCTGTTCACATTATTCCTCGACTACAGCTATTGTTGAGGAATGATGGTGGGCATATTGAGCATTTCCTGTAATGAACATCATCTTTGCTTTGTCTTACTTTGTTATGCTAATTATTGCTATTTTGATCAGATGAAGCGGTTTGTATTTTTTGGTTCTAATAAAACCCCATGTCATTCCAAGCATGTGTGTCAATTTGTACCTCTCTATCTACATTATTCCGTGATTTATTCAGTTTTCAAATTTATACTGACTTTTTGATCACCCGGTACATCGTAATGATGTCACACACATAGCGTGAGAGACTGGCTTACAGAGTTATTGCGGCAAACAAAATCTACGCAAATACACATCTAACAGTCAACCTTAGTATTCTTTAGAGAATATGCAAAGTTTACCTGGATGTATACATCATCTGCACAACAAAACAGAACCGCGCGTCTAGGTGATAAGTTATCGATGTCTAGGTTACTTCAAACGTCCAATCGCTGTGTGCTATCCAAGCCGTAAACACAACATCGCCCTACAAAACCAATCACTGACGACAAATAATATGGGCCACTCGTACAACCCAACAGCGCTCCACGTCTATGTGCCTAAGTTGATGCATACTTTCAGTCATTGTGTACAACACGTGCAGAAACATAGTTAAAACAGTGCGCAATATCATAACAGTCAACATAAAAGGACACTTTTATGTTATAAAAGGAATGCCTAAGTTTTATAAATGGCTATAGAAGTGTACAAAACGTAGAACGGAGTCTACGTGGCAGAGGCCAATGACATATTTTTAAAGATACAATAATAGTCGGAATAAGAAGATAAAAATGTATTATTGCCCTACAACTCAATAATTGACGGCAAATAACAGCAGATCACAATCGTTAAGTATGTAATACGTAATGGAGGTCCTAAATTGGATAAATACTTTTATAACTATACGGTACGTAGACTTAAGTTTACCTTAAATAAAAGGTACAATAACAGCAATACATATAGTTACAAATGCAATGTTGACCTATTGATCAATCACTGACGGCCAATTAACTATCCCTTCATATCGGCACTCGAAAAAATGCATTAACAATTGAGATATTTACCTGTGCAACAATTATTTTCTCTTTTTATAATATTTAAATGAAGAGTCTTTTACTCAAAAGCTATTTTCATGTGTCACTAGCATAAAAACTCAGACTTGAGATTTGTACCTACGTCTGACCACAATAGGTAGCCTAATGCTACAACTACTAAGAAATTTTATATTACATTTTGGTATTGCAGTACACACTTACCCACATTTCCAAGTTTTTGTGAAGTGAAACTTTTCCTGTTGTCTCTCAGTTCTTCTTTTTTTGGACGCTGGGAAATTTCTCTCTTCACCACATGAGGTCAATGGTGCATAATTCAACGACGCAATTGCTCGTGGCCCCCCGATGCAGTCCACCTTCAAAATTCTCCCCGTGATTGATGTAGGACATTTTCTTCATATCTGGGAGTCCTCAGAAGAATATTGTTTAATTTAGTGACACAGTGAACCAGGTATTTTCTCCAGATACATCTGCACCTCGGAGACGGACGTTTACAGCATCTTTCAGTGGCAGGGATACCGGTTGTAGGCAGTGAATTGCAACAGACAGATATTGGAAATGAACTCTTAAAAATGCCAAGGATGTAACATCCTTGTCGTTCTTAAGGGCCATCTTGCCTTTTCCATTAAAAGATGATTTACTAGAATCGAATGTGTCTACTACATCTTTGACATTTTGGTGGCATTCGACGTAATTTAAAGCTGCCAAGAGGCAGATGCTCAACGAATGGTTTCAGGTGGAAGGGGAATGTTTAGCGCTATTTGCTTAAAGGATTGGATGCGGGTAGGAGCTTTGAGAAGTACTTTCTTAATAGAGGAAATGATAATGTTAACCTTAGGAAAATTATTTCTGACTTCTCTGCTAGACACCATAGGCCACATCAAGGCAGGATCATAGTAGGGTAGAATTCTTTCAGTGTTGCTCCCGCTTTTAACATATTGGCAGCAGCACTGCTCTCGCTAACAGCAAAAATTTCTCGCTCCTGTTTTCTCCTGGCCATAGGATGCGCATGGCATACCTGACAGTTCGGACTACAGTACTGTGATTCGTTGTCTCCTAATCTTTTCACAGTAGTAGGTGGGGTTTTCCTGGTGCACTCGAATCTAACTTTCCCCACTACGACATTAGCTACAAATCTGCCACAAATGTCAGTGGTCTCATCGACTGGAAGCCAAGTATAGTGGTCACCGACGTCTGTTTTCTGTATCCGCAACAGCCTTTCCATACACCTGTTTCAAATATTTCTTCTGCAATGTCTGCTCATCTGGTATATTGCGTCCGGTGACACTCTCCAGGAAGCCGTTAAAAGTATGGTTTCTTAGCACCATCCATGGCACATTGGCCGACTCTACAGCCTCATACCCAATAAACACAAAGATGTTAGTTCAAGTTTGCATGGTTTTTCGAGACAAAGGTGTGTGGTGTACTACGTTCCGAGGAAATCTCACAGTTTACCTCTGATATAAGCAATGCAAAGTGATGACAGTATGCGTAAAAACAAGTGCCTGTAAAAAAAAAGTGACTTTCTGTACGCACACTAAGGGAGAACGGAGACGTGTGAACATCTATGCAACAAGCATAGTGTTGGGCGCAAAACACGCACATGGCCCCTTTAAATGTCCTAGATTTTAAACGTCTTCGCATTAAATTCCCATGTCATTTACAAAATGAACACCACTAAAAAAGAAATAATGGAAAGTATTTATGAAGGAGCTTAAAACAAACATATCATTGGAAATTTTGAAAGGACATTGTTTACATGTTGTAGACAGTTGTACAGAACACTTTCGATAACACTAAATGTATCCACTATTTTCCTTTTGCTTTGCTGTGACAGAGCGAGGTGGCGCAGTGATTAGCACACTGGACTCGCAATCGGGAGGACGACGATCAAACCCGCGTCCGGCAATTCTGATTTAGGTTTCCCGTGATTTCCCTAAATCGCTCCAGGCAAATGCCGGGATTGTTCCTTTGAAAGGGCACGGCCGACTTCTTCCCCGTCTTTTCCTAATCCGATGATACCGATGACCTCGCTGTCTGGTCTCCTCCGCCACAACAACCCAACCCAACCTTTTCTGTGAAGACCCATTGCGATCTCGCCGCTGCCTGCACTTCGTTTTGATATTGCGGCATACGTTCGTCTTTTGTTTTGATGGTAACAGGTTTGCGTGTATGTGTGTGTGTGTGTGTGTGTGTGTGTGTGTGTGTGTGTGTGTGTGTGTGTTTAAGGAGAGCTAATGTGTCCTAGCTTCTGTGTGGATAAATTATTGCTTTACTATGGTACAACTTTATGCACACGGAAGTTAGGACATACTGGGCATAAGCTCTCCTTACACACACATACAAAGACATATCTCTCTCTCTTTATTACACAAAAGTCGAAAAAAATTATAAAACCACACACACACACACACACACCAGTCGGAAAACACACACACACACAGAGCAGTAGCAGGCACCCCTGCAACCACAAAAACAAAAAAGGTGATGAATCTATCCTGCAATATCAAAACGAGGCACACGAAATGGAGAGATGGAAGTGGACCATCACAACAAACAAACCTGAATATACGTAGTGTTAGTGAAAGTGTTCTGTGATAAAATCTACCTCATATGTTAGAAGAACGAGAAGAACGACGTAAGAAACAAATACACCGAGAGTAACGACGATAATTTAATTCTGTTTATAACAGCCAATGAAAGCATGATAACTGTTCCTGAACGTAGTAGACAAAATTGTAAAAAAAAGGCATATTGTTACAGTGACCATTGAAGACGCTTTACAACAAAGTGAAGCTCGTTTTGTCTTAATAAGAATTTTATTACAGTTGCTAAAGACGGTATAACCCACGTAACTTGTAATACTGCGACCACAGAAAAAAGAGCCCTTGAAACAAAGAAGACAACGCATATTTGAAGAATATTACCCAAATTAGGGTAAATATTTACTCTTTGAAAAAGCTATTAATCTTTGACTTCTGAACTTAATCATATTTGTAAAAATGCATTTATTGGTTGATATGTTCTATGCAATACAATTCAGTGTACTGAAAACAATGCTCATACAATCATCAATGTGTTTAATCCATACTTGCGTAGCAGTATTATTAAATGTAACAATAACTCTGCCTGTTACGGTTTCACGACCAAACCGCTGAACCGATTTCGATGAAATACGATGTGGACATAGCTTGAACTCTGGGGAAGAACAAGGGCACCTTTAGAAACTAAAACATAATAATAAACCTCTAAGAGGGTGAAGTAGGGAATGGAACATACACTACTGGGCATTAAAATTGCTACACCACGAAGATGACGTGCTACAGACGCTAAATTTAACCGACAGGAAGAAGATGCTGTGATATGCAAATGATTAGCTTTTCAGAGCATTCACACAAGGTTGGCCGCCGGTGGCGACACCTACAACGTGCTGACATGAGGAAAGTTTCCAACCGATTTCTCATACACAAACAGCAGTTGACCGGCGTTGCCTGGTGAAACGTTGTTGTGATGCCTCGTGTACGGAGGAGAAATGCGTACCATCACGTTTCCGACTTTGATAAAGGTCGGATTGTAGCCTATGGCGATTGCGGTTTATCGTATCGCGACATTGCTGCTCGCGTTGGTCGAGATCCAATGACAATATGGAATCGGTGGGTTCAGGAGGGCAATACGGAACGCCGTGCTGAATCCCAACGGCCTCATATCACTAGCAGTGGAGATGACAGGCATCTTATCCGCATGGCTGTAACGGATCGTGCAGCCACGTCTCGATCCCTGAGTCAACAGATGGGGACGTTTGCAAGACGACAATCATCTGCACGAACAATTCGACGATGTTTGCAGCTGCATGGACTATCAGCTCGGAGACCATGGTTGCGGTTACTCTTGACGCTGCATCACAAACAGGAGCGCCTGCGATGGTGTACTCAACGACAAACCTGGGTGCACAAATGGCAAAACGCCATTTTTTCGGATGAATCCAGGTTCTGTTTACAGCATCATGATGGTCGCATCCGTGTTTGGCGACATCGCGATGAACGCACATTGGAAGCGTGTATTCGTCATCGCCATACTGGCGTATCACCCTGTGTGATGGTATGGTGTGCCATTGGTTACACGTCTCGGTCACCTCTTGTTCGCACTGACGGCACTTTGAACAGTGGACGTTACATTTCAGATGTGTTACAACCCATGGCTCTACCCTTCATCCGATCCCTGCGAAAGCTTACATTTCAGCAGGATAATGCACGGCCGCATGTTGTAGGTCCCGTACGGGCCTTTCTGGATATAGAAAATGTCCGACTGCTGCCCTGGCCAGCACATTCTCCAGATCTCTCACCAATTGAAAACGTCTGGCAAATGGTGGCCGAGAAACTAGCTCGTCACAATATGCCAGTCACTACTCTTGATGAACTGTGGTATCGTGTTGAAGTTGCATGGGCAGCTAGCTGTACCTGTACACGCTATTCAAGCTCTGTTTGACTCAATGCACAGGCGTATCAAGGCCGTTATTACGGCCAGAGGTGGTTGTTCTGGGTAGTGATTTCTCAGGATCTACGCACCCAAGTTGCGTGAAAATGTAATCACATGTCAGTTCTAGTATAATATATTTGTTCAATGAATACCCGTTTATCATCTGCATTTTTTCTTGGTGTAGCAATTTTAATGGCCAGTAGTGTATTATTTACACCAGTGAACATAAAAAATGTTAAAAACTCATTAAGTTTATTGCATGATATACATGCTGTATAATGTATAGCTGCTTCAGTAGCATAAAGCTTAGGTTTGCCGCTCCTGCCCACGCAGTGCAGTGCAGTGCGTATCGCTGCGCTGTGGACTGGGACAGTTGGGTGGGTGGGGGATGGGCCACGATGCGAACAGTGCTTACTCAAACACGCAGACACACGAGGGCTGCTGGCGTTATTGCATGTACAACAGCTTGCTTACTTACCGTCACTAATCATAACAACATTACTGATATACGTCTGCAGCTGCACTTAACAGCTTATATCCCGTATTATTAGAGAGAATGAAGTTGTTTCTGATGGATGAGGAACAGAAACAACAACTCAGCAGCAGTAGGAGGCGCAACAAAAACATGTGGAGAACTGGGACAACATTGCAGAAAATGAAGACACAGCACATACGTCCTAGCACAAAAGGCAACTAACGTTCACCATAGTGTGCTACTTGCAAGAGAAGTGTGTAAAACTCTTTCCAACGTTTTATGCATGAAATTTGTATTGAACTGATATATTTTAATTCTACAAAATATTTTGTGCTATAATTTTGAAACATTTATCTGCACTAATATTATGAAAAGGATAGTTGCTACTCACCATACAGAGGAGATGCTGAGTCGAAGATCGGCACAACATAAAGACTGTTGGAAAGTGAGCTTTCGCCCAACAAGGCCTTCTTCGAAATTAGACAAAACTCACACACACACACAAACATACATACACACACGCAAACACAACCCACACGCACATGACCACAGTCTCTGGAAGCTGAAGTCACTGCCAGAGAATGTGGTCGTGTGAGCGTGAATAGAATAAAGTAGTATGGTGACATGCACTGCTGGAAGTCCGTTGGGTTATAACTCAGTCGAATGGACTGAGGATGACTATTTACAGCTCAAACCTGTATGCAGTAATAATACTAAAAATAATCAGGTCGCGACTGATTGCTGTATTCCTATCCTTCCATATAATGATATACAGCCGCTGTGCACAACGGTTCCGTATGGAGTCAAAGTTGGTGAAAACTACACTACTGGCCATTAAAATTGCTACGCCAAGAAGAAATGCAGATGATAAAATATATCAGAACTGACATGTAATTACATTTTCACGCAATTTGGGTGCATAGATCCAGAGAAATCAGTACCCAGAACAACCACCTCTGGCCGTAAAACGGCCTTGATTCGCCTGGGCATTGAGTCAAACAGAGCTTGGATGGCGTGTACAGGTACAGCTGCCAATGCAGCTTCAACACGACACCACACTTCATCAAGTGTAGTGACTGGCGTATTGTGACGAGCCAGTTGCTCGGCCACCATTAACCAGACGTTTTCAATTGGTGAGAGATCTGGAGAATGTGCTGGCCACGGCAGCAGTCGAACATTTTCTGTATCCAGAAAGGCCCGTACATGTGGTCGTGCATTATCCTGCTGAAATATAGGTTTCGCAGGGATCGAATGAAGGGTAGAGCCACGGGTCGAAACACATCTTAAATGTTACGTCCACTGTACAAAGTGCCGTCAATGCGAACAAGAGGTGACCGAGACGTGTAACCAATGGCACCCCATACCATCACGCCGGGTGATACGCCAGTATGGCGGTGACGAATATACGCTTCCAATGTGCGATCACCGCGATGTCGCCAAACACGGATGCGACCATCATGATGCTGTAAACAGAACCTGGATTCATCCGAAAAAATGACGTTTTGTCATTCGTACACCCAGGTTCGTCGTTGAGTACGCCATCGCAGGCGCTCCTGTCTGTGACGCAGCGTCAAGTGTAACGGCAGCCATGGTCTCCGAGTTGATAGTCCATGCTGCTGCAAACGTCGTCGAACTGTTCGTGCAGGTGGTTGTTGTCTTGCAAACGTCCCCATCTGTTGACTCAGGGATCGAGACGTGGCTGCACGATCCGTTACAGCCATGCGGATAAGATGCCTGTCATCTCCACTGCTAGTGATATGAGGCCGTTGGGATTCAGCACGGCGTTCCGTATTGCCCTCCTGAACCCACCGATTCCATATTGTCATTGGATCTCGACCAACGCGAGCAGCAATGTCGCGATACGATAAACCGCATTCGCCATAGGCTACAATCCGACCTTTATCAAAGTCGGAAACGTGATGGTACGCATTTCTCCTCCGTACACGTCAGCCCCGGTAGCGGACAGTCTGCCGCCGGCAGTGCTGCGAGGCGGTCACGCGCCAGAGCGCTGCGGGCGAGGCGCGCACGGTGTGTTTGTGTTTACTTCGGCCGCTGTAAGTGCCGTTTTCCTTCTAGACCACCATGGCGCACAACTATCGGAAGAAGACATTACGTTTCAACTTTTGTTCCGACTTCGCCCGACCCAAGGCCCTGGAGGTAGAACGATTTATACGCGATGAAGTTAAAATACCACCAACAGATCTAATTGGCATCCACTTGTCCATAGTTAGCAGTACCGTCTACGTCAAAATGATCAACGATGCGGCGTGCGACAAGGTGCTTCAAGAGGCAAAACGTGGACTGCGCTTCTGTCATTCCGACGGCAACGTCGGACCCGTTACCGTCGATCACGCAGGTCTCGGCACACGGACGATAAGGATCTTCGAACTGCCGTTCGAACTACCTGCAGACGTCGTCATCGAGGCGCTCCGTCCCTATGGCAACGTTCTGGAACATGTTGCCGAACGATGGGTCCAATTTCAGACCTATCCAGTTTTAAACGGTGTTAGACAGGTCCGCATCGAGTTGCAGAAACACGTGCCTTCCTATCTACGTATCGGAGGCTGCCGTGCCATTATAATGTACGACGGCCAACCTCGGACCTGTTCCGGTTGCGGGAAAGAAGGTCACCTACGGTCTGAATGCATTCAACGACGTGTCGCGCAGCTCCCGTTGTCGGAAGCGTCCGTCACACCCACGATGACCGCCCTACCGGTCACTTACGCAGCGGCTCTTGCCACGTCTACAGTTTCGTCCAGTCCGTCGCCCGGTCCTTCCGATCGGCACGTCCCACCGTCCCAGTCACCAACGGACGGTACAGACGTCCCGCCGGACAATCTTGCCGCCGAACAGGCTCCCACACCGGACGCTGAGGAGACCAGTACATCTTCACAACACCTGTTTGACAATCTCATTGTACCCACCGACGCCTTCGAACCAGGTCGACGCTCCTCCTTGCCGTCGTCCGACACTGAGGAACACGTGCGCAAACAACGCTCGCCACGTAGGCGCAAACGCCGTCGCCGTTCCCCCACGGGCTCTCAGAGCGTTGCCACCCGCGACGACGACGACGACACCCAAGCAGCCGACATTTTCACGCAGAGGTCGGCGGACAACTTTCACGATGAACAAGACGTTTCGCAGGACGGGACCACTATGGAGGTCGCCACGCACAATGTAACGATCGGTGCGCCGGTTGAGACGCCTGTCTCCCCGCCGACAACTCCAGATCTCTCTCACCACGACGCAATTCCCATGGACATTGGACAGACCCACGGCACAGGAGCATGGGCCGACGACATTGAGGAAGGTACGCCCCCTCCTCCGGATGAGTTACCTCCGCCGGACGAGGCTGCCTGTTAACATCAAAAGCGAGGCATTGCAGCTGATGGGACGGGACTTCCTGTCGGTGCCCTCCTCTTACTTCCCTTGGTGATGGTAGATGCGCGTCCACCACCACTGAAACAAACATACCGGTTTGCCACACTGAACATCAACATGATCGGCACTGCACCCAAGCTGCAACTCCTATGTGACATGCTTCGGGCCTCTGACGTCGACGTCGCCCTTCTTCAGGAAGTACGCGTTGCCACACTACCACCAGTCTACGGCTACGACTCATACACGTCCACATGTGATGAATCAGGGCGTGGAGTGGCTTTCTACATACGCGAAGGAATCCCACTCACGGACACGACAATCCTTCCCTGTGGAAGAGGCATGGCTGTTACCATCTTCGATACGCGCGTCATCAATATCTACGCTCCGTCTGGCTCCACGAACCGTCGGCAGCGGTCCACTTTCTTCGGACATGACGTGGCGCCCCTGTTTTCTGGACGCTATGATCGCCTTATCATGGGAGGCGATTTCAACTGTGTCCTCCATCCGCAGGACCAAGTACCTGGTTATTCGCCATGCCCGGCGCTGCTCACCTTAATCGAAGATTTTCATCTGGTGGACGTTTGGGAGAAAATTCATGGCAATACCCCCGGTTTTACCCATTATACAGCACATTCTGCGAGCAGACTGGACCGGTTTTATGTCTCTGCTCACCTCGGCAATGAAGTCGCCCAAGCTGAACGATGGCCCCTTGCATTTTCGGACCATTGCGCCGTCATTTGCTCCCTGGCTCTGCCACCTCAGTCAGTGTGGCGCAGCAGAGGTTACTGGAAGCTTAATACCTCCCTCCTTAATGATCCACACTGCCGACAATGTATTGCCGCTACATGGGCGTCTTGCGAAAGACGCCTTCCGCAGTACACATCCACGTTCCATTGGTGGCTCAAATGTGCCAAACCTGCGATCAGAAAGGCCTTCATACAATGTGGCAAGGAAGCAGCAGCATGGCATCGAGACACCACAAATTTTCACTACGCGGTCCTCCGTGAGCTCGATGCGCTCCCTCCATCACCTGACACCCACAGGGAACGACAACGTACTAAAGCTCGTCTCCTCTCTCTTCAACGTGCACGACTGCATGGTGTCGTGGTGCGTTCCCGACGACAAGACCTCCTCCACGACGAAACCCCATCCACAATCCATGCCGCATCCGACCATAGTCGTCGACGTCGGCTTTTCGTCCCCAACATCACGACCTCCGATGGTGTTCACCACACAACACAGGCGGCGGTCGTGTCCGCCTTTGCTGAACATTATCGCCAATTTTATGATGATGAAGCGATGGCGACGCCCATTCCTGATGATCTCCGTCCTTCCCCTGAACGGACCCTTACCGTAGCGGAGTCAACGTCCATGATGTCTGCAATCACCGCAGAAGAGGTGGTAGAAGCGATCAACAAAGGGGCCAAGAACAAATCACCCGGACCAGATGGTCTCCCAGTGGAGTTTTACCGGGCGTTCACCACGTTAATGCTTCCTCGCTGGACGGAAATGATTCAGGAACTCTTTACTCCGTCCTTCCCAATTCCACCTGAATTCGTCACTGGCATTCTTCTACCTGTGCCTAAACCGAAGGGAGGGTCTCATGTCTCTGCATATCGCCCCCTTACACTACTGAATGCAGACTATAAAATCTATGCACGCCTCTTAGCAGCGCGCATACGCACCGTCTTACCTACGGTCCTTTCTCCTGAGCAGACTGCACGTGGTTGTGGGGCCACCTTACAAACAGCCCTGGGAGAATGCCGTGACCTCATTGCACTGGCGTCGGTTTGTCGCCTTCGTGCAGCACTGGTATCCGTCGATTTCACGAGTGCCTTTGATCGCGTTCGACACCCTTTCCTCCTCATGGTGGCGACACGTATGGGGTTCCCATTGCTTTTTGTCGATGCCATTCGCCGGTTACTCCTTCCCGCGGTCTCGGTGGTACAAGTCAATGGGAGGCTTGTAGGACCGATTCCTATACGCCGCTCTGTGCGTCAAGGATGCCCTATGTCTACTTTACTGTATGCCATTGCACTTGAGCCCCTCATCACTGGACTTACCTCTAGACTGCAGGGCCTCACTTTGCGTGACCACACCTTTCACTGTAGGGCTTATGCGGACGATCTCCTCTTTCTCACCTGCTCCTCCACGGAACTCAATGACGCCATCCAATGGATCCAGCAGTATGGACGTCTTTCTGGTAGCATTCTTAATGTCCGTAAATCGACTATGATGCACATTGGGCGCGGCCTCCCGGCTATGGTGCCGACCCCACTCCCAGTTAGTGCCACCCTTCGTTACTTGGGTATCGAATTTACGAGTTCCACACACCGCACAGTGGCCCTGGCTTACCGGCGGCTTTTGCAGTCGATTCGGCACCATGTCCGCGGTCAAGTGCACCGTAACTTAAATCAACTCCAACGTGTGTCCTATGTAAACACCTATGTCGCCCCTAAACTGGTACACGTCGCCCAGATCCTCCCACTGCCGTTACTCCTTGGCCGCCGCATCCAATCAGCCTTTGGATATTTCGTGTCAGCAGGGGCACTTTTCAAAGTCCGCTACAACACTCTAACACTGCCTCCTGCAAAAGGTGGCCTCGGACTCATCAACGTGCGGGCACGCTCTTCTGCACTCTTTGTCCACACTCTGTTGCGGCACTGGCAGGGGCCGGTCCCGTCTTTAACACGCTGTCTCTTAGATATCCTCCGACCAGCTTCCCTCGATCCACCGATCAATGTGGCGCCTATTTCTCCATTATTGTACTACGTCGCCAATTGTTTCATAGAACTCAGCTACGTTCGGGCCGATCTTCCAGTCACCCGTCCTCCCCGTACAAAAGATTATTATCGTTTGTTTATGCTGTCCAACCCTTGCGACCCCATGGTGCTACAGCATCCTGACATTAACTGGCGCACGGTTTGGGGGTGTGTGCATGCACCCTTTTTACCGTCGTCTGTGTCTGCACTCTGGTATGTTTTAGTCTATGGGAAATTCCCGACTAATAGTCGACTTTACCGCATAGGACTGGCCACCTCCCCACTCTGCCCTGACTGTCAGCTCGAAGACACCGACGAGCACCGTCTTACGTGCCCCCTGAAACAAAACGTATGGCTCCTCATCCAACGAATCGTGGGCTTTTACCTCCGTGCCCCGCCAACGACGGTAACCCCGGATTTCCTGTTGTTGCCCCAGACATTTCACTACCCTCTTGCTAAGCACCATACCCTAATCTGGTTTCGAGGACAGGCTTTAGAATATCTCTTTCGGAGTGGTCCGCATACAGTCCTTGACTTCTGGTACAAAGTTGTGACCGCGCATAGCACCCTCACCCGAAAACCATCTTACCGACAAACTTTTGCCGGTTATCTCCGCAGCGTCTTTCTTGACCCCCCTCAAAGTTGGGGTGTACCATGCCTACCTGTCACATGATGCAACACCCATATCCACGTTCTCATGCATCGACCAAAAACAAACACAATTTTATTTATTTATTTATTTATTTATTTTACAAAAAGGAAGAAGACAGAATATGTTATATTTTGTTGTATTTAATGTTTTTCTTTTTTAATATTTTTTTTGTTTAACTAACAGTCATTTGTATATTTTTAAATGGTACCTTGAAGAACTCTTGCATAGTGAATATATATGTACCTTTAGTTTGTTCAATACAAATTTTTAAACAAAAACAAAAACAAAAAAAACAAAAAAAAAAGGAAAACTGGATATGTTCTAATTTGTTGTATTTCATGTTATTCTAATAATTTGTTTACCTAACACTCCTTTGTATATGTTTAACTGGTACCTTGAAGAACTTTTGCTTTGTGTATATATATATATGTACTCTCCGTTTGTTCCACACAAAAAAAAAAAAAAAAGTGGTCAGCGTGAAAAAAAAAAAAAAAAAAAAAAAAAAAAAAAAAAAAAAAAAGTGGTCAGCATGACAGACTGTCAATCCTAAGGGCCCGGGTTCGATTCCCGGCTGGGTCGGAAATTTTCTTCGCTCAGGGACTGGGTGTTGTGTTGTCCTAATCATCATCATTTCATCCCCATCGACACGCAGGTCGCCGAAGTGGCGTCAAATCGAAAGACCTGCACCAGGCGAACGGTCTACCCGACGGGAGGCCCTGGCCACACGACATTTCCATTTATTTCCTCCGTACACGAGGCATCACAACAACGTTTCACCAGGCAACGCCGGTCAATTGCTGTTTGTGTATGAGAAATCGGTTGAAAACTTTCCTCATGTCGCACGTTGTAGGTGTCGCCACCGGCGCCAACCTTGTGTGAATGCTCTGAAAAGCTAATCATTTGCATACCGCAGCCTCTTTTTCCTGTCGGTTAAATTTCGCGTCTGTAGCACGTCATCTTCGTGGTGAAGCAATTTTAATGGCCAGTAGTGTATTTTCTTCTTTCTCTGGAGGAATCCCAGATATGACTTTGGTTTCAATTACTTCGAACTGCAACTGTTCTGACAAGAAATCAGGAATCCAGTAATATGTAGTTGAAATTATGCCATGATATTGTCCATTAGGAAAATGACGCACAATTTTCGTCCTTCTTTTTTCAGTGTTTCACTCATCGATACCTGGGTTGGAAGATAAACGTCCTGGACAGGTGCGACGCCAGCGGTAGCGCTAGCGAGCCGGTGGCTGCGAGCGTCAACCGCGGGCCCCAAGACCCGCCCGCTTACGACGATTCTGAGGAGGGCGAACTGCAGCCCGGGGCCAGCATCCGCGTCTCCACCAGGGTCAAGCCGAACGGCGTCTTCTACCACAACAGCAAGACTGCGAGCGACGGAAAAGGAGACGCGTTCGAGGTATTCTACGGTAACACCCAAGACAACGTGACACCCTACGCGTACTCCACAATTGGGAAGGATGATGAAGATGATGATGAAGACGAGAGGCACATCTCGTCAGACATCGACGAATTCGCCGCGTCCCCAGGTAAAAATCCTTTAGCCGCACCATCACAGCAGGCCAGTGTCGAATTTCATCGGGAATCGGAGAAACTGGGTACAAAATCTGAACAACACGCTGGTGAAGGAGCAGACGCGAAAACTGACAAAACCAAAGGCGACGATGCCACGAGGGGCGCGGAAACGGACGTATCCCGCTGGAAAGAGAGCTACCACTCCAGTCACGGAGAACTGACGCCTGTCGATCCAATGAGGAGGCCGGTGATCCACGCAACCACTCCTTACTCATTGGCCGCCCACACCGACCGCGGGGCGGAAGTTTCTTCCCAAGCACCACTGAGAACGCAGGACACCCTGCAGGAGCTGAAACACGAACCAGTTCCTCCGACAGGTACTGTGCGACAGTCGGAAACACCCAAACCGGGAAATGGAGACGGAACGGGTCCCAAAATTGAATCTGCTGGAGCCAACCTAGACGGACAATCCTCTACAGAACTGACTACCGCAAAACAGACAATTCCGGCCTCAAAACTGCCAACAAGTGGGCTGTACACGCAAGCGATAAGTTATAGACCTCAACAGATGCACCTTTCGTTTCGAAGACCCGTCCCTCACCATTCCCCGCCCCATATGCACGGGCCCTTAATCCCAGCTGCAATGAGGAAGCCGTACATATCAACAGTAGCGCCGCAAAATTATGCACTCGGTATGAAGAAACATTATTACAGGACGCCAAACATGGGCACATATAGACCATTAGTAAGTTCCTCTGTATACCAGAGGCCGTTAACTTTATATCCTAGCAGTCCGAGAACCATACCATCTATGACGACTTACCAAAGACAGACAACATTCTCACAGAGAAATGTGCAACGAGTAACTGCAACTCCAACTAACAGATTGGAGAATGTGACCAAACTGCCGTCATTGGTGGCGCAGCGAGTCGCACCCAAAGTTACGCCCCCTGCAGTACATGTAGTCTCAGCTAACAAACCGCAATCACAGGAGAATGCCGAAAGCAAATTACCTGCAACATTCGCGTCGGCAGCGACACAGGGCGGAGATGAACCGTCGGCATTGATGCCTGCAGCTGTAAACACGGGTTTCCACCCCGAATCTGTTATTGTGGAAGGCGGCTTTAAGCCCATAACACAGAAAAACGCAGCTGCTCAAGACAGATCATCTGCCGAAAGCGAAACTCTCGCGGAATCTTCTGAAAGGCTAGACGCGGAATTGCTGTCTGATGTAGTTGCAGAATCTTCGGAAGAGAGCAAGAATGAAAACCCATTTAAAGGTCAGAGACCAGAACTGTTCGAACCAATGTTTATTCCTTCCCCTCCTGATAGAATAATTAACAGCAATACTTCAAACGTGAATCTCAAAAAACCTGTTTCGCTGCCAGACGATCTAATACCACCGGCAGCCAGCATCCATCACAGAAACAGTGGCCAACCTCTACGAAGCCCACCACATTTATTCGCAAATAGACCTAGACCAGGTAATGTCCGTAGACCATTGTATCCTAACAACAATGCTGGAACATTTAGAGTTCCACCTCGAGGTAACGTCCCCTCTTTCAGGCACCAGCAAAAGTCTGAAGAATCTCAAGATGAAACACCAATGGCTGCTGAACGTTTAGATACATATTATCTACCTCCAGTTGAATATAAAGCTAGTTCTGTAAGAAATCATCAGCCAAGTATATCGCCCAGTATCGACGCCACAATTGCTCCCGGTACAGTAGTAACATACGATGGGAAGTCCGTGGTAGATGCGTCTCTAGCGTCCTCTATTTCTAACCCTCCTGGAGAATCCTCATCCAATTATCGGAGTCCCTCTGGCACTGCTGCCCTTATTAGAGAGCTACCACAGTTTGGGCCATTCCGTGGAGAAATTCCTCCACCTGTACCTGCTGTAGTGCAGACAGAAAACATACCACAACTCAGAATTCAGAATCAAAAGCGGGCACAAACCTTACCACTGCATTTTTCTCCTGGTGATTCACAACGCTCAGCTGGTGAACAGAAAACGAATTATCCAGGCTCTCATTCGGCTCGAAGCACACGGCTGTCTTTGGTCAGACAGGTAGAAAGTACGGATGAGGCTTCTTCAGATCTCACGCCAGAAGCCTCAGAGATAAAAGAATTCTTAATTCCCGTAAAAACAAGAAAATTTAAAACCGCAAAGAAAGTGGCAATACCAGTTGCTGAGAGCACAGATGAACTTAGTGGCTTCAAAAGTGAGGAAATGGTTTCAACAGACAAAACAGTCTCGAGTAAGGACATTAGTCAGCACACCGAACCTACACAACAAATAAATCAAACTAGTTTTGTGCCAAGGGTAAATCCACACAACACCTCCAGAGGGCTCAGTCGGAACAAACGCTCACCTGTTCCACATCACGAACCAGGTCATCATGTTAGTGATAAGGATGATGACCAGGAAGAAGACAGGCAACACATACATGTAGAGGACATGCGAGTTGGCAACAGGGGTAAAGCTGTAAATGGTTCTCCATATACGGTCCACAGAGAAAGCATGGCATTAATACTGTGTCTGGTAGCCACTTTTGTTTGGTTGTAATGTAAATATATGCCTTCTGTGCTCCTTTTAACAGTTGAGTCAGGGTAAACAGAGAACTGTTAAGTGATCTTCTGTTATGTTTTCTTCATTTTAAAAGTGATTACCATCCTTGTCAAACAATTGTGTAGTACTGACAGAAGAAACTATTAGAAGTTCCTAGCAGAGTCAGCAACAGCACAGAGTGATGTATTATCATTGCAAATTTAATAAACATGTACTCTACCACGTCTGAGCTCAAAATCACAACAAATTGTTTTCATGAGTATTATGAAGTATTAAGAAAAAAGTTCGCTAATCATTCAGTTGCTTGAAATTACATACTGAACCATTGTGTACTGCCACATTATCATTTTGAAATTCAAGTGCACTTTTGATGTAATTTAAACCATATTTATTACACATTTCATCCTCAGCATTTATTTATTATAATTCATTTTACAATTTCATGCAAATGTTATGCAGGTAGTTACAAGTGACAATACATACGTACTAAGTATTATGCATGCTAACAATAAATTTGGAAATTCACCTTTCAATGTACATCACACAAACAAATTCAGCTATTTATTAAGCATCAACTATATTTCTCAAGGAAACCTAGAGCAATTCATTATGTATATCTGAAACTTGTCATTCCATTCCAGTTAAAACATAGATGCCTGAATGGAAGTATAATACTTAATACATGCATTTATTAAAATTCTGATCAAATTAAACAATAGTACTCTGTATATGTGTAGCGTTGTTATTTTTTAATCATTGTGATCATCATGTTTATTCTTATTACTTAGAAATTAATGAAGTATACTCGCCAATGATTTGTTTCTCAATGTATCATTACAAATGTCCACATTTTCACCACTCTGCACATCAACTATAGTAATAGTATCAATGACATATGTACTATATCACATTATATCAGCAGGAGCTCATACAAAAATATCTGCTCAAAATATTTCACATTTAGTTAACTCATTTTATAAGCTAAGTTTTCTTTATTCTTTTTTTACATTTTGAAGATTAAATAAGAAATAAAAGTCATAATTATAAATAACTAAGCCAGTTATTATTAATTATACTATGACATGCTGTAATTTATTGATTTCATTGCGGTCAGAAGAAAGTAATACTTAATGCTCGTTCAGTATTGTTGTTTGTTCATTCTTCATTATGTACCATTCTGACCATATATTCTGAGCTAGACTGCAGAAATGTTGCCTTGATTTCATATTTATATTGGTGACCAAACTGCTCATTCCTTATTCTGCCTTGTGCAAATATAAATGTTTGTAAACATTACTATGACTGAAAACTGACAGTGTTATTCTTCAAAATACAAAAAATTAATACTGATAGCAAAGTAACATACCTAAAAGTTGTTACTGCTGTTCAGATTTGTAAGTCTTTACTATTCTTTACAAATAGAACAATGCAACTGGAGCACCTAAAAAAAGATTCAAAAACAGCAATTTCATTTATATTGCATTAAAATGGGTTCCAGGAATCTAAAATTTCCATCTACTTCAATTTTTCCTAATAAACGGTAAAAATAACATTTACTCTATCTGACAGGTTGTTCAGAACTGTGGAAGTCTGTCCTCAAGTAATTTTACTAATAGAGAAAGAGCTATTTTTCGTTTATACTGGATTATAATGAAACCAATATTGAAATGTACATATAATTAATTTCTTGTTGTTTTTTTTTATACAATGTCTAGTAGTAAGTCTCTACTTTCTTGTTCCAAGAATCATATTTTTGTACTTTTCAGAACTTGATATCAGTATATCCTTAAAGTAGATTTTATTTTTGATACAGTGTACAAATTATAACTGCCAAACTGAACTGTTAACATATATGCATCAAATATATCAAATTATTGTAAATATTCTGATGTAAAATAGGAAATAAAAGTAAATTAAATCAGCACAAAATGATTTAAAGAATTCCTGTTTAGGTGTTAAGATTCAGTGCTACACATCAAACACAAGACAGGTAATTGCATTACTCATCTATAAGCCAAAATTGTGTGCACCTTGCGCTGAATACATTGGACAATACTATTCCTTACTCTTTCATTTTTTATGATAGCAGACATAATAGCAATACAAATCAAAGGGAAAGAACTTTCAGGGTTTCAGAACAGTGGGTATCAATGAAGTAACCCGGAATGGAAGCAAAGCAGCTGTCTTCAAGATGCTTTAACTACATATATTAGACTACACTCACACGCAACTGAATTAGGCACAAATACCTAGTATCATATAGCATCCCTCTTTGTTTTGGTGAGAAAGTGATGCATCATGGCATGGTCACCAAGTAATACAAAAAGCATGGAGAAATCTTCGATTGTCAATTAACGATTTCTCAGGCTCAGAGGGTGATGAGAGCTGAGACCAAGGTATGCATATCTCACTTAGTATTCAAGTGGGACTGAGGTCAGGTGACACAGGTAGCCAATCGAGCATCCTCAAACCATTCTGCCAAAATTCTGGAATTAATGGGTAGTGCACAATCGTCCTAAATGTCCATGTCACATTCAGGGTAGTACAGAAAAACATACAGAAGCACATGAAGAGAAAGATGGTTCTGTATCATTCACTGACGAGGCATAATGGCTGATATTCCAGAGACCCATTTTATCCCTTGAAAACACCTCCCACATGACAAAAAAAATCCACCATCTCGCTGATGGTGCCCTATTCCAATCATTGGTATTCAAGGTGCAACAAACAGAGGGATGCATGCAAAGCTGTGTTTTTTCGGCTCGCAGCAGGGACATGTCATGAATGGTATAGCTGCTCACCAGTTATTGTAATTCACCTTTTTATGGAAGAGTGATCTGCTGCACAGTAGACCAACTATCCACTATTACAAGACACACAGTGAAAGATAACTCCTGTCATCACAGTGTTGCTCCTTAAGCCCATTAGATGAGACTAGAGGCAGTTGTTTCTCGTAATTCAATGTACTCACGGCACATCTTCATCAGGGCAGCACATAACATTCTAAGGATATTATTGGCTTTCATTACAGCTTCTTCTAGGAGAAGAGGTTAAATGCTTTTTAAATATTGTTCACTTTTCGTGGCGATAGTATAACAATAATCATTTATAAGAGCAGCACGCTATATGTGCTGATGTGTATCCAGAAACCACACAATATTACTTATACGAACAGCTTATAGGGATAAAGTACAGAGGCAACTGAAAAAGAAGATTAAAGTGTGTTATCCATCCTACAAGGATGAATGATTATGGATTCATTTATATCACACATAGAGCTGGAAAATATTGGCTGCTTTACTGATTTGGAAATGGATGGAATAGTATTCCTGACAGCAAACAGCTACCAATGAGAAATGTCTCACGTTTCATCAATGCATTAGAAATGGTATTAGCAAACTTATGAAAACTTAACTGGAAAGTCATTACCTGCGGAGACTATAATATTGATATTCTGTCAGCGAGAAATACTGTAGATCAGTTATAGTCATTTAATGTCCACTTCCGGAGAATTTCTATCAGCACATATCCTAATGACGTTTTAATGGCATGGGTGGAACAGCTATTGAATAATTGTTTTAGACCAAAATAATTTCAGTGATTTTAATATAAAAACAGTGAACTGTGCTGTCCGCCGAATTCCAGAATAATGGTAGGAACAGATGTTCAATTGGCATCTGAAGTGTTGCAAGCAGTTACTGAAGATGATAGAGCTTTACTGTCCGCCGACTTGCGGAATAGATAGTTATATGGTAATGATGGCCAAATGTTGACAATAAAACACTCCGATCAACTAGCACAGCATAATAAAAGAAAAACACAATAAAATAGCATCGTAACCATTTGCTTTTACAGTTCCATAGTTTATGATTATTTTCAACTGTCCTCGAGTATTTATTTGGGCAGTGTTGTTCATATTTTGCAACGTTTCAGCAAGCCAACTTCGTACCATCTGTTGATGACAAAAGTTGCTTACCAAAATAGCCCAAAATCTGAATAATCTGCCCAGCTGAATGCCAAAGAACAATTCAAAGAATCATAAATTATCAGGCAGTCACAATGCTCAGATGGAACTCACAGGAAGAAGGCGCTGAAGAGATCTATTCGTAGAAAGTAAATAGAGAAAATGAAAAATTTTGCTTATCCATAAATATAGTTTTGAGTTGCATTTTCTCCTAAAATAGATACGGATGAAATTCAACACAATCAAGCAAAAGAATGGATAAAACCTTCAGGTATTTTAGTATTACGCTCTATGGCGGGAGTGCTCAAATTAATTTTTTGTAAATGCAGAAACTAAATTACGACCAGCATGGTGCTGTCAGTCGCTAGCTTCCATTCGTGACACACCAGGGGAGTAGCAAGTCACATATTTAGCTTTCCTGTGTGTTTTTATAATCCAATTCTTAAATTTTTGCTTATTTGTTTACGTAAGAGGTGTAGTCTCACGGTTTGTTGTTGTTGTGGTCTTCAGTCCAGAGACTGGTTTGATGCAGCTCTCCATGCTACTCTATCCTGTGCAAGGTTCTTCATATCCCAGTACCCACTGCAACCTACATCCTTTTGAATCTGTTTAGTGTATTCATCTCTTGCTCTCCCTCTACGATTTTTACCCTCCACGCTGCCCTCCAATACTAAATTGGAGATCCCTTGATGCCTCAAAATGTGCCCTACTAACCGATCCCTCCTTCTAGTCAAGTTGTGCTACAAATTTCTCTTCTCTCCAATTATATTCAATACCTCCTCATTAGTTATGTGATCTAGCCGTATATTCCTCACGTTTATAACTTCGTAATGTACATATGTTTACCCAGCCTGTGCTGCAGTTGTCCTTTGTTTTGAACAGCGAGGTAGAGTTGGAAAGAGCTCATTCAGGTGCTAGCTTCCGTTTGTGACACACCAGGAGAGTAAAAAATTACGTAGTTAGCTTATTCTGTGTGGTTCTGTACTGTAATTCTTAAATTAGTAGTAGTAGGATGGATAGGGTGAGTGCATGCTGAGCGGAGTCACAGGGGCTGGCTGCTTTTCGTGAACAACTGAAGACAGTGTTCGACACAGTCTTCAGAGTGTAGTGGCGCTAGAGAACCTGGCGCATTCCATGAAACATCTCCAGTTGTTGCTTGTTTTACCCAAGGGCTCTACGACCGAGAAACATCTCAGCATACCCGACGCATGCTCACTGCAGAGTGAATGTTTGATTGTCAATGTGGTGACTGGTTGTCTGACCTTGCCCAATCACCCTATGTTTGGACAAGTGGCTGCTTCTTCAGCAGGGTCCAAGCAGGCACACAGGGAGAGGGCCGGGCTAGATATCAGGTGCTCCATTGTTACGTATGTTGTGGAACCTTTTAGGGAAATAGTGTCCAGTTTTGGAAAGGCATCCAGTGTGCACTCAACTTGTCTGCTGGAAGAACTCATCAGAGATTTCTGCCGTCGACTATCGAGAGTGCAGGGTGTAGTCATCTGAAAGTTGTGGTTCATGTCGGCACCAATGACGCCTGTCGGTTCCGAGGTCATCCTCAGTTCATACGAGCAGCTGGCAGAAGCAGGGAAGCCTGCTGGCCTTCTTCGCAGGGAGCAAGCGGAGCTCACAATGGGCAGCATAGTACCCAGAGTTGATCTGTTTCCTTTAGTTTGGAGCAGTGTGGAGGATCTCAACCAGAGGCTCCAACAATTCTGCAAGAGCCTTAGCTGCAGATTTCTAGACCTGCTTTATGGAGTAGAGAATTGTAGGACTTCCCTTGATATGTCATGGATGCGCTACACACAGGAAGCAGTTACTCAGGTAACAGAGTACTTGTGGAGTGCATATGGAAGCTTTGAAGGCTAGGTGATAGTTTGAGGTTCTCTGATGAGCACTTGCCATTCTAAACATCAAGAGAAATCAAATCACGTACAAAGTAAAGGCACTTCGACTGTCAAAATTTTAACAGTAAACTGCCGAAGCATCCGTAACAAAGTTTCTGAATTTCCTTTGCTCCAGGAATGTTGTCGCACTCAGAGCATTCTCAGAACCGATAGCTGGACGAAACCTGAAGTACAATTCTTCGAAATATTTTAACAAGGCATTGAAAGCATATCGAAAAGATATATTAGGCGCTGTAGGAGGAGGAGTGTTAATTGCAATCGACAAAAATATTGTTTCTACCAAGGTCGAAATTGAGTATGACTGTAAAGTTTGCCAGGTGCCGGGGCAAGCAGTGTATTTAACACTAAATTCTTCTAGAAACTACATATGTAAATGATGCTCTAAGCCCCCCCTTTTCTAACTCCGACTTTTGCTGTTGCACATGGATTAAAAAATATACGCGAACTGACTGTATCAACCCTGCAAGTGGAGTAGAAAAGAGTTTGGCACCTGCAATAATTTAATTTGATAAATAAGTTAAATAAAGGAAGGTTTCATTAATGTAGTGAGAAATGATGGGTTGTTCTACCGATTAACAGAATGAAAGTTCTGTCCAAAATAACAATATGATTTATTAAGACCAAACACAAAATAATAAACAAAAACACATGAAACATTTATAATACATCAAATTGGCTCAAATTGGATACTCAAACAAACGCTGTGAAGGTGAAGTTGTCCCTAAACTAGATTGTGAGGTTTAAGACGAAGTGGTATGTGGAGCCAATTCCTTGCCACTCAAATCTTAAGAGAGACACACAGCTAACCCAACATTAATTGTTGCTACTCAAGACAGAACAAAGTTAGAAAAAGACGAATAGGCGCACTCTGCTGAGCTCTGATTATCACCTAGGAAAATCCCTATCTGCCGGTGCTGCGGACATACATTACCAAACTGTCTTCTTAACTGCCAGAACACGATCTGGCGTACCAGAGGCGATGGCTGGTTGCTTCGACGTCCTCAACCGAAAGGCGAGAGCCGACTACCCTAGAGCACCCGTACATGCCGAACACCGAACATTCCCGCCCCCACGACAGTGGCCGTGGTTAAACGTTCCAATCAGCAACTCGAAAACCGGCGGAAAATTCCACTCTATTTCCGGAGCACTACCATTCCACCAATGGAGACTCTTGGCACCAATTTCTGCGCCGATACTGCTAAGTCACGGAGCTATGCCCTGAGCAAGCCAATCACAGTTACTATACGGCAGAAAACGCGGTAATTTGCGCGCCAAGGCTGCTTGGGAACACAAGTCATTCCCACGCCTCGCTGGTAGCCCGCCAGAAAGTGTTTTCGCTAAGTTTCTGCGAAGTAATGGAACCTCTAGCCCAGCCGCTACTTCAGGCCCCTGCGGGCGTGTCTCTTGACAATGTCGGCGTCTGGAAAGCATTCACCCGACTCCCTCACAACCGTCGGCTTAACCCTCTCGAGATCAGCAGAGCCCGCCTGTCACCGGACCACCTGGGTGACGAGAGACGCTGCGTGGGAAGTCTGCGTGTGAAGGAATAGCAACTTTTCAACGCATGCAATTAGAGAGGAGAATCGTAAGATAGAAATATGAGAGGGGGTCATGCCACCTCTCATTGCCCCTACGCCATTTTAGATTGTAATTGGTGAGCGGTTGGCTCACTTAGGAGCAAGGTAGTGAGTCAATCGCCCAAGAACAATCTTGCAAACTGACTCCACATGCCGCACTCTATAAAGAAAATAACTGCAACTGAAAAATGCAGCTCATAGAGGGAGGATTATTTATGATGTAGGCAACTTCACCTTCTTAATATGGAACTCTAACACTCACATCACACATCCATATCCAGGGAGCCCCTTCCAAACACCGATTCACACAGACATTCATGCTCTAAATATGGCCCGGGCATGTGAGCCAAATATGGAGCAGTTTATTCTTTACAATCAGAGTTGGAGTGCTCCGCAATTAAATGCCCAAGATGTTACAACAATTTGTATCATTAAACTAACCTGAACTCACTCACACATGATACTATTTAAGTTAACAATCTCTTTGTGAGCTTTCAGAATCTAATTAGAACCTCCGATTCATTCTGTCTCCCTGCAGCAAGAATAACCTTTAAAAAATGTTCCCTGAACTGATGGTCCATTCACAATGACAGTGGTGGTATCTGCTTCAGTTTATGGGGACTTCAGGCACACTGTTTGCATACACACAACAATAAATACAAAATACAAAAAAAAAACAACATGGTGTGGAGAACAATACAGTAATTTGAAATTTGTGCGCCCTACTCTTTCACTTACATAAGAATTACAGTGTAAAACACAAACACATATAAGGTATAACATACATTACAAAAACAACACTAGAGAAAGAAATTTAAGAAAAAAAAAGGGTTCATGGGGCATCAAGTTGTGCGTGCACACTGCACAATGTTCACGACTGTGCTGAGAATGAGGCACTAAATCACATTGTTATAAATATTCGAAGCACTTCACAAATTCCACAGTACTGACATCACATAGGGCTAAACGCCGGGTGTTGCTACGTTGTTGCAACAGCAATAGGGTGTGCTGGAACATCTGCAGTACTCTGTTGAGATTGCAGCAAGACCCACGGATATGATCACGGCAGTACGGTAGGAAGACACAGTGATAGGCTCTCCTCACGTCGATTAATTGTCTCTGAGGTCTACTTGTTGGGATACATCACTAGTCTAGGTCTCTTCTCTCGCTGGACAGTACTTTACGTTTCCCAATATTGCAGTTCGACGAGGGATGATGGCACGTGGAGTGACTCCACAAGTGTGTGAGGTCATCCATACAGGATCGAACTAGTAGCGACGAGTGCTATAATTGCTCTCTAATAGAGAGGAGAAGTTAGAAATCAGAGAATTCATTTGTTAGAGTTTGTGGCACGATACTGCTTTGTGTATGCAGATTGGCCAATGAGTTGTATAAACCCAAACAGGTGAGTGTATAGCGTCCCTTTCTGTCCTGAGTCACATGAGACGCCAGTTATGACACCATATGTTATCTTCTTCGTGTACTCACGACAACGTGGTCTGCCGCAGGGAATCCCTCCAAATGGCTGCCGCGTCCGGAGAGCTAGCTGGCTGTCGCGTGTGGGTCGCGTGTCAGTGTCAACAGCCAGCCTCACTTTCGCTTGTGGCCCGGCGAGGGCTGTCTGCCGCCTAATCCCCCAGGTATACGGCCCGGTGACTGTCAGCTTGTAGGACCGGATGCTCTCGCGCCCTTCACGTCAGGTGGCGCGCTGACGCTCTCCTTGCAGGTAGCCGATGACCTCTTGTTTTTGCTCCGCCTGGCCTCTGCATTGCCACGATTCCCGTCATCTGCACAGTTCTGACAAAAATCTTATGCCTAACTTTTTTCCATGACCTTCTATGTTATAATAAATTTACATAACGATACATCGATGGTCTGTCATTTCAGACACTCTTATTTTAATTTTATAGTTATCAATCTAGGGCTATCACTATAACCAAATCTTGGTGTATCTAAGCTAGACATGGAAATAATACATCGACGCAACGTCTCCTTCCATGTTTTTGACTTAAACTGTGGACCGTTATCAGAAATAATTCTGCTCACATGACCAACCTGTGGTAGGAAATCCCGGATTAGGGCTCGTGATACAGTTCGTCCCGTCGCCCTCTTCAGTGCCGTAAAGGTGACGTATTTGGACGTTAGTTCAACAAACACTAATACGTAATTATATCCTCTTCTTGTTCTTGGCAAAGGTCCCATCAAATCTGTTGCTGCTAATTGTCTTAATTTGGTCGGTACGATTGGGTATAATGGTGCCTGCATGCTCACAGTGGTGTGCTTAGCCTTTTGGCAGTCTTTACACACCGACAGGACCCTCCGAATTCGACGCTCCATGTTCCGAAAGTAACACATGGTCATTAGCTTGAGATTGCACTTGCGTGGTCCGAAGTGTCCATAGCTGAGGTGAGTATGCCATATAATCTTGTTTATTAGGTGTTCAGGGATGCATACCCCCCATTCAGTGTCATTGGCATAATTTCGGTGGAAAATTATGCCTTCCCGCAAGAGGTGGAACTGCCTGACGGTGGCGTGTCTTCTGTCTATCAATTTCTGTTTCAATAACACTAGGGCAGGGTCCTTGTCTTGCTCCTTCTTGATGTCCTGCATACTACAGGTAATAAAATTTTCAAAGGCTACTTTCTGCATATAGAAAAGGCAGTAGTGATTTTCCTCCAGATCTTCTTCCATGTTGTGCTCAAATCCGATCGGTGACCGTGATAAGGCATCTGCAATAATGTTCTGACTGCCAGGGATATATTCTATCGAAAAATTGTATTGCTGCAGATATGATGCCCACCTAATGAGCCGCCTGCGATTAAGCTTTGCAGTCATCAGGAACTCGAGTGCCTTGTGGTCAGTGTAGACCCTCGTCTTGCAACCAAACAGAAGGTATCTGAACTTTTCAAACGCCCATACAATAGCCAGTGCCTCTAACTCGGTTACTGAGTAATTCCTCTCACTCTTGGTTAGTACTCTGCTACCAAACGCGATTGTCTTCCACACCCTGTTTCCTTCATGTACACTCTTTGACATAAAACTTGACCGGCGGCCGGCCGCTTCAGAGGCTAAGTCCGCGCCGATCGCGACATGGGCCAAAAAAACTGGCCAACTCGCTAATTCTCTAAGTCCGGTTATCTGCACAATCTGGCAACACTGTAGACTGCGGCACTTCCTGGAGGAAAACTTGTCCCACGATAGAGAAACTCTAGACTGATTACGCATGTGGTCTAGGGGTAGCGTGCGTTGTTTCTGTTCATAAAGTCAGTGTATCGAGAGCAGCTGGCATAAAATATTTTTATAGCCTCTTCTGTCTGAATGCTGAAGACGTGAATGTAATGGTAGCGCAGATTCAATCTATTTCGCTTTGTGACACACCGATATCAAAATTTTATCCAGTAACGATTTTGCGGCAGATTTCCTGCAGACTGTCCTCCTCTGGACGCCGTATGCGGCAAAGCTCCGGGATCCATTTGCTGGCTACTGGCAGCGGCCGTGGCGACAGCAGCGGCGCTGCACTCCCCCGTTCTTTATCGAAAGCGCCTGCTACCGCTCATCGCTTTTGATGATTTAAAACGCTTTATTATTAAATGTTGCTCCACAGAAAATTTCTACAATTTCCATTCACGCTCAAAAGCAACGGAGACAGACGCCCTGATTAGTAGGCGGGTATTATATTACATTAATCGGCAAGAGCTGAGTATGGCCCGAAATTAATTTTATAGACTGGGACGAAATGAAACCACCTCACTACATTCGATGAATTTATAAATGCTTCATACCTCGTTTCTTTTCCTTTCAAACTCAATTATTTGTGCAACTTTTGGTCAATGTTTGGATGTTTTCGTCAAGCCAGAGTGAGCGTCTGTGGTGTAAAGTGTATTACAGTTCATGTTTCATTCCTTATGGTAAGTCTATGCGATAAACTGTGTGAATACCTTGCAATGCATGCTCTGTAGCAGTGCAGGAACACTGCACATTTGGAGTTCATGAAGTATTTATTGTTGATCGGAAGTGATAGTTAAGGTCATCAGATTTAAGCCAGAAAAATTTGTCGTTTTGAAGGTTTCAGAGAACGGAAAGGAATTGCTAACGCCGGTGTTAGAAAACGTCTACAGTTAAATGCTATTGCAAAAATTTAGAAGAAGGGAACTGTATTAATGAACATGTGCACTTCATAAACAACCTTCTGACATGTGAGACCTATACGACGAACAAAGCTCAAATTTATATCGTTGACAGTCGGTTTGAATCTTTTCAGGGTCTATTTTACAGTGTAGCACCTTGGAATTTGTAAAGCAGAAATCCATGATATTAACTTAATTTACTAAGTCGAAATCGGACGAAGATTGATGTTTAAAGGCATTCTTCAGATTTCGCATAAGAAATTTTTACTAGCAGTTTGCAACTCCATTAATTAAAATGGAAAATAAAAGGTTGTAGTCAGCGGCTTCTACCGTGATTCGAACTGCTATGTCTTATAGTACAAGCACTGCAACGCACAAGGGAACCTCCGAGCTAACGACACACTGGCTGCCAGAGGCGGAATATAGTCACTGCGATGTTGCCTGAGCCTCAAAACGCAACCTTAAACACACGAACAGAGGAGGTGGAGATTACTGTTTTAACGTCCCGTCGACAACGATGTCATTAGAGACGGAGCACAAGCTCGGATTAGGGAAGGATGGGGAAGGAATTCGGCCGTGCCCTTCCTAAGGAACCATCCCGGCATTTGCCTGAAGCGATTTAGGGAAATCATTGAAAACCTAAATCAGGATGGCCGGGCGCGGGATTGCACCGTCGTCCTCCCGAATGCACACACAAACAGGTGTTACTTATGTGAAGAACGCCGTTCTTGGAGTCCAGAAATTAAATATACTTTCTAATTGTGTCATCTTGCAGTGGATTATATCGTACGAGTCTTCGATGTGGAAAACGAATGTCAAGAGAATTTAGCGAGGTAACGCCGACCTACACCCGGAAGTAAATGCACTATCAGAGTGTTGACAAATACTTGCTACGACGCTGCCATTTCTAGGCTCTCTGACGAGGCAGCTCTTCAGCGAAATGCTTGCCGTGATTCTCCGATACGGTTCTTCAGAGTGGAGACGCGCGCGCACGTTTGGTTTGTATGCGGCGTTCTCCCCTGATGGTTTCTGACGTCGCCTTGTGGGCTATGTATACATATGAGACATTCAATTATCATTAATCCAGAATCATACAAGTTTCAGCTTCCGGCGTGGAAGAAGGCTGTTGACGCCGACATTATATCATTTCAACGTAGGGAAAGCAAAACGGATCATTCAATGTTTCTCATTCAACATAAAGCATGTGAGATAATTTTCCGTAACGTTCATAATCATCTAAAAATACAAACGAAGTAAAAATACACCGGAAGCTTATTCGAATTGAATATAACGCTTTGCACCTCGATGTCGAATTTGTCCACTTGCAATCTTTTGCAGCATACACATAGAATGTCATGATTACCACGAGAATGAAGAAATATGTTGGTAAGGATGGAAGCAAGAAGAGACGCAGTCAACAAATATTCTATTCCTCATGGCATTCATTTCATTTGACACGTAAGAAGAGGTAAAGCGGGAATTTACTTTCGTTAACACGAAAGATATGCCGCACATATTGATAACGAGGAAGTCTGCGTCTTCATACGTTTCCTCCTTGAAATCTGTATGCTCTATAATATACTAAGTAGCCCGATCATTGTTTCAGTAATGTTACCCTCTTGTTTGACCCCGTAACGATGAACAGATTCCAAATGCATGTCTCCCTTCCTGGGTTGTTTTTTGTGTTTTATTGCTTGGAATCCCTGAAGCAGACCACTGTGCCTTCTCCCCTCGTGGGTTAGGACTCAAAACTAAACCGCTTTGTATCCAATGGCATAATTTATTCAGACAGCATCAGCATAAGACTATCAAACAACATTTACAGTTGCAGCACTCTAACCAGCACTGACCAAAGTGTAATCCACGGTCATGGTCCTAAATTACCAGCTGTCTGCTACTGTGGCAAAGTCCGTACTACACATTCGATTCCGCAGCACCATTTTATCTGGTAACACTGTGTAGTTGCACAGTTGTGCTACCAGGTCTGTCCTCACACTGTCAACTTTATGTATCTCAGTTCTCCTGTAGCGTAGATCACGAGGAGCCGAAGTAAATGAGTGTATTCTGCATGACGTAACATTGAGTATTCCCTTCTTTCATAGCCACTCTTCATGTGCATCGATACCAAATAGGAATGCGAAAACTCTTGCGAGTGAGAGAATGACAATAACAATCGTAACAAGAACAAGCAAATAATGAATGATGTTTATTCCAACGCAGAACGAGAATGGCTTTAAATATAAAAATCTGTATCTATATCCATATCTATTGATCTTTGAGTTGGCACAATGCAAATATATTCTCAGCATTTAGTTACTGAATTTAGTTCTGGATGTTTGCAGAGAAAAGGAAAAGTCGGTACCTCTCGCTAGTGTAATATAATGTGAACCAGCAACTACCCTTTCCTGAGAACACGACTCAAGCAGGTCCTCAAGTAGGTAGCAAGGCACTGCTGCATTCTGTTCCCTGACATTGCTCTGATGACGGTTAATGCAGATAGTTCCGATTATGAAATACAAAACGTATTGCAGGTTAGTTCCTAGGATAGTAACATTAAATTTGCGTTGTAGACGGCACATGAACGTGACGACTATCCATATTACTCATCAATATAAAAAGACAATATTTTGGGAATTTAGCAGGATTACTCAAAATGAATTCTGAAATTGGGTGACTGACTGCACAGGTGCTAAGCGTCGTCAAGAGTATACGATGTCCTAATCGCATAAGGAATATGAAGATCGTCTTCGACAGCTCGCAACTTTCACATTGCTATCTCCACCCTACTCCAGACAGCCCTCGGTGGAGTTGCACTACGTTGCCGATGTTATGGAAGGCCTTCAAACCGACAACAGACCACATATTGAAAAATACAAGCGAATTCTCTTGCAGCGTAAGCTTATTGTAACTAATCTAAAAATTATTGGGGAGGAACATTGTCCTATTCAAAAAAAGTAAAATGTTAAACACTGTTGACGTCAAACGGACATTATCTATGTCCTGTCTTGTGTCCTACTCATCTATAATATCAAGTGTACTATGAAAATGATTATATATAATGGATGATAGGGTAATGCATTGATACCAGATGGTGGGGGCCGGCCGGTGTGGCCGTGCGGTTCTAGGTGCTTCAGTCTCGAACCGCGTGACCGCTACGGTCGCAGGTTCCAATCCTGCCTCGGGCATGGATGTGAGTGATGTCCTTAGGTTAGTTAGGTTTAAGTAGTTCTAAGTTCTAGGCGACTGATGACCTTAGAAGTTAAGTCCCATAGTTCTCAGAGCCATTTGAACCATTTGAACTATTTAACACAAAATGACATTAAAAATTAAAGTTATTCACGAGCAGCTAGTTGCGAATATGTATGAACATTAAATGACACGACGAACTGAAATAATATGACGAAGAGTTCAGCGCTCACTGGGAATAGAGCCCCACACATATCGTTGTTGACTACACACAAAGAGACGTCAGCTACCGAATTTTTCTCCACCAGCTGCTCAGAATAGCATCTTGAACTTACAGTCATCTCGCAAATAGTTCTGTGTCTCACTGGGAGTTAAAAGCGTCAGATATCGTTAGTGTTGACAACGAATGAAAACACATTAAAAATCAAAATTATTATCCACCAGCAGATAGGTGTTCTCCTGATAGAGCTTGATAATACATAATTAAATCTTTAGTACCGGGCCAGGATTCGATCCCATTCACGCGTAATATGTGAAGGTGTTGAGGAATCTGCAGTTTTGAACAAACAACAAATTGTAGCCGAGCTGTATTGCCACGAAGGGATCAAATTCCGCGTTAAGGGCATTCCCAGTTCAGAACCAATTTTATCGACATACAGAAGCTCAAATAAAAGATGGAATAAGTGTCCTGTGACCATACATAGCGTTTGTGTCGTCACTTGAAATAAATAACTAGTATAAGAAAGGTTACTGGTGATAGAGTTTCTACATGTCGCCACTCCAGACTTTATTGTGGTTCAACCTACCGTCTACTTGGTAGAGAAGGAAAATCATCTTTAATGTGAATTTTCAGACCACACTGCCATTACATCTTCTTCACTTGGTGTAGCCAGGAGAGAATGGAATCTGTCTCTCCCTATCTAAAATCATTGACGGAAGTGGGAATCGAACCCAGACCATAGGTATAACAACCTACCATCCGTCCAACAGACCACGAAATCCTCTTCTCTGAGAGTCATTTTTCTATCGTAACGCAGTTGCGCCACACTGGATGAGAATTCTGACACACAGGCTCCCTGTAGTAATTTGCAGCATGTTCAGTAAATTCATTTACTTGGTTGACCGAATCACCATGAACTAGCTGCCTCGGCTACCCAGTGCATACATTCGACTATTTTGTAATCACAGAAATAAAATCACATAACTGCCACCTACACACAACTGCCAACAGTGTAGGATGCAGAAGTTTAAATAGGAAGTGTTCCTTTCCACTTGAGCTATTCTATTGCGCTATCTGTTACTAGAAAACGTCGTTCAGTCCAAAAGAAAAGCTGTAACTGTTTGTCTCTCAGAAGTCAAGACCTGGCCATATGCATAATCTCACAGTGCTGTGGAATCCAAAAGTTCTGGAGGAATAGTTGCCGAGCTCTGGAGCTTATGTAGCTACGTGTCAGCTTGTAGCATAGATAAGATGTCGCGAGTTCGAATACATTCAGTGCTACATTTTTTAAAACGCAATTCTGCTCTCTGCTGAAGGTATCAATCTAATGGAACTTTGAACATAATTCCCTTCACTTCTCAACCCAAACTAGTCGCATGTGGAAAAAGGGCTAACTACTGTGACATTTTGTTCTATTCAGGTTTAATAGACAGCAGGCAGCAGATGCATCTCGAAGATGTGCAGGGAGAGCGCATCGTGCCATAATATGTCAGAAAAGTATTTTCTACATTAGCCGTCGTGTGGTAGTGATATTTTATTCTTCTTCAAACTTTGTTTGACAGCTTTACCTCAGAACAAGTTTTCTACATGCATGTAATCAATAAACTGCATGTGCTTTGTCAGACTGTCATAGGTAACATCAGAGAATTCGCATATATCGTTGATGATTAATTTCTCTCTCATGTTTACTATTGTTTTAACAACACTAAAGGAAACCTTACGAAAATTGTGCACTGTATTATAAGAAATGAAATAAAACTAACCATGATAACCTTACGACGAAAGTATCTGTACACAAGCATGCCTCTATCGACACGAATTAGTAAAATACTACTCACTTAGATTTTGATTGGGTCTGTGTTTAATTGGTATGCCGTGTCATACTCAAGAGGTATGCAAATGTGGCAATTCATAAATATACACTCCTGGAAATTGAAATTAGAACACCGTGAATTCATTGTCCCAGGAAGGGGAAACTTTATTGACACATTCCTGGGGTCAGATACATCACATGATCACACTGACAGAACCACAGGCACATAGACACAGGCAACAGAACATGCACAATGTCGGCACTAGTACAGTGTATATCCACCTTTCGCAGCAATGCAGGCTGCTATTCTCCCATGGAGACGATCGTAGAGATGCTGGATGTAGTCCTGTGGAACGGCTTGCCATGCCATTTCCACCTGGCGCCTCAGTTGGACCAGCGTTCGCGCTGGACGTGCAGACCGCGTGAGACGACGCTTCATCCAGTCCCAAACAAGCTCAATGGGGGACAGATCCGGAGATCTTGCTGGCCAGGGTTGTTGACTTACACCTTCTAGAACACGTTGGGTGGCACGGGATACATGCGGACGTGCATTGTCCTGTTGGAACAGCAAGTTCCCTTGCCGGTCTAGGAATGGGAGCGATGGGTTAGATGACGGTTTGGATGTACCGTGCACTATTCAGTGTCCCCTCGACGATCACCAGTGGTGTACGGCCAGTGTAGGAGATCGCTCCCCACACCATGATGCCGGGTGTTGGCCCTGTGTGCCTCGGTCGTATGCAGTCCTGATTGTGGCGCTCACCTGCACGGCGCCAAACACGCATACGACCATCATTGGCACCAAGGCAGAAGCGACTCTCATCGCTGAAGACGACACGTCTCCATTCGTCCCTCCATTCACGCCTGTCGCGACACCACTGGAGGCGGGCTGCACGATGTTGGGGCGTGAGCGGAAGACGGCCTAACGGTGTGCGGGACCGTAGCCCAGCTTCATGGAGACGGTTGCGAATGGTCCTCGCCGATACCCCAGGAGCAACAGTGTCCCTAATTTGCTGGGAAGTGGCGGTGCGGTCCTCTACGGCACTGCGTAGGGTCCTACGGTCTTGGCGTGCATCCGTGCGTCGCTGCGGTCCGGTCCCAGGTCGACGGGCACGTGCACCTTCCGCCGACCACTGGCGACAACATCGATCTACTGTGGAGACCTCACGCCCCACGTGTTGAGCAATTCGGCGGTACGTCCACCCGGCCTCCCGCATGCCCACTATACGCCCTCGCTCAAAGTCCGTCAACTGCACATACGGTTCACGTCCACGCTGTCGCGGCATGCTACCAGTGTTAAAGACTGTGATGGAGCTCCGTATGCCACTGCTGCGCAGCTAGCGCCATTCGACGGCCAACACCGCGGTTCCTGGTGTGTCCGCTGTGCCGTGCGTGTGATCATTGCTTGTACAGCCCTCTCGCAGTGTCCGGAGCAAGTATGGTGGGTCTGACACACCGGTGTCAATGTGTTCTTTTTTCCATTTCCAGGAGTGTAGTTATGTATTCCTAGAAACCCAAAATTCGCTTGGCAGCAGCGGAAAGAGGCCTTACCTGTTGTGCAGCATTGTAAGTTTTTCAACATTGCACTATGAGCTGAAAGCATTTTCTTGCGATTTTCTTATTGATGTTTGATCTGACTGCTTGTAGCTCTTTCACAGAAGGGATAAAAACGTTACAGTCAGTGAGACTGGAACTGCGAACCGTAACAGACGCTTTTTCACAGGTCAGCACGTTACCACAGAGCTGGCGAGGAGGTATGGGTCTGAGCTTCCTATTACGAGGGCAATAGGAAATCGAATTCGTAAACCGCTATTTGAAGGTCGAGATTAGTTGCGGTTTCCACCTGCAACGACTTTCCTGGGCTGAAAACCGTAAATTTTCAATCTTTTGTTAACCTTCAAGCGATAATAACTCAGATTATTCAATGGAAATGACAGGTAAAATCAAGTGAACTTTGAGGCTTAATTCCGTGCACACCAGGAAGTAACTCGTCGATCACAGGGTTGCCAAACATACGTTGCCTTGTTGCCAAATCTCAGTTACAGTACCAGCAGGAAGAAGACGAACCGATGTGATCCTACAGCGGTCTGGGAAGTGACCATAGCTGGTGTCTCCAAGTCGCGGCTGCTACGGCCTGGAATACGTAATGCGTCTGATTCGCTTTCTGTAACTAGGTTTAGGGACTGGAGCGTAGTTACTAATAATACTCAGAACTGACTGCAAACTGAGCATCATAAATCAGTAACTCTCATTGTTGTTGTTATATTTCTTTCGTAAGTGTACTCAAAACTAAGAAAGTCATTCACAGGCCTTTTCGTGCCTCGCCGATAGTCGAGCACAACATACAAATAAAAATAAAAAAGAATGTGTGTGTGTGTGTGTTTGTGAGAGAGAGAGAGAGAGAGAGAGAGAGAGAGAGAGAGAGAGAGAGAGAGATAAATAAAAAGCAATGAGAGAGAGTGTAAAAAATTGTTGTAAAGAAATTGAATCATGGTATTTAAAGAAATCTTTCATTAAAATGACACGTTCCACATCATTACGAAATGTCGTATTCATGATCTATGGAACAAGAGTTAATCTAATCTAATCTAATCACATCATATTGATGATTAGCCATGAAGAGTCATGAATTACCGAAATTTTGGCCCATACCAGTAACCAAATCTAAACTTGAAAATAAAAGACGACAATTTTTGTAATAAACCGTGACTCCTATCAAGACCCTTTCGTCCCTGTTATCTAACCACGAAAGATGTCTGATATACCTCCATTCTGAAGTAACAAAGTGTGCGTGCATTTAAAGATGAAGTGCATGATGTGAAGTTCTGTGACGGAGATACGAACCCAACACGTAATCCGATTGTTAACTAAGAAAAATCAAATGTTACGTATCGGTTTTTCTTACGAGCCGCTAGGTGTCTGAATCTAAAATAAGGATACAAACTTTTGTGCCTAAGCGACAATCGAACTGCACACCTACCGTGCATCCACGAATATAGCTTAAGTATCAGTTGCTTACTCATGAACAGTAAGATGTGTGCGTGTTTGACCAGAAATAACGACACCTGTTGCGATTGTTGGAAACACATGAACAGACATTGAAATTGCGCGTTAATTTTCACTAGCAGGTGGGTGTGCACTTGATAAAGCTAGAAATGAAATTATGAATATTTTTGTACTGGATCAGGTTTCAGACCCACATACTTACCTTTGGAGGAGACCTAGAGAAGATTGCAGTCTTGGGAAAAGGAACGAAATGACTGAACTATACTGTTCCGAGAGATTCAGATTCTCGAAAGAGGAGATACGAGTTCGAATCACAGTCCAGCACCAAATTGTTAGACGTCTCTAGTTCAATCAAGTACAAGTAAAATAAGAGCCCTGTCCCTTTAAATGGCTATCGGTTCATCAAATAAAATAAAATTTTCTAATGTAAGTAAGCTTACTGGCGACTGTATTTCTGTTTACCATGACTGCCGCTGTGTCATTTCCCAACGTAAACCGGCTCTGCCCAGTTGGTAATGAAGGAACATGATGTTTAATGCGGATTCTGGATTATAACGTCTTTCTCTTGAGCTTACCACAGGTAAAATAAATCTGTTTGTGCATCTTAAAAGTAAATGCCTGAACCCACGCATTGCACCTGTGATAGCTCGTTCCACCATACCATTGTGGCCACATTACCCAGCCCCAAGAGTGTGCTGTAACGGATGATGTGCTTAGCTTACAAAATTAGTCACGGTGGAAAAAATGCGAGTCTATTAAATGGTCAAGTAGAAGCAAGCTTCTGACGCAGAGATTATGCTATTCTCATGTCAGCAGGATGTAAAGACTCTTCTAGGCATCATAGGCTGGATGTGAAGCCATTTTGATTTTTCACAAATTCAGCAAATTTCTTAGTTCGAGAAAATCCACTGTGAAGTGTGAAGTTGCCGGATAATTCGATTATTACTGTTATTATTACTATCATTTTATTCATACCGCTGCTGTAACACAAGTGCTTGAACATCATTTAATGCCTTTTGGTCACTATAGATGTAGTTTCCCAAGAACAGGTTCTTTCCCTGTCTACGGAATCCTTTTCATGTTAATATCAGACACCAGCAATTACTCCTAGATTACTTTAAAACTAAAGTAATTGACGAAGACGTTACTTGGTAATAAAAACGCACTGCCTTTCTTCATTTACTTTTGCCTAGAAATGGCTATCGAGTACTGACAAACCAAAAGGCAAGAGATCTTACTGCCTTCCGATATACGTTGCTGTTAGTTCTTCCACATGATTTGGTCGACATGACCTGTTTCAAGTTGTGTATGACAGACAGTGTTTTAGAAAATCTATTGTTTCCCTTTGAAATAAACAGAAGTATTTTCAATCTAAGCTGTCCAAGTACAAAATTTTCGCAATATTAGTTCAAATTTAATATTCGCTTCTATAATGTAGGAAAGTATTTCACAGTCGCAAAACTCGCATCCGAAACGTTGACCTTACACTTAGTCGCTGACCATAAATTCTAGCTCAGAGTGACACCAGTTTAAATAACCTAATGTAGCGAAGACTGTTTGCCAGTTCTCTTTCTCACCGGAAAATACGCAATTCACTCATTTGGCTCCATAAGTACACTGCAACAGTAATTTCTGTGTGAAATTTGTCAGTAAGCTTTTGCCTTCCAACCGGCAAAATACGGCAGAGTACGGCCGGTAAACAATTCACAAACCACGATTTAGTGCCAATAAGACGATTTCTTTAAACATTGTCGAAGCTGAGGGAATTTAGTTTCTGCTTAAAACGTCTTAAGCAGCAACGTTCACAGATATCTCAAATAGGAAAAAGCTGAATATCCAGGTACGAAGGTTGTAAAACAAACTTCCCACAGTTTGTGTCAGGTTGATCTTTTCGTCTGATAGCACTGCTTAAGTATTTTGTCTAAGAGGTATCACAAGTAGTATCCCTGTAGCTGTGGGAATCATTGGTTGAAAACGAGTTTAACACCAATGGGTACACTGCTGCTAAATTTTCACAATTATTATCAACCTAAGTCTGAGTTCATCCACTAACTGAGGCGTATTTATAATATTGGAGCTAGACTGTGTATCGTTGTCTTTCTTGAGTGGTCATTGGAAGGCGTTTACACACACGTATACAATACGATGAATACTTCGAACGCTATGGTTAACGTTGCTCTCATAAACTACTTTTTTTTTAAATTCTTCTGGGTCCTCAGCGTGCAATATGTGTTGTAGATACAGTCTCAGACCAAAAAATTGACCGCCGAGTCGTTCACGTAAGGTGGACAATACAGTCGTGCTCCTCTCAGAATTCTATGTCTGGCAATATGCTCGATCTAGCAACATGTAGACTGCGGCACTTCCCAGAGGAAGTCTTGACTCCAGTCTTAGTACATTACTCTTGACTACGACCGTAGTCTTGAGGTAAAACGCGAGACCAGCTAATATGATATTGTAGATTCGCTTGAATTACACTCATAGCTTCAGCACCGAGAGGAAAGGGGCGATAAAAATTTTGTCGATATGTGCTTTCGGTCGCCAGACGTCATATTAGCTGGTCTCGCGTTTTACCTGAAGACTACGGTCGTGTTCCAGCAGCGGTATGAATAAAATGATAGTAATAATAACAGTAATAATCGAATTATCCGGCAACTTCACACTTCACAGTGGATTTTCTCGAACTAAGAAATTTGCTGAATTTGTGAAAAATCAAAATGGCTTCACATCCAGCCTATGATGCCTAGAAGAGTCTTTACATCCTGCTGACATGAGAATAGCATAATCTCTGCGTCAGAAGCTTGCTTCTACTTGACCATTTAATAGACTCGCATTTTTTCCACCGTGACTAATTTTGTAAGCTAAGCACATCATCCGTTACAGCACACTCTTGGGGCTGGGTAATGTGGCCACAATGGTATGGTGGAACGAGCTATCACAGGTGCAATGCGTGGGTTCAGGCATTTACTTTTAAGATGCACAAACAGATTTATTTTACCTGTGGTAAGCTCAAGAGAAAGACGTTATAATCCAGAATCCGCATTAAACATCATGTTCCTTCATTACCAACTGGGCAGAGCCGGTTTACGTTGGGAAATGACACAGCGGCAGTCATGGTAAACAGAAATACAGTCGCCAGTAAGCTTACTTACATTAGAAAATTTTATTTTATTTGATGAACCGATAGCCATTTAAAGGGACAGGGCTCTTATTTTACTTGTACTTGATTGAACTAGAGACGTCTAACAATTTGGTGCTGGACTGTGATTCGAACTCGTATCTCCTCTTTCGAGAATCTGAATCTCTCGGAACAGTATAGTTCAGTCATTTCGTTCCTTTTCCCAAGACTGCAATCTTCTCTAGGTCTCCTCCAAAGGTAAGTATGTGGGTCTGAAACCTGATCCAGTACAAAAATATTCATAATTTCATTTCTAGCTTTATCAAGTGCACACCCACCTGCTAGTGAAAATTAACGCGCAATTTCAATGTCTGTTCATGTGTTTCCAACAATCGCAACAGGTGTCGTTATTTCTGGTCAAACACGCACACATCTTACTGTTCATGAGTAAGCAACTGATACTTAAGCTATATTCGTGGATGCACGGTAGGTGTGCAGTTCGATTGTCGCTTAGGCACAAAAGTTTGTATCCTTATTTTAGATTCAGACACCTAGCGGCTCGTAAGAAAAACCGATACGTAACATTTGATTTTTCTTAGTTAACAATCGGATTACGTGTTGGGTTCGTATCTCCGTCACAGAACTTCACATCATGCACTTCATCTTTAAATGCACGCACACTTTGTTACTTCAGAATGGAGGTATATCAGACATCTTTCGTGGTTAGATAACAGGGACGAAAGGGTCTTGATAGGAGTCACGGTTTATTACAAAAATTGTCGTCTTTTATTTTCAAGTTTAGATTTGGTTACTGGTATGGGCCAAAATTTCGGTAATTCATGACTCTTCATGGCTAATCATCAATATGATGTGATTAGATTAGATTAGATTAACTCTTGTTCCATAGATCATGAATACGACATTTCGTAATGATGTGGAACGTGTCATTTTAATGAAAGATTTCTTTAAATACCATGATTCAATTTCTTTACAACAATTTTTTACACTCTCTCTCATTGCTTTTTATTTATCTCTCTCTCTCTCTCTCTCTCTCTCTCTCTCTCTCTCTCTCTCTCTCTCTCACAAACACACACACACACACATTCTTTTTTATTTTTATTTGTATGTTGTGCTCGACTATCGGCGAGGCACGAAAAGGCCTGTGAATGACTTTCTTAGTTTTGAGTACACTTACGAAAGAAATATAACAACAACAATGAGAGTTACTGATTTATGATGCTCAGTTTGCAGTCAGTTCTGAGTATTATTAGTAACTACGCTCCAGTCCCTAAACCTAGTTACAGAAAGCGAATCAGACGCATTACGTATTCCAGGCCGTAGCAGCCGCGACTTGGAGACACCAGCTATGGTCACTTCCCAGACCGCTGTAGGATCACATCGGTTCGTCTTCTTCCTGCTGGTACTGTAACTGAGATTTGGCAACAAGGCAACGTATGTTTGGCAACTCTGTGATGACGAGTTACTTCCTGGTGTGCACGGAATTAAGCCTCAAAGTTCACTTGATTTTACCTGTCATTTCCATTGAATAATCTGAGTTATTATCGCTTGAAGGTTAACAAAAGATTGAAAATTTACGGTTTTCAGCCCAGGAAAGTCGTTGCAGGTGGAAACCGCAACTAATCTCGACCTTCAAATAGCGGTTTACGAATTCGATTTCCTATTGCCCTCGTAATAGGAAGCTCAGACCCATACCTCCTCGCCAGCTCTGTGGTAACGTGCTGACCTGTGAAAAAGCGTCTGTTACGGTTCGCAGTTCCAGTCTCACTGACTGTAACGTTTTTATCCCTTCTGTGAAAGAGCTACAAGCAGTCAGATCAAACATCAATAAGAAAATCGCAAGAAAATGCTTTCAGCTCATAGTGCAATGTTGAAAAACTTACAATGCTGCACAACAGGTAAGGCCTCTTTCCGCTGCTGCCAAGCGAATTTTGGGTTTCTAGGAATACATAACTATATTTATGAATTGCCACACTTGCATACCTCTTGAGTATGACACGGCATACCAATTAAACACAGACCCAATCAAAATCTAAGTGAGTAGTATTTTACTAATTCGTGTCGATAGAGGCATGCTTGTGTACAGATACTTTCGTCGTAAGGTTATCATGGTTAGTTTTATTTCATTTCTTATAATACAGTGCACAATTTTCGTAAGGTTTCCTTTAGTGTTGTTAAAACAATAGTAAACATGAGAGAGAAATTAATCATCAACGATATATGCGAATTCTCTGATGTTACCTATGACAGTCTGACAAAGCACATGCAGTTTATTGATTACATGCATGTAGAAAACTTGTTCTGAGGTAAAGCTGTCAAACAAAGTTTGAAGAAGAATAAAATATCACTACCACACGACGGCTAATGTAGAAAATACTTTTCTGACATATTATGGCACGATGCGCTCTCCCTGCACATCTTCGAGATGCATCTGCTGCCTGCTGTCTATTAAACCTGAATAGAACAAAATGTCACAGTAGTTAGCCCTTTTTCCACATGCGACTAGTTTGGGTTGAGAAGTGAAGGGAATTATGTTCAAAGTTCCATTAGATTGATACCTTCAGCAGAGAGCAGAATTGCGTTTTAAAAAATGTAGCACTGAATGTATTCGAACTCGCGACATCTTATCTATGCTACAAGCTGACACGTAGCTACATAAGCTCCAGAGCTCGGCAACTATTCCTCCAGAACTTTTGGATTCCACAGCACTGTGAGATTATGCATATGGCCAGGTCTTGACTTCTGAGAGACAAACAGTTACAGCTTTTCTTTTGGACTGAACGACGTTTTCTAGTAACAGATAGCGCAATAGAATAGCTCAAGTGGAAAGGAACACTTCCTATTTAAACTTCTGCATCCTACACTGTTGGCAGTTGTGTGTAGGTGGCAGTTATGTGATTTTATTTCTGTGATTACAAAATAGTCGAATGTATGCACTGGGTAGCCGAGGCAGCTAGTTCATGGTGATTCGGTCAACCAAGTAAATGAATTTACTGAACATGCTGCAAATTACTACAGGGAGCCTGTGTGTCAGAATTCTCATCCAGTGTGGCGCAACTGCGTTACGATAGAAAAATGACTCTCAGAGAAGAGGATTTCGTGGTCTGTTGGACGGATGGTAGGTTGTTATACCTATGGTCTGGGTTCGATTCCCACTTCCGTCAATGATTTTAGATAGGGAGAGACAGATTCCATTCTCTCCTGGCTACACCAAGTGAAGAAGATGTAATGGCAGTGTGGTCTGAAAATTCACATTAAAGATGATTTTCCTTCTCTACCAAGTAGACGGTAGGTTGAACCACAATAAAGTCTGGAGTGGCGACATGTAGAAACTCTATCACCAGTAACCTTTCTTATACTAGTTATTTATTTCAAGTGACGACACAAACGCTATGTATGGTCACAGGACACTTATTCCATCTTTTATTTGAGCTTCTGTATGTCGATAAAATTGGTTCTGAACTGGGAATGCCCTTAACGCGGAATTTGATCCCTTCGTGGCAATACAGCTCGGCTACAATTTGTTGTTTGTTCAAAACTGCAGATTCCTCAACACCTTCACATATTACGCGTGAATGGGATCGAATCCTGGCCCGGTACTAAAGATTTAATTATGTATTATCAAGCTCTATCAGGAGAACACCTATCTGCTGGTGGATAATAATTTTGATTTTTAATGTGTTTTCATTCGTTGTCAACACTAACGATATCTGACGCTTTTAACTCCCAGTGAGACACAGAACTATTTGCGAGATGACTGTAAGTTCAAGATGCTATTCTGAGCAGCTGGTGGAGAAAAATTCGGTAGCTGACGTCTCTTTGTGTGTAGTCAACAACGATATGTGTGGGGCTCTATTCCCAGTGAGCGCTGAACTCTTCGTCATATTATTTCAGTTCGTCGTGTCATTTAATGTTCATACATATTCGCAACTAGCTGCTCGTGAATAACTTTAATTTTTAATGTCATTTTGTGTTAAATAGTTCAAATGGTTCAAATGGCCCTGAACACTATGGGACTTAACTTCTAAGGTCATCAGTCGCCTAGAACTTAGAACTACTTAAACCTAACTAACCTAAGGACATCACTCACATCCATGCCCGAGGCAGGATTCGAACCTGCGACCGTAGCGGTCACGCGGTTCCAGACTGAAGCACCTAGAACCGCACGGCCACACCGGCCGGCCCCCACCATCTGGTATCAATGCATTACCCTATCATCCATTATATATAATCATTTTCATAGTACACTTGATATTATAGATGAGTAGGACACAAGACAGGACATAGATAATGTCCGTTTGACGTCAACAGTGTTTAACATTTTACTTTTTTTGAATAGGACAATGTTCCTCCCCAATAATTTTTAGATTAGTTACAATAAGCTTACGCTGCAAGAGAATTCGCTTGTATTTTTCAATATGTGGTCTGTTGTCGGTTTGAAGGCCTTCCATAACATCGGCAACGTAGTGCAACTCCACCGAGGGCTGTCTGGAGTAGGGTGGAGATAGCAATGTGAAAGTTGCGAGCTGTCGAAGACGATCTTCATATTCCTTATGCGATTAGGACATCGTATACTCTTGACGACGCTTAGCACCTGTGCAGTCAGTCACCCAATTTCAGAATTCATTTTGAGTAATCCTGCTAAATTCCCAAAATATTGTCTTTTTATATTGATGAGTAATATGGATAGTCGTCACGTTCATGTGCCGTCTACAACGCAAATTTAATGTTACTATCCTAGGAACTAACCTGCAATACGTTTTGTATTTCATAATCGGAACTATCTGCATTAACCGTCATCAGAGCAATGTCAGGGAACAGAATGCAGCAGTGCCTTGCTACCTACTTGAGGACCTGCTTGAGTCGTGTTCTCAGGAAAGGGTAGTTGCTGGTTCACATTATATTACACTAGCGAGAGGTACCGACTTTTCCTTTTCTCTGCAAACATCCAGAACTAAATTCAGTAACTAAATGCTGAGAATATATTTGCATTGTGCCAACTCAAAGATCAATAGATATGGATATAGATACAGATTTTTATATTTAAAGCCATTCTCGTTCTGCGTTGGAATAAACATCATTCATTATTTGCTTGTTCTTGTTACGATTGTTATTGTCATTCTCTCACTCGCAAGAGTTTTCGCATTCCTATTTGGTATCGATGCACATGAAGAGTGGCTATGAAAGAAGGGAATACTCAATGTTACGTCATGCAGAATACACTCATTTACTTCGGCTCCTCGTGATCTACGCTACAGGAGAACTGAGATACATAAAGTTGACAGTGTGAGGACAGACCTGGTAGCACAACTGTGCAACTACACAGTGTTACCAGATAAAATGGTGCTGCGGAATCGAATGTGTAGTACGGACTTTGCCACAGTAGCAGACAGCTGGTAATTTAGGACCATGACCGTGGATTACACTTTGGTCAGTGCTGGTTAGAGTGCTGCAACTGTAAATGTTGTTTGATAGTCTTATGCTGATGCTGTCTGAATAAATTATGCCATTGGATACAAAGCGGTTTAGTTTTGAGTCCTAACCCACGAGGGGAGAAGGCACAGTGGTCTGCTTCAGGGATTCCAAGCAATAAAACACAAAAAACAACCCAGGAAGGGAGACACGCATTTGGAATCTGGGGGGTCAAACAAGAGGGTAACATTACTGAAACAATGATCGGGCTACTTAGTATATTATAGAGCATACAGATTTCAAGGAGGAAACGTATGAAGACGCAGACTTCCTCGTTATCAATATGTGCGGCATATCTTTCGTGTTAACGAAAGTAAATTCCCGCTTTACCTCTTCTTACGTGTCAAATGAAATGAATGCCATGAGGAATAGAATATTTGTTGACTGCGTCTCTTCTTGCTTCCATCCTTACCAACATATTTCTTCATTCTCGTGGTAATCATGACATTCTATGTGTATGCTGCAAAAGATTGCAAGTGGACAAATTCGACATCGAGGTGCAAAGCGTTATATTCAATTCGAATAAGCTTCCGGTGTATTTTTACTTCGTTTGTATTTTTAGATGATTATGAACGTTACGGAAAATTATCTCACATGCTTTATGTTGAATGAGAAACATTGAATGATCCGTTTTGCTTTCCCTACGTTGAAATGATATAATGTCGGCGTCAACAGCCTTCTTCCACGCCGGAAGCTGAAACTTGTATGATTCTGGATTAATGATAATTGAATGTCTCATATGTATACATAGCCCACAAGGCGACGTCAGAAACCATCAGGGGAGAACGCCGCATACAAACCAAACGTGCGCGCGCGTCTCCACTCTGAAGAACCGTATCGGAGAATCACGGCAAGCATTTCGCTGAAGAGCTGCCTCGTCAGAGAGCCTAGAAATGGCAGCGTCGTAGCAAGTATTTGTCAACACTCTGATAGTGCATTTACTTCCGGGTGTAGGTCGGCGTTACCTCGCTAAATTCTCTTGACATTCGTTTTCCACATCGAAGACTCGTACGATATAATCCACTGCAAGATGACACAATTAGAAAGTATATTTAATTTCTGGACTCCAAGAACGGCGTTCTTCACATAAGTAACACCTGTTTGTGTGTGCATTCGGGAGGACGACGGTGCAATCCCGCGCCCGGCCATCCTGATTTAGGTTTTCAATGATTTCCCTAAATCGCTTCAGGCAAATGCCGGGATGGTTCCTTAGGAAGGGCACGGCCGAATTCCTTCCCCATCCTTCCCTAATCCGAGCTTGTGCTCCGTCTCTAATGACATCGTTGTCGACGGGACGTTAAAACAGTAATCTCCACCTCCTCTGTTCGTGTGTTTAAGGTTGCGTTTTGAGGCTCAGGCAACATCGCAGTGACTATATTCCGCCTCTGGCAGCCAGTGTGTCGTTAGCTCAGAGGTTCCCTTGTGCGTTGCAGTGCTTGTACTATAAGACATAGCAGTTCGAATCACGGTAGAAGCCGCTGACTACAACCTTTTATTTTCCATTTTAATTAATGGAGTTGCAAACTGCTAGTAAAAATTTCTTATGCGAAATCTGAAGAATGCCTTTAAACATCAATCTTCGTCCGATTTCGACTTAGTAAATTAAGTTAATATCATGGATTTCTGCTTTACAAATTCCAAGGTGCTACACTGTAAAATAGACCCTGAAAAGATTCAAACCGACTGTCAACGATATAAATTTGAGCTTTGTTCGTCGTATAGGTCTCACATGTCAGAAGGTTGTTTATGAAGTGCACATGTTCATTAATACAGTTCCCTTCTTCTAAATTTTTGCAATAGCATTTAACTGTAGACGTTTTCTAACACCGGCGTTAGCAATTCCTTTCCGTTCTCTGAAACCTTCAAAACGACAAATTTTTCTGGCTTAAATCTGATGACCTTAACTATCACTTCCGATCAACAATAAATACTTCATGAACTCCAAACGTGCAGTGTTCCTGCACTGCTACAGAGCATGCATTGCAAGGTATTCACACAGTTTATCGCATAGACTTACCATAAGGAATGAAACATGAACTGTAATACACTTTACACCACAGACGCTCACTCTGGCTTGACGAAAACATCCAAACATTGACCAAAAGTTGCACAAATAATTGAGTTTGAAAGGAAAAGAAACGAGGTATGAAGCATTTATAAATTCATCGAATGTAGTGAGGTGGTTTCATTTCGTCCCAGTCTATAAAATTAATTTCGGGCCATACTCAGCTCTTGCCGATTAATGTAATATAATACCCGCCTACTAATCAGGGCGTCTGTCTCCGTTGCTTTTGAGCGTGAATGGAAATTGTAGAAATTTTCTGTGGAGCAACATTTAATAATAAAGCGTTTTAAATCATCAAAAGCGATGAGCGGTAGCAGGCGCTTTCGATAAAGAACGGGGGAGTGCAGCGCCGCTGCTGTCGCCACGGCCGCTGCCAGTAGCCAGCAAATGGATCCCGGAGCTTTGCCGCATACGGCGTCCAGAGGAGGACAGTCTGCAGGAAATCTGCCGCAAAATCGTTACTGGATAAAATTTTGATATCGGTGTGTCACAAAGCGAAATAAATTGAATCTGCGCTACCATTACATTCACGTCTTCAGCATTCAGACAGAAGAGGCTATAAAAATATTTTATGCCAGCTGCTCTCGATCCACTGACTTTATGAACAGAAACAACGCACGCTATCGCTAGACCACAGGCGTAACCAGCCTAGAGTTACTCTATCGTGAGACAAGTTTTCCTCCAGGAAGTGCCGCAGTCTACAGTGTTGCCAGATTGTGCAGATAACCGGACTTAGAGAATTAGCGAGTTGGCCAGTTTTTTTGTCCCATGTCGCGATCGGCGCGGACTTAGCCTCTGAAGCGGCCGGCCGCCGGTCAAGTTTTATGTCAAAGAGTGTACATAGTCTTGGAACACCATGATACCCAGACCTGAGTATGAACTGTCCGTGACTATGCAAAGCTCTTCTGCTAAATTAGGGTGTGAGAGGATGGGTGTTTGTAATAATGCGAATTTTAATGCTTTCCATTCGGATTCGGCCGCCTCATCCCATTCCCAAGGAATCTTCTTTCCTGTAAGTTGATGCAACCTAGGACTGCTCTGAGTTTTGACATGTATAAAGCGGTTATAAAAATTTATGATCCCCAAGAAGTCCCTTAACTGCTTCTTTGTCGTAGGAATGGGAAACTTTTCAATCGCTTCGATCTTTTTGGGATTTGGCGCAATGCCCTCACCCGTGATGATATGTCCTAGAAATTTGACAGAGGACGTCCCAAAATTCGATTTTTCGATATTGATAGTCACTCCGTATTCCTTGAATGTCGCAAGGAGTTCACCGAGGACTGCATTGTGCTCTCCCCAAGATTTCTCCGCGATCAGCAAATCGTCCACATAGCTGGTGACATGACGTTTCAAATTATCGCTTAGTATGCCGTCCACCCCCCGAATGAATGCGGCAGACGAAATGTTCAAACCAAATGGTAGACGACGAAACCGGTAACATCTTCCAAATGCTAAAAAGGCTGTATACTGTCTGCAATTTGGATGGAGCTCGATCTGCCAGAAACTCGATTTTAGATCAACTGATGAGGAGATTGATATTCCATGGAAGTTTTGTAAAAGTTCCTCTAATCGTTCCGGTCTGTCTGTTTCGGGTTCTATTATGGTATTAAACTGTCGCGAGTCCAAGACTAAACGAATACTACCATCTGCCTTCTCGACTACTCTTAACGGGTTATTATAGGCTGAAGCCATAGGTTCTATTATTCCTTCACTCAGCATTCGCGTAATTTCAGCTGCTACTTTCTGTCGATATGCCAAGGGGATTGGGTAGGGTGGCACACGAAACTGGTTGTGCGGACGTACACGGAATTCATATTGGAAGTTCTTTATTGATCCTGTCTTGGGAATGAAAACCTCCGCATGTTCTACTAGTAATTTATGAAGTTCTTTGCGGTGGTCGCACCTTATATTCTTTATTGCTTCCACTTTTTCTCCTATTTTCTCCTTTATTTCTCCCATTACTACGACTTCATTCTCATCCGTGTCCTCTCCCCTACCCGCAACGTCGACCTGTTCTTCCTTTCTGTCTTTCTGACACGCATAGTTTATCCGAACACAGTTAGACGGTAGTTGAGCTGGGATCAGCTGGTCGTCGAACTTAATGTGGATGGGATTCCCTTTCCTCAGAACCACTTCACCTCGTCCTAGATCAACTATCGCTTCATGCTCATTTAGGAAGTCCGTTCCTATTATCATGTCGATCGCCAGATTTGGCACGATCCAGAAGTTAGACTCTATTTTGTGTCCTTGGCAGGAGAATTCCAGTCTTGTTTGTTGGGTGACCTCCGTACATTTACCCGCTAATGCCCCTTTTATTTTGGTTTTCTTAACCGATAGGACAGGCCAGTCCACCTCCTGAGAGCACCTCTTGTATGCTGCCTCAGATATTGCTGTTGTGTAGCTTCCACTATCTATTATCGCATTCATACTCTTTTCAGCTATTGCTACTGTGATAAGAGGCTGCCGATCCTGTCGAGGAGTTGTTTTATGTTCTTCGAGCAGGATTTCTGATTAATCTTCGTAATTTATCATTCGTAGTTGGCCGGGTCCGAGATTACGTGCGAAATTCCGGCGGCCTGTGTTCGCACAAGTCTGGTGTCAATCTCTTGTTAAACTCCCCCTCCTCTGACGTGCATTAGGATTTGCGGGTCTAGTTTCAATCTCCTGGCTCCACTGTTGGCCTTGGTTTCGCTCTCTCCAATTACGGTCGCTTTGCCGTTCGTTATTCCTCCTATCCCAGATTCCTTGTCTAGATTGACCCTGCTCCCTGACGTTCTGGTTTCCGTGTCTTTGGTTTCCATAACCTTGAATAGCGTAACCTTGGCTTCCGTAACCCTGGTTTCCTAACTGACCAGTGCGATTATGCGATCTGTTGTCGTCTTCCCTTCCTGGCCCGTGGTATTTGTTACTTTGCCCCTTCTTCCTGTCCTTTGCGTCTTGTTTATCAAAGACAACTTCGAGTTCGCGCAATAGACTCTTGAATGCTTCTATGTCAGATCCACACTTCCCGACAAATGTCTGTTGGTACTTAACTGGCAATTTGGAAAAGCAAAATTTAATGATTTCTCCGTTGCTATATAGACTATCTAAAAATTGATCTTCTTGAGTAAATCATCAAGAAATTTGGAGGCTCCTATGCCCGGACACTTCCAGTTCAGGACAAAATATTATTTCCTCTTTAATCCTGTCTTGCGTTTCCTTTGACCAGTAGGTCCGCAGGAATGCACCAACAAATTCCTGATAAGTCCGACACGTCACTGCCACACCTCGCATCTTTTCCGCGGCTTGGCCTTCGATGTGTCCACACATGAATTCTAATTTTGCCTGGGTTGGCCATGATGCCGGTAATGAATTTGTAAACTGCATCACCCAGCTCTTCGGATGCATCGACCCTCCATTTTCTTTGAACTTCTGGAATTTTAGTATCGACAGGAAGTGATTGTGATCAAAATCCTGTCTGATCCTCGCACTGGTGTTGTCACTCGTTTCCGATACTTGCACGTCTGCCGAGTGTCCTGTTCTATCTTGCTGATAACTGTGATGTGCTACCTCTGTGACACAGTGGAAGTGGCACTCAGAATTCACTCTCCTAAGTGGGCTACAATTATTGGAGCTATTACTCGCTGTTTCTACGTGTGCATTGTTAGTTCCGCACTCGGTCATTGGGCTAGAGCACAGCGGGCTTTTCCTTGGAGACACAATTCTGTGCACTCCATCATTGGTATCCGAATGCGCAGTGCTCGTGTGCCCGTTTTGCTCTAGTTTTGCTATCCGACTCTACTTCTTCCATTAGTTTCGTGTTGTTCGCAACCGCGATATTACCCTGAGTTTTTAAGAGCGCTAGGGATTTTGAGTGGGATTGTGTTGTACGTCATAAGCGCCCTGCGAGCTTAGAAGTTGCTTCCGCGTCTTTCATTGCCCCTATTGCCGCCGTTTTGGCCAGGCCTGTTACTTTTTGTGCAGCCATTGACATTTGTTTTACTTCTCCACATTCTTTCTTTATTGTTAATAATTCCCCTCGAATTTCTCCTATATGCGAAATTATTGCCTGAGTGTCCTTACGCTGTTTGTCAGCTTCTTCCTTCTCCTTCTTACGTTGTTTTTCATCTTCTTCCTTCTCCTTCTTACGTTGTTCATCAGCTTCTTCTTTCATTGATCGTAGGAAGCTCAGTATTGGGTTTACGTCATCTTTTTGATCCACTTCAAACATGGGCGACGTAACTCTGGACACCTGGGCGCTAGAGCTCTGACGTGACCGAGCTGGCCTCTGTCTGCACTCGTTCGTTTGACTATAAACTTCTGCTATCATCTCGACCTGTGTGCCTGTCTCTGTTCCATCCTCCACTTCACTATCATAATTACGGTCGCGACGTTGCTCTAAGATCGCGTCCAAATCACCTTCCTCATCAATGACCCTGTCGTCCTGTGCTGCTAAAAATGTGCCCATCTCATCTCCGAACCTATCCTCGTCAGTAACCAGCCTCTTATCCATTATGCTATCCTCTTTTGTTTTAGTTTCGCTCGATAAAAGTCGTGCCTTACTTCTCGTGATCATTCATGCAAAAAACAATTTTATCTAAAATTCACAATAAAAATCATCTACTCCCAATGTTTTTCACATAGACATAAAATTTCAACAACGCCGTTCCAACGCTGTAACTACAAGCACGATTTGTTGTGGTACAGAAACTGCATACAAACCCGACAAACTGTGATGAGGTACGGACACCACAGCAAAGAAACACAAAAAAAACAATGAACAAACAAAAACTATATACACTGAAAACAAAAACTGTAATCATGCGCCGCTAATAAAAACTAATCGCGGAACTACAAGAAAAAGAACTTGGGTACTAATCATAAAAATAGTAGAGAAAAAAAATTTGAATGATCCTACTAAGAATACTGTTTGTTAATCAGTGATTCACAGGAAAGATCCGAGGCTAAGGGTCGCCATTTTATGCAAGGTGCCGGGGCAAGCAGTGTATTTAACACTAAATTCTTCTAGAAACTACATATGTAAATGATGCTATAAGCCCCCCCTTTTCTAACTCCGACTTTTGCTGTTGCACATGGATTAAAAAATATACGCGAACTGACTGTAATCAACCCTGCAAGTGGAGTAGAAAAGAGTTTGGCACCTGCAATAATTTAATCTGATAAATAAGTTAAATAAAGGAAGGTTTCATTAACGTAGAGAGAAATGATGGGTTGCTCTACCGATTAACAGAATGAAAGTTCTGTCCAAAATAACAATATGATTTATTAAGACTAAACACAAAATAATAAACAAAAACACATGAAACATTTATAATACATCAAATTGGCTCAAGTTGGATACTCAAACAAACGCTGTGAAGGTGAAGTTGTCCTTAAACTAGATTGTGAGGTTTAAGATGAAGTGGTATGTGGAGCCAATTCCTTGCCACTCAAATCTTAAGAGAGACACACAGCTAACCCAACATTAATTGTTGCTACTCAAGACAGAACAAAGTTAGAAAAAGACGAACAGGCACGCTCTGCTGAGCTCTGATTATCACCTAGGAAAATCCCTATCTGCCGGTGCTGCGGACATACATTACCAAACTGTCTTCTTAACTGCCAGAACACGATCTGGCGTACCGGAGGCGATTCGACGTCCTTGACTGAAAGGCGAGAGCCGACTACCCTAGAGCACCCGTACATGCCGAACACCGAACATTCCCGCCCCCACGACAGTGGCCGTGGTTAAACGTTCCAATCAGCAACTCGAAAATCGGCGGAAAATTCCACTCTATTTCCGGAGCACTACCATTCCACCAATGGAGATTCTTGGCGCCAATTTCTGCGCCAATATTGCTACGTCACGGAGCTATGCCCTGAGCAAGCCAATCACAGTTACTATACGGCAGAAAACGCGGTAATTTGCGCGCCAAGGCTGCTTGGGAACACAAGTCATTGCCACGCCTCGCTGGTAGCCCGCCAGAAAGTGTTTTCGCTAAGTTTCTGCGAAGTGACGGAACCTCTAGCCCAGCCGCTACTTCAGGCCCCTGCGGGCGTGTCTCTTGACAATGTCGGCGTCTGGAAAGCATTCACTCGACTCCCTCACACCCGTCGGCTTAACCCTCTCGAGATCAGCGGAGCCCGCCTGTCACCGGACCACCTGGGTGACGAGAGACGCTGCGTGGGAAGTCCTCGTGTGAAGGAATAGCAACTTTTCACCGCATGCAATTAGAGAGGAGAATCGTAAGATAGAAATATGGGAGGGGGCTCATGCCACCTCTCAAGTTATCTGGATACGACTAACAAGAAACTGGCCTAGCTGAACTTGAGTTAATCATCGGACGTTTTTACCGGCCACACGATTCCGCCATAGCTTTTTTAGACTCATTCAAGTAAAGTCTACGTCCAGCAGCGCTGAGATACACCGATAATGTAATATTAATCAGAGGTGATATTTATCTACCGAGTGTAGACTAGGAAGTCAATGGATTCATTGCAGGTGGTATTGGCCTTGGGAAGTAGTTCTGAACACATTTTCTTAAAACTGTCTTGGGCAGTTAGTTCGACAACCTGAGTGCAATTGAACTGTTTTAGACCACGTAGCTACAAACAGTCTTGATCTTACTGACAGTGTCAGTGTAGAAACAGGGATTAGTGATCACAATATCAAGGGTCACTTGAATAAATCCATCAAGACGGCGAGGAGAGTATTTATGCTGGAACTAGCAGATAAGCAGTTGTTAGCACCATTTAGTTCCCATATGATGGACATAGAGGAATTATGAGTAATATTTAAACTAATTGTAAATTGCGCTCTGGAAAATTATGGGCCATGTAGATGAATTAAGAATGGAAAAGGTCCACCGTGGTTTAATAACAAATTTCGGAAAATGCTGGGGAAGCAGATATTGTTGCACTCTCTGTTCAAAACAGATGTGGGTAGGCCTACAGTCCTACATTAGTAAAGATTCGTGCAGCTATAAAAAGATCGTTGCGGCGGGAAGCGCACAACAACTTCAGCCATCATGTTTTAGCAAAAGATCTTGGCGAGAACCTAAGAAAATCACTAAGCGGGTCGTTTGTTTCTACCCAGTAACTCGTCGATCGGCCTGGTGTTTCTACAGAATACAATAAAAGGAAAGCTGAAGTTTTAAATTCCGCGTTTAAGAAACCATTCACACAGGAGGATCGTACAGACGTATCGTCGTTGGCGGTTGCATGGACTCCCGTATGGAGGGCACAGTAGATTTATAGGCATCCCTGGCGTAAAGAAGAACTGAAAGAGTTGAAAACTAACAACTCGATACGTTTTACAGAGGGTACTCTTCGGCATTGGCGCCTTGCATACCTTGCATTTATTGCGAATCTCTCGCCCAGCGCAAACTTTCGAATGACTGAAAAAAAAAAAAAAAAAAAACGCATGTGACTCCCTGAGATAAAAAGGGCAAAACTACTGACCCGCATAATTACATACCAGTATCTTTAAGAGGGGTTGCTGCGGAGTTCTTGAGCGTATTCTACACTACTGGATATTAAAATTGCTACACCAAGAAGAAATGCAGATGATAAACGAGTATTCATTGGACAAATATATTATAGTAGACCTGCCATATGATTACCTTTTCAACCAATATGGGTGCATAGATCCTGAGAAATCAGAACCACCACCTCTGGCCGTAATGATGGCCTTGATACGCCTGGGCATTAAATCAAACAGACCTTGGATGGCGTGTACAGGTACAGCTGCCCATGCAGCTTCAAGAGTAGTGACTGACGTATTGTGACGCTTTCAATTGGGAAGGCATCTGGAGAATGTGCTGGCCAGGGCAGCAGTAGAATATTTTCTGTATCCAGAAAGGCCCGTACGGGACCTGCAACATGCGGCCGTGCATTATCCTGCTGAAATGTAGGCTTTCGCAGGGATCGGATGAAGGGTAGAGCCATGGGTTGTAACACATCTGAAATGTAACGTCCACTGTTCAAAGTGCCGTCAGTGCGAACAAGAGGTGACCGAGACGTGTAACCAATGGCACACCATACCATCACACAGGGTGATACGCCAGTATGGCGATGACGAATACACGCTTCCAATGTGCGTTCATCGCGATGTCGCCAAACACGGATGCGACCATCATGATGCTGTAAACAGAACCTGGATTCATCCGAAAAAATGACGTTTATCCATTCGTGCACCCAGGTTCGTCGATCAGTACACCATTTGCAGGTGCTCCTGACTGTGATGGAGCATCAAGGGTAACGGCAGCCATGGTCTCCGAGCTGATAGTCCATGCTGTTGCAAACGTCGTCGAACTGTTCGTGCAGATGGTTGTCGTCTTGCAAACGTCCCCATCTGTTGACTCAGGGATCGAGACGTGGCTGCACGATCCGTTACAGCCATGCGGATAAGATGCCTGTCATCTCGACTGCTAGTGATACGAGGCTGTTGGGATCCAGCACGGCGTTCCGTATTACCCTCCTGAACCCACCGATTCCATATTCTGCTAACAGTCATTGGATCTCGACCATCGCGAGCAGCAATGTCGCGATACGATAAACCGCAATCGCGATAGGCTACAATCCGACCTTTATCAAAGTTGGAAACGTGATGGTACGCATTTCTTCTCCTTACACGAGGCATCACAACGTCGTTTCACCAGCAACGCCGGTCAACTGCTGTTTGTGTATGAGAAATCGGCTGGAAATGTTCCTCATGTCAGCACGTTGTAGGTGTCGCCACCGACGCCAACCTTGTGCGAATGCTTTGAAAAGCTAATCATTTGCATATCACATCTTCCTCCTGTCGGTTAAATTTCGCGTCTGTAGCACGTCATCTTTGTGGTGTAGCAATTTTAATGGCCAGTAGTATATATATATATATATATATATATATATATATATATATATATATATATATATATATATATATATATATAATGTACACGTGCCAGTGATACAATGATGCACGCAAGTAAACATGAACAAACACAAACACAGACACAGAAAGCAGTGTAGCGTATAGCAGCCAAGCTTCTTTGTCAATCTGTTGTTCGTACTGCCTAACATTTTAATTTTTCTATTTATGTATGAATTTTTGCATAGTGATTTATTTATTTATATGTTTTTTATTTCGTTCTATTTGTTCTTGATGTGTACCATGCGTTGTTACACCCTTGGGTGACGTAAAGATGAAATTCTTCCCCCCACAGTAACTCGTGGGTAGTAAATGAACAGATTTTGCCTCATTTGGAGCCAATTTCTGTAAGCACTTTTTGTGCATTCATTTTTCGTAGTGTCATTTCAATGTGTAAGTGTGTCCATAGCACGATCCTAAGTTAGGAAAGTGTTGTTGTTCACGAAACGTGTTCTCTTATGCCCTGTGAGATGTCAGTATTACGATTGCGAACTTCTATAATGAAATAATTTGAGTAGTATGTACCCCAGTAAAGTTTTGAAAGAGAATACAGGAGTAAATAACGAACGTGGGCATAAACTACTAAAATCAGCCAGTGGTCTCATATATATATATATATTTGGGGGGGAAGGGGCAGAAAGAAAATCAACGGGACGGTGTATAGTTACCCACCGACAATGAGTTATTCAGTGACATGTGAGATATACGCATAGGAACCGGTGAGAATATTATTATACCACAAGCTTTCTCCTTCGAAATACAGAAGACTTGGTAAATCGAGAAAGCCTGTTACGGCACGAGTGTTTGTGCAAAGTATAGGACAGGGTGCCGTTAGCAAGCTAAATAATAAAGTGCAACTTACCTTCGTGCAGTGACCGTAGGAGGTGCCCTCGGGTCCCTTCTCACAGCCAAGGTGTACGACGAGTGGAAGCAGATGCAGTAGTTTCGTGAACGCTACGAACGCTGCACAAAACACTTCACAGAAATGTATTGATCGGCGCGCGCGATATCGCTATCCAGCGGTGTTTGCGCGACTACTGGACTCCAAACGGCACGTAGCGTGCCGCCAGACTCATTGTTGCGCGTGCGGTTGCTTGTTGTTGTTGTTGTCGTCTTCAGTCCTGAGACTGGTTTCATGCAGCTCTCCATGCTACTCTATCCTGTGCAAGCTTCTTCATCTCCCAGTACTTACTGCAACCTACATCCTTCTGAATCTGCTTAGTGTATTCATCTCTTGGTCTCCCTCTACGATTTTTACCCTCCACGCTGCCCTCCAATGCTAAATTTGTGATCCCTTGATGTCTCAGTACATGTCCTACCAACCGGTGCCTTCTTCTTGTCAAGTTGTGCCACAATCTCTTCTTCTCCCCAATTCTATTCAATACCTCCTCATTAGTTATGTGATCTACCCATCTAATCTTCAGCATTCTTCTGCAGCACCACATTTCGAAAGCTTCTATTCTCTTCTTGTCTAAACTATTTATCGTCCATGTTTCACTTCCATACATGGCTACACTCCATACAAATACTTTCAGAAACGACTTCCTGACACTTAAATCTATACTCGATGTTAACAAATTGCTTGTTGCTTGTAACTGACACATTATTGACTGACAGCGTGAAGCTGGAGGGCAATTTGAATAGGAAGCAAAAATCTACGTTCAAAAGGACGCTCACCATAGTGCAAAGAGGCGTAGAGACTATATTTCCTGACCTAAAGTCTTACCACTACAGCTCATGATTTACGACCCACGTTACAAAACAAAATATAAAAAACGACACCCATGTTCATTGAACAGTACCCATGTTTGTGTGTATATATTAGTTTTAAGCTAGAATAAGTACTAATCTCTGTGAATTTCATTTGTTACATGTTTATCTTGCCCATGATGAGACAACTATGAAACCCAGAAAGAACATTATCAAATAGATCCTGGTATAAAAGAGGGAGGAAGTGGAGAACATAAGCAACTATAAGGAAGAATTTCCCCCTACTTACTACTCCAGATACCCTTGGAGCCATACAGCCTGGACCGATACACTAAAACGTACGACGTTCTTGTAAAACTTTGTTTTCAGCAAAAATGTAACTGCAGAATCATAGAAAAGACTTGTGAAATGTAATGTTATTGTCAATGGGCGATTGAAGATGTTTTTTGTACGTAGGAACAATGACACTGTGAATTTTCGTGAAGAACTGAACTATAAATTTGAGTTAAAAGACGATGTAATGTAATATCCATGTATTTGATCTGAAAGATGATGTAACGTAATATCCATGTATTTAATGTAAAGGCGATGTAATAATTTTTGTATCTAGTATGTGAGTATTTTGTGTGCCCTAGTGAGAACGTTTTGTTTTCCTTGTTAAGTACCAGTGCCAGCACCAGAACTACATAAACTAAGTGATGAAGAAAATGGTTCAAATGGCTCTCAGCACTATGGGACTTAACATCTATGGTCATCAGTCCCCTAGAACTTAGAACTACTTAAACCTAACTAACCTAAGGACATCACACAACACCCAGCCATCACGAGGCAGAGAAAATCCCTGACCCCGCCGGGAATCGAACCCGGGAACCCGGGCGTGGGAAGCGAGAACGCTACCGCACGACCACGAGATGCGGGCCAAGTGATGAAGAGAACTCCATTGAAGAAATGAACAATGCCATTTAAGTACGTGTGTAGAGGATTCAAGAACTACCAGTGTGTAAAGTGGTTGGGCTCATTGCCCGGAATTTGACATTTCTTCGGACAATTCGCCCAAGGGAGGCAATGTAAAGGAATTGTACAATTTTTTTATGAATATATAGGCACTAGTTCAACCACCAGAGATTAATGAGTAAAGCATTTGCTAAACAAAAGAAGCTTTACGCTCTTCGTTTATTAGTTTTAAAGTAAGTTACCCTTTCGCTGTTATCCTGTCCTAGTGTTAAGACGTGTTGTGCCGTTTCTTACTGATAAAATAGGGTTAAATAATGAAAGTGATTTTGAAGCAGAGCGATTTCGCCTTTTGAGATATGATGGGTCTCAGCTCCTGAAATTCTGGAAAATTATTACTATTATTTTAATTTTATGCAGAGAATTTAGATGGAGGCGACGATCTTCACGGCGACGCTGCTCAACAATAGAGGTACGTGAATGTGTTCATCTTTTTCCTTTCGTGGTCGCTACCGTCTTTCAATATATCTGCCGCGACATTCAGAACCTGCAGTCTTTCTTTTCATTTAATTTCAAAGTCCACACATTTACGTACTAAGATGAATAAATATTCCGACGACTGACTGAATAAAGATTTTTCTAACAATAACAGTGGAAAAACATAATAATATAAGAGGACGCGTTACACACCTACCACGCAACAAACAGGTTCGAGGTTCTCTCTTCCATGAAACAAACAGAGCCAGTGAGACTCATTTCGCTTGTTGGGAAACCAGCTGTGTTCTGTGTGAAGAGGTCGTAAAAGCAAATCGGTATGGATCTGTTAATCATTAGCAGTTCAAATGTACAGCAAATAATGGTATCCCTTGGGGAAATGGCAGCAAGGGATGGTAAAAAACACCAGGTGCAGTCAGTACGTATGCCTGGTGGCCTCGTTCAGCATGTTGAACAGTTTATTGAGGCAGCCATTGATGGGAGAGGTTGCAACCATCTACAGTTTGTGGCACACATTGGAACAGACGATAACTGTCATCTAGGGTCTGACGTCATACTTGGATCAATACAGTGACTGGCAGAGAAGGTTGAAAAGACCAGCCTTGAACAAAAGAGCTTCAACGAAGCTCACAATTTTCACCGTTGTCCTCAGAACTGATTGTGGTCCCCTGGGTTTGAGTCTAGAGAGGGAGGCTTCAACAATAGACTGTAAAGGTTAAGTGACAAGCTGGGTTGTGACTTCCTAGACTTCCGCCATAGTGTCGACAACTGTAAGATCCCTCTAAATGTGTCAGGTGTGCACTACACATTAGATGCAGCTACCCAGGTAGTTAGCTGTGTGTGGGGTGCACATAAGAGGTTTTTAGATTACGCACTCTCCATCCAGTCTAGATAATGACAGTTGTAGGAAACTCAGAAGAAACAGTTTATGATCCAAAGAAATGCGCTCCACAGATGAAAGTATAAAAATCCTAGTGGTTAACTCCACAGCTTTCGCAACAAAGTACCAGAACTTGAAGTGCTGCTAAAAAGCAGTGAAGCTCACTTAATGGTATGAAAATGTGGCTAAAACCTGAAATTGACAGTGAATTTGAATGTGTATGCTAATGGGAAATGGAGGTGGTGTACGTGTCATAGTGGACAAGAAACTCAAATCCATCAAGATGTTCCTAAGTATCATCTATCTGGTAGGGGCAGTCAGTCATATACTGGACAGAATACTTCAGAACTGCGTGATGGTAGCTCTCCATATGCAGGTACCTGTTTGTGTGGGTTGGCTCCCTGGACAATTTGTGTCCTATACTTTGTTCTTCATAAGAATAAACCTGATGTAAACAAACACAAACGCGGTGCTCGGTAAGCAGCCGTAGCACATGTACACTGGTGGTGTTACACTCTTGAAAGTAGGGCCTACTTATGAATTAGATATCTTACTACTACGTTATGGTAAATGAAACATTAAGATATTCTAAATATATTAGCCATCAACGTTTTTCTCCATCATCTTTCCGCTACATAGTTTTTATTTCAACAATCGTGTACAGTGGCAGTGTCTCTGCTGTTGTGCTCTGACTGTTGTGCTGCTAATACGGTACGCAGTGTAGAAATAGCTGCGCTGCTTCCTGCCCACGCGTGAAACACATTTACAGTGGCAAGCAATAGTGTGTTCGTAATCTTTTTCTCAGGTTTACAGGAAACAAAATTTCCGAGGAACTGTATTTACTAAATGAAGAGATTTTTAAGAGTAAACCTGAGTCGGTAGCATTGCAGGTTCAAACCTCGTTTTCGTCTTTTTTTTGTTCGGTTTGGAATACCTACATCTGTCACAAGTAAAATTCAACAATATATATGCTAATTATCACATATAATCGTTTTAATGAAAAACGCACGTCTTCTTGTTTTTAAATATATATTGCACACAATATTCCAATTTTCATTACAAATATACATTCTAAATTATTGGTTTTCTACAAAAGATTGTTAATAAAGGTTGCTTAAATTAATAAAACATGACAATTTAAATTTTTATGACAAAAATGAAAAATCAAACACACTTATAGTCGGGCTACGTCCAACGTTTTGTACCACAGATTTGGCCTCACACGAGCTAATGTGATACCGTAAGTGTCGTGAAAACATGGACAATAATAATTTTCACAGAATGAGCACAGACGCTACATTTTACAGCTGCCATCGTACGACTGTAATACGAAACCATCAGTCTGATCTGGAGCCAAGTTAAGGAATTTGTCGTGAGAAATAACAAACGTACTAACGCACGAAGTTCTGTCACGCACTGGGGGGAATACAGAAGAGCAAGGAAAATGTGACGCTTGGATGGCTTCGTAGATTTTGCTGATGATAGACTCGTTAACCAGTGTAGCAGATGTACTGAAATGTATTTCTCGGATTCGGATAGGGGAGGATCTGAGAGATTACTAGAGACCGACTGTAAGTAATACCTTCAGGGGCTTCAATATGTAACTATACGGTGAAATCCCTGCAATACGCTTTTGCACTACACGTATCTATCGCAGAACAATTACGCTGTGTTTAAATACGGAACTTTCATCGCTCTTGTTTTTAATTACGATACTACGTTAGTTAAGAACGAGAGCATGTTCTGTTTTCCGTCTGGTCCCCTAGAGAAAGGTGTGACATTGATAGAGTTTTGCCGAATATTATTTCATTCTCTTTAAAAATTTAATGACATTCGAAGCTGTATTATTTGTGTTTCGTCTCTTTTTATGTCGTAAGTACAACTGCTCACGTCACTGCACGTTAGTTGGACCAGCAGTGCTGCCCAAGTCAAATGCGCCTGTAAAACTGTTGTCCTGTATTATCGCTCAGTAGATGTGCGCGTGATGAACAGCATAAACTGTATCCTTATTGACGTACTAGACTGCACTCGAGACAGCTTGGCTTCAGCTCCACGTGAAACGAAATTCAGTGGGAGCCTAGAAAACGCGGAACAGGACAATGTTTAAATCAGGTTTATTCTTATGATGAACACAGTAGTCTGCCATTGGAAAATTTCCAGTTCACTTTCCCGTGTGGCCCGATAAAAAACATGTCGTCTGAATATCTTAGCCAACAGAAGGGGCGTAATGGTGCAGAAGCTAGGGCAGTTATGTCAGTGACCTGTATGGATAGTAAAATTAACGTCACATATGGAAGCTGGAACTGCTGAGGAAGAGGAAGGTGAAACTGCTGAATGATCTGCTGTTCTTCAAAAGATGTCGTGACCACTACGTCATCTCGAAATTAATCAGGATGCGGCCGCAAATTGCTACTAGAAAAGTGAGGACCATTTACTATCATCATTTACTGAACATAATCGATCCACGTACCAAGAATGTAGCGAAACATCTGGCACCAGAATTACATCATCTAGTGGGAACCAACAATCTGCACACAAAGAATTCTTCCCACTTTTTACAACTCATAAAGAAATAATGGATACAGTCTACTGACATATAGGTTACTTTTGACATGAAGTTTCTCTTCACCAATATACCTGTAGAGGAGACTATTTACTTAATAAAGAAGCAGATCCCACCCAATATCTGAGATATGGTGCGCTTTTGCCTGTGTCAACATACCTGGTGTGGGAAATGATACCAGTAATTTGGTAGGGTGACAGTTGCTGCAGACCTCTTCATGGAAGCTTTTCTGCATCTGCACAGTAACACCCCACTGTTCACTACAAAATGTAGATATCACATTCATCATCTAGCCACATGGGGAAGCAGAGTCAGGAAACTTCCAACAGCAGTTAATCAGTCTGCATAAGGGCATACAGGTCACGCAAAAAACCAAACACAACAGTGCATTCCCATTTTTGTGCATGGAGGTATGGCAGGCTTGGACAGTAGATTTACCAGCCACACAAACCAGTAACTGCACATGGGAGCTGCCAGCACCGAGCTCAGTAGTACTCTGCCCTACATACAATGATTGGTCATGCCTACAGGATAAGTGATACTAAAGAAGAACTGACAGAGCTATATCACACCTTTCATATTAGTGGGTATGACAACAACATTGCTATACAGGCAACCCAACCCAACCTGAATAAAAGAAGAAAAGCAGCTTCGGAAGAGAAGCTTCTACTAGTGCACTTCCTGTATGTGAAGGGCATCTGTGAATGGATACAGAGCGTTCTCTGTCAACAATGATTCAAACTGATTTCACACAATAGCAACAGGCTCCACGACATGATAGATTCATCAAGGATGCAGTGAACAACCTTAATACTAGAGTACGTGAGCTACATTACACGAGCAGAGATGCCTACAAAAGGGAGAAGGGAAGCAGCCAGAACAGAAATAGCAAAACATGAACGCCATGTGCAATTAGCATAGCACAATAAATCCTGGTAGTGGAAGACCAGCATGACTGGACAACCTATCATGTTCCAGGAAGCCCTGTACTGGCAAAAGTCATAGACACACATATGCACAACGCTTTTGAAATCATTAAGCAGCCTGACAACATTAATGGAGAGAATGACTACAAACTTCCAGTGTCCCGGCTGCCAGCTATCCCTGTCTCTCGGGCCCCACACAGTCATGGGCGAAAAGACTCACCAGGCACGGACGTGACAGCTTAAACAAGTGGCTATATAGAAACTGTCAATGCTGTGCTGATTTGCAGATAAGCACCAATCATCGACAAGTTGGATAGTCCATGAATCACCGCCACCTCCTCTCTCCCTCTCAGCATGACTAGTCTGTTATATTCCAGGGCCAATGAAGTTTCAGAAATATGACATATTGACAGCAATAGTTTCCAGTAAATAGGGGCACCTTTCCTCCAGAAAAACCAGTTTTGCTCTGATGAAAGCTTTTGTAATACTGTTGAAATGTCATTTTTATAGTTTATATTTTATATCTTAAAATAGTTTATATTCTAAAGATTTTATATTTTATAAAGTGACACAGTACAACACCAGAAGAATGTTAATCATCTTGACACTGGCTGACGAAGCCTACACAGTTACGTTAGGGCAGTGTACTTAAATTAAGGTGTCAAACTGGGAGACACCTGGGAATTAGGGCTCTCAATGGAACCAATATTTTTAGAGCATCCAAATGATGGCCTATACCAAAAAACCCAACAAGCAACGTAATCTCCACTTAAACAACAAACCTGCTCCAACAATAACTTCCTCAGCACCTAAGCCAATTGCCTCTCCCATTACAATATCAAATGAGTTCACTGTTCACCAATTTCCTCAAAGTACGACTAACATTCACCTTTCCAATCATTACAACATTCTCATTAAAACCCACTGTTTTAATAACCTATGGTTTCTACCTGTTCCTGTTGTAGAACCTGCCTCCATGCAACCATCCAATATGGCCTACTCCGATCCAAGCACTCAAAAAAATATATAACAGGACTGCATACAACACTAAGCTCTATTAATCAGCTGACATGTTCACTGTATGTCTTTGTCCATACAAGGGAGATGTACTTTGATGGCAATATTACAGAGGACATACATGAAAATGAGATGGGAAATATGATACGGTGAGAATAATTTAACAGAGCACTGACAGACCTATGTCAAAAAAGCCTCCAGGAGCATACAACACTCAATCAGAGCAACTGGTAGCCTTGGGAGAACCAGCCATGACAAAACTCTTCCATTTGGTGTGCAAGATGTATGAGAAATGTGAAGTGCCCTCAGACTAAAGAAGAATGTAATAGTTCCAGTACCAAAGAAAGCAGGTGCTGACAGGTGTGAATATCAGTGAACTATCAGTTTAATAAGTCATGGCTGCAAAATAGTAACACAAATGTTTTACAGGGAAATGTAGGAACACCGAAGGCAATACTTACCCTATAAATTCTCTTAGATGAAAGGTTAAGGAAAATCAAACCTACATTTATAACTTAAAGAAAGCTTTTGATAATGTTCACTGGAAAATACAGGGAAAGAAAAGCTGATTACAGCTTATATAGAAACTAGACAGCAGTTAGGAGAGTTTAGGGGCATGAAAGGGAAGCAGGGTTTGAGAAGGGAATCAGACAGAGTTGTGGCCTATCTCTGATGTTATTCAATCTGTACATTCAGCAAGCAGAAAGGAAACCAAGGAAAAATGTGGATTTGTAATTAAAGTTGGGAGAGAAGAAATAAAAACTTTGAGACAGCAAAGGACTTAGAAGAGTAGTTTAACAGAATGGACACTGTCTTGAAAGGAGGATATCAGACAAACAACAACAAAAGCAAAACAAGGATAATGGAATGTAGTCAAATTAAATCAGGTGATGGTGAGGGAGTTAATTTAGGAAACAACACACTTAAAGTAGTAGAGGAGTTTTGTTGTTTTGGCAGGGAAGTAACTGTTGACGGCTGAAGTAGAGACGATATAAAATGCATACTGGCAATGGCAAGAAAAGAGTTTCTGAAGAAAAGAGATTTGTTAACATTGAACATTTGTTAACATGGAGCATAGCCATATATGGAAGCGAAACATGGATGATAAACAGTTTAGACAAGAAGAGAATGGAGACTTCTTAAATGAGGTGCTATAGAAGAATGCTGAAGATTAGATGGGTAGATCAAGTAACTAATGAGGAGGTACCAAACAGAATTGCAGAGGAAGGAAATCTAATCTGTGGCACAGCCTGCCTACCTGCCTAAAAGGAAGACTCAGTTGCTATGACACATCCTTAGATATTAAGAGATCACTAGTTTAGTGTGGGTGTGTGGGGGACGGGGGGGGGGGGGGGGGGGGGTGCAAATCATAGAGGGATATCGAGAGATGAGTAGAGAAAACAGGATGTGGGTTGCAGTAGTTGTTTGGAGATGAAAAGACTTGCCCAGGATAGAGCAGCATGGAGAGCTGCATCAAACGAGTATTCAGACTGAAGACGAGAATGGCAACGCCAATGGCAACAATGACAACAACAACAACATGGACTTATGATTAATATCTCCACTTCCTACGACAGCTCAATTCCTTTTCCCAATTTTAATTCACCTTGTTCTTCCCTAAATCCAAAGCTACCTTCCTAAATGGTGTCCTACATTTCACTTGAGGCTCACATGTGTCTCTAACCACATTAAACAACAATATCTACACTTTGACAGACATAACCCATTCCAAGTCAAATAGTCCCATCCGTACAGCCAAAGCAACTATGGTAAATTTATCTTCTCCATCATTAAATCTCTCAACATCTACAATTAGAAGCAGAGAATTTGTCTCACTCAGGAGTCTTGAGAAATATAGCCAAATTCTCAAGAGTCTTGGAAAAGCATCTTTAGAAGTGCTACCCTCTCAACAGCATATAAAAATCAACAAACTGTTGGTGTATAAAGTACTCCCTAGGTGTGTGGCTAAAATATTAAGCTACTGACTTGCTGTGATTGATGCTGACTTGAAAAAAGAGTAGATATACTCGTATCTCCATCTACAACAGTTGTTGTTTGCAAAAAACATCTGTTGTAAGTTATTATGAAAAGAATAGTTTATTTACAAAAAGAAATAGCATAAAATTAAAGTGAGTTTAAATAATTACTATAAACGAACACATTTATTAGTTTTTTCTTATATCAAAGACATTATAGTTTTCTGACACATGTGTTTAACTACAAATACGTAACTTGCAGTAATTCCAATCACAAATTAGAGGAGTCAGTGCTCGTTTGGAGTCACATAAGTTGGCCTGTTATCATAAAACTGAATTTCATGCAGAGAATAATGGGCAACTTGATGTACTAATATACTGAATGCAAACAAGTGCAAATGCAAAAAAAATTATGATTAAACTAGAAACTGTGGAACATAAGGTTCCCTCAATCACATGCTGTATGGCAACTTGTGGAATGTAGAAAATAATTTTACCTTCTAACAGTAAATTTGCACTGAACATATTGTCACAAATACTATAATTGCTTGCTGTACAATACTGTAGAACAACTGAAGACTCCTGATTTACCCATGTTGCAAATTCATGTACCATTTTTGAATCCCACACTTAAGCAATCAAATTACAATTGAAAACAATGTAATTAGAGCTTTTCCAAAAGCTTGGGACAAAATATCGATAATGGAGAAAAACAGAGAATTGCTGAAGTATAGCCTTTGCTTTCCTCTCAGTCCCTCTTTACTTCTAGTTTTGTCCCTTTGACTCCTCCTCCTCAAACTACGTGAGTCGTCCTCAAAATAGGGTCTGAATGACCTCTCTCTCCCTCACCCCCCCCTCTCTCTCTCCCCCCCCCCCCCTTTTTCTCTACACCTTCCACAACCAATAACTCTTTCCTCCCTGAAATAGGAAAAATTTGCAACTTTCTAAGTGGTTCTGTTAGCAATACCAGGCATTTTGCTTCCAGGGGTCAAATGTATGCCATCCTTTACATACCTTTAAAATGTTAATTCTTCTTATTTAATTTTCTATTGCATGTAATTTAAGTCAATTCTTAGTGCAGTCACACTTTATAATTTCCCAGTTTTCTCCCTCTTTAACATGCTGCTTGTTCTACATTTTGCTTGTGTCAGTTTCATTTCTCAGGCCACTTTTAAATCAGAGCTTTTACATATCATGTGTTCTGCTGCTTATTTTTTTATGTTAATGATCTGATTATTCATTTCTCATACTTTTTTTCCCTAGTATGTTTGATTATTTCAGTTTTCTTTGCAACTGGCAAGTTTATGGAGAACTTTTTATCTAAGGACTCCATCACAAAAGACTTCCTAGCCACTTCTCTTGCCACTTAAAATTCACATTTTAAATGCGATGCTTCTTTCTTTAATGTTGTTTTTTAATATGAATCAAAATTAACAGGTGTGTGTTTGTGTGTGTGTGTGTGTGTGTGTGTGTGTGTGTGTGTGTGTGTGTGTGTGTGTGTGTGTGACTACCCACAAAATGAATAATATGTACTGGAATACATTATTCATGCACACATCCTGCTTGTTTACTAGAACATTTCACTTCCTGAGTTACGTTTCTTGGTTTCATTGCGCCATATGAATAAAAACGAGAACACTCCCTGGAGAAGATTCTCAGAGCAAAAGAACATCCTCTGAGAAAGTTCTCAGTTTTGTATGAATAAAAAATTCTAAGTATATTTGCTGATGAGGGAGTTCCTTCTCACTACCTCCCCTCCTCCTTCAGAAGGTTCTCGATGCATCTCATCAGCCGTGTCTGGCACAGAATACACACCTAATGTTACATTTCATTGAACTCACTCAAACAGACAAACTATTCAGTGCACAAATATGGAACTGGCATCAGTGAGTCCTGGAAGATTTGCACTACATTTAGAATTTACTGTTATGTGCGGCAACAAATTATTAACACAATTAGCGATGTTACCGAATTCTCAACATTTGGGAAACTTTTTAACCAGAACCCTGTCAAGAATTCTCTAACACAAAATAATTTTGATTAAATACCATGCATAATGGTCTGCTTTCATGTCAAGTACCTAAGCAGTCACCTGAGCGGCTCATTACAACAGACAGATCGCTAGGTTTGTAACAAACCAGCTATTAATTTTTCTGATCTATCTATTTGTTTATAACATAACAAAATAGAAGATTTATGCTGTGAGAACACATGATGATGAACGTCTTGAGGTGTACTTGACACAGTTGTTTGGCGTCTATCTCCGCTGAGATGTGCGTATGCAGGGTGTCATGTTCCATCTGACTCTAGCACATCCAAGAACTACTTTCATTCTGATGTTGTGACAGAATGATAGCCAAAGGTTCTTTGCTTACAAAACTTGTTTACACAACTGAAAATGATTTGGTGACATACTCTAGAACTTCAGTTTCCTTGGAAATGTGTGAAAACTGATGAACTGTAGCCTAAAGCAATGACTGCCCAGCACTATCTCATTTATATGCCCAAAGGGCCTTTCATCTGTCCGACAAGTCTGACAATATCCTGTCTTCATATTACACATTTATAAAGGGTTGCCTCAATGCAAACACCACTGGCTTGCATTAGTTGCACTAATCAGTGCAGGTCCTTAACTGTTCACTGTGCATTTTAGCTCTATTCTGATCTTTTGCACTGAGAAGTTTTACCATTGGCATTAAGTCATATGTGATTGAATTGTTAATTTTTTGAAACATTCTAACTCACACACAATAACAAACCAACAGGGATAGGTTCCTCTGCTATTTGCACATACCCTATCCGCGCCCGACTGCAAAATTACAGATTTGCCTCTCAGAAAGCTATGTTTTCTAGCAATCTTACAACATACGCTTTTTAGGCAAGCTTGTGCCAACATGCAGGTAATGCATTACATAGGTACAAATGTGATTAGGAGCAAAATGTTGATAGTCAATGTGAGTTTTGGATTTAGGTACAGATATGTATCCACACTGAAATTTGCAGCAACTGATCCTGCTATCATGCTGTATTACAACAATATGAGAGTTTTGTGTGTAGCAACTGTTCAGTGGGAGTAATACTTACATGAAAGAACTCTAGACCTCAAACTGATGCCTGGATTAATTGATTGATTGCTTGATTGATTAACTAATTGAGAGGGGTTATGAAACCAAACAGTGAGGTCATCAGTCCTGAAATTCCGAAGTGCACCACAGAAGAAAGAGAGTCTGCTTAAAGTGGACAGATCCAGTCAGGGGAGCAAAATTATAAAAAAATGAACGTTAAACACACACAATAAAGGCATAAGAGGCTGAAAACTGAAAAAAGGGGAGGGGGGGGTCATGGGGTCACAGGCCGAGAAGACTGTAAAAGAAGTCCCAACCACAACCAACCTGTCCCTGCCCCAAGACTAAAGGAGAACCTCATATCTGGAAATAAAAACCACTTTCGCAGAGGAAACTGAGGACCAATTCAACCATCCATGGATCATCTGCTAACATTAAATTTAAGGAATCGGGAAGACTATACTCAACATGAAGAGCAGAAAGAAGGGGACATTCCACCAATATGTGAGATAGTTGGTTGATTGGGGTTAAAGGGACCAAACAAAAAGGTCATCAGTCCCTTGTTTCAAATGTGATCCATTCAGATAGTGTGACGTTTCAGAAAAGTCAGTACGATAAAAGGGAAAAGGCTAAAAAATGTAAAAGTGCAGTCATGTTGTCAATGGTAAAAACAAAATGAGGTAAATCAGCAAGAGAGCGACCCCAACGCTATGCTAGAGGCAGGAAATATCCCACCTCTGAAGTGGTAGAGGCAAGACCACCTGCGACTTAAAAGTGTGCAACTGCTAGAATGTAGAAGTGTGTACGGGAAAAGGAGACTAACCAATCCTAAAAAGTGATAAAAACAGAGTAAAAGGGGAAGAAAAGAGGATCTCGGCCAGGGAGGGGAGTCTAGAATCTCCAAACACAGCTTACAGTGGGAGATACCCCAACGCTCACTGCCCTGCCCCAAAACCAGAGTGAGATTAAAAACCTTAAAACTGAGAATAAAAACCACTTTCCCGGAGGAAACTGAGAACCAGTTTGACCATCCGGGAATCATCAGCCAACATCAAAGGTAAAGTGCAGGGGAGACTGTACTTAGAATGCAGAGCCAAAAGAAGGGGGCATTCAACCAAACTGTGGGCTACTGACTGGAAGGCTCCACAACCACAAAGTGGGGGCAGCTCATCACGCAAAAGAAAACCATGGGTCAGCCGATGGGAAGATGACACGGTGTGGTAGAGTCCTTTTGGGAGAGGCGAAAGGAGGAACGCCACGGGCCTGGTGTCACCTTAATCGCATGAAGTTTATTAGACAGGGAGGTAGCCTCCCAAGAGTTGGCCCATGATTGTGCAAAGTGGGATTTGATGTGAAGCCGTAAATCTGCTGCAGGAGGGGTTATAGAAAACGGGGACGGGGGGGCGGGCTGGGGGGGGGGGCTGGGGGGGGGTGGGGGGAAGATAAGTGACTGCTCCCCCAGCCAAACGATCAGCAAGCTCATTACCTGGGACACCCACACATGGCCAGAGACCCAAAGGAAGTCAACGGAACAAGCAGCACGGTGAAGATCAGCGAGATTGTCATGGATGGCAGAGACCAAGGGATGACGCGAAAAACACCAGTCAATAGCCAGAAGGCCACTCATTGAGTCCGTACATAACAAAACACGGTTGTGTTGGGACTGTTTAATAAAGGTAAGGGCCTGGGAAATTGCTATCAATTCCGCAGTAAACACCCCACATGTAGGTGGCAGCAGATGATTTTCCGTTCCAACAGAGGACGTGAAGGCATATCAGCAGATTTAGAGCCATCGCTATAAAAAACAACAGCATCCTGAAACCCCCGTAAAATTCGGTGGAAAAAGGAAGGAACACCATTGGGGGGGATGGAATCTTTCGGACCTCGGCGGAGATCAATCCGAATTTGGGGACAAGAACTAACCAACGGGGTGGGGGGGGTGGGGGGGGGGGGGGGGGGGGAGCGTGGAAGACAGGACAAAAAAGGAAGCTGAAAATCATGGCGAAGAGACGCAAGGCAGAGCCCAACCGGTAAACCCGCCCAAGGGCGGGAATCAGCTGGGCGACGTCCATGGTCTTGGAACAGGATAGAATAGGAAGGATGAGTGGGAGAGGAATGGACAGCGACTGCATAAGACACTAGAAGCTGGGACCGCTGAACAGAAAGGGGGGGGGGGATCCCAGCTTCAAGCAGGAGACTACCATAAACTTGACAACCATAGTCCAAGCGAGACAGAGCTAAAGCATTATAAAGGAGGAGAAGGAGGGAGCGGTCTGCACCCCAAGGGGTGTGGGCAAGGAAGCGAAGAACATTAAGTTTACGGAAACATCCTTCCTTCAGAAGTCTGACATGGGGCAGCCAAGTGAGCTTGTTGTCGAAAAGAAGACCCAGGAAACGAAACTGTGGGACCACAGGCAACCATTGTGCATTGAGATAGAGCTCTGGATCAGGGTGGATCATAGTACGGCGACAGAAGTGGACCACCTGTGATTTTAAAGGAGAGAATTGAAACCCGTGTGAGAGGGTCCATGCAGAGGCACGCCATATAGCTCCCTGGAGCTGTCGCTCTGCAGAGGCCATTGAAGAGGAACCAACCCAAATGCAGAAATCATCCACATACAGAGCAGGGGCGATCAAAGGACCGACAGAGGCCACAAGTCCATTGATAGCAATGAGGAAAAGAAGTACACTCAATACAGAACCCTGTGGGATGCCCGTCTCCTGGGTCCATGGAGAACTAAAAACAGTACCAACCTGAACCCTGAATGACCGATGGAACAGGAACTGGTGGATAAAAATTGGGAGAGGGCCCCGGAGACCACACTGATAAAGTGTAAGTAAGATGTGATGGCGCCAAGCTGTGTCATAGGCCTTGCGAAGGTCAAAAAATACTACAACCAAATGGCGGCGCTGGGAAAAGGCCTGCCGAACTGTGGATTCCAAGCGAAGTAAATGATCAATTGGAGACCATCCCTCTCGGAAGCCACACTGGTAAGGGGACAATAGATCCAGAGATTCGAGGATCCAATTGAGCCGATGGGCTACCATCCATTCAAGTAACTTGCAAACAACATTTGTCAGACTAATTGGCCAATAGCTTTCAACAAATAGTGGGTTCTTACCAGGCTTAAGGACAGGAACCACGATGCTATCCCTCCACTGAGAAGGGAAGTCACCCTGGAGCCAAATATGGTTAAACACCCAGAGAAGATGTTGCTGTTGTGGAACACTGAGATGTTGAAGCAGTTTGTTATGAATGGAGTCTCGGCCAGGGGCTGTATCATGAGAAGAAGAAAGTGCGGAAAGAAATTCCCATTCAGTAAAAGGTTCGTTGTAAGATTCTGACTGACAAGGGGTAAAACATAAGGCGGAAGCTTTGGCCCGCTGTTTCCAGTGAAGGAAAGCAGCCGGATAGGAGGCTGATGCTGATGCCGTTGCAAAATGGGTCGCAAGATGTTCCGCAAGAATCAATGGGTCCGTACGAAGGACATCAGGGAGGTGAAGCCCTGGGAGGGTGAACTGCCGATGGCAACCTTGGAGAGAGCGAAGTGTAGCCCATACCCATGACATAGGGACAGTAGAACCAAGGGAAGAAACGAAGCGTTCCCAACGTATCCGTTTGCTCTATTTGATTAAATAACGGGCTTTAGTGTGAAGGCTTTTCGAGGTAACAAGGTTGGCGACAGATGGGTGCCTCTTAAGCTGTTGCAAAGCTCGACGGCAATCACGGATGGCAATGGCAATGGCAGTACTCCACCAAGGGACTTGCCGGCGGCGAAATGGTCCAGATGAGCGCGGTACAGCTAGGCTAGCAGCACGAACAACAATCGCGCCACACACGTTACGTAGGATGTCATCAATACAACCTGACAAAGAGGGAGAAAACACGACCTGTGCAGTGTATAGAGGCCAATCGGCGCGTTGGAAAGACCAACGAGGTAACCTGTTCATCGGGGAGCGGGCAGGGAGTGAGAGAATCAATGGGAAATGGTCACTATCACGAAGGTCGTCGTATAGCGACCAGTGTAATGAAGGGAGGAGGGAGGGAGAAGAAAGAGAAAGATCAATGGCAGAAAAGGTTCCATTACCGGCACTGAAATGAGTAGGGGAGCCATCATTAAGAAGGCACAAGTCGTGGTCTGTAATAAACTAGTCTATGATAAGACCTTGTCTAGATAGAAATGCACTGCCCCACAAAGGATGATGAGTATTAAAATCCCCGAGAAGGAGGAAGGGAGGAGGAAGTTGCTGAAGAAGGGCAGTTAAGGCAGCAGGTGTAAGAGTCCTGCAGGAGGGAGATAAAGATTGCAAATTGTGACCTCAGAGTCCAGGTAGACCCTAACAGCAACCGCTTCCAATGTAGTTTGAAGAGGAATCCACGTGCTAGCATCGTCTGTACAGACCAATGTACAAATGCCTCCAGAAGCCCGCACGGGGCCGACCCGATTTCGACAAGAAACATGAAACCCACAGAGGGTCGGTGAGTGATCATCAGTCAAATGGATTCCTGTAGAACCACACAAGCTGCAGAGTGAGACGGAATAAGGGATTTCAATTCTGGAAGGTGACGGTAAAATCCATTACAATCCATTGGATAACCACAGAATGATGATTCAAATGGGGATTGAACAGGCTAAAGCCAGTCATACTGCTGGGTCACCACCCGTCACCGACAAGGAAGGGGCGACATCCATGAACAACAAGTCAGAATCTGGTTGTGAAGCCGGGTATGGGACCTCTGGTGACACCAGAGCCTCCTTGTCCCAGGACTTATGTTTCTTCTTCTTTTCTGTTTAAGATCGAGGGGGGCTGTGTGGCATAAAGGATCCAGCTGCAGCAAGATCGGGAACAGAACGAGATCCGGCGACCTGGGGGCCGACAGATCGTGGTTCTCACGGTCGTGTGTGGCAGCAGACCTTTGCCTGGAAGGTACCGGGAAGGGGTATCCCAGGAGGGACACCCCTGACCGGCAGACGCTGAAGAAGTGGGACACTTCTCCGGCTGGGGAGGGGGAGCAGTGCCCGGAAGAGAAGGTGTGGGAGCCGCAGGGGAGGGGGGGGGGGAGGAGAGGGGTCAGGGACTGGGGTACAGAAGGGGGAGGAAGGGGTGAAGATGTAACTAAAGCATAACTAGACGTCATGGACACAGGGTGAAGTGCACACTTCTTATGAGCCTCAGTGTAGGTTAGACGATCAAGGGACTTATACTCCTGTATCTTCTTTTCCTTCTTATATACTGGGCAATCTGGTGAACGTGGAGAATGATTGCCATGACAATTTACACACACAGGAGGGGGAACACAGGAACTCCCCTCATGGAGTGGACATCCACATTCACCACAGAGAGGGGCCTGTGAACAGCAGGAAGACATGTGTCCAAAACGCAAGCACTTAAAACACCTCCTAGCAGGAGGTATGCACGGCTTCACATCACATCAATAAACCATAATCTTTACTTTCTCAGGGAGGGTATCCCCTTAGAAGGCCATGATAAAGGCACCAGTATCAATCCGATTGTCCTTTGGACCCTTCTGAACACGCTGAACAAAGTGAACACCCCGCTGTCCGAGATTCTCCTGAAGTCCCTCATCAGTTTAAAGGATGAGGTCCCTGTGAAAAATCACACCTTGAACCATATTTAGAGACTGGTGGGGGTAATGGACACGGGAATTGTGCTAAGATGGTTACAGGCACGAAGGGCCGCAGACTGGGCAGCTGAAGCAGTTTTGATCAACAACAAAGCAGACCGCATCTTGCTCAGGGAGTCCACTTTGCCAAACTTGTCTTCAATGTTTTTCACAAAGAATATAGGTTTGGTATTGGTGAAAGTATCCCCATCTGTCCTGGTGCAAACTAGATAGCGGGGGGAAGGTTTCACTCCTAGCTGATGGGCCTGACCCTCCTCCCAGGGCGTAGCCATGGAAGGGAAGGTCGAAGGGGCAGGAGAAGCAGCGCTAGAAGAATCAGTTCCTCACAGAGAGACAGCCGCAGAAGAACGACCAGAGTTCTGGACCCGTATGCGTTTCATTTGCATAGCGTCCGCCCTGATACCACCCACTCCGATCAGGGGCGCTCCTCAGGGGTGCCACCCAGCCACAGCAAGGGCTGTCTGGCAAGGCGGCCATTGCCGGGAGTTCCGATGCTCCAGGATGACAAGCAACCACTCCTAGGCTTACATGAGGAGGTCACAGCTCAGGTATCGGAAGTGTGATCCCTGTGTGTTCAGGGGGCTCAACCAAAAGGGTACATAGCGACCCCACCACACGGGCTGGCTATGCACCCTAGCATCAGACAACGATGTGAAAGAAAAGGTGGAATGAACTAGGAGGGCACACGTCGGAGACACTACGTAAGGTGCTCTTCCCCTAATGGCTCACACTATGGAAGAGAAATTTAGTAATGGAGGTCAGACACCGAGGAGGGGGGGGGGGGGGGACCAGGGAGTGCCAAAAGGATGAGGTGATTACACAACAAAACTAAATTGCAAAACCAACATAACCAGGAGGATAGCGGGGCCAACATAAGCGAGGACATCAAGAGAGGGAGAGGAGAGGGTGAAGGGGAAGGAACAAGGAGAGGACAGGAGGGAAAGGCAAGGAAATGCAGCCTTGAAAAGAAGGAAGGCTGCAATAGCTTGGGGCCCCATGCTCACCTAGCATGTACTCACAAAAGAACCGTAAGAAGTGGCTCCACAACCACATTGTGGGGGTGCGTTGTTACATAGGAGGAAACAATGGCTGAGCCGTGTATGACCAACGCATAAATGGCATAAAACAGTGGACTCCTTCCAAGAGGAGTGGAAGGAAGAGCACCAACCTGCAGTAGACTCCTTGATTGTGCAGAGTTTATTACTATGAGCAGTAAGCGTTCCAGATGGCATTCCACTTTTGGTCAGAGAGAGATTTGACACAGATCTGCATATCTGCAGCTGAAATCATGAAAGGGAATGGAGGATAAGTAGTTGCTTATCTAGCCAATCTGTCAGCCCATTCATTCTCTGGGATGCCCACATGACTTGGGACCCAGAGAAAGACAACTGAACAGGTAGCATGCTCAAAGGCTGAGAGAATGTAATGGATAGCAAGCACCAAAGGGTGACAAGTGTAGCATCAGTCGATAGCCTGCAGGCTGCTCGTGGAGTCTGAATAAATTAAAACACTGTGGAGGGAGGCCTGAGAAACAAAAAGGAGGGCCTATGAATGGCTAGAAGCTCTGCTGCGAACACACTACATGATCCCGGCAATATATGGGGTTCGAAGACAGTAGGAGACGTGAAAGCGTAACCCACCTTGTCGATAGTCTTAGAAACATCAGTGTAAAAGATGGTGGAACCCTGGAACTCTGCAAGGGTGGTACATACGAGTCACCAGAAAACCATAGAAGTGACAAAGACCTTAGGACCCCGGAATAGATCGGTCCTAATCTGTGGTCTAGGCACCTTCCAAAAGGTGGGGGGGGGGGGGGGGGGGGGTGTATGGGAGTAAAGACTAGGGGTGCAGTCCAGTGTGTGGAAATGGAAATCCTGAAAGAGGGAAGTGAGACACATGCCATCCAGCAATCCCACCCGTGGGCAGGTGTTAGGAGGGAAACATCCATCGTTGCCAACGAGCACAGGGTACACAGGACGGTCAGGGAAATGGCGAATGACGACTGCATAAGAAACAAGGAGTTGGCTCCATAGGATGTGTAGAGGGGGAATCCCTGCTTCTGTGAGGAAACTACCAATAGGAATAGTGCGAAAGGCACCAATAGCCACACACACCCCACAATGATGGACAGGGTCAAAGAGTTTCAAATTGGAAGGAGATGCTGAGCCATAAACCTGACTACCAAAATCTAGTCTGAACATGGCCAGAGCACGGTAAAGATGGCAAAGAGCGGAACAGTCTGCACCCCAAGATGTGTGGGCCAGGAGGCAGAGAGCATTAAACTTCCACATACACATAATCTTTAACTGGCAAATGTGGGGCAGCCATGTCAGCTTGTTATAAAAAATAAGGCCCAAGAAATGGGACTGTGCTACAACATCGAGGAGTTGGTCGCCTAAAAAAAGTTCTGGATCAGGGTGTACTGTGGGTCTACGACAAAAACGCATAACCCACATTGTGTGAGGAGAAAACTGGAAGCCATGGGTGGTGATCCACGCAGAGGTCCATCAGACGCTACCGAATGGGAACTGCACCAGGTGCAAAAATAGTCGATGTACAATGCCGAGGTAACCAGAGGCCTAACATAGGTTACAAGCCCATTGATGGCAATGAGGAAGAGTGTGACACTTAGCACAGAACCCTGTGGAATACCATTCTTCTGAATCTGAAGGGTGCTGAGTGAAGTGCCAATTCAAACCCTGAAAAGCCGGTGAGTTAAAAACTCATGGATAAAATTCAGAAGGGGACCATGCAAGCCCTAGTCATGGAGGGTAACTAAAATGTGATGGTGCCAAGCCATGTCATATGCCTTATGTAGGCCAAAGAAGACCGCAACAAGGTGTGGGTGGTGAGTAAAAGGCTGTCAGATGGCTGATTCCAATCAGAGTAAATGGTCAGTTGGAGATTGCCCTGCCCAAAAGCCACACTGATATGGGGACAAAAGGCCCCGAGATTAGAGTACCCAACATAATGTGAAGCTGGCCATCCTTTCGAGCAGTTTACAATGTACATTCATCAGGCTAATTGGGTTGCAGCTGTCGAGAGATTTTGGGTTTTTCCCAGGCTTAAGGACACAGATAACTATACTATATCTCCACTGTGACAGAAAAGTGCCCGTGAGCCAAATGTGGTTGAAGACCCTGAGGAGCTGTTGCCTCTGGGGAACATCCAAGTGTTTGAACATCTGGTTGTGAATGGAATCTGGGCCTAGGGCTGTGTCTTGTGAAGAGCCAAGAGCCTGCACCAAATCCCATTCAGTGAAGGGGGCATTATAGTGCTCAACATGGTGCAGGATGAAACAGGGGTTCTGTCCAACTCTGCGTTTCTGCCAGAGAAAGGTTGGAGGGTAGGAAGAGGACAACGATGCCATTGCAAAGCGTGTTGTGAGGTTTTATGCAAGGACCAATGGATCAGTGATAGGTGAATTGGTTTAAAAGAGGGGGAGAGGGACCAACTTGCAAGGTCATCGGCCTCTCGTTCCGATTAAAATAATTCCACAAGGGTGGGAGTAAAATGATCGAGACGTACAAAACACGGCTGGAGAAAGGAGAAAACCACAAGAATGGCAGAAGGGCAACAAAGACTCAAATGGACAAAATTGGACAAGAAAACCACAGAGAGATGCAAGTCACATGTAGAAGAGATCAAAACAAGAGAGTAGATTACCATGGCTGGCTGACTATGAGAATAAAAAGGAGAAGCCAGCCACTCTGCAACCCATTAAAACCTCCACCCTAAAAGCATTAGGATGGAGGACACAGAGGAACAAAGGACATGCACTAAAACTTAAATCAAATGATAAAACCCACCCTCACGAATACAACTTAAAACTAAAGCTGCTGTTGAGGCATTGTCACCCAAAGGTAGGGTGCTGGGAATGTTACATGTCCTCCGCAGAGTGGCTAACAGTGGGCAGTCCAGCAAGAGGTGGATGACTGTCATTTGTGAGCACAGCGACGCCGAGGTGGGTCCTCACGACGGAGAAGGTAACCATGCATTAGCCACGTATCGCCAATGCACAGCTGGCAGAGGACAACTGATTCCCTGCGAGAGAACTGCATAGAAGACTTCCACACATTCGTAGTCTCCTTAATGACAAGCATTTTGTTGTGGGTACTGTTATGCCATTCCGTCTCCCAATGACGAAAAACCCTGTGGCGTAAGAGAGAATGCAGGTCAGTTTCGGAGATGCCCATTTCCTGAAGCGGTTTCCGTGTAGCCTGTTTGGCCAGCCTGTTGGAAAGAGCATTGCCTGGGATTCCGACGTGTCCTGGGGTCCACACAAACACCACCAAAAGACGGGACCATTCCAGGGCATAGATGGAGTCCTGAATAGGCGCTACCAAAGGATGGCAATGGTAGCAATGGTCGATAGTTAGTAGGTGCTCAAGGAGTCAGTACACAGGAGAAATGACTTGCCAGGGCATGAGTGGATGTACTCAAGAGCACGAGATATGGCCGCCAGCTCTGCAGTGAAAACATGTAGCCATCTGGCAAAGAGTGCTGCTCTATATGTCCTCCATGAACATATGGGAAGCCTACGTGACCATCAGCCATCGAGCCGTCTGTGTAAACCACTTCATGGCACAGGTACATGTCGAGAATCGAGAGGAAGTGATAGTGGAGAGCCGCAGGGTTAACGGAGTCCTAAGGACCTTTCACTTGGTCAGGTCCAGAAGCATCTATGGCTTAGGTGTACACAATGGAGATGTACGTGAATGGACCTCAAGCAGAGGTGGTAACAGGAGGGACGACAGTTCAGACAAAAGGGACAGGATGCAAACCACAATGTTAAGCCATGACCTGGGCCACCGATGCAGGAGATGAACTGGTTGGGAGAAGGAGATGGTAACGCACAGGGGAACTACGAATGTGTGCAACATAACTGGTGAGCAGTTGTGCACGCCTAACCTTCAATGGAGGTACCCTGGTCTCCACCAGAACACTGGTCACCGGAATCATTCTAAAAGCTTCCACTGCTGGGTGAACAACACAGTGGTGCTCTGGGTCAAGCAAATGCAACGCTGATGGCGCTGCTGAACCATAAACCAGACTCCCATAGTCAAGGCGGGATTGAAAAAGGGTTCTGTAGAGCTGCAGCAGCGTAGAGCAATCTGCACCCCAGTTGGTGTTGCTCAGGCAGCGCAGTGAATTGAGGTGCTGCCAGCACTTCCTCTTAAGCTGATGAAGGTGAGGTAGCCAAGTCCATCAGACATCGGAAACCAGTCCTAAGAATCGATATGTCTCCACTATGATAGGTGAATTGTCATTAATTGTCAGGCCCCAGAGACCCCACATATACAATGTGGCAAGGATATGATGTCGCCAGGTCATGTCGTATGCTTTACATAAGTCAAAAACAACGGAAACCAGATGTTGTCTGGGAAACCCTGTTCATATAGTAGACTCGAGGGACACAAGATTATCAGTGGTATAGCGACACTGGTTGCAGCTGCCCTGACATGGAGCCATCAGGCCACATGACTCCAGGACCCAACCCAACTGCCGACACACCATACATTCCAACACCTTAAAAAGAAAGTTGGTGAGGCTGATGGGCTGGTAGCTATCCACATCAAGCGGGTTTTGAGCACCGGAATGATGGTGCTCTCCCGCCATTGTGATGAAAAGACGCCATTGCACCAGATCCGGTTAAAGATCATGATGAGATGTCGCTTGTAGTCAGACGAGTGATATTTCATTATCTGACTGTGGATCCAATCCGGCACAGAAGCTGTGTTGGGGCAATGTGCAAGGGCACTGAGGAGCTTCCTCTCCACATATGGGGCGTTATAGGGTTCACTATGGCGTGTAGTGAATGAGAGGACTTTCTTTTTCATCCATCATTTGAGGGTACAAAAGGCTGATGGGTAGTTCACTGACACAAAGACTCGAGCAAAGTACTCAGCAATCTCGTTTGCGTCGGTAGATAACACGCTAGTGATGTTAATGCCAGGGACACTTATTGGGGTCTGGTACCCAAAAAGGCATCTGATCTTCGTCCAGACTTGGGAAGGCGCCCAGTGGTCGACACATACCTCTGCCAGCACTCCTGTTTCCATCGTTTTATAAGCCGGCAAACAAGGGCAAGAGCTGCTTAAAGGCTGTTATGTGCTCTAGGGAACGGTGCTGCTTATGTCGCTGTAGCGCTCGCCGCCACTCTTTAATTGCCTAAGCAAATTCAGGCGACCACCAAGGGACTGCCTTTCGCAGGAGGCTCCCTAAAGAACGTGGGATCACGTTCTCCGCCGCAGAAACGATCGTTGTAGTGACCTGCTAAACGACAACATTGATGGCATCATGTGAGGGAGATTCAGTGATGACAGCAGTGGTGAAGGTGTCCCAGTCTGCCTTGTTTAAAGCCCATCTTGGTAGGTGTCAGTGGGCACGACACCGGGGCAGTGACAGGAAGATGGGGAAGTGGTCACTACCATACAGGTCGTCATGTTCTCTACGGTGGGTAGATCGGAGAAGGCCAGGACTGCAAACCGAGAGATCAGTGGCCGAATATGTGCCACCTGAAATGTGAGGTAGAGTTGCGACAGTAAATTTTCGACCTCCCTACTTAGCCATAATGCATGGCGCTACCCCACAGGGGGTTATGCCCGGTAAAATCTCCCAAAAGTAGGAAAGATTTCGGGAGTTGATCAATCAGTGCAGCCAATATGTTCAGGAGTAGTGCACCATCTGGAGGAAGATATACATTGCAGACAGTTATTTCCTGTGTCGTCATTATTCTGACAGCCACAGCTTCAAGAGAGGTTTGAAGGGACACAGATTTACTACATATTGAGTTCAGGACATAGACGCAAATTCCACCTGACACTATATTATAGTTGCTATAGTTCCTGTAATATCCCTTATAGCCGCAGAGGGCAGGGGTCCGCATTGCTGGGAATCAGGTTGCCTGGAGGGCAATACAGAAAGCAGGTGTAAAGATTAACAGTTGCCGTAGCTCAGCCAGGTAGTGGAAGAAACCACCGCAATTCCACCGGAGGATGACGTCATCATGAGACTGAGAAGGCATGGAATATTCAATGAGGGAGTCTACGCCTCAGGGTCACCTGTTGCCACCAGATGAGGACCTGTGCGATCGACATCCATTGTGTCTGAGGCCCCAGCAAGACCTGAGTCCTCAGCGGATGCCAGAATCTCCACTTCACTTCATCCTCAGAGCTTGTAGGTAGTGGTGGCGTTGGTGCCACTGCAGTGCCTTGGTTCTTGAGGGTCTTTTTCTTTTTAGGTTTCTCTTGCTGCTCCTTAGGTTTGCCCAGCTGGGAGGGCTTCACTGATTCAGTCTCAGGGACTGAGGAGGACCATGAAGCCCTAATCAGCTATCTGTGGTTGCTTCAGTCTCTGGCAGGTGCCAGCATTGCCACTTGTAGGAACCTGGGAAGGGAGTGATCCAAGGGATCCCTTCATGGCGAGAGGAGCCGAAGCAGACTTACACTTCTCCAGATCAGAAGTGGGGACTGATGTTCCTCATGGTTGGGGGGTGGGGGGTGGGGGGGTGTTGCTCCTGAAGTAGGTCGTGCAGGAGCAACAGGAAGGGAAGTGGCCCCCACCATCAAGGGGACACTTGGGGTCTGACAGCTCTGAGAGCCAACTGTAAGCAGCGGAACAAAAGATGGTAGAACCAATGGTGAAGCAGCGGTGTAGGTTGATGTCATACTCACACGGTGTGGCCTCTCATATTTTCTCTTAGCCTCAGTGTAGGTCAGTCGGTCCAAAGTCTTGTATTTCATTATTTTTCTTTCTTTCTGGAGAATCCTGCAGTCTGGGGAGCAAGGCGAATGGTGCTCTCCACCGTTGACAAAGATGGGGGGTGGGGCAAAGGTAGTATTGGGAGGTGAAGGACATCCACAAGCCCGACAGGTGACGCTGGTTGGTTGGTTTAAAAGAGCAGGGGAAGGGACCAATCCGCTAGGCCATCGGTCCCTTGTTCCGAATAAAACAATGCCACAAAGGTGAGAATAAAACAAGCGAGACTGAAAACTTAAAACAGAGAGAAAGGAAACACCACAAAAACGACTGTAGGGCAACAAACTGTTAAATGGGCAAAATGGGAGGAGGACACCACAGAAACAGGTAGATGAGATTAAAGTGACAAAACAGATTACTATGGGTGGCTGACCATGAGAATAAAAAGGAGAATCCAGCCAATCTGCAACATATTAAAACCTCCACCCTAAAAGCACTAGGGTGGAGGACACGGAGAGACAAAGCACATGCGCTAAAACTTAGATCAAATGATAAAACCCACACTCACGAATAAAACATACAACTGTATCAGCCGATGAGGCGTTGTCAGATAAAAATTAGCGGGAACGAGTCCAGTAGCTGAAGATTACGTCGCAGGGCAGTCAAACTGGGACAGTGCACCAGAATATGGGCCACTGTCAACTGGGCACCACATCGACAGTGAGGTGGGTCTTCACGGTGCAGGAGGTAGCCATGGGTCGCCCAAGCATGGACAATGTGGAGCCGACAGAGAACCACAGAGTCCCTGCGAGAGGCCTGTATGGAGGACTGCCACACATTCGTAGTCTCCTTAATGGCATGCAGTTTGTTGTGCGTACTGTTATGCCATTCCGTCTCTCAAAGCAAAAAAACCTGGCGGCATAAAAATGAACACAGGTCAATTATTGGAATGTCGATCTCCATAAGCAGTTTCTGTGTAGCCTTTTTTGGCCAGCCTGTCAGCAACTTCATTGCCTGGGATTCCGATGTGTCCTGGGGTCCACACAAACACCACTGAAACCGGACAGTTCAAGGGCATCGATGGACTCCTGGATGGTCGCTACCAAAGGATGACAACGGTAACACTGGTCAATAGCTTGTGGGTTGCTCAAGGAGTCAGCACACAGAAGAAATGACTCCCTAGGGCATGAACAGATGTGCTTAAGAGCACGAGCTATAGCCACCAGCCCTGCAGTGAAAATACTGCAGCCATCGGGCAAGGAATGCTGTTCAATATGTCCTCCACGGACATACACGAAGCTGATGTGACCATCAGCCATCGAACTGTCGGTGTTAACCACTTCATGGTCTCGGTACATGTCAAGAATCGAGACGAACTGACAGCGGAGAGCTCTGGGGTGAACTGAGTCCTTTGGGCCATGTGAAAGGTCCAGGTGAAGCAGCGGTCTACTTGTACACCATGGACGTGTATGCAAATGGACCTCGAGTATAGGTGGTAAAGGCAATGACTCCAGTTCAGGTTGAAGGGATTGGACACTGTAATGCCACAACGAAGCATAGCCAAGGCGCAGCAGTTGAATAAGTGAACGCTCATGTCATCTGTTGGATAGTTGCGCAAACAAAAGCACGGGTGCTTCCGCCTGGCGGCAGTCAAATGAAATAGCACTACGAATAAGACAGTATCTGAATAGTGCTGCACTCAGACGACGAAATAAAGAAGCATTAAACTAGGATAATATTATTACATATAGTAAAAATATTAATTTAATATTAGTTTAAAATTATATATAATGAGTGTAATTGAATATGGTAATGTTATGGTGTGTCCATTTGTAAATAGAGAACTTGGCATAGAATAAATTAATGTTTAAATGTGAGGGAAAACCCCGAGAATGCGGACAATGCAGGTTGGCGCGTGAATTTGGCAGTCGAGAGGGATGTGTTCAGGAACTGTTCAGATGCAGAACAGCAATTAAGCGGCGCGAAAGTGCCGGTTTAAGTACGGTACGGTAACGTTGCTTATAGACAGTTAAAAGAGAGCTTACAACAAACACGAACTGGATTTATGGTGTGTCAGCAAGTCAAATGGACAATAAAGCTTGCAGGATGCAACATTTCGACGGAAACGGCTTGTGAGTGATATAGTTGCTGTTCCCGCTCAAAAAGCACATGGCATGCCTTGTGGAAGTCTGCGTAATTTACGACGGACTGCAGCGACCAGCAGCAAGGTATGAAGTGACCAGTGTCTGCAGCTAATGTTGCAATGTGATCTTACTACCATATGAGATCCATTGATGAGTTCACGCCAGCACAAGCAACGAACTAGTAGTTATCGTACGGCAGTGTTTTTATGAACAGTGCACTTTATAGCGCCGCTGTAACAAGTACATTTATCCGTAGCGAACCAGTTTATGTATTTATCAAGTCAAGTTCTCTACAGTGTAATGTCTGAGTGAAATATTAAGTTTGTGATTCAAAGTGCATTCCACGAGTGTCATCAATTATTTACAGAAAATAGCCCATTATTATTCCAAATCCATCACTCTGTGTGCAGCAATACCAGCAAAAAGGCTATATTACGTGAGTATCGGCGTATTAATGCAACAAGAGGATATAATGGGAGTTCAGGCCGAAAATTTCCAACAAACGCCATATTATACAATTGACAGAAGACGCCAGGTACTGTGCCACATTAATTACAGTTCAACTCGATGTGGTGGCTTTTCAGTACATTATCAATGCAAAAACTCATTCAGTTTCATTAAAACAAAATGATTCTAAAGTAATGTTTTTAACATCTCTAGTAACCATCAGTTCTATAGTGTTCATTGATTATTCAATTAAAGAATTTAAAGCCACCACAGTACTCATTGTACCTTCAGTACAATGCAAATTCAGTAACATTAAAATCATTACTGACAGTTGGTGTAGATCAATCTAACTTACAGCAAGTTCAAGTGTTTATCATATGTGTTTGTGTATTGTGTTACGTAAATGATGTTCGCCTGCTAAGCGTGATTAACGTATACCAGTTAGTGCATTCTGTTCAGTCACTTCAAAGAGGTTATTTTTGTTAAAGAAAATCAAAATTCATTTAACATTCGATTTCTTGTACGCCATCGCCAATATTTATTCAGTAATTCCGTGTAGTAATCTGAACTACATAGCAAAGCTATTCAGGCTTATTACACGCGATAGCTGCTTTCCAGACGTTCGATGCCGCATGGTCTAAAAAATATTACAGTACATTCGGATAGTGGCATCGCAACACAAACTGCAATTGTAAGCCCTGACCTGGGCCGTCGATGCAGGAGATGAACTGCCGTGGATGGCAAAAGAAGATGTTAATCGGATGCACAGGACAACTACAAACATGTGCAACATAACTGGTGAGCAGTTGTGCACGCCTGACCTGCTATGGAGGGACTCCATCCTCCGCCAGGACGCTGGTCACCAGACTCGTCCTATAAGCTTCTGACGCTAATTGAATGCCACAGTGGTGCTCTGGGTCGAGTAAACGCAATGCTGAGGGTGCTGCCGAACCATAAACCAGACTGCCACAGTCAAGGCGGGATTGAACAAGGGCTCTGTAGAGCTGCAGCAGCATAGAGGAATCTGCAGCCCAGTTGGCGTCGCTAAGGCAGCGGAGGGCATTGAGGTGCTGAAAGCACTTCCGCTTAAGCTGACGAAGGTGAGGTAGCCGTGTCAATTGGGCGTCGAAAGCCAGTCCTAAAAATCTATATGACTCCACTACAGTGAGGGGATCGTCATTTAGGTAAAGTGCTGGTTCCAGATGAATGGACGACAACAACACTGACAGAAGTGCATAACACACGACTTTTCAGCCGAAAACTGGAAACCGTTGGCTAGAGCCAATGACTACACCTTGTGGATGGATCCCTGTGGGCGTCGCTCAGCAACACTGCTACTAATGGAAAAGTACGAAATACAGAAGTCGTCTGCATACAGAGAGGGTAAGATGGACGGCCCTATAGCTGCTGCTAGACCATTAATGGCCACTAAAAATAGACAGACACTCAATACAGAGCGCTGCAGGTTCCCATTCGCCTGGATATGGGGACAACTATGGGAAGCACTAACTTGGACATGGTATGTAAGAAGCGACAGGAAACTCTGGATAAAAATCGAGAGTGCGTCTCAGAGACCCCACTCATATAATGTGGCAAGGATATGATGTCACCAGGTGGTGTCATTCGCTATTCGTAAATCAAAAAAAGACGGCAACAAGGTACTGGCGTCTGCAAAAGACTGTTCGAATGGCGGACTCGAGGGACACAAAATTATCAGTGGTAGAGTAACCCAGGCAGAAACAGCACTGGCATGGAGCCATTAGGCCACCTGACTCCTGGACCCAACCCAACCCAACCCAACTGCTGACACACCATACACAGGAGCTGTGTCAGGGCAATGTGCAAGGGCACTGAGGAGCTCCCACTCTGTAAATGGGGCGTTATAGGATTCACTGTGGCGTGTAGTGAATGAGATGACTTTCCCTTCCAGCTGGCGTTCAGAGTGCGTTAGGCTGGGGGATAGTTCTCCAATGCAGAGGCTCGAGCAAAGTGCTTAGAAAAGTTCTTGGCAATCACGTTTGCGTCAGTAGATAACATGCCATTTATGTTAACACCGGGAACACCTGTGGGGTCTGGCACCCGAAAAGATGTTTGATCTTGGCCCAGACTTGGGAAAGTGACGTATGGCACCCAATACGTATCTCTCCCATCAGTCCTGCTTCTGTCGTTTAATAAGTTGGCGAATGTGGGCATGGAGCTGTTTAAAGGCTATGAGGTGCTGCAGAGAAGGCTGCCGCTGTAGAGCTTGCCGATGCTCATTAATTGCTTCAGTGACTACTGGCGACCATCAATGGACTGACTTACTCCGGGGGCACCCTAAAGAGCGAGGGATCGTGTTTTCTGCCGCAGAAACTATTGTTGTATTCACCTGCTCAACCATCACATCGATGTTACCATTTGGGGCAGATTCAACCATGACAGCAGAGGTGATTTTCCCCAGTTTGCCTTCTTTAAAGCCCATCTGGGCAGGTGTCTGTGGGCCTGATGCCAAGGCAGTGACAGGAAGATGGGTTAGTAGTCACTACCACACAGGTCGTCATGTGCTCTCCAGTGGATAGATGGGAGAAATTCTGGGCTGAAAATTGATAAATCAATGGCCGAGCCACTACCTTGAGCCACACTGAAATGTGTGGTAGCCCCAGTATTTAGGAGGCAGAGGTCGAACTGAGACAGTAAAGTTTTGACACTTCTGCCTCGGCCACTAAGTACGGTGCCACCCCACAAGGGGTTATGGGCGTTAAAATCTCCCGAAATTAGGAAAGGTTTACGGAGTTGATCAATCAGTACAGCTAATAGACTCAGGGGTACTGCACCATCTGGAGGAAGATATACATTGTGCACAATTATGTCCTGTGTCGTCCTTAGTCTGACAGCCACAGCTTCACGGGGGGTTTGAAGGGGCAGAGGTTCACTACAAACTGAGGTTAGGACATATATGCAAACTCTACCTGACACTCAATTATAGTCGCTACAGTTCCTGTAATATCCCTTATAGCCGCAGAGGGCAGGGGTTCGCATTTCCAGGAACCACATTTCCTAGAGGGCAATGCAGATAGCAGGGGTAAAGCTTGACAGTTGCCGTAGCTCAGCCAGGTGGTGGAAGAAACCACCCCAATTCCACTGGATGATGACATCGTGAGACTGGGAAGGCATGGACCATTCAGTGAGGCAGTTTACACCTCAGGTTCACCTGCTGTCACCGACTTATTGCCTGAGCAGTCTATATCCATTGTGTCTGAGGGTCTGGTGACATCTAGAACCTCAATGGATGCCAGAATCGCCACCCCATCCTCAGAAGCAGAGCTTGTAGGTAGCAGTGGTGTGGGTGCCACCGCAATTTCCTTGGTCTTAGGGGTCTTCTTTTTGGATTTATCTCCCTGCTTCTTGGGTTTCCCTGGCTGGAAGGATTCACTGGCTGTCTCCGGGACAGAGTATGAGCATGAAGCCCTACATCCAGCTGCTTTTGAGCTCTTCAGCCACTGGCGTGTCTTATTTTCCACTAGCAGAAACCTGGAAAGGGAGTGACCCAAGGGACCCCTTCCTAGGGAAAGAAGCCAAAAAAGACTTGCACTTCTCCAGCTTAGAAGCGGGGATGGACATCCCCAATAGTTGGGGGGAACGATGTCATATGCACAGGATGCAGCTGTTCAAATTTTCTCTTAGCCTCAGTGTAGGTCAGTCCGTTCAGGGTCTTGTACTCCTTGATTTTCCTTTCTTTCTGGAGTATCCTGCAGTCTGTCAAGCAAGGCGAATGATGCTCTCTGCAGCTGACACAGATGGTAGGTGGTTCAACAACAAAGTTAGGAAACTACTGCGAAATCAAAGAGAGCTTCACTCCAAGTTTAACCGCAGCCAAAACCTCTCAGACAAACAGAAGCTAAACGATGTCAAAGTTAGCGTAAGGAGGGCTATGCGTGAAGCGTTCAGTGAATTCGAAAGTAAAATTCTATGTACCGACTTGACAGAAAATCCTAGGAAGTTCTGGTCTTATGTTAAATCAGTAAGTGGCTCGAAACAGCATATCCAGACACTCCGGGATGACGATGGCATTGAAACAGAGGATGACACATGTAAAGCTGAATAACTAAACACCTTTTTCCAAAGCTGTTTCACAGAGGAAGACCGCACTGCAGTTCCTTCTCTAAATCCTCGCACAAACGAAAAAATGGCTGACATCAAAATAAGTGTCCAAGGAATAGAAAAGCAACTGGAATCACTCAACAGAGGAAAGTCCACTGGACCTGACGGGATACCAATTCGATTCTGCACAGAGTATGCGAAAGAACTTGCCCCCCTTCTAACAGCCGTGTACCGCAAGTCTCTAGAGGAACGGAAGGTTCCAAATGATTGGAAAAGAGCACAGGTAGTCGCAGTCTTCAAGAAGGGTCGTCGAGCAGATGCGCAAAACTATACACCTATATCTCTGACGTCTATCTGTTGTAGAATTTTAGAGCATGTTTTTTGCTCGCGTATCCTGTCGTTTTTGGAAACCCAGAATCTACTCTGTAGGAATCAACATGGATTCCGGAAACAGCGATTGTGTGAGACCCAACTCGCTTTATTTGTTCATGAGACCCAGAAAATATTAGATACAGGCTCCCAGGTAGATGCTATTTTCCTTGACTTCCAGAAGGCGTTCAATACAGTTCCGCACTGTCGCCTGATAAACAAAGGAAGAGCCTACAGAATATCAGACCAGCTGTGTAGCTGGATTGAAGAGTTTTTAGCAAACAGAACACAGCATGTTGCTATCAATGGAGAAACGTCTACAGACGTTAAAGTAACCTCTGGCGTGCCACAGGGGAGTGTTATGGGACCATTGCTTTTCACAATATATATAAATGACCTAGTAGATAGTGTCGAAAGTTCCATGCAGCTTTTCGCGGATGATGCTGTAATATACAGACAAGTTGCAGCATTAGAAAATTGTAGTGAAATCCAGGAAGATCTGCAATGGATAGGCACTTGGTGCAGGAAGTGGCAACTGAACCTTAACATAGACAAATGTAATGTACTGCAAATACATAGAAAGAATGATCCTTTATTGTATGGTTATATGATAGCGGAACAAACACTGGTAGCAGTTACTTCTGTAAAATATCTGGGAGTATGCGTGCGGAACGATTTGAAGTGGAATGATCATATAAAATTAATTGTTGTTAAGGCGGGTACCAGGTTGAGGTTCATTGGAAGAGTCCTTAGAAAATATAGTCCATCAACAAAGGAGATGGCTTACAAAACACTCGTTCGACCTATACTTGAGTATTGCTAATCAGTGTGGGATCCGTATCAGATCGGGGTGACGGAGGAGATAGAAAAGATCCAAAGAAGAGTGGTGCATTTCGTCACAGGGTTATTTGGTAACCGTGATAGCGTTACGGAGATGTTTAGCAAACACAAGTGGCAGACTCTGCAAGAGAGGTGCTCTGCATCGCGGCGTAGCTTGCTCGCCAGGATTCGAGAGGGTGCGTTTCTGGATGAGGTATCCAATATATTGCTTCCCCCCTACTTATACCTCCCGAGGAGATCTCGAATGTAAAATTAGAGAGATTCGAACGTGCATGGAGGCTTTCCGGCAGTCGTTCTTCCCGTGAACCATACGCGACTGGAACAGAAAAGGGAGGTAATGACAGTGGCACGTAAAGTGCCCTCCGCCACACACCGTTGGGTGGCTTGCGCAGTATAAATGTATATGTAGATGTAGTACTGGGATGTGATGGGCGTCCGCAATCTCGACATGTGACACTGGAAGTACAGCGGGAAGACATATGGCCAAACTTCCAGCACTTAAAGCCCCGCATCAGGGGAGGGATATAGGACTTTACATCACAGCAGTAGACCATCACCTTGACCTCCTCGGGCAATGTATCACACTCAAAGGGCTAGATGAAGGCACCGGTGGCAACCTGATTGTCCCTTGGACCCCGGTGGACACGCCGGACGAAATGTACACCTCATTGTTCTACACTGGCGCGCTGCATCAGACTGCTAAAGAAGGTCGCTGTGAAATATGATACCCTGGACCATATTTAAGCTCTTATGGGGCGTGATGGTTACACAAACATCCCCCAGCTTGTCACAAGCCAGTACACCCGTGACTGGGCAGAGGATGGCGTTTTGATCAAGACTGGCCCAGATCTCATTTTGGACAATCCCTCCACCTCCCCAAACTTGTCCTCTAACTGCTCAACAAAAAACTGAGGCTTCATCATCATGAAAGATTCCCCATCAGCTCTCGAACATACAAGGTATCAGGGCGAATAAGATTCGCTGCCATCCTTAACCTGACATTCCTCCCATGGTGTGGCCAGGGAGGGGAACAATTTGGAGTCATACTTCTGTGCGTTGAATTGAGCTCGTGAACGCTTAGAGACTGCTGGTATTTTACCACCAGCAAGGGATGATGGACTAAGCTTCATCGCGTGTCTCTCGCCCTGATGCCACCCACTCTGACCAGGGGCCCTCCCCACCGGTGCCACCCAGCTGCAGTAAAGGCCATCTGGCAGGATGGCCATTGCCGGGAGTCCCGATGCCCCTGGGGGGATGGGCATCTACCCCTTGACATATGTGGGGAGTTAACGGTGGAGCCATCAGCAGAGCAATCCCTGTGTGGTCAGGGGGCTACAACCAACAGGGTACATGGCGGCCTCACCACAATTGGCTCGCTCTTCGGGAAAATTTTGAAGAAGGGAGGTCGGACCCTACAGGGGATCATCACATAAAGGCCAAAATGTGTGAAACTCCTTTTAGTCCGACTCTTAGGACAGGCAGGAATACCTCAGGCCTATTCTTGTCCTCGGACCTGCAGGTGGAGACAAGGATGGGGAGACATCCGTAAATGTCAAACTCAGGTTGTAAGGGAGGAGATGACACCTCCAGGGGCACCTCGTCTTGGGATTTATGTTTCTTCTTCTTCTCTTCCTGAGGTGCAGGAGGGCAGGGTACAGAGGGAGTACATGCTTCTGCAAGATCTGGAACCTAAAGAGAGTGGGCGATCTTGCGGAGCATAGATGGTGGGCCTTGTGACCAAGTGGTGCTGAGGAGAGGGAGCCCAATCACCAGCAGATGCTGAAGAAAGGGGGCACTTCTTCGGCTGGGGAGTGGGAGTGGCTCACTGATGGGAGGTCGTGGGAACTACAAGAGAGGGGGAAGGGAGAGAGGGACAAGGCTGGGTTAAGGACAAGAGAGGCAAAAGTTGAAGACAGTGATACTGATGGAGTCTCTCATACTTTTGGCAAGCCTCAGCAGACGACAGGCAATCCAGGGACTTGTAGTCTTGGATCTTCTTTTCTCTCTTGTAAGCCGGGCAATCCAGCCAGCAATGGGAGTGGCAGTCAGCACAACTGACACACACAGGTTGCAGAACACAGGGGCTTCCCTCATAGAGTGGGTGTCCAGAGTCACCACACAAAGGGTCTGCCATACAGTGGGAAGACATAAGCCCCAAACACAAGCACCAAAAGCACTGCATAGGACGGACATATGGCTTCACGTCACATCTGTAGCATAACCTTGACCACCTCTGGGAGAGAATCCCCCTCGAAAGCCAAAAAGAAGGTGCCAGGATCGGTGCAGTTGTCTTTGCGACCCTTTGCACATGTCGAACCAAATGAACACCATGCCGCTCCAGATTAGCCCGCAGTTCCTCATCAGTTTGCAGGACGAGGTCCCTATGAAAAATTACTCCCTGAACCATATTCAGAGATTGGTGAGGAGTGATGGACACTGGGACATTGCCAAGATGATCATAGGCATGAAGAGCTGCGGATTGGGTGGCAGAAGAAGTTTGATCAACAGGGAGCCTGACCTCATCTTACTAAGAGACTCCACTTCACCAAACTTGTCCTCTATATTTTCCACAAAAAACAATGGCTTTGTTGCAGTGAATGTGCCCCATCTGCCCTAGTACAGATGAGGTAATGGGAAAGGGTTTCACCCCAAGACGGCAAGCCTGGCCCTCCTCCCATAGCGTAGCCAGGGAAGGGAAGGCAAGGTTGGCAGCATTCAATGATCCTTCATCATTCGAAGAGATGGCCATTTGAAAACGGTCCGATTTTTGCAGCTTGATACGCTTCATGCGCCAAGCATCCACCCTGATACCACCCACTCCAACCATGGGCTCTCCCCATGGGCTCCACCCAGCCACAGCAAGAGCTGTCTGGCACGGTGGCCGTTGCTGGGAGTTCCGATGCTACAAGAAGATAAGCAACCACTACTTGGCATACATGGGGAGGGAACAGCTCAGGTACCACTTGATCCCTATGTTGTCAGGGGGCTCAACCATACGGGTACATTGGCCCCACCACACGGACTAGCTGCATGTGTTGTTGACCTAGCATGGTGGAGGGAGCTACAGTGGGGAAGGGAGACAAGAATGAAGGGTGGAGAGGAATTCCACACCGCAGATGCTAGGGAGGGATTTCTCCCCCATATGGCTCACACTAAAAACAGGAAATTTTGAAGTGGAGGTCAAACCTCAAGGGGAGACCTAAATGCCAAAAAAGATGAAAGAACACGCAAAAGGAACAAAATTGCAACCAATACAGGAAACCCGTGGATAGCCAGGTCAATATAAATCGTAACATGAGGGGGAGAGGGGGGGGGGAGGAGGTGGCAATGGGGAAGGATCAAGGATAGAGAGGGAGGGGACGGGGTGAGGGAAATGCAGCCACAGAATGAAGAATGGGCTGCAATAGCTCGAGGCCCCGTGTGCGCCACGTATGACTCACAAAAGAACTGAGCCCTCGGGGGAGGGGGGGGGGGGGGGGGGGGGGGGGAGCTGATGCCTGGAGGAGTGTACATCCTCCCCTTATTCTGCATGCTAACCCACTCACCCTCAGCATAGAATCAGATGTCAGAAATCTGAAGCTTTTAGGCCTGCATCCCCAAATGTCTAGACAGACCCAGCATCCTTTGCCATCAAACAATACTGTTAACTAAGTTGTTTGACACACGTGAGATGACCATCACCTTATCAAAATTTATCAACAGTACATTGCAGTAACAATATTACAGCCAGAAGCAGACAATACCGTCTTTTAACAATGTATTATGTCTGCAGAATTGTAGGTGACGAAAAGGACTGAAAATACTGTGGTGAAATAGCAGCCAAAGCTTCATTCTCTAATCTTTCACTAATTAATTCATTTTAGTATGCAGAATAATTTTAAAAGCAGGAAAAACATGAGTGTCCATTAGGAATTCTTATTTTAATTCTTCACACAATGAACAAGATAAATTTTTTATACTGTGATAAACGATATGATGTAAATAAAACAGACAACTAATCTATTAATTACTTGATGCTCATAGGGGTAATAACACTAAGGAGATTTATAAAGTATTTCATTTCCAATTATTTGAATATTTAAGGATTAATTAGCTCCAGATGTTAGAGAAACTATGATATAAAACAGAAAATATACGTCCTTGTTCCCCACAAATAAAAATGATAACAGAGAGAGAGAGAGAGAGAGAGAGAGAGAGAGAGAGAGAGAGAGAAGACAAAAGTAGTGGGAATAGAAGGAACATGAAAAATGACCATTAGTGTACCCTACTGTATGAAGGTTGAAACTTAAATTGTGGCAACTATTTATTCACAACCGATACAAAAGAGTTACATGTTTGCACCTGTTACTGTCCTTCAAAGTAGTCACCAACGTTGTGTAGAACACATTGCCAGCTATGTGGAAGGCACACTATACTGTTAGCAGAGCCCATTCTGTTGATGGTGCGAATGGAGCAGTCTACTGCCTGTCGAATCTCTGGAACAGTTCTGAAGTGAATACCACAAAGTGGTTCCTTCATCTTCAAAATCAAATCAAAGTCACAAGGACTTAAGTCTGGGGAGTATGGTGGATGGTACTGTACTTCCCAGTCCCATCGACCGAACAGAGCAGCCACAGCTTGTGCTGCACGCGCCCGCACATTGTTGTGCAAAATGATGCGTAGGTTGCACAGAAAGTGTCGCAGCTTCTTTCACAAAGCTGGTCACAGGTGATGTTCCATAACTGAACAGTAATACTGTGCACTGACAATCTGCCATGAGGAATATAATGCGTTAGGATAACGCCATCACAGTTGTACACGAGAATCAAAATAACTTTCACCATACTGGGGCTCTGGCGCACTTTCAACTTTTGCGGCAACCCATAATGACACCATTCGTCGGATTGACGTTTCAGTTTTGGCTTTTACAGTGTGGCCCATGTCTCATCCAGAGTTACGAAACGGCGTAGAAAGCCTCTCCTTAGCACACATAGCGCTCCAAGTGTGTGTGAGCAGTGTCGTAATGCATCAATTTCTGCATTTCTGTCAACACATACGCAACCCATCATGATGCAATTTTTCGCATGCCCAGACATTCCTTCAGGATGTGAAGCACAGTCATACGCACTAATTTGGTTTCCTGGGTGAGCTCACGAATCGTATGGTGTCGATCACTGTCCACTAATGCGGCAACAGCATGCCCGTCTTCTTCAGACACACTAGGATGACCTGCCTGATGCATGTCTTCCATAGTTTGCTGACCTTTGTTGAAGGCTTTTACCGAAGGTGTCACTGTTCTGTAAGGCAATGCCGATTCCCCACACAGCTCTTGAAGACCTTGATGACATTGTCGTGCTGTACGATCTCTGGCACATTCAATCTTGATCCAACTCCGTTGATCCCGTTTAGAAAACAGTGACACCAATACATTAGACTGCTTGCTCACAAGTGATTGTGTTTCCTTCGTTTGTGCGCACACTGGTGACGTGGGACAGGTGAGTTCATTTGCTCAGAGTTGAGGTAGGTATGTCAACAATTTGTGCTATCAGTGACAGTAGTAGATTCCATTGCATAGTGTCTCCACAGCAGTGTTGCCACTATTTAAGTTCCAACATACGTATGTTAATTGTCCCATTCTGAAGTATATATTGGAAACTTCAGTTACTGAGGAGTCTATTGAATCGATGACAATTCTCCACAAATATTTCACTCGTGTTTTCCTTCATACAGACAATTTTTTGTGAATCTTCAGTATGGCATACACACTTAATCCAGTCTTCCACTGTAACAGTATCAACGGCTTCCTTTTTACAAAAATGTTTCATATCTTTGAATATGTAGTTTCAGGAGATAACTGTTTTTCACTTGGGTCCATGTACTTTTTCTTGGCAGAGGAAAGGGAAGGGAGAAGCCTCACAAACTTTTAGTGTATTTCTACTGCTGAGCAGTCTAATTTAAACTGTTATAAAAGTGCTTGTGGCAACTGACTTCCTCCAACATATCTGCTTTCATATAGCAGCACAAATGTACAATTTTATCTCTCTTTTAGCCTCTGATCAATTTCTACCTTTATTGTGTCTTAATCAGGAATTTTATCTATTTCTAATAGTAACACATTACCCACAACAATTTCACAACTCTTCTATAAACACATAATAAATCAAACACCATTATTTAAACTCATCGTTATTCATCTGCTCATCACTGCATTAGCTTTACACTTTTGATGAAGTCATTTTCTGATAACCCTACATGATATATAAAAAGTCTGTTTCCTTCATAAAACAGCTACTGCAAATTGCCTCAGCCCATAGAATTCTGTCAAATGTACTTTCTTATATGATTTGAACTGAGGCAGGTCTCTTCAATGTAAATGATAGGATAACAATGATTTCTTTCTGATGATTTGTCAGCAACATCTTCCTTACTCAGCAGTTACAATATTGGATATCTCCGTCAGAATCCACCTTCCATTTTCTGTGTGTGTGTATTCCAAGATTTCAGAATTCTACTTGTGTCCACCTGTGGAATTAATCCAGTTGAGTGAGACATGTACCCCATTTCATTCAAATCATTGACAGTTGTTATTTCACAAAACTTCCAAAAAGCAAACATTGATTAGTTCCAACAAAATTACAAACTGTGCCACTGGTAACACGAATGAAACAGTGTTTCCACACACAAAAAAATCTACAAAAACTATTTGTATGGTAGTATTTGGTCCTTACAATGCTACCTGGATGGCAGCTATGGAATGATGATTGAGCAAATTCTTCTCGGTGGCTGTTACAAATGAAGGGGAGACAATGGTTTAAAATCCTGACACTCCCCTCTGAAATGCCAGTTTTGTAAATTCAAAGTACTATACCAAACACAAAATGAAATCACTCATCAATTTCCAAACCCAGGCAATCTGAATCCTGCTGTGGACTATCAGTAGGATCCAGTCACTTGATTTAGGCCCCCACAGTGAAAGTCACATTGCACACAATATAGTTGGTCATACCCCAAGAGGATTACTGATATAATTAAACCATTGGTCATACCCCAAGAGTGCTATTAATGTAATTAAACCATTATCACACTGGGCTGCTACTTTTTCAGAGGGGCTCAAAATTCAGGTACTATATAGCATATTTATGATAATTGAAATTCACTGGTAGAAGTAAACAAACATACAAAATTAACTTACCTGGAAAAGAATGATTCACCAAGATTAATAAAATCACCCAGACTTTCACTCTCTCTCTCTCTCTCTTTTAGGTTGTGCGTGCACACACGCACACACACACACACACACACACACACACACACACACACACAATCAATGAACTGAGGGAAGAAAGGAAAAGGAGAGTTCAATGGTAAATGCAAGGGGGTAGGTGTGGCGAGTGGTGAGGGATTTAGAAGAGTACGTGGGGAATCCTCAGGGGGCAGAATGTAACACGGGTAGTGCTAGGGTCCAGACAGACAAAATGTAAAGTACGATAGAAGCCGTGATTGTTCACTGCCTGCAATGGGCACTCAGCAGCACATGTAATTCACTTCTTTAAATAGCCGAATTCCACAGTTTATGATGTTGTGGCAAAATATTTAGCTTCAAAACTGGTGAATAAGATTTAAGTGTGCCATTGTGAGGACAAGCTATTTGAAAGATTTGATTGTGAAATGCCCTATAGTTGGTAAAAGAATTCAATTACTGATTTAGGGAGGCAATCACTGGTGAAGATTATTGGCATAAGCAAAACTGCTACACAGAGAATGGCCTAAAAGGATCTTACACAAACAAGGTAAGATAAATACTCTCCAGAACTGCAGCAAAGCGGGTTAGTAACTGACACTCATTCTTGAGTTTAATGAAAAACAATGCTGTGCAGCAAATCAGATTCTTTTCTGACAAGAACATTTATATACAAGATCAAAAATCAACCAGAAATATGATTTCTGGTTCCCACATTCCAGACCACTTCCCGCTATTGCTAGAACAAAATTTCCCACTACTCTTCATGTGCAATATGTTATTTTGTGTCCAGTGAGGAACAATCCATAGCCTCTCATTTTCTGAAACAGGAAAACTGTCACAAAATAAGCTTATTTGAAAATAATTTCAGATACTGTGAAGTTGTGGATGGAACAATGGCGTCTTAGAATTCCTCATATTTTTCAGCAGTATGGTACACTGGTCAACATGAGCAGTCAGATACAAAACTGTATGTCAGATAGTTTTGATGTTTTGGTCTAGAGAATTCTAGCCTCCTAACAGCCCTGATTTAAATTCTCTAAATTAATATGTATGGAGTGTAGTTTTAAGGTCTCCAACAAATCTCTACATCCCTATGTGACGCCATTAAGGCAGCACTCACTGACACAGAAAGTAAAGCCTGTAGCAGTCAATCATGACCAGACTTCTGATCTAACTGCAGATACAGTGCAGCCTTTCGTTCACAGTGGCTCTGGTAGCAAAAGGATGGTGAGCCAATCATCCTGGCCACCTTCAACACCCAGGAAAGAGCCCAGGTTTGCAATCTAATAGCAGGCTAAGTGGACCTCGGGCCATCCTGCAGGAACTAGAACACAGAAAAACCTCACTTCGACCTGAGATGGAGCCCAAGACCTCCAGGTTGAGAGAGTAGTGCTCTAACCACTAGACCACCTCAGCCACTATTCAGTGACAAACAGATATATTACGAGAGCTAGTAAAATGAAAGCCAAACACCTGTCACAACACGACCATGGAACGGTCCCATTAAAAAGTAATCACCATATGCATTACGACATTTTTCCCATTGTGGGACAATACGATCAATTCTAGTTTCATAGAAAGAGTTCGGCCGCTGACGGATCAACAACCACACCTACTCTTGCAGTTTCTCGTCCTAATGTTTTTCTTCATGTTGCCAAAGATGTGAAAAACCCACAGTGAAAGATCTAGGCTGTAAGGAGGATGTTGCACTATTTCCCAACTACATCACTGAAGCATAGCCTTTGTCCAATTGGCAGTATGGGGGCAGGTATTATCATGCAACAAAATTATTGCAGCCAACAGCATTTTGAAAGACAGAGGGCAAACAGCAATATTAACAGTGGAAACATCCCACATCTCTCCCAACTAAGAAATCCAAAGCTGTTCACACAAGTTCTGGTATGATCATTATAGCTTTCTTCTTCAACTGCAGGAGCCCCTCAGTTCATCGAGTTACTCAAGCGTGGAACCACAATCAACACGCAGTGCTATGGAGACATTTTGCAGAAACTGTGATGCACCATAAAGTCAAAGATCCAGGAATGCTTTTGGACAGAACCGTCCTACACAATAATGTCGATCCCCATGCTGCAAATTAAACAAATGCTACATTTCAGCAATTCAGTTGGGAAGCGCTGCAACATTCTCTGTACAGCTTGGATCTTTCACTGTGCAACTTTTACATCTTTGGCAATATGAAGAAAGAGAAAAATGTACATCAGTTTCAGTCAGACAAAGTGCAAGGGTAGGTGCAGTTGTGAATCCATCAGAGGCCAATTGCTCGTCTCGTCACCCAGTATGATAAATGTCTTAATACATGAGCTGATTACTTTTGAATGTAAAGGGGGACTCACTGAATGATTGTGCTCTATTGAAGTTGTCCACATAAAGTGTGAAAGGATATTACATAACATTTCATGAATAAAATTTTGTTTAAAGAAACTTAAAATTTGTCCAGATTTTGTTCACTCTCCTCCAATCATCGCACTCTTATTCACCCAGTCACACACCTTTTTTCCTCTTATTTCCAACCTCCAAACTAACTACACACACGGAATCAGAATCACATTCAGTTATATGCATTCTGACCACGTCCACTACTCAAAGTGCACATTATGCTCAATATGTGGTCAAAGTAAACTTTCACAGAGAATAATTTATAACAAGTTCACTGATTAATGACACAAACATACAGCATTTTCCGGTATATTACACTAAATTTATTTTGACGATATTTATCTGCAATGCCTTTCATATTACATACTGTTACATTGATATCTACACGATCAAGTGCATTTAATATGATTTGTTCAACTGCTGATAGCAATCTCTGGTGTCTACAGTAATACTCATGCACTGTTTGTCAATTATAAAAGATTTAACTTGAGATGATCCTCTCTTAGAGATTCACATTACAATAAACATTTTTTAATGAAATATGCCCACTACTCTTTAAAGATGCTTGGAATAAAATGTGTGATATGAGGTTTACAGAAGAGGAAAAATATGACTTCAGTAACAGTGTACCTTGGAAAGAGCTAAAATTCTCATTAATTTCTTACACACGCACACATCATAATTTTAATCAAGAATAAAAACCTGTTTAGAAACAAGAATAATTCCCAGACACAGTAATAAGCACTCAAATCTGGTTTAAATGGTAACTACTTTCATACATATACATTAATGCATAAAATGGAGTGTGCCTTGGAACACAATTGGAATTTAAATACGCTGTCATCATGCTCTTTCACAAATGAATTTTACATGCAGCTGAAAATATACATATATATAAACTAAATAAAGTCCTATCTCCTGTAGCATGGGAATTTTAAAAGATAAAAAGGAAATCCTGGAGCAGCCCACATTAATTTTGGAAATTACTCCAAACACAAATGATAAAAAAGTTATCACTGAGATTCTTTTTACAGTTACACTTGTTAAGTATTGTGGTACATCAAACATCAAATTTCAGTTCTACGATTACAGTGCCAAGCCAAGCTTATCATAACATCAACTATATCACCACATTTACGAAACATGTCCATACACATATAAACATTTTAATTGCTTTCTGCAACAGACACTCCATGTTTCACTTGAAGTCTAGTGCAATCACACCACTGGCTGATGCCACACAATTTTTCCCGTCAAACAACCTGACACGAGTAAACAGTGCTGAGGTGAAAACTTTGTACTAACAACTATATCTGTATGGCATACATGTGAGGCTAACTCATACAAACGCACAGGGGGAACAGCAGGAACACAAGACGATAATTCAGCACAGTCAGGGGAGAATGCCAGTAGCCGAACACCATAACCGTAAGGAGAGCAAATAAGCCTGCCATCAGAAGAGAAACACAGCTCCTTTATAAAACCCTTTCCTACATTTGGTTCCTCTATGTAATGAGTAAGTCGCTGCATATTCTGATGTATCTGACGATTGAGTTTGCCTGGATGATCTGGCTTTATTGTCCCTGTATTTACTCTAAACACTCTTGTAGGTCCTACACGCCTCGTCTCAGATGAAGATGAATTACCTGAAGAGCGAGACACGTCGCGATGATTTACTATAAGAATTGCACCAGAGCCATTGCTTCCATGTGGACGTATCAGGACTGCTGGACTGTTTACAGTGTTCCCTGAAACAGCAGGCCTACTTCTAGATGAGGAGGACACTTGTGCATCAGGTGCATCACCATTATCTGCTTGATTGGAATTTCTGCGAGGTGATGATCCAGGCGCAGGTTCGTCATCAAAAGTCCTGTGGACTAATATTCGAAACCTTGCTGCTCTTCCTTCAGGGCCATGAGGCACATCACTCATGCTTGCATCATTTGCAACTTCTTCAGATATTATTCGTCTAGCTGCACTAGCTGCAGAAGACAGCCGGAACTGGAAGCCACGAGGCAGAGAATCTTGGTCCAAAGAAAACTCATGCTCCATACGTTCCCTTTCACGTTCTCGCTCGCGGCGTATTCTTGCCTCCCTTATAGCAACCAAAGCTTCCCACACATCAGCTGAAGAAACATGAAGCTCGACACTAGCAGCTGAGAAACCACGACTAACACTCAATTCTGATGCGCGTGCAAGCAAATCGTCTGCATCACGTCTTAAACGTGTTTCGAATGACTCATTTTCTGTAGATGATGCAGTCTGAGATGAACCACTAGAAGCACTAGCACTAGCACCTGCACGAGTTGAAGGCGCAAAACTACTCTGCCCTGTGTCGTTATTGCCTCCACTATTTTGACTGTGCCCAGGTCTCAACAAGGATGATTCCTCTTCCTCAGCTTCTTGAAAATCTACTTCACTCTCCGTGTCAGGATAATCTAAATCCTGAATGTCATGAACACAAGTCCACTGAAAAAAGAAAAGATGGTCAGAACTGTAAATCAAAACATGAACACAAAAAAAAACATTAAAATGAAACAAATTTCAGCTTGTGAATAGCATCTTTTGGTTTTAAATCACAGAATATTAAACAAATCCGCAAGGGACTGTAATCAGTTCTCATATTTTTTTAAATAAATGAAAATTTTATGAGTCCTGCTTCACATAAGAATCAAGAAGCGTTTTTAAACCGTTTTAAAGGAATTTCCCAAGAAAATTTGCCATTCTTCTGAGAGTTAAAATATTTTGGATTAAGAGTAAATACTAATCTTGAGAATTAACTGTTTGGATATAAAAATTACCAAAGTAACATTTATTTCTTGTCTGTATTAAAGTAAAGGCAATTTTAAAACCCAGGCTTTGAAATGCCCTTCCTTTTTGCTTTATATGACAGTGCACTACTACAGAAGTTCCACACACGAGACTGTTGGAAAATGCACCGAGATGACACATCATCATGAGACAGCAATACGCACATATGCAGATGGCAGTTGTATCGCATACACATGGCACAAAAGGGTGCCACATTGGCAGAACTGTTATTTGCACTTAGGTGATTATTCATTTAAAAAGGTTTCTGACACAATTATTGACACATGACAGGAATTACCAGACTTTCCCGTGGGATGATATGAGGAGTTAGACACAGCAGAATTCCATTTTGGAAATCATGAAGTAATTCAACATTCAGAGATCGACAATGTCAAGAGTGTGTAAAGAATACCAAATTTCAGGCATTACCTCTCACCATAGACAACACAATGCCAATGGTCTTCACGTAACGACCGAGGCCAGCAGTATCTGCATAGAATTGTATGTGATAATAGACAAGCAACACTGTGTGAAATAACCACAGAAATCAATGTGGGATGTACAATGAACGAATCCATTAGGATAGTGTGGTGAAATTTAGTGTTCATTGCCTATGGCAGGAGACAACAGTCATGAGAGCCTTTGCAAAGGTAAGTCCTGATTTCAGCTGGTAAGAGACGATGGTAGGGTTCGACTATGGTGCAGACCACACAAAGCCATAGAATCAGGTTGTCAACAAGTCACTGTGAAATCTGGTAGTGGCTTCATAGCGGTATGGGCTTTGTTTACATGGAATGGACTGGGTCCTCTGGGCCAACTGAACCAATCACTGACTGGAAATGGTTACATTCAGCTACTTGGGACACCGTTTTCAGCCGTTCATGGACTTCGTGTACCAAAGCAGCAATGTAAATTTTATGGATGGCAATACACCATGTCATCAGACCACAATTGTTCCAGTTGGTTTGAAGAACTTTCTGGGCAATTCGAGTGAATGAGCTGGCCACTCACTTCGCCCGATATGAATCCCATCAAACATTCATGGGACATAATCGAGAGGTCAGTTCATGCACAAAATTCTGCACCAGCAATACTTTTCGCACTTATCGGTGGCTATAATGGAAGCATGGCTCAATATTTCTGCAGGGTACTTCCAACAACTAGCTGAGTATATGCCATGTCAAGTTGCTGCACTACTCAGGGCAAAAGGAGGTTCAACGCGATATTAGGAGATACCCCAAACTTTTGTTACCCCAGTTGAGCTGTTATGGCTGTGTACTACTGATGCTCCCTAGATGCAGAATTTGTGATTAAATAGTGTGTCATATACCCTGTGTATGACTGATATGATTTGCAGGGCCTTATGAGTCATCTTATATGGGAATACTAATTCAATTTAGAGGAGGATGTAAGAGTAAGTGAAAAAGTATACAAAAGTGATTTTTGAAGCCTTTCAAAGCCATATTCTTAGCCTGTGATGAATCACTATATATCACACAGTGGACAAACACATGCAAGATCATCTTGAGTAACTGCACATGGGATGCAATGTCCAGTGCCTACAATTTTAAAACAGGTAAAAACTGACTGTTTCTTATTAATTTTACTTTACTTACAAATCACTGTTCCCAATAATGTTATCTAAAATTATGTCTACAATTTTGTTACAAGATTAAAGCCAACTGTTGTTTGCTCTCAGTGGTATCTTTCAGTGATGAAACTGCATTCATTTTTCAGAATCTGTACCTGTAACAACAATAACTACCCCCAAAAAGTGTAATTCACATGACAGAAGTAAAATTTCAGTGCCAACCACTGAGATTCTACAAGATCCCTTTATTATAATCCTATATTCTAATTATAAGCTCTACAGTGTGTCCCAGGAGGAAAGGTCAATATGACGGGAATCACCATTCAAAGCAAGAAAGTCTAGTAAACATAGGTTCTAAAATGCATCCCATAAGAGCTATGAGCACTACTACATCTTCAATACCATGAAATAAATCTATTTTACCACATATTCTTTCTTTTTTATATATTGTACATCCCCCAAAACACACACACACACACACACACACACACACACACACACACACACACACACACACACAGGCACAGACACTTCCCTCCATTACCAACTTAGCTGTTCCTTGATGTCTCACAAGGGTTCCTAGCCACTCATCCACTCTTTTAGGCAAGTTGTGCTACAAATTTATTTTCTCCTTGATTCTATTCAATACTCCCTCATTAGTTATCTGATCTATCCATCTAATCTTTGGCATTCTTCTACAGCACCATACTTCAAAAGCTTCTATTCTCATCTCGTCTGAGCTGTTTATCATCCACATTGATATCTATACAAGGCTACATTCCAGACAAATACCCTGAGAAAAGACTCCCTAAGAGTTAAATTTATATTCAATGCTAATAAGTGCTGTTTTAGAAACGTTTTCCTTGCTATCACCAGTCTGATTTCATATCCTCTCTACTCTGCCCATCATCAGTTATTTTACTGTCTGATATTAGCAAAACTCATGTACTACTTTTAATATCTCATTTCCCAATCTAATTCCCTCAGTACAGTCTGGTTTAATTCAACTATATTCTATTATCATTGGTTTACTTTTGTTGCCACTCATCTTTTCAAGATACCAGAAGGTTATAATTAAACTGACAGTGTTCCTAGTGCTGCAATGTTGGCTGTATACATCGCAGGACATTAAAACATTGTACGTATATTCATCAATCAGTGCACTCATGGAGTATACCGAAAAAAAATAGTTCCATTTTCTGCACATGGTGAAAATATAGTGCTGTGAGCAGTCATAATGTGAAATGTTTCCTGTTTTTTACATCAGTACACCGTTTGTCACTTGGTGACAAGTGCTGATTTCTCCTGTGAAGTGACTGTAAGTGTAAAGGGTTGAGAAGGTGAAGTTTTCCACACAAAACACATTGGCTATTGAGAAGAAAGACTATGCACCGCTGGTAAAGTAGTTTTCTCTGAACAGCAGCAATAGCAGTGCAGCACTGCAGGAATATTGCCGACAGAAACACCTGCGAAGAGACCCCATGTCAACAAATGAGCTCAAGAATATGATCAACAATTAATTTGAAGAAACTGATGAATTAGGTGATGTAGCAGGGAGAGGCAGGTGGCCCATTCCCATGTTGTTCAAATGGCTCTGAGCACTATGGGACTCAACTGCTGAGGTCATTAGTCCCCTAGAACTTAGAACTAGTTAAACTTAACTAACCTAAGGACATCACACACGTCCATGCCCGAGGCAGGATTCGAACCTGCGACTGTAGCGGTCTCGCGGTTCCAGACGGCAGCACCAGAACCGCGCGGCCACTTCAGCCGGCTGTTAGTTGTTGATACAGTTTCTGTAGCTACAGCTGACTGTGCAGCACATGGCTCAAATTCTGCAGCCAGTGCTCGATCTGTGTCAAGGGAATTGGTTTTCAACAGTTCAAAAGATTTTGCAATGAATTTTACACTGGTACCCCTACAAAATTAAGAATGTGCACCACACGAGCTCCAAAGAAACGCTACAATGCCGTGACTTTGCCATTCATTTTTTGGCGTGCATGGAAATGGATGACATGTGGTGGGGGAACATTTTACTCTGCACAGTGCCACGAATGTACAGAACTGTCGCAAATGGGTTTATATTTCACCAAATGCCAGGCAGGAACATCCTCTGCACTCCAATTATGTGACTGTGTTCTGTGGTTTCAGAAGCTCCTTCATTCTCGGTCTATTTTTCTTTGACGAGATGACATCTCATGGGTCTGTTAAGTGTGCTGTGACATCTGCACATTATAGTGATCTCCTTGTACAACATGTGATCCCATCTTTGCAAGAACACAACTGTGTCCACAGCACTATTATCATGTAAGATTGGGCAACACCACACATTGTCTCCCAAGTGAAAATTTGCTTCAAGAAACCTTCAGTAACAATCACATCATCTACAGGAAATTTCAGGATGTGAAGCCTTCCAGATACTGTGACCTATGGAACGCTGTAAACATGGCGGCGAGTGAGTGACGTGCGTTAGCTTTGCTCGCAAGTTTACGTGAAATCTGGAGGTGTTTTAAGCAGTTAGGCTAGTCTACATATACTAAAGCCGTATATCTACTGCCGAGTGTCGTATTTTATATCACATACTGAGCACCAATTACAAGGAATCGCACTAAAAATGGAAAATCGCCGAACAACGCGCAGTGCAGCCAACGGCCAGGCCGGCGACAGCGCAGGCGTGGAGTCTACACCGGGAGCTGCGGCCGCTCCGCCCGGGATCGCTGACATCGCCGCACTCGTGAAGGCTGAGGTGAGCGCCGCGCTGCAGGCTAAGGAGACGCTCGGGCTCGTTGTTCAAACCATCACCGATGCTGTCACTGCAGCAGTGACGGACAAAATACAGAAAACTCTAGAGGCGAATGCGAGCGAGATCCGTGCACTGGACACATCGTTAAAAGCAAGTGAGGAGAAAGCACGACTGCTCGAACAGAAATTGATCGAGAAGACGGACGAGCTCGAACAATATCAGAGACGCAATAATCTCAGACTGTTCGGCATTCCAGAGAGCAGCAGGGAGAACACAGATGAACTTGTGATAAACCTTGTCCAAGAACAGCTAGGCGTGCAGGTGACTCTGAGTGACACTGACAGAAGTCATAGAGTGGGTCGTAAGTCGCCAGGTTCTACAAAACCAAGACCTATAATAGTGAAATTTATGTCGTATAGGAAGAGATCTGAAATCTCAGAGCAAAGAAGAATCTCGCGAAGTCGGGTCTGACAGTACGCGATGATCTGACCTCTGAAAGACTAAACATTTTGAAGAGCGCGATTTCGAAATTTGGGCTACATAACGTATGGACAAATGACGGCAGGATAATGGTTAAGACCGAAAACGGAAAGAAAACAATTTGCAGTGTTAATGAACTCGAAAGCCTGTGCTTTAGAAGCTAAATCATGTCTAATCTTGCTGCCACTAAGCTGTATGTTTATATTGTTTACACTGTCAACCATATCGTAACTAATGTATTATCAAATTGTTCGTTTCTCTAAATAACTATTTTTTTTTATCTCTAATTATTTTTTGTCGTGTAATATTTGTTATTATTTGTATTATCAACTTTTCGTTTCTCCACATAACTATTTTCATTTTTAATTGTTTTTCTCAGGTAATTTTGTTAATTATTGCATAAGGTAGTCTCACTTCCATCCTTAATTAGCAACCCCCCTTAATACTTTAGTTGTTATCCTCATAAGTGCTATTAATATCACACTCTGTCATAACGTGCAGATTACTCCCATTGTATTTAGCGAAATTCCTTCCCCTGCCAGCCCACGGCTACTTCCATAACCGTTGCAGACCTCGCTGACCTTGGCCGCAGATCCCGTTGTCTCCCCGGGGACCTACCTCCTCCCCCTCCCGGCTGCTTTCACTGCACAGAACTGGGAGGACACTCCCTCACCCCCCTCTCCTTCACACGCCTTCCGCATTCCTCATGCCAGACCCGCTTGTCACCGCCAACCACGACCCGCAAACATCGGTCGGCAGCCTCCTCGGGCAATCAACACCCAAACGCACCAAGCTGCATATTGCACATGCAAATGTCCAGTCTCTGCCGGCTCACTTCGACGAGTTCAAATGTATATTTCAAACTGCTGATATACATGTAATACTTTTGTCAGAGACTTGGCTCAAACCAAGTATTCCTACAACTTCCGTAAACCTAGATGGCTATATCTTTCTCAGGCACGACAGATGTAACAGACGAGGGGGCGGAGTAGGGGCGTACATACGCTCTGATTTGTTACCTACAGTACTACACACATCCGACAACAATGTAGATAAACAAGTGGAATATATGTTCATAGAGATCAAATCACTTAACAGAAAGTGCTTAATATGTGTCCTTTACAAACCTCCTAAAGTAGATGGGTCCGCCTGCTTCGAAACTGCCCTCTCTAGTCTCGAATCGTCATATGAACATGTAATTATAGCTGGTGACACTAACACTAATTTTCTGTGCAATAGTCCTTCCACTGGGAAATTTAAGAGGATGCTTTCTTCCTCAAATATGATGCTACTTCAGCTGGCACCTACTCATCACACGACTACCAGTCACACTTTCATAGATATATTCGCAACAAAATCTCCGAACAGAATAATCCGCACTTCTCAAATATCTGCGCCTGGCATGTCTGCCCATGACATCATTTCCATTACGTATTCACTAGAATGCCCCGGAAAGAAACAAAAACTGTCTACATACCGAGACCTCAAACGCATAAATTTGCCTGAACTCGAAACTGAGGCACAAGAAATAGTTTGGGGGATGACCTCTACTCCCCTCATGGACATAAACGACAAACTCCACGATTTCACTAACAAAATTACTCAACTATATGACAAATATGCTCCAATAAAGACCAGAAAAGTAAAAAGGCAACCTGCACCTTGGCTGACTGATGAACTAAAACAGCTCATGAATCTCAGAGACACTGCACATCGAGCATACAAGATACACCCTACACCTGAAAATCACGCTGTATACAAGTAGAAACGAAACAAAGTCAGTCAAGCGGTGAGAAACGCTAAGCTCAGACATGCCCGTACATTAGCTGACAATAGATGTAGACCAGCTATCCTGTGGAAAAATCTCCGTAGTCTCGGTTTAGGCAAAATAAAAGTTGCAGAAAATCCCATGGTCCCAGCTGAAGAACTAAACCGATTCTTCACATTACCTGCAACCAAAATTGATCCGCAAAAAAAACAGAGAATCATTGACTACTTCTTTGGGATGAACGACTGTAGCAAAGAAAAATTCTATCTACAGCACGTCACTTGCAGTACTGTCAAGAAAGCCATAATGCGGATTAGATCAGCATCTACTGGACATGATGGTATCACTATCCAGATGATAAAACTTATTATTGACCAACTACTGCCCTCTATAACAAACATTTTCAACGATTCATTAATCACAAGTGTTTTCCCTGAGGCCTGGAAACTGGGACAAATTAAGCCACTGCCTAAAAAGGACATCGCCACAGCAGCCTCTGACTACCGCCCCATCTGCCTTCTTCCTGCACTATCAAAGGCCTTAGAATATATAGTTCATGACCAGCTCACCAACTACCTAACTACTAACAACCTACTAGACGAATATCAATCAGGTTTCCGTAAACATCGAAGCACAACATCCGCTCTGATAAAGGTGACAGATGACCTGAAACTTGCCATGGACAGACAAGAAGCGACTATCATTTGCTTCTTAGATTTCAGCAAAGCATTTGATACTGTCGACTTCGACATCTTACTAGCCAAACTTAGCGGTCTAAATTTCTCACCAAGCGCAGTGCAATGGTTTCGCTCATACATGACGTCTCGTCAGCAACGCGTCCTGTCTGGGGATATAAAATCACAATGGTGGCAGGTAGTGTCAGGCGTTCCCCAAGGCTCAGTATTAGGTCCTATACTATTCTCTCTTTATGTCAATGATGTGTCATCGGTCCTGACCTATTGCAAATACCATATGTATGCTGATGACCTTCAGTTGTATCTAAGTGCGAAACCAAGCAGTCTCAAGAAAGCTATTGAAAATTTCAATACTGACCTCGATGCACTGTCAAAATGGGCACAGGACATAGGTCTAAAACTAAACCCATCTAAAACCCAAGTGGTACTTGTTGGTCACTCTAAGCTCATTAGCCCAAAACATCGGGAATCCGTACCATCTCTTATCCTAAATGGAACAAATACTAACTTCTCGCCCTCAGCAAAGAGTTTGGGAGTAATAATAGATGAAAATCTAAATTGGACAGAGCACGTAACTGCAGTGTGCAAAAAAGCATCAGCATCCCTTCATGTCCTACAAAAATATAAAAAACTCTTCCCTTTCGATCTGAAAAAGAAATTAGTACAAACGCTTATACTCCCAATCATTGACTACAGCGATATTATCCTACAAGGCCTCTCTCAGGAAAATTCCCAACGTCTAGAACTGGTCACGAATGCCTGCGTCCGATATATCTGTGACGTTCGACTTTTTGATCACATTTCACCAGCATATGCAAAATTGTCCTGGCTGCATGCAGACAAACGCAGAGATTTCCATACACTCTGTCTCATCTACTGCCTTATAAATGTACACTGTCCCTCATATCTCTCCTCGTCCCTAACACTCATGTCAGAACAACATGACAGAAACACACGTTCCCATCATAATAAAATCCTCTCCGTTCCACTGCATCGCTCAGTCACCTTCTCCAAGTCCTTTACAGTAGCGGGAAACCGACTCTGGAATAAGCTCCCTCGTTATGTTAGAGAACTTAAAAACATGACCGGCTTCAAAAAACACTTAATGACGTATCTACTTAAGCAACAGTAATGCCTTCCTCTGTACATGAGTGCACTTCACCTCATTACTTCCCTCTCACCCCCTCCTTAAACCTCCCTTACCCAAAACTCGCTATACTAGTAAACATCTACTTTACACACTAAAATATTAATGTACATCTGCACAAACCTTCATTACTATTGCCAATCTTTCTCATGTTTGTCATTATTATTTGATTTTTTTACTGTTATTATTATTGCTTTCACCATAATCTGTATGTATAGCACATGATGTAAAAATACTGCCAGCATTTACTTTATTAGGTCTTAGTCGTGTTTATCATTATTATTTGATTTTTTGTTTTACTGGTATTATTATTGCTTTTATCATAATCTGTATGTATAGCAACTGTTGTAAAAATACTTCCGCATTTACTTTATTAGGTCTTAGTCACTACTCTTTATTCATATTGTCACTAGAGTAAGTTAATTTTCTCATTTAAACTTTGTTCATGATGTAACTCTGATGTGTGAAATGCTGCATGTGTGGAACACTGGTCCGATGTAAGAGAGGGCCTGATGGCCCTAATCTGATCAGGTTAAATAAATCCATGTGACTTCTGGTCATAGGGATATCTGAAACATTGTGGCTATCAAGAATATATCCAGACTGTTCCTGATCTGAAGGATAGAATAGGATGACATATTACTAGGACTACATCAGATTTGCTGCGAGCAACTGTCGACTGTGCTGTGTTGCGGATGCAACATGTTGCTGAAATGGGAGACCATATTGAACACATGTTGTAACTTGTGACCATACCCTATTAAATGAGCCAGAACTACCATTATCATAGATTTGATGATTCTACCCTCTTTTTGCACCCACACCACAGTCTCACTGCTTAAGGAACCATGTTTTCACCTGGTGGCACAAAATGGAACTATCATTTGTTTCAGCATACTCCGAATGCATTGTTTAATGAACATACCTAATTTTTTTTCAGCATCCTGCGATGTAAACAGCCCACACTGCAGCACTTGAAACACCATCAGTTTAATTAAACTACCCAGTACCATCAATCTGTTGTGTTCAAATGCTGTTCAGTCTTACAATTACAAAGTCATTGGCAAACCTCACAGCTCTTCTCCAAGAGTTTTAATTCCTTCTCCAGAGCTTTTGCTGAGTCCCTTCATTGCTTGCTCAATGCACAGATTGAATAATACTGGGGATAGAATCTAACTCTGTCTGATTCCTTTCTCAACTCTTGCAACTGCAGTCTGATTTGTGTAGAAGCCTTTTAAACTTTCATTTCCTGCATTTTACCCCTGACATATTCTAAATTTCAGAGACTGTAGATTGGTCATCACTATCAAAACCTCTCTCTAAATAAACAAATGCTATAAATGAAGGTTTGTCTTTCTTTAACATTCTAAAATAAGTCATGTCACTATTCCACCGTGTTCCTACATTTATCTGGAACCCAAACTGTTAACACCGAAGGTCAGGTTCTACCAGTTTTTTCTATTCTTCTGTAAATAATCTGAGTCAGTATCTTGCAACCATGACTCATTAAACTGATCGTTTGGTAATATTCACACCTGTCAGCACCTGCCTTCTTTGGAGAGATTATTACACTCTTCCTGAAGTCTTAGGATATTTTTCCCATCTCATATGCCTTGCCCACTGGGTGGAAGGGTTTTGCCATGGCTAGCTCTACTCCATGGGAATTGTTTCAACTTCGGTCTTTAAGCGGCCTGTCAGATTCTTCTCACAGTATAAAACTTCTCACTTCATCTTCATCCACTTCCTCTTACCTGTCTTCAAGTTCATTTCCCCCATACAGCCCTTCTATATGTTCCTTCCATGCTTCCCCCTGTTTGCTTAGAACTGGTTTCCCACCTGAGCTCTTGATATTCAAAAAGCTGTTTCTCTTTTGCACAAAGGTCTCTTTAATCTTCCTATAGGTGGTGCCTATCTATCTCTTAGTCACACATGAATCTAAAGTCTTGCATTTGTCCCCTAAACATCCCTGCTTAATCGTTTTGTACTTTCTGCCAACCTAATTTTTAGACATCTGCTTTGTTTGCTGCATTTTTGTATTTTCTCCTTTAATCAATATGCAGAATATCTCCTTTGTTGTACAGAATTTCTACTAGGTCTGCTACTCATTCAAGGTTTCATATCCTTAATTTCCAACCTTTTTGCAGTTAACTAACAGTTCATAACCAAAATATTAGTCCACACCTGCTTCTGGAAATTTCTTACCAGTTAAAAATCTGATTTCTAGATCTCTGTTTTATCATTATCTAAACAACCTGAAACTATCTAATGTATCCATGTAGATTCCATAGATACAATCTTCTTTCATGGTTCTTAAAGCAAGTTTTAGCTCAGGTAGGTGTGTTTACTATTCCTTTCCTCCAACCTATATTCTCCCACTATCTTTCCTTCCCTTCCTTTTCCAACTGCCAAATTCCCAGTTACACAACACATCTAAATTTTTGACCACCTTAACCATATGAATAATTTCCTTTACCTCCTCTTACATTATTTTAACCTCTTCATCATCTGCAGAGCCAGTTGGCAATTTGACATTTCACCAGGCCACAATTGTTCGTGATTGGTTTGAAGAACTTTCTGGACAATTTGAGCAAATAATTTGGCCACCCAAATAACTCAACATGAATCCCATCGAATATTGATGGGACATAAGCAAGAGGTCAGTCTGTGCACAGGACAAGTACAAGGCTATAGAAGCATGCGTAACTAGAGGAAAGACACACTGATCATCCACAACTTTACGAACACTGCCCACTACAGTGTTTGATGCTGACAGGTGGCATTGCAGGCTGTGATGCAAGTATGTAAGCAGAGCAGACACAGATGGGGGATCACTCTAGCAAAGATAGGGCCTGCAAATGGGAAAATTCATTGAGATAAGTGACTCTGACAAAGGGCAGATTATCATTACACAGAGCCCGTGAACAAGTATCTCCAAAACAGTGAAGCTAGTCATATGTTCACGTTCTACTGTCGTGAGCATCTACAGAAAGATGTAGGACAGTGAAACTACAACCATACACTAAATAGTTGGATGTCCATGACTCTTCACAGAATGTAGGGTTTGGAGCCTTGTCTGCTCTATAAAGCAAGACAGATGGTGATCTGTGGCATCTCTGCCAAAAGAGCACAATGCCAGTGCACACCCAGTGTTTCGGAGAACACCATTCATCGTATATTGTTGAACATGGGAGCTCTGCAGCAAACCACCCCTACATGTTCACATGTTGACCCAATGACATCATCTATTACGACTGCAGTGGGCATGGGACCATCACGATTCGACCATTGATCAATGGTCATGTGTTGGCGCTTTGGGTAAATCACATTTTTGCAACACTAGGTTGATGACTGTTTCCACAAATGCTGACTTTGAGGTGAACAGTGACTTGAAACATGCAGTGCACCATAGTCATGTGCTGGTGGGAGCAGTATTAAGCTATAGGAGACATTCTTCTATGCTCGTATGGGACCTGTGGTAGTAATCGAAGACATGTTGACAGCTGTGAACCACCTGCATTCCTTTATGCTTGATGTCTTCCCTGATGACAAAGTCATCTTTAAGAAGTATAATTGTGCTGTCTCAGAGCCAGAACAGTGTTACAGTTGTTTAAGGAGCATTATAGTGAACTCACATTTATGTCTCAGTGACCTAATTTGTCTGATGTAAATCATGCGGAAACCATCTGGGTCCCTAATGGGCACCATCACTGCATACACAAATCAGTGGCCTCTTATTTATGTGAATTATATGACCTGTGCATAGACAACTAATCCACAAACCTACCAACAAACTGCCAGATACCAATAAGCCAAATCAGTGATTTATTTCATTCCAAAAACTGACAAACAAGTTATAAAGCAAGTGGTCATAATGTTTTGGCTCATTAGAGTGGATGCCACCTACAGAAAAATTAAAGAAATCTTTGGAGAAAAGCAAGAAGGAAGGAAGTTGTTTAACATACTAAAGACAGTGTGGTCATTAGATTATGGAAGTATGGTGAAGAAAATCAGACACGCCCTTTTTGAAATAAATCATTCAGATAGCTGCCTGGAGCAATTTAGAGCACTCATGGAAAGTCTGAATCTGGATGACTGGAAGGTGTTTGAACTTTCATCGCCCTTTGAAGAAAAAAAGAAGCAACTGTATGAATACGAGGAACTCTGACAACAAGCCAGTACTACGCAAAGAAGGGAAAGCTAAAAGGTGTTAGGAACATATAGGTGTTAGGAATATATAGATAATCTATATAAGGATAATGAACTACACTATACAAAGAGAAGAGGAAGTAGGTGAAGACGAGATGAGACATTTCATACAGCGAGTAGAATTTGACAGAGCACTGAAATCCTCAGTAGAAAAAAGGTCACTGGAAAATACAACATTCTCTCACAATTATTGAGATCCTTGGGAGAGCCAGCCATGGCAAAACTACTATACACAGTGGGAGGGATATATAATACAGGAGAAATACCTACAGACTATGAGGAGAATGTAATAATTCCAACTCCAAATAAGGCAGTGCTGACAGGCGTGAATACTACTGAACTAACAGATTAATAAGATATGGTTGCAACAAAATGGCACAAATTATTTATAGGAGAATGGAAACATTGTTAGAAGCTGACACTGGAGAACATCAGTTTAGGTTCCACAGAAATGTAGGAACACGTTTGACCCAACGAATTATCCTGAAGACAGGCAAATCTACGTTTATAAGCATTTGTATATTTAGAAAAAGCTTTTGACAATGTTGACTGGATTACACTCTTTGCAATTCTGAAGGTAGCAGGGATAAAATACAGGGAGTGAAAGGTTATATACAGTGTGTACAGAAACCAGGCTGCAGTTATAAGAATTGAAGGACACAGAAGGAAAGCCATAATGAGACTTGGTTATAGCCTATACCCAATGTTATTCAATCTGTATGCTGAGTACGCTGTGAAGGAAACCAAGAAGAAATTTGGGAAGGTAATTAAAGTCCATGGAGAAGAAATAAACATTATGAGATTTCCTGATGAATATGTAATTCTGTTACGACTGCAAAGGATTTGGAAGAGGTGTTGAGCACATTGTATAGTATCTTCTAAAATGAGCATCAACAAGAGTACATAACGATAATGGTATTTGGTCTAACTAAATCAGGTGATACTGAAGGAAGGAAGGAAGGAAGGAAGGGTGGAAGATATGCAGATGATCCATTTGGACAGAACCTGGAAATTTTTTTTTTTTTTTTTTTTTAATATTCTGAATTGGTGTTTTTGGTTCAATTAGCTGCTTGTTTAGAGAACACTCTGACACCCTGTGTGCTGCTCCAGCACATGATGCTGGGATAAGCATAGTTCCCACAGTAAGGACTGCTGACCAATGGATGCCTTGGTGAGTGTCTTCGCAACCCTCTACCACTGGACACCTAGGGAGAGAATCACATGAGGACTGTGATGCAAATAGCAGAGTGGCCTACCAAGTTGGGCTTGTTCTCTCTACTACGGCTTCTCAAACTGACAATTTGTCCTTTCCTACCCTGTTATTAATTATTCTTTACTTTGTGTGTAATGGCCTTCCCCAATGTTTGGTGTCATTCACAGGTGTGCCTATGTACCCATTTTCATACAGAATATACCTCACAATTGCCTGGGCAAATCTTCCTCTTTTACTTGTAAAAACCTGCATTGTATGCCTGCTCCTAAGCCTAGACATTCCCATATGTACGTCTGGCACCAGAATCAGGAGGACGACCACCAATTGATCCAATAATTACTGTCCTCTATGGCTGCATATTGTTATGAGACTGCTGTCAAAGGGTGAGGGTCATAGTCTTATTAGTAAGCAGACTTTAGCCCTTGGCTGTATCTGGCTTTTGTAAGACAGCACTGCGAGGCATGGAGTTTGTCCGTGACATCTGGCACATTTCATTCTTGCCGGGCATCTAGCACTAATGTGTGCTGCACATGAGCGCACAACGACGAATCCCACTGTCTTCAGCCACGCAAAGTTCTGCTGACTGCAGGCCTCCCCCAATGCTGCCCCACTATGCCTGTCCAGTTCATCTCCTGTCGCTGTCCTCTTGACATCCAATGCTGGGACAACCTTTCTGCTGCTGTCTCCTGCACAGTCATTTCCATGAGGGTCTGAGTGCCAGCGATGGGAGCACCTTCACCTGGTCATCATGACTGCCGCAGTGCCTTCTCTCTGAGGGTCATGGGTTCTGTCTGGCTTTGCCACTACATGATGTGCTGCCATCTCTGCCTCCACAGTGCACATACTGGTCATTCCCTTTTCGCCACTTCTCACCAGTCTGTCTGCAAATTACTGGGTTGGTGTAGCTGCATTGAAAACGTGGGAACTTTCCCTCTTTCTATGAGTTATTAATCACTTTGCTTTAATTTTATTGTTTCTAGTGCAATTGATAGGCCCCTCTGTTTATAACCATGTCTTTGACATGATTCCTGCAGGAAAGCCCTGCTTAAGGGGATGGTGGTGACCCCATAAAGGCTCTATCGAATCAAATACAGAAAATCGTACATAAAAGTTTACAGTTGGAGGCAAGATTTGAATGTGTGCAGCCACATCAAAATCAGATTCAAGTGACCAGAAAGCGAGGGCCTAAAGTGGTCAAGGCACGTATAATTGTCCCATCATCTACTGTTGTGAGTAGTTTCCCAATGGTAAACTTTATTCCCTCATTCTCAGGAAAATCTAATGAAAATTGATTACTTTCTTGCAAAATGTCTGCAATGCTGGCTGCATTTGTTCTTGCCCAAACAGTTTTTTTATTAAACGTGGCACAAATAAAGAACACGGGCATGCACACACGTACATTGAATCTGTTGATGCATAGAAGAATAGAGAGGGATCTAAAACTTTGGCAAAGTGTTTAGCAGAGTGGTATTCGGATAAATGGGGAGTCACTTACTGTCGCGATAAACAATTCATTCTCTGACAGAGACTGAGGGAGAATTCCAAGACAATTACTAACTGGATCAGAACTAATTCCTGTCAGACATGCACCCTCAACAGGAATACATTTCATAATTAAGTACTAGACGAAGCAGTTTGCTTCCCACTGTTATGTGAAAAAGCAGGGCAACTTGTTTCTACCACTTCAAGCCATAATGAGCTGTGTTGTGTATTCACTAATGAAACTAACTGCGGACAATGTGGGAGAGCAGGTCATAACACCCACAACATCAGATTCCCTGCTGCCCCATTTATAGAGAAGTAGGATGCGGGCATAAACTGCCCTCGGAAGCAGAACAGGTCAAAATATGGTGAAGATAGCTTTCAAAGTTACCAAAGAAATGAGAGCTAATAAGGGAAATGATCAGGGGGTGGGGTGAGGGGTTAGTCGTAGCCATCCTGCCCCCATTAAGAACTGTACACCCCATCAATATCCGTGGGGTACAAGGGGTGGCACCAAGTGATTGTTTCAGAAACAATACGAGGAAGACAAGCAAGAATTTTAGTTGACACGCGCAATAAAGCAGGCACTGAAGCCACCCCACTGCTGTATTAAATGTTGAGTATCTGAAACAATTAAGCCTACGGGAATTTGTTTTGTTGGGCCAATAATGGATGAAACCACTTATAAACTCAAGATTGTGACAGTAGGAAAACAGAAGCAGGATTTTGATGTTATGCAGGGGAATGATTTTCTGCACCAGTCCTTAAAGTGCGACTGACTACTGGTCACATACTGTTGAATTCAGTGAAGCAATTAATCTTTTCAATGGCAGTAGTATGCACACATTCGAGAAACTCAGAGGGATGGGGGCAACATATCTCCCAAGTTTCTATACAGCTAGGTATTTTGGTGTTGAAAGCCAACATCAAAGTAACTATATGTAGCAGAAGAGGGAAAGTCCTCTGGGTGACAGTTGGAATCCAAGAGCTTGGCAGAACTGTCTGTCTGGTTGATCAGTTCATCAAGAATAAGTTTCTCTACCAGCTACAAGACATATGAAAGAGGGTCTCTGTGAAGTCAAGGTAATAGGTGAGAAATTGTATGTTCCGGTTGGGTCGGATAATTTTGGGAAGAAAGATGCCTTAACACCATGTGGAACTATACTGGCCAGTAAAAAGAAGATAACTACTGATGAGTTACTTCCAAAGGGAAGAAAACAGCTTCAGGAGAGTAAGAAGAAGAAATCCTTGCCTATAACAGAAATTTATACAATCACTGCATTGCTTAAAAGTTGCTAGTAGGGGAAGTAACTACACTCATCCAAGTTTAAGCGAGGTTTTTTGTATCCGGTCTTAGAGGAATTTGTGTTGTTCTCTGAGGAGAGGCAACATTTGCCAACTACCTCAAAATTGCAACCATGGATATCACACCAATAGCACAAAAACCTTACAGAAATCCATATCTCTTGCGGTCAGTAGTTGAAGAGTGTTTTCAGCAATAGCTTGAAGTTGGAATTATACAACATTCCTCCAGTCCCTAAAAAATCTGTTAATGGAGGAAAGACTTACCATCTACGTGAGGATATGACTGCAGTAAACAGTCACTATGCTTGATACCTACCCATTGCCTCGTATCAGCAAAACTCTGGATAAACTAAGGAATTAAAAAGTCTTTATCACTTCAGATATGAAATCAGGCAGGGCTGACTACATCCCAAGACAGGCTGTAAGTATCTTCCAGGCTATATGAGTTTTTAAGGATGTGTTTTGGCTTAAGAAATGCACCCACCACATTCCAGTGATTTGCAAGCTTATTATTGGAAGCTTTAGACCCAACTGTGTGTTTGCTCTGTCTGGATGACATTCTTGTATTTTCCCAAATGATTGAGAAACATACTACAGAGTTAGAAAGTCTGTTAAGATTACAAGGCACACATTTCAGCCTGAATCGGAAAAATGTTCTTTTGCAAAATCACAGGTTCAATATGGGCCAAATTATTAGCTCGTCTGGTGTAAAACCTGACCGATAACTAACAAAAGCAGGAAAACTGTCTAATTTTCCTGCCCCCACTAATGTGACAGAATTACAGAGTTTTCTGGTTCCTGCGAATTATCATCATCATTTTGTAAAATACTGCAGTAAAGTAACAAAGCCATTAATAAAGCTGTTGGAAAAAAGAAGCAATTTTTGAGTGAACCATGGAATGCAAAACAGATGTGCTACTGAGTCCCAGAGTATATGTAACCTTTAAATAATATTAGGTGTTGGGACACCTGATTACGAACTGAATCAGGGGCTGCGACCACGGCAAGATGCTGAAGCAGTTCCCAGCCAGTGAAAGGTTCAAAATATGATTCGCCTGGGTGGGGAGTGAAACAAATGCAGATTTCTTCAACTTGTCATTTCTGCAGTAGAAAGGTAGCTGGATAAGAAGAGGCTGCTGATGCTTTCAATGTGTATCACAAGGTTTTAAGTAAGAACCGATGCATCGGTACAAAGACTAACCTGAAGCTCAAGACCTGGAACAGCTGTTGATCATTTGCAGCCCAGAAGAATAAGGACCTTGCTCCAAACCTGGGAGGAAGAGGCATATATCCTCTGGGAGGAGACTCAGCACTCCCAGAATTTCTTTTTACTTTGTTTAATTAAATAGCAAGACTTAACATGAAGCCGCTTAAAAGTGATACAGTTGGTCTGCAAAGGATGTCACTTAAAATGACGCAGGGCTGTTCGGTTATCCTGAGAGCTACTGCAATGTCTGTGGTCCACAACAACACCAGCCAGAGGTAGAGAGGGCCTGCAGAAAGGGGAACAGTAGTTATAGCGGCGGCGTGGGTGATTGCATCGGAAACGTCTTGCACAACTTCGTCAGTGCAATCTGGTCAGTCCATCTGGCAACGGCAAGGAAGTGACAGAATCACTGGAAAGTGGTCACTGTCACAAAGATCATCATGTAATGACCATAGTGATCAGTCAGTGAAGCCACATGACAGTAGGAAAAAGATTGTTAGCCCAATACGTGAAAAGACGCCACAGGCAGCACTGAAGTGGGTAGGAGTACCATCACTGAGAAAACGCAGATCATGGTCAGTATAAAGCCTGCCAAGTAAAGGCCACTACCAGATGAAGCGGTACTCCCCCACAGGGATGATGCACATCCCCAAGTAGCAGAAAAGGGGGGAACATTGTTGGATTAAAATGGTCGACTCTAGTACGTAGCCTGTCTGGAGGTATGTAAATGTTGCAGATGGTGATTGCTGAGTTGGTTTGCACTTGCACCACTATTGCTTACAATGTGGTATGAAGAGGAATCCACTCACTGAAGGCATTTTGGCGAACCAATGTACAGACACCTCCAGATGCCCTCTCAGGGCCAGCACAGCTTCAGCAGAATGCATGATAACCATACAGCATTGGGGAATGGCCACCACTGAAATGCATTTCTTGCAGGGTAATGCATAATGCAGAAGAAGAGGAAATGAAGTGTTGTTGTTCTAGCTTGGCTTTAAGCACTATGGGACTTAACATCTGAGATCATCAGTCCTCTAGACTTAGAACTACTTAAACCTAACTAACCTAAAGACATCACACACATCCATGCCCTAGGTGTTGTAGTTCTGGCACATGTGGTAATAACAATCACAGTTCCACTGAATGAGCACATTACTTGTGTCCAGGTTAGGAGTGGAGGGGCCAGGAGGACAGGTAACACCCCAGGATCGCTCACTGCCTGTCACGAGCATTGGTTCAGATTCTCATGGCATGGAGGAATGTGGTGCCTGCAGAGTCATTGGATTAGCCTCATCCCAATTCTTCTCCTTCACATTGTTTGGTGGCTGGGATCCTTGTGAGGGCCTACCTGCAATGAGCATGTGGACAGATGAAGAGCAGCAACCTTGGGACCTACAGGGCAAAGTTTCCTCAGCCACTGTCTGGCATTGGGCATCTTATCTGTGGTTTCCAGCAAGAGGGTTCCCAAGAAGAAGCCTTGTCACTGGTAGATGCCGAAGGAGGAAACTGCTCCCCTGGTCGAACATGAGAAGTGGTTCCCGAATACGGTGCCAGGAACTGCAAGAAATGAGATGGGGTGGGAGAACCAATTTCAAAAAAATTCAGGTACTGGCAGTGACTGCCTTGACTTTCACATAATTGGACATCATTTCAACAGGATGCAAGCATTCACCTTTTATTACATGCCTCAATACATGACAGACTGTCAATAGGTTTATTTTCCTGTATATTCTTTTCTTTCATGAAGACTGGGCAAACCAGTGAAATGGAGAATGGTGTTTGTACAACTGACACACGGAGGTGGTTGTTCACAAGGACTGCCTCCACGGAGTGATCATTCACAGTTATCACATTTTGGGTCTGCTGTGCAACAGGACAACATATGACCAAAGTGCAAGCGTCACAAGCATCTCGTGGGCAATGGGCATAAAGTTTCACATCACAGCTGTATGTCATGACTAATTTTTTTCAGCAGACATTCTCTTCAAAGGCAAAGTTAAAGGTACCTGTCTCTATTCTATTATCCTTGGAACTTTTTTGGGCATGTCAGACAAAATGTACACCTTGCCACTCAAGATTATTTCAAAGCTCCTCGTCTATTTGGAGCATTAAGTCTTGTGGAAGATGATTCCGAGGACCATATTCAAAGTCTTGTGTGGGGCAGTTGTCACTGGTATGTCATCCAGATGTTCACATATTTGAAGAGCTGTAGACTGTGCAGAAGAAGGGACTTTAATCAATAGTGATCCAATGTGCATTTTTCCTAATGACTCAACTTCTTCAAATTTATCTTCAATCTGTTCCACAAAAATAATGACTTTGTCACAGTAAAAGTATCCCTATCAGATCAAATACATAATAATATAATATGTCTGCTTGTGTCTGTATATGTGTGGATGGATATGTGTGTGTGTGCGCGAGTGTATACCCGTCCTTTTTTCCCCCTAAGGTAAGTCTTTCCGCTCCCGGGATTGGAATGACTTCTTACCCTCTCCCTTAAAACCCACTTCCTTTCGTCTTCCCCTCTCCTTCCTTCTTTCCTGACGAAGCAACCATTTGTTGCGAAAGCTAGAATTTTGTGTGTATGTTTGTGTTTGTGTGACTGTCGACCTGCCAGCACTTTCGTTTGGTAAGTCACATCATCTTTGTTTTTTGACAAATACATAATAATTATTGTATAAATTGTTTCAATCCTAGCCGTTAGGCTTGTCCCTCTTCCCACAGTGTAAACAGGATAGGAAAAGCAGCAGGGTTTTAACTGTCAGCATTGAAGTTTTGATTCCTGTCTAAAGAGAGGGCCAGATCGAAATGGCCACTGTTCTGGTGTAATTCAATACATTTCATAAGCAAAAACTCTGTGATGCAACCTACTTCAATCGAGGGTTGTCCCCATGGGTTCCTCCCAGCTGCAGCAAAGGCCACCTGGCACGATGCCCACTGTCAGGAGTTCTGATACCTCAGGAAAACGAGCATCTACACCTTGAGATGTGTGGGGACCTAGCATTGCAGGCTTTATCAGTCTGATCCCTGTCAGGAGGTTCAATCAAAAGGGTGTGTCAGATTGGCTACAGTGTTACCTTTGAAGTGCAAATAGCAGCCTATGCAGGTATTGTGCTCAGATGATCTTTAACATTGTACGCAGTAGGCACTATTTACATTTTTCTTCACCAGTTAGTCCGCACTACAAAAAAATTTGGAAAATGAAGGTCAAACACAGAGAAGAATTCAAAGTTACTTCAGCCACAAGAAGGTGAGTGAAAGAAGATTCCAAGATTGAAAGCAGAAATTCAGGAATAGCTGGTCAACATCATAGCTGCCACCATGAGAAAGTGAGCAACAAGCAGAATGGACAGTCAGAGATGAGAGACTACAGCAAATGAAAGGAAAGATGTATTCCAATAGTTTGGGGGCCTGTGCTCAACAAATCAGGTACTCATGGAACAGTTATGAGGCCCCAGAGGGGTACTGGAAGCAAGTGTGTGTAGGGGAGGGGTGGGGGCGGGGGGGGTGGCTGCAACAAACCAGTCTTTGGACTGTGGACGACAACAGCAGTAGCAACAGCAGCAGCAGCAGCAGCAGCAGCAGCAGCAGCATCAGCAGCAACAACAACAACAATGACTACAGCAGCAGCAAAATATCAAAGCTGTTTCAAGTAAAATCCACTAAGGCTAAATCCTCTTCCCCCTGAGTACATCAATTGAAAAATACTTTCAAAGTTATTGTAAGAAATAGTATGGAGTTACCTTCCAAACCTAATTTTGAATCTGTCATTCTCCTCATGTTTGTAATTGAAGATATGAAGGTTACTTAACCAATATCTAGATTCAATTAATTCCATGCTTTTAAAGTTTTCTCACCATAGTCTCACATCTGCTATGTCTACATCTATAGCCATACTCTGCAAATCATCGTGAAGTGCATAGTAGAGGGTACGTTCATTGTACCAGTTATTAGGCCTCTGTGGGTGCAGTAATTACTCTAATCTTAATCTCCTGATCATTGTGTAAGCAGTGCATAGTGGGTTGCAGTGAATTCCTAGAGTCATCATTTAAAGCCAGTTCTTGAAACTTCATTAACAGACTTTTTAAGGATAGTTTATGTCCATCTTCAAGGATCTTCTAGTTCATTTCCTTCATTATCTCTGTGACACACTCATACAGATTAAACAGACCTGTGACCATTTGTGCTGCCCTTTTCTATACACATTCAGTATCCCATCAGTCATATATGGCATAGGTCCCACCCACTTGAGCAATATTCTAGAACTGGTTGCACAAGTGATTTGTAGACAATTTACTTTGTGTACTGTTTGCCCTGCCCCATTTCATGAACTCATTTATTACTTATAGGGTGTCTATCGTGTGTTATCCACCTGTAGGAACAGTTTGTTCTCTGCTCTAGCTGATTTCTCTATACGCATTAGAACCAAGGTATCTGCCACTGGAGAGTTTACAATTCACTAAAAGTGATGCACTATTTGTCTGCCTTTTCAGGAGATCTGTGTGCCTTCAAATATCCATACAGGTGAATTGTTGCTCCCATGAATGCTGATTCATTCTGTACTTCTGAACATTTGAACACAATGAAAGGTTCAGTATTAATGAAAATTATCAAAAAGTATTCAGGACTGTAAGTACCACAACAGCAATAATCAAAATACATACAATGTGTAATGAACCTGTACCAATTTAGTGACCCACCTCAGATGTTTCATTATTACTGATGTTACGAGAAAGTGCACACCATCCCTGTGGATGAATCTGGAGTGATGAAACAACTTCTGCATCATCACCCTTTGGAAAGTCTGCGACAATTTCAACCCTATTCACCTTGCGACTCTTTGAAAATAGGTGTGTGTAAGTAGCAGCAACAGGAATTGTAGTCTGACTTAGTTGCATTAGGCGGTACATGTTGGGCTAAAACAAAAAAAATAAGGTAACATAGTGAAATATTTTGTCAAAAGCTCTCAGATAATTAAAGTATTGGCACATGAAGTTACTGAGAGAATTATCAATTTTTATCTTCATAACACAAATAAGACTGACTAATGAAGTATACACATCATCAATATTAACAAACAGGGATGAGGACAATTCGAGCATACAAATAAAGAGAGTATATAACATACAAGATGACTTAAGAATACACTTTTACTATAGCGGATTTTATCTACCACTACTAGGTGTGGTAGTAAAATATTACTTTATCCCTTTTTTCCGTAAAAAGTGTCACGTAATAACACCACTTCATAAGTAAAATAAAACAGTAAGCAGATGTTGATATTTCAAATTTTATAGCACTGCTTTACTGTTGCCCATCAGTGTAAGTCCAGTGTCTTAAACACCACAGAATTTCACATTTTGTTTGTTATTATAAAGAGCAAAATTACAATTTATATAAAGAAAAAAATGGCAGTCTTAATCAAAAGGTTTTGAGTCACAATGGAAACATATCACCTAATAAAAATACCTGCAACAAACATGGATATGAAAGAGAATGCCCACAAAAGTTCAACTCGAGTTAAAGCTACTGGCACTATTGAATACAATGGTGTGAGGTGAGAACCGTAGCATGTTGAAGTGGACTGTTTCACAAAACAGTTAAGAACCTCATTCTTGAATACTTCTTGCAAGTGGAATATATCTACTAGGTTGTCTTCTCTCTCATACATGATCCATTTTAACCACCAGCAAGGTCGATGATAAACAAACTCTATATTTGTTTTCACATGAAAGTAATGAACTGAATATAAACTTGTCAAAAACATTTACATACTTTCCTCTCACGAAATTCAGGAAAATCAGAGAAAAACTGAAATAGGATAGTTCCAAGGAGCCAAATCTTTCAGTTCTCAATATTTGTAAACTGTAGGTTGATCTACTTTTTATGGCCAGCTTTCTACTGAAATAAGACGAAATGACAATAATTGATGAAATGCCATGGTCTCTTACAGTGCTCATGCGTCAATACCTCTTTCCTAATATCCTCCAGGTCACAGTAGCTACCCTGCATACCTTGTGGAACTTATACCATTGAAAGAAAGAAAATAAGTACAGAATTGCTTAAGGAAGCTTTCTGATAGATTTCCACATTGCGCAAGATGTCAACTATTAAAAAAAATTTGTGCTGATGCAAGATTTGAACTGTGGCTTTTGTCTTTCATGGATAATGCTCTATAGACAAACCTACCCAATCACAATTCATGATCTAATTCCAGAAGTTCAGCCTGCTAGCTCTTTTCCACTGAAAGTCAGTTTCCTAATGGAAACAACACTATGCAATTTTCAAGTTTATCCTTTCTTATCAGGATTATTATCCTATCAAAGTATGCTGACATATCCTTGCCATCCAGATTTATGTTGTGTTGTCTTGTATTTTAGAAGGAGGAAGGAAGATTGAGTTTAACATTCTGTCGACATCAATGTCATTAGCAAGTAGCACAAGCTCAGGGATGGGGAAGGAAATCGTCCATGCCCTTTCAAAGGAACCAGCCCAGCAATTTAGGGTAGTCACGAGAGATCTACATCTGGATGGCCAGACATGAGTTTGAACAGTGATCCTCCCGAATGTGAGTCCAGTATGCTAACTACTACACCACTTTGCTCAGTTGCATTTTACAACTTTCTCAGTTTTCTTATTTGTCTTCATTACTACTTTCTTCTTCTTCACACCACTTTTGATCCACTTGTACTTTTAGGTTTACACCATTCTTTGATTATCTTTGACTTAGCTGCCAGCCCCTTTTTAAATCCTTTTTGAGGAATTTCATTTTTTATTTTCGTATTATCCACTTCTCATGTGATTCACTTACATGACCACAAGTCCAACAGAAACAGAGAGGATGTGGGACAACAATCCTTAATACTTGGAAGAAGCCCTGAAACATACACTTCTAATAATACAACACTGAATGTAGTCATTCAACTTAAGGCAGTTAATATCATAATCTGAATGAATACAACCAATAATTACACAAAAACATAAAAAATATGATAACATGTAAGAGGATGGGAGTGGATGAACAGCATCATTCACCAACTGTGTTCTACTGACTGGACTGTAAAATAAAAATGGTCTGCATACTTACGGTTTATAGGGTGCTTCTGAATGTACACGCATGCTAAGACACAATTCTTACAATGTTTAAAAAATGAGGATGTCTCACTTACCTGACCAAGGTGTTACATTACAGTAAGCCTAAGCCTAGCAACAGCAGTGTTGAAACTCAACAACCTTACAGCTACAGCACCACTGATTTACATATGCAACTACTTTCTGTTCTGTCTGTTCTTGACAGACCTTATTTCTCTTCTGGTTGTTACGAAGTACAATACTTTCATTTGCCTGCAAGGAGTACTACAGAAGACAAGATTACTATTTACAACGGGGCTGTGAACCTTACTCAGAATACACTACTGTCACAAAAAATTTAAGAATAATGCATAAACTTAAGAAAAAACAACATACACCTTGAAACAAATGCAAAAGTTTGTGCATATTTCAGCAACAGTTCCAAAAAATCTTCTTTTTACAAATGTAACTAATAAGAATTTGAAATATGTAGTACTTGTGAAGAAAAATCTGTGCAGTCTCTTATTCACACAATGAAATTCCCAAAACCAAACTATCATGCCGCAAATACCTTTAAAAACTACATCACTGCTTAACACTACCAAGCAATGTCACAGTCATTCATAAACAAAATGAGAGTACCTCTTGAAACTATAAACAGATAATAATAAATAATATACCTTAAATCCAGCCAAGTCCTGTTGCAATGTTGTGAGATCAAGGTCATGAACAATCATAAGGTAGCCACTTGTTGTACAAATTACCATCTTTGTAGCATCCGGGTTAAGGCGAGTTCTCATTAACCCATTTGTATGAAATACTCTGGTGTACACAAAACCAGTTTCTGTGTAGCTGGAAAGAAATTGTAAGTTATCAGTGCAAGGCAATACTGTGCCCACCATTTGACAAGGTCCTATACTTCTCTCTCAAAAGAAAATGCCACCCAAGGGTGGTTTCAAAATGTTCAGTATGTGTTACATACATTTGGAACTGAACTTGAAATAAGATGTTCTCACCTGTTGATGTCCCAAGTGTAAATGCTTCCATCAAACCCTGATGTAACAAGAAGACCATCTCGTGGTGAAAATTCAATATTTTTTACCCAGTTTGAATGTCCATGCAGAGTTCTTATCTGTGACTTTAAATTTCGTGCATCCCAAAGTGCAACTGTGCTGTCATCACTGCATGTTGCAAAAACTCTAGAATCCAAAAACCTGTAAGAAAGTATCAAAGACTTCACTATACTGATGAAAGATTACCTTTCTTCTCTTGACTGACATCATCCCTTGCACAAAGATTTTTTAATTAATACTGCCTCCCATTACCGATATGGCAATATGTAACTACCACAATGCAAAACATGTCATTGTACAGGTTGCACATATTTAACTGAAATTCACATACAATTGTACATTAAATCTTAGGTGGGAGAGAGGAAGAGGGGGGGGGACGGGCAGCCACATACAAAGCTACAAATATCCAAAAGAATATACACAAGATTGTGACTTCGAATTTACGAAGATTACCGGTATGCCAAGTTGGAAAATTACACTGTGTAAAGAGAACATCAGTGAATTAAAATCGGAACACTGGAAATAGCAAAGTCTCATTAGAAAGGCAGTGGGCACTTCAGAACAGCTAATGACAATACAGTATATTTTTCATGTAGGACAGATAATTCCACATTCATAGTGTTGCGTTGTTAGTACACAAGGGATGGACCGCAATGATTGAATAAAAGCCTGCCAGTAACCAAATAGTACTAGTGAAATTCAGTACTAATCCTTGCAAGTTAAATGTTCTACAGGCATATGCATGAGCTTCAACATCTTATAATGAAGGGCTAGAAAAGTTTCACAAGTCTCTTTTCAACCGCCTTGAATTGATAGTCAAAAACAAATTTAGAATGGTTCGAGGAAATTTTAATGTTAAATTAAGAAAATGTGCCTCATCGAATGAAGTACTTGGCTATCATGATTTAGACAAAAATTGATGGAGATAAACTGATTCAGTTCTGCCAGGAAAATAAGTTTATAATTACCAACACCTTCTTTAACACCATCCACAAAAACTTTGCACCTTGACCTCACCTGATGGAACTCACTATAATCACACTGACTATTTTTTGATTGGCTTGAGATTGAGATTGTCCATTAAGAACATTAAGATGCTTCCAGGTGCCGACTAGGGTTCTGATCATTGACTTCTTATGTCTTGAACTGAGAATGAAACTGACAAAATGTAAGTGGACACTTCCAAAAACAAGAAGACTATCGCAAAACGCTGAAACGGAAATTTTTGGATATCAAGTCCAAGAAAAACTTTCATCGAATCAGTCACGTAATATGACATCTGCATGGAAATCCAACCTCATGACAGAGATGTTAGTTGAACCTGCTGAGAAAGTAGACAGGAAAAAAAGAAAACCTGACTTACTGCCAAGATTATACAAATCACTGATGACAAACATTACTGAAGATGAAGAGGTTGCAGGGAACTCTGCAGTACTACAAGTTATCTGCGTTAATACAGAGAAACTGCTACCGAGAAAAAAATAATTACATCAACAAAACCAGAAAGAGAATCGAGAAGTCCTGAGATGAGGCACACATTCAATAAAGTAAAGAAACTAGCAGATGCTTCAAACAAAGAACATGGGCTCTAGAAGACAAAGATAATATACTGCTACCCAACAGTAACTGGCTGCTGATCAGTGGAGAACGTACTGCAAGATGCTGTACAAGGATAACAATTGAAAACTTGGTCATGTAAACATTCCAGTGGAGAGGAATGCACCAACTCAAAAGAAGTAGTCTGAAAAGTTATAGCTAAATTTAAAAATGACAAACCACTTGTACCTGACCTTATTACTGTCGAAATGATAAAAGCATCTGAAGATCTTGGTTTGTAAATCAAATACGAAATATGTAAAAGCACATGGAATAACGAAACTTGAATAGAAGACTGGACCATGTTTATAATAATTCCTTTTCATAAGGAAGGACAAACACAACACTGTGGGAACTACAGAACTACTTGATTGAACAGTCCATGGGTGTACTAATGGTCCATAGTGTCCTACAGGCATAATATTTCAGCGATTCGGTATGGCACCATCATCAAGGGCATTGATAAACTGAGCTCCTGAGGGCACATGAATGACTTGTATCCCCTCCCACCACAAGTCGTTCCATCTGCGGATCGTGCCCAAGGGCACACTTCAGCACTCAGGGAGAGGTGCTTGCGTTGGCGTCTCTGGTAGCATCGATGTAGTTCCTCTGCCCGCCTGGTTACCAGATCATTGTTTTTTTCTGCGTACCATCTTAATTTCACCTAGTGCTGGTTCCCAAGCTTTACTGAGATTATAGCCACAATCCCAATGGATAAGGTTACCATGGTGCAAATTTCGATGGGTTCTCTAATGACGCTGTCCCAGTATTTGGACGCATGCACTAAAATCCTGGTATGCTCATACTCCATACCATTATTCTTTGACAAACAGTGCTACACAGCCGCCGACTTGTTGGGGTACATTTGTTGAGTGTGCTACTGGTGCTCTTAGCATTGACCTTCAGAGGTGTGCACTGTTTGTCAAATATATGTCATGTCACATTGGCACAGAAACTGATACACCCTGGTCTTCTGCAAACTGAGGTCATATCTGACACTCTCCAATAATGCTCATGGTTTACCAGGCAGGGAAAAAACAGTTCTTATGCAATGCTTTTTCAGTATGGGCTTGACATTTCCCAGCAGTCTGCCAGTCTACAATATAAAGGCTGTGGCTACATCTTCTCTCTGATATCTTCTGTCTTCACAGCACGTACTGCAGTGATGGGGCAAACAGCATTCCTCTGCACAAGGTCGTGGCAGCTATTTGAGTGCAAATACAGGCCAGTGTGCATTCTCTTTCGATACATGTTGTGCAGAGGGTGCCATCAGCTCTTCTCTTGACCATTACATCCAGGAGTGGTAGTCTTCCTTATTCTTCTGCTCCACAGTGAATTTGATATTGTGATATATTGATTTCAGATGTAGAAAGAGGTGACTGAGTCTGTTTCTTCTGCAGAGCCACATGATGAACTTGTATTCCACATTTATGTTATAACATGAAAAGGAAGTGGGTTTCTATTTGAATGATGCCAGGGCCTTCCTTGAAGTGCTCCATATACAAATTCAGAACCACTGGTAAGAATGGTCAGCAACTCCCTCCATTTGCTCATAGCATTCTCCATTAAATAGAAAATATGTGCATGTTAGGACATGCCTGTAAACGTCAAGAACACACAGCAAGTAACGATCTGGTGACACAGTAACTACATCGGCGTTATCATTGATGTCAGTGCAAGCGTCTCCATGAGTGCTGACGTGCCCTCAGGTGTAGATCAGAGAGAGATTGGCTTGTGATGAGATGGGATCGGATCCAAGTCAGCCACGCACCCTCCAGAACTGAATTCATCAATGCACCTGACAATGGTGAGATGTCTTGATTGCCGAAACATTGTGCCCTTTGGACACTATGGACCAGCAATACACCTGTGGACTGTTTGATCAACAAATATGCTGGGAGAAACTACAGAATCACAGAACTACTAAACTGATTTCAAATGCCAGTAAGATTCTTCTAAACGTCATACATGAATTCCTAAGAGCCTGCTTAAATACAGAAATATCATCAAAGCATGCTGTGTTTGTGCATTATACAGGAACACTCAGTAATGTAGAGGATTCAACACCCCCTCCGTTCTTTACTTTCTTGGACTGTAGCTAGGCATTTCACTGCTTTTTGTGAAAGAACTGTGGAATGGTGCTAGCAGAAATTACTCTTATCAGAAACTTTTACTCTAATAGCACGGCAGCAAATCACACTAGGTAAGTCCTTTTGGACAACGTAAAGGAGTTAGACAAGGGTGCATCTTATCACCAGTTCTATTTAGTACCAATGGAAAACGTTATAGCTAGACTGGTAATTGGAGGATGAAGAATCATTAATTTAAGATTCACTCGCAGCACTATGCTGTGGGAGAATCGTAAGTGGAAATGAAGGAACTACTACAGAGAGTTAGGAGTGAAAGAGAGGAGGGGAGGTTGGCGAAGAGGGGGGAGGTGGTCGGCAAGTGGGGCTAAAGAGGGAGACAGGTGCACGACGAGGGAATGTCGTCAAAGACATGGGGGTCCAGCGAGGGTGGAGGCCAGTCAGGGCACCGGGGGCCCGGAGAGGGGGGGGAGGTCGATGAGGGCCACAGGAACCCAGTGTCAGGGTCGGTGAAGGAAAGGACAGGGGGCGAGCGGAAGGAGGCAGGCAGGCAGGCGGAAGCAGACAGGCAGGCACGAGATGGGCAAGCGGAGAGAGGCAGTACAGTACAGAAAATTGTGAAAATAGTAGGGTAGAAGAAGTAAGTGGGAGGGTAGTTGGGAGTGGGCACATAGAGAAGGGCAGTTGAGGGATAGAGTGGGAGGACTATGGGTAGAGGAAGTGGCAGAATGGTGGGGGGGAGCAGAGGTACCGAGGGGGGAGGGAAGTCGGAAGGGCGGAGGGGCCGAGGGGGGAGGGAAGTCGGAAAGGCGGAGGGCCCGAGGCGGAGGGGCCGAGGGCGGGGGAGGCGGGGGAGGCGGAGTGGCCGAGGGGGGGCGGGGCGGAGGGGTCGAGGGGGGCGGAGCCGGAGGGGCCGAGGGGGGCGGAGGCGGAGGGGCCGAGGGGGGCGGAGGCGGAGGGGCCGAGGGGGGCGGAGGCGGAGGGGCCGAGGGGGGGCGGAGGCGGAGGGGCCGAGGGGGGGCGGAGGCGGAGGGGCAGAGGGGGGGGCGGAGGGGCCGAGGGGGGCGGAGGCGGAGGGGCCGAGGGGGGGGCGGAGGGGCCGAGGGGGGTCGGAGGCGGAGGGGCCGAGGGGGGTCAGAGGCGGAGGGGCCGAGGGGGGGGGGAGGCGGAGGGGCCGAGGGGGAGGGGAGGCGGAGGGGCCGAGGGGGGGGGAGGCGGAGGGGCCGAGGGGGGGAGGCGGAGGGGCCGAGGGGGGGAGGCGGAGGGGCCGAGGGGGGGAGGCGGAGGGGCCGAGGGGGGGAGGCGGAGGGGCCGAGGGGGAGGAGGCGGAGGGGCCGAGGGGGGGAGGCGGAGGGGCCGAGGGGGGGGAGCCGCAGGGGCGGAGGGGCCTAGGGGTGGGGGGGAGGCGGAGGGGTCGAGGGGGGAGGCGGAGGGGCCGAGGGGGGAGGCGGAGGGGCCGAGGGGGGAGGCGGAGGGGCCGAGGGGGGAGGCGGAGGGGCCGAGGGGGGGGGGAGGCGGAGTGGCCGAGGGGGGGGAGGCGGAGGGGCCGGGGGGGGAGGCGGAGGGGCCGGGGGGGGGAGGGGGGGCCGAGGGGGGGAGGCGGAGGGGCCGTGGGGGGGGGGAGGCGGAGGGGCCGTGGGGGGGGAGGCGGCGGGGCCGAGGGGTGGGGGGGAGGCGGAGGGGCCGAGGGGTGGGGGGGAGGCGGAGGGGCCGAGGGGGGGAGGCGGAGGGGCCGAGGGGGGGAGGCGGAGGGGCCGAGGGGGGGGGGAGGCGGAGGGGCCGAGGGTGGGGGAGGCGGAGGGGCCGAAGGGGGGAGGCGGAGGGGCCGAGGGGGGGGGGAGGCGGAGGGGCCGAAGGGGGGGGAGGCGGAGGGGCCGAGGGGGGGGGAGGCGGAGGGGCCGAAGGGGGGGAGGCGGAGGGGCCGAGGGGGGGGGAGGCGGAGGGGCCGAGGGGGGGGGAGGCGGCGGGGCAGAGGGGGGGGGAGGCGGCGGGGCCGAGGGGGGGAGGCGGCGGGGCCGAGGGGGGGAGGCGGAGGGTCGAGGGGGGGAGGCGGAGGCGCCGAGGGGGGGGGAGGCGGAGGCGCCGAGGGGGGGGGGGAGGCGGAGGCGCCGAGGGGGGGGGAGGCGGAAGGTCCGAGGGGGGGGCAGGTGGAGGGGCCGAGGGGGTGAGGCGGAGGGGCCGAGGGGGGGAGGCGGAGGGGCCGAGGGGGGGTAGGCGGAGGGGCGAGGGGGGGAGGCGGAGGGGCCGAGGGGGGGGAGGCGGAGGGGCCGTGTGGGGGGAGGCGGAGGGGCCGAGGGGGGGAAGGCGGAGGGCAGAAATTGGAGGAGGGTGAATATGGCTGAGTCTTCGAGAGGTGGTGTTTACAGAATGGTGGTAAAATTTAAAGGAAGGGGCAGAGCTAGATGGCGGGGGGCAGAGCTAGATGGCGGGGGGCAGAGCTAGATGCCGGGGGGGGGCAGGGCTACATGGCAGCGGGGGCAGTGCTGGACTGTGGGGGGGCAGGGCTAGATGGAGGGGGGGCAGGGCTAGATGGAGGGGGGGCAGGGCTACATGGAGGGGGGGCAGGGCTACATGGAGGGGGGGCAGGGCTACATGGAGGGGGGCAGGGCTACATGGAGGGGGGCAGGGCTACATGGAGGGGGGGCAGGGCTACATGGAGGGGGGGCAGGGCTACATGGAGGGGGGGCAGGGCTACATGGAGGGGGGGCAGGGCTACATGGAGGGGGGGCAGGGCTACATGGAGGGGGGCAGGGCTACATGGAGGGGGGCAGGGCTAGATGGAGGGGACAGGGTAAAGACAGGAAGTTAAGGGTGATATTGGGGGGGCGGGAGGGTAAGGATACAGTGAGTACCTGAAAGGGGACGTAGGTACAAGGGCTGCACTGGGGGTCACCAGAGGGGAGGGATGAGGTGTTAAGTGAGAGCACCTGGGAGGTCAGGTAGGAAGAGGGTCACTTGAGGGGTGATGGGACAGTGGTGTGACTTGGGTTGGGGTGAGGGTGTGAAAGAGGTTACTGAAAGGAGTGTGGTAGGGGCCAGGCTGTGGGCAGCACAGGAGGGTCCCAAAGGTGGCTGGAGGAAGGAAAGAGGGAAGTCACATGGAAGAAGTGTGTTACAGTTGGGTGGGAGTTGTAACGGTGGGAGACGGGGTACACGTGGTTGGCAGGGGATTACTGGAGGGTGGCGGTGTTGGGTGTACTAATGCTCATGGGGGTAGTTGTTGGTGGCCAGGTGTGTTTGGAGGTGGTATTGGTTGCTGGATGGAGGAGTGATGGTATTAGCAAGGGGAAGAGGTTCCTACAGGGTGACAGGAGACAATTCTGGAGGGAGGTGGGTGAGATCTGCAGGGAGGTGGGGTGAGGACAGTGAATAATAGAAAGGTTGGATGTAGAGGCAGTAGGCGGAGCAAGCACTACGCCAGTGTCCTATGTCCTTATGTTACACATAAATAATTCCCAATGGTTCCCAGCCTGATACAAGCCTTATTACGTGTCAGCAGTTTGGTGACTGCATGTCAATTCCACTGCTTCATGATTCAATCACCTTCTTATTTGGTCTGCGGGGCTGAGTTGGCTGCACTACAGGCATTTTCACACAGGAAAATGTGATGTGGATACTGAAAATTTAACCAGGTCTCTCTGTGCTATTAGCTTATAATGCTGACCATTAGACCACAGAGACAGATTCATCCTGAACTTAATACAGATTCTTGATGTGGGATTTTGCAGGATAGTCAATATTTTCAAACATTTACCAATTCATGTTACTTAGCATTTCTGTTACACTCTTCCACGAGTCATTCAAATCTGTCAATTCAAAACCTGACTGCAATGTTTTGACAATGGCAGTATTTCAAGACGAGTGCCACAGCCACTGTTTACTTCATTTAGTCTGATGAGGAAAAATAAATCAATAATGATTGCTGACTTTGCAGATGCAAAAAGCTGTTAACTGTTCATCTCAAAAGTGAAATTACTGCATTTTAAAAAGAGGTTTTTTAAAGAAGTATGAGATTACATGCTATTTTTGTCGAGACTACAGTATAATTCTCTGCAAAACAATTTATTGTGTTAAGTATTTTCACATTAAACAGTTTTCAATGTATTTAATACCCCTAAATACTCCTAAACTTGAGCAATATTGTAAGACTGGACACATACATGATTTGTAAGCAGTTTCCTTCGTAGACCAACTGCTTTTTCCTAGTATCCCTCCAAAAACTCAAGTCCGCCAGTAACTTTCCCTACAACTGATGTTGTGTGACTTACTGATAGTGTAGTCATAGTTTGGATTTGTTCAAGAGCACATTTTACATTTCAGGGCAGTAAAAGAAGTTGTCAATCTTTTAACCACTATGGAATCTTATCAAGATATGAGTTGATATTTGTACAGTGTTTTTCATACAGCATTCCGTTGTATATATCTGTACCACCTGCAAAACGGCTGAGGTTATTATCACTATCAGCCACGTTATCAATCAATTACATCATGAATAGCAAAGGTCCCAATACACTTCCCTAGAGTACATTTGGACTTGCTTCTGCATATGTCAAAGTCTCTCCATTAGATATAACATTGTGTGCGCTCCCTACCAAAAAAGTCTCAATTCTGATACAAATTAAACTTTGAACTTCCATTAATAAATATTGGCTTGATACTAAGCGAAATAATTTTTCAAAAAGCACACTGCTTATAATCAACTGTCTTTATCAGGATACTGTGTGAGAAAAGTGTGAATTGGGTTCACATGATATGTCCATAGAAGACATTCTGAGTTGGCATGAAGGGGGTAATTCTGTTCATTTGACCTCTGAATTCAAGACTGTACGACAACTGGATGTCAATGAAACTGGTTGCTCTGTTTTGTACCACTTACTGTAGACAGATATGACCTGTGCCTTTTCCCAATCATCAGGCATATTTTTGTTTTGATTTTATGACTACAGTACACAGTATGGAGGCTAACTCAGATCCAAATTTTGTAAATAACCTGAGTGGAATTATATCAGGTCCTCAAACCTTGCTTAACTTTGTAAATCTCAGTGGTTTCTTACATCACTGCTTGTATCATTCCCACAGTGGTGCAATAATGAAACCGAGACAGAACTCCTGTATCTGCCTTTATAAAGGAACATTTGAAAACTGAGTTCAGCATTTCTGCTTTTGGTTTGCTACATTCAATTTTAGTTCCAAATATTATGAGAATTCCTTTGGTCTTTGTGAGAAATCTTTTGACAGGATTATGCTACAACAGTCACTGTAAGATCGACACACTGCCCATTTGTCATCAAAAAGGTTGTATCACCATCTCTCTATCTATAATCCAATGCTTTGTTTTACATTTATCATGCAATTAAGCTGCAGTCACCGTATCTTTGTGACTATCTTTACCACAAGTGAATACAATGAAGAGCTTTCTTTTTAAAAAAACCTCACACAGTCACTAATATGCCCCATTACTGATTACGGCTACTGTATTCAAAGGATATTTGTACGGGAGCTCATGATGCCTTGAACTGGTGATAAGTGCTTGTGTACGAGACTTTTGTGACACACACTATTTCAATCATATCACTCTTGCCTAGAAACAATTACCATGGCTATGTGCTGATATGCTTAGAGATTACCATACCCTGTGTTTGCTCTATGTCTTCTCAATCGTTGCCCTCTCTCTCATTTTTCTTCAACCATTACACTACCATCTCAACAGCACAGCAGCAATACTTGTTCTCAACAGAGCAAAATCCTCTCACTATCACAACACAGTCATGTTCTCTAAATCATTTTCTGAATAAGGTACCTGACTTGTGAACAATCTTCCTCAAAATTTTTGATTACTTAGCCAGTAATATATATAATACAGTAGAGTCCCATTAATCCGAACTAATTGGGGCCAGACCTTGTGCCGATTACTGATTTGTTCGAATTAGCTGGATTTATGGTGATGAGTTTCTAGAATGAAGTATACCAAGCAGATAAGTAGGTACACCAGGGTAACAAATGGGAACAAGTGTGAGAACAATGGCTCACTCTCACTCCCTGCCCTCATTGTTGTGCATTGTTGAGATCTTTGTAGTGTCTGAGGTCAGTGCACTGCCAGTTGGCTCACAAAGTGCTTGGTTATGTTAGTTATTGGTCGCTGGCACGCGTAACAGTTGTACTGTATTCGTTCAGGTGTACATATTTTCGTCATGAGTAAATGGAAATATACAACGTTAACTCTCAAAGAAAAACTGAATGCCTTGAAGCGGATAGACAATGATGAGAATGTATCTCAACTGGCAATGGAACTGGGTGTTGGTAAAGCAACCATTTGTGATTGGAAGAAGAACTGAGTGAAGCTTGAACAGTCCTGCGTAACGTCTTCGGGAACAACACTCTAAATTCGGCAGACTGAAACACTCCCAGTATGATAAAGTGGATGAAGTGCTTTTCCTTCGGTTTACACAGGAAAGAGAAAGGGGAACTCCTTTGAGTGGAACAATGGTTCAGGAGAAGGCTGTTTACCTGAACAAGTTAATGAATGGTGATGAGTCTTTTAGTGCGAGTATGGGTTGGTTGGGCAGATTCAAAAAACATCATGGAATCTGTCAGCTAACAATTACTGGAGAGAAGCTTTCTTCTGACTGTGATACAGCAAGGGAATACTTGGGCGAGTTTGAAAAAATGATAAGAGAGGGAAAGTATTCTCCCCAACAAATTTATAATGTTGACGAGACTGGCCTTAATTTTAGGGCATTGCCAACAAAAAGCCAGGCATCAAAAGCAGAAGACCATGCTCCTGGTTTTAAAATGTGGAAAGATTTGTGTGACTTTATTAGTGTGCAGCAACACTGCTGGTAATCACAAGCTGCATTTAATGTTGATCGGCAAAACTGCTAGGCTCAGAGCTTTAAAAAACTGCATAATGAAGTCCCTGCCTGTATATTATCGCAATCAGAAAACAGCATGGATGGATGGTAAGCTGTTCAAAGAATGGTTTCACGGCCAGTTTGTTCGTTCTGTTTGGCAGTTTTCTAAGGAAAATCACTTTTCTCCCCATGCAATCCTTTTTATTGATAATGCGCCATCTCACTCCAGCACTGAAGAATTGCGAGATGAAGATATTGTGGCAAAGTTTTTGCCGCCGAATGTTACACCACTTCTACAGCCGATGGACCAGCCCATACTGCAAAAATTAAAACTGATTTACAAAAAACAAATTTTAAGAATGCTGATCCAAGATGAAAGCATTCCTTTAGTGGACAAAATAAAAATGACCAATGTGAAGGATGTTGTTTATTGGGCCATTGAGGCATGGTAGAATATTTCAGAAAATACTCTGAGAAAAACCGTGGAGAAAACAGTGGACATCTCTTGATTTTCAGGACAGCCTAGTTGAAAATGAAGAGGAAAATATACTACAAATGATACAGACAATCCCTGGATGTGAAGAAGCTAGTGAAGGAGACGTAGATGATTGGATGACAGCAGATGGAGCATGTGTGGAGAACCTTATTACTGATGCTGTTTAGTTGCTGCTGTGACTCAAGACCAGGAAGAAGTAGACTGCTGTGACGGAAGTGACAATGAGACTGAAAGCGACAAAGGAGATGCAGCAGAAGCCCTTGATCTCACACTACGTTATTTGGAGCAAAAGCCCACTGCTACACCTGTTTATTTCATGTTTATGAGACGATGGCGTAACTATGTGTCATATAGCAGATTGTCTTCATTACACCAAAAGACAACAACTGAGTTTTTGTCATCTAAAAAATAGGGATAAAATATCCGCTGTAGTTTAGTAAGTTTGTCAGCTTTTCTTTCATTGTTATGCAGTGTTTAAACCTAATGTTTTCTCGTCAATTTTTCTAATACATGTTTACTGTACTGTGTAAATTAAAATAGTGTGTATGTACAGCAGTTTACCGCACAGTTTTCCATATTTAGACTAGCATTTTTCATGTTCAGATTAACTGAACGTTCAGATTACGGGGACTCTGCTGTACTTATAAATGATCAGCACACACGCGTATTTACAAAATAATTTGTGATGTGAATATAAAATGTATTATTGTGATTGTTATGTAATATCTTTTGGGATTTTTTGTTTTTGATGATGATCATGATCATGATGATTTTGGATGCAAGGCACTCAACAGCATGGTTATCAGCAAACAGACAAAATGTCAGTATGTCATTCTCATGGGGGAGGGGGCGGGGGGGGGGGGGGGGGGGGGGGGGGGGGGGGGCGGGCAAAGGGTGTCTCCATATTATTAGTACTTTAGAATATATTAAAATCCGTCTCCCCTCCCCAGCAATTTAGGGATCAGGCCTGACAGTTCACAAAATTTTACAACCTGTCCTAACATGGTGTCTGTATCAGTGAGGATGATGGGCATATCTCCAGACAAACCAAGGGCTGTTCCTGATGTCAGTACACAAAACACACATCGCCAAAACATGCTGAATCAAAAATGTCACTTCAAAAAGCGGCAGATCCTACTGTGGAGGAGGAAACCATGTGTTACACAGCTATGGCCTATGCGAAGTCTGGTGAGCAACACTTTCTTCAAGCGGTGTGGTTGGCATGACATCAGCCATGCCCGTGTGGTCAACTTGAGTGACTGTGGTTTGTTCTCTGACACTTCCAATCATTCAGTTTACCACCGACACATAATTCGTGTGTCAGTGAATGAGATAATAGCAGCACATCTAAGTACAAAACAATCCCAACAGGTGTCTTTGACTGCTTTGTTAGCTATGTCATTTCTCTGTATTCCAATGTGTCCAGGTACCAAGCAAAAGATCACCTAACTGGCATGGTGTTGTGTCACTGTAACGAGTCATGAATGAGCTGAATCAAAAGGTCTACAGAATACATTTGATGGTCTGCTTAAAGCAAACTGCGCGAGCCAGAGGAAATGAGAAACCTTGTACTCTGATCCACTCCAGTGCTGCCACAATGCCATACAACTCCGCACCGTAATTCGTAAGTTGTTCCGGAAGGTGCACTTTGAAAGTCCTGTCAGGGAAAACAGCTGAACAATTGAGAGCATTCACTTGCCTGGAACCCCCTCTACAAACAACAATAAAACTGTGGTATGTACTTAAAACTGAAGCACATAAGAGTTGTAAAAACATAATCTAGAGTACAAGTTTTCATGTAATGTACCAAGCTTAAAATCACTTTAGGCTTCTGAAGACACCAAGTTGGAGTTTGTTCCACCTCAGGCTGCATGATCATGGGTCTGATATATCCAGGTCCTCAAGACAGTCAGCAGTGTGTTTCTCAAATGGCTTGGTCACATGGGCCAATTCCTGAACCATCGCTCAGAGTTGGGGTGGATCACTGCACCAAATGACAATGACTGTGACAATGCTGAAATTTTCAGGACCTGTCAACCAAAACAAGAGGTGCCACCAAATCGAGACTGGTGGTTCATCAGCCTCAACACACAGACTCTGAACTGGGAAGGTCTGAAGGGCTCCATTCAATATCCAAATACCCTTAGGTTGACAGTGTCCAACATCCCAAGGCAGGAAACACAGACTCATCCATAAACCACATTGCTGAAATTTAGCCATGATGTGGAAAATAGCCTATAAAACAGCAGCGGTGGGGGACAGCGGGGGGTGGACGGGGGGGGGGGGGGGGTGAGATACCTGTCAGCTTACACGCCTTTCCACTGCAGCATTTTAAAATATTCAATGATTACAACTCCTCCGATAGGCACGTCTTTCGGGTGTAGTAGCCAGGTTAATTCAGAATCGAAGAGTAGACCCAAAAACTGCACAGTGTCCTTAAAAAGTAAAATGTTGTCACCCACTGTGAGCTCTGGTTGGTTAAACCTTTGAAGAGCATGGTTAAAATTCACACACAGTCTTCTCTGTAGAGAACTGAAACCCCGTTTTATTACCCCAAGCTTCCAGCCTCCTGACAGACAGTTGTAGTTGCCTCATTGTCACTGCAAGGCCACAGGAAGAGTCGAGACCTAAAGTCATCCACAAACAAAGAGCATTTAACAAGGCTCCTGACTGTGGAGGAGGTGCCACTGATTGAAATTGCAAACAATGTGACACTTGAGTACACTGACTTGGGGGATTCATTCTCCTGAAATAGCCATCAGATAAGGCACCGCCAAAGCAATACCAAAAGCACCAGCCCTTGAGAAAGGATTGGATAAGAAGTGGCAGACATTCACAGTCTCCATTCCATGAAGCTGGTGAAGGGTGATGTACCTCCAAGTGGTGTCGTACGCATTTAAGAGGTAAAAAAATAAATAAATAAATAAAAAATAAAATAAAAAACCAACACTCCAACCAGGCCTTAAAAGAAATATTGCATTGCAATCCCCAGTACAATTAAGATGTCAGGGGCAGAATGGAAGCAGCTGAAACAGCACTGGGAGCAGCACGGATGACCGACCCAGACGAGGCAGCAGATGACTATGAGCTCGAGAGTTTTACGCACACATTTGGTAAGAATGGCACTCCAATAACTGTTTCAGTTGGTACAGTCCTTGCCCGAGTTCCATAGAGGAATTAATATTTCATTCTTCCAAGTCAAGGGGTACTGTCCATCAAACAAGATCTGATTGAAACAAGATAGGATTTCGCCTTTGGCTTCTGAGCACAGATGACGGAGCAAGGCATAATGAATTTAATCTGGCCTGGAGTAGCATCTCTGGCTGCAGACAGAGCTGACTCCAAAACCAATGAGGAAAATGGAGGATTGTAGAAATTCCCTTTACGCGAGAAGAAGTGGAGCCTCCTGATCTCTGAAGTCCTACAAAACACTTAGAACGCAAGAGTGTGTCTGGATGATGCAGTGACGGTAAATGTATATTCAGCAAAAATTAGAGCAATGTCTTTGCCGTGTCCATTAAGACCCCATTACTCAACAAGGTCATAAATGAAGGTGTGTACTTCTCTTGCCCAAACTTGGGCATTGGAAGCTGACTGATTATTGTTGGAAGCTGCGAACTCCTTCCAGGAGTTCTTCTTCAGATCTTTCATCACTCATCTCACTTGTGCTCTCAGAGGTCTGAAGGTAGAAAGATTTTCGGTGGTAGGATGGTGTTTGAAAGTTTGCAAAGCTACGTGCTTGGTTCTGATTGCTGAGCAACAGGGACAGAGAGCCGTCTGCCATGGTAGCTACATTGGTGAATGGAATCTGTGGCAGCTCACTGGACCTCACAGATGATGAGGTCCACTATCTTCTGAGCATAATCTTGTTAGAAAATGGCCCACTGACTGTATCAAGGCCAATTTTCCTTTTGAATCTGCCTTCTTTGTGGTCTCCCTTTGACAACCATCCGAGTCAGCAAATAAACACACTGGAAAGTGATCACTGAAATGCAAATCTGTGGCCATTTCCCACTGAACTTCGGTGTGACATCACGTGCTGGACTGTTATTCAAATCCCACACCAATATTTTACAAGGTTTTAGACTCTAGATATTTATTTTAAAGATTTTTGGTGTTAATATTTGCTCTAAAAGTAAGTAACATATTAGTGGATCTTGATTCACCTCAATCTTCCTTTTTGTATCATTGATTTGAGTGGTCTGTTACTAGTGAGTGTGCTTACATTGTTCATCGAAGTCTCAGCAGTGTTTTTACATTTCGCAGAGTGCAGTTGCAGCTGTAGTGGTTCATAAGTTCCGATAAAGTTGTTTGTGCACTGTTATTCAGTTATTAAATTTAGCAGTTTTCAGCATTGTCTCGTGCTGTTTCTAGTAAAATAATGGTTTAATGAACTTCTGGAAACTTTCACTCACTGTGTTTTATAAAGTTGTTTGTGTGTTGAAGTCATTTATTAAATTTAGTATGGTAGTTTTCAACTGACATTTCTTGTTTGTAGCAAAATATTTCAGTAAAACTTTCATTTACTGTGTTTAATTTCATTGAGTTTTCCAGTAGTAGCATGAATTTTTGGTTTTATATAAGAAATTTTGTGAAGTTTTTGATGTATTAGCTCTGGTTTAGTAGCATTAATAAACGCAGTTAATTTCTTAGTAGAGAGCAAAATTCGAGATTACTGATGTTAGTTCTTGAAACAGTTCTACTGTAGTAATTGTCCTTAACCTAACACAGACGTTTAGTTTTTTCAGTAACTGTTAACATTTTGCTGTGAGTGAGAAGTGTGGGCTTTGCCGTAAGTTTGAGAGTAGTGGGTTACAATGTGATATTTGTTCAATGTATTTTCATTGGGGCAAATAGAGTGGGGAAGCCAGTGGTCATTCTAGCGAGATCCTCTCCTGGAAGTACAGAATTTGTAGCAGAAATAAGTTGAGAGAGGAGCAAGATCGTAAGATCTGTGCCCTTCAGGTGCAGTTAAAAATGCAAAGGAAGAATTAGATAGGATGAGGAGGGCGAAGGGTGCTGGGGAATGGGAAATGGCTGCTGGTAAGATGGCGGCTAGGAGGAGGAGATATTCAGACAGCCGTGCTTTGCATATAACCAATAGACTTGACCAACTGTCAGAGTTTAGTGGAGAGGAGCTTTTTGTAGCTGTACGTGTAGGACACAAGCAGTAACCCTAATTAGTTAGGGAGCCTCAGTCAGTTGCAAATCCTAACAAAAAGAAGAAGGTTCTACTGCTAAGTAGTTCGCATGGCAGTGGTGTGCGGCAGCAGTTGCAGTAAGTGTTGGGGAGCGAGTACCAGTTCACCAGCATTGTGAAGCCTAGTGAAGGGTTGACTCAGATGACTTAATATAAGGGAGTTATGTAGGAACTTTATGAAAGAGGATCAGGTAGTGACTGCGGGTGGAGCTGAGGACAGTCTTGATGGAGACAGGTAATACACTATTGGCCATTAAAATTGCTACACCAAGAAGAAATGCAGGTGATAAACAGGTATTCATTGGACAAATATATTATACTAGAACTGCAATCTGGGTGCACAGATCCTGAGAAATCAGTACCCAGAACAACCACCTCTGGCCGTAATAACGGCCTTGATACGCCTGGGTATTGAGTCAAACAATGCTTGGATGACTTGTACAAGTACAGCTGCCCATGCAGCTTCAACACAATACCACAGTTCATCAAGAGTAGTGACTGGAGTATTGTGACGAGCCAGTTGCTCGGCCACCATTGACCATATGTTTTCAGTTGGTGAGAGATCTGGAGAATGTGCTGGCCAGGCCAGCAGTCGAACATATTCTGTATCCAGAAAGGCCCATACAGGACCTGCAACATGCGGTCGTGCATTATCCTGCTGAAATGTAGGCTTTTGCAGGGATCGAATGAAGGGTAGAGCCACAGGTCGTAACACATCTGAAATGTAATGTCCACTGTTCAAGGTGCCGTCAATGCGAACAAGAGGTGACCGAGACTTGTAACCAATGGCACCCCATACCATCATGCCGGGTGATACACCAGTATGGTACTGACGAATACACGCTTCCAACGTGCGTTCACTGCCATGTCGTCAAACACAGATGCGACCATTGTGATGCTGTAAACAGAACCTGGATTCATCCGCAAAAATGGCATTTCGCCATTCGTGCACCCAGGTTCGTCACTGAGTACACCATCGCAGGTGCTCCTGTCTGTGATGCAGCCATGGTCTCCAAGCTGACAGTCCATGCTGCTGCAAACGTCATCGAACTGTTCATGCAGATGGTTGTTGTCTTGCAAACGTCCCCATCTGTTGACTCAGGGATTGAGACGTGGCTGCATGATCCGTTACAGCCATGCGGATAAGATGCCTGTCATTTCGACTGCTTGTGATACGAGGCCGTTCGGATCCAGCACGGCGTTCCATATTACCCTCCCGAACCCACCGCTTCCATATTCTGCTAACAGTCATTGAATCTCGACCAATGCGAGCACCAATGTCACGATACAATAAACCATAATCGCGATAGGCTACAATCCGACCTTTATCAAAGTCGGAAACATGATGGTACGCATTTCTCCTCCTTACACGAGGCATCACAACAACGTTTCACCAGGCAACACAGGACAACTGCTGTTTGTGTATGAGAAATCGGTTGGAAACTTTCCTCATGTTAGCACGTTGTAGGTGTCACCACCAGCGCCAACCTTGTGTGAATGCTCTGAAAAGCTAATCATTTGCATATCACAGCATCATCTTTCTGTCTGTTAAATTTCGCGTCTGTAGCACGCCATCTTCATGGTTAGCAATTTTAATGGCCAGTAGTGTATGATGTAAGTGGTGAGCTGGTAAAGATAGCTACTCAAACTGGGGGCTCTAATGTGCACTTTGTGCAAACATTTCAGCATCATGATAGGCCTCATCTTAATGCTCCTGTCAGGTGTGTTTACAATGGACTGGAGAAGGCACTTATGGTGGAGGGCATGGCTCACATTGCAGTGGTGCCAGCTGAGTCTATCAATAGATCAGGTTTCTCTAAGCGTGGCCTGTAGCTCAGTAGGTATGGGAAGGGGAGGATGACAAAGCTTATTGGCGACAGTGTAGTTGGACTGGTGGGATCACTCATGGAAAAATTCCTGTTGTATTTGATGTTAGAGCTGCACCGTTTTTACACTGAAGTCAGCTGATTGGTATCCCTGGTCAAAGGAAGTCCCCTCTAACAGAGGAATCACCTTCAAAAGGGGTGAGGTATTAAAGTAGTGAAAGAATTACCTTATTTCATCAAAATATAAGAGGTATTAGAGATAAAGTTAGGGAAATGCTTATAGATGTTGGCTCTGACATAATTGGTATATCAGAGCACCACTTGAATAATTTGCAATTCAGAGGCTTTACCAGGATACAGATTAGCTGGGTGTTTTTCAAGGAGTTCTTTGCGGACTGGGGGGAGTGGCAACGTACGTAAAAAAAAAAAATAAAAAATAAAAAAAATAAAAAAAAACAACAACAACCCGTATTCCACTTGAGTCTGTAGACATATTACAGCACTGCACAAGTATTTGAATGTTAAGCAGGGGCAGTCGAATTTAGTGTAACTAAACTTCCAAATGTTGTTATTTATAAGTCCTCTTACTCTGACTTCAAAGCATTTCTGCTCAAGGTATAAGATTCTTGGTTCACTTTATAGGAAGTGCCAAAAAAAAGAGTTACATGTAGTGACTTCAATATTAATTTTGTATATGACTGTGCAAGAAAAATGATGTTGGAAGATCTCCTAAATTCATATGATCTGATGCAGACTGTGTTTTCTCCAACCAGGGTGCAGGGAAACAGTAGCACAACCATAGACAATATTTTTATTCATTCAGGTTTTTGTGCTCAAACAAATGTTATAAATAATTACAAACTATGTAGAAAAACTACTCCAACGGCGAAGGAGAGTTTTTTAAACGTCGTTATGAACATGAGTGGCAGGATGTTTACAGTGCGGATAACAAAGATGACATGTACAACGCTTTCCTTAACACATTTCTCATGCTCTTTGAAAGTTACATTTCATTAGAACATTCTGAACAAGGTACTAGCAGTAAACAGCGGCCTGGGGGGCTGACTAGTGAGATAAGGATATTACATAGAACAACGTGAGAACTACATCAAAATGTTAGACGTAATCACAACTGAGCTACAATAGCTCATTACAAACAGTATTGTAAGGTGCTTAAAAGTGTTACTAGTAAGGCAGAGAGTACATGGTATGCAAATGGAATAGCTAATTCACAGGACAAAATTAAGACAATTTCGTCAGTCATGAAGGAAGTGTCTGGTCAGCAGTACAAGTTTAACAATATAAAGTCAGTTCGTAGCAAAAATTTTTCTGTTACTGATAAGTCTGATATATGTACAATATTTAACTATCACTTTCTGAGCATTGCAGGTGAATTAAATAAAAACTTACTTTCCACAGGGAATCGTGTTACACTCTTGGAAAATGCCCTTCCGAGATTGATGTCTGAAATAATCCTCTGTGATACTGACAAGGGGGAGACTGAGTCAATAATTAAATCACGAGAAACTAAGGATTCTCGCAGATATGATGGAGTACCTAGCAGAATATTAAAGTACTGTGCTGCACATGCTAATCTTGTACTTACCCATATTTGTAATTTTTCCTTTCAGAATTGTCAGTTTCCTGTATGATTAAAGTACTCAGTAGTAAAGCCACTTTTGAAACAAAATTTTTGAATGCTAGGTATCTTTTTTGACTAAATTAAGATATTTGTTTGAGTTGATCACAAAACATCGCTCCAGGAGTTGGAGCATTATGGAATATGGGGAGTAGCTTACAATTGGTTAACCTCTTACTTTAATAACAGAAAGCAAAAGGCCATTCTCCACTGTGCTGGGAATGGCTATGATGTGGGGTCTGAGGAAGGCACAGTTACATGGGGAGTGCCCCACAGATCAGTGCTGGGGCCACTAATATTCCTTATTTATATAAATGATATGCCCTGTAGTATTAGAGGAGATTACAAAATATTTCTATTTGCTGACAACATGTTGTGCGCAACGTCAACACCGTTTCAAATAGTGCAGTTCAAGAGAGAAATTCATGGCTTGTAGAAAATAAACTAACACTAAATCATGGTAAGACTCATTTTTTACAGTTTCTAACACACAATTCAACAAAACCAGGTATTTTAATTTCGCAGAATGGACATGTGATTAGTGAAACAGAACTGTTCAAATTTCTAGGTGTTCATATGGATAGTAAACTGTCAGGGGAAGTCCACATTCAGGACCTTGTTCAAAGACTCAATGCTGTCATTTTTACTATTTGAACAATATGTGTTCATATACCATTCAAAGTAAGTGATAGTGCAACACAAAAAGTACTCTACTTTGATTATTTTCATTCATTTATGAAGTATGGTATTATGTTTTGGGGTAAATCTTCCCATTCTCAAATGATATTTTTGGCTCAAACAGGCAGTTCAGGCAATAAATGGTGTAAGTTTGCAACCATATATATATCCAACCTGCATTTGGATTGCACCTCATTGACTCTTGTGCAGAAAGGCAGGCAGTATACTGCTGCATCCATTTTCAATAAACTACCACAGAAACTCAAAAATCTTAGCAGTAATCCACACACTTTCAAATCAAAACTGAAGAGTTTCCTCATGAGTAACTCCTCCTATTCTCTCGAGAAGTTCCTTGAAAAATTAAGCTGATTCTTGTGTTACATTATTGATTGTGTTTACTTAAACTTATTGCTTGTCTTTTTTTGGATTCATAAACTTTTATTTGTCTGTTACCACTTTTTTGTGTTGTAATTTCATGTACTGACATGTTCCAGGACCTTGAGAATTGCGCCTCAATTTGGTCCTACGGAATTAAACATGTAAAATAAATAAAAAATAAAACTCGGTCTGCAATAGCTGGGGAGCAAAAATAAGGGGATATTCCCAAAAGATGATCCTGTAACTATGGAAAAGTGTGTCCCATTACGAGAGCTCAAAGGACATGTATTGTCTAAATGGGCAAGATCCTCGAGATTTCGACCCCTGGAGCAAGTGGTAGCTGAGACCCACAGCGCATTGTGTGCACCAATATCCTGCACGAGGAAGAATGGACAGGAGAGTGCCCATAAAAGGTCTGTTGTTAGTGCATCTGCATTCATCTCTTCATGAGGTGGAAGATATAAAAAACACACTGCAATTTAACTGCAGTGTGAGAAATTCCACTGCAGCTGCTTGTATGGCTGTGATAGGACAGTAGAGGAGTGGCATCCGACATCAATGGAAACAGCCACACCACCCTAGGCCAAGTCTCCAGAAACACTGTACTTTCTGTACAGGTGGTAGCCCCTTTATGCATGTATAACAGTAACTTTAAAATGATTTTCTTGCTAGCAGATGCAGAACAGTCTCTACTGGAACAGTAGCTGTAATTCTTCCAAATATGCCTGCAACGTGTAAGACCCTGCGGGAGATGATTAGCACTGGTTGTCCTCCTTAGTCGGCACAGGCAATTTACCCAAAATGTCAGAGGGAATGTTAGGCAGTCTCCAGCTCTCCGGTTCTTCCATGTGGATATCAAGATCGTTGACAGTAATATCACATTAGAAAGTGAGGGAGCTCATCAATCTGAAAGTTTAGCCCATACTTAATTCAATTTGGTTTGACTTTTGTATGATGTCTTCCCTTACTTATGGGAGGAGTTGCTCATATTGGTAGGGGGGACAGCTTAGTGGCCTTCTGATGGTGTGCAGTGGTAGGTGACTGAGGTTTCAAGTCCAGTGTCAATGGATTCTGAAAGATTTCAGATTGAAGTATAGCTTTCCCTCCACATGTACACCGCCAAGCGCAAATACTCATACTTGAATCTGTGGTATGGGTTTGTGTGGAGGCATCACACTTAGCGACTTGTTTCTTAAGGGCCAAAGCAAAAGCAGTAGCAAATATACTAGAGATTGTATAGCTTTAAAAGCTTTTATAGCTTCACCATAGCGTATGCATCTCATAACTTTCAACTCCAGAATTTTCCTTTCCTTGTTATAAATCCCACACTTTCTGCTCCATACTGAATGAGCCCCTGAGCAGTTTCTGTACTTTGAAGGAAGTGTACAAGACTCACCTGATCCACGAGCTGAGCTGCCACAATTTCCACGTGTGGCTCTCATTATATACCATAGCTGTATGATAAAATTGTTGACTTTTGAAGCATCACGTTTGGTTGAGAGCAAACAGTCAAACCTCAACATTAATGTAACCTGCAAGGATATGTTCAGATAAACCCTGAATGTTAAATATTAGAACAAACATTGCAGAGTTTTCCAATGTGCAATTGACTTTCATCTTATAGTTCTGCACTTCCATCTTTCATGCAACTCCACTGGGTCCACTGCCTTTATATCAGAGCATGTAACTATGCCTTTCCAGAAGTTAAGGATGTCATGTAACTCAGCCACCTCGGAGTAGCCACCCAAGGCCTAGCATCCCAGAAGCTTAGAGACTTGGTTTGATGTTATGACAAACTTATGCCCCACTACTATAACTCAGATTTTTTCACAGGAGGACTGACCAACCTAGCTTGATGTGTACCTTTCTCATGGTCCAGATGGTGAAGCCATCTGAAGCACACAACATACTAACACCATGCCCAATGATGGTCTCTGAAGTATGCCCTGAATTCACAGCAGTCGCCAGCTGTGGAAACCCCACTGCTGGTGGGGCTCCCTGGGCAAAACACAGCCAACATTTTCCTAAGTCATGGAACACTCTTTGTCAGGCCCCTCTGCTGAGGCCTGTCTAGCTTAGGTGACCCTAACAGTAGACATGCTACCACCAGAATAGTCCTCAGTGTCACTGAGGCACACAAATCCTCCCACCCAGCACTAAAGTTAAGGGTGCCTTCGGTAAGGTGGTGTCCCCAGGAGGGTGGTTGTTCCTGGTCATATGTAAGAGAGGGCCTTAAGGCCCCAATCTGATCAGGTTAAATAAGCAATAAATAAATATTATTTCCAATTATGATCCGTTCTATAACATATGTATCCAGTGCTTTGTCAGCTATTTCTCTAAGCTTTAGTCGCATTTCTTTTACATGCTCCAGCCAAAGCTACATATTTCTTGTTTCTCCCTAAAATTTGACACTACTGCCTCTTCATATAGTTTACTGAACATGTTAATATTACTTGTCTGTCTCCTACAATGACAACAGGTGTGACTGGGAACATACATACACTAGTGAGATGAGGTTTACTCGAAAGTTTAGGGTTACATCTGAGCGAAAGTCTGGTGATCAATAAAAAAAGTCCAATAACAAAGCTTATGCCCATCCTTGCCCAAATAGTTTCATATGCAGCTTCAATTTCTACCTTGGTGAACCTCAGTTTTTTGTCTGCCTCCTAGATTTCCCATTAGGCTATTCTTTCAATATAAACTTACTTTACTATAAAAATCTCACTGCTATCAACTTTAGATTTCAGCCGTCTTTCTGTCCTACAGTCGAGTTGGTGTAAGATGATCCCTGACAGCTAGCAGCACTGTTGTCAGCTTTCAACTGCGAAATGCAGACAACTACTTTAATACTGCAAAGAGAAGAGGAGAATTGGTGGTGATTGGGGGGTGGGAGTGCCTCCTACAGCTATCATGGTGAGTCACCTAAGTTAAAAAGACCTTGTGTGCAACGAACAACCAGACTGCTACCTGAGTATCAGCCTCTGATGAGTATTGCCCTCTGAAGCCTTTAGGTGACCTTAGAATTCTCAATTCTACGATACATCTAGCATTCCGCAGCCAGCCTAGTTCGTCACAAAAACTTTCAAGTGTGATTCTGACAGTTAAACCAAACGGCATCCACACTGGCATATGAAGTGCACTAAACGCAAATTAAGTTTAAGTTTTGTGAGTTTAGATCCTTTGTTGGGTCAGGGCAATCAGCTATTCCTTCATTACTGTTTCAGCTACAATACTGGCAGGTTTTTTCCATTATCTAACACCTTAGCGTGTCTGTGACAAGCTTAAAAGTGTGAGTCGCAAGTTTGGCATATAATATATATCTCACGCCTTGTCATGTAAGTAAAATTTCTCTAGTTTAGTTTTTCTACTTTCAGTAACACAGCTGCTGTTTTGTGTATGATTTTGTATAGAAGTGGTCTGTACAGTATTTTTTAAGACTTCTTTTCCAGAACACATAAAAACATCACAAATGACAAACTTTATGAACTATCCTGTACGAATTCTGAAGCTAAAGTACAGTCTTCAGATGGTGATGATGACAATTCCAACGAAGAAGATGACACCACTGATTATACTAAGCATGATTCACAAAGTGAGTGATGCTTATGGGTGTTCAACAGCGAAGTTATCATGACCCTTATACACATTAAAAGAAACGAATGTGAATAAAATTACAAGGGTGATTTGAAAAGTTCTCAGAACGGGAAAAAAGTACTTACATCACAAACTTTTTTTATTTTTCAGTGTGTCTCCTTGTAGATTAATGCACTTGGTCTAACACCGTTCCAGTGCCTTGATCCCATCTCGAAAATGAGTTTCCTTCAGACCTGCAAAATAGTTGTCAACTTCGGCTATTAATTCTTCGTTTGAAGTGAATCTTCATCCACCAAGAAAAATTTTCAGTTTTAGGAAGAGATGGAAGTCTGACGGAGCCGTGGCAACAGTTCATACCTTAGTTCATGTAATTTTGCCTGGCAACGGCATGTGTGGGATCCAGTGTCGAAAGTTGCAGCACCCACCTTGCAGACAATTTTTTCATTTCTAATTCTTCACTTAAAATGTGAACACCCTTTCAGATGACATCTGGAAAACATGAGCAATTTCACACACTTTCAATCAGGGATCCTCCATGACCATTTAGCGCACTCTTGCAATGATTTCTGTAGTAGTGACACATCTTGGCCGACCACTGCGCGGATCATCATCTAAGCTCTCCCGACCAAATTTAAATTCATTTGTCCACTTGGCAACAGTTGAATATGAAGGAGCAGAGTCCCCCAGTGTATTCTGGAAATCGGCATGAATGTCGTCTTCTTTCATACCTTTCTTTACGAAGTACTTAATCACTGCTCGAATCTCAACTTTTTCCATCTTCACAAATCACTACCCAGGAACAACAACAGAGCCACAGCTCGCTTCCATGAGCACTAACGTGGCACGTGTTTACAGGCCACAGTCCAATGAATATCATGTGAACAACTCGTTGCACTATCGTTGATCTCTCGTGGTGATTAAAAGAGCTTTTCAAACCACCCTCGTACTAAAATGTGACCATGCACGCTAACAAAACAGGAAAGAATAAAATATGCTTTACCGGAGACTAAAACACAAGTAAAACGACAAAGGAGCTAAAAGGAACAGGAAAATGTCACTGGCTGAGCCAGTCACCCTGTTAACCATTAAAACCGTCTCCCTAAAATCTTGGAAAAAACATTGGACAATTCACAAAACTGTATAACTCACATTCGTTGGAATGTTATCTAAAACATATTGCAGACTCATTAGCAAAACAGTCACAGCCCACTCGTCAGAAAATAAAATGCAGTCCAATAAAACGTATTGCACAGTGATCTGTACAGCAAGAAGTCATGCACTAGAGGGCTGCGGCCTATACGAGGACAAGTGGGGAAACCTCATCCTATCGATGTGGGTGGAAGGAAGTACACCACGGACACATTGTGGACTTTAGTAAGTGGAGCTTACTGTCTGTCACTTCCAGCCATTCACCCCCCCCCCCCCCCCCCACAGATGCAAGACACTGGAACTCAACAGCAAAGTTATAGCATGCAGGAGGATGGTATACTGAAATACTTGAGAATCATGACACACCATGTTGGCTGCTACATCCGTCCTTTCATTCCCTGTGATACCCATGTGCCCTGGTACCCAGCAGAAAGACACCTCCTCCCCTAGTTGTCTTGTTGGAGGAGGGCATCCTGGATAGTTTGGACTACTTTATCTGAGGGGCACGAACATTGTAGAGAGTCACGAACATTGTAGAGAGTGAAGGGCACTCAGAGAATTGGAACAGACAAGATATTTAGTACTGGAAGAACATATTTAGCTCTGCCAGCATCTAAGCAATATCTCCAGGTTTTGTTTGGTGAAACCCTTGTTTCAGAATTGCTTTTATTGGTAAATGACTGTTTACCAGAAATCCTCCGGATGGCTTCCCATACATGTGTAGAACAAGTGGAATAGTTTATGGAGTTTAAGAAGGTCCACGATGACCTTTTCTTACTCTCCTTAATTACACGTCAAGCCTTGGCTCTGAGGTTGTCTGCTGTAGGGCAGCACTTAAATTGTCAAACAGCCGCACACCTGCACTGGGTTGCTGAAGTACAGGTCTCCTCTTAAGATGACCTGAGGACTTTGGGATGGTTAAGTCAGCGACACGATGGAACTCTCATGTGACACTGTTGCGAAGTTCAAACACAGTCAGGTGGCTGAACAGCGTCCAGTTAGCCCTGCTGACCATCCATTTTGGTGGGTTCTGATGAAGCAATCCTCCATTCAGTAGGTGAATGCAGATTGGGAAGTGGTCACTGGAATGAAGGTCGTCAATGACCTCCCAGTGAACAGAGTCGGCAAGGGCTGGGGAACAGAGAGATAGGTCGACGGCCAAGAATGACCCAGTAGAAGCACGGAAATGAGTGGGAGAACCAGTGTTTAGGATGCACAGCTCTTCAAATGTCAGGAGGCTCTCCAAACCTCGACCCTGAGGGCAATTAGAGGTCAAGCCTCAAAGGACATGATGAGCATTGAAGTCTCTAGAAGGGGAAATGGTTGAGGGATTTGTTCCATAAGATCTGTGAAAGCCTCAGACTCTACTGTATCTAGGGGAGGTAATTACAGCGAGCAAATTGTAAACCTCCAATGTGCATGAATTTCAACTGCAACTGCTTGCAGGTCAGTAGCCAGAGATAGAGCAGAGGAGTGGTGCACATTGTTAGCAAACACAGTAACTCCTCCCTTGGCCCTTTCCCCAGTCAGGTCATCCTACGATGGAGTGTACTGCCCCATAGGACAGATGCCTTAAAATGTATTCCCTGCAAACAAAAATTTGCAAAGAGGACACACCTGCAAAAACATGCAAAGGGGGCATACCCGTGCCAGGAGCTTCAGTTCTTCCACGTGTCCTGAACCCATTAATATTCCACTGGAGGATGAAAACCAACTACCACAGGGGTAGCACTTTCATCCTGACTTCCTGCTGTGGAGGGGAGCCCACAATGGGCAGAGGGTCTCTCTTGAGGCAAGATGACTGTCTCAGTTCAACATCCAGGTTGCTAGTCTCTAAAGAAGAATCAACAGACATATGAGAGAGGTTGACTGAACATCATCAGGCTATTTACTGCCCAATTCCAACTGTGGTGGACATTTTGCCTTTGATTTTTTCCCCTGCATAGAGTTTGCAGCCATAACAGTGACTGTGGTTGTGGTAGAATCAGACAGCATACCAGATGGAACTTTTGGAGGGGCAGGGAGCTTCACAATATTAGCAACCACGGCTTTTTCTGAAGTTCTGGGGGAGAAGGACAGGCTTAGAAATAACTGCAGCAGCACAAGATCATGGACAAACATAGGTACTAGTGCTGATACTAGCAACTTTCATTCGTGTAGCAGCCTCAGCGTTCGGCACTGACTCTTTAACAACTGAAGTGAAGGAGGCAGCAAAAGCTGGGGGCAGCATGGCTTTATACATTTTTTTGCCCTTATCATATGGGATGCATTTCAGTTTTAAGCTGTTTGTATTTTCCGTGCTTCCAGATACATGCTGCAGACTTGACTCCACACAGGGTGAGCTCCAGAGCAATTTACACACTTCAGTGGAGAGGAACAAGAGACACTGTTGTGGGCTGCCTTAACGCATTTGCCACAAGTAGCTTCTACATGACACCCAATAGTAGTATGCCCAAAGTGCTGGCATCTGAAACACCGCATTGGGTTGGGTACATAAGGGCACACGCTTAGGCAAAGGAAACCTGCCTACATGCTCAGGAAGTTTCTTGCTATTAAACATCAGGATAAAGATCCCTGTCCATCCCTGTCCACCCTCCTCATGATATTTTGCACGTCAGTTACTCCTTCTGGAGTCCACTCATCTTAAAAGTTCCTCACTGGAAATGTCCACCAGATTCCTGCACATCACATCATCTTGCTACAACTCAAGCTGGTGTGCAGCTATTTCAATGGCATATTCCCCCAGGTACTGCGCATTTCGTAGGTTCTTTACTTGTTGGGAACTAGCAGTTTCTGCCACCAGTGCCCAGATTTTAAATTGTCAGCAATGCCTTCCAACCCTCATTGAATATAAGAAGGAGAAACTTTCATGAAGCTGCTCTCTTTCCTCTTGATGATTAAAGCGAACACTCTCACTGCCAGCATGTGTCCTGTTACTAGACATGAAACACTTAGATTTCACTCCTGAGTCAGGAGGACTGGCTATATGAGCCCTCTTACTTGATTGGGTGTCAGTACCCACCAGCAGTCCACCCTTTATGCTGGGAGGAGGAAAAGAAAATTTCGGAGGATCCATTTTGGTCTAACGAGCAGCTAGGGAAATAACGGTCCACTCGGACAGAGCCCTGCATGCCTGAATAAGCCTTACACAACTGACATGCAGCAAGTTCCCCACAGATTGTCTGCTAATGACTGTTCACCCTTAACAGCCATGCATCTCACCAGCACGCAGCACACCTTGAGATTGACATGTTTTTTTTTAGAAAGGTTTATTCCATCCTCGCTATCCAGGCAATGAAGCCAAGATCCCCATTCCCTGAGATACACAATGTTGCACCACTGTGCCACATGGTGGTTGCTGAAGAATGCTCAGAGCTTACAGTGACAGAGGACTGACGACACTTACCAGTCCCCAGCTCAGGAACCCCAGGGACGCAGAGCTTTACTCGGCAAATTAATCCTTACCTGGGGGGGGGGGGGGGGGGGGTAAGAAGTAATAGTTAGCTTAAAAAATTGTGTGTCTTTCCTAAGCTTAAAAATGACATGTCTTTCCTAGGAAGAGACGAACAGAGTACATGGACGAAAATCTGCATTGTCAATAAAACCGAAACAAAACAAATCATGATAACACTTCCATTTATTACAATCAAGTTATAAATAGTGAGTCTTAACACAAACATCCATTTAATTTACAAAATAAAAGAAAAATGCTTATATCAAAGTCAGCATACTTTTATATATTAAGGACCCCACACACAATTCCACTAGAAGCAACCCATCTGTAGCAAATGTTGTCAATTACACAACTTTAAATAATAAAAAAATGCGAATAAATGAGATAGTACTTAAACATGGCTCCATTGAAGTGCTCAATATGTGGTAGATAGATATGGAGTTCAAAGTACACTGCATGCCCACCAAAATAAGAACGGAAGCAGTCACTCGAGGTGTAACGTATATTTTGTCCCATTCCACATTGCTGAATGCTCGCTTTCATTATGGAATTTACAGGACACTGTGTGTGTCTATAAAAGAATGAAAATGAATGACTGGGAAGGCAATCCACGAAACGTCCATCTACATTCAAATACATACAACTTTTATTCTTGAATGTCCAGTTTTAACACTAATGGTAATACTAAATGCATTTTAACTTTTCTACTATAGAGACACCTGAGAGTGATCTCAGAAATCAATACAAGACAAATGCTTAGTAAGATCCATCATATCAAAACAGCGAGTGATTTGTGTGGGAGGAAGAATGCCGACTTCTTTCCAAGTAACCTTCCATTCGTCATATTTTGTTGTTGGTAATTCACAAAAATATGCCTGCTTCTAACTTAATGTACAGCTTTCATCATTCGACATACCTTCAGGTATTTATGGAACATGAGACTTGAATGGCTACAGACTACTAAACATGAACTAAGAGAAAATGAAATAAGCCTTTACACACACACACACACACACACACACACACACACACACACACACACACACCTGAACATGAGGGTTGGGTAGTGGCAATAAATGCTGACTACAAGATGAAACCAAGTATCCTATGGTCAGTACAACATTGCGACAAAAAAATTTTAAGGGGGTCCAGTCACCTGACTCTCAGACAACTAGTTGTTTTAGAAGAACTTTAAGTCCTCTCAATGGCAGTTATTAAAGAATTAGTTACTGGTGAATCTTCTGAGTTGTATGGTTATTCATGACATTTTACACAGATCTAACAAGGAAAGGTCCCCAGAGGTGGGAGCAACTTTTTGAAACCAGCTATACGATGATGATGGTTAAGGTCTGACGTACAACACTCTGCAACCATTCACCCTGGTGGGCCCTCACTTACAAGTAATCAACAAAAAAATATTGGTATTTCACATGAAGCTCTACAGCTTTAAAAAAGTAATGTTCTACAGTTTGGTAGCATTGTATAACGATTAAGGTGCAGTCCTCATATACCAAAGCTGTGGGTTTGTAATGCCTAAGTTCCTTTCAAATATTTTATATTTATTTTATTTTTTATTTTTAAATCTTTATAAGTTGTGGATGATAATGTTGATTCAGTTAATTAGTTTAAATGTAACTTTTTATTTCTATCGTCCATCACATCATTTTAATCACTGTATTAACTTTTTCATTTGCTCTCATTTTTCTTCCTATCAGTCTTCTTCCACTTGGAAGCTTTATTCGTGTGATTTTAATAATATTTATAATATTATATTTTTGTCCATGTTATTGCATTCATTATTTCTCCTCCCCATTTTGCTTGAATTTAATTTTACTTATAACACATTCTTTCACTTAAATCTTCATCTGCATTACTTTGTCCACATGTAATAAGAATTTATGTTTTAAATGTTTGTATGGCAATTACAGTCCAAAAAATATGTACATCTTGTAATGAAAAATACATGTTTGACAACACTGCGCAGTCAATATACATAAATAGACTTTTTTCATCTTTTGCTCCCAAAGTAATAGATTGGTATTATCACATGTTTAAATATTATGACATAAATAAAGATAATTAAATTCAATATAATGGAAGGAAACATTCCACGTGGGAAAAATTATATATAAAAAACAAAGATGAGGTGACTTACCGAACAAAAGCGCTGGCAGGTCGATAGACACACAAACAAACACAGACATACACACAAAATTCAAGCTTTCGCAACAAACTGTTGCCTCATCAGGAAAGAGGGAAGGAGAGGGGAAGACGAAAGGAAGTGGGTTTTAAGGGAGAGGGTAAGGAGTCATTCCAATCCCGGGAGCGGAAAGACTTACCTTAGGGGGAAAAAAGGACAGGTATACACTCGCACACACGCACATATCCATCCACACATACAGACACAAGCAGACATATTTAAAGACTTTAAATATGTCTGCTTGTGTCTGTATGTGTGGATGGATATGTGCGTGTGTGCGAGTGTATACCTGTCCTTTTTTCCCCCTAAGGTAAGTCTTTCCGCTCCCGGGATTGGAATGACTCCTTACCCTCTCCCTTAAAACCCACTTCCTTTCGTCTTCCCCTCTCCTTCCCTCTTTCCTGATGAGGCAACAGTTTGTTGCGAAAGCTTGAATTTTGTGTGTATGTCTGTGTGTCTATCGACCTGCCAGCGCTTTTGTTCGGTAAGTCACCTCATCTTTGACAATTAAATTCATATACACAAAGATTCAGAGTGGAAAAAATGTCAAGAAGGAAAAAAGTGAACGCCATTGAAGAAAATAATACAGTGATAAAATTATGTGACAAGGGAATTTTTTTTAAAAAAAAAACCTTAACTGAACAAAAATAATGATCAAAGTCATTTCAATGAAGATTTAAAAATTAAAAAGTTGATAGCACCAATAGCACCTGTAGAGATCCAAACCCACAACCTTAACTGTTATGCAACACAACCAATCTGTACCACATTACTTTTTTTGAAGCTATAGAGCATGACATGAAAATCAATTTTTTTTTTTCTCACAAACACCTCTCGTTGTGAGCTGGACACATTTAGAAATGCTCCTGGAGAGCCCCTACAACTTAGACAAACCATGAGCATCTCTGAAGATCTCTAATGCAACTCTGGAAGAGATGTCAGAAATGAAAACGTATCATGGACCAAAATCATACAATCTGGAAGATTCACCAGCAGGTAAGCTGCCCAACTGGGAAAGGCTAAAGTGTGTGCTATCAAATAATTCCCTTCTGCTAAAAATGAAGAGGACAAATGTAAAAATATTCAACTATATGATACTACAAAAATACAGCCATCCCTGTTTCACACAGGCAAACAATTAGGAATCATTATAAGAAATGGACTGCAGGGACTGTTTTCACAGCAAGGGAAGAACTTAAAACGAGATATGAATATTACCAGATTAATGAATCTCATGTTATCCACATAGCGCTGAAGATTGCTTTTACCAAAATGAAGTCACAACTTCAAATAATACCTCTAAGGCCATGTGGTGCCACAGAAATGACAACAGGGAAGGTTCAAATTACCAAATAAATGGACACTTTCTTCAACAAATTATCTGAAGTCCTTTGAGACGCCCCAAAACTATCATCATAATGAGTTGAGACATGAATATTAACACAGGGGTTGAAGGTGAAATTAATAACTTCCTAAACATTTTAAGCACTTTTGCTAACTGCTGCATGGATATCAAAAATTTCACCATCAGTCTTGGACCAAGTACTTACAGACACTGACTCCAAATGTTGCAAAGTATTTATAAGAAATCTTGGCCTTTCTAATCACTACCGTCAATTAATACAGTTAAATACAGGTTTGGTAAAACCCACAAAACAGCAGTCTTCTACAAGGATCTTCTTAGAAGTACATACTTTCATAGGGCATTAGCAAAGCAAACCTTGAATGAAGCGTATCTGGGAAACAATGTAAATGCTAAGTTCTCTAAATTCTGCATTCTGTTTAAACTATTATTGTTTTATTATTATTATTATTATTATTATTATTATTATTATTATTATTATTATTATTAGACATTTCCAAAAGTAGCCACAACATCAGCAGCAGCTAATGAGAATATATAGATGATTGTGGGTATTCGGAAGTCCTCCAAGAAATTCAAATTTCTCAGTTCTTTACAAAACCACTACAATAATTCAGTTTCTAAATTAGTATCATAGGTATAAAAACTGTACAGGATGGTATTACTTGCAAAAAAACACACACACACACGCACACACACACACACACACACACACACACACACACACACACACACACTCCATGACAAAACAATATGGCAGAAACTAAAAGCAAAGTAGTATGGGATGTCATGAAACATGAAACAGAAAAGACAAACAAGTACAATACATTATAAATCAAAGATAGGCGTAGAATAGCAGAAAATCCCCAGAAATTGGGAAATTTTGTAAATTATTATTTCTGGTATTGTGGAGAAGTTCCAACAAAATCTTCCTAAAATACATGTAGCACTCACACTGACTTACACAGCAAGAACAATAGTGGTCTTTTCCATATCAGAGCTTGAAGTCAGGAAGATAAAAATAAGAAGTCAGCAAGCACAGATGATGTTCCAGTTTCTGTTCGGCCTAGAAGCCCCATTGACAAACATAATAAATAAGTCCTTCAGCTGACATTTCTCCAGAGCATCTAATACTTGCATGTGTTGTGCCCTCGTTAAAGAAGGGTATTAAAAATAGCAGGCAACTCTACTACTGTATGTGTTCTTTAAAAGTAACTGAATCCATCACGCAACAAAAAATAATGAGTTACATGAATAAATGCAACCTTTCTAACAAATTACAGTTTGGTTACCGAAGAGGGACAAGTACAGTACCGGCCATTAGAGACTTCACTAAAGTGCTACTCCAAGGTCTTGACACAGATGTCTGCGTTACATGCATGTTCTTAGAACTCATTCAAGACTTTTGACACTGTTGAAAATAAAATACAATATAAGCTAGTTGAAAATAAAATACAAGATAAGCTAGAAGCACTAAGTGTAGGAAGGATTCCAAACGAATAGTTACAATCTTACCCGAAAATCGGGGTGCGAAAGGTACTTTTACTAAAACAGCTGTCAGACAAGCACATAAACATAGGTATTCCTCAGGGTAATGCAATGGACAATGCTGGGCACAATATGGTGCTGAGCACTACAGCATTTGCTGTGCTGCATCTTCATCACCACAGGGTCTTCTGTATTTATTATCACTAATAAGATCCTAAAATAAATTTTAGCTGTTGAAGTTCCCAAAACCAGATAACATTACAAAGAATCACATTTCAGAATTTTTTTGTGTGATCATTTCGAAACAAGGCATTACACAAAGTTTTGCATCACACTGTTTACAGCAGTAATGCAACTGAGTAGTCTCCTCACAAGTACGTGTTATTTTACTTATGATTTAACAGTACTTGGAAAGTGCCTTGCTCAGAGCCACAATGGATTTTCTTCCACTGATCAACAACCTCCTGATGCTTTCCTTTCTTGGTGATATGTCCGCAAAATCTCAAATTAGGCCGAGGTGAAATTCGGTGAGTGAAGAATTCTTTTTGGCATGAACCTTGTAAATAATGTGGGAATTTAACACACACATATCTAAGGAGTGAAAAAACAGTATTTTGTACCATTTCAGTGTTTTGCGAACACATTCTGTTGACATCTTTGCCCACTGCACACTTGCTGTAATCAAACACACATTTCAGATTAAATTTTTCAGTGTTAGTTTGGAAGTCCAATTTCATAGCTGATTTCATTGCAGCTTTACATATGTCATCAACATACATACATCTCTCCTGTCACGCCACTTCAAAACCATTGTAATGTTTATTAACCCAAATTCCATCTCACTACAGTTTGGCTTCAAGTTCTGGCATACCTTCACTGTGCATGCAAACTGTACCCATTGTAATTTTTGTTCCTTATTGCAAATAGCTGAACAGAGATGGACTTCTGTACCAGTAGTCAACATATAGTGTGTGCTTTATAGCATACACTTACGAGAAATCTCGAAACATATATATACAACATTAGCACTCCAGGCTTGGTTAGCTTCTGTCGCACGCATGTGCTGTTGGCACTGAAGCCATGACAACTGTGGGCAGATATGTATGTTGCCAATAGTTAAAGTGTTAACACATATCAATGACCTCCCAGAGGGTATAAGACATGGAAAAAAATTCTCTTTGCTGATGGTAGCAACATCATAGTCACTGATAAAACACCTTATCTCCTATCAGCTAAAGCAAATAAAGCTCTCAACAATGTTTACAGCTGGGCACTGTGTAATAAATCAGCGGTGAATATTTAAAAACAAAAAAAAAAAAAACAGTATGTACTTCAGCATGAATAGGGAAAATAATTCTGTCACATCAAACGTAGATGAGAATTCTACAGATTGTGTAACAAACACAAAGTTTTTAAGGGTGAATATTGCTTCTCAATTAACTTGGAATGAACACACAAAGATACTGGGGAAAAAAGTCATCTGCATGTTTTGCTCTTAGGATTCTATTATCAGTTTGTAACTGCCAGTGTTTTGTGACGACACACTCAGCTCTTCGATAAAGGATAATTTTCTGGCGATTGAAAGACACAAAACACGACAATTTTTATGCTACAAGTGCTAGGCAGGCTCATTCTAAGGAACTGTTTAAAAACTTGGATATCCTTATTGGACCCTGCGAGTATATCAACCATCTGTTGCGCATATATGGAGAAAAAAAAACATTACTACCTTCGCTAACAGTTCTACACAAACCATGGAACAAAAGCCAGTTTGGACTTACATATATCAAGGAAAAACAAAAAATTCAAAACATCATTTTCTATTAGGGAATAAAATCTTACAACAAATTTCCCACGGAAATCACCTCAGTCATCAGTTTTTTTTTAGCTGGACCTAGGAGAGGCCATTAAGATGTACACGGGGTACAATTGCATGCATATGAGCCAGGAGTCAGTTTTCCAAGCAAGCTGAGTTAGTTCTAAGGGCATAGCAGTGTGTTCATTGTCCAGAAGTCACCAGCAGGTGTCTTAGTTTATGCAGCAAGGAAGAGCAAAATTAAGAATTATTATAAGTTATCTGGAGCAAATTGTGTGTGAATCAAAGAACATTGTAGAATAGGGACAAACCGACTGTGAAAGTGGACTTGATAAGACAATGACATAATATTCGGGAATGCGAAGTTTGCATCTATCTGGCAATCTTGACTTAGGTTTTCCATTATTTTTCTAAATTATTTCAAGTAAATGCCAGGATGGTTTCTTCATCAAAACCATAGCTGACCACCTGCCCTATCCTCATAAATGAAAATTATATACTCTGTGTGTGTGTGTGTGTGTGTGTGTGTGTGTGTGTGTGTGTGTGTGTGTGTGTGTGTGTTTTTGAGCTATTTATTTCCATTTTATTACCACAATGAATCCAGTATCATTGTCAGATCTTTGTTGAATAAATAAAGAGGGCAGATTGCAGTAAAATAACACTGCAAAAGGGAGGAAAGGAATAGAGGGATTCATATGAAGTTAGTAATATTTTTAATTAGCAATGTGCTGAGGTATTACACAAACTAATGGATAATACAAATCTTATAACGAGAAGTTCAAACAATATTCCCAGTTTAACAGAAAGTATTTTCATATTTCTAGCAAGTGAAACGGAGTGTAGGTATACAAAAAATGGTAACAGAAAATGTTAGATGAATAAAATGGAAATTTTTGGATGATTTCTTGACCTAATACAAAAAGTTAGTAATTATATAGGCCTAATGTGTGAAGTTGACGTTATGAGTCCATAGTTGAAAAACAGACTGATACATGAAGACAAGTTATATAATATTAACAGTTATGAAATGGATATATTGCTACTGATCATGAAAATGAGTTGCAGACATGCACAATGAAGAGACTGTCTCACACACTAAGGTTTCAGCCAAAGCCATCTTCATAATAGAAAGGACAGCTTGAGTGACCAGTTATGAGGAGTGCCCACTTGTGTGAATGTATGTGTTTTCCCTTCTTTTCTGAAGAAGGCTTTGACTGAAAGCTTAGGTGCGTAACAGCCTTTTTGTTGTATCTGTCTGCAACTCAACATGTCATCTTTAAGGTGAGTAGCAATCTACCCTTTTCATAACTGTTGTTGCTCCAACCTGGACATTAAACTGTTAAAATAATAATATGGACAGTACTCTGAAACAATAATGCATTCGAAATTAAATTGTCCTATTTTGCTGACCAAGAACATAACATACCAATACAACATTTATGAATGATTACCGTATACTTTCATCTAACTGAAAGTTTCCCAATAAATACTCTTTTACACAAACAACACCGTAAGATCATAAAAAACAGATCGCTACTCGAAAATAAATGAAAATGTTATGATAATTTTAGCCAAACAGTACTAAAGATTATATAGAAATTAGACATTAACCTTCCAAAATAAAATTAAGCAGTACATCATTCAAACCAAGCAACTACTTATTGTAGGTTTTTGCTGGCATATGAGAAAATTTCTGTGATTCTCTCCTCTCCCCTCTTCACATCAACTTCCTTCGAAGCATGGATTAGTGCAAATCACATTTAAAAAAAAAATCGGCGTTTACATTTCATATAAAACTGCTTCTGAAAGTGTCTTCAGTGTGGCAGACCTTTGTGACTTTTTTGTATATGACTGCTTTGCTTATGTCTATGACAGTGTTATTAATATTGGTTGTTAAGTAGTTATCTGTGTAAAAATAAGCATTTTAGTACTTGAAAACAGTTTATATATCCCCTTGTTTTCCCATACCTGCAGATAATTTGTAAGACAGAAGCGTCCGATCCCACGTGTCGGCTTTGACCCGTGACGTAAGGGTGTTGTCGTGTGTGACGTCATGACGGCGCGGAGTTTGGTTTGAGTGTGGCTGTCTCCAGTTCTGTTTTATCTTATTTTATTTACTTTTCTGATCTGTTCGTTCTATCTCGTGAGGGGTTTTTTTTTTTTTTTTTTTTTAATTTAGAAACACTTATTACTTATTTTAATTATCTGTTTCCTCGAATTTCTGTTTTAGTTTATTATATCTTTCTGATCTGTTCGTTCTACGCCGTGAGTTTTTTTTTTTTAAAGACAAAAAACACTAATCAGCTACTGAAGCATCTTTATCTTCTATGGGTTGCAGGGGTTACGACCCCTGAGGAGGTGGGTGGGTATTCATGCATGGTCGTCTTCACTTACACGTTGTAGCTACGCAAGGCGTCTAAATTTGTTTATATTTAGTTTGCCCCCCACCCAAAACACCCCATTTCCCTCGCTTGTCCCGTTAGTGTCATTAGGCTTCTTGTGGAAAGTGTGTGTGTTTGTTTTTGTTTCCGCCATATTTGTGACGTCATGGGTCAAAGCAGACGGGTGGGATCGGACGCTTCCGTATTTCCACAAACTGTATACATTTTGTTTAAAACAGTATTAATGTGACTTGTCTATGGACAAATAAACTACACCTTCCCTATCCTCATATACTATATTTCTACATTCTATGTGTTTGCATCTTTTGAGCAACTAATTTTAATTGTATTACCATGAACATTCTTACATTGTTATTAGATGATCTTGGATGAATAATTACATACACTACTACCAACATTACTATTACTAATGAATGGGGAAAATCGACGAACCAGCCTTTTATGTCACGTTCTTAAGGTGGCGGGCCATTACAAACTAACTTATATTACTACATTAAATGGTGAACAACTGGTTTAGTCATATGTATGCCTAAAAACAGGCTTACATGTTATGAGGTCATGTTACAGTAGCTTCCTTAGCAGTAGTCATACAAGTTTCACACTTTTGATCTAATGTCATTTCATTCAATTCTGTTCAATTTTATTCACCCCTTACATCATGATCATACAGTTCTTGTGCATATGATACAAAATATGTCAATGCGATTAAGTGATCTTCGGGTTGATTTATGAGACAATCAATGAATACAGCAAATTTAGAAACTATGTGGTACAGTGTTTTAACTACATTTCCAGACAAAGTAATTTTATGCTGATACAAAATAACTTATTTGATTGTACCAGAATTTCAGTAACATAATGCATGTACCCACAATAAACATTACCTTTAGGAATGTACACTACAAAGCTCATTCCCATGCATCTTATGATTTATAAAATGTAAAAGATATGTGGCGTAGAAAACACACCAATGATTCCTGTCAGAGTATGTTTTTGCTTTATAAAGTCATATCCAGGAATCTTTCACCAAAATAATGTCTTTCAAACTAATAAAACAATGCATCTCGTCTCACTGTCAAGTTGCGATCCTCAAAAAATAAAACTCTTCAAGAGAAGAATTTCTGATTGTATACCTTGAAATGAGTTTGGCAATACACTGTATACTCAATCTACACAAAAAACACACTACATCCAATGATATGACAAGACGACAGAATAAGAAAGTACATAAATGAAATTTCATAGCATCTTCACATAAAAGTACCACAATTACAGAAAAATATCCTGAATAACATAATCCAACACAGTTTACATGTTTTGTGTAATGAATGAATGTGCTCTCAGGTAGCTAACTGAATAATGCTTCTGAACCATCATTTGATTTTACTGATGTCAACAAGGCTTACAGACAAAGCTCATTGCAAATGAAACCTTCATAAATTACTTGAGAACATAATGATAAAAAACTGGAATGAAAACATACTATGCTGAAATTTGTTTATAAACAAGAAAAGCCTGCATCAAAACATTATATAGCTTACAGCTCAAACCAACAGTAGGTCATGAACACATATATACAGAAGAATGTCTGATTCTAGCAATCAGAGAGAGTGGAGTAACAAAATTATCTGAAACATACAAAGAATAACAGGAAGTAACAATCAGAAGTACTTAATGTGATATTGTTACATTCCTTCTTGGATAACATAGTGGATAGTTTTAATTTAAAAGAAAATCAACAACAGAACTACATGTATTGCAATTTAGCACCTTAATGTGCTCCATGATACTCGACAGTAAAAACAAAATTCATGCAAATTTTAAAGTGATACTCAATGCCTACATTTTGATCGAAATTCTAGACGCAAGGCTGTCTCACCTGACACAGTTGACGCAGTCACGATGTGCATTGTCCACTGCATGTATTAACTTTCTGCACAAGGGATCAAACATTAAAATGCTCTTCTTCTCACAAGCTGCCACGAGTAGGGAGCTGCAAAGTAAACTAATTAGTTTCACTTAATATGGTATTTTACTACGAAGTTACGTCGAGCGATAAGTTGCTCCTACCTATCGGGTGAAAACTCCAAATTAAAAACACCACCGTGCACAGCATTTCTCAGATGTTCACTTTGGTCCCAGCCATTACAAGGCATAAGAGAAGAGTACAGTTCTTTCGAAAATCGGTCACTGTGTCCCAGTGGGAAACGATGACCAAGTTCCCTATGGTGTAACCATGAACTGTGCAAGCCTCTTGCCTTAATTTTTGGCATTTTGGAAATTGTTGTCTAATTCACTATTATCACTACAGCGTTCTCCCTACAGGACGCACATTTGCTTACTGGATTCACAGACTGTCAATAGGTCAAGTCTTGACTCCACACTTGCACAGTGAACTATAGACAATTTGTTGGTACCATTAATTTAGTCTCCTCTCTATAACACATGTTGACAATTCCGCTCCATGTTTGCGTCAGAGATCTTCCACAGCCAGTTGTTTGAATCACATATGGTCAAATGTATCGATAACTGCAACTGTCACCTGAAAGCGAAAAAGCTTATAAGCATTAAAACACACAAACATTCAATATTCGACTAAATCGACGATGATAATAAAGATGTGAGAAGCTGTCATTCATAAAACGGATTGGATAAACTTAATTGCACTGCGTAGAAAGTTCGGAGAAACACTTTATCTTGGCGAATGGCGAGCGTTACCGTTTGTAAACATACAATAAATGAAGAAACATAAACTTATTACAATGATTTTCAACAAACATGGTTGTGGAAGCGTATTAGCATTCGAAAGCGCGATAAATGCCTGGGATAATACACAGAGCTTGGGTATATCCAATATGAAGCGTGAGACCACACAACACAATTAAATACTATCTGCGAATAATGAATACTGTCGAAATATTGTATTATGTATACTACCGAGTATCGGTTGTTAATTAGGTAACATGATGTCGGATGTACACTTAACGAGCGTATTATTTTATTGCAGACATGAAAGTGGCTTGTGTTCGGCACTAAAGTAGAAACACCCGCAAGAAACAGAGCTAGTGGACTTTATTTACATGTTACTAATGGATTGTAAAAATAAACAAAATGATACGCATATTTACGAGCGTTTCATGCAGAAACACCGTGGTGGAATAGCATTTTGCGACGCGATAGATTACGCATCGCCCTAAGCTGCGTTACTTTAAAAAGACTAATCTCTTTTGGCGTATTGTTGTACTTATGTTTTAACAAGACTTCCAGTGTTCTGTTTCAGGCCCGTGTATGTCATTTGTATAGTTCTGATGTGTGAATTGTAGTGGCAACGTATTATATTGTAGTAGCTACTTATAAAAGTAGTTGTGACTCTCACCTGCGGTAACGATGATAGCCTACTTTAACTATAGGAGTTTTTCTGTTGCTGTAATTACGAATCCCTAGTTGGCCTACTCAGAACTATAGGGGCCTACTTTTTTTTGTGGAAGATACTCATTACTTCGTCACAGAAAGAATTTCCCAGCAATCTGCTTTTAGAACTTAGGAGTAAATATGTTATGTCATTAATTCTATGGATTAGAAGAGTTTTCACAGTAGTGATTTAGATCAGCTTTGCAATTATAGGAAATTTTAAAAGAATTCTTCATTTTACAGGTTTTTTTTATATATATTTTTTTATATCACTTATCTCAGAACAATACCTGCAAAGTAGCTCAAACGTCTGTATCACATTTGGGGGAAAAAAAAAAGACACACCGTCTTACATACCGACTGATTCTGCTTTTTATTTTATTACGCTGACACACTTGGTTAACGTTCCTAAGTTAATTTCGCAAGAGCGTTGTGGTTCACAAGCCCATACTAAATATTCTTCTGTAGTAATACTTGTCATTACAAAGTGCAGTACTGAAACATCACTCCTTATTTCCAATGGATACATATTGTGATTACATTAATTAACTTACACTTTGGTCTCCTGCTGACCACTTCTCTCATAGGCCTACAAGTTTCTAAATTCTTAATAGTGGTTCAATATCATATCAACACTCACTAAAGAAAATGTTTGTATTACGCAAGTAGCTAGGTTTGGAACTGGATTAAAGACTTTTTAACAAGCCTACGGTATAAGTCAGTTCAGATAGAAAGTCATTCTAAGATACGCAGATAACTTCGGATCATCTCAGTGCTGTTACTTTAAATCTGACATATTGTTGACTTACTGGATGGTGATAGGATATGAGGACACTACAGATTATGATGTAGCATCAGTGTGATTAAAAATTCAAGAGCATAAACATTAAATCTTAAACTGACAGTTCAAATAATGTAGTAAAAACATTTTTGAAGGTGGTAAGAAGGGGACTGACAAATATTCAGAGGATACAAACAGTACTGAAGTGTGACATAATGACAGCATAATAGATGAAGATAAAATGGTTGCCAATATCTTCAGCAGTCGTTTTTGACAGGACAATAGCTGTTCAGATTTGTTATAAGAGATCTGTAGTTGAAGCCGTGAGTCTTCTCCAGAAGTCAGTGCAGAACAAAAGTAGTCCGTTGCATGTACCCTTATATCACAACAGAAGAGATTAAAAAAGTGATAAGACAAATGAAAAACAAAATGCCACTGATGTGGACAATATATATGTATCAAAGTTCATATACATCTGTACTATGCAAACCACCTTGAGGTGCATAGCAGAGGGTACTTCCCGTTGTACCAGTTATTAGGGTTTCTTCTCATTCCATTCACATATGGAGCACAGGAAGAATGATTGTTTGAATGCCTCTGTGCATGCAGTAATTATTCTAATCTTATCCTCAAATCCCCTTGTGAATGATACTTCAACAATTGTAATATATTCCTAGAGTCATCGCCGGCCGCGGTGGTCTAGCGGTTCTGGCGCTGCAGTCCGGAACCGCGGGACTGCTACGGTCGCAGGTTCGAATCCTGCCTCGGGCATGGGTGTGTGTGATGTCCTTAGGTTAGTTAGGTTTAAGTAGTTCTAAGTTCTAGGGGACTTATGACCTAAGATGTTGAGTCCCATAGTGCTCAGAGCCATTTGAACCATTTTTTTCCTAGAGTCATCATTTAAAGCCAGTACTTGAAATCTTTTTAATAGACTTTCTCGGTATAGTTGAAGTGTGTCTTCAAAATTTTTCCTGTTCAGTTCCTTCTGTATCTCTGTGACACTCTCCCATGGATCATAGACCTGTGACCATTCGTGCTGCCCTTCTCTGTATACAGTTCATATTCCTATTTGGTGCGTGTCCAGCACACTTGAGCAATCTTGTATAACCAGTTGCACCAGTGATTTGTGAGCAGTCTCCTTTGTAGACTAATCACACTTCTCCGATATTCTACCAACAAAGCGAAACCTACCACCTGTTTTATTCACAACTGAGGCTATGTGATCATTCCATTTCATATGCCTACAAAGTAATATGCCCAGTTATTTTGTATGAGTTGGCCAATTCCAGTTGATATTATATTCACTGATATTGACATTATAGTATAATATGATTTTGTTTTTCTTTTTGTGAAGTGCTCCATTTTTCTTTTCTGAACATTTAAAGATGTTACCTTTCTTTGCACCACTTTGAAATCTTATCGAGATCAAACTGAATATTTATTCAGCTTTCAGACAGCACTTCATCATAGATAACTGTGTCATCTGCAAAAAGTCTGAGGTTACTATTAATATTGTCTGAAAAGGTCATTATTATACAATATGAACAGCAGCTCCCCCCCTCCCCAACACACTTCCCTGGGGCACACTTTAAGTTACTTCTGATTATGACTCTCCATCCAAGATAACATGCTACATCCTCTCTACCAAAAGGTCATCGATCCAATCACAAATTTAACTTGATACCCCATATGATCTTACTTTTGACAGTAAGCGTAGGTGTGGTACTGAGTCAAATACTTTTTGAAAATCAAGAAATATTGCATCTTCCTGACTGCCTTGATCCAAAGCTTCCAGTATGTCATGTAAGAGAAGTGAGAGTTGGGATTCACATGATTGATAATTGTGGAATCCATGCTGGTTGGCACTGAGGTCATTCTGTTCATGTTACCTTATTATGTTTGAGCTTCTAATATGTTCTAAGGTTCAGTATCAAGCATATGGGATGGTAGTTTTGTAGATTACGTCTACTACCCTTCTAGTAGATGGGTGTGACCTGTGTTTCTTTCCAAGAACTGGGCACTTTTTTCCCGTGGGATCTACAATACGTTATAGTTAGAAGAGGGGCAAACTCAGCCACAAATTCAGTGCTGAAGAACTGCTATAAATTTATTCTTAAAGTTCTCCTTCTCACATTACTGAATCTGTAAATCAATGTACTGTCCCTAATAGACTCAAATATGCTTGTCAAACCACTCTTCAAAAAAGGCAAAAAAAGCTGAGGCTTCCAATTACCAGTTATTTTCATTGCTACCAAGTCTTTCTAAAACTCTGGAGAAGTTTATGTATGTGAGGATTATGTATCATGTTAATACACACAACATCCATAATAAAAATCAGTTTGGATTCCAAAAGGTTATTTTAAATGAAAAAGCCATGTTCTCATTTGTTAACAAACTCATCAAATTAATCAATAAGAAAATGTGACTAGTTGGAATCTTTTGTGATCTTTGTAGAGCATTTGGCTAAGCACAATGGCTTAAATGGCAAAGTAGGGGAGCATCACAAGTCATAGTGTAGTGGTGAATAATTTTGCAGTGGCACCTGACAGGCACAGTGGAATGAGGAGTACCAAAAGCATCAGTGCTTGGACCCTCACCATTCTCAATTTGTATCAATAACCTGCCATGCTGTATGTGCCACAAAACACACTTCATTCCATTTGCAGATGATGCAGCCATTATGACTGACAAAATACCAGACTGCAGTCTAGAGATCACTGTGACCACCATATTCAAAGAAGCTCAGATTGGTTCACTTCAAATGATCTGTTTCTCGATGTTAACAAGACTCAGTTCGTTCAGTTTCATACACCACATAAAAAAGGAAGATGTTGAAATAAAATTTGGAGACAAAAAAATATTGAGAACTGAGTCTTCCAAATTGCAGGGATTACTTATTAACAAGAAACTAAGCTGGTCAGTTCAGGTCCTGGACATATGTAAAAGACTGAATTCAGCAGCCTTTGCAAATTTGCTCAGTCGCACCTGTTTCTGACTTGAAACCACTCAGAGCTGCATACCTTGACATTTATATTCACTATTTACAACTTGTACAAAAACCAGACTGCAATAATATGAATTTAGGGGCATGGAAGGGAAGCAGTGGCTGAGAACAGAGTGAGACAGAGTTGTAGCCTCTCCCCAATGTTATTCAATCTCTACACTGAACAAGCAACAAAGGAAACCAAAGAAAAATTGGAGTAGTAATTAAAGTCCGATGAGAAGAAATAAAAACTTTGAGATTTGTCAGTGATGTTGTAATTCTCAGAGACAGCGAAGGATTGGAAGAGCAGTTGAACGGAATGGACATTGTCTTGAAAGGAAGCTATAAGATGAATATCAACAAATGCAAAACAGGGACAATAGAATGTAGTTGAATTAAATTGGGTGACGGTAAGGAAATTAGATTAGGTATTAGATTAGGAAATGAGACAGTTGAAGTATTATATGAGATTTGCTATTTGGGCTGCAAATTAGCTTGTGATGGCCGAAGTAGAGAAGATATAAAAAATAGACTGGCAACAGCAAGTAAAACGTTTCTGAAGATGAGAAATTTGTTAACACTGAATATAGATTTAAGTGTTAGGAAGCCTTTTCTGAAAGTATTTGACTGGAGTGTAGCCATGTATGGCAGTGAAATGTGGACAATAAATGGGTTAGACAAGAAGAGAATAGGAGGGAAGTGTGAGGGGTAAAAATCATAGAGGTAGACCAAGAGAGAAATACAGGAAGCACCATTGAGAAGGATGTATGGTGTGATAGTTATTGGGAAATGAAGAGGCTCACACAGGATAGAGTAGCATGGAGAGCTGCATCAAACCAGTTAGTGAAACTATTTTATGTGAATGGTAGCAATTACAGTTCTACATTGAGAAAGTATCACTGGCTGAAAAGTTTGAGGAGAGGCCCACTGTTATTAAATGGTTTAAAAAATATGATAATCAAATTCAAAAACACAGGTGAGTTTGGTGTGGCACCTGGAACAGGAAGGTGTCCTATCCCGATGGAAGTTATTGACGAGGTTGCTTTTGCTGTAACTGACCTGTAGCATGTACCTCGGGTAGCATTAATGCTCATACAGTATCACGAGAATCATTCATCCCATGGAAATTTTTAAAGTCTATTTTACATTGGTATATGTACAAGATTCAGACAGTGCAGCAGCTGAAACCTCATGATCTGCAACAACATTCTGAACTTGCTCTTTGGTTTCTGGCATGGATCAAAGTTGATGACATGTGGCCAGGCAATATTCTGTGGAGTGACGAGGTACATTTTACATTACAGGGTGCAGTGAATACACAGAACTGCCAAATTTGAGGTGCTGTTAAACTCCGTGTTGTGCACAGAGAACAGTTGCACTCACTTTATGAGACTGTGTGGTGTAGATTCACGAATACCTTTGTTTTCAGTCCATTCTTCTTTGGAGAGAAAACACACAGAAGTACTGTCAGGTGTGCCATGACCATTGCACATTATTGAGACCACCTTGTACAGCTTGTGATTCCTGCTTTGGAAGAGAGCAACTGTGTGGAAATCAGTTTTCATACAATATGGGGCAACACATCATGTCTCCTGCCCAGTGAAAGAGCTGCTTAATACTACTTTCCATGATCGTGTTATCTCCTGAGCTTTTCCAAATGCAGGGTCTGCAAGATCACTTGATCTGAATCAATGTGACATTTGATTCTGAGGATATCTAAAGGAATGTGTTTACCAGGGACACCTGAAGGTCAATATAAAAAAAAACCTGTTGCTCAGTTTCCACCAGAACTATTGTGAGTAGCTGTCGATCATGTCATTTTATGGATTCAGCATTTGTTGTCTCCGGTGCTCATATTGAAAGAATTATGTTAGCGGCAGTTAATGGTAAAATAAACATTATATCTTTCTCACCTGTTTGGCCTGTTCTGCCTATGTCCTGTACCAGATCCATTACCTATGGAAACATTTCTATATATCTTTCTTACATTCACAGTGTCAAATTTGCACTGATGGCCAAAATTGGAACTAATTTTTTTCCAATGTAAATCATTTCCACATTGGCACACCAACCAAATTTCACTGACATTCGATATTTACAGACCGCACTGGACCTCAGTGAGTAGTTGCACTTAAATTGTAATCACCCAGTAATTCCCAGATTTCACAGAAGCCCAACAGCGTGTCTTACCAGACTAGCATTCCTAAAAAAAAAAAAAATGATACTGTGGAGAAATAGATAAGTCACACTCTAATAGCTGTTTCCAGAACAAAACTTTCACTCTGTAGTGGAGAGTAGGGAGCATACTGTTTTGAAACTTCCCGAGTGATTAAAACTGTGTGCTGAATTGCAATTTGAACCTTGATCCTAACCTTTTGTGGGAAATGCTCACATAGTTGTTCAGGCACAAGTCACTGTCTGCCCTCACAGCTTCAGTTCTTCCAGTACTCTCCCATATCCTCCAAACTTCACAGGAGCACTCTTGCATATCTCGAAGTACTAGTGGAAAATGAGGGAGAGGTCCCAGCAGAACTGAAGCTAAGAATGGCTATCAAGAGTTGTGCTCGAATAAAGCAAGATACTGGGTTCAAGACATAGTCCAGCACACAGGAAGTTTCAAAACAACTCAAAGTCCACTGCAAAGTGAAAATCTCACAAACCAGAGGTTGTAGCTAACCCATTTTTTCAACAGATCATTTTTCCAGGGTCTGTGATTCACTCTTCACCTTCATTTTATTATGAAGTTACAAATCAGAAGTATGTTTAGGATGCCACATATTATTATATGATTTTAAATTCTTTGAAGTTGGTTTCTTCTAGCGACTAGCTACTGTAAAATAGTGGAAATGACCTATCGTGAATTGTATGATTGCCTTTGGTAACACCATAGTACTTCTAGACTCAAAAGGTGCTAATGCATTTAATTAAATATTTTAATGTTTCCCTGTTCTAAAATCTAAAGTCACTGTCACCAGCATATCCATTGAGAAATAATTTAAGAATAATTAGAAACTTCAGTGTCTTAACTTACATCTAAAAATAAATTCTTTGTCTCATTGTACAAAAATGAGGCTCTAGTGTAAAATTAAAAGTGTAACTAATATCTGATGTATTGAAACTGTCAATTACTATCAAATTTTACTTGAAACTGTGGCACTGCACTGTCCATTTTCGTGTGGGCAGTCTAATATTTTTCCTGAAATTAAAACTAAATTTAAGACACAGGCACTGAAAAACTCAGATTTTAAGCTATAGTGTTATAGTCCATCAGAAAGTCAAATAACCTAAGGTAGTAATAATATTTATTTTTGTTTATTTATTTATATGACTAGTTCCATGTGACCAAATTGAGGACGACATCCTCTTGTTCATGGAACAAGTGTATACATGAAATTAACATCACAAACATTAATAATAGATAAAATAAACTTTAAATGAATCCTATTTAGATAACAAACTGCTGAGTATGTTTCAGCATAATCAACCATATAATACAGGTATTAGCTCAATTTTTTCCAGGAACTCTGCGTCAGAGTACGAGGAATGTACCATGAAGAAATTATTCAGTTCGGACTTTAAAGTGCAAGGAATACTGCTAAGACTTTTTAATCCTTGTGGTAGATTATTGAAAATGCAATTTTTGCAATGTCTGTATTTTACAATGGCTATATAGTACATGCATGCATGACTGAAGGAGCAGACACTGCTGACAGTCTACAGCTGTATGAAATAGAAGAGATGTATTCACAGATTACAAATAAAATTAGACATCAGCTGTACAATTTATTAGTGACACATGAAAATTTGTGCTGGACTGAGACTCAGACCCAGATTTCCCACTTAATGCAAGCAGTCACCTTAACCACATCAGTTATCCATGCACACTTCCTGGACTGATCGAAACCTGCATGAGTGACTGTGTCCACATCCTGTGGTGATCACACACTTTCTGTGATTCCCACACAAGGAGAGACATTATTACTATCATATTTTTGGCCTGTATTGGCATGTAATACAATTTTTGCAATGTTTGTATTTTACAGTGTTTATATATTAATATGCAGAGTATTTCAGACATACAAGCATGTCTGAAAGAGCAGACGCTACAGCCATGTGAAATGAAGAAGTGTATTTGCAAACTGTCAGCAGTACAATTTATTTGTGACACATGAAAATTTGTGTTGGCCCAGGACTCAAACCTGAATCTTCCGATTAATGCATGTGACTTGTAGATCATCAGCAGTGTCTGCTGCTCCTGTGTCAACAAAATGTTGAAACCAAAATATCATTATTATCAGTGTTTTGGTGTGTCTTGGCACATAATACAAATTTTGCAATACCTGTATTTTATAGTGTTCTATAGCACTATGCAATGTCCTTCAGGCAAGCATGCATGTCTGAAGGACAATGCATAGTACTATCTGAACACTATAAAATACAGACATTGCAGAAATTGTATTCCACGTCATGACACACCAAAAGGCTGATAATTATGATATTTTGGTTTCAACATTTTGCTGACACAGGAGCAGCAACCTTTTTAATATTTCATGAAGCATTTATTAACAATCTGTCACAGTTCTGTCCATGTTTGACAACTAGTTTCAAACCAGCTGGTTCATTCTCAAGCCACTCCTACTGAGGCTGGCATATTCTTAATAATAAACTACAAAATGGCAGTATGCCATATGTCATGGGAGACTAATTTTCATGTTGGAGTGTCACTTATTGTAGATGCTATTCTAATAATAAATAGACCGAGCGAGGTGGCGCAGTGGTTAGACACTGGACTCGCATTCGGGAGGACGACGGTTCAATCCCGCGTCCGGCCATCCCAATTTAGGTTTTCCGTGATTTCCCTAAATCGCTCCAGGCAAATGCCGGGATGGTTCCTTTCAAATGGCACGGCCGACTTCCTTCCCCGTCCTTCCCTAATCCGATGAGACCGATGACCTCGCTGTCTGGTCTCCTTCCCCGAAACAACCAACCAACCAATAATAAATAAATCCACATTCAGTTTTTGAACAAGACCGAGAAAATTGGCTTTTCTTGACAGCTTACCAACTAGCTGAAAGCCTAGGAATTTGCATTATTTATATCCAGTAACCACATGCTCATTCTGTATAATTACAATTTTGTATTGTGTAATAACCAAGTAATACACGAAACCAATCCAAGTAACACAAAAGTGACTTTGTTCATAAAACCCTGAACAGTAACAGAAACAAGTCTCTTCACATATAACAAGACAAAATAATCATACAGAAGATGCAACATAAGTGATACACAGAACAACTGATTTGAGCAGTACAAACTACAAGAACATAGGGAGGGTGAGGCAGCACTGTTCCGCATGTATGTTAGTGCAAGTCGCTGGCAGCCTGGTGGAGACCATGCCATGTGCACACTTACAACAAGTGGCCTATAGTGGCTGGCCTGTGCTGACACATTTGGAAGTTGACTTAAGTACACACGCGTGGCCAGACTACACTTGGTGCAACCACATTCACATGCACTAATGGCAGGATACAGTACACTTCTCACTCATACGAAGAGGGCACCAAGGCAACAGAGGAGATGCCAGGGGCCTGATGGCAGACATATCCAAGTGGTGGTAACTGGTGCCAACTGTAGGGACAGGATGACGTGCCAGGTGGTCAACAGAGCATTGGGCTGGAACGCATGGAGAAGTGGGCACCCGTGAGGGCAGTGGCCTATGTGGAGCCCAATGACAACACTGGGGAGACGGATGCCATTGGCATCTCTGCAATGTCATCAGCAGGCAAGTCACTGTGTGGAGAGGACAGGTCTGGGCCAACCAGTGACAATGGCTGAGGGGACGACAGTGAGGGGGCTGGTGGAAGTGGCCCGAACAGAACAGCAGGCTGCAGCAACAGACCTGTGGCCGGAGACGGACTGGTTCCCAGCACTGAGAAGCTGAAACCCCAGGCACCACACATAGAGGAGGCAGCCAATGGGATGGAGGTGGAGGCACCTTCATAGCAGATGATGATGGGCTGAAGGTGGAGGGCAGTGAGGCAGGCTGTGGTGATGGGGGCCGCACCTGCAATTTGGTAGTTTTCGGTGGTGAGCAGAGGCGCATCTGATGAAAGTGTCCTCTGTGGCACACAACAATGGCCAGTATCCACTTGGGCCAGTGACCAAATCCTCACTCCCACACCTGCGATCCCGGCATGAAGAGGCCAGGTGAACCCAACTGCGGCATGTACGGTGCAGGCCATAGAAGGTGGAGGAGCTTGTGTGGTTGTTGGCCATGAAGCAGTTCAGACATGCTCTGATCCCCTGTAGACATGAAAGGATAGGTGGGGATGGACGTCATCCAGTGAACAATCCACAATAAACTTTTTCATTTGGGACTTGAATGTACAATGTGTTCCCATGGTTTACATGGAATGGGCCAGGGGGACAGAGGCACACTGCAGCTGTCTGTTGTCAGGCACGCTGCTCACAAGCCATGACAAAATGGACAATTTTGTCATCAGTCTCTGGCTATAAAACATGTCTCCTAACTAACAGTTTAGTGCATGAGACTCCCCAATAGCCATGGTGGAGAAGGCGGAGAACCTCGCGCCATAAAGTGGTGAGAATGACGACTCTGGCAAAGAGGTCTTCCATGGACAATACCAAAACACTGTCAAAACAAAGAGTCAATACCGTAAGGTAAAATAGTTCCACAGGGAGTCCAAAGCCTGACCCAGTGGTTTATCTCACCAGCCCTGTTGAACAAGCTGAACCACCTGGCGGAGAACTATGTCGATGCCAATGGAAGCTGCTATGCATGAGCTCGTAATTGGGAAACCCTCAACTGTGGCCCGCATTTCAGTATCAAGATAGGAGCAAAGCAATTCTTCATGATCAAAGTCGGGATCAGCACCCACAGGCAGGCAGGATAAGGTGTCCACATTGGCATGCTTAGACATAAGTTGAAAATGGGTTTCCGAATTGTAGCAAGACAAGAACAGCACCCAGTGTCGTGGACAGTGTGCTGCCTTGTCAGGCAAGGATGCTTGAGAGTTAAACAAGGAAACCAAGGGTTTAAGCCAGTAATAAGGTGATCCTTGGAACTCAGTAGTAAGTATGGAATTTTTGGTGAGTGTAGACTATGGCAAGAGCCTCTTTTTCCATCTGAGAGTATCGCTGCTGGGTCAGAGCGAGAGATTTAGAGGGGAAAGCAACAGGTCATTCAAAGCTATCAGCACATCACTGTGCTATAACCATGCCAAGGCTATACTGTGAGGCATTAGTCATCAAAATATATGCTGAGCCAGAGAGAACGTACCTAAACAAGGGGCTGAGATTAGTGTGGATTTTAATATTTGAAAAGCACATCCACAATTCGGGCTGCAGAAGAAAGGTACATTCTCACATAAAAAGGAATGCAAAGGGCAGGTCACTGCAGCTGCCTCTGGCAGGAGTTTATAGTAGTAGGTTATCTTCCCCAGGAAGGACTGAAGCTCCTTCGTGGACAAGGGGTGAGGCACAGACATAACAGTGGAGGGTGTGGTCTGGCAGAAGGCAAACCCCATCTCACGAGACCTCAAACCCCAAATAAAGAATATAAGGTCGAAAAAACTGAAATTTTTTTGAGGTTGCATTATAAGCCTGTGGACAGAAAACGAGGCACTCAAATTTTCAAGTGATCAGCATGGAGGGGCCCATGACAACAATATCATCCAGATAATTAATGCAACCTAAGACAGACGTAGTCAATTATGTTAAAAATCATTGGAAAATAAAAGAGGCTCTTTCATACCAAAAGGAAGGCATAAATGTTGATAGAGACCAAAAGGAATATTCAGAACCAGAACTCGCCGAGATTCTTCATTCACAAGAACCTGCAGATATGCTTCGCACAAATCAATTTTAGAAAAGTACTGACCACATGCATTTTTGCCGACAGTTCCTCCTGGCATGGGAGAGGATATCTATCAATGATTGACTGCACTCTGACAGTGGTACTGAAGTCACCACAGAGGCGAAGTTTCCCCAATAGCTTCCAAACTACAAATAGCAGAGCTTACTATTCACTAGCCATAACAGGTTGCACCACTCATAGAACTGAAGTCTGTCCAATTCTGCTTTCACTTTATTTTTGAAGGCAACAGGAATAGATTGCACACAACAAAAAGGTGGCTGAGCCTTGAATTTCAAAGAAATATGAGGAGAAACACGCCTTCTGAAAACAAGTCCAAAACTCCTCAAACAGTGTTTTTTAGGCTTTGGCTAAAGGTGTGGGGATCATTTGCATCTTTTATTTCTTGTGGTAGTCTGCTGTACAATTTTATTCCATAGTATAATCCACTACTTTGAGTTTATGGCTCATTTCTTCTGTTTAGATGTAAAAATTGTCTGGATTTGGTTCCATGGTCATGTATTGTGCTGTTTGTGGTGTACAGATTAAGATTTTTTCTTATATACATGATGTTTTGATAGAAGTATTCACATGGAACTTTCAGAATTTCCAGGTTTTTGAATAAATCTTTACAGTGTGTTCAGTGACAACTAGTTGTTACTATTCATACAGCTTTTTTCTGTATCTTTAAAATACTCTTTATGTTCCCAGCACTTATTCCCAAAAACATTATCCCATAACTGGGGACTGAAAGCATATATCCAAAGTAGGCTACTTTGAGGCATGAAATGCTGTACACAGTTGTAAGGATTTGCAGGCCATAACATTCTGATAGCTTCTTTGCTGAAATATCACATGTTCTGTCCATTTCAGCTGACAATCTATATTCATCCCCAAGAATTTGGTATTGTTTACACAATCTAGTATATCATTGTATACTTTAATATAGTATCATTAGGTTTTTTATTTAGTTAGAAGTTTGTACATTTAGCCTTTTTCACATTTAAAGTTACTCTATTCCTTAATGACCAGTTATGGATGTCTCTGAGAGCTTCACTGGCTTTTTCTGCTAACTGAGTTGAATTTTTGTGTGTAATCACTACAGTGCTGTCATCAGCAATAGTATTTTTTCTCCATACCTAACACTGAGAGGGAAATCATTTAATATATAAGGAGGAGGACTGAGCCCAATACACTTCTCTGGGGGACACCTATATTAATATATTTCAGTTCTGGTAAGTGGTTTACTACTAAACTTTTATAAATATGTGAGATTTCAACTCTTTGCACCCTGTTTTACAAATATGACTTAAAGCAATTCTGTGCCATACCCCTCAGTCCTAATCTTTCTAATTTGTCTAGTGAAATTCTGTGGTCAACTGCACTGAATGACTTTGATAGATCCAAAAAGATGCCTAGTGTGTTTTTGCCATTGTCTAGTGCTTCAAGCACAACTTTAGTAAACTGTGCTATAGCTGACTTGCGTACTTCTTGTGGGCCTGAAACAGAATTGTCCATTACATAGAAGGCTGTATTTATTTAAGGACTTTATTAGTCTATTTTTCATTATGGTTTCTATTGTTTTGGAAATGGGAGAAAATAAAGAAATTGGTCTGTGGTTTTCTACATTTTTGGGTCACAATTTTTTAGTATTGGTATTACTTTTGCTTGTTTCAGATATTCAGGAAAGCAGCCAGATCTGAAAGAATAATTGATTATTATTGTTAAGGGTTTTTTATGTTGTTTATACATTTCTTAAGGACACTGACTGGAATCTCATATAACCCTGTGGATTTTTTATTCTTTAATTGGTGTGTTACCAGTGCTGCCTCTTCCTCTGTTACTGTAAAGAGCACCATTGAGTGTGGTGGCTGATCCTAGTGGTGTAGAACATATGCATCTGGAAATTTCTCTTGCAGTTTTTTAGCAGTGCCGCTGAAGTATTCATTCACTAAGTTTGCTAGTTTCTTTGGGCTATTGATTTGAACATGTTTGTATTTAATCTGTTTCCAGGTGTTTTGGCCCAACATTTGCTGTCTCCTGTGTGATTGTGTTTCAGATTTCTTTGCTTTTGTTATCTGCCTTCATTAATGTTTTACTGTTTTAAAGATTTTTTGCAGCTACTAATACCTTTCTAGCCTATAAGTTCGCCTGTATTTTTTCTAAAATTCTGAAAACACTGGGTCACTCTGTTTATGTGAGATACCTTAGAGTTTCAGATGATTTTTCAATATCTCTGGACAGCCATATACCATTTTTTGATGCTCCAATGGAATGAAATACTTTGGGGAATGCTTCCTCAAATTTTAGTTTAAACATTTTGTTTGTATTTGAGCTTATTAAACATTTTGTTTATATTTGTTTCTGTATACACTCCCCCCCCCCCCCCCCCCCCCCTTTCATGTTGTAGCTGGAATGAAAACTGATACAGGTTTGGTTCTGAGAAGACCCTTTTGTATGCGTTCAATTTATCAGACTTTTCAATATAAATATTTGCTTTTAATATCTGACAGAAATGATCTGATAGGCCTAGATTTTGAACAAAGAACCTGCTGTGCTTTCTCTCTATGTCTGTTGCCACATGGTCTGTTATTGAGGAAGATTGTTTAGCCACTCTAGTTGGACAGTTTACAAGTGACATTATGCCCTACTAATATCATCTGATTTCATTGTGTTGATATGTAAGTCCCCACATGTGAGAATGTTAATTTTTGGACTAGATATCTTGTCCAAGCTCTAATTGAGTTTTGAGAAAAAAATGTCCATAATACCACTAGGGGATGTATACAAACAAAATACAAATGATATTTTTGAAATGCTCTTTTCTAATATTCCAACTGCCGATAATTCAGAAAGTTTGTCTTCACTTAATGCTACAGGGTCCTTTTTGATTTTAAATGTAATAACTTTTTTCACACAAATACGTGAACCCCCACCTTTCATGAAATTTCTGCTGTATAAATCGGCCAGATCATATGGTTTTAATGCAAAGTACACAATTTCATCTTCCTTACACCAATGTTCAGTGATACATACAATGGTACTGTCCAGTGTTTGCAATTCTGATTCTAGTTGCTGAACTTTATTCTTTATGGGTTGTATATTTTGATGAAATATTGTTATTCTGCAAGTTATATCGGTTTTGATGAAAGAGAAAAAACAAGATGCAGTACCATGAAACAATTAGAAAATAAAGTAAATACTTTTGTTGATGATTAGGGGGCAAAAGAGAAAAACAGTTTAAAGATCAGTGCAAAGTCATTGTTGATGATTTTTGCAATGGCTGACACAGAAAGATACAGAAATCAATGACAGATTAAATTCCAAACTCAGATGAGTTACGAGTGAAATGATCACTGCCACTGTGTCAAATTGTGACAATTGTGGTGAATCTGTTAAAACAGAGCTCGAACAGATTAAACAGATTTTAAATAAAGATTTACTAGGCTGACATGGCCAGATGATTATGCAGATTTCTGGCATGTAACAAGAAATATCTGCAGCCAAAGGTTTAATTGAATGCACTGACTGCGAACCCAATATGTAATGAGTGCATTAATCATAATGTTCTTCCTAAGCCATAAGGTAATGCTATGTCTTTTTGTGGTTTGTTACTGAGTTCTATATGAAGTACCAGCAACACATATTGGCATAATGTATTACATAAAGAGAACCTGCTCAAACACAAACAATTCCAGTCTTTTATAACGGAAAGGAATACTTCTCACTCAATTGTGTGCATTAAGGCCTTCAAATATGTGTTGCTGCCATCCTGGCCAGAGCAGCAAAAGATATACTTCATGGCAGGATATATACAAGGTAATGGAGCAGTAAGGGTGACACAAACACCTGAGTAGTGTAAAATTTATGAACAGTTCGAACAAGCCTTTTTCTCAAAATATTGGTCTTGAGTCATCAGTGTAAACCTAGAAAACAGGTTTGTAACCAAGAACAATTCCATTCTAAGTAAGTTTGTTTTCATTTTTACTTTGAAAAGTATTTAAACAAATCCCATTATTGGGACGAGCCAGTCGTGGACAAAGCTATGCTAAGAATTTTGCAGGCAAAATTGTCATTAGATATTCATAAAAAGTTTGTACACCTACTGGAAGATGACATACAACACTTTTTGTCAGTTCTAGACTTACTGACCTTATACACAGAGTTGTGAAGGCTAATAAAAATTACAATAACATCTACAATAGCGTGCTACTGCCGAGTCAGCAGCACAGCAGTAACGAGCGATCCCCTTGTGACGTCGCAGCTGATGTCACCTGTGTACGATGGGAGCCACTCTGATCATCGCCTGCAGAACCTGAACAGTAATAATAATCATGGAAGGTATAATGACAGTAACACCCAGTATCATCTTGGGTATCAAGGAAATTTACATCTACATATCTACTCCGCTAGCCACCAAGCGGTGTGTGGGGTGTGTGGCAGAGGGCACTATTTGTACCATCGTCATATTTCCCCCCCCCCCCCCCCCCCCCCTGTTCTACTCGCAGATCACGCAAGGGAAAAATGACTGTCTGAACACCTCAGTCCAACCTCTAATTTGCCTTATCTTTGAATGGTGATCAACACACAGTTTGAAAGTTGGTGGTAATAATATATGCCCTACATCCTCAGCGAAGATCAGATTTTGGAATTTAATGAGCAGCCCCTTCTGTTTAGCGTGTCGCATGTTTGCAGGTGTGTCCCACTTCAAACTTTCTATGAGATTTGTAATGCTCTTGCAATCATAAAAGGTACCAGTCACGAATCTTGCCGCTCTTCTTTTGACCTTCTCAATCTCTTGAATCAGATCCAACTGGTAAGGGTCCCATACAGACCAACAGTACTCTAAGACTGGATGAAATAAAGTATTGTAAGCAATTTCCTTTGTTGAAGAACTGCATCATTTCAGGATACTACCAATAAACTGCAATCTAGAGTTCGCCTTACCCATTACTTGTGTAATCTGATTGTTCCATTTGAGATCATTTCGAATAGTCACACCCAGATACGTTATGGATTTTACCACTTCCAAAGACTGGGCATTTATTTTGTACTCATACATTAATGGGGATTTTCGCCTTGTTATACGCAGTAGGTTACACTTACTAATATTGAGAGATAACTGCTAGTCATTGCACCATGCATTTAATTTCTGCAAATTCTCATTGATTTGTTCACAACTTTTGCCTGATACTACTTTCTGTAGATTACAGTATTATCGGAAAACAGTCTAATGCCACTGTAAATTCCATCAACCAGATTGTTTATGTAAATCATAAAATGCAGTGGGCCTATTATGCTGCCCTGGGGCACACCCAACGCTTGTTTCTGCTGAGGTCTCCCCACTCAGGATGACATACTGCTCTCTGTCTGTTAGAAAACTTTCTATCCAACTGCACATGTCATCAGATAGACCGTAAGTGTGCACTTTTTGGAGCAAGTGACAGTGAGGAACTGAGACAAATGCCTTTCAAAAGTCGAGGAATATGGCATCAACCTGGGAGCTGGTATCTAGAGCCTGTTGTATATCATGCACAAAGAGGGCCAGCTGTGTCTCGCATGACTGCTGCTTCCTAAAACTGTGCTGGTTTATACAGATGAGCTTCTCAGAGTCCAGAAAAGTCATTATGTCTGAACACACAACATGTTCCATGATTCTACAAGAAATCGATGACAATGAAATTGGCCGGTAATTATGTGTATCCAATTTTCTACCCTTTTTGTAGCTTGCTATGACCTGGGCCTTCTTGAGGTCCCATGGAACTTCCCACTGTTCCAATGATCTCTGATAGATGATGGATAAGAATGGTACTATATTTGTAGCACAGTCAACACAAAATCTTACGGGGATACCGTCTGGGCCAGATGCCTTCCTGACTTCTAAGGACCTTAACTGTTTTACAATCTCAGATACACTAAACACTATGTCAGCCATCCTTGCATTTGTTTGATAATTGAAAGGGGGAATGGTGCTGCAGTCCTCTACCGTAAACGAGTTTTTGAAAGCTAGGTTTAGAATTTCGGCTTTCTGTTTATCATCATCAGTTACATTACGCATACTGTCAGCAAGAGAAGGTATTGAATTATTTTGTAGCATTCATAGGTTTTACGTAGGACCAAAATTTTTTGGGGTTATTTTTAGAATCTGCAGATAAAATATTGCCTTCAAATTCATTAAAAGCATATCTCATTGACCTTTTGACAACTGCTTTCATTTCGCATAATTTCTGTTTGTCAGCAGGGCAGTGACTATGTTTAAAACAACTGTGCAAAATCCTCTGCTTTCCCAGCAACTTCCTAATATATTTGTTGAACCAAGATGGATCCTTTCCCTCCTCTATATTTTTGCTAGGCACATATTTCTGTAGCGCATGGTGGACAATACCTTTAAATTCCGACCAAAGATGCAAAGATGCTCAATATCTTTGTGTCCCGCAGTGAATGCTTGGAGTTGACTATGAAGATATTCATTAATGACACTTTTATTTGCTTTCCAAACTAAGAAAACTCTATGTTTTTTCTTTTTTTTTTCAACTTTTGACATAGAAGCCACAACAACATTATGGTCACTTCTAGATTAACTTCCTCAAAAAGGTCAAGTCTGTTTGACCTGGTGGATGGTGGATGAAATTACAGAGACAATAATAATGGTTACTGGCATGAACACATTGCAAATCAGAACCAGAGAAATGAAAATAGTACTTACTCACAACAGAGTCAGGTGCCGACTGGTCTGCCTGACAACAGGTGGCCAAATCGAGGCCATTCCGTGAACATCATTGGAGTAACAAATGAACTGCTGCCACCTGCCCCTGTTGAAGATTCAATAAAGTAAGTATTGACATCACTAAGCCCTTGAACACTGGTTGTAGTGCAGGATGGGGGGAGTGTTGGCAGTCACATAAACATGTTACACTATAATCAAGATAATGATATTAGAAAAGAATTTTGCAATGAGCAGCATACAGATTCGAATGAAATGCAAATTATTGTGCAAGCATCTGTAAATGCTATTGTAGGAATAATCACTACCATTATTATTCTAGATACTTTTGCCTCTGTGAATGTCATGTTGCAAAATCTATTTAATAAAATTAAAGAAGTAAGCAAAGTTCCAATATGCCCAGTACACAATTGTCAGATAATAGGGGCCCTTGGTGCAAGAACAAAGCCTGTCAAAAGCCAAACTCTAGTAAATATTTCTGTAGGTAATGGAGTAACTTTATGCCCATTCCCAATTTTAAAGAATGTTGTAGTTGACTGTTTGATAGGAACTGAGCTTTTAATCCTTTTCAGGGATTTCAGGCTGCCTGTTTTAGGCATCAGAGAGAGAGGGTCAAGTTGAGATTGATATGGTCAGTTTTGCAAGTAGAACTTTGTCTGAATATGAACATGGATATGCAGCTCTACTGAGCTAAAAGTTCTAGCTGTCATTTGAGCTCTTAAGAAATGTAATTATTACAGTTATGTAAACAAATCAAAGTATACTGTGATCTCCAGGAACTTAGCTTTCTATTAACATGTGTAGACAGTGATGTGAATCAGCTGCTAATATTTCATGTGTGCAATGTATACTTTCTGATTCTCTGCACTGCCTCTGAACAAAAAGAAAGTATAGATACATACGCTTCTTGCAGTCTTAAAATTTTTGGTTCCTTGTAATTAATTAGTTCATTGTTATTTTGTGTGAATAAATAAATTGCATTACATGTGACATTTGGTGACCCAGAATTTTCCAAATTATGTGCCAGAACAGTTTCACTGTAGGCTGAAAAATTAAATCACTAGCCAAACTGATTAAAGGCATAATACTTAAGTTTTTGCATGCAGTGCACAGAATTCCATGAACACCCACGTTATGTGATCAACACCTGCCATGAAAAGCACTGACTTACCAGCGGCGGACATGATCCTTAACCTAAATGCAGTAAAACCCCCACCACTGGGGGTCTAGTTCTATGGTTCGCCCAACTTGAGAGCCAATTTGTCTTGGCACACATCACCTGAGATGAAACAAAATATAGTTACACGCTGGCTGCACTTAATGAGCAAATGGCTACAGAAGTACAAGACATCCTAGCTTCACCACAAGTACTGAAAGATGTGACTCTATCAAGCACGTGTTTGTAATGCACCAGTCACTGTCAGAAGCAAAGCAACTTGAAAAATTGCTCTGCTGTGAAGAACTCAATGATCATCTACTTCATCATCTCCACACACTGGCAGTTGATGCAATTAATGATGATATTCTGTGGAATATATGGCTGGTGTGCTTTCCTGAAGATACACAGAAAATACTAACAGTTTGCACTGGTGATCTCGAGACTCTCACTCAAACTAATGACCAATTGATTGAGATGAATCCATCAGTGGGCATGACAACTGATTCTGCCAAAACACACACTTCTCTGTAAGCAGTAAAAGCACATGTGGTTGGACTATCTAAACAAGTCACAGCCCTACAAATACAGCACTCCACATATGCACAGCGACAATCTTCCAGCAGAAAGAAGCATTCGCCTACCAGGGAGAATATCTGCTGGTATCACAAAAAATTTAGAGATGAAGCACAGCAGTATCAAATACCCTGTGACAAGGGACGTGCCGCCGGGAATCAGTAGCGATGGTGACAGATTTCATGCTGAACAGTGATCGGCTATTTATGACAGAGAATACTACCAAGCTACAATTTCTTGCTGACACAGGTGCAGATCTCTCATTTTATGCTTCTTCTTGTCTCCCATGACAGAAAACTGATGGGGCATTTATCTGTATATTGTAGATGAATCTCTCGCTAAGACTAATAGCTACATCAGCTTACATCTTAATTTCAATCTTCAACATGAATTCATGTGGAGATTCATTGTTGTCAATATGCTGTACCTGATTGTTGGAGCAAACTTCTTATCTTTTTATAGTCTCTTCCCAGATCCTTGCAGTCAACACCTGCTTGATTCTACAACACAGCCGTCTAGTCATAGGCATTTATGCCATGCTAATCTGTGATTACGGATGATTCACCATACAATGACCTACTTCATCAGTTCTCTGCAGTCACCCTCCCACGAACTACTCCAACACTGGTAAGACACTCAATGGTACACCACATTGTCACTACACCATTACCACCAGTTCATAGAAAGCTTCATTGTCTGCATCCAGAGAAACTTAGGACCACAAAGCAAGAGTTCTCTTTTATGTTAGCCCACGGTATCTGTTACTCCTCAAATAGTAGCTGATCGTCTCCATTCCATATTGTTTTCAAGAAGAATAACAGGTGGTACCCATGTGGTGAGTATCATCAGTCAAATGCTAGAACAGTATCTTACCATTATCCTATGCTACATATCAAAGACTTTGCTATGCACATTCAGGGAAAGACTGTTTTCTCCACAATAGGCCTCATCTGTGCTTTTTACTGTATACCAATTGCACCAGAAGATGTACCCAAAACCACTATCTGTAGCCCATTTGAGATTTATGAATTTGTCAAAATGCCTTTTGGACTATGCAGTGCTGCCCAGACTTTTCAGTGCTTCATGGAAGAAGAAACTAGAGGTTTAGATTTTTTTGTGCCCACATTGCTGTCTTGCTTGTAATGTCATATAAGGAGCCAGAGAATCTAGCACACCAACAGCAACCATTCACTAGACTACAAGAACATGGTTTAATGAATAATCTGCAAAAATGTTTCTTCATTGTGACAGAAGAGTAAAGTTCCTAGGATTCCTTATCAATGCACAATGGATACTGCCACCTCACAAGAGAGTGGAAGCTATTTCTCAGTTTCCTCAGCCCACTACAGTATGAGAATTATGTTGTTTCTCAGGCTTGACCAATTTGATAGACATTTTGTAATCATGCATTGTTGGCAGCACTTCTCAACAAAATGTTAAAAGATCCACCTAAACTGGAGATGCACTGCAGTGGACTGATGAAAGGAAACATTCTGGGCCAAAGTGAAAGCTGTTATTGCAGGGGTCATATTGTTAACTCATTCTCTTCCTGATGCACCCCTCTCAGCTATGGCACCGAGCGAGGTGGCGCAGTGGTTAGCACACTGGACTCGCATTCGGGAGGACGACGGTTCAATCCCGCGTCCGGCCATCCTGATTTAGGTTTTCCGTGATTTCCCTAAATCGCTTGAGGCAAATGCCGGGATGGTTCCTTTCAAAGGGCACGGCCGACTTCCTTCCCTAATCCGATGAGACCGATGACCTCGCTGTCTGGTCTCCTCCCCCAAAAACCAACCAACCAATCTCAGCTATGGCAGATGCATGATGAACGGTAACTGGAACTGTGCTACAACAATGTGTCAACACAACTGGCAACCCCTAGCTTCCTTTAGCAAGAAGTTATTGCCTTTGCAAGCAAAGTGGTCAACACATTTCCATGAGCTCCATGTGACATGTGTCTCAATTAAAAAAATTAGGCACATGCTTGAGGGTAGAAATTTTGTGCTCCTCTCATACCATAGCCATTAGTGTTTACTTTCTGGCAGAAGGCAGACAAGGTGTCACCACACCAGTTATGATACCTGGACTTCATTGTGCAATTTAGTATTGACATTGATGGTGTGCAGAATGAACCAGCAGATGCACTGTCTAGTATTGATACCATTGTGAAGGAACTTGATTTTGTAGCACTTGCCAACACCCAGAAAGATGACAGGGAATCGAAGGCATACCCTGAAGCATTGTCAGGCTTACAGCTTCAGTACATCTGGATACTGAGCTCACATCAGTGCCACAAGTGCGACCTTTCAGCAGTAGATTTTTGCAAGCAATCTCTGCACAGCCTCTCTCATCCAGGAGTGAGGGCTACTGTACAACTGGTGAACAAGGCATTTATCTGGCCAAATATTGAGAAAGATTGTAAGGCATTTGTTCACTGGTGCTATACCTGTCAGCACAACAAAGTAACGTGGCATGTAACAGCTACACTTGGTACCTTCGCCCCGCTGAACATCTCCACATTGACAGTATTCAACCTTTGCCGCCGTCAGAAGGATACCAGTACTGCCTTACAGAAATTGACTGTTTCTCTCATTGGCCTGAAGTGTATACTATGAAAGATACACAGTAGCAACTCTACCCACAACCTTTCTCTGTGAGTGGATCCCACACCTTGGTGTTCCTCTCCATGTCACTACTGATCAGGGCAAGAAATGTGAGTCAAATCTCTTTTAAAGTTCTCTCAGCATTGCTTGGCATGAACTGTATTTGAACCTGTGCCTACCACCTGACAGATAATAGTCTTGTGGAAAGGCTTCGTCAACAATTAAAGGCATCACTCAGATACCATGCCACTGAACATTGGACTGACAGCCTACCTACTATTTTCTCAGGACAGTCTTTAAAGACAACTTCAATGCAACAACAGGTGCATTAATGAATGGGCAGATACATCAGTTGGTGGGAGAGTTCTGTACCAATGTAACAGATAGTGTTCTAAAGAAGCCTTGGATTTTGTGCAAGCTCTTCACACACAGATCCATAAACTCCATCCTGATGTTTCTAAAGAACATTCTTCTCACTGACCACTCATTTTCTGTGACTTAAAGTATTGCAAACAGATTTTTGATTGACATCATGCTGTAATAAACCTATACAACCACCATATAATGGCCCACACCCAGTACTGGCATACCACAACAAGACGTTTGATTTGATATCAATAATACTTCCTGTCATAATACCCATCGGCAGACTCAAGCCAGCCTTCACCTCAGCTGACTCCAATATGCTACCTACATGTAGTTCTATAAGGATACCAGACACAACTAGTCTCCCAGCACCACCATCCATGCTTCCAAATGAACCTCAAGTCATGACTCTTTTGGACATTGCATATGTTTCCACCCCAAATATCATTGACACTTGTGAAGGAGTGATGTAGAGAGTGATGTGAATTCTCTGCTAATATTTCATGTGTCCTGTGTAGCCTCTATGATTCTCCATGCTGCCTCTGAGCAAAAAGAAAGTATAGAAGTAGATGCTCCTTGCAGTCTTACAACTTTTTGTTGCTCATTTCAAATAATTATTATGTTTTTACATTGTGTGCATAAATAAATTACAGATACAGATGAAATATGTAAGTCACAGCACCCTATAATTGCTACACGGATGATATTTCTTCAAGAATACAACTTTGAAACATCACATATATAAGGTAAGTACAATGCTTTTGCTGATGCATTATCATGGCTCCGACAAGGAGCAAGTAAACTTACTGATCTTAGTTAATACTTCTGATGAAAGACACCCACTACATGCAGTGTTATTTAGACACATGTAATAACATTGCAGGATTCAGATCCTAGGTGGCATAACATAAAAACACTTCTATCAGACAACCCATCTGAGGGAATTTGACAAAATTACAAGATTCACAGTGACATATTTTTCTGCCAATACAATGCCACTAGTTATAAATGGTGTGCATGTATCCATAGTGCATGTAGACAATCTTTAGTCTGGCATAATCACTATGCTTGAGCTAACTACAGTGGCGCTAAACGTGTGAAAAAACTTAATTTATTTTGCTATTCCCCAAATATTTGCAGATACACTGAACAGCTTTTAAAAACCTGTCTTGTGTGCCAGAAGACTAAACCAACAAATAAATGCTGTAATATTGAACTACACCCAATACTACCAACAAAACCATTGCATCTAGTATTTGTCAATGCAGCTGGGCCAGTGCCAACTGCATGAGGAGGTGTTAAATATTTACTAGCTTTCTATGATCTGTTCTCCAAAATATTATAAATTAGATGCCTTGAAGTCAACAGCAGCATCTACTATAATAAGAACAATTCACAAACCATACATGCCATTGGTTGGCAAACCTATTTCATTTCTTACAGACAGTGCATTGAACTTCACATGTAGGAAATGGAAAGATTTTATGAAAGATAGTGACATTAAGCATGAATATCTCATTCACTCACAAAGTAATGGTGCCAAATGCATTTCTAGGGCATTTAGCTGATTTATAAGAACATATGCAAATATACAATACACATGATGGGTGGAGTTAATTGAACCTTCTAAACAAGAAATAAATAATCTGACAAGTTACACCACACCATACACATCTGCTGGAATGAATCACTCTAAATGAAAAAGTAAGACACACACTAATTGCACCGACAGAACATGCTGGGTTTATTTATTTATTTATTATCATCCCAATGATCACATTTGTGATGTAGGATTTGTCAGGATACATTTTAACAACTATATAATATCTTTACAAAAAAATTTTCTATGCTGAATTCATATGAATCTATCTTATGTTTAATACAATATACAACTAATAAGTGTTCTTATAACATAATTTCTTATGTGCTTGACAGACCTATTCCTTGATGTTGTGATTTCATTAGTCACATTTATGATATCATATATTCTTATACAGTTGAGCAGAGCTATTCACTTATACTGTAGTGACATTTGGCAAGCATGTGGTTCTTTATATTCTAATACAGTTGAGCATAGAAATTCACTTACACTGTAATAACATTTGTCAAGCATGTGATTCTTTATAACAGTTTTAAATTTATCCTCATTTTCCAGCTCTTTGATATGTTTTGGTAGTGAATTAAAAAGTTTGATGCCTTGATTACATAGATGTTTCTGACTTCGGGTCCTTGTTACAGCTTGTAAGTAGAGATCTTTACATTGCTGCGTATCGTAATTATGGTAGTCTGTATTGGTTTTCATTTTGTTCTGATTTGTTTTGATCACCAACAGACATTTCAGAATGTATAATGATGGAAGTGTTAAAATTTTCAATACTTTAAAAAGGGGCTTACAGTGTGTTTGAGGTGGGCTCTGGATCATTATCCGAGTAGCGCGTTTTTGCAATTTGAAAATCTCATTTAGACGACAATTTGTTTTTCCCCAGAATACTAACTATCCCATAGGATGCAATGGACTGAAAATAGCCAAAAAATACTAATCTGGTATAGTCATTACTACAAAATCTTGAAATTATTCTATCTACAAAACATGCTGAATTTAGTTTTAGTGCTAAGCTCACCACATGGTCATTCCAGTTTATCTTCTCATCAATGTGCATACCCAGGAATTTTGCATACTGTACTCTTTCAAGTTGTTTGCCCTCCATGGTGGGATTTAGGTCATCATGTTCACTTATTTTTCCATATTGCACATAATTAGTTTTTTTTTCTTTTTGTGTTCAGTGTTAACTTTATTGCACTAAACCATTTTTGTATATCTTGTAGGACATGGTCCACAGTACTGTGCAATGACTGCTTCATATCACTAACTATTAAACTAGTATCATCAGCAAATAACATGATTCTAGCTTTTCTCTCTGACACCTGAATATCATTAATGTAAATGAGGAACAGCAAGGGGCCTTGGGGTACTCCTACTGTGACCTCCCTTGGATATGATATTAGTTTAATTTTTTGGTTAATATTTGGTGCAGTAATTTCAACCACCAGCATCCTCTTTTCCAGATACGACTCAAACCACTTTTTTACTGGTCCTCTGATACCTATAGCTTCGAGCTTTTGCAAAAGTATGCGGTGGTCAACAGTGTCAAAGGCTTTTGACAAATCTAGATTTGTCCTGACTACACTTTTTTCCCTCTTCCAATTTACTGATTATTTCTTTTGTGTATTCCAGTACAGCTGTTTCGGCACTTCTCCCAGCTTGAAATCCATGCTGATAATTGTTTGTCAGATTGTGGATATTAAGATAATGTGTGACACTATATTTCATTAGTATCTCTAAAACCTTAGAGAAAGTTGGGAGAAGTGAGGCAGGTCTGTAGTTTTCTATTTTAAACTTATCACCCTTTTTCAACAGGGGAACGACTTTAGAAATTTTCAGTTTCTGTGGAAACGCCCTCAGCCATTGATAATTTTGCTATGTGCACCAATGGTTTCGCTATTTGATTAGTTGTTTTCTTTACTAGTATTATTGGCACCTCATCTACTCCAGCTGACATCTTGGACTGCAGACTTTTAATCACTTTTGAAACTTCCTTTTCGTTTGTTGGGACTGCCATCATACTGCTGACTGCCTTGGGTGCTGCCATGTTAATCTGCTCCCCAAAATTCCTGCTTAATGTCTGGGCTACATTTAAAATAAATAACTGATGATGGTCGAAGTAGAGAGGATATAAAATGTATACTAGCATTGGCAAGGAAAGCGTTTCTGAAGAAGAGAAATTTGTTAACATCGAGTATAGATTTAAGTGTCAGGAAGTCGTTTCTGAAAGTATTTGTATGGAGTGTAACCATATATGGAAGTGAAACATGAAAGATAAATAGTTTGGACAATAAGAGAATAGAAGCTTTCAAAATGTGGTGCTACAGAAGAATGCCGAAGATTAGATGGGTAGATCACATAACTAATGAGGAGGTATTGAATGTAATTGGGGAGAAGAGGAGTTCGTGGCACAACTTGACAAAAAGAAGGGACCAGTTGGTAGGACATGTTCTTAGGCATCAAGGGATCACAAATTTAGCATTGGAGGGCAGCGTGGAGGGTAAAAATCGTAGAGGGAGACCAAGAGATGAATACACTAAGCAGATTCAGAAGGATGTAGGCTGCAGTATGTACTGGGAGATGAAGAAGCTTGCACAGGATAGAGTAGCATGGAGAGCTGCATCAAACCAGTCTCAGGACTGAAGACCACAACAACAACACATTTAAAAAGTAATTATTTATATAATTAGGCATGGCATATTTATCTACCATCTACCATGTTTGAAAGAAAACATGCATTAAAGAGTTAGGACAGGTACAAACATACACTCTTGGTGAAACAGTTTTGCTAAGATCATGTCCAAAATCTTCTGCGCTGCATAAATGCAATGGTAAACAGCAACTGCTCTACACCGGTCTGTATAAGGTCATTGCTCCATCTAACCCTGGCAGTCATCTTTCGGCTTTTCCAAGATAAAAAAAAAAAAAAAGTCAAATGTTTATAAGCCCACCAGGATCTGGAGAATCCACGAAGTTTTCAATCTGAGAAAAAAAAAATTGATAAATTGTGAAATGTCATGACAGTTTTAACTTTTTGTACTTGTAACTACATTCTGTGAAAACTAACCAGTGTTGGTATACCACGTATACTCAACTGTGTGAAAGACTAAAGAGCAATCTGATATCCAAACATGTATTCTGTATTTCTATAACTTTTTAGCATGAAAAGATATGCACGCATGTTTTGAGATAGCAATCTCAATTTAGCTGCTTATTTACATTTTCCAGAAACTAATTGTGGTGAGAAGTAAGATTTGTATGTGAAAAAGATTTATTGTTTCCATAATACTAATCTATAGCCAATTGGACACTTTGAACAAGACAAGAAATTTGGTGGCTACTACACCTTCATGTTGAAGAGTAAGATAAATACGTTTATACACAACTCTGTAAGTATTGCTGTGCAGTGTAATGCTGACTAAACTTACTCCCTTGACTTCATATGAATGAGCTTTTTTAGAGCAAGCGCCGAAGAAATTTTCTTTATGTATGTTTATTTATTTCTTTATTTATTTCATTCGTGTTCTGTGGACTCATTAGAGATAAATTGCTTGGGTGTAGAACGTGTCATTTACATAGATTTGAGACATTTGTTTATAATTATAGGTAGTACAATGAATAATATATTACATAGAGAAAAATGTTTACAAGAATTGTTTTTTGTAAAAAGTTACAAATTAAATTGAACAGACTTACAATAGATCAAAATCAATTCACATATTCTCATACATAAATTCGTCCAGTGAGTAAATGGTTTTGCTTAGAAGGTATTGTTTAAGTTGATCTTTAAAAGTAGGTGGATCAGTAACTGACATTTTTATTGCCTTAGGGAGAGCATTAAATATTTTTATGCAAGAGTAGTGTACTCTTTTTTGTACCATACTTAGATTCTTTTGTTTTACATTGAAGCAGTACTCTAAATTCATTTATTATGTTCTTATGGTAATTTGTGTAAGAAGCTTCAAAGTCTATTTAAGGCATTATTCTGACAGCTATATGCAGAATACTGTCCAGTGATGCTCCATGTTTGAGCTTATGTTTGCTCTGACTTATCTCATGTGTGATTTTAGTACATTTTCAGTCTCTCTCTCTCTCTCTCTCTCTCTCTCTCTCTCTCTCTCTCTCTCTCTCTCTCTCTCTCTCTCTTTTCATATACAGATATATAACACTTTTGTAAACAAGGTTGGACTCATATACACAAAAGAAAACTGTTAATTTTTCTGAGTAGAATGTACAGAATAAGTAAAACTACACTGATGAAAAAAAAATCACAACACAAAAAACAAAAAAACAAAATTACTATAGAGATATGAAATTTCGGAATACATTTGTCTAGGTAACATATGTAAGTGATTAACATTGCAAGATCAAAGGTTAATGTAAGTGTAAGATAAACAACTGCAAATGTGGAATGCTGCTACATTAATGACCAATGTAAGTGCCAGAATGTTGAATGCAAGCAAGCAAACATGCATCCAGGTGCCAGATGTCAGTTTGTGGGATGGATTTCCATTCATTCATGATGGACTACATTGATCAGTATATGGTGTGTAATACCCTTTTATTTTTTCTCACAATATCAATTTATATGAATTTTTTTTTTTTATTTCCTCATTAGTAATAAGAAACTGGTTCATCGCCGCAGAAGATGGCAAAGATAGGATTTTAAAATAATCTCTGTAACAGGAGAATATTCAATTTTTTTAACAACTTTTGTGTGCGTGTGTGTGTGTGTGTGTGTGTGTGTGTGTGAGAGAGAGAGAGAGAGAGAGAGAGAGAGAGAGAGAGAGAGATTTCAGTATTGGTACGTTGCATTGTATTTTTCTTATGCTGTGAGGAAGATTGTTCAAGGTGCCAACTTACGCTGCAAGGAAGACTGTTCATGGTGCCAAATTTAGTTCCAACAAGAATTCATGCTTTAATTGCAGTGCTTCAAGTAGTAATTATCCCTCATTACATAAATTTCATGCTGATTCATACTCTTTGTGTTAGCTACTGGGCTGCCTCCCAGCATGGTTATTCCAAAATCGAACAACAGAACTAACACAACTGGCAACCATTACAGGACAAAGTCATAGCTGTTTGGCTGACTCCCAGCACGATTATTCCAAAATCGACAAACAGAACTAACACAACTGGCAACCATGACAGGACAAAGTCACAGCTAAACAAGAAGAGACTTTTTCTAACAAATGTTAAATGAACATACGAAAAAATATTGTCATTATTGTGTAAAAGAGAAAATAATTTTTGTCTTTTTCTTATTGCTTGAATACAAGTGCAACAAAAGTGATTATTATATGAAAATGAGGAGCAGAGAATTAAAAAGGACAAATTATCCACCAACGGGACACGTAAGTCAGCCACTTGACTACGCTGAGAAGGTAGGAAATTTGCACAGTAGCTTGCATGATTACACTTAGTAGTGCCTCTCTTGTCATAATTAACTTTCTTTCATTTTTCCTCGCCATTTCCCTGGTCGGAAGTTTATTAATCAAAAGGACTCAAAAGTCATACCAAACTTTGACTCATCAGCATAGTGTAAATTATTACAAAAATTTCAATCATTTGTGCCATAATACTTTTCAACAAATTGACAGGAACTGATAGAAATGTGATTTCACAAGAAATTGCAGGTTTCAGATGTAAGATTTATTTGCTTAAAAATTGTTCTGCTTGAGTTTATTAATTGTAGTTGCTAGCACAATCATAATGACTGACAAAAAATTACCCATTGTTGATCATAACATAGAACATGCAATTGGCCAAGATTGTGATGATTTGCTAGAACAGATAAATGAAAACGAGGTGCCAACTGCGCAGCTAGCACAAAGCCGACATACATCAGATATAGGTATCACATATGTAACAAATGACCACACAGATACACAGACAAACTATGACAATACCTTGATGACTATTAATGAGACTGTTTCACTCAGCTCCCAAAGTGATATATCACTGCTAAACAAAACGGAGTAACATGAAACAGCAGTGTATTTTGACAACATATAGTGGACACTGATTATCAGTAATCCGAGTATTAACATGCAAAGTACAGCTCATAACAATGACAATAGTACTACCTACCAATGTGCTGTTACCACAATTACTGACAACTGTGAACACTAAATTCCATGATATGAACACGAATTTCAATACAAGTAACTTGAACACAGAATGTATCGATTTGTCACAAGGTTCCTCAGATTTCAAAATGGAATGAAAGCAGGTGTTGGAAGATTTCCAAAACAGTGTCACACAAAAATTCAATGATTTGACAGAAACTTTACTTACAGAGATATCTGAAAACTTAAAAGAAGTGAAAAAAACAATTAAAACAAGAGATTATTTCTGAGTTTAAAGAAAGTATTGATGTTTTGAACGAAAAGGTAGGCTCAATTAGTGAGAATCAGGAACATGTAGAAAGTGAATTAAAGAAAATCACGGACACAAATAATAGTATGAGAGCAAATCAGAACCAAATGAGTATTACTATAAAGAAAGTGATCACTACTGTCAACAAGCTACACAAGGACTATGAAGGTTTACCATTGGCAGTAGAGAATCTAACGTTAAGAGTAGAAAGCTTGGAATTAGAGTCTGAATGTGCCAAAAGAGAAAGAACTCAGATATGGAAAAATTTAGACAATGTAACCACAAGAACAGAAGCAGGTACCTTAGATCAAAGTAGCACATTAGTGAAAACCCCGGTAGCTGAGTGGTCAGTGTGACCGAATGTCAATCTTAAGGGCCCGGGTTCGATTCCCGGCTGGGTCGGAGATTTTCTGCGCTCAGGGACTGGGTGTTGTGTTGTCCTAATCATGATCATTTCATCCCCATCGACATGCAAGTTGCCACAGTGGCATCAAATCGAAAGACTTGCACCCGATGAACGGTCTCCCCGACAGGAGGCCCTAGTCACATGACATTTATTAGTGCTAAAGGTAGTATCTGAATGCAAAGTATATGTAGATGCAGTAGAAGAGGTCATGAATTAAAGGGAAACTGAATCATCAACTACCTTTGGCCAAGATGAATGCATGTAATAGTTATCCACATCTTGTCACAAGCCCGATAGTGAGCGCAAGTGAAGATTGCAGAATTCGTAATTTACCTACAGCAGTACCTACAACACATGCGCAATTGCCACACAGTACTCCACACACTTGTAACACACCAATGTCAGATAATACTGCATGTTTAACATCCATCTTTGCTGATGAAGGGTTGCCTGGACATAGGCAGTTTCCCATGTATTCAACAGATGGAAAGCGGATGAATCCAGTAGTTTTTATCAGATTGTTCCACAACATATTTCCATGTAACTGGACGGAGGCTCAAAAGATAAGATTTGTTGTTGATTACACTCAAGGTGATATTATTTTGTGGGCCATTGAAACGGCAGAACGTTGTCACAGTTACAAGCAATTTGAACGTGCTTTCTTAGACAAGTACTGGTCAGAAGCCATTCAAGAAAGATTAAGATGTGAAGTCTTTAACTCAGCTCCATTTTATAGCAAGCATGAAAGCTTTCAGTGTTACTTCAAAAAGTATTTAAATAAAACCAGATATTGGATCAATCCCATATCACAGGTGGATGTATTGAAGATATTAAAGAGCCGACTTCCGCCATACATAAGGGAAAAACACTGAGTACTTTTTGCCAGCTTTGGATTCTGTTGATTATGGCAACATAAAGCAGCAAATAAACAAACACCTCAACCCGTCTTTGCAAACCAATCTGTAAATAATAATGTTACTACACAACAAGCATGGCAACCATATCTAACACAGTACATACAAAAAGGGAATGGATATAGTAATGGAAATGGGACAAACAAAAGATTTGAGCAAGGTTATCAGAACAACAGGAACAATTACAACAGACAAGTGAACTACCGTATGCCAGCGCAACGCTATCCGCTGCCAATAAGTAGTAATAGTAGCTGGTGAAGTGGCAAGCAGTCGGCAACAATCAAATGCCATGTGCTGTGCTGCAGCCAACCTACAGACAACATAATAGTGTGAACTATAATTTCGCAACTACCAATATGAATTCTCATGGAGATGGGTCACATGCAGCCAATGGCACAAATTGGCGTATCACAACACACACTGTACAGCTCACTGAAATTATTGCGGTCACCGAGGTCAATGCTCCTCCAGTGGGGAAAACTTCAACCAGTTGCAGTGAGGCCCCACACTGCTGATCAGGTAGAAAGTGGGGGCAAAACACTTATAAACACATGTTTTCTGAGATACAATGAACAAGGTGATATGAAGGATGACATATACTGACATGAGGAGTAAGTTCAAGAAATCTTGTATGAAGAGCAGACACAGGCAGTTCTAAAGGCAACAGTATTTGACACAGAAGTACACTTAGTGCTAGACACAGGTGCAATGATTAATTTAATGTCAACTGAATTTTTCCAAGAGTTAAAGAAAAGAGGTAAAATTCCCATGTTCCCAGTAGAGAATTGTAGAATACAAACAGCCACTGGAAACAAATCAAAAGTAGTGAAGTTACAAGCATTTATTCCATTGAAAATAGAACACTTTACTGTCAAATGTAATTTCCTCATCATTAACAAATTAATAGTAAATTGTTTGATTGAGATGAATGCATTTAGGACTAGCAAATTGATGTAGAAAGAGGTAAAGGCTACATCACTGTAAATGAACAGGTATTTTCTGTCGATTTAATAAAAATGTCAGACAAGAAAGTCAAGCAGGAGGAGGTGTCTGATGTGACAGTTCAATTTGTATTTCCTGCTGTACTATTTGTAGACACACACTATAATGAACAAGTGCCAGAATCAGATGTAAACTAGGAAATGGTAGAGCAAAAGGTGAGTGAGTCCAGAAACGTAAATGAGCAGGATTAACATGATCTTACAAATCTGTTATTTAAGTATGCACATGTATTTGGAAAACAACTGGGAGTTATCAATAATTACACAGACCAACAATGGAAAAACTTTTGTGCTGAAAATACCTTATTCTTATGTTTTTCAGGGTTGGAAATCCAAATATGATACTTAAAAAACTGTATCACTCACCATTTCTTCACATTTTACAGTTAAGTTTATTAAATTAAGCTATTTTTTAAAGAATTTAATAGCTTTTATATAGTTAAAATAATTTAAAAAGGAGGTGTAATGAGTGTAGATGACATTGGTGGCACTGCTGAAAAACATTTGCTGGCAATAAAGGTTGATTCTATTTTTGTGTTAACAGATGGCGTTTTGTTTACTGTCAACCTAACCTCACTTTCCCATTTCCTGTACATGTGCTCAGTGCAGTGTCTAATCATAGTTGTAAAAACTCTGCTGACAGTTTTTGTTATATTTGTGGTAAATTTGTGATTAAAAAACACCAAAAAACATTACAAACTTTGTGAAAAAGGTTTATCTATCATACGTTGCATCTAAACTTGGTGATAAAGATAAATCTTGGGCACTGCATAAAGTATGTTATGTGTGTATCGAAGATCGGAGAAAATGGTCCAAAAAAGAGAAAAAAAGCCTTTACATTTGTTGTCCCTATGATATGGAGGGAGCCAAGAAATCATTCCAATGACTGCTACTTTTGCAGTGTTGTCATTACAGGTCATAATTCAAAAAACAAGAAGGTACTGTAATAAGCTGCCCTAACCTTCCATCTGCCATCTGACTAGTAGGGAATGGTGTAGATTTGCCAGTTCCTGAACCACCAGATTATTTAAATTCTTTTCCAACAGAAGTATTTTCTGATGTACAATCTGATTTACATGAACCAGATGATGATGAATTCAATTGTAATACAGAAAGTCTAGAGCCCAAATTGTTTACTCAGACTGAGTTTAACGATTTGGTTAGGGATCTGGGCTTAACGAAAGAAAAAGCTGAATTGCTTGGCTCTAGATTAAAAGAAAAGAACTTATTGGCAGTTGAAACCAGCATATACATGCATAGAAAGAGAGAGCAGCAATTTTCCAAGTGTTTCAACAAGAAGGTGATTTAGTGTAAAAAAACTAGTTTAAAGGCTGTTTTATTACACAATGGTAACATGTATGCATCTATACCTGTTAGGCATTCTGTAAATATGAAGAAAGCTAATGAAATCTAGAAATAGTGTTAAATAAAATAGGCTATTCTGCTCATGGTTGGATGATATGTGGCGATCTAAAAGTAACATGCATGTTCTTTGGTCATCAAGATGGCTTTACCAAATTTTCATGCTTCTTGTGTGAATGGGACAGTATGGCTAGGGATCAACACTGGTGCAAAAAGAACTGGCCTGTGAGGGAGTCTTTAAAACTTGGTGAGAAGAACATTCTACACAAAAACCGTGTAAATCCAAAAAACGTTCTCCTACCACCTCTACATATAAAGTTAGTTCTAATGAAACAGTTTGTAATGGCTTTGCCTAAAGATGGACCATGTTTTAAGTAACTCTGCCAAAAGTTTCCACCCCTTTCAAAAGCTAATCTAAAAGAAGGCATCTTTGTCGGACCTGACACTAAAAAATTGATGTTTGATGGTAACCTCGAATCCACAATGACCTTAAATGAGAAAGAAACATGGGTATCATTCAAGCAAGTCATTACAAAGTTCTTAGGACATGAAAAAGACCCAGAATATGTTACTATTATAGCTACAATGTTAAACAAGTTTAAAACTTTAGGCTGTTGGATGAGCCTGAAAGTTCACTTTTCGAACAGTTGCCTTGAATACTTCCCGGACAATATGGCAGGTGTTAGTGAGGAGCTAGGAGAGCGTTTTTATCAGGACATTAAATTGATGGAAAAATGCTACCAAGCCCAATGTATTGCCTACATGATGAAGGACTACTGTTGGTCACTTCACCGAGAAGTTCAGCAGGCGACTCATCATAGAAAAAGCTACACAAGAAGATTCATTGAAAAAAGAGAAAGAAAATACAAACCAATTCCAGCTGACAAGTGAAACCTCTATTAAAACATATTATGGTTTAAAGTAGCTTACTGTAAATACAAGCCAGCTCATGTTGTGAGAAAGCGATTCATTAATTTCCCCATTTGCATTGTTCCATAGGATTTTTATACTATATAATAAAAAGCATACTGCTCAAAAACTATGGGCGATACAAAAAAACTAAGGATAGATTAGGATTCAACTCAAAAAAATCTATAAAGATCAACCATCAAAGTAAAAAAAGATTTAAAAAATAAAAAAAAGTTTTGTTGGCCTGTGTTATGAGAACAAAATGGATGTTTACCCCCACAAAACATTTTTGTGTGTCATCATATCCCATTCCTTGGGTGAAAAGAGAGGCAGTACAAGAAGGAATCAATTGAATGATTGAATAGTGAGTAATTCAGCCTTCCTTTTTATCTTATTGTAACCCTGTAGTGCCTGTAAATAAACCAGACAGATCAGCAAGATTGGTTCTGGATTCACAAGGTATTAATAAGATCCTAGTACCAGTTTGAATCAGGCCTTACAACCTGCATGAACAACTGTTGAAGTTCCATAATGCCCAGTATTTTACTATATTGGACCTCAAAAATTCCTACTGGCAAATCCAACTCCATCCAGAAACTAGAAGGTATACACCTTTTGTATGTGGAGGTAGAAGCTTTGAATTATGCGTCCTGCCATTTGGTCTGAATATAAGTGCAAGTGTATTCATTGCAGCATAGCTAAAGCATTAGGACCAGAGCTACTAAGCAAGGTTACAGTCTATGTTGACGACTTGTTAATCACCAACCCCACTTGGTCAGAACACATTCAGCTGATTGTGAAAGTTTTACAACATTTTTCAGAATACAGGTGATAGTCCATTTAAAAAAGTCTGACTTTGGCAGGGAGAAGGTAAAATTTCTCGGTCACATTATCTCCAAATGAGGTATCCTCCCTGATCCTAGGAAACTTGATGCCATACACAATTGTCCTGTACCTAGGAAAAAGGAACAACATGAAGTTCATTTAGGATTAAAGTCATTCTTCCGAAAGTTCATACTCAAACAACTGATGAACAGTGACACCCTGCTCAATTTATTACGCAAAAGCAGACCATGGCTATGGAATGACAAGTGCCAAGAAGATCCAATAATATTAAAGAGGCATTAGTGAATGCAATTATATTTAGTCACCCCGATACGGAGTAAGACTTCTGTCTGTGCACAGATGACTCCTCACAGAGTCTGAGGGCATGTCTGTTCCAGATAAGAGAGGAAAGCAGTAAGATATTGCCAAAGGTAATTAGCTTTGGTAGCCACATATTAACTGAGGTAGAAAGATCATACTCTGTATCAGAATTAGAAAGTCTGGAAGTAGTCTAGGCATTCAAAAAATTTGAGTACTTTTTATGGGGTAAGAGTACAAAAGTATATTGTGATCACCAATCCCTTTCATTCTTGTTGATGTGTAGATTACTGCACAGGAGATTGGCAAGGTGGTGTCTACATGTGCAAGAATTCAACTTCGAAATTATTTATTTATTTATTTATTTTATTTATCCATCCGTTGACAATAAATATTGTATGGATGTTGTCAAGCCATTTCAAAGAAATGGACACAAACAATATATATGTAAAAAAAGTACAAAACAAAATAATACAATGAGGTTAATAATAATACAATGTAAGTAATATAGCCTATATACATCCCTGCTTGTTATTTTAAATGCATAGTCTGTTTTTCATAAGGCTTTAGTTTTGTCCTCTCTAAACGGCAAGTCCTTATATACACACCACACTGCTTAAGTATATATTTACATCACACAACAGCTGTCCTTTAAGTATGTAATGTAATGAATGATTAGGTAATGAATGATTAGGCAGGGCCTACATATTGAGTATTTTCCATTTTGCCTTTATAAATATCATCAGAAAATATTTATTGAGCTACATAGTCATTTAAACAATAAAAACATTGTTCTACTAGAAATTTTTTAAATTCTGTTTTAAATTTGTCATCATCTTCTAACTTCCTGATGTTGACTGGCAGTGCGTTGTACAGTTTTGCACTGATATGGCTCACATGCCTTTGTGTATTCGTCCTTTTTGTTCGCTGAGTATGGAGTGCTGCGCTATTACGGGTATTGTAGTTATGAACGTCGGCATTTGTCTGAAAATCTGCAATGTGGGTCCTGACATACAATACACATTTGTATATGTATAATGATGGTATAGTAAGTATTCTAAGCTTTTTGAATATGGGTTTGCAGTGTGTCTGTGGATGACTGTGAGTTATTATTCGGATGGCCCTCTTCTGCAACAAAAAAATTTGTTTTAGGCGCCCTGTTGTGGAACCCCAAAATATTATTCCGTATGTGGCAAGAGATTGAAAATAGCCAAAATATGCCATTCTGGCACCCTCTGAGGTACAAACATTTGCAATAATTCTGAGAGCAAAACAGGCTGAATTAAGTTTCTGTGCAAGTTTTATTACGTGGTCATTAAAATTTAAGTTTTCATCCACATGAATCCCCAGCAATTTTGTGGACGTCACTCTGTCTAAGGCTTTGTCACCCCACACCAGATCAAAATTTACATTTTGACATCTTTTCCCAAACTGCATATAATTTGTTTTATTTACATTCAATGTCAACCTGTTTGCATTGAGCCAAGAGTGGATGTTATTTAGTACTTTATCAGCAGTTGTTGGTAGCAACTGCTTTGGTGCACTTATTATCACACTGGTATCATCTGCAAATATTATTGCTTTGGCTGCATCATCTGAGGTGTGAAAATCATTTATATAGACAAGAAACAATATGGGCCCTAAGATGCTGCCTTGTGGTACTCCTATTTCTACATTTTTTGCCTCTGATACTGAATTTATTTTGTGGTTGGAGTAAGTTGATGTCAGTCCTACAACCTGTGTTCTGTTTTTTAGGTATGATTCAAACCATTTTTTTCCTATCCCATGTATACCCAACGATTCCAATTTTTCTAAGAGAATGTCCTGGTGCACCGTGTCAAAAGCTTTGGAGAGGTCTAAATTTACTCCTACTACACTATAATCTTTTTCCAGATTTTTGATTATTTGTGCAGTGTAGCACATTACTGCTGTTTCGGTATTTTTACGTGCTTGGAAGCCATGCTGATTTCTGTTAAGTAAATTATGGCCGTTTGGATATGTGTTGATTCGGTGCTTCATCAGTTTTTCTAATATTTTTGAAAATGCTGGGAGGAGAGATATTGGGCGATAGTTTTCTACATTATACTTGTCGCCGTTTTTAAATAATGGCTTCACTTTTGAAATCTTCAGCCGTTCTGGAAAAGCTCCTTCACTGAATGATAAATTGGCTATGTGTGCAAAGGGCTTTGCGATTTGTGGTGCTGTCCTTGTTATGATTGACACAGGCACCTCATCTATGCCAGCCGACATTTTGGGTTTCAAGCTTTGTATCACTTTCAACACTTCACCCTCATTTGTTGGCTCTACCCTCATCCTACAAGCTGTTTTTGGATATTCAGGTTTTTCTTCATTTGTAAATTTTAAGCTTAATGAAGTTGTTGCATTTATGAAATAATTGTTAATATAATTTGGCAAATCTTGTTTATTAATATTGACATTTTTTAAATTTTTGAGGCTAATGTCCTGGTTTTCACAACTCTTTCCCGTTTCAGTCTTCACGATACCCCATATGGCTTTTGATTTGTTTTCAGACTGTCTTATAAAACTATCATTACTCATGAATTTTGCTTTAGCAATTACTTTTCTATATACCCTCTTGTAATTCCTGACATATTCTATGAATTGTGGGTCTGTGGATGTTTTCATTTTGGAAATTAGTCTCTTTAGAGTTCCACAGGAAGTTTTGATGCCTGCTGTGATCCAAGAACTTGGCTTTGTATTACCATGTGACCTGATTTTTGACAGCTTTTTTGGAAAACACATTTCAAAATATCCCATGAAAATGGAAGAAAATGTGTTATATGCATCATTTGTATTTGTTAGGGATAGTACTTCTGCCCAAGCCTCATTAGTTAGCATATTTATGAATTCTACACAGTTCTCTGTAGAAAAATTTCTTTTATACATGAAGTGTGTTTTTCTCTCTTTCAGTGGCCTTGAAGGGATTTTGAGGACAAGAACATTGTGGTCTGATAATCCCAAATCAGTATTTGTCACTTCAACTTCTGTGCGTCCTACATTTGAAAATATATTATCAATAAGACTGACTGTATTATTTCAATATAATAGAGGGAAACATTCCACACGGGAAAAATATATTTAAAAACAAAGATGATGTGACTTACCATACAAAAGCGCTGGCAGGTCGATAGAAACACAAACAGACACATACATACACACAAAATTCAAGCTTTCGCAACAAACTGTTGCCTCATCAGGAAAGAGGGAAGGAGAAGGAAAGACGAAAGGAAGTGGGTTTTAAGGGAGAGGGTAAGGAGTCATTCCAATCCCGGGAGCGGAAAGACTTACTTTAGGGGGAAAAAAGGACGGGTATCCACTCGCACACACACACACATAACCATCCACACATATACAGACACAAGCAGACATATTTAAAACTTTAAATATGTTCACATTGCTTTTATTACGAAAGTCAGTAGCTATGTTTTGCCCTTGGCTGTCTGAATATATTTCGATTTTTGTAACTGTTTTGGAGCTACAAAATGTAGGCCTAACTGAGCTGTTTATTTCCTCTTTCTTTTTCACACAAGCCGGTAATCCATCAGAACTACATAAGGTCAGCAGATGTTTGTTTACTAAATTTACGTCGGATTTCTTATTTTTCTGCGTCAACGAATTCTTTTGCTCTGGCTTATCTACAAGATCCTTTTGCTTTTCACATGGTTCATGAGCACTATCACTAAACACTGCACTTCCACAATCTGTTGTGGAAAGTACTTGAAATAAGTTGTCGTGCACAAAGCTTACATTTATTTCACAATTCTCTTGATCTTGTACTTTTTGTTTGCGGCCGCTGCACTTCACCTTTGTCCACTTTTCGGAAACTGTCAAATTATCTTGCCGAAAACGTGGCATGTTCACTTTGGTTTTTCTTTCTTGAATTTTAGTAATATCCATTTTCAGGGCATTTATTACAAACTGTAGGCTTTTAATTCGTTCATTTAGCTTCATAATTTCGCCCTTGCAGTTTTCACACGATTTCTTTTTTGTCGCAAAATTTACGTTTTTATGGAGAGACACATTTCGAACTTTTACCTTCGACGCCATCTTACTTAAACTTCTAAGGGCAGTCAGAACATCATTGCCAATACTCTATCAAGGTTACCTCAAGGTGTAGATGAATTTAGTGAATTTTTGGAACAGGATTCTGAAATAAAAACTCTTCTTATGCAAAGTAAAATACTGCAATCTGACTACAGTAAGTTTTGTAAACAAATGAAAACTATGCAACAGCAGGACCTAAGATGGAGCAAGGTCAGACAGAAACTATCACAGGAAGGCAATGAACAGGTAAAAATGTGGTACAGAGAATATAAAGGTGTTTTATTCCATCCTAAACATCCTGACTCAGAACAATGGTGTGCTTGTCTTCCTAAGAAGTACATTGAGGAATTCATAACGTACACTCATGAAGTGTAGAGACACTATGGGGTAAGTAAATATATAGAGAAGATAGGTAAACATTGCTACTTGCCAAATTTGACAAGACAAGTACTTCAGGTACTACAAAAATGTATAGTGTGCCAGAAGGCAAAACATTCTCTTCCAAACATATCAAGCTTCACCAAATTTCAACTAAGAAACCTCTAGATTTAATATCTCTAGATGTAGCTGGCCCCTATCAAAGAGGCAAGGGTGGAGTAAGATACATAGTAGCACTATTCGACATTTTTACAAAGCATATTAAGGTGTACACTGTATATAGCACTACAGTGACCTCCATCAGGAAAAGGATTGAAGATTTCTTGAGGAGGACAGGAAAGCCACAAGTGATACTTACTGATAATGCCTTATATTTTATAGGACAGAAACGGATGCAATTTTTGACATCACAGGTTATAAAACATATCTTAGTATCTAGATTCCAAGGAATTTAATTGGTTCATAAGAACACACACACACACACACACACACACACACACACACACACACACACACACACACACACACACACACACACACACACACAGAGAGAGAGAGAGAGAGAGAGAGAGAGAGAGAGAGAGAGAGAGAGAGAGAGAATGTGTCACACCATTCACGTAGGTCATTAAAAATCTTACAATAATAATAATAATAATACCCGTGGAGGCCCGGGAAAAGAATAGGCCTCTGGCATGTTCTGCCAGTCGTAAAAGGCGACGAAAAGAACAAACCACTAATAGGGATAACCCCCCCTTTTAGTGTGATTAGTTGGTTCAGGACAGAACTAATGAAGCCTCGGACAAGTGCTGTCATGGTCGGGGACGATGCTTGAACCTTATGCCCGTCCACAATGGTAACGACACTGCTAGCCACACGGAAAATGATTTAAATCCAAATAGAGGTGTTTTGCAGGATATGCTTCCTGCAACCACTCTAGAAGGAAAACAAAGGCAGAGGATGGGATGGTCAGATGAAGTTAACAGGCACCTCATGTTCTGTTATTACCAAGCAACAAATGTAGGAACCAACAAAACTGGATACAGGTCACAAGTATACACAACATTTATTACCAGGTACCCAGAATTAAAATTTTTAACAGAACAATGACTAGCTGATCAGATCCATGTAATAATAAAAAATGACAGGATACCCTAGTCAGAACTAGAAAACATCAAACAACAAGTACAACAAATATTGGAACAAAATAATGTGCAATCAGAAGAAGAAGAAAATACAGTAATGGACTCAAACATCCCAGAGCAAACAAACAAAGAACAACACGCATCAATTAAACAATCAGAGGAAAACAAAGTCTTAAGACAGCCACCAGGACAAGCACAAATAGAACACGAAGTGACACACATGTTAGATATAGAAGAAAAACTTCAGTTGACATATATAGAATACAAAGACACAAATACAGACATTAGACCATTCTTGCATAGACCACCAAATAACCCACAAGTCAAAACAACAATAACAACTATCAACACAATCATACACAACAAAATAAATGAAAATACAACTATGGAAGAGTTACAACTACTGGTTTATATAGGAGCACTCACTACACTAAATATACACACTAGGCAGAGATCAGAACCAATCAACACACAGAAGAAACCCACAAAACCAGCATGGCAACACAGGCTACAGACCAGAATAGATAAACTGAGAAAAGACATCAGACAGCTAACACAATTTATAAGAAATGAAATGTCAGAGAAAAAACGAAAAAGGTAAAATCTCACAACAAGAAGCGATAGAGCAATCAGATGAAAAGAAGCAGAAATTACAAGCATTGGCCAAACGACTTAGAAGATACAAAAAAAGTGAAAATAGAAGGAAACAAAACCAAATATTCAACACAAACCAAAAGAAATTTTACCAGACAATAGAGAACACACATATTAAAATAGACAATCCACCAAACATAACAGACATGGAACATTTCTGGAGCAACATATGGTCAAACCCGGTACAGCATAACAGGCATGCATGGTGGATACAACCAGAAACAGACGCATACAAGATGATACCACAAATGCCTGAAGTGATAATTTTGTAACATGAAGTCACCCAAGCACTTAATTCTACTCACAATTGGAAAGCCCCTGGAAAATATAAAATAGCAAATTTCTGGCTAAAGAAGTTCACCTCAACACATTCACATTTAACTAAATTAATTAACAGTTACATTGCAGACCCATACACATTCCCTGATACACTTACACGTGGAATAACTTATCTGAAACCTAAAGATCAAGCAGACACAGCAAACCCAGCTAAATATCGCCCCACAACATGCCTACCAACAATATACAAAATAGTAACTTCAGTCATTACACAGAAATTAATGACACATACAACAGAGCACAAAATTATAAATGAAGAACAAAAAGGCTGTTGCAAAGGAGCACGAGGATGTAAAGAGCAACTGATAATAGATGCAGAGGTGACATATCAAGCTAAAACTAAACAAAGGTTGCTACACTACGCATACATTGATTACCAAAAAGCTTTTGATAGTGTACACCACTCATGGTTACTACAAATATTGGAAATATACAAAGTAGATCCTAAATTGATACAGTTCCTAAACATAGTAATGAAAAATTGGAAAACCACACTTAATATCCAATCAAATTCAAATAATATCACATCACAGCCAATACAGATTAAGTGTGGAATATACCAAGGAGACTCATTAAGTCCTCTCTGAACCCACTATCCAACATGCTAAATAATACAAATTATGGATACAATATTACTGGAACATACCCACACAAAATCACACATTTGCTATACATGGATGATCTAAAACTACTGGCAGCAACAACTCAACCAATTACTAAAGATAACAGAAGTATTCAGCAATGATATAAATGTGGCTTTTGGAACAGACAAATGTAAGAAAAATAGCATAGTCAAGGGAAAACACACTAAACAAGAAGATTACATATTGGATAACCACAGCGACTGCATAGAAGCGATGGAAAAAACAGATGCCTATAAATATCTAGGATACAGACAAAAAATAGGAATAGATAATACAAATATTAAAGAAGAACTAAAAGAAAAATATAGACAATGACTAACAAAAATACTGAAAACAGAATTGACAGCAAGAAACAAGACAAAAGCTATAAATACTTATGCTATACCAATATTGACCTACTCATTTGGAGTAGTAAAATGGAGTAACACAGACCTAGAAGCACTCAATACACTTACACGATCACAATGCCACAAATATAGAATACATCACATACATTCAGCAACAGAAAGATTCACATTAAGCAGGAAGGAAGGAGGAAGGGGATTTATCGACATAAAAAACCTGCATTATGGACAGGTAGATAATTTAAGAAAATTCTTTCTAGAATTAGCAGAAACTAGCAAAATACACAAAGTAATCACTCATATAAAAACATCGGCTACACCACTGCAATTTCATAACCACTTCTACAACCCTTTAGATCACATAACATCAACAGATACGAAGAAAGTAAATTGGAAAAAGAAAACACTACATGGCAAGCACCTGTATCATCTAACACAGCCACACATCGATCAAGACGCATCCAACACATGGCTAAGAAAAGGCAATATATACAGTGAGATGGAAGGATTCATGATTGCAATACAGGATCAAACAATAAACACCAGATATTACAGCAAGCATATTATTTAAGATCCCAATACTACAACAGATAAATGCAGACTTTGCAAACAACAAATAGAAACAGTAGATCACATCACAAGTGGATGTACAATACTAGCAAATACAGAATACCCCAGAAGACATGACAATGTAGCAATACAACATAAACTAATAAAACAACACATTCCCACATACAAGTATGCACCACAAAATGTACTGGAGAATGATGAATACAAATTATACTGGAACAGAACTATTATAACAGATAAAACAACACCACATAACAAACCTGACGACATACTCACCAATAAAAAGGAGAAATTACCACAACTAATTGAAATATCCATATCCAATACAACAAATATACAGAAGAAAACAGGAGAAAAAATTGAAAAATACATCCAACTGGCTGAGGAAGTCAAGGACATGTGGCATCAGGATAAAGTTGACATTATACCAATTGTACTATCAGCTACAGGAGTCATACCACACAATATCCACCAGTACATCAACGCAATACAGCTACATCCAAACTTATATATACCGAAATCTGTAATTATTGATAAATGTTCAATTACCCGGAAGTTCCTAAATGCAATGTAACATATACTGTACAGTTAAAAGGAAGACATGCTTGATCAAGGTCCATGTCACTTTCCATTTTTGACCAGATATAACGTCTGAGAAAAGAAAGAAAGATAATAATAATAATGTTTTACACTAAACAAAAGGATGAATGTGAGTCACCCCTATCAAAAATAACAGCAGTGGAAATGTCATTAGAGGAGTAATCACATTGGTAAATAGGGCTGAATATAGGAGGAAAAATCTATGATCGGAAACAGAAGTGTTTTACACAGTTTACTGAAGGCCAACAAGTCCTGTTACGAACTCATCCTAGGTCAACAAAAATAGGAAAGTTAAACAAGAAGTGGCAATTGCTTTATACAGGACCGTATATAATTTTCAAAATCCCATATCATGCAGCTTATTGATTGATTTGCAAGAAGACTGGTCGAGACAAAGGTGTTTACCCCCACAAGGACTTAAAGGCATTTGTGGAATAAAAATTTTGACACAAGTATTTTTACTGAAAATGACTGTAATACTAGTAATTTAATTTTTGTTTTCTTTTGAATACTTGTGTTGAGGAAACATGTTTAGATTAAGAGATTTTGCTTGTATTTTGATATATAAAGTAGCAGGTAAGTGAAATTGAGAGCGATATTAAACAATACAGCACTTTGCTTGATGCGAAGTGCAGCGAAGCAGAGCAGAACTTACAACACACACAGTGATGTAATCACAATGGTGAGCTACAACAGCAGACAAGATGAAAGCAGCAACTCATGCTCATGCGCATGTAAACAAGGTTGCAGGAGTTTTAAAAGAGTATTCCATGATGATCTGCCATGAACGGTACTAGTCTAGTGCAACAGACATCTAGCAGCAGAACAAGTGAAAATATGAAAATCAGCACACACATTATCTGCACGCTGGAATAGAAACCAGTTCTAAACTACCGTCAATTTGCGCATGCACACTAGGAAGCATTAACTTGCCCATGCATAGAACGGGGTGCCGTAGTGCTTTCTGCTTGATGTTTGGTTATTGTTACATGGCTAGCGGCTAATTTCAGATTTTTGTGTTGGGGATTTTCTGCATTTTTTTCAGTAAGTAGGTTTTTATAAATGCAGAATTTTTTGTGGCCAGTAGACATTCTTTTATACTAGCTGTTTGTGAAAGCATTTTTTTTGTTGATTGCTTTGTAACAGAAATGGGGCAAAGAGGTGTTGAGCATCTTAATTCAGACATATAGCAAGGAAAGGTGTATGTATGATTCACACGACCTGGTGTACCATAATAAGGTAAGTCAGCAATTGTTTATTTCTGAGTAATATGCATGTAACATTACACAGTGATTTTCGATTTGTATCATAATGACTTAGCTTATGAAAGTTCATGTCTGATTTGATTGCATCTCTTGCTTTACTTTAGCATGCCAGGAAAGAGAGGAACTGCCAGTGAAGGTGAGAGAGTCCGTGCAGTTTTACCCAGTGCGACAGACGAGGGGTGCAAAAACTCTGACTAGCACATATATATTCCAAACACGGAAAAATAAACCGAGTGTACCTTTAAGTACTGGCCCTTTAAAGTGTTGCAAATTGCAGTGCGTACATCTCCACCAATGCTACAACCAGCCTACAATATAACAGGCCATATACCAGTATTTTATCAGTGATCTAGGTTGGTATGATCCCAAAACATATAAACATGTGACTTAATTCTTACTTTCAAGAAGGTGAGATAGCCTCCGTCAGGATTGGGTCACTCTTGCTAATTCCATCTTCTATCATAGACAGGAGCTTCTTGAAACAGGCCATGTCCATCCTCATGATATTCCGAAATTCTTGCAGATCTTTGGGCCTCAGTGCTTTCATAAGTAGTGAATATATCCCCCTGACTTTGTGCCTTCTTTTCAGCCAGGGTTGAACCCAACAACTTCTAGCTTTACATTTTCATCGTTGTTCTGCCCCGATCCAAAGATTTACTGTCACTGTCAGGGCAGTAGCTCCAAAAACAAGTGGGTCCTCCATGTGCAAAAGGCTGTATAAATGTAAATTTAGATATACTCGTACATACACTTGTGTAAGCAAGTGTCATAATATAAAACTAACTGTTAAGTCTGTAATTCAGAAGAGTAGTAACCTACTTACGAGAATACCAATTACTTAATAAATAACAATAAAAAACAATTTCTTATAAAATAGGAACCTTTAGCTCACAGAAATAATTTGAGCAAATGATGTTCCAATATATCACATGTTCGCCCTTGTGATTCGCATGGTAGAACGAACAACTTTCCAAGAGATCAGACAGCTCTGTTTGCATTTCATGCGTTATTACCACCTACTGCGCATGTGCGCCGGCAGTATCCCATGTGGATGGTGTAATAAGTGGATGTGAACCAGCCTGTAGTTACAGATATGGTTGTGGAGTGCTGGTGCATAGATGTATGCTTTAGGCACATTGTGTAATAGGGCTTTAGTTATTAGACAGTGGACATGATAAACGGCCACAAGCTAACAAAATTAAACACAACCCACCCACATACATATTTAAAAGAATTATTTACATACAAAAAGTAAGAAGGAATGAAGGAATAACTATATTATAGCTATAACTTAAGGTGGGAAAAAATATACACTCCTGGAAATTGAAATAAGAACACCGTGAATTCATTGTCCCAGGAAGGGGAAACTTTATTGACACATTCCTGGGGTCAGATACATCACATGATCACACTGACAGAACCACAGGCACATAGACACAGGCAACAGAGCATGCACAATGTCGGCACTAGTACAGTGTATATCCACCTTTCGCAGCAATGCAGGCTGCTATTCTCCCATGGAGACGATCGTAGAGATGCTGGATGTAGTCCTGTGGAACGGCTTGCCATGCCATTTCCACCAGGCGCCTCAGTTGGACCAGCGTTCGTGCTGGACGTGCAGACCGCGTGAGATGACGCTTCATCCAGTCCCAAACAAGCTCAATGGGGGACAGATCCGGAGATCTTGCTGGCCAGGGTAGTTGACTTACACCTTCTAGAGCACGTTGGGTGGCACGGGATACATGCAGACGTGCATTGTCCTGTTGGAACAGCAAGTTCCCTTGCCGGTCTAGGAATGGTAGAACGATGGGTTCGATGACGGTTTGGATGTACCGTGCACTATTCAGTGTCCCCTCGACGATCACCAGTGGTGTACGGCCAGTGTAGGAGATCGCTCCCCACACCATGATGCCGGGTGTTGGCCCTGTGTGCCTCGGTCGTATGCAGTCCTGATTGTGGCGCTCACCTGCACGGCACCAAACATGCATACGACCATCATTGGCACCAAGGCAGAAGCGACTCTCATCGCTGAAGACGACACGTCTCCATTCGTCCCTCCATTCACGCCTGTCGCGACACCACTGGAGGCGGGCTGCACTATGTTGGGGTGTGAGCGGAAGACGGCCTAACGGTGTGCGGGACCGTAGCCCAGCTTCATGGAGACGGTTGCGAATGGTCCTCGCCGATACCCCAGGAGCAACAGTGTCCCTAATTTGCTGGGAAGTGGCGGCGCGGTCCCCTACGGCACTGCGTAGGATCCTACGGTCTTGGCGTGCATCCGTGCGTCGCTGCGGTCCGGTCCCAGGTCGACGGGCACGTGCACCTTCCGCCGACCACTGGCAACAACATCGATGTGCTGTGGAGACCTCACGCCCCACGTGTTGAGCAATTCAGCGGTACGTCCACCCGGCCTCCCGCATGCCCACTATACGCCTTCGCTCAAAGTCCGTCAACTGCACATACGGTTCACGTCCACGCTGTCGCGGCATGCTACCAGTGTTAAAGACTGCGATGGAGCTCCGTATGCCATGGCAAACTGGCTGACACTGACGGTGGCGGTGCACAAATGCTGCGCAGCTAGCGCCATTCGACGGCCAACACCGCGGTTCCTGGTGTGTCCGCTGTGCCGTGCGTGTGATCATTGCTTGTACAGCCCTCTTGCAGTGTCCGGAGCAAGTATGGTGGATCTGACACACCGGTGTCAATGTGTTCTTTTTTCCATTTCCAGGAGTGTATATGCAATGTTGAACTAAGAAAATGCACAAGAGAATACAAGTAATATGTACATAAAATGATAATATTAACCTACTATATACAGATATGTATAGGCATTTACAGAAAGTAAACTACAACATATATTTAAGGATATGAATGATCACAGCTAAAAGGAAAGCATGAATCAGAGATGAGAGCACAAGTGTCTCCCGCTTTTGTATAAAATTTTCTTTATAGGGTAAAGGTAAGTGAAGCTGGTGATGTACTGAGCAGAACAGGCAAATAAGACAGCTGTATACTGAAGTAAAATATCAATGGAATCAATGGCCACTGAGATACTACACATTTAGTTTTAAGTTAGTTTTAAGTTTTCTATTTTCAGCAACCAGTGCATCAATACAGTGTGAAAGAAGAAATGATATGCTTTGAGGGTGGCATGGTACCACACAAGTTTAACGGGCTTCACCTCAAGCAAATAAAATTTAATTGCAAGAAATATTATGTATATAAGTGATAGGAATGAATGATTCAAAGTACACACAGTAGCAGTCTAGTAAGTGACATCATAATGATATAAGTTTGATCTTTCCAATTAAATAAAGGGCTGACGTACACATACGGTACAGTCACTGCATCAGAAACTCCCAACACCCATTTTCTCTTTACAATATGCATATATGTATATGTACATGTATATGTACATAAACAGGATTATTATTTCTACACATTGAATGAGAACAACATTTATGGCAATTAAACGCATGTCATGAGTACTTAAGTTACATATTGTCTGAAGTAAACAACGTCTATTTCATGTAGTAGGAACATAACAGGAATCTACCATGAACAATGCTGACTGAGAGTCTTCTTGTAACGTGATATATGTGTTATATGTCCCTTTGTTAGTAATATAAGGGGCCTGTAGCCAAATAGATTCCTTCCTTCATTCCTAGAGGTGCTAAGAGTAGTTAGACAAGCAGCACATAGTGTATTTGAAGTAGATGCCAATGCTGTCCCACTTGCTCCATAAATAAATAACAAGCTTCCTTAAGTAATGTGAGAGGAATTATGTTTTTTGTTTCTTATGTAAAGATTTGTGATACCCAAACATATGGATGTATATATTTATGTAAGATGTACTGCAGGTGATGGCTCATGTCAGTACCAATGACGTATGTCGCTTTGGATCAGAGCAGATTAAGTCTGGTTTCGGGCGCCTAGCGGAAATGGTAAGGACTCCCAGTCTTGCTTCCGAGATTATGGCGGAGCTCACCATCTGCAGCATCATCGATAGAACCGAATGTGGTTCTTTGGTGCAGAGCTGAGTGGAGGGTCTGAATCAGAGGCTCAGGCGGTTCTGTGACCATTTAGGCTGCAGATTCCTCGACTTGTACCATCGGGTGATGGGTTTCCGGGTTCCGCTTAATAGGTCAGGAGTCCACTACACACAGAAGGCGGCTACACGGGTAGTGGGGGCTGTGTGGAAGGGACTGGGCAGTTTTTTAGGTTAGAGGGTCTCAGGGAACCACAGAAGAGGCATCCGTCAGAAAGTGGGCAGGTAAAACACAGTAAGGTAGTTGTAGAAACGATTGGTATTGTAGTTGTAAATTGTTGTAGCAGTGATGGGAAAGAACCAGAGCTCCAAGCCCTAATAGAAAGCACTGAAGCTCAAATAGTTGTAGGTACAGAGAGCTGGCTAAAGCCAGAAATAAATTCAGCTGAAATTTTTGCAAGTGATCTAACAGTGTTCAGAAAGGATAGATTAAATACAGTTGGTGGTGGAGTATTTATTGCTGTCAGAGGTAGTTTGCCTTGTAGCAAAATTGAAGTAGATAGTTCATCTGAAACAGTATGGGTAGAGGTTATACCTGACAATTGGACTAAACTATTAATTGGATCGTAGATGTAGCTGAGGTTATGCATATTTATTCTATAGTATGAATGTAAATGAGCCTATTATTTACAAACTAAACTTATCTGACAGTTTATGAAGTAAGTGTGAGTCAGAAATAATATGTAATATATGAATGTTTTAAAATTGTAACTTTATAAATAACAGTTTGTTTAAAGAGTAACAGTGTACGAAAACAGACACTTCATGCAAAATAAGTGATTAATGGAATTTGTGTAAAAGTTTGTTCTCCCCCCCCCCCCCCCCCCCCCAAAAAAAGTGAAGTGTTTTGATGCTTAGTACACATGTGCAAACCTACAAAAGTTTGCACTACACTACACTCAACTCTGAATAAATGGAGAAGTGTTTTGTAAGGAACTTACCTTATCATCAGGTGCTGATTAATGGATTTCCTCTTTGCTGAATAAGCGCATTACAGTGGGTAAACAGTGAGTCCCAGGCCATAAAATTGGAGGTCTTCTGTCACAGCATCAAAATTACCACAAGCATGGACACCATTTCCAATAGATGAACAAATGATGACTTCACTGTTTCACTCTTTGTGAAATGGACACGCACGGGTTAGAAGTATTCAGTGAGGACACAATCATTAAAGTCCCAGTGCTAGGCCACCAACTACTTACCATGCGCGTGGTCACAATAATGAAAGAGACTGAACTAAACCAAGCGTTGTTGAATATGCACAGTATTTGATATTTGTACACCTTCTTTTTATACTTTGTTTTCCTTTTAATTATTTGTATTAGTGTTTGTAGATATAATAAGGTAAAGCTGACATCTCCACTTAACAGAAGTCAATTCCAGACCAAGAAATAAAGGGCTTTGACCCCCCCTCACATTAGTAGTAGATAGCAACCAATTAATCATATGATACTGCTTAGTCAGTGTACAGTGGGGAGGGAGGGGGGGGGCAACTGTGTAATACCTTTTTATTTTTTTCTCACAATATCAATTTACATAAATGTTTTCTTTTCCTCATTAGTAATAAGAAATTGGTACATCACCGCAGAAGATGGCAAAGATAGGATTTTAAAATTAACAAAAGAGAAATGTCAGGAGAATATTCAATTTTTTAACAACTTTTGTTTAAATCTCCCTAGAGTGTACTTATGTTTTAGATCTCTTACAAAAAGGACATGTCATTTCTACTGGTGCATCAAATGATATGTGTGATAATAATATATATCTTTCACCTGCAATTGTATGAAGAGGCAGTAATTTCTTCCACCTGGAAAAATGTCTTAAAATATATATATGTGGAATAATGAGAACAACTGTCTTTTTGTTAAGCACCAAGCATGCTGCAAAAATACTGTTTTTGTGACTTCACTATTGGTACATTGCATTGTATTTTTCTTACGCTGTGAGGAAGACTGTTCATGGCACCAAATTTAGTTTCAACAAGAGTTCATGCTTTAATTCCAGTACTGCAAGTAGTAATTATCCCTCATTACATAGATTTCATGCCAATTCATACTTTTTGTGTTAGCTGTTACACTGCCTTCCAGCACTTTTATTCCAAAATCGACCAACAGAACTAACACAATAGATGGTCAACGTTGTTTGTGGATGATGCTGGATTTGTTGTCTGATGATGTCTCGTATGTACTCGACTGGACCAACGAAGGACACTGAGGCAGAACCAGCTTTCATCACAAAGCACAATGTACCACCACTCTACCGTTGATGAGCTCTTGCTTGACAACACAAAAGTAACTGGCAGTGGTTTCGGTTAGTGGGATGTATACTACCAGGTTTCTGGCTCAGAGCTATCCTTGAATTATCTGATTTGTAACAGTTTGTTGTGCCATTGTGGTGCCATCTGCCACTCAGATTGCTGCTGAAGATGCAGCACAATGTGCCAGAGTCATATGTCAAACATGATGGTCTTCCCTCTCAGTAATGCCATGTGTCCATCTGGATCCCCCGTTTGTACATTTTCATGATCACAGCTGCCAGTAATCATATACAGTGGCTACATTCCAGCCAGGTCTTTCTGCAGTATCACAGGAAGAAGTTCCAGCTTCTCATAGCCCTACACAACTTTGTTCAAACTCAGTGAGGTACTCATAATGGTGTCTTTGTCGTCTCACAGGATTCTTGACTAACATCAACTCACCACATCCAATCTCAAAGGTAACTAACACTCACAAACATTCAGTGTGTGTTTTAAAGCAAATGTTTTTGCATCCTCATAGTGGTAATACTAGTGTCACTCCTATATGATTGGTTCAAAGTTTTAATATCATCTTTAAGGGGTAGAGACATGGCTGCCAACTTTCATTTATGTCACACAACTCTTTCTTGGTGTTGCAATTTTTTTCTCTCAGTGTATTTCTTGCTGACATCCATAGGGGAAAATTTAAACTGTTGTGCCATGTAAAAAACTATAACAAGCTCCAAAGTGAAAATACTATATGGGAACTAGAGCGAAATCTATAAGAAAATATTTTGTGAGTGTGTGTCCATCGTAACGTATTCATGAAAGTAAGGATTCAAACATGAATAGGGTCATGTGTTTGGTGTAAGTAGCTGCCCGTGAATGGGCTATTTCACTGACACTCAGAGAAAGAACAAACATTTTGCTTACCTGAGCTATATCCTATGGGCATTTGACTACTTGTGGTCTATGGTGTGAGATGCTGGATGCCCTGTAGTCTTCATGGTGACATCATCTTCATATTTCTCACATGCTAACATGTTAAACACTCTGTGGCTGCACTCAACTAACTGCTTTGGCATTTGTGCATGTCCGGCAACAATCCTAGCTACATACCATGGGCTTGATTGTCGAACAAACTGCCGCACAAGTAGCACCATTGCAGAATTTCAAATGACTTAAAGTGGCAATGAATGTAAAGGGAAGGAATAATGTGGACACTATTACATAGTGTGTGTTACAAACATTTATGGTGAACTGGGAGGGTAAAGACTGTGTTGTGTTGTCCTGCAATTGCAGAACTTGTGTGGTTAAACCACATCGAAATTTAGTAAGCAAAATAAGACAAAATAAGCTTTAAGAAAGATTATGTCCCTTGGCAGAAAACTTAATGGATTTCACAGGCAAATGCAAAAAACATTTTAACTCTGTGTCCCTGTACTTTATGTCAAGAACAACAATTTTGTATTTTTATGTCTAATGTTTTTCTTTTAACTGAACCATTGTGCATTGTACTGAGGCATCATTGATCCTATCATGTAATTGTTTCATGATTCTTAACCTGTTGAGCACCTGAAGCTCGGCTGAATGACATCCTGGTCATCATAAAAAGTCGTGTGCCGGTCCAGTAAATAACTCCTTGCTTCGGTCCTAATTCCTGCACTGGTACTGCTCATCGTCCTGTGTTGTCACCCATCGCACATAGTCATTATGTTGAGACACGTAATATATTGTAATACAGACTCAATGAAGAATGTAAAACTGGAACCTTTATTCCTTATGCAAACCCTTTTATTTTGTTAACAGTGAAATGACTATGTGGTATCTAATATCGTCAAAGAGTAAGTATGTTGAGAACATTGTACTCTCAAGAACATCTACATCTACATCTACATTTATACTCCGCAAGCCACTCAACGGTGTGTGGCAGAGGGCACTTTACGTGCCACTGTCATTACCTCCCTTTTCTGTCCCAGTCTAAAGAAAAGGATAATGCTGCTCCCAAACTGAGCAAAACAATACCTATGTAAATAAAACTACCATTTGTTATTCATGAACTCACCTATATGTAAAGTGAAAACTCTATACAGTGCATTGTAAAGTAACTTATTGAATTATTAGTGTGAATATATGTTAATGAGAAATGATTATGAGGGCAACAGACAGCTAACAGCCACCATCTCACTACTTGTTGGATGGTGTCAGCGAGTTAGGCAATAAATTATGACAATGCAATTCGAGGGGACCATGTGATAACCCTTTTTCTAAATTGATTGTGTAACAGACTGCTCCACAGATGGGACAACATGACATAGTAAGAAAATAATATAAACATAATATGGGACTCTTCATTTATGATAATGAGGTGAATCCAGCCTAGACATTCTTGTAGAAATGTTTTTAGAAAATTAGGGATACTGACAACTGCATGTCAATATATCCACTCCCTGTTGTGTTTCATTGGTAAAATTGAGAAACTATACAAAACCAATGATTCATACCATACCCATAATATCACAAGGAAGATGGACCTCCATTATGAATTAAAAAACCTTGGTATTGTACAAAAAGGAGTCCACTACATGAGCTGCAAGGTGTTCAATGCTCTCCCACCATCACTGAAATCACTTGCCCATGAGATTCCCAAATTTAAACAATAGTTCAAACACTATCTAATAGATAATTCCTTTTACTTGGTTGAAGAATATTTCAATTGTGTTAACTTTAACTGATTTTTTCTTTTAATTAAATCTGATGTACTCTTATGCATTATGATAGTTGGAATCATTGTTAACATTATTATGTCTGTTATATAGCTATTAAGATCTATCTTTATTTTAACTTTTTTAAGTGTAATTTTGTATATACATATTAATGTGTTTTTTGTCTTATACCTATATCTCCTCTTGCAACAAGGTTTTTTGTGTGTTTTGTATAATTTGTAATAATCTGACATGTCCTAGATCCATGTGAATGTCTCGCTGTATTTGATTTATGGGATCTAAAGCAATAAATAAAAAATATGACCTAATGTCTGTTGAAACAAATGATATTAGTTTCTGTGGTGAATGACCTTGTCTCCCTCACTCTTTTCTGTCTTAGCTTCAGATGTAGATGCACACTTTGATAGGAGGTGTTGTATTTTTAATATCTGAATATTTTATGTCAGTATATCAGTTAAACTATGAAATGTTCTTATTGAAAATGAATCATTGAATCTATCTTGTCCAGACCCTATTTATTTGTTTCTGCATTAATTTGAGATGAGGCAAAGTGCAAATCTTGATAAGGTGACGCAATTGGTTGGCCACCATTGTGACAGCATGCTCAATCATAGAACCTGCCTTCATTATCTTTTCATGATTTATGAAGTCTGATTAAAATTTGTTGTACGCATTTTTATACATGCCAGAATTGCCAATTCAAACTTGTATTATTGATACATGGTTTAGCATCACCCTACTAATGATTGACAATGAAAACCAGCTACATTTTAAAATCTAAAGTAAAACTTTTATATATTTCGTTTCATTTTCTTTATCAAAGTGTTTTGTCCTTCCTTATAATACTGCTGCTCTCATTAGATCCATTAATGTACATTTTTAATCATTAACTCTGAACCAAAGCAGAAATATTACAAACTGTACTGTTATTTGATCTGTAATAGAGACTGAGGACCTGTGTTCTTAATTTTTTGAAGTCAGGTGTGAACCATCAATGTAAATTCTTCAGTTTGAACATTTCATTGACAGGGAACAGCAACTTTTTACACATTCCTTTTCAAGCCTGGCCTTCTGAGGTTGACTGACACTGCCTGATCTTAATAGTAAACACTGAGTGGCAACACATGCTCTATAAATGTCTGCAGGATGAATGCCATAATCTATAAATATCTGTTACCAAGTCAAACTTTGATTTTGACTTGGTAAGAGTCATTCACTTCTGTGATCACTTTTGCTTGGTTCCCCCTGTGTCTTTTTAATACTTTAGGGCAGCACTTACTAAACATATTGGAAACAAGATTGACAAAGCTGTCAAAAGTTTCAATAGTGTTCTAAACTGATTTTACCTTATTCTTGGAATGTTTTACTTTTTGAGCATACTGGAAAAATGGCATTGCTTGATAATTTTTTACAGGCTATGGATTTCAGTATAGAAAAAGTATTAAGAACTATGTTTAGTATATTAGAATTTGTTTTGTAGTAAGCAAATAAATTGTCAATGCATTGATCCGTTCAGACAATTTGTCCAGAAGTGTCTTTTTCTCATAGGAAGTTTTTATTATAGAACGTATTCTGTGATCAAACATAATCTCAGAACTATGACCTTCTCCATGCCAATCAGCATGGATTCCAGAAACATTGTTCAAGCAAGACCCAACATGCACTTTTCTAATACGATATTCTTAAAGCCATGCAGCCATGGATTAAGGCAATCTAGTGGATGCAGTATTTCTCACTTCCAACCAGTGTTTGACTTGGTACCACAGAAACAATTATTAACAAAGTTATGGTTATAAAGAATATCAAAGAAAAATTGTAACTTGGTTGAAGATTTCTTTGTATGGAGGATGCAGCATGTTATCTTATCTAAATCATTTTGCAAGTCATTTTGATCATCTGATAACTTTACAAGTTGCTAACAGAAGTAAAGTAACTTCAGGCATTCCCCAGGAAGCACTCTGAGGCTCTTGTTGTTCATATTGTATCTTAATGACCTGTCAGACAATGCTAATAATAACCTCAGAATTTTTGTAGGTGATGCAGGTATCTATAATGAAGTACTATCTAAAAAAAGAAGCACAAATACCCAGGCAGATCTTGATAACATTTCACTGTGATACAAAGATTGGCAACTTCCGTCAAAGATTCAGAAATGTATAATTTTTGCTTCACATAATGATAACAATACTGTTCCAGCTCTGAACACAATGAAACACACTTTCATGAGAAAGTAACAATTGCACTACCAGAAAAAAAATAGTACACCCTTTTAAGGGTTTCCAGTTCACTCCATATTTATTTTTGCAACAGTGCATATGGGGCACATGAAATTACTACATTTACATATCAATAGCACAAGTGTTTCTGAGGTATTAGGTGTCAACCCATGTTGAAACATCCATATTAGTATGTGCTGTGGCCTCCAAGGGTAGCAATGTAGCAGCCGACTCTGGCATACAGTCGATTGTACAGATGGCAAACCCTGTTCTGAGATATGATGTGCCATGACTGCTCAAGCTGTTCGTGTAGTTCTGTAATAGTTGTTGGTTGACAAGTTGCACAAATCGCTTCTCATCCCAACATATCCCATATGTGACTGATTGGAGACACGTTCAGTGATCATGCTGGCCACTTAAGTTGCTGCACATCTTGCAGAGTATGTTGAGTTTAATGGACAATGTGTGGGCAAGCATTATCCTGTTGGAACAGCACATCACCTACCTGTTGCCATAACAGCAAAAGAACAGGCCTAACAACATTCTGCACCTACTGAGCACTGGTTAGCATCCCCTCCAAAAGCACTGAAGCTGAACAAGAGTTGTAGCTTATTGCACCCCACATCATAAGACTTGGGGTGGGACCAGCGTATTTTTGATGAATGCACTCTACGAGAAAGCACTCGCCAGGTCTATGTCATAAGTGCAAATGGTCATTACTAGCATGACACAGAATCTGTATTCATTGCTGAAAACTGTGGCACACCATTCCATCTTCCAAGTGATCCTCTAATGGCACCAGCTAAGCTATGCATGTTGATGCTGTTACATGAGTGGAAGAGAGGCTGAAGATGTGCATGCCTATAGTCCCACTGCTAATAACCATTTCGCAGCATTTCATATTGTTATGTCTGGGCTCACAAGACCTCTTATCTGTGCTGTGGTAGCTGTACGATCTGACACTGCTGCCCTTACAATATGATGATTCTGGTGGGACTCTGTGCTGCGTAGGCATCCAAAACTTCATCTGTGGATGTGAAAATGTTCACACAACTGCTGATACCAGGGTCATTGCAAAACTGATGTAGCACTCCAGCTTTTGTGGCAATTCTCTGAAAGGGCCATCCCACCACTCAGAAGACCACAATTTGACCCCTTCAAACTCCCTCAGTTGTCTGCAGGAAGTACGAGTGCATCTCTGTGGCATGGTCCTTGCTTGCTTCACCTGTTAGCTCTACACTGAGCCAACCAGTTTGGGAGCATTCCCTATTACAGCAAAGACACAGGTGGCACTCTGGTAGTGATGCCACTATGCTATCTATTGCTAGACAATCCTGAAACTGTTACCGCTACATTTACTATCCCCTACGTGGCAAATGCCATCATCGGACCAAAAATGACGTTGTCTTTCCAATAGTGTATTTATTAGGTCACAGTGTGACAACATAAACATAAGTAAAACCATGGAGTTTAGAAAAATACAAGATTGCCAATTGGAGCTCATGCATGGCAATAGAAAGAGCATTTGCCTGCCAGGGGCTGCTGGCAATCAGCTGCAGGTGATTGAGGCATTGTCCATGGTCAATGGCCTCTGGTGGGGACCTGGACCAACCAAACCATATGACACTCAAATATGCATGATATATGAGATAGGGAAAGGGAAATGGATAGGTTAAAGTTAGATATAGTGGGAATTAGTGAAGTTCGGTGGCAGGAGGAACAAGACTTTTGGTCAAGTGAATACAGGATTATAAATACAAAATCAAATAGGGGTAATGCAGGAGTAGGTTTAATAATGAATAAAAAAATAGGAGTGCGGGTAAGCTACTGCAAACAGCATAGTGAAAGCATTATTGTGGCCAAGATAGACACAAAGCCCATGCCTACTACAGTAGTAAAAGTTTATATGCTAACTAGATCTGCAGATGATGAAGAAATTGATGAAATGTATGATGAGATAAAAGAAATTATTCAGGTAGTGAAGGGAGACGAAAATTTAATAGTCATGGGTGACTGGAGTTCGAGAGTAGGAAAAGGGAGAGAAGGAAACGTAGTAGGTGAATATGGATTGGAGGTAAGAAATGAAAGAGGAAGCCGTCTGGTAGAATTTTGCACAGAGCATAACTTAATCATAGCTAACACTTGGTTCAAGAATCATAAAAGAAGGTTGTACACATGGAAGAATCCAGGAAATACTAGAAGGTATCAGATAGATTATATAATGGTAAGACAGAGATTTAGGAACCAGGTTTTAAATTGTGAGACATTTCCAGGGGCAGATGTGGACTCTGACCACAATCTATTGGTTACGAACTTCAGATTAAAACTGAAGAAACTACAAAATAGTGGGAATTTAAGGAGATGGGATCTGGCTAAACTGACTAAACCAGAGGTTGTAGAGAGTTTCAGGGAGAGCATAAGGGAACAATTGACAGGAATGGGGGAAAGAAATACAGTAGAAGAAGAATGGGTAGCTCTGAGGGATGACGTAGTGAAGGCAGCAGACGATCAAGTAGGTAAAAAGATGAGGGCTAATAGAAATCCTTGGGTAACAGAAGAAATATTGAATTTAATTGATGAAAGGAGAAAATATAAAAATGCAGTAAATGAAGTAGGCAAAACGGAATACAAATGTCTCAAAAAATGAGATCGACAGGAAATGCAAAATGGCTAAGCAGGCATGGCTAGAGGACAAATGTAAGGATGTAGAGGCTTATCTTACTAGGTGTTAGATAGATACTGCCTACAGGAAAATTAAAGAGACCTTTCGAGAAAAGAGAACCACTTGTATGACTATCAAGAGCTCAGATGGAAACCCAGTTCTAAGCAAAGAAGGGAAGGCAGAACAGTGGAAGGAGTATACAGAGGGTTTATACAAGGGCGATGTACTTGAGGACAATATTATGGAAATGGAAGAGGATGTAGATGAAGATGAAATGGGAGATAAGATACTGCATGAAGGGTTTGACAGAGCACTGAAAGACCTGAGTCGAAACAAGACCCCGGGAGTAGACAACATTCCATTAGAACTCCTGACGGCCTTGGTAGAGCCAGCCATAACAAAACTCTACTATCTGGTGAGCAAGATGTATGAGACAGGCAAAATACCCTCAGACTTCAAGAAGAATATAACAATTCCAATCCCAAAGAAAGCAGGTGTTGACAGATGTGAAAATTACTGAACCATCAGTTTAATAAGTCACAGCTGCAAAATACTAACACGAATTCTTTACAGATGAATGGAAAAACTGGTAGAAGCGGACCTCAGGGAAGATCAGTTTGGATTCCATAGAAATGTTGGAACACGTGAGCCAATACTGACCTTATGACTTATCTTAGAAGAAAGATTAAAAAAAGGCAAACCTACGTTTCTAGCATTTGTAGACTTAGAGAAAGCTTTTGACAATGTTAACTGGAATACTCTCTTTCAAATTCTGAAGGTGGCATGGGTAAAATACAGGGAGCAAAAGGCTATTTACAATTTGTACAGAAACCAGATGGCAGTTATAAGAGTCGAGGGGCATGAAAGGGAAGCAGTGGTTGGGAAGGGAGAGAGACAGGGTTGTAGCCTCTCCCCAATGTTATTCAATCTGTATATTGAGCAAGCAGTAAAGGAAACAAAAGAAAAATTTGGAGTAGGTTTTAAAATCCATGGAGAAGAAAAAAAACTTTGAGGTTCACCGATGACATTTAATTCTGTCAGAGACAGCAAAGGACTTGGAAGAGCAGTTGAACGGAATGGACAGTGTCTTGAAAGGAGGATATAAGATGAACATCAACAAAAGCAAAATGAGGATAATGGAATGTAGTCGAATTAAATTGGGTGATGCTGATGGAATTAGATTAGGAAATGAGACACTTAAAGTGGTAAAGGAGTTTTGCTATTTAGGGAGTAAAATAACTGATGATGGTCGAAGTGGAGAGGATATAAAATGTAGACTGGCAATGGCAAGGAAAGCATTTCTGAAAAAGAGAAATTTGTTAACATCGAGTATAGATTTAAGTGTCAGGAAGTTGTTTATGAAAGTATTTGTATGGAGTGTAGCCATGTATGGAAGTGAAACATGGACAATAAATAGTTTGGACAAGAAGAGAATAGAAGCTTTCGAAGTGTGGTGCTACAGATGAATGCTGAAGATTAGATGGGTAGATCACATAACTAATGAGGAGGTATTGAATAGAATTGGGGAGAGGAGGAGTTTGTGGCACAACTTGACAAAAATAAGGGATCGGTTGGTAGGACATGTTCTGAGGCATCAAGGGATCACAAATTTAGCATTGGAGGGCAGTGTGGAGGGTAAAAATCGTAGAGGGAGACCAAGAGATGAATACACTAAGCAGATTCAGAAGGATGTAGGTTGCAGTAAGTACTGGGAGATGAAGAAGCTTGCACAGGATAGAGTAGCATGGAGAGCTGCATCAAACCAGTCTCAGGACTGAAGACCACAACAATAACAACAACATGAGATAGTAGTGACAGTGAAGGTGTAGTAATATGCTGGCTCCTCCATGACATGCTTCTGATGGCACATTCATAGCGTCTGCAGCAGTTGTCCAGGTGCGAACAGTTTCCATTCCATGTGAACCAGTATATGGGAGTGGACACATGTGCCTTCTTCCCCCTCCTGGGAAGGAGACAAATGAACCCAGTACCCAGTAGGCAGAAGTCATCTAAATGTGGGACAAATCTCTAAGTGCTATGAGCTGGGAAGCTGCAGTGACTGGAGGTAGTGTAGGTGGCACCTGCAGAAGGGCAGCAGGTGCTGGTGTCATTGTGGGTGGCATCTGCATTAGTGTGGGAGGCACATGCAGCAGTGTAGGAGATGCCTTTGGTGGTGTAGGAGGCACCTGCAGGCATGCTGATGAAGCCCTAGAGACTTTCATCCCCCCTCCCCTCCAACAAAAGAAAGCTCTGCAGAGTGCATCGAGAGGCCAAGCTGCATCATTTGTGTGTGGCCAGGCCACTGGCAGAGCAGTCATAAGTGACATCAGAAATGGAGGGGCACACCACCCACAGCAAATGGCGATCCTGGTGGAAGAGGCATGGCAGTCCACAGGGAGGGAGACGTCTGCTTGCACCCAAGGATTTAGCTGACTGTAGTGGCACACCACAAGGTGCTCATCAATATACACTGGGAAAACAGGTACCCTCACTGGCTCTGAATGATGCCTGGAGTCCAAGGCAGGTGTTGTCCAAACCCTAAGGCACAGGCTGGAGCTCTGGTTGTATACCATGCAGACACTGGTATCGCTGCGGGTTGCCTGTCTAGCAGCACGAAATGGAGCAGCATCCTTGGCTGCTTGCCATACAAGAGTTTGGCCAGGCTCTTATCCCAAATTGGAGTCATTCTGTAAGACCTGATAAGAACATAAGGGCCTCTTCCACCTAAAATTTTGTGACACATTTGGGCATTTGTGTTTTGAAGGTAAACATGAGACATTCTGCCTCACTATTTGATTGTGGATGAAAGGGAGGTGTCATGACATAGTGGATGCCATTGTGTGAGTAAATATCTTGAATGGATTGAACCACAAATTGAGGACCACTGTCCAAAACCACCGTACAAATAGGACTTCAGTAGAAAAAATGGCTGACAGTGCCTTGACTGTCATGTCTGCAGTGATAAATGGATAACAAATGACGTAAGGAAACTTTAAAAGACATCAACAACCAAAAAGTGTCTAAAAAGGTCCAGTGGGGTCTATCTATGGATCTTTTCAAAGGTAGTGTGGGCAATGGCCAAGGGGAAATAACAGTGCCGATTGCCACCTGTTGATTTGAATACTTGCTGCAGGCTGTGAGCAGGCATTCCATCTCACGATCTATACCAGGCCAGAATATGTGTGACATGCCAGTTGTTTAGTGTGGGAGGCACCCCATAGACCTTGATGTAATAGGTTGAGAACCTCCCTATGCAGCATTGCTTGAATCACAATGTGGGAAGTACCACCTTCCATCAACAAGAGAATGACGCCATCTAACAGGGAAAGATGATGACTGAGACATAAAAGTTCCACTACAGATTGGAAACCCAGTTGCATGGTGGGTGGGGCCACCCGTGTTGTATTACATGCACAACTTGCCTAAGTACTGGGTTTGCAGGTACTGCAGATGTAATCCTGAAACTGCCAATGCGGAAACCATCAGTAGCCTGTCTTGTTTCTGTGTCAAGTTGAAAACACAACAGTTCTTCCTGATCAAACAACCCATCAGGCAGCAAAGACAATGCATCCACATTTTTGTGTTATGACATTGGGTAGAAATGGATCTTGTAATTATATCTCCACAAGAATAAGGCCCAATACTGAAGGCAATGAGTGGCATTGTCAGGCAAAACAGAGGAAGGGTGAAAAAAGGAAACTAAAGGTTTATTATCAGTGACTAAACAAAATTTTTTAGGGACTTTTGAATAGTGCTACTGAGATGCAATGAACGTTTTGGATGCAAAAGTGATGAGTTGCTCAGAGCTATCCACATGATGATGGGCCAGAACTGCCCCCTGCCTATACTGGGATGCATCCATGGCCAATACTGAATGTTTACCAAGTTGAAAAGGAACATTTGTAAAAAGCAACTGGTGCAGAGGGTGAATCAGAAGAAACCTGTGAATGTATGCTATTTTATCAATGAACGCATGCAGTTCCTACAAATTGGTTTGACGAGGCAAAACCATGATTGTGGTGACGTGCTACTCCAGGGGATGAACATCCTGCCTGGAAATTTCATCACTGAGGTACGCAATGGAAGGTTGAAAATATTTTGCAATAACTCATCAACATGAGGCAGAGGGTATGTGTCAATAACAGACTGTGCATTTATAGTAATTTTAAAATCACCACAAGGTCAGAGCTGACCTGGCAGTTTTTTGACAATCAGCAATGGTTTAGCCCACTGACTTCTTGAAATTGGTCAAATTATACCTGCAGATATCAACTGATCCAATTCAGACTTTACTTGTTTGCATAAGGATTTATGTACAGGCCGCGTCCCAAAAAAACATTGCCATCCCAAAGGTTTAAGCATGATATGCACTGTGAAGCTGTTTGGACACCCTAATCCCCCAGAAAACAAATCCAAAAATTCAGAAGACAATGAATCTAGATCTTGATAAGGCACTTGATACAATGCAAAATAGACAGTTTCAGTAACAGAAGATTCAAAAGTAATGATAGCATCCAACCTAGACAAATTGTCAGTGTATGGATTGTCAACAGCCTAATAGGTAATAGGCCAGACAACAGATTTGTGAGCTGTGGCAGCACTAAATTGACTAAGAATAGGAATATGTTGGTTATTGTAGCTTAACAGATAGTGTTTCATGGAAGCCCCTGGTGGGAAGTCCAGCCAAGTGTATGTTTGAGAGATGAGGGGTGAAAGAGCTGCTCCAGTGTTCACTTGCAGTGACAATGGTTTGTTCAGCACAGACATTTCAATAAAGAGCTTATTCTTAGTTGCAGGAAATGGTGAAATAGTATGAATTTTAACATCTATTTGTTCTGAGGAAGACTGATAATGACAAACCAGTGCATTGGCGGCCTTTCTTGAGACACCAACCTAAGGCATGCAGCTCTCATGTTGCACAAAGCACAAGGGCATGATGGGTTGTAGCATGGTGTAGTGGCTGTTGTAGTTGCCATTGAGCTTGTCCACTATATCCACGTTTCCTGGTTTGAATGGCACTGACTTCATCTTTGCTTGATTACTGTTGCTGTGTGCTGATGTGGTTCACTAGCAATGCCAGTGACATCCCCTCATGCTTCAATTTGGCAGCCTGAAATGTGTGAAACTTCAAAGGACTGAGAAATATTTCAAACTTCATTCAAGGACAGATCCTCACACTGAAGGACTTTCTGACAAACTTCTTTATCAGGTGTGAGGTGGATGATCATGTCCCTAACCATGGAGTCTGCATAAGATTCCTTTGAGTTTTTAGTAATAAAGCACTGCTTATGACTCGAACCCTACATTTATTTTATAAGACTGATGTGGCTGCTTGTGGCACTGGTAAAATTTGATGCAAGCAGCAATGATATGGGTGTACTTGTGGTGATAAGAATTCAAAAAGATACACACTTTGTCAATGGAGAGTGAGGCTGGTCCCAGCAAAGGGGCTAACTGACACAACAACTGGTACATGAGAGAAGGACTCCAGGACAAAAGCAAAGCCTTACAAGTGTCTGCAATTCAATGAAGAGCTGGCAGAACTGTTTTTCATAAGCTTCCCACTCTTCAGCAGAGGTTTTATACAGTGTAAATGGTGGCAGTTGCAACTGAGACAGCAGAGTATGAACAGTCAGTGTGGCCATGACTTTTTCCAAAGCAAAATTAGTAAGTTGCTGTTGGTGGAGAAGCGACTGAAGTACCTCCTCCATGGAGAAGTTACATGAAAAAAAAAAAAAAACAGCCACTGCTGGCTGGAGCTGTTGCACAGCAACATAAAGAGCATTTGCCTGTTAGGGACCGCTTGCTATGGCTGCAGGTGACTGAGGCATTGTCCACAGTCTGCAGCCTCTGGTGGAGGCATGGAGCAACTGAACAGTGTGGTGACTACAATATCAGTGGGTCATAATTGGAATCAGTCAACTCATAAAAAACCTGGGTGTCAGAGTTTAGAAGGATATGAAATGAAAAGATAACAAAGGCACAGTCATAGGTAAAGCAGATGGCTGACTTTGATTGACGGGAAGTACAAAGGGAAAATAGAGTTGGTCTAAAAAGGAGGCCACTTACGAATCTCTAGTGTTTCCTTCCTCAGATGATTATTCAAGTGCATGGGAGCTTACCCAATAGAACTAACAGAAGTTGATGGCTGTATACAAAGAAGGGATATTGAATGTATATGAAGAAGGGCATGATCATAGGTTTGTCTGACTCATGGAAGAGCATCATGGATTTGTCAGAAAATCTAAATTGGCAGACAGTTGAAAAAGCCTACTTGCAAAGTTTCAAAAATTAGGAAATGAAGATTCTAGAGATATTCTTCATCTCCCTATGTTATCCCTTCTGTAGAGGCAGTGAAGATAAGGTTACAAACATGACAGGATATTTATTTCATGGGCAGGAAGACATGATCTTTATACATAGCCACATGAATGGTAATGGACACAAGGCCAAACAGTTGTATAAAATAGTGTTTCCAGGCCAAAGACAGCTGATCATCCAACCTCTGGTGCTGTGTATTGTTGGGTTCCTGTGACAGCATCTGTAGCACCACAGGCTATTGATTGAGGAGGATACTGTATTGCTCGTGTGCCCAACAAGCAAGAACACATTCTATAGGCTCTTATCAGTACAAGAAAAGCTGCCTTGGCATGTGATACATCGCCACGTCAGTGACAGAGGATACTTCACAACTTACGTATCTGTATCCTCAGTTCAAAATGGTTCAAACGGCTCTGAGCACTCTGGGACTTATCATCTGAGGTCATCAGTCCCCTAGAACTTAGAACTACTTAAAACTAACTAACCTTAGGACATCACACACATCCATGCCCGAGGCAGTATTCAAACCTGCAACCGTAGCCGTCGCGCGGTTCCAGATTGAAGTGCCTAGAACCACTCGGCCACTCCGTCTGGCTGTATCCTCAGTGCTTGCAGGGTGTTACATCTGGCAAGCACCCACCATGGGAGGACTTCTGCCATTGGTTTGTCACACAAACTGCCAATCTTTTGTTTGTCTGCTCAGCTGTGTTTACAGATGAGACAACATTTGGAAGAGATTGAATAACAGTTTCCACAACCAACACATATGGGTCAGTCACAATCCTCATGCTCCAGTACAGGCTAGATGTCAGCATCAGTTTCAGATTAACGTGTGGACTGGAACTGTAGGTGACTGTCTGGTATGGACACACATTCTCCCAGCATGTCTTACAGGTGCTGTCTACAGTGACTTTATTCAGAACATCCTCCAAAAACTAAAGATGTAGTCCTGCATATAAGAAGAAATGCATGGTTTATGTATGGTGGAGTTCCAGCACAACTTTGCTTTTTTTGTGCTGGAATACAAAGACACACACACACACACACACACACACACACACACACACATATCATGCCCCTACATGGCGATGGCTGGCTGCATAATGCTGCCTCTCGGCAAGTGGACTAGGTTGTGGTGGAGGTTATGTCTGGTGGATTGGGTAGAGGGAGAGGGAGAGGTAGGGGGCTAGGAGGGGATTTTGGGGGTGAATGTGTAGCAGCTTGATGAGGGCAGCCAATTTGCCAGGTAGGAAAGAGGGAGTGAGGGAGGGAGAGGTGGTAGAAACATAGACTAGGCATGTGATTCGAGGTTGTTGGAACCAATGGGGAGCCACACACACTGAATGTGATACTGGGATGTGAATTTGAGATAGAATGACAGGATGGAGGAAGGGGAACTGTAGGCTGAAGAGTGTGGGGACTTTCAGTAACTGAAGATTTAGGCCAGGATAGTTAAGTGATTGAAGGATGTGTTGCAAGGACAACTCACATCTGCATAGTTCAGAAAAGCTGGTGGTGAAGGAAAGGATCCTGATGGCCTGGGTTGTGAAGCAGCCATTGAAACTGAGCATCTTATGCTCAGTGGCATGTTGTGCCACCTGGAGGTGAACTTCATTTTTGGCAACAGTTTGGCAGTGGCCTTTCATCCCTGTTTGACTTCTGCATAAAAAGCTATGCAGTGTTTGCAGCAGAGTTGGTATATGACTTGGCTGCTTTCACTGGTGGCCCAGCCTCTGATGGGGTAAGATGAGCCCGTGACAGGACTGGGGTAGAAAGTGCTGGGTGGGTGGTTGGGCAGACATTGCACATTGGTCTTCCACCAGGATATGATGCCTGTGGTAAGGGGTTGGATATTGGAGGTGGTATAGCTGTGAAGTAGGCTGTTATGTAGGTTGGGTGGAAAATGGAACACCACTGTAGGAGGGGTAAGACTGGGTAGGATTCTCTCATTCGAAGACATGATGAGAGATAAAACATTGTCAAGATGAAGGATATAGTTCAGTTGTTCCAATACAGGGTGACTATGGATGATGAGGGGATGGTCTTCATTAGTTAATTTTTGTGGTGGTGGAAGAATTGGGGGTATTTGAGTATATTTCATGGGAAATCTGTTTGTGAAGTACGTCAGGGGAAAGCCTGTGTGAGACCTTCAGTGTACTGGGCAAGGGAGGTCTCATTACTGCAAAAATGTTGTCCATGGTTGACCGGGCTGTATGGAAGGGATCTTTTGGCATGGAAGGGATGGCAGCTGTTGAAATGTAGGCACTGTTGGTGGCTAGTGGGTCTAATTTGGACAGAGGTGTGAATGGAGCCATGCATGAGGGATGTTAGTGTGTATAGTCTGTCTGTAAACTCAAGCGCCAGCACCACTTTTGGTGCAGGAAGTGGCCTTTCCCAGAAGAGCCCTGCCACTGGCCTACAGGGCCACCAAAAATCAGTTTCCCATTACCTGTCTAGCGGTGTAGATTGGCGTGCAGCGATATATGTGATTTCTGTTCGTGGGATCTTAGTTGCCAGTGTCAGTCAGTTGACTTTGTATACTCACTGATATACTTTAGTATCTGGAAGTGATGGATAATCACCCTGCATTGCAAGAAAATGTGCAGAATATGAGGAAGAGGAGGTATTTGTGGAGGGTCATTCCATATCAAATCACCCAATAAAAAATAAATTTTACACCCACCTCCTTAGATTTTCATGAAATTTGGCTCAAATGGTTCTAATACCATTCTGACAACACCTGCAATTTTTTTTGCTGTATCTCTTACAGTTTTTTTTTTTTTATAAATTTTTAAAGTTTTAATGTTTTGCGTTTTCTGAACCTTCGGAAATGGTCAGTTTAATTTGTATTCAAAACTTTAAATTTGCTTATCTTAAAAACTCTTGTAGATAACATCATGAATTTTTGCAGCAAGTTTATTTATTATACATATTTGAAGATAAAAATGATGCTATTAAAATATATTAATATTTTCTATGAAAAAAAAAATATATATGTATTTTTTTCTTTTTTTTTAACGGATGTTTTGTTTTATAAGAATTGCAATATCTTGAGTCTCAGACCTGATAGAATGCTCAAATTTGTTTTAATTTAAAACAAAAATAATGATGGCTTTTTAACATGTTTATTAATTATAGTAGATTACATTAGAATTATGTACAAAGATAGTTTACTTACGACACTTATGCATAACCCAACTGATTGCTTGAAACATTGAATTTTTTGAGTAATTTTGTCTTTTTAACAAACATTAATGCTGATTCAAACTGTTTTTCCACTTCATCCAAGAGCTTTCAGTTCTTTTGATACAGTCTTTTTTGAAGTAATACATTCTCCCAGTGCCGCTTGATTGAGGTGCGTCTACTACACAGACTATGTGCTCCAAAGGCACTATGCAGGAATCTTCTCTTTCAGGCCAATAAAATGATGCAGCGGGTCCTGAAGGATGTAGAAATAGAATTTCTGCATCTTCGTCATCACTGAATATTGTTTTTACCAGTCCAAAGTACCAGTTACCATCATAATTTGCAGCCACATAGCAATTTATGGATGGTTCAACACAAACCCAATCAGAAGAAGAATGGAAAGAAAAGACTAAGGAGGGTTTTACACTATCTGTAGTCCTTCTAATTTCAAGGTTGTTTGTTAGAAGTGGTTTGAAGTTATGAAAACTTCTAGTTCCAGGAATGGTTCGGGTTGCTGAAAAACGTTTTTCTAGTTTTAACCGTAGCAAATCAGCTTCTTTTTTGTCAATAAAGTGAAAATGAATGTTCTCAATATTTTTTTCACAAAACTTATACACATCGATTGCTGTCATTATTTGTTCTTTGTCTGAAAGCTGTAGACTGGCTTTCCTTAAAATTCTTTTAATAGTTCCTCCTAGGCCATCACAAATTGACTTCCCATGACTTGTTGCAAAAAAAGAGTGTTGGGCCTTCAAATTAAAGTCTCTCAAGTGTTCAGTCAAATTTTTAAAACTGTTTCTATTTTTGTACTGCCCAGCACAACCATCTGTAAAGTAGTGAACTGAGTCAATGTCAGTATAATGTAATGACAGCCACTTTGTAATTTCTTTTGGTACAAAGTTAACAAAACCAGTGTCATGTTCTTGGTCATCACTAATAAAACAGTGGTTGGAAACAAAAACATTGTTTTCCTCATTTCTTAGAAAAACTCCAACTGGGTGTAGAGTACAACCACCTCTATTCCAGTGGTAACTTTGGATCTCATTTTGCATAACAAAGGAATAATTTTCACTGAAATCCATCACAATAATTGCTGTTTTGGGTGGTGGGTCTTCTTTCAATCTTTTAAAGGCTGCTGATTGGGATTTTGCTATAAACGAGTGTGGGGTGAGCTTTTCCAATGACCTAACCAATAAAGAAATGTATTCTTCAACACTGATAGACTGTTTGATCATTTCTGCCCTGTCTGTGTTAACCCACTGACTGATTACAATTTCTTCTTCTAAATCATAATCTTCACTTAGTTTTTCAGTTAAGCACTCTGTTGGTGCAGTATTTGCAGGACAGCTGTTGCAATGATGTAGCATGCAGTTTTGGTTTTCTGTGTTGCACACAAGCATCTTAATTAGGTCTTTATAAGATTCTTCAATTTTCACAGCATCCAGAAATAGTTTAACATTCTGGTGGATACTACATACATATACAGTGTGTGTGCCTGCAACACCAGCAAGCATACACCATTTAAGTCTCAAGAAACAAAATTTTGAAAATCCTACTTCTACCTCAGGATTCTCCCATTTGAAAGAATAATAGAGTTCTCTCAAGTTACACAAAATGAGTCTTTTTTGCATGTACACATATTTTTGAACACTTACTTTGTCTTTTGTTCCAGGTAGCACTCTGGAACTTTCATCCTTTTCATAAAAATCTGTTACAAGTCTTACTGTATTTTTTTGGACCAGGAGTTTCCAAAATACCCTTTTTAGATTTTAGCTTCCTAGCTTGTCGCACCATGTACTCACTTACATTAAATTCTTTCATCACTTTATTTCGAGTCCAAGAATCTGGAGCCAAGGTCAGAATCTGGATTTTTCTAGACCTCCCAACAGATGAAATCTTCTCTTTCATAAGAGAAATCATTACATCAAAATCCTTTGCTTTCTCAACCACACTTTTATCTTCTTCGTCATCATCAGAACTTGGTGCATCATATTTTAATGCTTTTGAAACCGCCTTTTTGGCAGTCTTTTCAATACTGCTAACCTTCCTTTTAAAATAAGACCCTTTACTTTGTTCTGACAAGCCATGAAGCTTTATCGGTGTTAAACCTAAATAATCAAGAGCAATGTTTGTTTGTACGAGGGATTCATTTCTGGATTCCAATGATTCTAATTCAACGATGACTTCATCATCTGTTTCACTTTCATTGACTTCAACTCTTAATTTTTCCTCACAAAAGTTACGGCATGTTGAGCAAAGCTTTTGTCCAGGTTTCATGCTAATATTTCTTGTCAGTAATTGTTTAGAAAGATCCAAGCCTACACTTCTCAACGATTTTTTGATGGGCTTTTTGTGTTTTTTTAGTGGGTCTACACATGTTGTTTGATACTTTTCAAAAACATTTAAAAAGTAGTAGCTGTGGTGTGAACATATATTCTTAAATTCACACAGATTAATTCCAGATCGTAAGTGGATCAAATCTTTTTCTTCCTCACTCAATTCTGATACCGGTTGTAACTTTTTTGAAGGTATGTAGGTTGTTTGGAAACAGTCAGATTTTTTAAATAACACTACACTACAGGTTTGAATATCTGACATACTGATTTAACTTTTGGTCTGATTACTGTTCTGGTTACTTTTATAGGATATTGGAAAAGAATCTCTGTAAACTAAGCAACAGTACTTACTGAGAGTTCGAATAAACTTAATAAAATACTATCCAAGCACTATTTAACACTGTAATAATTTTTTACTTCAAAACACAGGAGTAACAATACAAAATCCAAGTGTACATTGTTACTCCAAGAAGACAAAAACTTATTTTCGGTGTCTAAGTCACTTGGCATTTTTTATTTTTAAAATATAATTAATATTATTTTAAAAATTAGATAACTATTAAACAGGTTAAAAAGCCAACACAATTTTTCTTTTATCTAATAGCCTATACAATTAAGAGTATTTTAAATCAAATTTGAGCTTTCTATCAGGTCTGAGACTCTAGATATTGCAGTTTTTGTAAAACTAAACATCCGTTAGCTAAAAAAAAAAAAAAAAAAAAAAAAAAAAAAAAAAAAAAAAAAAAAAAAAAAAAAACCACACACACTTATAAATTTTTTTTCATTTGGAAGAATTTAATACATCTTTATGGTAATTTTTTTTAACATTTAGATATAATACACAAACTTATTCCAAAATTTCATACTGATATCTTGAGTATTCTTTAATATACAAATTTTTTTAGTTGTGAGGACACGTTTAAGTTACAATTTCCGACTGCTGAAACAAAGCCAAATCTAAAAACTTTAAAAATTTATAAAAAAAACTATAAGAGATAGAGCAAAAAAATTTTACAAGTGCTTTCAGGATGATAAAAGAAGTAATTGTAGCAAGTTTCATCAAAATCTGACATGGTTGGTGTCAAGGCCTGGGTGACTTGACATGGAATGACCCTGGAGTAACAAGTGTTCGATTATCTCTCATGTTCTTACAGCATGTGTTAAGGAGGCGACACAAAAAGAACTGTTGGCTAATATTACCAGTCCCAAAGAGCCACAGTTTAAGCAAGAATCAGCCTTGCCACAATAACACGCATAAGGAAGGAATGTGAAAACAGGCCGCATGGTTTACTGGAATTGCCATGAAGGAAAACTATTAATTCAGGGAGGAAACTCATCGTTATAGACAGTTTCACAAAATCGGTCATTCGACAAACGATGGAGGACTTTTACATAAGCCAAAAAATAGTGCCGACATTACGGAAATTACTTACTGCTGTCAAACAAAAAATACATTTTGCTTGGCAGAAAGATGTTTTATACAAGACACTGCATGAAATGGGATTTACCTGGAAAAGATCTGTAAGTAAACAAAAGATTCTGGTAGAAAGAATGGATATAATTGACTGGCGATGTAAGTACCTGATCCAAGTGAGGAAATTAAGGGAACTAGGCAGAAAATTCTTTTATATTGATGAAACTTTGGTAGACAACAACATTACTTACAGAAAATGTTGGCAGGGCCCTGGCATTGATTGGCATTATGGACAATGCTAGTGGAAGCAATATGATTATAGTGGTAAATATTGGATTAAAAGATGGGTTCTTACCCAATGTACAGTTGATTTATAAAGTGGTATGTGCAACAGGAGACAACCATGGGCAAATGAATTACAAAAATTTTTCTAATTGGATACTGAATAAAGTAATTCCGAATCTGCCACCGAACTGTGTTATAGTTATGGACAATGCTTCATATCACAACAAGGAGCACAACAAAGCTCCAACTAGGTCCTCGTATAAAGCAAAATGATTGAATGGTTATTAATAAATAAGGAGGAAGCTGATTTGACAATGAGAAAAACAAAATTATTTGATTTAATTAAACAACATAAGCCGGAAGACAAAGTATTTGAAGTTAATAAAATACTTGAGGCTCATGGACACACTGTGCTGCGACTTTCACCATACAACTGTGACTTAAATCCAATTGAAATGGTGTGGGCAAAGCTCAAGAATTTCGTAAGAGGAAGAAATATTCTTGCAGATATTTGCATGACGAAGTTGCTGCAGTTGGTGAAAGAAGGTGTGTAGCCATTTTCTGAGCTTTCATTTTTTATTCCAAATTAAATTTTGCAGTAACCGAACGAAAGCATATACAAACACTTGTCCCAGTTGTTGCAGGTTTTGAAACGATAACTCAAGATGACTGGAGTGCATACCGCCTCCATATGGAGATACTTGAAAGAGAGTATTGGGTTAAGGATGGTGTTACTGAAGACATAATAGTCGCCATAGTTATTAATTTAGTAAGTGATGATGACGAGGATGATGACGACAATGACGACAACAGTAATGACAGTGACAATGTTGATGATGACCTCTAAAATATAATGTACGCAATGAATATATTTTTTTTTAAATATGTTATGTGGCCTTTCAAGCCTTACTCTGCTCATACACTACAAAGTTTCTTTTGGTAGAAATGTACTACATGGTAGTAAAAGTGTTAAACAGTTTTCCAAGATAAATAGAGTCAAATGTGGTCCAAAGCAATAAATACCTTTATCACTAGTTGTAAAAAATCAGGAATAACTTGAGAACTTACTGGTAAAATCAATTAACTTTTCGCTAGTAGAACGTGATTCAATCATGTAAAACCTTTCATGCTTATAGAACAGCAGCATTTGAATGTAATCTGTCACTAAAACTCTATCTTGCTTACTATTCACATGATTCTAAGACATATTGCTTAAAACATGAGTGCAATAGCTATTCTAAACATTGCTCAAATTTCTTTCGAAACATGTATACCGATTCTTTATTTCTATGTAAAAAGCTTGACATAGAAGGTGCGTTCACATATTAATTTTTATTTTTTGGTAAGTACTTTCCTTTCTAATCTACAACAATGTTATCCTCTTCAAAATATTCACCATTACATGCTATACACTTATGCCAGTGCTTTTTACAATTCCCAAAACACTTTAGGAACTGTTTCCTCGGGATAGTTCATAGGTCTCTTAACTGTGCATTTTTAATCTCATCCATTCTTGTAAACCCGCTGTCCTTTAGGGCGTGCTTTGAAATGTTTATACCACTTGTATGCTCTTGGTTTAGTCATAAGAGACTCATCTAAAGTAATATTTAACATTTCTAAAAATTTGATACACTTTATTCCATTCTTAGAACAAAATTTAGTGCAGATTCTCTAATCTATTTTGATACAAAAGAAATAGTAGTTGATGCTACCAAAATGCATATAACCTTTTTGACAGATAATAACAGAGTAAATACCCAATATGCATAATATTGTACAGGTACTTTTCAGATATGTTTACAAAGACAGTGACAAAAAAGTAGCACAAATTGAATTAATACAACACACGAAATCTTTAACAATTGGTCAATGCAGCAGATTACCCCAATGCAGAATCTCTTCACTGATGTGTGTTGTGGATGTCTGTGAAACCATTCGATACCACCAGGAAGTATTTGAAAGGGTGTGACAGACCATGATTTAATGAATGAATGGGTGTGTGTTTAGAAGCAAGAGTAGGACATTTCACACATTTATTTTGAGTTTATGTGTTGATGAGCTCCAGTCGTCTGAATTGAAAAATGCTATTAATAAATCAAAAACAAAGGATTTTCAGGTATATGTTTATATGAAATTTTTTCCTGTGTTTAAGTGTAAGGAATCTGTCCTCACAGTTTGTAAAAGTATTTCTGAAATATGTTATGTATATACACAGTGTGTTTATAAAGTCCTTACTATTTATGTCTTACTGTGAAAAAAATTGACTCCTTTATGGGTAATATAGAAGAATGTGCACAGTAGAAGAAAGAACAACTGTTATTGTTAACCAGTTGCATCTGGGACTACCTGAATGCCACATATACAGACAAATGGATTGGCCATATGTTGCCAGGACTCTGGGCTCCCCATTCACCAAATTTGATCCCAGCAGACTTATTCATTTATCATGACCTAGATGTATAAAGTGAAAACCATTAATCTTCAACAATTGAAAAACCATTTTTTTGCAGTTGTGGAACAAATAATGCCAGATATGCTACCATAGGTGTTCTGGACTACACAGGAGCAATGAGCCTTGTGCTTACATTTGCCAGGTCATCACACTGAAATGAACTACATTTGTATCAACATATGTTTCAATATATATTCATTGTTGTTTATAGTCCATAATAAAATGTTCAAGTGGAAAATGGAACGTGAATTTACATTATAAACACACTCCACACACACACACACACACACACACACACACACACACACACACACACGCGCGCGCGCGCGCACACACACACACACACACACAAGCTGTCCTCCATTGACATCAATTAATCCTGGATACCACAGATGCCGAAAGGTTTGCCTAAGTAGAACAGTAAAGGGGGCTTCACACCAAAAGAGAGGAGACACTGCTAAACATAAGACCAGCACTCAAAAACAAACACTTTGCAGCTATTACTGGTCCCTTAATTCATTGCTAGAAAATTTGTTTGCTGTAGGAGGGGTGCCACATTCAAGTCCTGGCCTTGAGAAAGATGTCTATGTAGAAGAATGATTGTCCTAGATCAAAGCAATAAGCACAAGGGCCAAAGCATATTAATTACCTGTTTCAAGCCATATCAACATATAAAAGCTAATTTATTAATAACACATAATGCACGAATTTGTGTTTCACAGTTGGCGGTAATGCATAAATGCTCCTTTGATTGCAGTAAAGAAGGATGAATATGATGAATATCATAACTGGTGTTCCTTTGAACCTCTGTTATAGAGTCACAGACCTTTACAATTATATTATTCATAATACAAATGTTCAAATACATATCTGCCTTGTTAGATGCATTGATGTAAACACCTCTTGATTAGCAAGGACACTTCTTAACATTTCTACAGGTACTGATGCACAAGCTTGATATATTCATGCTTTCAACACATATGGATTTTACAGTTTTGTTTTGTAAACCCTGGCTTTGATATAACCCCCTAAGAAAAGATCCAAGGGCGTTAAATCAGGTGCTCTTGCTGGCCACTGAATGCAAAAATGTAACAGACATTTGGCTGCAACTGAAATGTACCATGCAAATCGTGAACTTATAGTACTAGAAACACTGCAGAATGAACTGAAAGCAACAAGAGAACGTGTTCAGTTGTTGGAAAATATGGTTAAAAGCCTATCTGATCCACTACTTAAGGAACTCAGACAATTTCAGGAGCACAATGAACTAAAGAAGTGTGCAAAGCCTAAATCTGCTTCAAACAATTTTAAAGTTCCATTAAGAAACAGATTTAAGTGTCTCATTACACATTATGAAGTTAATACTGACAAGTCCGGCAACTTGCACCAAATTATTTATCTGAATTGGCGGGAAGTAAACACAAAATGTTGGAAAAACATAACTGCTGTGACAATGCAAATAAAATGATGAAAATAAACTTTAGTAGGGGGTATTTTTCGCCTTCATCAAGATATGTCTGTTACAAGTGTTGTGAAACCTGGAGCAGGTCTGACATAAGTTTTAAAGGACTGTAAAAACTATAACTGAATGTCGCAAAGTGAATGTATAGTAATAATGGGCTGTGCAAATGATGTGTATAAGAATGACCTAATAGTGGCAAACAGTGTGTTAAGAAATGCGCTATGTACATTAGTGAATCAAAACATGATCGTGGTAGGCATACCACACAGGTATGATGTTATTGAATCTTCTGGTGTGAACAGAGAGATCCAAAAAGCAAACAGGATGTACAAAAAGATCTGCAAGGCCACTTCAAATGTGTTTTTCCTTAATACAGATGACCTGGAGAGAAAGCACTTCACTACACATGGAATGCATTTAAAGAAATGAGGCAAATCGCTACTCAGCCAGAAGAGCAAGGCATTAGTGGAAAATGTTTCTCCTAGAAGTAAGAAAAGTAATCCAATCCCATTGCCGATGGTGAAGGAGAGCTGCAATGCATCTTGCCTACCAGCTGCTGCAGTAACACAATGTGAAGAAACATTGATTACAGAAGAACATGTTGGGAGAGAAGCAGGCATATTAACAGCTACAACAGATGGAATAACACAGCAAGGAACAGAGAAAACAGAAACAGCAAGGGTGGCAGCATACTCAGCTACAAAAACTATTGCTCCATCAAGTGGTACAGGTATCCATTCTGCAGCAACATCTGAACTACCCACAATGGGAACCCAGTCATCGAGTTCAAGACATGAACATGAAGAAGGAAAGAGAGTTCAATGAGCAGTAGCAGTGTCCAGTGTTGTGGGTAAGTGAAAAACAGTTCCTCCTCTCTGTCTAAATGATTTTTTAGTCAAAGGCAGCAAGGAGAAGAGGCCCATACGGTAAATAGTGCAGGAGATTTAATAGCCCCTCACCGTAATAGTAAATCTGTGAGGAAAGACAGGTTGGATCTTAAAACATACTATCTTAACATTCACATACATTCACACACATATCCATCCACACATATACAGACACAAGCAGACATATTTAAAGACAAAGAATTTGGGCAGAGATGTCAGTCAAGGCGGAAGTGCAGAGGCAAAGATGATGTTGAATGACAGGTGAGGTGTGAGTGGCGGCAACTTGAAATTAGCGGAGATTGAGGCCTGGTGGGTATTGGGAAGAGAGAATATATTGAAGAGCAAGTTCCCATCTCCGGAGTTCGGATAGGTTGGTGTTGGTGGGAAGTATCCAGATAACCCGGACGGTGTAACACTGTGCCAAGATGTGCTGGCCGTGCACCAAGGCATGTTTAGCCACAGGGTGATCCTCATTACCAACAAACACTGTCTGCCTGTGTCCATTCATGCGAATGAACAGTTTGTTGCTGGTCATTCCCACATTGAATGCATCACAGTGTAGGCAGGTCAGTTGGTAAATCACGTGGGTGCTTTCACGTGTGGCTCTGCCTTTGATCGTGTACACCTTCCGGGTTACAGGACTGGAGTAGGTGGTGGTAGGAAGGTGCATGGGACAGGTTTTACACCGGGTGCGGTTACAAGGATAGGAGCCAGAGGGTAGGGAAGGTGGTTTGGGGATTTCATAGGGATGAACTAACAGGTCACGAAGGTTAGGTGGACGGCGGAAAGACACTCTTGGTGGAGTGGGGAGGATTTCATGAAGGATGGATCTCATTTCAGGGCAGGATTTGAGGAAGTTGTATCCCTGCTGGAGAGCCACATTCAGAGTCTGGTCCAGTGCCGGAAAGTATCCTGTCACAAGTGGGGCACTTTTGTGGTTCTTCTGTGGGGGATTCTGGGTTTGAGGGGATGAGGAAGTGGCTCTGGTTATTTGCTTCTGTACCAGGTCGGAAGGGTAGTTGCGGGATGCGAAAGCTGTTGTCAGGTTGTTGGTGTAATGGTTCAGGGATTCTGGACTGGAGCAGATTCGTTTGCCATGAAGACCTAGGCTGTAGGGAAGGGACTGTTTGATGTGGAATTGGTGGCAGCTGTCATAATGGAGGTACTGTTGCTTGTTGGTGGGTTTGATGTGGACGGACGTGTGAAGCTGGCCATTGGACAGGTGGAGGTCAACGTCAAGGAAAGTGGCATGGGATATGGAGTAGGACCAGGTGAATCTGATGGAACCAAAGGAGTTGAGGTTGGAGAGGAAATTCTGGAGTTCTTCTTCACTTTGAGTCCAGATCATGAAGATGTCATCAATAAATCTGTACCAAACTTTGGGTTGGCAGGCCTGGGTAACCAAGAAGGCTTCCTCTAAGCGACCCATGAATAGGTTGGCGTACGAGGGGGCCATCCTGGTACCCATGGCTGTTCCCTTTAATTGTTGGTATGTCTGGCCTTCAAAAGTGAAGAAGTTGTGAGTCAGGATGAAGCTGGCTAAGGTGATGAGGAAAGAGGTTTTAGGTTGGGTGGCAGGTGATCGGCGTGAAAGGAAATGCTCCATCGCAGCGAGGCCCTGGACATGTGGAATATTTGTGTATAAGGAAGTGGCATCAATGGTTACAAGGATGATTTCAAGATTTTAAACATGGCTGCAGCAGCAACTGTTAAAATTCTTCACAATAAAGGATGACAGCCAAAAACAGTTGCAGGATAGAATTTTTTTTTTTATTTAAATTCTTGACCAAGGTTTCGGTACATATAAATATACCTTCATCAGAAGTAAAACTTCCTGAACAGAAAGACACATTCATTAGAAAAGCCATATCAACGAAAGTGAGAAACAGAAGCTTAAATAATGGTGAAATTGCTAAAGTAATACAGGCACAAAATCTTTAGTACTTACTAAAATTACATCATGCACTGGAGAATAATAAAACAAGGCAGATTTTTTTTTTTTTTTCCGCTGAGAGAGGGCACTTGCATGTGCCAGACTCGCGCATATTACATTCCATAAATACATACATAAGCGCATCAAAATTTTAAAGGTTGTGTTAATTCAAACTTTGTCTTAATAAATAAAACGTATCACGCCAATTAAAGACATTTATGTAAAATAGAAATATAGAACCAAATTTACCTGTGTCCTAGTGTCAAACGGATAAAGCTTGTGCTTGGAACATCTAACGAGAGAGGGGACTAGTGTAATGCGCGAGAGTCTCGCGTAACGTAGGCAGTGAAATACATACTAGCGAAACAACCAAAATGTTATAATAAAACAAACCATCTGTCATTATAAATAAAACATAGTAGTCATTTAACCACACATACACATTGAAATTCATAACTAACAAACATCACAATATGTAGAATCCCAACAAGACAGGAAAAGCGCATTTCACCGGCATCAACAAGCAAGAAAATAACTCCTAGTTGTTGATGCCGGTGAAATGCGCCTTTCCTGTCTTGTTGGGATTCTACATATTGTGATGTTTGTTAGTTATGAATTTCAATGTGTATGTGTGGTTAAATGACTACTATGTTTTATTCATAATGACAGATGGTTTGTTTTATTATAACAATTTGGTTGTTTCGCTAGTATGTATTTCACTGCCTACGATACGCGAGACTCTCGCGCATTACACTAGTCCCCTCTCTCGTTAGATGTTCCAAGCGCAAGCTTTATCCGTTTGACACTAGGACACAGGTAAATTTGGTTCTATATTTCTATTTTACATAAATGTCTTTAATTGGCGTGATACGTTTTATTTATTAAGACAAAGTTTGAATTAACACAACCTTTAAAATTTTGATGCGCTTATGTATGTATTTATGGAATGTAATATGCGCGAGTCTGGCACATGCAAGTGCCCTCTCTCGGCGGAAAAAAAAAAAAAAAATCTGCCTTGTTATATTATTCTCCAGTGCATGATGTAATTTTAGTAAGTACTAAAGATTTTGTGCCTGTATTACTTTAGCAATTTCACCATTATTTAAGCTTCTGTTTCTCACTTTCGTTGATATGGCTTTTCTAATGAATGTGTCTTTCTGTTCAGGAAGTTTTACTTCTGATGAAGGTATATTTATATGTACCGAAACCTTGGTCAAGAATTTTAATAAAAAAAAAAAAAAAAAAAAAAAAAATAAAATAAAAAAAAAAAAAAAAAAAAATAATAATAATAATTCTATCCTGCAACTGTTTTTGGCTGTCATCCTTTATTGTGTTACAAGGATGGTTTCCGGCGGTAACACATTGGGTAAGGATTCCAGGCATTCGAGAAAGTGGTTGGTGTCTTTGATGAAGGATGGGCGACTGCATGTAATGGGTTGAAGGTGTTGATCTACGTAGGCAGAGATACATTCTGTGGGGGCTTGGTAACCAGCTACAATGGGGCGGCCGGGATGATTGGGTTTGTGGATTTTAGGAAGAAGGTAGAAGGTAGGAGTGCGGGGTGTCGGTGGGGTCAGGAGGTTGATGGAGTCAGGTGAAAGGTTTTGCAGGGAGCCTAAGGTTCTGAGGATTCCTTGAAGCTCCGCCTGGACATCAGGAATGGAATTACTTTGGCAAACTTTGTATGTAGTGTTGTCTGAAAGTTGACGCAGTCCCTCAGCCACATACTCTCGACTATCAAGTACCGCGGTTGTGGAACCCTTGTCCGCCGGAAGAATGACGGTGGATCGGTCAGCCTTCAGATCATGGATCGCCTGGGCTTCAGCTGTGGTGATGTTGGGAGTAGGATTAAGGTTTTTCAAGAAGGATTGAGAGGCAAGCCTGGAAGTGAGAAATTCCTGGAAGGTTTGGAGAGGGTGATTTTGAGGAAGAGGAGGTGGGTCCCGCTGTGATGGAGGACGGAACTGTTCCAGGCAGGGTTCAATTTGGATAGTGTCTTGGGGAGTTGGATCATTAGGAGTAGGATTAGGATTATTTTTCTTCACGGCAAAGTGATATTTCCAGCAGAGAGTACAAGTGTAGGACTGTAAATCTTTGTCAAGGGCTGTTTGGTTGAATCTGCGAGTAGGGCTGAAGGCGAGGCCTTTGGATAGGACATAATGGCCAGCTTCACACATCTGTCCACATCAAACCCACCGACAAGCAACAGTACCTCCATTATGACAGCTGCCACCCATTCCATATCAAACGGTCCCTTCCCTACAGTCTAGGTCTTTGTGGCAAACAAATCTCCTCCAGTCCTGAATCCCTGAACCATTACACCAACGACCTGAAAACAGCTTTCACATCCCACAACTACCCTCCCGACCTGGTACAGAAGCAAATAACCAGAGCCACTTCCTCAACCCCTCAAACCCAGAACCTCCCACAGAAGAACCACAAAAGTGCCCCACTTGTGACAGGATACTTTCCGGGACTGGATCAGACTCTGAATGTGGCTCTCCAGCAGGGATACGACTTCCTCAAATCCTGCCCTGAAATGAAATCCATCCTTCATGAAATCCTCCCCACTCCACCAAGAGTGTCTTTCTGCCGTCCACCTAACCTTCGTGACCTCTTGGTTCATCCCCATGAAATCCCCAAACCACCTTCCCTACTCTCTGCCTCCTACCCTTGTAACTGCCCCTGGTGTAAAACCTGCCCCATGCACCCTCCCACCACCACCTACTCCAGTCCTGTAACCCGGAAGGTGTACACGATCAAAGGCAGAGCCACATGTGAAAGCACCCACGTGATTTACCAACTGACCTGCCTACACTGTGAAGCTTTCTATGTAGGAATGACCAACAACAAACTGTCCATTCGCATGAATGGACACAGGCAGATAGTGTTTGTTGGTAATGAGGATCACCCTGTGAATAAACATGCCTTGGTGCACGGCCAGCACACCTTGCCACAGTGTTACACCATCCAGGTTATCTGGATACTTCCCACTGACACCAACTTATCAGAACTCCAGAGATGGGAACTTGCCCTCAATATATCCTCTTTCCCATTACCCACCAGGCCTCAACCTCTGCTAATTTCAAGTTACCGCCGCTCATACCTCACCTGTCATACAACAACATCTTTGCCTCTGTACTTCCGCCTCGGCTGACATCTCTGCCCAAACTCTTTGCCTTTACCTATGTCTGCTTGTGTCTGTATATGTGCAGATGGATATGTGTATGTGTGTGTGCGAGTTTATACCTGTCCCTTTTTCCCCATAAGGTAAGTCTTTCTACTCCCAGGATTGGAATGACTCCTTACCCTCTCCCTCAAAACCCACATCCTTTCGTCTTTCCCTCTCCTTCCCTCTTTCTGATGAAGCAACCATGGGTTGTGAAAGTTCGAATTTTGTGTGTGTATTCGTGTTTTTTAGCATCTCTATCAACATACCAATGCTTTCGTTTGAGCTACCTGAAGCGAAACGCAGAGAAAATATACATTGCTACAACACTAGGACAAAGAGATGTATTTATACACCATTCCACAGACTCTCAAAATCACTGAACATTTATGAACTAATGGGACACAAATTATTTAATAAATTTCCACTAGCTATGCAAGATTTACCAGAGCAACCATTCATTGTTATAAGTATGACTTTGTAGGATTTCATCAATTGTAATATTACACTGTAATAACAAACCTATTGTTCTATTGCAACATGAATTATATTGTATTATGACTCTGTCCATTGCCTTAATGGCCTAACGACAATAACATTATTCTATTCTATTCTATTCTATGACCTATCCACCATTTGGTGTACACATTGTTGAGGTATTCTCTAACCCCTCTACACTAACTGTGTGATAGCACCATCATGCTGAAACCAGTGCCTCACAGCTAATTGAAGTGGGATGTCTTATAAGAGATGCCCAAGATTCAGCTCATTCTGTAGGAATTGCAAATACAGCTGACCAGTTAGTCTGGGAGCCAAACAAACTGGTCTCCTAGAATGTTTCACCATATGTTAACACCCCAGTGCATCTGCATGCAATGTGGTCATAACCAGTGACAATTTGCAGGAGCTCAGTAATGTAGATTGTGACAACTGACAGTGGCATCATTGGCAAAATAGCATTCATCTCCCCACAAAAATCTGCCAGATGAAATATGGATCTACAGCTAGCTACTTTATTTATGAGACATCTGTAGAACGATACCCGATTTTGGATATCATTTCCATACATCTGTTGGTGTAGGTGCAGCTTATAGGAATGTCATTTTTGTTCCTCCAGAATCCTTTGTACAAAAGACCTCAATGTCCCCAGGTCTGCTGCAGCTCTTCTTTGTCTTAATTATGTTGAGAAATAGTTATTATTGTGCGACATCTAATGACTTTCAATATATTAATAATAATGACCATATTATTTTTATTATTATTATTATTATTATTATTATTATAGGTACAAATAACACTGGAACCTAAATGTAATAGTGCCATAACACTTTTTTGCACATTACATTGTACAAACGTATTATTTTCATTTAAGCTATGCTTACCACGTGAGGGATGTGCTCTAAAATACTTAATAATGTTTCTGGGCAACATAGGGAGCATTGTGGATGGGTCTTTCCATGACATGTTGTACCTGAAAAGCTCCCTCAGTTCTTAAACATATCTCTGTAGATCTAAAAACAGGCTCAGAAGGTAGATGTTGTGTTGGAAAATGTTGTGAATACAGCCTTCATGTCTCAGCTGCATTGTGGTGCATATCCCCGTACATTAGTATCATATCAGTGCAGTCTTCGCCAGTGTACATTGCAGTTATTGCCTGTTTGACTGTAAGATCTGACTCAAACTACAATCAGATGGCTACAAGATCTAATCAGAATGTAACAAGGAGGAAAAATGCATGCAGATGGCAGCACAGTTCCATGGAGGTTCACTTGTATGTGCACTTTCCCTTTGGACAGCAGTGATGAGTGACCCTTCTTGCACTAACGTATGTGAGGAACATAAAACTACTGAGGGTGGCTTGTGTGGACCACCTGTGTGTGTGTGTGTGTGTGTGTGTGTGTGTGTGTGTGTGTGTGTGTGTGTGTGTGTGTGTGTGTGTGTGTGAAAGGGTGAGAGAGGGGGGGGGGGGAAAGGGGGGGGGGGGCAGGCTCATAATATTAATATCAGTATTAAAATTGTTCTAGAAAAGGAGAGTATTTGTGCTCAAAATAGAAGCTAAAACTGCTGCTGGTAAAAATAGAGGTTAAAACTGCTGCTCATGTGCAGTTATATCCTACTGTATGACCAACATCAAATACTGGTGCACAAACTGCAGTGTTGAACTTCAAATTTAACATATGTCATATACAGGGCTATTACAAATGATTGAAGCGATTTCATAAATTCACTGTAGCTCCATTCATTGACATATGGTCACGACACACTACAGATACGTAGAAAAACTCATAAAGTTTTGTTCGGCTGAAGCCGCACTTCAGGTTTCTGCCGCCAGAGCGCTCGAGAGCGCAGTGAGACAAAATGGCGAAGGAGCCGAGAAAGCGTATGTCGTGCTTGAAATGCACTCACATCAGTCAGTCATAACAGTGCAACGACACTTCAGGACGAAGTTCAACAAAGATCCACCAACTGCTAACTCCATTCGGCGATTGTATGCGCGGTTTAAAGCTTCTGGATGCCTCTGTAAGGGGAAATCAATGGGTCGGCCTGCAGTGAGCGAAGAAACGGTTGAACGCGTGCAGGCAAGTTTCACGCGTAGCCCGTGGAAGTCAATGAATAAAGCAAGCAGGGAGCTAAACGTACCACAGCCAACGGTTTGGAAAATCTTACGGAAAAGGCTAAAGCAGAAGCCTTACTGTTTACAATTGCTACAAGCCCTGACACCCGATGACAAAGTCAAACGCTTTGAATTTTCGGCGCGGTTGCAACAGCTCATGGAAGAGGATGTGTTCAGTGAGAAACTTGTTTTCAGTGATGAAGCAACATTTTTTCTTAATGGTGTAGTGAACAGACACAATGTGCGAATCTGGGCGGTAGAGAATCCTCACGCATTCGTGCAGCAAATTCGCAATTCACCAAAAGTTAACGTGTTTTGTGCAATCTCACGGTTTAAAGTTTACGGCCCCTTTTTCTTCTGCAAAAAAAACGTTACAGGACATGTGTATGTGGACATGCTGGAAAATTGGCTCATGCCACAACTGGAGACCGACAGCGCCGACTTCATCTTTCAACAGGATGGTGCTCCACCGCACTTCCATCATGATGTTCGGCATTTCTTGAACAGGAGATTGGAAAACCGATGGATCGGTCGTGGTGGAGATCATGATCAGCAATTCATGTCATGGCCTCCACGCTCTCCCGACTTAACCCCATGTGATTTCTTTCTGTGGGGTTATGTGAAAGATTCAGTGTTTAAACCTCCTCTACCAAGAAACGTGCCAGAACTGCGAGCTCGCATCAACGATGCTTTCCAACTCATTGATGGGAACATACTGCGCCGAGTGTGGGGGGAACTTGATTATCGGCTTGATGTCTGCCGAATCACTAAAGGGGCACATATTGAACATTTGTGAATGCCTAAAAAACTTTTTGAGTTTTTGTATGTGTGCGCAAAGCATTGTGAAAATATCTCAAATAATAAAGTTATTGTAGAGCTGTGAAATCGCTTCAATCATTTGTAATAACCCTGTATTTTTGTGAAAAGTTTTATTATAAACTTTAGCATACATTATGTCAGTAAATCTTCTTTTGGAGAGCCACTGAATGCCATTAAAAGTATACCATCTCATTTATTTAAAACATAGTGCTTTTAGTATCTGTAGATAAAAAATATAATTGTTAAACCCCAGTCTTTTATGTGCTATTGCTCATCAGAAACTCTGTATTTATGATTGTAATCATGTTGCAAAATATTTCATGCATATACTGTATAATATATTGCCACAAGCTGTGTTGCAAGAAATGAGTAGCAGCTAGGGTCACTGCCTGGCATGCTGCTGGTTGATAGTTCAAATCCAATCAGCAGCAAATATTTGTGATTTATTGTTAATCATTTCTAGAAGTTTCTCAAAATTTCTTATATTAGCAATGTTTGCATATTTTAGAATATTCAATGTCTGTATCAAAAGCAGTACTCTCAGTCCAGGAGGCACTTCTGTTCTTTCTGTAAATTGGTATCCATAACAAATGTGCTTTCAGTGCCAAGTGTAACACTTCACTGATGGCTTGTTCCAGATTTGAATTTGATTGTGGTTACAATTTGTCATTGTTTGGTGGTGATGCTGGGTACCTCAAAACATCTACATCACCACGGCTCAGATTACATAAAGGAAAAGCCATCGCCTACACAGATGGGAACTGGAAGCACTACATCATTCTTAATGTCTATAAATTCATGATTTTAATGGATTCCGAATCAGCAGTAAGTCAGCTGCACTTCAGCCATCCATCACTGTTTTCCAGAAAGCTGGTCAGGACCCAATGAAATAGCTGAAAGGATTTGACCAAGTCACCAAATACAACAGCTCAGATGAGATAAGGTGTATGGTAAATGTGCACTTTTAGTTGGATAGCACAGGCCAGCAGTGATTTGAGAAAAAGAAAGAGAAAATAGATAGCTGGGACCAGGTTGAAATGAAGAAAACATTTGGTGAGAATCAGCAGCAAGTATGCTTAGTGAAAGAACAACGGAAGAATTGAACCCAGCATCATGGGAGAAATGACACAGTCTTATGTACCGAATTACTTTGGTCCTGTTCCAAATTATGAATGTTAGCTTATCAAGGAAATGCAACAAAAATGAGTCAGGCAAAGGAAATATGACCTACCCCTGAATGGCATTTGTGGAATACTGCCATGGCTTTGCCCCCTTCATATGTTAGGTAGTAAGGGAAGAGATACAATTTATGGCAACCAGAAATCTCAGACCCAGTACACAAGAGAAAGCAGTGATGAATGTTGACCCCATACATCAGGAGATAATAGAAAATGTTGAAGAAGAAGTATACTGATCTTTAGCATCAATTTCTGCCACCAGTCAAACACGCATGAAGAATGGACTTGGCCAACTCGGATTTATGCTGCAGCTATCAAACAACAACCAGCATCTGACCAATGCAGGCACAACCTGTGCCAGTTATAATGCCCCACAGTGAACAGATATTTGGAGGATAGAGGACCACACTCCAGTATGTTCCTGCTGTAGAGGCCCTGGAAACATTGTAGGCTACTGCAGATAAAGACAATGAATTTTTGTGATGACTATCATGTCACAAGACATCAACCAACACAACAGTCCTATTCACACCAGTCATCTGCAGGCAATTATAGTTGACCTATGGGATAATGCACATCACAGTACCCTGAATGAGGTTACTCCTGAAGATGCCATAGCTGTTCTCCATCACTGTACAAAGGTACCAGCAGCTCAGCTACTTGCTGAACTCAGGAAAACTAAAGGAGGTGACCACACTTGAAAGTGAGGTCACCACAGATGAAAATTCTCCATCAGCAACAGTTACCAAGATGTTAGGGAGTCTCATCTATATCATCATTCATGGCCAACCAGGCTGGGTACTAGTTGACAAAGAGGCTTTGTTTTCTGCATTGTTGAATACTTATCATCACCAGCTAAAAAGATGATACTCCCTGTCTTGAAAGTGATTTTGATGAAGGTTGTAAATGGGAAATACACCCAGCCAATTGGAACATGTATTGCAAGACAGAACACAGCCCTTCAAATTTATTGTTTTAACATAATGTAGATAATGTAGTCATAGTGTTATTCTCAGATGGGTCTTCCTGGAGGCATCGTAAGCAGTCATAAACTGTAGACAATCAGTCCTCCAGATTGATGGAGGTATTCCAACAAGTACATGTAACAAAGATTGCTCTGGATGGTTGTTTGTTGTTGAATACATTAGTATCCCCATCGTCATGAGTTCCTGTTGTTAGTCTAGATGCTTGGTTATTCTGCAAAGCTGCAAAAAGCTACTTAGCCTCACAAAAGAAATCCACATACAACTACCAATACCAGAGAAGGAAAGTTGCTACTCACCATACAGTGGAGATGCTGAGTCCCAATAGGCGCAACAAAAAGATTCACACTATTACAGCTTTCAGCTATTAAGGCCTTTGTCAGCAGTAGACACACATACACACACATGCACACACATACACACTCACGCAAACACAACTTGCACACATATCCACAGCCTCAGAGAGCTGAAACTACACAGAGTGTGGTTTCTGCTCTCTGAGACTGCAAACATGTGTGCACCATCTTGAAAATTTCCAGCTCACAAGGGCTGTGGAGGTTGAGCACGTACACTGGTTTCAGTCGAGCAATGGATAATTTGGTGGCAATGCCATAGAGATGTTCAGAAAAGATCTTCACCTCGCACTTGAGCACAAGGTGCAGGCATGACTACTGTGGATGGTGCGATGGCTGTTTGGCATCCACCTGGAGCATGACATGCATGCACATGCAGAGGTCCCAATGCACAAAGGATTTCCACTTGCTATGGCATCCTGGGGGCACTGGGTGCTGGCTTGCCATGTGGTCATGCAGCTGCCATATGAAGACCAGGCTGCATCTGGGGGCCGACGGGGCTGTGACTCAATTAAATCAGTTGGGAAGGTGAGCGGCTGCCCACACACAACTTCAGTGATGGATGCACCAAAGTCAGTTTTGTGGGTCACCCGCAAGCCTAGGAGAACTAGTAGCAGAGTGTAAGACCAAGTTGTCGATTTTCAGGTAAGGGCAGATGAGGGTCCTGTAGAATCTCTCCACCATGCCTTTAGCTGCAGGGTGGTAACTAGTCATAAAATGGATGAGCAAACCACAAGTTCTGGTTAGTATTTTAAACAGGTAAGATGTGAAGTCTGTCATCACATGTCAGAGGATCCAAAATGTGAGACACAGGTGTCCATAAAAGCCTTGGCGTCTGTGTCCACCATGATGTCAGCTAGTGGCATTGTTTCTGGCCACTGAGTGAACCTGTCAATGATGGCAAGGATGAACTAGTGGGTGATGGAAGGGGGTCTACCATGTCGATAGAGATGTGAGGAAAATGATGGTCCACAAGGGAAAAAGGAGCAATAAAGCTTTCACATGACAGCCCACTTTGTAGTGCTGGCATGGGAGGCAGGTGCAGGTCCAGTTAGTGCAGTTCCACTGGATACCATGCCAGTCAAAATGCTACAGTATGAGGGCTGAGGATGCATGGATACTGGAGTGGGACAGGCCACGGAGGATTTTGAATGCCACCTTGCAGAAGTTGGAGGAACGGTATGAGCAAACGTGTTCCATAGATTCACCTGGCTAGTTGGTCTCACATGAAAGTTGCTGCAGACAGGTGGTGGGAAGCATGCAGCATTTGAGGTTGAGGCTGGTGTCTGGGATGCTGCCCAGTCTTAGCAGCTTCGGATAAGCTGCATGGATGGCAGCAGAGTAGTCTAGTTTAGAGGAGCAGTGAGGACACAGGAACAGCTGAGGTGGTTGGTGATTATATTCTTGACACCTGCTGCATGCCATATGTTGGTTGTGAACTGTGTGATGTATTCCTGCTGACAGAACAGCCTATTAAGAATTTGTGTTCCTTTCTTTTAACAAAACCCTGTCGTAAGGGGACAGTGGTCAGTGAAGACCGTGATGGGGTGTTCTTCCACTGAGGGGTGGAAGTACTTCATCACCTTGTGTGTGGCGAGGAGCTGGCAGTCATACAAAGCCCAACTCTGCTGTGGCACAGAGAGCTGCATGGAAAAGAATGCTAGTCACTGCCAGGACCTTTCAATGCATTTCAAAGGATGTCACCTAGTGCAGATTGACTGTTGTTAGTAAAGATTGTGAGTGGGGCATCTGGATGGGTGTGTGCCACGAGGGCAGTGTGCAAGAGGTCATGTTTCATTTATTCAAAACTCTTCTTCACTTTTGCTATCCAGGAAAGGACCTGCTAGCTTTAGTGAGGTTTCCTTGGACTACAGCAGTGAGTGGTGCTTGCATACTTGCAGCATTCTTGTGGTGGGCTGGAAAAATATTTGCGATGCCAAAGAAGCTCTGGAGTTACTTAAAAGTTGTGGGGCATGAAAATTCAGGAACAGCTCAGACCTTCTCGTCTAGCAAGCAGGAGCCCATGGATGATATCCTGTGTCCAAGGAAGGCATCTTTGGAACACTGAAAATGCTCTTCTCCTGGTTGACCTTAACTCCCACCCCTCTTGGAGGTGGGAAAATATCTCCTGCAGGTGCCAGCAGTGCTCCGTGAGATCACACAAGAAGATGAGGATATCACCCAGGTAGACAAAATAAGCCAAGGCACCACACAGGAAATTACCAAGAAAATGTTACCAGGTCTAGATGGCATTACAGAATCCGAAGGGCATAAATACACTTTCTAAAAGACGATAGGGGGTGATTATTGCCATCTTTTCTACATCCTCCCAGGTGACCAGAACCTGCTTAAATGCTTTTACATAGTCTAAGTTGCTGAAGATGGTTATACTGGATCATCACTGTACCTGTGCAAGAGGAGCGGTGGATAGTGGTTGGGCACCATCCTGGTATTAAGTGCCTAAAAGATACCACACGAGTGCCAAGTACCATCTTTTATTAGAGATGAGCTGTAGGGTGGAGGCCCATGGGCTTTTTGAGGGGTGGAATACACCAGCAGTGATTGGTAGCTTGATTTTGGTCTGCACAGCTCTTCACTTACCTGGAAGAAGACAGTGGGGATGGTAGAAAACCAGGAGGCCCAGCTTCATTGTGATGTAGTGCAACGTATCATGGTGTACCTTCTGGAAGGACTGGAAGAGAGGATGAGGAGAGGAAATTCAGTAACGAGGTCAGTAACGGGGTCTGGAATTGACAGTTGCTTGATGGTGAAATGGAAGGCAGTGTGTAATCTAAGGAATGGATTGCCAGGATGTGCCATCAATGATGTGGCGATCTGCCAGGTTGAAGAGGAGGCTGCAGTGGGCATTGAAGTTGGTGTCAAGAATAGGGTCCGCAACATCAGCCACAGTAAAGATCCATGCAAAATATTTTCCATGGCTGAGATCGACATATTGCGTGTGGGAGCAGTAGGTCATGATTATGGAGCGATGTGCCATGGTGAGGAGAAGGTGCGGGGGAGGGAGGGGGGGGGGCTGGGAGGCAGGCAGGTAACAGTTTGCAGGTAGATGGAGAGGTTGGAGCTGTTGTCAGGCATGTAGGTTGTTAGGGAGGAGGGTTTCCAATCATCATGCAGAAACAGGAGCTGAGAAACAGCAGAGTAGCTGGGCAGAACTACTGCTGGCTGCCACCAGTGTTTGGGCCCATGCATACAGTGCCCTGTCGTGCACAGTAGCTGTGCGACCTGAGGCACCTTGCCGTGGTTCATGCAGCTGCCCCCATTGGAGGTTCAAGTCCTCCTTCAGTCATGGGTGTGTGTGTTGTCCTTAGCATAAGTTAGTTTGAGGTAGATTAAGTAGTGTGTAAACCTAGGGACCAATGATCTTAACAGTTTGGTCCCATAGGAACTGACCAACACCATACAGTGCCTGGTGATTTGCGGCATTGCCGCCAAAATGCTCATCATACCAGCAAAGGTCACCAACACTCCGAGTGTCGCAGCTGCCACTTGCTGGTCAGGAGAGAGGGAAACACACCTACATGGGCATGTGTGCTGTTGGCCATAGGTGTCATTGGGCAGGGACAGGCACAGCGCACATTCTCCAGGGTGGAGGTGAGGTTCTTCATCTTGCCTTTCATGTGGGTTAGGATCTGTGCTATATACGTGGAGAGTTTGTGGGATGTGGAGGGTGCCGATGCTGTTTCAGGCTGTACATGAGGTAGACTATGTTATGTGATATTGTGACACTGTGCAGCAGCAGTGATGGTGTGGGAGTCAAGGGATTCAAAGACCCTACCTGTCATGATGGCTGCCACATCAACATTTGTATAGTCATCTGCAGGTAATACTGTGTGGACTGTGGTGGGCAGTCACATGAACCAATTCATGAGTAGCAGTGTTTTGGGACTGATCGTAGGCAGAGCCAGTGGAGATGCTGAAGGAGCTGCAATATCCATATGTTGTGCTCCCTATTTTCAGTCTACATGCAGTTTTGTTTTACTTGAGGTACCCTGTATGTTCATAGTCTGTTTACTAACACAGTCACTGTTCACATTCAGTTTTTAAGTTTGTTACATCATACCAAAACAAGGCGAAGTCGTCACATGGCATGTCATGAGTTCTTGTCAATTGTGCACTTATGGAACAATTTATTAAACCAGGGCACCATTTATGATGTTCCACTTACCTGCTGTTTTGTAGCAATTAATCTTGAAGTCTCATATTTCATTGAACTGAAATAACATACTGAGAACTAATGTTGGGCAGGAGAGATTAAAATGATGTAAACTGGACATAAAATGAGTTTTAAATGTGGTTCATCTCAATATATTTGCACTGTTTTATAGTTGGTAGCCAGTTCAGACTTCACAATTCACAGTATATAAAGGTAAACATAAGTGCATCTCCTTCTTTATAATTCCATAAGGAAGGAATAGCACCCATCTAATGTATTAAGCAACATCATGGATTTGGTTAAAGTTAACAGTGGCAGAACATATGATAACAGCAATATGACTGTATCAACACACAAAAAAAGGTCTTCAAATTGTTACCAGCCTAAGTAATACTTTCCAGCAAACAGTTTTCCAATTATTAATACCTTCAGAATTGATGCCATTTAGTTCACTCGAGGTTCATTGGATACAACCATTAATTAGGTAGATCTCATATTATTTACAGACATGCTAGTAGTGTTTATTATTTAGAGTCACAGCATATTTGATTGCTGGGAGTAGACTCTCACTTTTACCAACATGGAGATGTTACCTTAATGCTAGCTGGGCTCAAATTTTTACCCAATCTGACATGGAGATGTTAGTGGAGTACTGCTTGGATGCAGACTATTATGTGATATGACATACAGTTGTTGTCTGTGTGCTGGTCTTTTGTGAATTGCAGACTTTGGGGTAGATAGGGTGACTATTTAAAAACAGCCTTAAGAACATGATGTGAATTCTGAAATTACGTTGTGTTTTGAAAGTCTCTTAGGTTAGATTCTACTGTCTGGCATCAACTCAGACTTTACTATTGTTTGGTTTATGAAAAATGTTTAAGTTTAGTAATTCACAAAAACATGTGGAACATTATTGTCATGTGATTTCTGAAATCCCCTATTTACAAGTATGGGATCAATCTTGAAATAAATCTTTTATGATTCTAAAGTATTTGAAACCTTCATTACTGACTTAATTAATTTTTGAGAAGTGGTGTCCAATTTAGAAAAAAAAACAGCAATATAATTATATTGTCAAAGTTCAGAATTCTGCATTCATTCAAGTGAAATAGGTGATCAAAATTTGGAAGTTTGAACTTTTAATGCCAATTATTTTGTAAGTTAATTACATTTAGCTACTTCCAAATATGTTCTCAAATAGTTGAGAGTGCTTGCTTTTGAATGAGTGCTGACAATATTTCCTCTGCTGCTTATTTGCTCATAATGTTTTTCCTATTATATGACAATGTCATAACTTTAATTAGGGATTACTTTTCATTACTCAGGTTTCCAGTAAAACCAATTGCATCATTATATTCATGAACATAACTGTGAACAACTAAGCTATAAGTTTAAATGAAATTTTGCATAAATAATAGTTTTACATATTCTTGCACATACAGTTATTATGCGTGCCTACATAAGGTCTAGGACGATAAAGTGAAAAATTTTAGTTTTTCTTGGGAGTAGAAGACATAGCAGATGGGTTTGTCCCAACTTGTTACATCTAAGGGTGGCCAGACAAAGACTGCCTTCATAACATACTGAGAACTAATGGTCTCTATGAGTTCAAAGTTATGCTGTTTGGACTAGCTAATGTTCCAGTCACCTTTGAGTACATGATTGACAACCTGTTTCAACACCTTAAACACTGAATGTGACTTTGATATCTGAATTATGCATCATTTTCTTAATACATTTGAAGAACATCAAAGATGTCTGTCAACCACGCTGGATTTTATTTAGATCCAGGCCTCTGCATGAATCTGAAAAAGTACATCTTTTTCATTCAAGAATTAAAAATCTTGGGGCACTTAGCTAATGGCGCTGAAGTCTGTCCTGATCCAGAGAAAGTATGAGCATTCACAGATTTACTGACTTCTCAGCACATTTGTGGTGTGAGAAGTTGCCACAGAATGTGCTCATACTACCAAGAAATAAAGAACTTTTGTACCACGGCGAATCCCTTGCATGAACTACTGCAGTGGCATGCCAAATTTTTCTGGACTGAGGTGCATTAATCAACATGGCATGATACAAATGTCAAGACAGGACTTCATACCAACACTAGTGATAATATAATTGGTGTAGGTGTAGTACAAATTGAGGAAGGTGCTGAAAAGGTGATAGCCTATGCTTCCTGAGTACTCTCGAAGTCTAAGGTAAACTACTCTATAAATGAGAACAAGTGCCTTGCTATTATTTGGGCCATAAACAAGTTCCAACCATATTTATTTGGCAAACCATTCACTATTGTGACATACCACTAATCTCTATGCTGGCTGACTAACCTGAAGAATCCATTCAGTTAACTGGGAAGATGAGCACTGAGGCTTTGGAGTACATCACAGTGGTATAAAAAAATGGACACAGAAACAAAGATTACAAACCAAAACCTTTGGTGAAACACAGAGTTAAGGATGAAATCTCAGTCATTGCTGCATGAAATGTCACTGCTGCTGAACAGAGGGAAAAATCCAGCACTGCTGAAAAACTATAGAAGCCTTGAAGGAAGAAGAATCAATCAAAGCAGAATTCCAATTAATAAACAGACCATGCCATGGTTTGCCTAAAACATAATGAGATTAGGGATATAACATACTTTATTTTTGCTTTTTCACAATGTTTACCTTATCCTCTTAAAACTGCTCTCCTCCATGATCCTTACACCACTTCCCATGAATTTTCCACTGTTGAAAGCAGTGTTTGAAGTTATCTTCTGACAGTATGTTCATGGTCTCCAACACTTTCTCTTTCATAGCTTCAGTTGTCTCAAATCTTGTTCCTTCCAGTGCATATTTCACTTTCAGGAAAAGAAAAAAAATCACACAGAGTAAGATCTGAAGTTCCAACACAGGTATCCCATGCTTAGCTCAAAACAACTTGATAGGCAACAGGTTCTAGGGTACCATTTCTGAACAATCCGTTCTCATGTGAAAAAGGACAAGGAGTGTTTATGTATTATTCTGTGCTTTTAGTGACTGTGATGATTATTAAAGGCAAATGAAGAAATGAGGTTAGACTTTCAAGTAATTCATGTGTTGGACTTACTAGAAGCAAGACACGTTCATATTTATGAGCGATTCTTAAACCAACTCAGTTATAAATGTAAGTAAATGTGTTTCTAGAGCTCAAAAAGTGAGTGAAATATGAGAAGGCAGAGATATTTACATGTGAAATGAGAGGATGTTATTCTGCATAATCCAATACATCGTTAATTGGTGAAAACATAAATTTCAATGCTATTGTAAATGTATTAAATCAAGTCTAATGTGAGACAAATTGACTGACTTGCAAACTTTTGAATACTTATGTGAGAAATTGTGAATTTTTTCTTTGTGGAAGTTGAAATATACCCAGACCAAACTAAAAGTATTCTGTGAGTGTCCACTTATTTCATGAGCAGAGTGAGAGAGAGAGAGAGAGAGAGAGAGAGAGAGAGAGAGAGAGAGAGAGAGAGAGAGAGAGAGAGGTCAGGTAATTCCCTTAATCAGCTTCATTTTTCGGAGAAGAAGCTTTTGGAGATTGACGTGGCTGTCTATCCAGAGAGGAAGATCGACTGTGAATACAAAGTAAGTCAACTGATGTGAGAGCAGTGTGAAATTTGTATATTTAGTCCACACGTTTTATTGTCAAAAAGTGTTAGAATCTCTTGTTCTTTCAAAACACTAAGCAAGTTTTTGACAGGCTGCAGATACATGGTCTGATAAAAAAGAAGGCCATTACTGAGTGAGGAGCTGGCAGGTGTCCAGGCAGTGTGAATGGAGAGAGAAGATGTCACTTGACATGGCAATGTAGATTTGATCTTGAGGGCCAAGCTGCTTTTGTGTTAAAAAATCACTCATATTATTTTTTAGTTGAACCTCCTATAAGAGGAACTATGATCCAATTGTACAAAAATGGCTGCTCATCATCACAGCTCCTGTACAACCAGCTATCCTGAAGAATTTCCATGATGCTCCGGCATCCGGTCTCCAATGGTTTAGTAAGACATTGGCAGATAGTCTCTCAATAGATGTTGATGTCAAACAGAGAGATTGGGATACAATGCTGCCCGTCAAGACATTTGCATATAACACAACAAAGCAAGATGTTGCAGGCTTCACACCACTCTTTCTGCTCCACTATCTCGATGCTGAAATGACAATGAATACACTATGGCCATTTCAACTGTATGTTGCTCAGGATGACTATGTGGAACACATCATCACCAGGACTGAAGATGAAAGATATCAGATTCACATATGGTTCTGGACACTCAGAACAAGCTCTGTGAACACTATATAACACCAATCACTGATCTGCAGATACAGCCTGAAAGATTTGGCATGGATTTGTTGGCTGTGCAGAAAGTGAGACCATTGGAAAAGTTCCTAAAACATGCTTTGGACTGTACTGTGTACTTCATCACATAACAGACATAACATAAGAGGTCGAAAATATAATGTAATTGAATAGATCAAATAATCTAATTGCTAAGCAATGGCAGGAGGACACATACAAAAGTATTCAAATCTGCATGCTTTTGGAACCCGTGGCTCCTTCTTCTGACAGAAAAGTTGAAGAGGAAGAGGAGTAAAGGAATAGGACTGCTGAGGTTTGAGAATTGGGGAGAGTTTGGAAAAGTCACCCAGAACACTAGGTCAGGGAAGATGTACCATACAGAATAAGAAGAAAAGACAGACTGTTGAGGACTGTATCAGATAAGATTTGAAGACCTGAGAGCTTAAAGCACCCTATTCACCCTCCTACCACCACCTATAATAGCCCCGTAACTGACAAAACATATACTATCAAAGGGAGAGCAACCTGCGAAATGATACATGTCATATACTAGCTATTATGTAAACACTGTTCAGCCTTCTACATCAGCATGACTACCACCAAATTATCAATTAGAATGAATGGGCATAGGCAGAGGGTATTTACTGGCAACTCGCAATATGTTGCAGAGCATGCTCTACAACATGAAATTCATGACCTTGGCACCTGTTTCACCACACGCACCATCTGGATTCTTCCGCCAGACACCAGTTTCTCAGAACTCCACAGGTGGGAACTAGTACTACAACATGTCCTCAGTTTCTGCCACCCATCTAGCCTTAATTTACGTTAACTTCTTCCATCTCAGCTTTTCCTCACTGTAACTACTCTTTCCTTCATTGTGTTTTGGTTTTCTACATTTTCTATTGTCTTTCCTGTCTATTTTTCACCGCCCCTCCCACCTCTGTTACATACAATGCACTTCACTTCTCACTCTTATTAACTCATGCCCATTGTTTTAATAGTAATCTCTGTCTTGCATATTACCCTACCTTCCACCTTTAAGCTCTCAGCTTTTCGAATATCATCTGATGCACTGACAATCAGTCTTTCCTTCTCATCCCGTATGGTAAGTCTCTCCTGACCCACGGTTCTGGGTGACTTTCCCAAAATCTGCCCTTTTTCCTATACCTCTCCAGTTCTTTTCCTCCACCCTTCTTCCTTCATCTTCAACCCTTCTGCCTGAAAATGAGCAACTGGCTCCGAAAGCTTGCCAATCACAACAGTGTTTTATGTGTGTATTCTGCTGCCACTTGGTGAGTATATTTTTTATCTATCCAATTAAATAATTTGAATATAATAGAGGGAAACATTCCACATGGGAAAAATATATCTAGAAACACAGATGATGTGACTTACCAAACGAAAGTGCTGGCAGGTCAATAGACACACAAACAAACACAAACAAGCCCTGCAGCCAAGCGACTAGCGCGAGGTTTGGTGTTCTCGTAAAGATAAGTTATTTTAGATTATAAAACACATAGATTAGTACTGATTACGTGGTAAATAAGTGTATTAGTGTGCCGTTTAAGTGTACCATTAAAGGTTTCATTTCTCATTACGTAATATAGCAGAAAACGCGAAAAGACCGTACAGTCGTATTTTCTGTTTACGTTCTGCTGCAGCAAATCTATAGAATTTCGTTTAGTTGTTCCTTGCTCTCTCCAGCAATTTAACTTAGCGTACCTCTTCATTATTTAACTAGCATTTCCGGAAAGTAGCGTAAAGTTTAACTTGTTGTTTCAGAAACTTTGCACATTTGTTTTTGTTTACACACAGTTGCGTATAGGCCAAATTTGTGTAACCATATTTTCGTGTTTATCTGTAATTTAACTGACTTATTCTTAATAAATTATTACGTTTATCATGAGTGAAAAGTGCTTGACTTGCCGTAGAATTGTTAGGTCGGGGCTTTGGTGTGATGGGTGCTGTAGTTTTTTCCATGTGGGTGACTGTAGTGGCGTGGGAATAGGGGAAGTAAATGAGACTCATCAGTGGTTTTGTAGGATTTGTAGTAGAGATAGGAAGATACTGGAACAGGAGGGGAAAATTGCTGCCCTTCAGGCTGAGTTAGACAAGGCCAGGGGAGATCTTGACAGGTTAAGGAGGGAGAAGGGTAAAGAGAGGTGGGAAGTGGCAACAGGCAACAGGAGGAACAGGCCTAGAACTTTGTCTGACAGCTTTATGGTGAATGTGGAAAATAGATTTGACCTGTTGCTTCAGTTAGAAGCTGGTGAGCCTCAAGCAGTTACAGGTGTAGACAGGGCACAACAAACTTTCAGCAGCAAATTGAAAAGTAAGAATGTAGGGAAATCAGTAAAGAGAAAGAAAGTGTTGTTGTTAGGTAGTTCCCATGGAAGAGGTGTTGGCCAACTCTTGCAGGATGAACTAGGATCAGAATACCAGGTCACCAATTTTTTTAAACCTAGTGCTGGTCTGGAGCAGGTGACAGAGGATTTAGGATCACTTTGCAAAGATTTCACTAAGGAAGACACCGTGGTTATAGTGGGTGGGGCAGGTAACAGTATTGACAGAGATCCTGGGTACAGCATAGAGTGTGACCTGGCGAAGATTGCATCAGCATCGAGGCATACCAGTGTTGAGTTTGTATCTGTTCTTGGGCGCCATGACCGACCTCATTTGAACTCTTCTGTCAAGAGAGTTAATTTGGAGCTGGAACGGCTGCTCATGTCGGGTGCGGGGTCACACATTGGTGTGGTTCATGTTGATTCTGTCAGTAGGTGGGATTATACTAGGCATGGCCTTCACCTCAACAGGAAGGGGAAGGGTAAATTGGCTGGGGAAATAGCAGGAAAGTTAAAGGGGGGAGGCACTGTCATGAGTGGTAAAATACCAGTGGTTATAGGATTCAGAAAAGACCCTTTTTTAGGGTAGGGAGGACAGAAAGAAAACAAATTTTAAGAGAGGTTAGAACTGAGACAAACCTTCAGTTTGAGAAAGAAATCAAAAAACATAATTCCAGCTTATTACATCAACATAAACAGCCATTGGTTAAGAATTTTCAACTGTCAGCAGATATTTTAACTCCATCCAATTTTAAGTCAGTCAATGTGAAATGTCAGCTATCTTTATTGCATCAAAATATTCGAGGACTGAGAAATAAAATTAATGAATTAACTATCTGCATAGATGAATTAGAGTCTTCAAACCCAGCTGACATAATCTGCCTCTCTGAACATCATGTGACCACTGGTATAGAACTTTTAAGTGTTACAGGGTTTAGGTTAGCATCTCACTATTGTAGATCAGAAATGGAGAAAGGAGGAGTTGCCACATTCATCAGGAACTGTCATAAATTTAAGAACATAGACATTCATAAATTTTGCCTAGAACAGCATATGGAAGCATGTGCAACAGAATTAGATTTTCACAAAAAATCTTTCATAATATTAAGTGTATATCGAGCTCCTGCAGGTAACTTTAATCTGTTTGTAAACCACCTTGAAGCTGTACTGGCCCATTTAACAACCAAAAACAAAGAAATAGTGGTTGCTGGTGATTTCAATGTAGATTTCCTTAAAGACTCTCCCAATAAGAACCTATTTGAGTTAGTAACACTATCATTCAACTTAATTCCCACAGTAAAGTTCCCCACTAGGATAACCACTTGCTCACAAACAGCCATTGATAATATCTTTATAGAAAAGTCAAATGAACAAAATTATATTACAAAACCAATAGTCAATGGCCTCTCAGACCATGACATGCAGTTCCTTCTGTTAAATGTTAATACTGAACAGGATATAAAATCTGTTAAATCTGAGCTCAAGAGGGTAATCAGTAAGCCAAAAATTGATTATTTTAGGACACTCCTCAGAGACATCCACTGGACTGATGTTTACAGTGCTCATGGCATGAATGAAAAATATAACATTTTTGCTAATAAAGTGCTTACCTTATTTGAACACTGCTTTCCCCCAAAACTTACCAAGGTTAGAGCAAAGTCTACAAAGAAGCCATGGATTACTCGAGGAATAGGGGTATCTTGTAAAACAAAAAGAAAACTGTATCTGTCAATCCGAAACATTTCCAATGTTGATGCTATAGCACATTATAAGAAATACTGCAAAATATTAAAGACTGTAATACGGATGTCAAAGCAAATATATTACAAGGAAAAGATAGTCATATCAGATAACAAAATTAAGACAATATGGGATATAGTGAAGGAGGAGACCGGTAGAACCAGACATGAAGAGGAACAAATAGCATTAAGAGTAAATGATGCATTGGTGACAGATGTGTATAGTGTTGCAGAACTTTTTAACAAACATTTTATAACTGTTACTGAAAAGATGGGGTTGTCAGGTTCGGTAGATGCTGCTATGGATTACCTTAGACCAGACATTTCAAGTAACTTCCATAATATGAATTTGACCCTCACTACCCCAACAGAAATAATGTCCATCATAAAATCTTTAAAATCAAAAACATCTAGTGGGTATGATGAAATATCAACAAAGTTAATTAAAGAATGTGATTCTGAGCTAAGTAACATATTAAGCTATCTGTGTAACCAGTCGTTTATCAGTGGAATATTTCCCGAATGGCTGAAATATGCTGAAGTTAAGCCACTGTTTAAGAAGGGAGATAAAGAAATAGCATCAAATTTCCGTCCAATTTCACTGTTGCCAGCATTCTCAAAAATTTTCGAAAAAGTAATGTACAGTCGTCTTTATAACCATCTTATCTCAAATAACATACTGTCAAAGTCACAGTTTGGATTTCTAAAAGGTTCTGATATTGAGAAGGCTATCTACACTTACAGTGAAAATGTACTTAATTCATTAGACAAAAAATTGCAGGCAACTGGTATATTTTGTGATCTGTCAAAGGCATTTGACTGTGTAAATCACAATATCCTTTTAAGTAAACTAGAATATTATAGTGTAACAGGAAATGCTGCAAAATGGTTCAAATCTTATATCTCTGGCAGGAAACAAAGGGTGTTATTAGGAAAGAGACATGTATCAAGCTATCAGGCATCATCCAACTGGGAACTAATTACATGTGGGGTCCCACAAGGTTCCATTTTGGGGCCCTTACTTTTTCTTGTGTATATCAATGACCTTTCATCAGTAACATTACCAGATGCCAAGTTTGTTTTGTTTGCTGATGATACAAACATTGCAATAAATAGCAAATCAAGTGTAGTCTTAGAAAGATCAGCCAATAAAATATTTGTAGACATTAATCACTGGTTCCTAGCCAATTCTTTGTCACTAAACTTTGAAAAAACACACTACATGCAGTTCAGAACTTGTAAGGGGTGTCCCAAGAGTATATGTCTAACATATGATGACAAGAAGATAGAAGAAGTGGACGGTGTTAAATTCTTGGGATTACAGCTTGATAATAAATTCAACTGGGAAGAGCACACCACAGAACTGCTGAAGCGTCTTAACAAATCTCTGTTTGCAATGCGAATTTTGTCAGACATAGGGGATATAAAAATGAAAAAGCTGGCATACTATGCTTACTTTCATTCCATAATGTCATATGGGATTATTTTCTGGGGTAATTCATCAAGCCAAGCTAAAGTTTTCCGGGCACAAAAACGTGCAGTAAGAATTATATGTGGTGTGAACTCAAGAACATCCTGCAGAAGCCTGTTTAGGGAACTAGGGATACTAACTACAGCTTCCCAATATATTTATTCCTTAATGAAATTTGTCATTAAAAATATATCACTTTTTCAAACCAACAGCTCAATTCATGGAATCAATACTAGAAATAAGAATAATCTTCACAAGGATTTAAAGTCACTTAGTCTTGTACAAAAAGGTGTGCATTATTCAGGAACACACATTTTCAATAACTTGCCAGCAGCCATAAAAAGCTTAACAACCAATGAAATTCAGTTTAAGAGAAGCCTAAAGGATTTATTGGTGGCCAACTCCTTCTACTCCATTGATGAATTTCTGAGGAAAACCAACTGATTTGTATATAAGTACAACATAACTTCTGCACAATTTCAGTGCAGTAATGTGTTCACTGAAAATTTGTGTGTGTGTGTGTGTGTGTGTGTGTGTGTGTGTGTGTGTGTGTGTGTGTGTGTGTGTGTGTGTGTGTGTAAGTATAATCTAACTTCTGCACCATTTCAGTGCAGTAATGTGTTCATTGTAAATAAGTATTACAGTAGTTGTATTACATGTTTCTTACCTTATAAATAAATATAAAACTTTTTTATTTTAAATTCAGTGCAATAGTATTTGTAAAATGACCCTTAGTGTTCATTAAAAAATGACGATCATTCCACTTGGGACCTGTGGAATGGTACATTAGCTTATTTGTTTTAGTTTAAATATTTGTCATGTATTGTTGTTTTTCTGACATGTTCCACATCCTGGAGGACCTCCTCACTACGGATCAATTGGAATGAAAGTAAATCTAATCTAATCTAATCTAACACATGAAATTCAAGCTTTCACAACAAACTGTTGCCTCATCAGGAAAGAGGGAAGGAGAGGGAAAGACGAAAGGATGTGGGTTTTAAGGAAGAGGGTAAGGAGTCATTCCAATCCCGGGAGTGGAAAGACTTACCTTAGGGGGAAAAAAGGGGTATACACTCGCACACACACACATATCCATCTGCACATACACAGACACAAGCAGACATATCAAATATCATGTGAAATGTCTGCTTGTGTCTGTGTATGTGCAGATGGATATATGTGTGTGTGTGCGAGTGTATACCCCTTTTTCCCCCTAAGGTAAGTCTTTCCGCTCCCGGGATTGGAATGACTCCTTACCCTCTCCCTTAAAACCCACATCCTTTCGTCTTTCCCTCTCCTTCCCTCTTTCCTGATGAGGCAACAGTTTGTTGCGAAAGCTTGAATTTCATGTGCATGTTTGTGTTTGTTTGTGTGTCTATCGACCTGCCAGCACTTTCGTTCGGTAAGTTGCATCATCTGTGTTTTTAGATATACAATTAAATAATTTTATCAATAATTGATTGTTTTGTTATATTAAAAAACTTTCAAAGCTAAATCTATGAAAGCTAGTATTTCATTTCTCAGTTAGATGTAAAGAAATACATGTTAGAAGATGAAAGTTTCTGTGGAAACATCACCACAAGAATGCAAAAGCCATGATTTACAAAAACCTTGGACTCCACACTTTCACAAGAATCACTTTTTGGTCAGAAGTACATGTGGAAAAGATCATTATTCTGTGGCATTAATTAGGGTGGGAAGGTTAGAAGGTGTTCTAATTTGTGAATAACATAAAAATTTGACTAATTAAAAAAAATCTGTGCAGACCATAGTCTACCAAAGCAAAGCTGTATGTGCTACAATAGTACTAGAAGTAAAAATAAGTTCCTTATAGACTCTGCATCCCTGTCTGTATTCCAGAATGGAGTTTATATTCTGATGCTAAAGGTTATAACAGGTTACCTACTACCATGAGGCAGGAAATCGAAAATTCCACGTAGTCGAGAAAAAGGTAAAAGAATATCTCATTAACCACTTGTTTAGCCCACCAGAAAATTTTGACTCATGGATGTAAATTCTGGACGAGTTTAATGTTCATATTACAGAGATGTTTACTTTCCCAGTATATGGGTTGAGGCAGCTAAATCATGACACCTGAACTATCTCTAAAATGAATATTTTCTGACATACTCAAATAATTGTTACTGTTTATAGTGGCTGAATTATTATATCATTTTTTTTTAATGCTACTATACATTGAATTTCATCTGGGCTTATTACAGAACAGGTCCACACTATACGACAGTTGATGTCCTTGGGAGATTGCCAGTGTTTTCTTGTAGACCTCTTTGTTTAATTCTTCCTCACAGATACAATTATTTGTTAAGGGTGATGAATGACCAATCCACTGATGTTGGTATGGTCTGTTAGAAGGTCTGTAATTATTTGTGCAGAATGGGTGGGACATACACCACATTGGGGCACATGGATTGACTTTTGTCCAGTGGGATGTCTTCCCTAAACTGCAATAGTGTATCTGTTAGGTACTATAGATACTAGTGTCTGTGTACAGTTCCATCAATAAAACAGGAACCAATGAAACAGTTCTTGAAATGCCTGCACCACACATTGGAAGATCAAGATTTTCAATTAACCAGTAGTACATGTTGTTAAGATTGATTTGCCCACAGCTTGTAAACAGTATTCCATTTGAACACAAAACCACATCACTTTGCAGTTTTCATAGACACTATTTTCATTTTGAAAGATGCACATATGAAGCTGTTGTTGGAATAAAAATGGAAAGGACAAAATGTATTGTAATGTGTTATTCACATAACTTCTCTCAGTCATTGTGCATTTTCAACTGACCAGTAGTGCATACTGTTCAGCTTGATTTGCCTGTGGTTTGTAAACAACACTCCATTCACAAACAACATCAAACCTACATCAATCTGCTGTTTTCATTGACACCATTGTATGAAATACAATTAATTTTGGAAGACATCGATATGAAGCTGTTGATGAAAGAAAATGTGGGACAGACAACATATAATGGAATGCATTGTGTGCAGAACATTACTTTGGCTGATATCAATCACACCTTCAAACTGCCTCAAAGTGACACGAGGATTGTGTGTTCCCATTGTTGAAAAGTTAGTTGCAGTTCTCTCATCAGCTGCTGTTCCTTTTCATTGGATTATTTTATTTTCACTTTTTTTGGTTTCTACTTTGTTTAAAAAAATAAAAATAAAAAAGATTTTTGACATGATCAGGATACTTTTCAACATACAACCACACTATTGCTGCAACAATTTGGCAACATACGTCATGAGTGAAAATGATATGCATTTTTCAACTGTCATATACATTGTGGAAGTCTGAACAGCTTCACAAGCAAGCTGCCTGGTCATTTTCTACAGCATATGAGCACAAACTGATGGATTTCAAAAGCACATGTAAACAAATAAATTGTAGATGAGTTACATGTTAGCCTTCATTTAGTACAGGCCGAGTGGTACAATGCCTGACTACAGATTCTAAGGTCTTGGGCTCAGTCTCTCATTAGTACTAGGTTTTTTGTGTGTCACTTATCACTTCTATCACCTCTGGCAATGTTTGTTAATGTAAAAAAATGTCAAACTGCTCTGTAGTTCAGAGTCCACGTTAAACTATAGGTACCCCTACAACTGGCTGAGTAAAGCCAGAGGAGTGCAACAGCATACCAAATCTAGTAGGACCATGTCTAGTAAAACACAGTTGCATTAAAACCAACCTTCAAATTGATGATGCCTGTAACTGCTTTTATTTAGGGCAGACATTTGTGGGACAGTGGTTTGTAGTGCTTTTGTCTTGTTACCATTTGATCAACAGCTCCATATCTAATGTCGTTCAAGTCATCAAAGTCCTATTTCAGATACTATGGAAAATGTATATAGTTCCATTTAAATAAAGCAAAGTTTGTGTTATAATTCAGCAGCCAGAAAGGTTAAGAACTGTTGCATGTATCACAAAGTTTGCCACTTTGGCTGCTGTGGCTTAGCAGAAACTACAACTCAATATCTTTACCAATTCCGGATGCATTTGGGATGGCCTTTATCAGCTGCCTCATCCTGTATAGACATCCGACAGTGATCTGTGTTAAGTTACAGAAATGCTTTATTTGAAGTCTTAGATAAATACAGTAAATGAATACTATAAGAGGAGGAGCAGTAGTTCATTTTCTCCTAATAAACATAAATAATCTGTTCACAATAAGTTGGTTCCTCCCATTCTAGAGTATGGGTGACTTGCCCATTTTTTAGCCTTTCCAACCTACCCCCCTTTCCTCAGAGGAAAGAAGCAATAGTTCCTAAAGCTAGGATAGTTTCTTGTACTTATACATGTGTCTGTTGGCAGTACACTTGGAGCTAGATACTGGCCAGCAATTCTGTCTTCTAATTTTATGATTTACACAGTGAAGTTGCCTTACAAAAGTAGGGCAGTGGATGTTTCTGCCCATCAGTGTATATTCTCACTCACTCCTCAAACTTGAAGGCTCTTCTTTATGGTGAGATTTACAGAATATGATGTATGAAATGATGAATGAACTACCTTGGATGTAGAGGTTGACTATTGTGCAAGATAATAAGATATTTCTTTCTACCACACTTACCATAGTTAGCAAAAATTAGTGCTCAAGACACTTCCATTTCATGAACATAGGATGTTTATAGTGATCAAAGGCAGAAACAGGGTAGAGTCTTCTGGAAAATCATGTGCACTGCTTGACAAAAAAATGGAGCACACAGATGGGGAGGAGGAAATGAAATAAAACTTCTTGAGGTGAGAGGGTATGTGATGTTATTTCAGTGATTACATAACTGAATAAAATTTACAAAGAATTGCAGTCTCTCTGGAATGGATGTCTATACTGACCCAGTTGAGAAAGTTGTCATAAATTCATGGTATCCTCTCTCGAGGCAAGCTGACACACAACTGTTGTAACTGGTCTTTCATCTGAGTACTTGCACTGGGGTGGAGTTGACATCAGAGTTGGTCCCAAATACGTTTTGTCAGGGATGGATCTGAGGATACTGCTGGCTATGGGAGTACCTCAACACCAAACAGACAGTTCCGAGAGACATGTGCCATGTGTGGACATACATTGCCCTGTTAATAAATGCACCACAGTACTGTCACATCACAGGTAAAACATGAGGACATGAGATGTGTGTGTTGTATCATTGTGCTGGCAGAGTTCCCTCAGTCACTGTCAGCTGTGACTTGAGCTTGTACCTGATGACTCCTAATACCATGAAACTAGCAGTAACGCTGCTGTGCCTCTCCAAAATGGAGGTATGGGACCCCGTCCCAGGTTGCTGCCACATTCACCAATTATGGTCATCCAGGATAGTGCACAGCCACGATTCACTTCTGAACAAAATTCAACACCGTTCATTAGCTGTCCATGCTTCCTGGTCTTGACACCACTCAAAATGTAGTTGTTTGTGTAGAGGTGTTAATACTGGCCTACACATGGGACAGTAATTCCTTATGTCAGCTGCCACTAGACTCTGTCCAATGAGCAGTTTGACTTAGAATGTTGCAGGAAGTTCATTAACTGTTATCAGTTAGCAGGCACAAACATGAAGAGGTTACAATGTGTTCAGTGCACAGCATGGCAATCCTTTCTTGTGGCAGTCAGATGTAGTTGACAGGAACCTAGAAGATGAGTATGACTGCCTTCATGTTCCCATGCAGTCCAGTAATGGACAACTGTCACATCAAAAGGCCCCACAAATGTGAGTATTGTACAATCTGAGCAGCCAGCCAAATGGGAACCCACAATGAGGCCCCTTTCCAAAGTCTGCCAGGTGCTGATAATGCTGTCTACATGAGTACACTGCATCTCTGTGTGCTTCACAGTGATCTCTCAACAGCTAATGGTCTTCAGGTAACTTATATACTCTACTAGGCCTGGTAACAGCACTAAACGCAATCAACACTAACACATTCTTGTGACAGTTCTACTTGTCACAGAGAATTGCAACACTAACCATTTACATATCTCCTGATGGTGTGCATGTATATGAAATTACACCGACATCCATCCATGCATTCTGAATGCTTCACTTTTTGTCAGGTAGTTTGATTGTCCAACAATGAGCCTGTGGTCACTGAAATAAAGTTTCAGTTATAGCAGGAGGGACAACAACCTTTCAAGAATAACTTTTACTATGGTTTTATAATGGCAGGTGAACTGAACCACAGAAGCAAAGTAACTAGAATTTAGGATATAGTCAGAAACAGTATTCCAGTTGATCTGAAAGCAGCAGGAATCAGAGTGCATTACATCCTTAACTATGTGGTAATAATTAGCCAGCTGGCTTTTCCAGCATTGCCTAGAAATTGTTTGACGCAGTGCCACACTGAAGACTGAAGTCCAGGCATTTAGAATAGGTTCCCAGATACTTGAGTAGCTCATGGACTTCTTAAATAATAGAACCCAGTGCACTGTTCGGGATGCTGGGTGTTCGTCTTAGACAAGAGTGTCATCAGGAATGCCCCAGGGAAATGCAATAGCGCCACTCTTGTTCTTTATATACATGAACAATCTGACAGATAGGGCGAGCATCATCTTTGATGATGCTGTACTGTATAGGAAAGTATCATTGTTGAGTGACTATAGTATAATACATGATGATTCAGAGAGAATTTCTATCTGTTGTGATGAATAGTGCCTTTCTCTAAATGTAGAAAAAGGTAAATTAATGCACATGAATACGAGAAATAATCTTGTAATGTTCAAATACAGCTGCTTGACACAGTCATACCTATGAAATATTTATGTGTAAAAGGAAAATTGTCAAATTTGATTTATTGGGAGATTTCTAGGAAAGTATAGCTGATCTATAAAGGAAACTGGATGTAAAACACTAGTGTAACCCATTCTTGAGTGCCACTTGAGTGTTTGAGACCCCCAACAGGTTAGATTGAAGGAAGATGTTGGAAGAATTCAGAGGCATGCTGCTAGATTTGTTACCGGGAGGTTTGATCAACATACAAATATTACAGCGATGCTTCACGATGTCAAGTGGGACTTCCATGAGGCCAGACAATGTTCTTTTTAATGATTTTTCCTTTGTGGGGGACCACAGTCATGTAGAACCTTTTGAAAGAAATTTGCACCATTTGACTGTAAATTACTATTCATTTACTTCACACAGTCATGATTTCAGATTTATAGCCATTGTCAAGTGCATGTTTAAATGCCACAATTTATGTCTGACCTAAGTAAGTGACACATCATAATCAAAAAAACAAATTTCTGGTCTTATAAACCAATTGTCACGTCCTATCTGATGGACGTGTCATTGTCAAAAAACCAATTTTCATGTCCTGTAATATGACATTTGGTTTATAAGACCAGAAATATGTTTTTTCAACAATGACATATCACTTAGACATTCCAGATATGTTGTAACATTTCAACATGCACTTGATAATGGTTATAATGCCAAAACCACGATTGTGTGAAATAAATTAATAGTAATTTAAAGCCAAATGGCGGAGATTTCTTTAAAAAATAATACACAATAAAATAGAATTTTAAAAAACTCTTTTTTTTTTAACACTAGGGGGAAGATTTAAGGAAACGATATTTACAGCTACTGCAGAACAATTCTACTGCTACCATTGTACATTCAGCATAACGACCATGAAGACAAGATAAGGGAAATAAGGGCTCTTATAGAGGCATATAGAGTGTTAGTTTTTCTTCACTGCATTTTTGAGTGGAATGTGGAAGGCAATGGCCAGTAGTAGTATGAAGGATCCTCTGACATGTAATTGTACAGTAGCTTGCTAAGTATATATGTAGATGTAGATGTTATGTCTAGTGCTGCGAAAAATGTGTGCAAGAGGAATTCACAGCCAGTCAAATATCAAACACAGTCTAGAGCAAAATAGTGCACACCATTCTATAAACAGTATTAAAGTGCAACTGCGCCAGCATTGTTTGAGTGACTTGTTTGCATTCAAGTAATATAAATATATTAAATCATCACAGCTTTTCAGTGTATGATACTACTGGTTGAATAACAAATAAAATTTTTCATTTTTTGTGGCCACTGTATTGGTAGCTGCTAGAAAAACAGTTTAGTAATTCTGATACTTTGCATAAAATTGTTCAAATACATTTTTTATGAGGTATATCTTGTCTTATTCTATTGAAATATTATGATATGCTTCTTCCTTGCTTACAATGGGGATCTGATGTCTGCATGTGTATTTTACAAGAATTTTCACTTTTTCTGCTGATGTTATAAATAAAAAAAAGGCAGCGAACAAGAGTCAAGGGTAAAATTCATGGGAAATGTGCAGATTGGTGAAACAAATCTTTGTAACAAAGACACAAAAGATAAAATTCCTCTGCTGAGAAGTTTTAAGTGAACTGGTTGCAGCAAGTATAGTAACTAAAACACAGCTATTATTCCATTTTCATGGGATATTTTGAAATGTGTTTTCCAAAAAAGCTGTCAAAAATCAGGTCACATGGTAATACAAAGCCAAGTTCTTGGATCACAGCAGGCATCAAAACTTCCTGTGAAACTCTAAAGAGACTAATTTCCAAAATGAAAACATCCACAGACCCACAATTCATAGAATATGTCAGGAATTACTAGAGGGTATATAGAAAAGTAATTGCTAAAGCAAAATTCATGAGTAATGATAGTTTTATAAGACAGTCTGAAAACAAATCAAAAGCCATATGGGGTATTGTGAAGACTGAAATGGGAAAGAGTTGTGAAAACCAGGACATTAGCCTCAAAAATTTAAAAAATGTCAATATTAATAAACAAGATTTGCCAAATTATATTAACAATTATTTCATAAATGCAACAACTTCATTAAGCTTAAAATTTACAAATGAAGAAAAACCTGAATATCCAAAAACAGCTTGTAGGATGAGGGTAGAGCCAACAAATGAGGGTGAAGTGTTGAAAGTGATACAAAGCTTGAAACCCAAAATGTTGGCTGGCATAGATGAGGTGCCTGTGTCAATCATAACAAGGACAGCACCACAAATCGCAAAGCCCTTTGCACACATAGCCAATTTATCATTCAGTGAAGGAGCTTTTCCAGAACGGCTGAAAATTTCAAAAGTGAAGCCATTATTTAAAAACGGCGACAAGTATAAGATAGAAAACTATCGCCCAATATCTCTCCTCCCAGCATTTTCAAAAATATTAGAAAAACTGATGAAGCACCAAATCAACACATATCTAAACGACCATAATTTACTTAACAGAAATCAGCATGGCTTCCAAGCACGTAAAAATACCAAAACAGCAGTAATGTGCTACACTGAACAAATAATCAAAAATCTGGAAAAAGATTATAGTGTAGTAGGAGTAAATTTAGACCTCTCCAAAGCTTTTGACACGGTGCACCAGGACATTCTCTTAGAAAAATTGGAATCGTTGGGTATACATGGGATAGGAAAAAAATGGTTTGAATCATACCTAAAAAACAGAACACAGGTTGTAGGACTGACATCAACTTACTCCAACCACAAAATAAATTCAGTATCAGAGGCAAAAAATGTAGAAATAGGAGTACCACAAGGCAGCATCTTAGGGCCCATATTGTTTCTTGTCTATATAAATGATTTTCACACCTCAGATGATGCAGCCAAAGCAATAATATTTGCAGATGATACCAGTGTGATAATAAGTGCACCAAAGCAGTTGCTACCAACAACTGCTGATAAAGTACTAAATAACATCCACTCTTGGCTCAATGCAAACAGGTTGACATTGAATGTAAATAAAACAAATTATATGCAGTTTGGGAAAAGATGTCAAAATGTAAATCTTGATCTGGTGTGGGGTGACAAAGCCTTAGACAGAGTGACATCCACAAAATTGCTGGGGATTCATGTGGATGAAAACTTAAATTTTAATGACCACGTAATAAAACTTGCACAGAAACTTAATTCAGCCTGTTTTGCTCTCAGAATTATTGCAAATGTTTGTACCTCAGAGGGTGCCAGAATGGCATATTTTGGCTATTTTCAATCTCTTGCCACATACGGAATAATATTTTGGGGTTCCACAACAGGGCGCCTAAAACAAATTTTTTTGTTGCAGAAGAGGGCCATCCGAATAATAACTCACAGTCATCCACAGACACACTGCAAACCCATATTCAAAAAGCTTAGAATACTTACTATACCATCATTATACATATACAAATGTGTATTGTATGTCAGGACTCACATTGCAGATTTTCAGACAAATGCCGACTTTCATAACTACAATACCCGTAATAGCGCAGCACTCCATACTCAGCGAACAAAAAGAACGAATACACAAAGGCATGTGAGCCATATCAGTGCAAAACTGTACAACGCACTGCCAGTCAACATCAGGAAGTTAGAAGATGATGACAAATTTAAAACAGAATTTAAAAAATTTCTAGTAGAACAATGTTTTTATTGTGTAAATGACTATGTAGCTCAATAAATATTTTCTGATTATATTTATAAAGGCAAAATGGAAAATACTCAATATGTAGGCCCTACCTAATCATTCATTACCTAATCATTCATTACATTACATACCTAAAGGACAGCTGTTGTGTGATGTAAATATCTACTTAAGCAGTGTGGTTATTGCCGTTTAGGGAGGACAAAACTAAAGCCTTATGAAAAACAGACTATGCATTTAAAATAAGAAGCAGGGATGTATATAGGCTATATTACTCACATTGTATTATTATTAACCTCATTGTATTATTTTGTTTTGTACTTTTTTTTCGTTTATATTGTTTGTGTCCATTTCTTTGAAATGGCCTGACAACATCCATACAATATTTATTGTCAACGGATGGATAAATAAAATAAATAAATAAATAAATAAATATGAATAAAGTATTCATATTGACCAGTGTGCTCTATGTACTGACCTGTCATGATTCTGCACTGCCTATTGTAGGCTAAATACTAGAAGCAATAAATAGAAAAAATGTCTTAGCAGACTGGAAGTAAATTTTATTTAATATTTTCAAAAAATTCTGTGATCTTAAATAAAGAATTACAAAAGCCACACAAGAATTTAACTACAGAAATTTCTCTCAGACACCATGTGTTTGATTCTGTTACTAATAGAAGTCTTGGATTGTGACACAAAATAAAACTGCAAACTTCATAGTATTATCTGTGAACTTTACAAATCCTTGAATATTTCAGATGAATCTGTCAAATGTAAATAGTTTCTCTGGAGTTTTATTCTTGTGTTGTATATCTGAAAAAAGAGAGTTTTATTAGATATTACTTTTTTATTTAGAATTCTCTAGATGAGAGAAGGAAGTGTTATTTTATTACAAGTACCTTTAGTTTTGAAGAATTATATCAGTTCCAATTTTCATCAATTAGAAGAATAATTTTGGTGCTGTATTTGCACAAAACATCAGGATATTATAATTGATTACACTATCCCACATCTGAATAGTGTATGTGAGTCTTTGCACAAATTTTCCACAATAGAATATAAGAGTTTTACTTTCCTATGATTAAATTTAGTTTTTCATCAATAAGGTTGCCACTATTGACAAATTTATCAAGTTTGGTGTAGCATCTACTTTTACACACTATGTTGATTCCAACATTTGAATCATCTGCCCTCTGCAGTCTTCCCAATCTTTCTTTAGTAATATTTAGTTGCTACAGAAGTTCCAAGCATTTTTCTGTAAGTTTAATAGACACAACAAATGCACATGAGAGAGACTTTAGTCATCAGTAATATGATCTCCTTCATTATTTACAACAGCCTATCAATGCTGGGGTAACTTTTCAATTTGACAACTGTATAAATCAGGTGGTTTTGAGGCAAAGAATTCATTGAGCCATGTTCAGAGTGCATTTGCATCCTTAAAGATTGTTTGATAGAGAGCAAAAAAGGTGAAAAACAGAGGATACACAGTCAAGTGAATAAGGAGGGTGCAGAATGACTTCCCAACCCAATGTCTGTATAGTGTCTTTTGTCAGTCTAGCAGAACGGAGTGGGATCACTTCAAGCAGTCCTCCTGGTCATTGTTCTAGGATTGTGTCCACAAGACATCACAATTGTTGACAATAAATGTCAGCAGTAATGGTTATACCTCACGGAAGCAGTTTTTAATACACCACATCACTCTTTCACCAAATGCTGTACATTATCTTTTATGGACACATGCATGTCTTTGTTGCTGCTGTGTATGGGCTCAGCCATCACTTTCTTTACCTTACATTAATGTAAAGTAACTGTTTCTCATCACCAGGATAGGAATGTCCAGTGTTGTTCATGAGCCAATTGCTGATGAGCAAGCAGAGATGGACATATGGTTACCTGCTGATTTTTGTAATTTTGGCTTAGAGCTTGCAGTATCCACACACCCAATTTTTGAACCTTCTCCACTGTATCCAAAAGTGGCACGATGGTGGAATGATCATTGTTCATCATATTTGCCAGTACTCGAACACACTGATGTGGATCATTATGGATTAATGTGTTTAAATGATCTTCATCAAACCCCAAAGGTCTTCCTAAATTTGGATAGTCGTTTATGTTGAAATGGGAATATCAGTTTCTTGCCTTGCTCTGTTCAGTGGAATTATGCCCATACATGGTGCAAATGTTTCTGGCTGCCTCTGCTGCTGTAAACAACAGCAACAGTGAACTACAAATAAAAAAATGACAATTGATAAATGAACCCATAGCAATCAGAATACCAACATGCATAGAAAAAATGCTTCAAATTTATGCACCAACCTAATACATTAACATACATTTTTTTAAGAACTTGAACATATAACAGCTCGAGAAATTCTCATGCCCACTCTCCATCAACTGGAATTCAGCATGAGCTATAAATCGGGCAAAATTATTTCATTCATTGTGTTTCACAGATAGCATTATGAAAAAAAACTTTCAGTGATGTGAAACATGACATACCACATGTTAACAGAGAGAGGAAGCTGACGGATACTTTCTGTATGCCATATTAATAATGATGTCATCACAGATTGTATTTGTACTCACACTCTCTGCAGATTAACTTAAATTAGCATAGATTCTGCTACTTTCACAGTTACTGTTTATTTACAGTTACTTGTGCAATATGAGGTCATTTCTATATATTTACGTGTTGGCAACTCAAAATAATGTTTTGTGCTGTTTATTTACAGTTGCTCGTGCAATATGAGGTCATTTCTATATATTTACATGTTGGCAACTCAAAACAATGTTTTATGAATGCAGTACCATCTATTGGTTGTTTACAGAGGGCACTGGTTTTGGTCCAGCAGTAGTTTGACTGTGAATGAAAGCAAAAAACTAATAGATTCAGAAAAACATTTATCCCGCTAGTTGTGAAAAGGATCATATAATTCAATTTTTGTGTGTGAAGGGCTCTACAACTACTCAGATTCATCAAGAGTTGTGTCCTATTTGTGGACCTACAGTAATGAGGGAAGGAAGTGTTAAGGCAATGGCTTCAGGACCTTTTTAAGTAATCATACAAACATTTATGATGAAGAGGAGAGTGACATGCCCAGTACCCAGGCTGATGAAACTGCTATGTCAGGGCTCATAGCTCTCCAGCACAATAGCACTGCACCACAGGTGGCAGGTGGCCTATGCCAAAAATCACAAGGTTACATTGCCGAACACCACCACTGCAATTCTGAGCAGGCACCTCACTGATGAGTGGCAGCAGCATCACTTCAAGAGAGCACAGTGAGTACAGACCTTCTCATCTCTGCAGGATCATATGCTCAAAAATAGGTCTCACAGTATCCTGGTGCCTCAACAGTACTTAGGTCGGTGAACAGGTATGGCTAGTCAGTTCCCCATGGATGAGCTCCCAGGGATTTATGCCAACTACTGCTGCAGTCCTCAGTCAGAATCTCTCATGGAATCCTCCTGCAACCTGTCCTCTGATGCCAGTCTCCCAGAGTGGGATCTTTGCCTCCAACACTACATGGTGCCATCAGAAGTTGTCCTCAAGCTATGCTGATAGCTGGACCTTAGGGTTCAAAATGGCTCGGGGCACTATGGGACTCAACTGCTATGGTCATAAGTCCCCTAGAACTTAGGACTACTTAAACCTAACTAACCTAAGGACATCACACACATCCATGCCTGAGGCAGGATTCGAACCTGTGACCGTAGCGGTCGTGCAGTTCCAGACTATAGCGCCTTTAACCCCTCGGCCATTCCGGCCAGCGGACCTTAGGGCTTTCGTATTTTGGCCCGAATGCATGTTTGTGTAATTACATACAATCAGTTCCTCAAGAACCAGTACTCAACTCTATCATCATCATCATCATCATCAGTGTTCTGTTTAAAGGCAGGTTTTCACATGGTAGTTCTCCAGGCTGTCTGGTCTTCTGCCATCCTCTTCAGGTCTGCATAATTTCCTCTTCCCTTTATGTTGTATGTCATCTTGTATCTCCTTCTTCCTCTCAGTCTTCTCCCACAAACCAATCCTTCCAAAGCATCTACTAGCAAGCACTCCCTTCTCAATGACTGTCCCAACCAGTTCTCTTTACTTTCTCTTACAACCGTGAGCAGACATCTCTCACCAACCCTTTCCAATACTCTTTCATTACTCACTCTTTCCATCCAGCTTATTCTCTCCATTCTCCTCCACATCCACATCTCAAATGCTTCTAACCTTTTTTCATCCTCTCATCTTAGTGCCCACATTTCTGCCCCATATAGTGCCACACTCCAGACAAACATTTGCCAAGCCTTTTCCTTAGTCCTTTATCTAATTTGCCACATAAGAGTCTCCTCTTTCTGTTCAAGTTTTCACCTCCTGGTGACATCTCAAGTCTTCAGTTATTGTGCTTCTGAGATATTTAAATTCACTTACTTGGCTAATGGTAGATTGTCCTACTTTAATATTGGACAGTCTGCATCTTGTACTGATGACCATACTCTTTGTTTTTGCTGTGTTTATTTGCATCCCATATTCCACACAAGCTTCGTTCAGATCTCTGAGCATGTTATTCACGGTCTGCTCACTTTCTGCCACTAATACCATGTCATCAGCAAATCTTATAAATTCTATTCTCTTTCCACCAATACATATTCCTCTTTTCCTGTCTAAGCTTTTCACAATAATCTCTTCAAGGTATATGTTAAACAACAGTGGGGAAAGGCAACAACCTCGTCTAACACCTCATCTAATGCTGGTTCCTTCTGACATTTCATTTCCAATCCTTATCCTTACTTTCTGGTGTAAATATAGATTCCATATCAGTTGTCTCTCTTTCCAATCTACTCCTTTCCTCTTCAAGATATCCATCAGCTTGTTCCACTGAACTCTGTCAAAAGCCTTTTCTAAATCTATAAAAACAGCAAAGATTTCTCTACCCTTTTCCATATATCTTTCCCCTATAGCTCTTAGCAGGCCAATAGTCTCTCTTGATCCTTTTCCTCTTCTAAATCCGAACTGCTCCTCTGCAATCCCTCTATCCAGCTTGCCATATAACCTTCTATTCAACACTCTCAGCAAGACTTTAGCTGCATGAGAAATTAGACTGATGGTCTGGTGCTCTTCACATTTTTTAGTGTTTCTCTTTTTCTCTATTGGTATCATAACTGTTGCAGCAAAGTCCTCAGGCCATTCCCCTTTGTCACATATCTCGTTACAGAGGTAGACTATTTCTTTTCTTGCCTTGTTTCCCAGACTCTTCAACAATTCTGCTGGCAAATCATCTATTCCATGTGCCTTCCTATTCTTCATCTCCTTCAGCACCTTTTCTACTTCTGCTTCCAAGATGGTAAATCCCTTTCCATCTTCCGGCACATATTGCTCCTCTTCAGCCTTAATTTCGCTTTGCATTTCATCCCCCTTATACAGACATTCAATATATTATTGCCATCTTTCCAAAACCTCCTGTGGTTCTTCTATTTCCATGTTATTCCTCTTTCTTTTACGTTCAAAAAATATCTCACTAGCCAGTCTATACATCATTTCATACTTTCCCTCTCTCTCCATTCTCTCTGTTTCGTCGCATTTCTGTTTAATCCATTTTTCTCTTGCTTCTTCAGTTTCCTTCTTAATTCATTATTCAGTTTCCTGTACCTCTTTTTGCCTTCTTCAGTTTCTAAACTTTTCCACTTTCTGCACTCTTCCATCTTTTTCAACATGTTTTCTGTTATCCATTCTTTCCTGGTGCTTTGGGATACTCTAATTCCTAGTATTTCTTTGGCAGAGTCCATGAGTCCTTCCCTCATTTTTATCCACTTGTCATTAACACTTTCATCAACACTATCTCTTTGCCATTTTTCCGTATGCCTTTCCTACCTCTTTGAGTCTTTCTATGTTTAATCTTTCCTTTGCTTTACCTCTCCAGACTTTTTTCAACTTCACTTGTATTTCTCCCATCACTAGGTTGTGGTCTGAATTTATATCCACTCCTGGATAAGCTTTAGCATTCTTCAAACAGTTCCTAAACCATTTTTGTATCAGGATGTAGTCCAGCTGATATATTTCCCTGTTCAAATTTGATATCCATGTGTAACGTCTCCTTTTGTGGTGTTCAAATAATGTGTTACCCACTGCTAATGAATATTCTCTACAGAAACTAATTAGTCATTCACCTCTCTCATTTCTTATTCCTAATCCAAATTTTCCTACTGTATCTTCATCTCTTCCTTCACCCACCACTGCATTCCAGCCCCCCATGATGATAATGTAGGCATTTCTATTTTCTTTCTCGATGAGTTCTCGTATTTTCTCATAATATTCTTCCACTTCCTCCTGGCTGGTTGAACTACCCTTCAGTCATATCATCATCAGTCTTCCATCAATATATTGTACCTTCATTACCTTATTTTTCAACTTTTGCCCTATCAATATTCCTACTCCGTTTTCACCACTCTTGATTTCCCCTGAGTAAAAGAGTTTATAATCTCCACTTTCTATCTCCCCATTCTCTCCCCATCTCATTTCACACAAACTGAGGGCATCTAATCTGTTCCTTTTCATCTTCTGTTTTGCATTCTCTAGCTTTCTTGCTTGCAGAAGTGTCCTCACATTCCATGTTCCAATCCGGATCCTTCCTCCCTTCATTGTCCCTTTCTTCCTTTCAAATATGTCTACTATCAATGTGTTCCCCTACCGGAGATCTGAATGAGGGGAAGTTTTAACTCCGGATTCTTTCACATGGAGAGACATATCATGTACTGCTTGGGAATGTAATGTGGTAGTTTCCCACTACTTTCGACATAGGCAGTAGGATGCCCAGCCTAAAGTCAGCTGCTCACCATGAGTCAGATGCTGTCTGTAGCTGCCCCTCTGGGGTTCAGTCACTACTTGTACTCTTTTTGTACCCAAAGAGAAAAGGTGCCTCTTCCGCCAGCTCCGCCATACTGAAGCCCATCTTCTCCGCCTTCTCTGCCATTGAGGGGCCCTCACGAGGTACTATCACCGAGACCAGATGAACCAAAGTTTTTAACGAGGTGTTACTCCTCCCCCTCCTCCTTTCTCAACCAGGCTTGGGACTGATTAAAACTACTTGACAGTTGACATCAGTTTCTTGTTCCTACAGTGTTGGCACATTGGCTGCCAGCTACTGTTCTGTTATGGATGACACACAAATATGGCAGATCACTTTACAAATGCTGTTAACGAGTACCGCGGAGCAGTGTTAGAAGTGTCCACCATGAGGTATGCCAGAAATGACAGATGTTCTGTCAACAGCTGATTTGAAGTGACCAATGTCTGAATTGTGGCAGACAATGCATTTTGTATAGTTGAATTTAAACTCATGTCCTAAAGTAAGCACAATTTCATGATGTGCAATGTATCTGAGAAAGCAGCACTCAAAAATCTGTGATAGAACTAAAATCATGATTGCTTTATTCGCTGCTAACTTCCATGAGCAAACATCAAGGCGGAATAAAGTTCTGTGCTAAAAGCAAACTATAGATTCTCTTTATCATTGGTTAGCTGAAATCATCCACATACTGACTACACAAGCTGCTGTGTTACCAACTGACAAGCAATCCTCATTGGCTCTTGGTTGCAGATTATAGGCAACAGAGGCTGATTCCAAATGAAAAATGAATGATAGAAAGAAAAATAAGAGCAAATAAAAAAGTCAGTACAATGATAAAAATGTTGTTTCATGGTATTAAAGATAAAAATTACATTTAAATGTTACTTGAACGAAAATAATAATCAAACTCTTTTTTATTAGATTTAGCAATAAAAAAATTCACTACATCATGACCTTCAACATGTCAGCTTTGTACGCTAATCACTGCACTGTGGCATAACACTGGTTAAAACTGTTGTAAATGTAACTGTAGCGACCCAGTTACAGTGTTGAATTACAGCCTTAAGAAATCTGGCTTCACGAAATGTTGTGCAAAGCTTACCTAATGTAAGCTGATCCCTGTGATAATGACAACTGTATATGTGACTCTGGATTGCATCTTGTGCAGAAGTATCCAGTAGTGCTTGGTTACTGCTGCTTACAAAACGCGTGTATTTCATTAGCATTGTCAGGTGTGTGTGTGTGTGTGTGTGTGTGTGTGTGTGTGTGTGTGTGTGTGATAAAATATGAAATGAAAGTGTCAGACCAATGATTTGGGATCCAAGTACATCAAGAAAGAAAGCTAAAAATTAACTGACCAACTGCTGTGACAGTTTGGCAACAGCAAATAGTTTGGGTGTGAAACTGAGTGCTTTGGTTGGGCGAAACCAGTTCCAAAGCATGAAGTGTCAACTATCAAGTTATTTCAATCAGACTACAGTAAATGGATATATAAAATATTTGCTCATCAACTGGCACAGGAGAAACACACACAACAAGGTTTAACTTTTACAAGCTTTCAGAGCCAGGATGAGAAGGAAAGACTGATTGTTGGGGACTGCACCGGACGAGATTTGAAAACCTGAGAGCTTTAAGGTGGAAGGCAGGGCAATATGCAAGACAGAGATCACTACTAAAACATTATGCAGAAGTTAATAAGAGCAAAATGCTAAGTGCATATTATGTAACAGAGGTGGGAGGGAGGATGACGAAACATAGACAGTTCAGAAAATTAAATATGTAGAAAACTGAAATGGAGTGAAGGAAGGAGTAGTTATGTGAAAAAATGCTGAGATGGAAGGAATTAATGTAAATTAAAGCCGGGTGGGTCACAAGAACCAAGAAAAAGTTGTAGAGCTAATTCCCATCTGCGGAGCTCATAGAAACTGGGGAAGAACCAAGATGGTGCATGTTGTGAAACAGGTACTGAGGTCGTGACTGTCATGTTGTAATGTTGTAGAGCATGATCTGTTGCAGGTGTACAACCTCTGCCTATGCCCTTTCATCCTGATTGGCAGCTGGGTGGTAGTCATGCTGATGTAAAAGGCAGAACAGTGTTTACAAACAGCTGGTATATGACATGTCTCATTTCAGGAAACGATTCTAGGAGGTCATGGCCTTGTCAAAATAGCTGATTAATACATACAAGAGGAGGATACTGCTGAGTGACAAGTGGTGTGCTCCAAAGTTGTATACCTGCCCTAGTTGATCAACACCTGCAACTCACAGTACAAAGGCTTCCCTCCTATATTAAAGATACCAAGCATTTCCTAAATCATCTCAAATCCATGCCCGTCCCACACCCACCACACACCTTGCTTGTCACCATTGATGCCATCTACCTCTATACCAACATCCCCTATGTGCAAGGTCTGTCTGCTGCTGAACATTTCCTCAGTCAATGTCCATATGATTCCAAAGCTACGACATCCTTCTTGCTCACCTTAATCAAGTTTATATTTATCAACAATTACTTCTCCTTTGATGGACAGACATACAAACAGATTGGGGGTACAGCCATGGGAACCAGGATGGCACCTTCCTATGTCAACATTTTTATGGGTCACTTGGAGGGGGCTTCCCTGGGTTCCATAAGCCTTCAGCCCATTGTTTGGTTTAGGTACATTGATGACATCTTTGCCATATCGACTCATAGTGAGACTCACCTGTTAAAATTCTTGGAACTCTAAATACCTTCACCCAGTTAAATTTCACATGGTCCTATTCTGAATCCAATCCCACTTTCCTTGATGTTGATCTCATTCTCACCAAAGGACAGCTGCAAACTTCCATCCACATCAAACCTACTAACAAACAACAGTACTTACATTTTGACAGTTACCATCCTTTCCATGTCAAAAGTTCCCTCCCATACAACCTTGGTATTTGAGGCAGACCTAACTGTTCAGATGCAGATTCTTTACAGCATTACACCACCACTCTCACCTTAACCTTCACTGGATGTAATTATCCCATCAGTCTAATTCAAAAGATGATTTCCCACCATCACGTCCAATCCTGGTACGCTGATCCCTCCAAAAAACAACTTTGGAGTGCACCACTTGTCACTCAGTATTACCCTGGTCTTGAATGTATTAATCAGCTACTTTGACAAGACTATGACTTCCTAAAATCATGTCCTGAAATGAAATACATCCTGTCTGAGATTTTTCCCATTACTCCTAGAATAGCTTCTCGTCTCCCTCCCTATCTCCTCAATATCTTTGCCAGACTCTATGTTCCTTCTGCATCCATCTCCCTACCCTATGGCTCCTACCCCTGTGACCACACTCCTGTAATACTTGCCCTATGCACCCTCCTACCACCACCTATTCCAGCCTTGTAACTGGAAAACCATATAATATCAAAGGGAGAGCCATCTGTGAAATGACACATCATATACCAACTGTTACATAAACACTGTTCAGCCTTTTACATCAGCATGACAACCACCCAGTTATCAGTCAGGATGAACGGTTATAGGCAGAGGGTGTATACCTGCAACAGAGCATGCTCTACAACATGACAGTCATGGCCTCTGTGCCTGTTTCACCACATGCGCCATCTTGATTCTTCTCCCAGGTGCCAGATTCTCTGAACTCCGCAAGGGGAACTAGTGCTACAACATGACCTTGGTTCTTGCCACCCACCTGGCCTTAATTTATGTTAATTCTTTCCGTCTCAGCATTTCTTCACATAACTACTGCTTCCTTCACTCCATTTTAGTTTTCTACATCTTTCATTTTCTGACCTGCCTATATTTTTCTGTCCCACCTCTTTTACATACAATCCACTTAGCTTTTCACTCTTATTAACTCATGAACAATATTTTAGTAGTAATCTTTGTCTTGCACATTACTCTGTCTTCCACCTTAAGCTCTCAGGTTTTCAAGTTTCACTTGGTGCAGTCCCCAACAGTCAGTCAGCCCTTCTCATCCTTCCCCGTAAGCCTACCCTGTCCTGGGGTTCTGTGTGACTTTTCTAAACTGTACCTCTTTCCCTAAACCTCTCCAGTCCTTTTACTTCACCCCTCATCATTTCCCATCAACTCTTTTGCCAGAAGAAGGAACCAATTGGTCCGAAAGCTTGTAAAAGTTAAGTCTTTGTTTGTGTGTGTGCGTGTGTGTATGTGTGTGTGTGTGTGTGTGTGTGTGTGTGTGTGTTCTCCTGCCACTGTTTGGTGAGTAGATTTTTTTATCTGTCCATTTACATTATATTGTCAATAATTGATTATTTTTTATGTTAGACTATAGTGACTTTGATTCAACTTTCAGTGACTGACAGCCCAACAGGTTTATGTATCTCATCACTTCAGAGACAGAGCGTTAATTGTGAACTATTCATTGTGTTGAGTAATTATGCTCCAAAGAAGAAGAATCACAGTTTTACATTCATTTCAAGAAACTGGCTTTTGATTTCAATCTGTGCTTTAGTTTCTCTACACTGAACCCAGCATTGGCCATTTCACTTGGTGACAAGGGTTTTTCCCTGTGGAATCACTTTGCACACTCATGCTATGCCCCAGACAGACAGTACTTCTTCACATTTTTTTGAAGTTTCTCGTGGACTAACATTTGCTTCTCATTCCAATATGTCTATATCTATGGGCATGACCACTCAACTCTTACTGCTGTTACAAAACATGGAACAGGAGCTATGCCACCAGAAATCTTCACACATTTATTTCACGTCTACTCATTGCTAAAGGATCTCCTGAAAGTGCACCCATCAATACAGGTGTTTGACAGAGGCACAGCAACAGTTAACTATGTCACCTTCCTTGAACAGCACTTCATTCCCCATATGGTCTCAAGGAATGTCCAGCAGAACACATTTTTTGGCCTATGCAGGAGCAGAAATAGGTCACCTCTTGCAGCAGCTCAATCCTGAGATTGAACCTTATGCTTTGCTTTATGAACATTTAAAACCCTGTTTGTTGCATATGACAGCCACCTGCCAAAGCTTTTTAGCTGCCATAATCAAAACAGACAGTCATACAGGGAGTGGATAGCCCATTTTCAAGACCTTTCTAGGGATTTCTGTTTCCAATGTTCTAATACTCAGTGCAAGCAGTCTTTCACAGAACTGCTGATTAGGGATATGATCCTGGCCCACTCTCCAGATGAAAGACTCCAGTACAACCTATTAAAGCTCAATGACCATTTTTAGCTACATGCCTTCCCCTCATCCAGGCTTTTGAACACTCCATCAGGTCCTCAGCAGCTCTGCAGACACCAGGGGTGGATGACATATCCTGCAATTACCTTCATGCAGTAATTGTTTTGTAACATGTCAGCACTAGCAGTTCTACTTTCTTAGGGCAAAATGCACAGCCTGTGGAAAAAATGAACACCAAGTTAACGTGTGGTGACCATCTATGAAGATGAATTTTGACTGTGCCCAATTTGTTTCCAGGAATCCCAGTTCAGTTGCTGTACCAATTGTTTCTCAAACTGATGCTGGATCTTCAGCCACCGTTGTCAACTGGGAGTAGTACTGCCACCTGGGTTCCTCTACACTACCTTTTTCTAAGCATTTGAAAAGCTACAGTAATGAACCACTGAGGTAAAGGGTCAGTTCAACATTTGGGTTCAGTACCAAACTGGGAGTAGTACTGCCACCTGGGTTCCTCTACACTACCTTTTTCTAAGCATTTGAAAAGCTACAGTAATGAACCACTGAGGTAAAGGGTCAGTTCAACATTTGGGTTCAGCACCAACCGGTGTTCCTGCCAGTCCACATCTTGTAGTCAACACAATGGGAACCACAAACATTTTGAATTTGGATCTGTTCAATTCCCTGGTTGTAGAGGTCCACAGTTTAACGAATAGGATCAAACTATTGTTTCCAAGTTCCTATCTGCAGGATCTTTCTTCAGAATATGCCTCAATTTTCTCTTATCAACTAGCATCACTGACTTTGAAGCACATGTCTCTTTACAGTGTTTGATGATGCCCAAGTTTTTTAAGGCATGAGATGTTCCATTTGCTCTGAGTGACAAGCTTCATCTTGAGGTGCAAGGCATACAGGAAGAAGGAATTCTGACCCGTATTAAACAGTCAGTGGGCCATGACTATGATGATCACCAAAACACCAAATACATAATTGAGGATTTGTGTCGATTTGGAATCAGCTATCATTTCCCAGTCCATCAGTGACATGTACCCTATTCCTAAAGTGGAGGATATCATGGTATGCCTTGCTGGATACATAGTTATTGCAAAAACTGACCTATGGGATGCCTACTTGCAGCTCCCCATGGAAGTATCCTGGTCATCTACACATTACTTGATCTTTTTTGGTACAATTGCCTGCCCTTCAGTATCAGCAGTGCACCAGCCATATTTCAATGCTGATTGGAATGACTCATGTGGGATGTTCTGGGAATGGCAAATTATTTTGATAATATTTCTGTCACTGGCAAAAACACACAGGATCTAGAAATGAGTCTGGACTCCTTGTTCAGCATGCTCCAATGGACTAATTTGAAATGCAATAACGAAAAATGCACTTTCTTCAGACCACAAATAGAATATCTGGGACATGTTTTCAGAACATCAGAGATATGTCCCATTCCACATGATATCAAGGTCATACAAAACCTATTGGCTACCGGAGATCCAAAACAACTCAAATCCATATTAGGTCAACTGAGCTATTAAAGAAAATTCATTCCTCATGTAGCAGCTATTACTGATCTACTACATCAGCTTCTTCACAAAAATGTTAAGTGGCAGTGGCTCTGTGACTCTGATAAGGCTTTTCAAGTCCTCAAACAGGCTCTTCTCTGTGCAATGTGCTTTACGGCATATGGCCCTTTCAAGCTCCTGATAGTGGTGGCAGATGCATCTGACTACAGGCTGGGGCCCTTGTTTCTCAGAGAATCAGACGAGTTGAATGCCTGACTGAATTTGTTTCCAAGACATTAAAGAAGCCACAGCGAAATTACAGTCAAATCAAAAAGGAAGCCTTAGCTATCATTTTGCATTGAAGAAATTTCATGATTATGCGTATGGACAGCAACTTAGCTTGTTAATGGATCATAAGTGTCTGTTATCACCGTTCAACATCCATGCTAACATTCCAACCAGGAACACCCACCATCTGCTGAGATGGGCACTGTTTTTCTCAGGGTACCACTATGACATCCATTATCGGTCTACAGCAAAAAATGCCAATGCCGACATCCTATCACATCTCCCAGTGGGACAAGACTCCTAGTTTGATGTGGCTCCTGAAGTCTGCTTTCATACTGACGCAGAAATCAAGGCACCAGTGGCCAAATTACCCACTGATGCTGCAGTCATCACCTGCTGGTTGCTGGAGGATTTGGTTCTCTGAAAAGTTATGTGATTGGTGAATAATGATTGGGCAGCAGATCACAACACTCATGAACATCCAGACAATCATGCCTGTTGGTACCACCAACATAAGTTGTCCACTCTCCGTGGTTTCCCGTTGCTCCAAGGAGATAACAGTCACACCAGAGTGGTCATTCCATAAACACTCAAATGTCACATCTTGACATTACTTTATGAAGGTCATTGACGTATAGTCCCCATAATAAAGCTGATCTGTCAACATGTCTTCTGGTATGTCAACATGTCTTCTGGTAGGGCATTGACAAAGATGTAGAATGCTTGGATACTGTGTGCACGGTATGTCAAAGAATGTCAGTATTTTCCTTGGCCTGATATAACATTCCCATAGTCTCATTTAGATTTCACAGGGTCATTTCTGAGCTACTCTTGGTTGATTGTCGCAGATGCTGGCTGCAGTTTTCCGTAGGTCTCGCGGATGCACTCAATGTCATTAACAAAAATCATTCATGCCTTATCTCGCATCTTCTTAACTGAAGGTGTCTCCCAGAAACCATCATAGCAGATAATGACCTCAGTTCATGTCAGCAGAATTTCACAGCCCTTACATGGATAATGGCTTAAGTTTGCTTCCAGTCAATTGGTAGAGAGGTCTGTCCATGCTCTTTTAAAACTCAACTGGCAAAATTACCCTAATATCATGGTCTCAATAGAGCACTCAGTTTATTTCTTGTCTCCTGCCACTCCTCTCCACAGAATGGGTCTAGTCCAGCTGAAAAATTCAATAGTCAGTCAAATTGATCTAACACTTGTCTATCATCCATTGCACCACTCTGCCGCCCCCACCTCCCCCCACCAAACATTTGTGCCATTGCCACTATACTTTTTAGGATGCTGTCTGAACACTAGTTTTTCCCAGAGGTCACTGACAGTGGATACCAGCTCACATCACACATGTTTCAGGCAGCGCAGTGATCGAAGTCCAGCTGCTTGATGGCTTCAGCTGCAAAAAAGCATATCAACCAGATGCGCCCTTGCAGAGCATTAGCGGCCCAGACCAATTTTCTGTTGCAGAATGTCCTCCCAATGCCCAGAAGCATTTGATCTTGACCATTGGCTTCCTCAGCCACAGGACCCACAGGTCACAGAGCCCAGGGATTACCAGCTGTCCTGCAGTGCAGGTGCCCAGTCTGATGGGTGTTGACAGCAGTATTTCAGATTCTCTGCTTCCCCAGCACTGGCAGTGTGACCATCACCTTCTGGGATGTGGAGAGCAATGCTATGTTGGGGTCACAGCCCTTGAACATAACAGCGCAGCACCACGGCTGGCCTATGCCAAAAGTCGCAGAGGCTACAACGGTGAACACCACAACTGCAGTTCCATGCACGTGCCTCACCAAGAGAGGGCAGCAGCATTGCTCCAAGAGGAGATAGTCAGCACAGACCTACTCACTTCTAAAGGATCACATGCTTGAAAATAGATCTCACCATATCCTGATGCCTGAACAGTATTTAGGCAGGTGGCTACAGCTAATCAGTTCTACAAGGGCAAGCTCCCCGGGTCTTGCATCACCAACTGCAATGGTTTCTCAACCAGGAGCTCTGCTGAAATCCCCCCATGACCTATCATGCAAAGCCATGTTTGCCCCCGATGCTACGTGGAGCATAATATGTTGTCAAATTGTACCCAGAAAGTATTCTTTCAAAATTTCAGCAGTAAACCTCTCCATGATGCGCAATGCCTCTCTTGTAGTGTCTGTCACTGGAGTTTGTTGAGCATCTCATTTACTCTCTCGTATTGAATAAATGATCCTGTGATGAAATGTGCCATTCTTAATTGGATCTTCTATATTTATTCTATCAGTCCTACCTGGTAAGGATAGCAGACTGATGAACAATACTGAAGAATTGCTAAGCAAAACGCCTTGCCTTGTAAGCCACTTTTTTATGGATGAGTTACATTTCCTTAAAATTCTTCCTATGAATCTCACTCTGAAATCTGCTTTTCATACTATTTGTTTTATGGGGTCATTCCACTTAAGGTTGCTCAGGATAGTTACTCCTAGATATTTTACAGTAGACACTGTTTCCAGAAATAGGTCATTAATAGTGTAATTGTACAGTTGTGGATTTCTTTATCTGTGTGTGCATAATATGTTACATTTATTTACATTCAGGATCAACAGCCAGAGATTGCACCATTTATAAGTCTTCTGCAGATCGTTCTGCAAATCAAGACTGTCTTCCAGCATTGCTAATTTCTTATAGACAACTGCAGCATCTCCAAACAGTCATAAACAGCTTCTGACCCTTTCTACTACAACATTTATATATACTGTAAACAGTAACGGTTGTATCACACTTCTTTGGGATGCTCTGGAGATTACATTTATATTCATAGATTTTGTTGTTTTAAGAGTAACATCCTGAGTTCTGTTTGCTAGGAACCCCTGAATCTAGTCACAAGTCTGGTTCGATACTTGGTAAGCTCATATTTTTCTCACTAGACGGTAGTGCAGGACAGTATCAAATGCCTTCCTGAAGTCAAGGAAAATGGCATCAATCTGAGTGCTGTTGTGGACAGTGCTGAGAATCACATGGAGGGACAGAGTGAGCTAAGTTTCACAAGATCTATGTTTTCAGAACCTGTGTTGATTTTTGTAAGAGAGATTTTCATTCTCCAAAGGTCATAATTCTTAAGCATAAAACATGTTCCATAATTCTTCATAGATTGACATCAATGATATAGACCTATAATTATGTGTGTGTGTTCTACAGCTCTTCTTGAAACCAGGAATCACCTACACTATTTTCCAGTCACTGGGTGCCCTTTGTTGCTCCAGAGAAATATGATAATCTGCTGCTGGAAGGAGAGCAAGTTCATTCAAATAATCTTTATAAGCTTACAGGTAACACATCTGGTCCTGATGCCCATCCACTACTAAGTGATTGTAGTTGTTTTTCTATTCTACTAATGATTATCTCAATATCTGCCATTTTTATGTTCACAGAGTGTAGCTGTGTATGGGAGTGAAATGTGGATGATAAATAGTTTAGATAAGAAGAGAATAGAAGCTTTCAAAATATGATGCTACAGAAGAATGCTGTAGATTAGATGGGTAGATCGCATAACTAATGAGGAGGTACTGAACAGAATTGAGGAGAAGAGGAATTTGTGGCACAACTTGACTACAAGAAGGGATCAGTTCTAAGGACATGTTGTGAGGCATCAAGGGATCACCAAATCATAGAGGGGGGCCAAGAGATGAATACACTAAGCAGATTCAGAAGGATGTAGGTTGCAGTAGTTACTTGGCGATGAAGAGGCTTCCACAGGATAGAGTAGCATGGAGAACTCCATCAAACCAGTCTCTGGACTAAAGGCAACAACAACAACAACAATGATGATTGAAAGGAGGGACTGAATTATGTTTTTCCACAGAAGACCAAATTCAGTATTTCCCCCTTCTCTCTGTTATCTTCTGTTTTGGTGCCAGTATGGTCACTGAGTGGCTGAACAGATAATTTTGACCCACTTATTGATTTTACATAAGACCAAAACCTCTTAGGGTTATCAGTCAGATTGGGTGACTTATTTCAAAGTCATTGAACACCTCTCTTATTGATCTCCTTAGACTCATTTTTGCTTCATTCAGCTTTTGTTTGTCTGCTAGGTGTCCACTGCTCTTTAATTTGTGACGAAGCTCTCTTTGTTTATGTGGCAGTCCATTAGATCACAGTGGCTCCTTCCTATCCCTTAAGAACTTGCTCATAACATGCTTGACTAAGGCATATTGAGCGTATTTTCAATATTATTCATGTGTGCTCCACATCTTTGTCCTCAGCACTGAATATTGGTTGATGACTACTGAGATATTCTGCAGTTTGTGTTCTGTCACTCTTGCTAAGCAAACATATTTTCCTACTGTTCTTAACATTCCTTGGTTTTCAATCTGCCTGTGTAATGTAAATAATCTATGTAAGTAATCATATTAGTTCTCAACTTTCAAAACAAATCAATTGAAGTATACTTGAGCACATCTGAAAACCAATGATCTGCTTGCATTTTATTTTTGTTTCCTTTTTTATCTCAATTGGCAGTTCAAAACTGCTATTTGTGTAGGCATTGCCAGACTGGATTTCTTACTCTGATCTCAGTACTTTTTCCTTTTATGTCATCATTAAAACCTAATAACATCATCAAGTAACCACAACACAAAAGTAAAACTTATGAGCAGCACCATACTTGACAATAAAGTTTATCAGTTACCCACTGTTGTGACTTCCCTTGATGTGACAGCAGAGTGGGACATGCCAACAGTGTTGTGTTCAACAACAACACTGGACACAATGTCATCTTTCTGGATAAGCCTTGGTTTTGTCTACAGCATCATGATGGATGTATTAAGGTGTGAAGGCTCCAAGGGGAATGAATGTTGCCATCATTGTCATATGGGACCAGCATCTGATGTGATGGTATGGGGTGAAATTGTGTATAGAATGCTGTCACCTGTGGTTAACATAGCCAGTAGCATGGAGAGTAGCCATCAAATTTCTGAACTGTTCATACTGGTGGCCATGCCCTGCCTTTGACGTCCCCATTTTGTTATCTTTCAACAAGATAATGCAAGACTTCATGTTGCTCAAGCTGTCCTGATCTATGTCAATACAGAATGCATCAAACTGTTGCTTGGGATAACATGTTCTCTGGGTCGTTCACCCACTGAAAACACCTGGTCATTGGCTGCCAAAAAACACATTCTGCCATTAGTCAGTCACCTATGATTGATGAACTCTGGCATGGCCTTGAAGCAACCTTATCTAACGCACAAGTTCATTTTGACTCAGTGTCCATCCAGTTCAGAGCCATTGTTGCTACCAGAGGTGGTAGCCCTGTTTACTACATTTTGCTCCTGGTATACCCTCAAATCATGTACACACTTAATCATAGATTCATTATAGGATACAGTAAACACACAACAATTAAAAATTCATTATTTACTATCCTTCCTGGTGTTACAGCTCTAATAGCAAGCTGTGTACATTCAGACTGAATCAACCAATGTCTTTTTAAAATGTCCCATTAGAACATCTGTCTGCAGTTAGTAGACTGTTGTAATCTTGTGGACAATACTGCAACATGGAATTACTTCTGACCTCAGTTTTGGCTGAAACACTTTCTTGTAATCACATAATTGCACTTAGTGCTCCACATTTAAAAATTACATCTCAAACCAGAAATATGGCAATTTCTGCACCCTTAGCAGTTGGTGTAGCCTTGGTGACAGCATAGTAAGTGAAGGAAACAGTGGATACTGCTACCCATTTATTATAATTTGTCAACTCGAGAAAATTCCTCAAGAGGTCAGTTCCAATTTAGTGCAATGGAGGAGCTTCAGGAGGAATTAGTTCCAGATGTCCTGGGAGTAAGTGAGATACATGCTTTTTTCACTGCAGTTCCCTACAATGGCTAATACATTTTTTATCTGACAGATCAGTAGAGATCTGAACTATGATACCTGCTCCTAAATCTGTCAGTGGTCTTTGCAAATCTGTGATGACTTGCTGTTGGAGCAATGTGAAAATACTTCAGTATCTTTGGCTACACATCAGCTGGAATGAAGAGCAACCAATCAGCATTCTTGTGTTTGCAGCCATTTTTGTGCATTAATGCAATATCGTATTTTGAAACTTCAGTGCCCATCTAGCCAATCTTCCTGATAGATTCTTCTGACACATCAGGCAACACAAAAAATGACAGTATATCATTACACTGAATGGTCTGCCATATAAGTAAGATCAGAATTTACTAATTGCTCATACTAGTGCAACACACACCTTTTTAAGTTCTAGAGTAATACTTGTTGAACTCAGAAGGTACTCTAGAGGAATAAATCATTATTCTTTCAGCACCTTCCTGGATTTGCACTAGAACTGCACTTAGTACATGACCACTAGCATCAGTGTGTACTTCATTCTCAGCATTCTCATCAAAAAATCCCAGGTTACAGAGACATCTTTCTTGCTTTTCACCCCCCAAAAAAATTTGGCATCTCCCTGTCATGGTTCTTATTATAGCTGTTCCTTGTAACTGAACTCCTTTCTGAAGTAGGCACACATTGTAAGGAAGATATCACAAATGTTCTGAGGAGTTGGAAAATTTGTTGTGCCTTTTACTATTCCTGGATCAGGATGGATCCATTTCTGTTAATTACAGGCAAAATTTAATGTCTTGAGCAATGAAGAAACACTTTCTTGGATTCATCATGAACATACTGCAGCACAGTTGTCAAGTGGCTTAAAAATATTCAAATGTCTTTTAAAATGCAACTATGCCAGCCAGGTAGCAAAGACACATCATCCATTTATGACATCAAAGCACATTGTCCATCATGTATTGAAAGCTAGCTGGAATATTGAACTGGATGAACAGCTTAATTTTGAACAAGGAGGCCACTAAGTGTCACGAAAACAGTATTTTCCCTGTCAGCCTCATCAGCTTCAGTCTGTAAGTAGCCAATCTGCTTATCCATAGTAGAAAAGTACTTTGGTCCACACAGACAGTACATGGTGGCACCAGTTAGTAACAGTGAGTATACATCCTTTTTGATGATTTTCTTCAGCTTCTGGTAATCGTTGCAGACACACCACGTGTCATATGTGTCATCTTTCTTCTTCATAAGCACCAAAGGGGAGGCCAAAGAACTATGTAGGATATATGCAATGATGTTGTCTTGTAACATCTTCACCACTTCCTTCTGAATTATCCATCATTCAGATGGGGATACACTGTATGAGGGCCGGCCGCGGTGGTCTAGCGGTTCTAGGCGCTCAGTCCGGAACCGCGCGACTGCTACGGTTGCAGGTTCGAATCCTGCCTCGGGCATGGATGTGTGTGATGTCCTTAGGTTAGTTAGGTTTAAGTAGTTCTAAGTTCTAGGGGACTGATGACCACAGATGTTAAGTCCCATAGTGCTCAGAGCCATTTGAACCATTTGAACACTGTATGAGGGCTGTCTGATTATTATTTGTTCTTTGTTTTCTTCTTGGCCGCAGGGAAGGGGGGGGGGGGGGAGGGTGCACAAGTGTGATCCACAGTGTTAATATGTTGTTTCACATTGAGGCATATGTTCTGCCTTGTCTCCACTCAAGCACTGAATATGTCTGCAAATTGACACAAAATGTCCAAAAATCACTGGCACTTTTCCTATGTCAATTGGGACCTGGACAGTCAATTCCTTCAATGAGTACCATTACCATGGTGCATGATTTTCCATTGAAGTAGGTGAGCTGACTGTTCTTGGACTGGTCTGCCTGTCCCTATCCACATACCCTGAATATATACATTACAAAAAAATTAAATACCATCTGCTATACTATCAAAATTTTTTCTGATTGCACATTGAAAGAGACACTAAAAGATGTATACTTCACCCAGGCAGAATCCTTACTGTTATATGGCATAATATTTTGGGGAAACGATCTGCTAGCAAAAGTTGTTTTATATGCCAAAAGAGAATTGTAAGAGCCATAGAAAATGCTGCATCAAGAAGCTCATGCAAGCCCTTATTCAAGAAACTACATATCCTTCCACTATCATATCTGTACATTTTACAAGTAATCATATTTGTAAGGAAAATCTTAGAAAATAGCAACAATGTTGTGTGAACTAACCAAAGTATCCACCTGCATAACACAAGGAGAAAGCAGGACATTCATGTTCAACATGCACACACAACACTAAAACAGAATGGACAACTGCAAACAGGAAACAGACTATACAATAAGCTACCTACAAACATTAAAACTATAAAAGACACTTCAAAATTTAAAAATGCTCTCCATAAATACACTCCTGGAAAGGGAAAAAAGAACACATTGACACCGGTGTGTCAGACCCACCATACTTGCTCCGGACACTGCGAGAGGGCTGTACAAGCAATGATCACACGCACGGCACAGCGGACACACCAGGAACCGCGGTGTTGGCCGTCGAATGGCGCTAGCTGCGCAGCATTTGTGCACCGCCGCCGTCAGTGTCAGCCACTTTGCCGTGGCATACGGAGCTCCATCGCAGTCTTTAACACTGGTAACATGCCGCGACAGCGTGGACGTGAACCGTATGTGCAGTTGACGGACTTTGAGCGAGGGCGTATAGTGGACATGCGGGAGGCCGAGTGGACGTACCGCCGAATTGCTCAACACGTGGGACGTGAGATCTCCACAGTACATCGATGTTGTCGCCAGTGGTCGGCGGAAGCTGCACGTGCCCGTCGACCTGGGACCGGACCGCAGCGACGCACGGATGCACGCCAAGACCGTAGGATCCTACGCAGTGCCGTAGGGGACCGCACCGCCACTTCCCAGCAAATTAGGGACACTATTGCTCCTGGGGTATCGGCGAGGACCATTCGCAACCGTCTCCATGAAGATGGGCTACGGTCCCGCTCACCGTTAGGCCGTCTTCTGCTCACGCCCCAACATCGTGCAGCCCGCCTCCAGTGGTGTCGCGACAGGCGTGAATGGAGGGACGAATGGAGGCGTGTCGTCTTCAGCGATGAGAGTCGCTTCTGCCTTGGTGCCAATGATGGTCGCATGCGTGTTTGGCGCCGTGCAGGTGAGCGCCACAATCAGGACTGCATACGACCGAGGCACACAGGGCCAACACCCGGCATCATGGTGTGGGGAGCGATCTCGTACACTGGCCGTACACCACTGGTGATCGTCGAGGGGACACTGAATAGTGCACGGTACATCCAAACCGTCATCGAACCCATCGTTCTACCATTCCTAGACCGGCAAGGGAACTTGCTGTTCCAACAGGACAATGCACGTCCGCATATATCCCGTGCCACCCAACGTGCTATAGAAGGTGTAAGTCAACTACCCTGGCCAGCAAGATCTCTGGATCTGTCCCCCATTGAGCATGTTTGGGACTGGATGAAGCGTCGTCTCACGCGGTCTGCACGTCCAGCACGAACGCTGGTCCAACTGAGGCGCCAGGTGGAAATGGCATGGCAAGCCGTTCCACAGGACTACATCTAGCATCTCTACGATCGTCTCCATGGGAGAATAGCAGCCTGCATTGCTGCGAAAGGTGGATATACACTGTACTAGTGCCGACATTGTGCATGCTCTGTTGCCTGTGTCTATGTGCCTGTGGTTCTGTCAGTGTGATCATGTGATGTATCTGACCCCAGGAATGTGTCAACAAAGTTTCCCCTTCCTGGGACAATGAATTCACGGTGTTCTTATTTCAATTTCCAGGAGTGTATTTATTGCAAAAATGTTATCATAGTATAGATGAATATCTTGAAACATAAAAATTTATTGCAAAAAAATAATTAATTACTTGGGTTAAAATATAATGTATGAAAGCTGAACCTTCAGTTGTGATAATATTAAGCCTAAATCAATGTAAATATTCTTGTATGATTTAAAAACATGTATTGTAAATCACAATGACTTGTCCAATATCATACTGTATACCTTGTACAACAAGCGATCAAAAGGACCAATAAAAATATAATGTAATGCATTGCAATTATTCATGGCTGAGTTCTCTGTGTCCTCTTGCGATGATTATGACTGTCACTGGCTTGGAGATTTCTTTTGTGAGACTGAGTACATTTTTGTACTCAGCTAGAGCTTCACAGTTAGACTGAGCATCCATATTGTTGACTGGAAATCATCTCCCTGATGACAGTGGGATAATTGTGTCTTGGGTTGTAGACAATGGCCCAGAACAACCATTGTTGCATGGACTTGTTGAGGCTTCATCAAACTGAAGCTCCAATCCTTCACATTCTATGAATGCTTGTGATGCCTGCAGGCTGTCCTATCCAAGGATAACATTTTGTCTGTATCCTTATAAAGTGACAAATTCAATGGGCTCTCACTGTCATTGATAGTTATTCTCACAACACAGTTTCCTGTCAGTTGGATGTATTTTCCATTTGCACCTTTTAACTCATTGGTGTTTGAAATTCAGGACATAATCTTTTTCAATGATGAGCATCCAAAATCATAGAAAATAATGTCCCAAAATTGATTAGTGCCTGGACAGGTGGATTATTAATGATGACATTGAAATGATTTCATTACATCTTGGCAGCTGTTGACCATGAAGAACTTTTATCTGAGGCAGCCTCACTACTATAAATAGTTCCCTCATTTAGTTTTCCTGATTTTGGCCAATGGGTGAACGACTGGCTCCTCTGTAGTGTGACAAGAAATAACTGTGATGTGTTGGAGAGCAACCTCAAGCAGGATATGGCAATGGGCTTTGTCCAACAGGTCAGTTGTAGTCATCTGCAGTTATCAGGGATGAATATAATAATTAAACATTCTTCTTTGTTCTTTAGAGTAGCATACAACATGCTCTGGGTGGCCACAAAGAAAATGTATCAGTATGTTGTCCTCTGTTCTCCAAATGTTCATTTTTCTGCATGTAAATCAAATTGGAAGGCAGCTTGTTGGATCTGTATCATTGATAATTTTGTACATTGTCTGGTGGTTTGTGGCATCAAGTCTGCAATACCTGACTCCATGAATCAAATTAGCAAGGGAGCTGGTTGTATCTGCATCACTGAGAACCTTGGATAATATCTGATGGTTGTGGCATAAGTCTGGGTCCACTCCTCAATGTTGGTTGGCTTTGAAGATACTGATGCCAATGAACTTCTTTTTGAATCAGTGATGTTGCCTCCTCCTGGATCGCTTTAAAAATCAATGCTGCTGCTTTTGGCAATCTGGGTTTGACATTAATCAATGCCATGAACGCTTGTGTCTCTTGTTTTACTATTTGTCATATTAGTTATGCAAATTTTTGATTACCTTCCACACAGCCCATCAGTACAACATTTGGAAATCCACTTAAAGTATTTCCATATACTCTTTCTGGTGCACTGCGCCAACGTGCAGCCACCACTTGATGAATATCTCTAATATCTCTGTTGTGGTGTCATCCTGCAGAATAAGTATTTGACAATGGTGCAGTGCCATGCTCTTCATTAAATGTGAAATTTTGTTAGTTTCTATTATATTTGGATTCACTGTCCTGTGCGACACAGCACCAGAACACACTGTATATATGACTGTGTAGCCCCCCACCCCCTCTCCTCCATCTTTAAACAATGTTCTTCAGCTGTTGCTTAACTATGTAGACCTGCTGCTGATTATCACCAAATGTTTTACTGATTTATGCTCAAAACTTGTCCCATTTCTTGGAGTTTTCCTTGTTGTTCTGAAATTATGGCTGGGCTATACCACAAAAATAAAAATAGAAACTGATAAAACATATGTCATCTCACCTGTTGTATGTAGTAATATGTTGATACCCCTCTCTTTAACCATTTCTTAGGACCTGGGCAACATCTTCTGAAAGAACTGTTGGATGTCTGATGTCCATCTGACTTGCCAATGTTTTGTATACATCGGCACCTAAACAGTGCTGACTATAGGAAGAATTTACTGTTGTACTTAGATTCCTCCTTAAGAAGGCCATGTCTTTTGCCCTGCCTTATTGTAGCCACTGGGATGTTGATATCCAAGACACCTGGTATCTCCTTCAAACCAGAATGTGGAATCAAATGGCAGTTATAAGAACAGGGTCATCAACAAGAACTAACACTTCACATGTTAGTTGAGCATACACAAAAGTAGAGCTGCAGCTGTGCTCTCCAGAGCAAGCTTCTATTTATCCATACATAGAATGTTCTAGCACGTTACAATGTTCTACATAAATAAGAAATTTCCACAGTGTTCTAGAAATTACAAATTTTAAATGATAAATAATTGCAGGAAACAGTAAACGAAATGTTGTCTCCAGTCAGTGACTATTACAGCTTTACCACATTGGACAATGGACTGCTCACAGAAATACTGAGATCAATAAAGTTCTTTTATTTCATCCTCACACTCATCGGACTAAGCCTCAACATTTATAATTTTGTGAGTGAGGTGCAGACCCTACTGGGAATAATGCCTGCACCACTAAATGATGATGGTACAGGTTCATAAGACTTGACAGTTATCTTTCTTAATGCATAACCATATGACCTATTGAAAATAGCCAAGAGCAATAAGGAACTGTCAACATGCTTAGCAGCTGGAAGAAAGCAGTTTGGACAGTACATTTCTTTGAGGCCCTCATAATATTAATACAGCCTTTTGTAAGAAATAGGGAGATGGTAGAGTCTGTAGATTATGTTAAATGCTTCTATTACTTTAAGCTGCAGGTTTGGTGCAGCTCATATTGTTCTTTGTATTCACTTTGTTTACATTAAATTTAGTAAAACAAATTCTTCATGAATATATTTTGTATCTAGTTTCCAGTTCAGTGATTGCACTGGCACTATGTTTTCCAGATACATATTAACTTGAGCATTCACCTTAGTGTTGGTGTTCATAGGTAATAATTCTCTTTGATGCCCTCCTGACACATTCACTCCCATGTTTAACAGATAAAATTTTCCTCTGAATTCTATAAGTGAAAAGAAAGAAAGCTTATTGTTTAATGTCCCATAGAAATCAAGACCACCAGACACAGAGCACAAGCTTGGATTGTGTCAGGGTTAGGGGATGATATTGGCCATACCCTTCCAAAGGAACCATCCCAGAATGTGCCTTGAGCTAATCACAGAAAACCTAATCCGGATTGCCAGATGTGTGTTTGAACCATCATTCTCCCGAACGCGAGTCCAGTGCACTAACCAATGTGTCACCTCACTTGGCAAATATGACACTAGATATAATGGCAGTTATCCTGATTGCACTTAATGCATGAACATTGATAATTTGCACACATTGAATGCTTCTAAAACTTGATATGATAGCAAATAAATATATCACCACAGTGACCACAGATGAAGGATGGGCAATTTGATTCCTTGAGAAGCAGTTACATAGGGGCTCAACAAGTGGCACTTTTTTCCTGCAATGCAAGCAAGCACTATGCAACATCTGTCATTCAATCAATATATCTTCAAGTGTGTTGTTTACACCCTCATATGAGCAGTCTTGTTCTTGTATATTATCCAAACATGACACACTACAGGAAAGTTAGGAACATAGAAAAGATTTTAATTTTATCTCTTATTTGTTGAGGAAACATTAAAGCATTGTTTAACAAGTTTGGCAGATTACTTTTTTGTTATATATATAAATAAACAAAAAACACCAAAATTATTTTTAACCACATTAAACACTGAAAAACATTTACCCAGCAACACAAACTATTTCACTGGTTTCAGAGTTTTTCATGGTGTAAGTGAAACCTATTATCTAACAGGTTCTGCATGAGAGGTTGTCCTAAGCTACTTCACTGACCTTTTGTTCAATGTATTGCTGCCGTCTCTCTTCTGCCTTCATCTGTTTGTAGAGAATGCAAGACTTCAGTACATCCATTGGATCTCTTGGAGGGACTTTATAGTTTCCACCCCATGGCATACCTACAACAATAAGGAGAACTTTCAAGGATGTGAAATGAATCAAGGTATACATTAACAAAAGAGAGGTTAACAATAAACAAGCACTTTACCACCTAATGGTATTCATTCTCACACCAGATAAGTTTAATCAAGAAAATTAGAAAAAAGTCTGCTGTCTCCTCATTTATACCAAATAGCTGCTGTTATCTCTTAGCGATAGCTTAAATTTTTATTTACATTGATATTTTTCAAGGAAAACAGTTACCCACAGGTGTAAATACAGAGTTCTGTTTATAATATGCTATTCCTTCTTCCACCAGCTAAATTTAATCAAGTAAATTAGAAACAAATCTGCTGCCTCCTCAGTCAGATGGCTGCTGTTATCTCTCAGTGGTAGCTTAAATTTTTATTTACTTTGATATTTTCCAAATAAAACAGTTACCTACAGCTGTAAATACATAGTTCTGTTTACAGTACATTACTGCTTGTCGTGCAGCTTTACAATGAACAATTCTATTTACCACATAGCTAACAGGACTTTTCAATCTATGAACCTAGCTACTCCAATAACTTGTGGAAGTTGTCATTATTGATACATGTTTTCAATTTTCTTTTGACCTGGTAGGGATTCCAATTCCTTGTTCTGTGTTAGATGGGAGCTCTTGAAAGTCTTTCAACCAGTAAGTAATTCACATCCAAACCTAGACAAGGATGTAAAGTGTACACAAAAATTATTTTTTGTCTTTTACTGTGATCGTGCTCAGTTGAAACTGATTTCATTGCCAGTGACAAGAAGCATTAAGAAGTTAATATATGGGAAAGAGAGTGTAAGAATTTCAAGTTCCTTGAACAGAGCTCTGCAAAATGCGTTATTACCTATCTAACACAAAATTCCTACTGCTTGGTTCTGTAGAATAAATACTTTGTTTACTTTAGGTTAGTACCTCAAAAGATAATCCTATAAGACAAATAGCAACAGAAAATTAGCAAAAGTAGCAAACACTCTTATCTTAAGGTCAACACAATGAGAGAAGTTTCTAAGGGGAAAACATTCTGATTTGAGCTTCTTCATTAGTTTACCTATAAGTTGACTCTAATTTGTTGTCTGACTGGACACAATTAATTTTACACAGGGTGTTTCATTTAGGGTGTGGCAATTAATGTCATTTTCTACTGATACAAGGTCAGCTTTGCTTCTTTTAAAATAGCATTACATGAGTCTTTGTGACAATAAGACTTGAAATGTTAGCTGTGAACCATGTTTAGACATGTTCAGATATCATCTGAGGTTGAGTTTGAACTCATGATAGTATGCTTTTGTCATTGTCCAAAAATTACAGTTTTTGAACACCAATTTATAGTCATTCAAAGATAATTTATTTAAGTTAAGAGCAAGAGTGAGCATGTGTGGCACCCCAAAATTTATGTTCCCCTTTCTGAAGTTAGTTTCAAGCATATGACACAGGTGTCAATGAGTCCCTCTTGCTCACTATTATGGAGGTAAGACTCCACCTATGCAAGAAGGTTGCCTTTAATACCATAACATTTTCACTGAAAGTGTATTTACTTAAGATAAGAGCAATAGTGGGCCCAGTACTGAAAGTTGTGGAATCCCACAAGCTATATTCACCCATTCTGAGGTTAGTTTTAATCCTATGACACAGCTGTCAATGAGATACCCTGCATTGTATTATGAAGGTAAGACTTTGCCCTATAAGAGGAATGCTATTAATGCCATAATATTTTAGTCTGACAAGTAGCATTATGATTTGGACAATTAAAAATTTTGGCAAGGTCACAAAATAGACATTTTTTTTGTTTATCTCTTCCAAGAATTCATTGGTGAGGTCTTGTACTGTTTTTTTTCATGGAGCATTCTTAACAACGGCTGAGCTAAGAGGCAGTCAACAAGTTCTGCTGAGATAAATTAATCTTTATCCTGTCATAAGCCATTCTCTCAAAAACTCCTGTAAAGACTGGAAGGAGTGAAATGGATCTGTTATTAGATGTGATTTATTTACCTCCAGTGTTTAAGTCTGTCAGGAAGTGTGTCTGGACTTATGGATTAATTAATAGACAGTATGAGGGCAATTCTAACAAATGAGCAGAGATTTTATTATTCTGCTATAGGGAAGGTCAAGCTAGTTTCCCACATAAGCAAACTGTGCGAGAAAGACATTGTGGAAAAGCTCCAATTGCTCTGAGCTACAACAACGAGACTTTTTTAGAATAAAGGACCATAATAATAGTTTTCAGGGATGTGTTTCGGATATGACTGAGTCCCGTTTGTGCAAAGAAAAGCCAGGCTGTGAAATAAGTGCTCAGTCATTGCAGGTCAGTTCCAATAAACCAGTGTGTGTAAAATGTCGTAAAAAGTGTAACTCAAACAATTTTGATTCATGCAATATGGTAAATAAACAAGAAGGGATAACACCCTTAAAGTTAATGCACTTAAATTGCAATATCTCATAAACAAACTAGACATTCTACAAATATTATTAGAGGAACACTTGCCACATGTATTAGTATTAACAGAACATGGGCTAAAATGCAGTGAAATAATATACTATAGATTAGAAGGTTACATACTAGCAAGTAGTTATTGTAGGCAAAACCACAAAGGTGGTGGTGTGGCAATTTATGTTAGTAAGGATATGTTGTTGTTGTGTTGTTGTCGTTGTGGTCTTCAGTCCTGAGACTGGTTTGATGCAGCTCTCCATGCTACTCTATCCTGTGCAAGCTTTTTCATCTCCCAGTACCTACTGCAAGCTACATCCTTCTGAATCTGCTTAGTGTATTCATCTCTTGGTCTCCCTCTACGATTTTTACCCTCCACGCTCCCCTCCAATACTAAATTGGTGATCCCTTGATGCCTCAGAACATGTCCTACCAACCGATCCCTTCTTCTGGTCAAGTTGTGCCACAAACTTCTCTTCTCCCCAATCCTATTCAATACTTCCTCATTAGTTATGTGATCTACCCATCAAATCTTCAGCATTCAGTAAGGATATAGAAGCTAAAAAATTTCCTTTCTTGAACACCTCACCAAAGAAGGATCAATTGAAATGACAGGTATTGTAGTCCACAGTAATCATCTTATGTTACCAAAGTATAAAGTGATTGGAGTATATAGGCCACCAAATGCTGATGTAATGCTATTTATGGATAAACTTAGTAGTGCTGCTGGTCAGGCTGGTTCTAATGACCTTACTATATTAGGTGACTTTAAAATAGATGCAAACTCAAATAGTACAGTAAACCTGAAACTTAGTGATGTGCTGACCTCATACAATCTTGTAAATATAGTGAACTCTAACACCAGAGTGACGGACACATGTTCCACTAGAATAGATTATGCTATAATCAACAAAGATGTTATAGATAAGGTAAATTACAGTAACTTAGATTTTCTTTATTCTGACCACTTCTGTCAGGTGATAGAATACAAAAATTCAGTTGTGCGTAAAATAACAAAAATTGTGCTACAGAAACGAATGCTGAATACCTCAAATATTAATGCTCTTAAAGACAAACTAGCGAATGAGAAATGGGATTCTGTGTACCAGGTAAAAGGGTTGGATGGGAAATGGAATGAATTCTACTCAACCATATTGCACCATTATGAATATAGTTGTCCAGTCAGAGAAATCTGTCAAAATGGAAGTAATCCTAGACTAAAACTCCCAACAAATCTGATTAGGCTCAGGCAGCAAGTACATGATCTAAACCAGCTTTATAAGGCTACTACTATGCAGGTTTTCAAGGAAAAATACAATAGGGCCAAGTAAACTTTTAAAACTGAAATTGTTAATCTAAGGACGCAGATTAACAGTAAAGCAATAGAACAGTCTAACATAAGCAAAGCATCTTGGAAGCTGATTGACAAGCTTTGATCCCAACAAGATGAACATGGAACCACTCAGCATAAGACATGATGGTAACATTATAAAACATCCAGATACTATTTGTAATATTTTTAATAACTACTACATTTCTGGTGAACAATCAATGCATAAGATTCACAGGTAGAGACCCGATGCTATCTCACCCAAGGTACCGAATTTGAATTTGTGGAAGTGAATGAGGAGGAGGTTCGCAGGGCAACATAAATGCTAAAGAAAAAAAATTTCATCTGGATGGGATGGCATATCCAGTGGAATTACTAAAGTGTGCTTAAAAGAAATCTCTAAACCTCTTACTCATCTGGTTAATTGCAGCATTAGAGAAAACATGTATCCAACGGTTCTAAAAATGAATGTATAAAAAGGGAAGTAAGGAACAAGTCTCCAGCTATAGACCAATATCATTAATTCCCACTTTTAGTAAGATATTCGAAAGCATTATCCTTTCTCAGCTAAGTTCCTTTTTCACAAAACATTAACTGCTTGTGGATTCGCAGCATGGCTTCAGAAAAGAGCTAAGTACAACCACAGCAGTTACACAGTTCATCCATGACGTTTACTGTCTGTTGGACCAGAAGATGCAGACTGTAGGTATATTTTTGGACCTGACAAGAGCATTTGATACCGCAAACCATAGGGGACTTCTTAAAAAGCTTATATCTTATAGTATTGGAGATCAAGCCATGAATCTTCTAACCACATACCTGCTAAATTGTAAGCAAAGCACTAAATTGTCATACAAACTAGATAACAAAATCATGAACTCCCAGTCCACCAGTGAACCTGTATTACAAGGTGTACCACAGGGCTCAATCGTTGGACCCTTTCTCTTCCTTATATATATTAACGACATTGCACAACCCATTAACTCCCATATTGTAAGCTATGCAAGTGACACATTAATCTTATTCTATGGGAGCGAATCTAAAGAGCTAGAATCTCTAGCTACTAGTGGTGTAACAGAGGTTACAAAATACTTCAATGATCAGGGGCTCAAGGTGAATGTCACCAAATCTCAACTACTGACATTTAAAACAAGCAGTTCTCATCACAACAATATGAATAGTGTATGTAATATCTCTGCAACAGAAAATGGTAACTGTAAATTCCTGGGTGTATATGTTGATGAAAATTTGCGGTGGACATACCACATTAATTTCGTATGTGGAAAAGTCAGTAGTACCATATATCTCCTCAGCCAGCTCGCAAAGATAGTTCCTAGCCAAGCACTGAAATTAGTATATTATGGAACACTTTACCCCTTTCTCAATTACAGAATTGAACTATGGGACAGTGCAGCTGATGTACATTTAAAAAGAATACTACTACTACAGAAAAGAGCAATAAGACTTATACATGGGATGGGACATAGAGATTCATGTCATGAAGTGTTTGTGCAGCACGAATATCTGACAATATATTCTCTGTACACATTCAAAATAGTTGTATTTTTTACAAGTCAACCAACAGAAGCTATCAAGGGCAGTGATGTACATGATCACAATACTAGAATGAAGTGTAACTATTTCCGTAACAGAACAACGTTAAAAATGACTGATAGAAGTCCATATATCAGTGGTTTGATTTTGTATAACAAGCTACCAAACTCTCTAAGAACATACACAGGAAATGTTTTTAAAACAAAATTAAAATCTTTTCTAATAGAAAAATTTTTATATTCTTTCAATGAATTTTAAAATAGTGATTGTAACATGAGGCATTAGCATATCAGTTGCAATGTGATAAATGTAAAAAATAGATGTAAGATGCAACAGCTACAGAATATAGTGTATTTCATAAGTATAAATATAACCATAGTATTAAGTGTGACGTTTGCAAAAGCCATCATTACAATGGCTCCACGCAAAGAAATTGTAAATAAATAAATAAATAAATAAATACCATCATAGCCAGAAAAATTACTACATTTTAGTGAGCCTGATGAATTCTGCAATCTCCTTATGTTGTTTTTTTTTTTTTTTTTTTTTTTTTTTTTTTCTAACTTGATATCTGTTAGTGGTGTAGTCATTCAGTGTCTCTACTCAAGTAAATCTAAGGAATCTGTAAAGTTATTTGGTTATTTATTAGGGCATAAAAATTTTCTCCCACTGTGTGGAGTAATTATTGAAACTGGCAGCCGATGATTAGAAAGTTCCTGCAGAAGCTATTTTTGGGGTCTCCATTTAATTTGAATTACAATTCTTGTTTAATAACATACCAAATTGCTTTTGCCTTACTCTTGATGTATGTTTTTTTTTTAAACCTAGAGCATGTTATACTTTTTAATAATACACTGGACAGCTTTACAATAGTGATGGTAACAGAGTTTCTAATCATGATCCCTGTTCATTGTCTGAATTATGTAGAGCTCTCTTTTCCTACCACAATACAGTTTAACCCCAAGCGTTATCCACCTCTTATACTTGTTTCTGTTTGCTTTAGCGTTGTTTGTTTTGTTAGTAAACAAAACTCAAAGTGTTGTGGGAATACATTTAAGAAAGAGTTAAATTTACCATCTATACTGTCTACTCTGTAATTTCTCACAAGTGTTCTTCCCACAATTTCTCTATAGCCACTATTATTGAGTCATTGTATTTCAGACAGTACTACTTTTCCTTTTTGATGTCTGTCTAACTGCACAATATATTTTATTTTTAACATTTGACCATCTTACTCAGATCACATTGACTACTGGTGTTAAAGCTAAATCATTGCAATTTATTGGGTCTAATTTGAAATTCATCAGTAGTTTGCAACAAGATGGGTATAAGGCCAGATGGGAATCATATCTAGATAGCCAAGGTGGTCAAGACATTGGTTTGTGAGAAGCAGGAAATCCAGGTTCAAGCACAGGTCTAGCATAAATTTTCACTTGCCATCATTGAAATTATTTCAATGGTTACTTACAGCTGACTCAGAAAGAATTTCATTTCATTTCAACATGTATTTGTACAGCTGCACCTCATGAATGGTGTCTGTGGTGACATCACAGGGTTTGTTCTTTTGAACATATATAAATTGAAATTGTTAGTTGCTGTTGTGGTGACATCACAGGCTTTGTTCTTTTGGACACATATAAATTGAAATTGTTAGTTGCTGTTGCACTATGCCCTTCAATTTGCATAGAGAATTGTACTGTGGGAAATAATCCAAAGCTTGACATCAACTACTCTAAGTGCCATTGATCAGTACAGTCTGACAGAAAATCATCTTTAAAGTTCTGTGTATTTCCTGGTTGACTGTTGTGGTACAACATCCAAAGACTTTTCGACAAAACATTCCTTAACCTGAAGAGCTCAGTACTTAACCCCATTTTATGCATATACAGCTACTCTTCCTTTTTTTCTTTTTGGTTCTACAGTAGTACAATAACTTGTATACATCAAGATGAAGCTGTTCAATTTCACTGATTCCAATGTTATGGACTGATATGCCCAACTAATCTATTGACATTCCATCTGTTGGATCCTGATGTGGGAGGTGCATGTTATAACTAATAGATTAGCTCTGGTATACAAACAACAACAGAACTTTATTACACAGTACTTAAACAAAGTACAACAGAAAACAGCTTTTGTAGTAATACCACAAAAGATTGTCATCATATAACGAAGCTGACATTAAAGACAATAACTGTTTCTTCACTATACTAGCCACAATGTTACGCTAACATAGTCAATGAGTTAAGTTGGTAGTACTAGTGTAGCCTGGAAATGTGCAAGTGTGGGTGTTGGCCATAGTTGAAGCACTTGTGAAGACTTGGTGGTTTGGATGCTGTATGACAGGCTGTAAGCACTGACTGTGACTGCCACACTCTAATGAATGGAATTCAGACTGTCCAACTGCTTGTGCAGTTGGCTTCTTGCCCCAAGAAACCTAGCTATGAACTCCCAATGTCAACTGATTGGCAAGCGGCTGGGCAGTGACCTGTAAAGCTTTCCAGTGGAAGAATACCAGGACACTGTGATAGAGTCATGTGGCTAGTGGCAGTGTGCTAGTGCCAATGATACTAGTGCTGTATCTGATGAATTAAGTGCTATCAGACACCACAACAGCTGCTGTTGGTGTGATGTGCTGTAATTGAATTGCAGGTGCCTTGGAAGGGTGGCAACCCTTGGGACACTGCTGTGTGGTTGGTGCCTGGACTGAATATGTTAGTCATGGTTACTCCATCCCCCTTCCCTAAGGAAGAGATGTCAGAGACATCTCACTAGATAGAATATGGCTAGGACTTACATAACAGCTAATGATACATCATCCCTTCTTCCACAAGAATCAGTTGGCAGCATCATTGAGAGGAAGCAAACCTGAAAACTAAGAACCATGAAGGGTGTTGTTGAGAAAATGCTGAGCATGCTGCCAAAGGTGTCATGACCTAGCGGGCCAGGCTTGCGATGAAACTTCCATGAATAGGTGCACTGGAGAACTAAAAGTGAAGCCCCATAAATGCTGCTGTCTGTGGAGAGTAGAAGACCCTGGAGGTTGTAGTAGACAACTACACCTGGAGACATCTGGGTCTGGTGAAGAGGGTGGAGCAGAGCAGAGTAGGGTCCAGGAGAAGGCATGTTGCATGCTGCAAAAGTACCTGTTGGAGAAGAAACCTAGTGAATGAAGCTGGTGTGACCAACACTCTGAAGGGGAAAAGCCCATGAGAGAAAGCAGCAATCTGAAGATGTGGGCTGAACATTGGCAACAGGCAGAAAGAATAGCCGAATCAAAGGCAACGAATCCAGAGGGGACAAGATATGGTCAGCAGAGTCAACAGACAAAGAGCAAGAGTTCATGAAGGGTATAGGAGCTGAGGGCAGAGGAAGCACAAGAGAGGGTCTGATGGAGGGAGGTGTCGAGTGGGCTGGCAGAGTGAGGGCTGCTGATGTGAGGACCAGAGGGGACCAGTGGCACTGGAGCCTGTAGAGGTGTCTAGACTGGAGGCAAAGATGCCAGTAGCACTGGAATCTGAAGATGCACTGGAGGCACTGGCGAGTGTGCCAGTGACAATGGAATCTGAGGCACTGGACCAGTAGCAAGGACGCCATTGGTGCTGGAACCTGAAGAGGTGCTGGAGCTTGAGGAGGCATTGCAGCCTGAGGAAGTGTAGGGGCTGATGGAGGCCCAGGAGCCAGGGATGCAGTCAGGAGGCTAAGGTGCCGAAGGGGGCCACAAGACAATCAGTGGGGAACACAGCGGGGAACACAGCCACATGAGGCATGCAGGCCATTAATCCAATGCATTGTCAAACTCCAAAGGAGACAGAGACCAGGTTGTCACTGCTCGGGCTGATTCATCATCAGGACAGGTGAGCTGCTAAGAAAGAAGCTCAGAGGTATGCTGTAAGAGCCAGACTTAAGACCAAAACTGTGGCAAAATGTCCTGCACTTGAAGTGGTGCTGCAACTGCACATTGAACCAAATGAGTAAAGGCCTGTAGCAATTGCTACATGAGCCACCCCATAATTACACAAGCCAAGACAGAGATAGTTCCAATGTTGGATCAGCAGTGGCAAATGAACCTATGGTATGAGGCAACTGGACTGATAAGTTGCATCCCTCTCAAAAGCGAGTCATGTAATGTCCAAGATCTACAATAGCTCAACCAAAAATCGATTCACGGTCTATCTTTCCCCAAAATGCACAAAGGCTAAATCAATGAATGCTGAACTGTTAGCAGCTATCAGTGGTGAACCAGCTTACTTGAACATTGTTTTACCATAAACATGGTAATACCTTTCCACACAGTTAAAAAAAAAAAAAAAAAAAAAAAAAAAGAAAGAGAGAGAGTAAGTCGCACTGCATCAAGCCACCACTAACACAACACAAAAGAGTTTATTTACAGTAAAACAACAGAAGTGAAACAGGCACAGTGAATAGCACAAGCCTCTAGCTAAGCATAACTAAAACTCTGTCTGAACAGGCCATGAAGGCCCAACGGTACCAACCAGCTGCCATGTCTTCCTCAACAACAGGCGTCACTGGATTCAAATATGGAGAGGCATGTGGTCAGCATACCGCCCTTCCAGTCATATGTCAGTTTACGAGACTGGAGCTGCTACTTCTCAATCAAGTAGTTCCTCAGTTTGCCTCATGAGGGTTGAGTGCACCCTGCTTGCCACCAGGGCTCGGCAGACTGGATTGCCACCCATCCAAGCGCTAGCTCAGCCCAACAGTGCTTAACTTCAACAATCTGATGGGAACTGGTGTTACCACTGCAGCAAGGCCTCTGGCTGCTCAGCAAAACACCACAACAAAGAAAATTATGTGCACTATCACTAGACAGAAACAAGGCAAATTAAGGAATAATATGGCATATAATCATGGAAAGTGATAGAGCAAAAACAATGCACACACAAATGATAAGATGAGCACTTTGACCTACAAGGAAATCATAAACAACAGATAATGCACACAAAGCAATGTTCTCATAGAAAATTGCATTAACAAAGAGTCTGAAAGCATGAAACGTGCAATGATCACTTGTAAATCAAAAGCAACAGATAGTGAAACTGACAAGCCACAGTGCCACAGAATGTAAGGAAAGGACACACAAATGCAAGTAAGCCAAAGTAAATGGCCAACAACAATGGGTATATGTCTGAATGTGGAGCACAAACACGAAAAATTCCATGTGGAGGACCCATTAACACAGAGAGGAAGGCTCTCCAGTTGAGCACAAGGGCAAAGGGAATGAAGTCCCAGAACCAAACATGTCATTGCAAAAAAGCATGCCCTTGTTGTCACTGTTGAGATGAGAGCATTACAGAAAACGATTTCACCACTGTTGAATCCCAGTGCAAAATGTTCACACTACAATGAACAGAAGTGTCCATGTAGCCAAAAGAACAACAAAACTTTATTACACTGTACCTTAAGCAAGCACAACAGGAAACAGCTTCTGAAGTAATACCACTAAATATTGTCCTGATCTGATAAGGGTTGACACCAAACACAAAAATAATTTCTTGACAATATGAGCTACACCATTAAGCTAATGTAGCCACTGAGTTAAGACACTGTCCATCCAAAATTTGGTAGTACCGATATAGCCTGGAAATGTACATATGTGGAAATAGGCCATGATTGAAGCATTTGTGAAGACTTGGCCATTTGGATGCCAGTATGTGAGGCTGTAGGCTCTGATGGTATGTGCTGTGCTCCAACAAACTGAACTCTGACTTTTAGACCACTTACCCAGTCAGCACTTGGCCCAGAGAATTGTACCTGTGACCTGGCCCAGAGAACTGTAGCTGTGGACTCCCGATGTCAACTGATCAGCAAGTGGCCGGGCAGGATCCTATAAAGCCGTCTTAGGAAATCATGATAGAAAGTCACATGGCTTACAAAGACAAGCTAATGCTGATGATAACAGCACTGTATCTAATGAATGAAGTGCCTCCAGATACTGTGATGGGTATTGTAGGTGTAATGTGTTGCAGAAGACTTGCAGGTGCCTTGGAGGATCAGCAACCCGCATCACCCTTCTGTGTGGTTGGCGGCTGTATCAGAGGGTGGCAGTCATGGTTATTACACGATCTATCCTTTCATTTTGCTGTATGGATGTAAGTTTATCTTTTTTATTAATGAGGCAGCTGATGTTGTGAAGGGTGACATTAAATGCATTTTCTTTCATATTCACATGTTTGTCCAAGCCAGAGTTTTGTGTTTTGTTAATAGCTGTTTCTATTATAACTGCATTTATTCTGCAGCTCCATCTTTCAGATGAATTTACCCAAAAACATCCCTTGGGGCACACTGTAAATCACTTGAGTTAGGATGAGTACTGCTTTGGTAAGAGTGGATGCTTCTGGCAGTTAGTAATGTATGATGCAACTGAGTGAGAAGGAGTATATCAGACGCACCCCTGTATGAGTGTCCCTCTGTACTGAGCAATTTCCTAAGCTCTGCAGTAATACAGTCCACAGTATGCTTCACTCAGGGCTTATGGTACTGCTGAAAGGGTGACAGGTTATTCACACTAGTGTGAGGAGCATTCTCTGCCAAGTGTCTGATGTCATCCTCAGTTGTATAATTGAGATTATGATGTATACTGTTGCCTGTGACTCTCACTATTATTTCATTCTCTTATTTCCTAAGATCCTTTTCCAAAGAGTCTAAATCACAGGAGACATCACTGAGCTCCGTGCACAACACTTAAAAATACTAGTTACCTGGTAAAAAATTCCCAGGGAGCACTATAGCAGTTCTTACATACCTCCCCTACCCCGCCCCCACCCCCATTACTAGCACTCAGCATTAATACCTTTTTGGTCTTCTTAAAACTTTCCCTAGGTTTAGCTTGTAACTTATGCCCTGTACTGTCTGACTGCTTCTGAACTTCTTGAATTGTCTTAATGCTCTCTTTCACATGCTACAAATCACTGAAGTTATTGGAGAAAGATGGAATTAAGCTATCAGATGTGCAGAATGTTTTCTTTTCACTTTTTTTGAAGGCTGACTGAATTCCTGCCACCTATATGAGCCCTAACATCAGTACAGCAACTTGCACCTCCTAAAACTGTTACCTCTTCTTGTGTTAATGCCAAATCATTTCAAAGTTTTAAGAATAGTGACAATCCAGAAATGACCAGCATAATTCCTCATGTAAGTTGTACTGCAACATCCCACATGAAAAACATGCTGACATTTCTCACACTGATTGGCACTCTTCAGTAGTTTGCACTCATGTATGTTTTCACAGTAAAGTTTTGTTATAGGTATTGGATAAGATATGGTATGGAGGGCATCCACAACTGAGAGGCATGATTAATTAATTTAAAGAGATCCGCTTAAGTTGTACTGCTGATTATTCAAACTATGATCATTTTGGGATGTTAAAATATCATATTCAAGTGTATAAAATTATTGCATTTGGTCATGCATAGCAAGCCAACTAATGTCGTTGCTGGTGTCCATAGTGTGCAGCTGTCCAATAGTGGACAGTTTCCACCTAAGAAGCAGTGACTTGGAGCCCTTGCAATGACCCAACCACATGTTATGCATGGCCAAATACAATAATTGTATCCACTTGAATATGGGATTTTAACATCTGGAAACCAGTTGTGGTTTGAATAGATCAATACAACTGATGTGGATCTCGGTAAATTAATTAACAAAGGTACTAACTGAAAATCTTTTTCGAGTGAATTATGTCATTTTCTCTTCAACATTGCAATAGATGATGTGAATATCTAAACATTAAATAGATTTTACCACCTACGATAAAGTAGGGCAAAGGTGCACATTATTCTCTCCACATTCTTTCATCTCCCTTTACTTGAAGAAGGAGATGACACCTGAGAAGCTAGTTAGTTGTACTTCATTAGTGAAAGCAATAAGATGCTTTTTGTTAACTGGTCCTCGTCACTGCTGTTAACACATCTATTTACTGAACAACTGTTCATAGCTCTCATGAAATGGACTTTAGAGTCCATGTTTACTGGACTCTTTTCTTGTTTGGTTCATATTACCACTTCTCAGAATATGGAAAGCAAAGAGGGTGCAATAAAAAAGACATGTTCCACAGTATCAAAGATGAATTGGTGCTCATAGCTCTTAAGGTATGCGTTTTAGAGTCCATGTTTCCTACAGTCTATTTTTTTTTATTTTTACTTAAAATGATCATTCCTGACATATCTCTGAATATGTCTTTGTCCTATGGACCAAGGCTACTGAATCACCAATGTAGACTTTGGACTATGGGACATAACTTTTGAATATATTGTGATCAACACAATCAAACGCCTTAGTTAAATCAAAAAATATGCCAAGGATTCGAAACCTTTTGTTTAACTCATCCAGTACCTCACAGAGGAAAGAGAATGTAGCAATATCAGTTGTTAAACAACTTCTAAAGCCGAACTGTGCATTTGATAGCAAATTGTGTGATATAAAATGATCAATTATCCTTACATACACAACCGTTTCAATAACTTTAGTAAACACTGGTGGCATAGAAATCGATCTAAAATTGTCTACATTATCCTTCCCTCCCTTTTTATAAAGTGGCTTTACTACTGAGTACTTTAGTCATTCAGGAAACTGACCATTCGTAAAGGAAAAATTACAAATATGGCCAAGTACAGGGCTAACATGTGCAGCACAGTACTTTAAAATTCTGCTATGCACTCCACTATATCCATGAGAGTCCTTAGTCTTCAGTGATTTAATTATTGACTCAATCTCCCCCTTGTCTGTATCGCAGAGGTGTATTTCAGACATCAATCTCGGAAAGGCATTTGCCAAGAAAGTTGTATGATTCTATGAAGAAACTAAATTTTTATATAATTCACAAGCAATGCTCAGAAAATGATTGGTAAATACTGTACATATTCCTGATTTATCAGTAACAGAAATATTTTTACTATCAACTGACTTTATATCGTCGACCTTGTGTTACTGACCAGGCACTTCCTTCACAACTGACCATATGGTGTTAATTTTACCCTATGAATTAGCTATTCTATTTGCATACCACATACTCTTTGCTTTCCTAATAACATTTTAAGCATCTTACAATACTGTTTCTAATGGGCTACTGTAGATTGATTGTGACTACTTCTAACATTTTGATATAATTCCCACTTTGTTCTGCATGCTATCCTTATCTCACCAGTCAACCACCCAGGCTGCCTATTACTGCTAGTACCCCATTTAGAATGTTCTGATGGAAAGCAACTTTCAAAGAGCATGAAATGTATTATGGAAAGCATTATATTTATAATCTATGTTATTGGCACTATGACCGCCCCAATAGCTGAGTGGTCAGCATGACGGATTGCCGTCCTATAGGCCTGGGTTTGATTCCTGGCTGGGTCAGGGATTTTCTCCACTCAGGGCCTGGGTGTTGTGCTGTCTTCATCATTACTTCATCCCCACCCAGCTTGTAGGTCTCCCAGTGTGGCATCAAATGTAATAAGGCCTGCAACAAGGAGGCCGGACCTGCTCCACAAGGGGCCTCCCGGCCAATGATGCCAAATGCTCATTTCATTTCATTGGCACTATAAACTTCCTGCCACTCTTATTCCTTGACACGCTTTAAAAAGCTCTCTAATGCTGTTGGATTAACTTTCCTACATATTTTGTAATTATATGTGACATTTGTTTGAGAACAAAAGCCTTTTAGTGTTAAAATATGTGTATCATGACTGAAAGGCCATTCACCCTTTTACTAACAGAATGCCCATCTAGTAATGAAGAATGTATAAAAATATTGTCTATGGCTGTGCTACTGTTCCCCTGCACCCTAGTTGGAAAAAAAAAACACAGTCTGCATCAGATCATATGAATTTAGAAGGTCTACCAACATCCTTTTTCTTGCACCATCATATACAGAATTTATATTGAAGTCACCACATGTAATTTAATTCTGGTACTTGTTACAAAGTGAATCAAGAACCCTCTCTAGCCTGAGCAGAACTGCTCTGAAGTCAGAGTTAGGGGACCTATAAACAAAAGCAATTAGAAGTCTAGTTTCACTAAATTCAACTGCCTCTGCACAACAATATCTGTTCAGTGCAGTGCCGTGATACATCTATGGATTCAAATGGAATACTGTTTTTTATGCACATACCCACTCCCTCACCCCACAAGGAACTCCTTGAAAAAGAGCCAGCTAACATGTTCACAGCCTGTAGGGAAAAGGCACATTCAACATCATCAACCCCTACAGACCTGCTTGACTGCTACTTCACCTTGCTTGTTTTCCATTTTTCTTCAAAGGCAGCTGCAGTTTTTCATATGAGGAACACTGTGAAAACTGTTCACTGAAAAGATTAATGGACTAACTGTCGTGTCTTCGATTGGTAAAGAAGATGGCTCAATGAAAGGCAAACAGAGGGAGTCAGCTGAATACCTGCTAACTGCTCTACTTCCTGAACATAGATCCTGAAATACATGCACAACTTTGAAGCACACTAGGTAATGAATATGACAATCAGATGTTGGTGTTACCTTTTGTTCAGGGAGAATTTCTATCACAATTTCCAAGCTCAAAATTGGAAAGCTGCCAAGTAGAGATGATGTCTATCCTGCACCATGTGGATGATAGGTCCACTGATAGTGCCTTATTTGACAGCATTGCTAAATGTGGCATTGAGAATAGGTATAAATGGTGATTTGGAAAACACCTAGGACTTTGATGCCAACATCCAGGAACCTTCTCTTTGACTGGAGAGCTACAGAACAAAATTGTGATGTCGAGTTGCTGGGGCTGACATCACCAAAATACTACAGATCCATCTGCTTATCAAACATCTTGACCATCTTGACCACAGCCCATGAGCATTTGCTTGCTGACTGGTTCCACACACAGGGAGCTGTTCAGTCTGAACCAATGTCAATATGGATTTAGAAAAGGGAGGTCCATAGGTATTGCACCTTATAGGACTCTTCAGATTACAGAAAATTTTACTCTGAAATATGCAATTACACTCATGATTGATGTCATGGGCACAATCGATAATCTTCAGCAGTCTGCAATATTCACATGCCTTGGAGATCTTGGAATTTCCAAATGTCTGTACAAGAGTTTTGTCAACTATTTTAATTGACGTAGCATGCAATGCATTTGGGACAGAGCAAGGTAATCAAAAATTTTGCAAAGGCTGTCTCCATGGGTTCATAAAAGCTCCATTGTTCTGGAATCTTAGTATTGAACCCTGTTACATGTGTTAGACATGGCAGATACTGTTAAAGATGTTGTGTATATGTGGATGACATCTTAGTAGTTGTGTCTGTGGGTTCAAGTAAGAAACTTGAGGAAAAGACAAAAGACATGCTTCTTCAGATGTGGCAGTGATGCATGTATAACAAACTGCCTATAACAGACTTCTGAACAGTAGATTTTCTCTCACCAGAAATTCTTCCCTGGGGCCCGACAGAGTCCCTATAAAATGTAGGGCTGTTTGCAAATGTCTAGGAAGGCTTCTACATGAGAAGAGAAACTTCTTAGAACATGTACAATCTGTTACACAGAAAGTGAACCAGACTAGGAATACAATTGCCTTCCAATGGACAACTGCAAAACAATACTGTGTTGAATACAGTGGAACATACTCCAGAGTATCACCTGTGCTTTTCACACTACACCCGTCAAGAATTTATGTTGATTCTCAAGATACATTCAATGAATATCATGGTATGTTATAGGGAAATGGAATACTGGTTGGAGTGTGAACAATATGTTTGAATGTAAAAAAAAAAAAAAAGAGGCTCAAATGGCTCTGAGCACTATGGGACTTAACATCTATGGTCATCAGTCCCCTAGAACTTAGAACTACTTAAACCTAACTAACCTAAGGACATCACACAACACCCAGTCATCACGAGGCAGAGAAAATCCCTGACCCCGTTGGGAATCGAACCCGGGCAAGATAACAGGAACACATATCTATAGAAATAAAAATCAGTTCCCACATGTATGAAAGATCATCACTTTAGAATGGCTCAAACAATTTGGCTGCCCCCCCCCCCCCCTCCTTAGTTGTCATGAAAATTGTTTGGAAAATCCATAAGGAAAGTTAGAAATTTGAATGCTATTATTGTGTGAAAATCTCAATAAAAGAAATGTGATGGTCCATTTTTTACAGTTCTACTGTCACATGTTCTCATAACAATAAATAAATAAAATGTAACATTCAGTTTGACAATTCTGCTGTCACGTGTTTTCATAACAACAACCAATTCTGTATTAAATATTGATATTTTGCAAAACAGAATACAATTTAAAGCAATATTTCAGTGCATTATTTGCGGTGATCATATCTTTGATGTGTTGCAAAGACTAAATTAATGTCAGTTCATGGTAATTTGGTGTGTTGCAAACATTCCATTGATTTCAGTTTGTGGTTGATTTCTTTGGAAAAAACACCACAAGTGATGTGATATGATCATCAAGTCAATGAGACTGACACAGAGTGTAGAGAGTGTTTGGAGGAAAATTATACAAGTACTTCTGAAGTGCAATCCATTATGATGGATGCAGCTGAACTTCACTCACTAGTTGAAGTTTATGTACAAAATAATTTGGAACATTGATGAAACAGACAGCCAAACGCGTGTTATCAGTGGTGATCATATCTTTGGTGCATTGTAAATATAGAATTGTCAGTTCATTGTAATTTGGTGTGTTTCAGACATTCAATTGATAAGATATACAGTGATTGGGGGAAGTTGATGGACAGAGATAGGGGGAGGGAAGAGGAGATGAACAAAGGGAAGGAGGAGGAGATTAGGATGTTTATCCATTTCCCATAAATATTTAGCAATTGTGAAGCATTGCTGGGTTTGCTAGTTTCAAATAAAAGGCACTTATGCCAAACGTGTGTTATCAGTGGTGATCATATCTTTGGTGCATTGTAAATATTGAATTGTTGTCAGTTCATTGTAATTTGGTGTGTTTCAGACATTCAATTGATAAGATATACAGTGATTGGGGGGAAGTTGATGGACAGAGATAGGGGGAGGGAAGACGAGATGAACAAAGGGAAGGAGGAGGAGATTAGGATGTTTATCCATTTCCCATAAATATTTAGCAATTGTGAAGCATTGCTGGCTTGCTAGTTTCAAATAAAAGGCACTTATGAATCTGTAGGTTAGACAAATGGCAGTCTGACTGGAACATTAGAAGCAATGCTAGGTGAATACGCAACATATTCCCAAGTATTAAGGATCAGCATATGTGACACTGACCCTACTCAAGATATGGTGCACCTGCTGAAGGTCATGGTACATATCCCAAACATCTACATCAAGTGAGGTGCAGGAACACACCAATGTTTAAATGTTGAGAAAAAGGATCTGCTGATCGTGTTATTTTTATTTGTCCCCATTTGCATATAGAGAGGGAATGCAGAAAATTAGATTGCTTTTTGCAAACAATAGAAAATTATTAAAATTTATGAACTAGAGTTAATATGATGCTGTGTCATATATCTATAAAAACTGCTCAAGTTAAAGTCTTGAATACCAAAATGATATCAACAGATCAGAAAAACAAAGCAGAAGGGACAGTAGGCATGAATGAAATATGACTAAGAGCAACTATTAAAAAATTAAGAAATGAGTTAAAAGAAGTGTAATGGCCACCCACACGGGTATGCATACATTCTAAGACAGCTGAGGCACACAGCTTATCAATTGGGGCAGTATAGAATAGTGCTGCAATAATAGGTCTAGAAGTAGGTATAGTTGTAGTTAGTTGGCAAACCTCAAGCTTTTCTGAGGCTGGACTAACAGATGTAGTAATATAAGCTGGAAGTTATCCACTTAGAGCTTAAATTAAATGTATTTTTAATTGACGATATTTCAACATTCTGTGTTATTCCTACATGAATATTGACAATAGTTGCTGTTGACATATTTTATAGCTATACAAGTTGTTTACCTGTAGTAGGTACAAATGAAAGGGGTGAGTCAAGGACAATGAAGCAAGCAAATAATCCTAACAAACATAGGACCAGAAACCATGGGATTCCTGATACAACATACGCGCAGTAGCAGTAATAACAATGTTTTAACACTGTTAATGTCACATATGTTCCTGGTGCCAGTTCCTACATTTTCTACCAAGCTAACATATTGGCCATACATACATTCGTTCCCTCAACACAAGATAATCGCCTATGCAGATGCTGTTCTTTATGGTGAAAAAATGTGTATGTCATACATGTATGATGATACACTGTCACACTTTCATGTAGCTGTTCTGGAATATGCAACATGAATCATCAACAAGAAGTGTTTTGGTCATGGATCACCAACATGGTCTTCAATTCCTTGTCCTACTACAGTATTCCAGTCACCACTGATTACTAGATTTTCATCTCCCTAACATACTGAATTACACGCAATATCTTCATATATTTTTTCTATCTGCTTCTGATGTCAACATGTATACCTCAATTATTGTTGCTGTCATTGGTTTTCTGTTGATACTGAAGAGAATAATCTGGAAAGGCTCTGAACTGTTCACAGTAATTCACTCTCTGTCCTGCCTTCCCATTCATGACAAATTCTACTTCTGTTACATCATTTTGTACTGTTGGTGCTGCTGATATTTCCCTATACTTGTCTACCTAGAAATCCTGATCTTCACTGACCCCCCCCCCCCCCCCCCTCTCACTCACCCAATTGTACCTAGACTCAGCATTTGCATTTACCTTTCTAGATTTTCTAGCTCTTCTACCACATTCAGACAGTGTGTGAAGCATTCACCTGTCACCTACATTTACAATCTACCACCAGGAGCTGTATGTGGTTATGGTAGAGCTGGAATAGATGAGATGAGACCAAGTGAATTTGTCTTTCACCTGCTCCAATTCCCTTAGTGCTCTACAGGTCTTCTGCCAAATGTATAAAGCAAAAACAATTTTACAGCACAAAATATTCTCTTCTGTTGCTTCAGTGGCATGAAAAGTTGGTGAAATTTTGCTAAGTACTTGAGCACAAGGGAATAAAGAAAATTCAGTTCGTTTCAATTAATTTACTGCCATACATTTTAGACCCGTTATTTTGAAACTCTAAACAGGTATTACACATTCAATAACCATGACTACATACTCTTAAAATGATTTGTATTACACATACCAAGTGTATAACTATTATTGGCACAAATAAAAGGGAGAAAGTAGAGTATAATGAAACAAGCAAATAATCCTAATAATTATTGATCCAGGAACCATGGTTTCGCCAATATGATGTAGTATGACTGAGTATGTTAGCTCCTTATAACACTGTCCCTGAGAATCCAGACTACGATAAGCACTCGAGAATAAACACATTACTAACATTCCATATGGCCACCATTCTTGTGACAACTGACTTCAGCACATCTCCTCCTTCATGCCCATATATATTCAAAAATCCCAAGTATGTTCTATATGCACTGACAATCATCTAAAATCTCTTCCCATAGTATAATGACATTGTCAACATGTCTGGAATACTCCAAAACTTTTAAATATCTCTGCACAAAAAGTATGACAGATTCAAACCTGGGAAGCATGTGGGAAAGGCCTGGAGGCATAGAAAGATACTAGCTCAATTACATCAAAGTCAGAGATTGCAAAATTAGATGTTGGGTTGTGGGGAGCAGGTCTAAACTCAGATAACAATTTAGTAATGATGAAGAGTAGACTAAAATTTAAGAGAAGCAACCAGAAAAATCATGGAAAGAAGTGGTATACAAAATTTGAGAAAACGGTTAGACATATTTGGAATTCTCTAAGGCTGTAAACATAATAATAACGAATACCTCAATAGGCTGTTCAGTTGAAGAGGAATGGGCATCTCTAAAAGTGTCATTCACAGAAGTTGTACAGACAATTATCGGAACAAGAAAGTTAAATGCGAATATCAATTACGCAAAAGAAGAAGTACTTCAATTGACACGTGAAAGAAGAATATACAAGAAAATTTAGGAAAAGAAAGAAGTTCAGCGAACTGGCACTTAGGAATGAAATGAACAGAAAGAGCAGGGAAGGCTAGGTGAAATGTGAAGAAATTGAAAAAGAATAGGTTGTAAGAATGACTGATTCAGCATGTACAAAAGTCTAAACAACATTCAGTCAAATTAAAAGATAAGGCATCAAAATTAAGAGTGCAAGAGGAATTCCTCTGCTAATACATAGGAGAGAGTGGATAGGTGGAAACAGTGAAGACCTCTGTGAGAGAAAGGAATTCTGTGATGAGAGAGTAGAAGTAGTTTGAGTTGTTAGGAAGACTTAGATAAGTGATCCAGTATTAGAGTCAAGTTTTACAGAGCTTTGGAAGGCCTGCAATCAAAAAGGCAGAAAGCTTAAGAAATATTTCTTCATAATTTCTAAAATTGCTGAAGGAACTGGCAACCAAACTACTAAAAGAGTTCATTTGTAGAATCTAAGAGCCTGGAGATGTACCATCAGACTTTTAGAAAAATATCATCTACACAATCACGAAGGGAGTAAGGGCAGGTACGGGTGAGAACTACTGTACGATCAGCTTAAAAGTTCACACATCCAAGTTGCTGATGAGAATAACATTTAGAAGAATGGAAAAGAAAACTGAGGATACATCAGATGATGATCAATTTGGCTTTAGGAAATGTAAAGGCACCAGAGAGGGAAGTAGGACTTAAGAAAAATCAATGCATGTTCATTGGATTTGTTGATTCAAAATTCTCAGGAAAATAGCTCTGACTTTGCACGTGATAATGGAAATAATACTTAAGAAAAGTTAATAGAAGTTATTGACCTAGAAAAAATGTTTCACTATGTGAAACAGAACGAGATTTTTTAAATTCTTGGGAAAATATGTGTAAGTTATGAGGAAAAATAGGTAGTATACAAAATAAAAATAACCAAAATGAAAAAAAAAAAAAAACAAAGTGCTTGGACAAGAAAGCGTACAAAAGAGGGAGGTAGTCTTTCACACTCTATTCAGCATGTAATCAAAGTAGTAATGACAGAAATAAAAGAAAGATTCACGTGTGGGATTAATATTCGGGGTGGAAAGTTACCAATGATAAGATTTATTAATGAAATCAGTAAAAGCAATGAAGAATTTCAGGACCTGTTAAATGGAATGAACAGTCTCTAATGAGCACACACTATGGATTGGGAGTAAACCAATAAGATTAGATTAGATTGGATTAGATTAATACTAGTTCCATGGATCATGAATACGATATTTCGTAATGATGTGGAACGAGTCGAATTTTCCAATACATGACATAATTAGGTTAATTTAACAACATACTTAAGTTAATATAACAACTTTATGTTTTTGTGTTTTTTTGTTTTTCTTTATTTTTTTTAATTTTTATTTTTTTATTTTTTTTTATATTTTTGTTTTTTTCTATTTTTTCTTAATTTATATCTAAAAATTCCTCTATGGAGTAGAAGGAGTTGTCATTCAGAAATTCTTTTAATTTCTTCTTAAATACTTGTTGGTTATCTGTCAGACTTTTGATACTATTTGGTAAGTGACCAAAGACTTTAGTGCCAGTATAATTCACCCCTTTCTGTGCCAAAGTTAGATTTAATCTTGAATAGTGAAGATCGTCCTTTCTCCTAGTATTGTAGTTATGCACACTGCTATTACTTTTGAATTGGGTTTGGTTGTTAATAACAAATTTCATAAGAGAGTGTATATACTGAGAAGCTACTGTGAATATCCCTAGATCCTTAAATAAATGTCTGCAGGATGATCTTGGGTGGACTCCAGCTATTATTCTGATTACACGCTTTTGTGCAATAAATACTTTATTCCTCAGTGATGAATTACCCCAAAATATGATGCAATATGAAAGCAATGAGTGAAAATAGGCGTAGTAAGCTAATTTACTAAGATGTTTATCACCAAAATTTGCAATGACCCTTATTGCATAAGTAGCTGAACTCAAACGTTTCAGCAGATCATCAATGTGTTTCTTCCAATTTAATCTCTCATCAATGGACATACCTAAAAATTTGGAATATTCTACCTTAGCTATATGCTTCTGATTAAGGTCTATATTTATTAATGGCATCATACCATTCACTGTACGGAACTGTATGTACTGTGTCTTATCAAAATTCAGTGAGAGTCCGTTTACAAGGAACCACTTAGTAATTTTCTGAAAGACAGTATTGACAATTTCATCAGTTAATTCTTGTTTCTCAGGTGTGATTACTATACTTGCATCATCAGCGAAGAGAACTAACTTTGCCTCTTCATGAATATAGAATGGCAAATCATTAATATATAATAAGAACAACAAAGGACTCAAGACTGACCCTTGTGGAACCCCATTCTTGATAGTTCCCAGTTTGAGGAATGTGCTGATCTTTGCATGTTACGAGAACTACTTATTTCAACTTTCTGCACTCTTCCAGTTAGGTACGAATTAAACCATTTGTGCACTGTCCCACTCATGCCACAATACTTGAGCTTGTCTAGCAGAATTTCATGATTTACACAATCAAAAGCCTTTGAGAGATCACAAAAAATCCAAATGGGTGGTGTTCGGTTATTCAGATCATTCAAAATTTGACTGGTGAAAGCATATATGGCATTTTCTGTTGAAAAACCTTTCTGGAAACCAAACTGACATTTTGTTAGTACTTCATTTTTGCAGATATGTGAAGCTACTCTTGAATACATTACTTTCTCAAAAATTTTGGATAAAGCTGTTAGAAGGGAGATTGGACGGTAATTGTTGACATCAGATCTATCCCCCTTTTTATGCAAAGGTATAACAATAGTATATTTCAGTCTATCAGGGAAAATGCCCTGTTCCAGAGAGCTATTACACAGGTGGCTGAGAATCTTACTTATCTGTTGAGAACAAGCTTTTAGTATTTTGCTGGAAATGCCATCAATTCCATGAGAGATTTTGCTTTTAAGCAAGTTTATTATTTTCCTAATTTCAGAGGGAGAAGTGGGTGAGATTTCAATTGTATCAAATTGCATAGGTATGGCCTCTTCCATTAACAGCCTAGCATCTTCTAATGAACACCTGGATCCTACTATATCCACAACATTTAGAAAATGATTATTAAAAATATTTTCAACTTCTGACTTTTTGTTCGTAAAGTTTTCATTCAATTTGATGGTAATACTGTCTTCCTCTGCTCTTGGTTGACCTGTTTCTCTTTTAATAATATTCCAAATTGTTTTAATTTTATTATCAGAGTTGCTGATTTCAGACATGATACACATACTCCTGGATTTTTTAATAACTTTTCTTAATATAACACAGTAGTTTTTATAATTTTTGATAGTTTCTGGGTCACTACTCTTTCTTGCTGTCAGATACATTTCCCTTTTCCGGTTACAAGATATTTTTATACCCTTAGTAAGCCATGGTTTGTTACAAGGTTTCTTACGAGTATATTTAACTATTTTCTTGGGGAAGCAGTTTTCAAATGCATTTAAAAAAATGTCATGAAATAAATTATATTTTAAATTGGCATCAGGTTCACGGTACACCTCATCCGAGTCTAACTGCTGTAGGCTTTCCCTGAAATTTGCAATTGTTAAATCGTTGACTGAACGTACTACTTTGGAGGACTGTTTAGTATTGCTGAATGGAGCTATGTCATATATTGTAACTAGCTGCGCACCATGATCAGAAAGACCATTCTCAACAGGCTGAGCATTTATCTGGTTAAACTTATCTTGGTCTATAAAGAAGTTATCTATCAGTGAGCTGCTATCCTTTACCACCCGAGTAGGGAAATCAATAATGGGTGTCAAATTGAAAGAACCGAGTAATACTTCAAGGTCATTTTTCCTGTTACCCTCTTTCAGAGAATCTACATTGAAGTCCCCACAAATAATAATTTGCTTCCCCCTGTCTGACAGATAGCACAACAAGGAGTCCAAATTTTTCAGAAATAGATGAAAATTTCCTGATGGGGACCTATATACAGTTACAATTATAAATGTGCCTTTATTTAATTTAAGCTCACAGGCACATGCTTCTATATGTTTCTCTACACAAAACTTTTTTGTTTCTATACTTTTTGCACAATGATAAGAGACAAAAGTAATGAGGAGTAGCAGAAATGAGATTAGAGATAAACTTAACAATAAAATTGGAGATCATAATGTAGAAAAAGTGAGGGAATTACATGATATTGAGAGCAAATTAACACAGGGTGAACAAAGCAGGGAGGCCGTGAAAAACAAGCTAGCACACAGGCAAATAGGACATCCCCAGCCAAAAAACGTCTTCTAATTTAAATATCAGCCTTAATTTAAGGAAGAAATTTCTAAGAACGTATGTCTGGAACATAGCAATGTGTGGAAGTGAACTGTGGACTGTGCCAAAATGGGAAAAGAATAGTATCAAAGAATTTGAAATTTGATACTATAGAAGGAATGTCAACTGATCAGAAATGAAGAGGTTCTACACAGAATTAGTGAGGAGAGGACTATGTGGAAAACATTGTCAAGCAGAAGGGGCAGGATGATAGGGCATTGTGTTAAGACATCAAGGAATAACTTCCATAGTTTTTAAGGGCGCTATAGAAGGAGAAAACTGTAGAAGAACACAGAGATTGGAATATATCAAAAAATTTGAGGATATTGGGTACAAGAACTACTCTGAGATGAAAAGGTATCAGCACAGGAGAGGAATTCACGGTGGGCCACACCAAAGTAGTATAAAGACTTTTGACCAAATCTTTTCATTAATTATTTGATCTACCCACCTGGTCTTCAACGTTCTTTTGTAGCACCATCTTTCAAAAGCTTATATTCTCTACTTGCCTTTACTGTTTACCATAAAGGTTCACTTGCATAAATGGCTGCACTTCAGAAAATATTTTTAAAAAAGACTCCCTAACACTTAAATTTATATTAGATGTTAAAAATCTTTTCTTGTTCAGAAAAGCTTTTCTTACTATTGTCAGTCTGCATTTTAACACCTATATATCAACTCTTTTTAGGTATTTTGCTGCCCAAATAGCATAACTTGCCCACTGCTTTCAGTGTCTCATAACCTAATTAAATTCCTTCAGCATCATCTGACTTCATTTGATTGCACTCCATTACCTTTGTTTCACTTATGTCTATTTTCAGCTTAAAACCTCTGTTAAAGACACTATTATCCATTCCAGTTTAACTGATCTTCCAAGTTCTCTGCCCTCTTTGACAGAATTACAATATCTCCATCAAACCTTAAGTTTATGTAAAATAAGAAAAAGGCAACCACTCACATGTAGCAGACTGAAGTGTGGAACATAGAATCACATAACGGAAAACAGTATTCACACTAACTTTCAAGCTACTGATATTTTTTTCAGTAAAAGTACACATACTGGCTCAAGAAACCACACAGACATCCAAACACTCCCATTACAAGACAGATTTGAAGGTAGGCATCATGTTAACCATTTCTTCAGAATTACCCAGAACTTTTGAATTCTGCTTGCTGCAAAGAAATTTATAATGCAGCAGTAATTCTTAAAAATGAATATGAGGATGATTTATGCTGTTAACTCCCAGACCAGGTAACAGGTTTCAAAAATGTTCTGAAAAATAAATGGTTTTGTGGTGAGTGCCGATCATGGCAAAGCATAATCGCTGGTTTTGGATCCTCCTCTGTACCGATTCTTTGACTTTTATCTCCCTCTCTTATGTTTCATCCCATGCTTTGTAAAGTGCCACATTGTATTGTGTTCTCATGTCAAATAAATCTACTCAAATCATTATGTTATTGACTATTACTAGCATAGTCTACATCATTACCATATTTTATATCCATATTGGTGACCCGGACTGTGTTCGTTGTTTGTTTCATCTCTGTGAAAATTTTTCAATTGTCATTGTTGTTTAATATGCACAGTAGACCTTCCACCATTACCAGTGCACTTCCATGTGCTTCCACAAGGCGTTTCATATCAAGATTGTGTGACATACAGTTCAAACAACCCTAAAATGGAACACAAATGTGCTCCTGTCATTACACCATATCCACATGGCCTAAACTGCAGGTCCCACAACAGCGTGGTTTTGGCATCTCACATTCTGCATCCCCACCTGGATTGGACTCATGTGCACATGCACAGATGCCTCAATCTCCACCTCATGTGTGTTTCAGATTTGAGATTATTGTGTAGTGCGGCTCCAATATGTGTTTCTCCCTGGAACAGACATTTTGTAGCTGGGGTTCCACAAACTGTTACACACCTCATTCTGTGCCCAGGGCAACTTATTCTCTGCATGCACCTTATGGTCGCTCCCCCCCCCCCCCCCTCCCCTCCCCCCTGCCAGCTTTGGGGCCTCGACAATGCACCACATATCACATTCACTGGTGTTGCACTTTCACCCCACTCACACCACGCAACATCGATTGCCTCATCTGCATCAGTAATGCATCTGTTTCATGTCCTGCATGTTGTTACTATCATACTGCAGCCTTGGGTGACGCACCCTATGAAGTGTTTGCATGCTCCTCTCAGTTGCTGCATCTGATGACAGTGCCACCTTCTACAGTGCAAGTCAACCTCATCTCTGTTCCTGCTACTCCCCTCGGTGAGCCCTACACCATGACATCCCAGAGCCATGACCCAGCCAGACAACCTCCTATACTCAATCAAGATTTCACCTCTCAACACTAGCCCTCTTACCTCCCGCATCAGCCTGCTTACTCACACCACTCGCTCAGGGGCAAACTGCGAAAGTTGCCTCCACTCTCAACAGACAATCCATGCACTTGGTTTGCTCTCATTGAAAAATTATTCAATTTGCATGGTATATTGGACAATGATCACCCATCTCCAATATGGATGACCTTGCCAACCTACAAGCAAACAAACCAGAGTTGTCGTAATTGCTTCAGGATTCAAACTGTGCTCTAACATAACACTTATCTTCTGCGATGCTTCCACAGGTACACTCTGCATGGTCGTCCCCCTCCCCCCCCCTCCCCCTCCCTCCATTGTGCAGTTTTTTACTCTTTTCATGGCCTCACCCATCCAGAGGTTAAAGCTACGATTACCATCATAATGGAACGCTTCATCTGGCCGGGGATTAAAAAGGACTGCCGGAAGTGGACACATGGATGCACACCATGCCAAACGAGCAAAGTCAATAGACATTCCAAGTCACCCCTTGGAATGTTTAGCATATCAAAGGGCAGGTTACGACACATCCACATTGACATCATCAGTTCTCTACCCCCATCTGACTGCTTCTGGTACATCCTGACTATTACTGATGGTATGACATGGTGGGTTGAAGCCACCCCATTCCCTGATATCACAATTGAGACTGTAGCTCTTGCCTTCATCAATGCCTGGATTGCTCAATTTGATTGCCCTTGTACTATTACCACAAACCAGGGCTGCACATTAAAGTCAGCACTGTTCTCCCACCTGTGCAAGCTCTGTGGCGTGAAGAAATTCCATATGACAGTATACATCCCCAGAGTAACAGCTTAGTGGAGAGATGGCATCATACTCTGAAGATGGCACTCACATGCTACAGCAACTCTTGATCCTCCGCATTCCTGTGGGTTCTACGTGGAGTGCACACAGAGCATAAAGATCTACATCTACATCTACATGATTACTCTGCAATTCACATTTAAGTGCTTGGCAGAGGGTTCATCGAAACACAATCATACTATCTCCCTACCATTCCACTCCCGAACAGCGCGCGGGAAAAACGAACACCTAAACCTTTCTGTTTGAGCTCTGATTTCTCTTATTTTATTTTGATGATCATTCCTACCTATGTAGGTTGGGCTCAACAAAATATTTTCGCATTCGGAAGAGAAAGTTGGTGACTGAAATTTCATAAATAGATCTCGCCGCGACGAAAAACGTCTTTGCTTTAATGACTTCCATCCCAACTCGCGTATCATATCTGCCACACTCTCTCCCCTATTACGCGATAATACAAAACGAGCTGCCCTTTTTTGCACCCTTTCGATGTCCTCGGTCAATCCCACCTGGTAAGGATCCCACACCGCGCAGCAATATTCTAACAGAGGACGAACGAGTGTAGTGTAAGCTGTCTCTTTAGTGGACTTGTTTCATCTTCAAAGTGTCCTGCCAATGAAACGCAACCTTTGGCTCGCCTTCCCCACAATATTATCTATGTGGTCTTTCCAACTGAAGTTGTTCGTAATTTTTACACCCAGGTACTTAGTTGAATTGACAGCCTTGAGAATTGTACTATTTATCGAGTAATCGAATTCCAACGGATTTCTTTTGGAACTCATGTGGATCACCTCACACTTTTCGTTATTTAGCGTCAACTGCCACCTGCCACACCATACAGCAATCTTTTCTAAATCGCTTTGCAACTGATACTGGTCTTCGGATGACCTTAGTAGACGGTAAATTACAGCATCATCTGTGAACAACCTAAGAGAACTGCTCAGATTGTCACCCAGGTCATTTATATAGATCAGGAACAGCAGAGGTCCCAGGACGCTTCCCTGGGGAACACCTGATATCAATTCAGTTTTACTCGATGATTTGCCGTCTATTACCACGAACTGCGACCTTCCTGACAGGAAATCACGAATCCAGTCGCACAACTGAGATGATACCCCATAGGCCCGCAGCTTGATTAAAAGTCGCTTGTGAGGAACGGTGTCAAAAGCTTTCCGGAAATCCAGAAATACGGAATCAACCTGAAATCCCCTGTCGATAGCGGCCATTACTTCGTGCGAATAAAGAGCTAGCTGCATTGCACAAGAACGATGTTTTCTGAAACCATGCTGATTACGTATCAATAGATCGTTCACTTCAAGGTGATTCATAATGTTTGAATACAGTATATGCTCCAAAACCCTACTGCAAACTGACGTCAATGATATAGGTCTGTAGTTCGATGGATTACTCCTACTACCCTTCTTAACCACTGGTGCGACCTGCGCAATTTTCCAATCTGTAGGTACAGATCTATCGGTGAGCGAGAGGTTGTATATGATTGCTAAGTAGGGAGCTATTGTATCAGCGTAATCTGATAGGAACCTAATCGGTATACAATCTGGACCTGAAGACTTGCCCGTATCAAGCGATTTGAGTTGCTTCGTAACCCCTAAGATATCTACTTCTAAGAAAAGGAACCTAATCGGTATACAATCTGGACCTGAAGACTTGCCCGTATCAAGCGATTTGAGTTGCTTCGTAACCCCTAAGGTATCTACTTCTAAGAAACTTATGCTAGCAGCTGTTAGTGTTTCAAATTCTGGAATATTCCATTCGTCTTCCCTGGTGAAGGAATTTCGGAAAACTGCGTTCAATAACTCCGCTTTAGTGGCACAGTCGTCGGTAACAGTACCATAGGCACTGCACAGCGAAGGTATTGACTGCATCTTGTCGCTTGTGTACTTTACATATGACCAGAATTTCTTCGGATTTTCTACCAAATTTCGAGACAATGTTTCGTTGTGGAACCTATTAAAGGCATCTCGCATTGAAGTCCGTGCCAAATTTCGCGCTTCTGTAAATTTTAGCCAATCTTCGGGATTTCGTGTTCTTCTGAACTTCGCATGCTTTTTCCGTTGCCTCTGCAACAGCGTTTGGACCTGTTTTGTGTACCATGGGGGATCAGTTCCATCTCTTACCAGTTTATGAGGTATGAATCTCTCAATTGCTGTTGCTACTATATCTTTGAATTTGACCTCCAAGCCCCATCTCAAAAGTCTCATATGGTGAAGGCCTTGTCCTACTCACTCAGTTTGTCAAGCCCGTGGCCATTCTAACAACTAATGAACTTCCAGAACTGGTTAAATGAGCGTGCCCTTCAAGGGCTCATAACATTCCTCACACTTTGAACATTGCAACTACGTTATGCTACATGATGACTCAAGTCAGAGCTGCACTCCAGCCCTCCTATTCTAGCCCACACTGAGTACTCAGTAGAAGACAGAACACCTTTGACGTTCTATTTAATGGGAAGAAGCAAACAGTGTCGTTTAATCGTTTCAAACCGGCCTGGTGTTTAAATGATCCCCTCCCCCTAGTATGGATGACAGTTCTGATTCTACTGTTGTTGGTCCCCAGGCCGAGGTTCCATTTCTCTTCCGAATGATTCATCTTCGGGTCCTTTGCTCCCTGAGTGCAGTGTCTCTTCTGCACAGGATTTTTTTCTTTCACATAGGTCAGTGTTCCACATCAATGTCTATGGTTTTCCCTATCTATTACAGTGTGAGACAACACCATCTTTGTCTTCAGTGTTCCTTGAACCCCACCATAGGACACATCAATGCACTTCAATGTCATCCATCTCATCATGTTCAATGTCCTTACGACGCCGACAATAACTCTCTTACAGCATCTGCTTCAGGTTATGGCATCCTTTCAATCTGCATACCTCCCCACCCATTATCAACTGCTCTTCCGTTGACTACCAGAGACTAACTCTATGCTCACATGGGAGGCTGCATCTGCTTCAGGTGATGGCATCCTTTCAATCTGCATACCTCCCCACCCATTATCAACTGCTCTTCCCTTGACTACCAGAGACTAACTCTATGCTCACATGGGAGGCTGCCTACATCTTCCTGGATGGCTTTGAGACTGTTGTCAACACCGTTTGCAGCTGTGTACCTACCCTGTACTCTGAACTGCCCACATGCGAGGGAGGGGCAGGAGAGGGGGGAGAGGGGGGGGGGGGGAAGGGAGTGCTCTATGGTGAGGGTCAATCATGGCAAAGCATAATCGCTGGTTTTGTATTTTCCTCTATGCTGACTTCTTTGACTTGTCTTCTTAAGTGTCATGTTGAATGCATCAAATCCACTCAAATCATTATGTGGGTGACTTTCACTAGTTTAATCTACATCACTACCATATGTAATATCCACAGCCACATTATCCTCTGTAGTTGACTTAACACAACTCTTAGTAATACAAAATTCCATTGAAGCTGCTAGTGTTCGAGATTCATGTACAGTATTTTACCTGTTTTTAATTATTTCTGTACTGTTTCTGCGGCTGAGCGGTTATTTTCGAAGTTCAAATTTTAATTAGAGTGTTATCTTTTTGTTCCAACACACATAATGAATCGATTTATAAAATTATATTACAGCAAAGCAAGATCAACAATTGCTGTTGTTGTCGTTGTTGTTGTTGTTGTTGTGGTCTTCAGTCCAGAGACTGGTTTGATGCAGCTCTCCATGCTACTCTATCCTGTGCAAGCTTCTTCATCTCCCAGTACCTACTGCAACCTACATCCTTCTGAATCTGCTTAGTACATTCATCTCTTGGTCTCCTTCTGCAATTTTTACCCTCCACGCTGCCCTCCAATACTAAATTGGTGATCCCTTGATGCCTCAGAACGTGTCCTACCAACAGATCCCTTTTTCTAGTCAAGTTGTGCCACAAATTTCTCTTCTCTCCAATTCTATTCAATACCTCCTCATTAGCTATGTGATCTACCCATCTAATCTTCAGCATTCTTCTGTAGCACCACATTTCGAAAGCTTCTATTCTCTTCTTGTCCAAACTATTTATCGTCCCATGTTTCAAATATATACATGGCTACACTCCATACAAATACTTTCAGAAATGACTTCCTGACACTTAAATATAAACTCGATATTAACTAATATCTCTTCTTCAGAAACATTTTCCTTGCCATTGCCAGTCTTACTTCAACCATCATTAGTTATTTTGTTCCCCAAATAGCAGAACTCATCTACTACTTCAAGTGTCTCATTTCCTAATCTAATTCCCTCAGCATCAGCCGATTTAATTCGACTACATTCCATTATTGTTGTTTTTCTTTTTTAATATTCATCTTTATAGCCTCCTTTCAAGACACTGTCCATTCCGTTCAGCTGCTCTTCCAAGTCCTTTGTTGTCTCTGACATAATTACAATGTTGTCGGCAAACCTCAAAGTTTTTATTTCTTCTCCATGGATTTTTAATTCCTACTCCAAATTTTTCTTTTGTTTCCTTTACTGCTTGCTCAATATACAGATTAAATAACATCGGGGATAGGCTACAACCCTGTCTCACTCCCTGCCCAACCACTGCTTCCCTTTCATGCCCCTCGACTCTTATAACTGTCATCTGGTTGCTGTACAAATTGTAAATAGCCTTTCGTTCCCTGTATTTTAGCCCTGACACCTTCAGAATTTGAAAGAGAGTGTTTCAGTTAGCATTGTCAAAAGCTTTCTCTAAGTCTACAAATACTAGAAACGTAGGTTTGCCTCTCCTTAATCTATCTTCTAAGATAAGTCGTAGGGTCAGTACTGCCTCACGTATTCCAACATTTCTACGGAATCCAAACTGATCGTCCCCGATGTCGGCTTCTAGCAGTTTTTCCATTTATCTGTAAAGAATTCGCGTTAGTATTTTGCAGCCGTGACTTATTAAACTGATAGTTCGGTAATTTTCACATCTGTCAACGCCTGCTTTCTTTGGGATTAGAATTATTATATTCTTCTTGAAGTCTGAGGGTATTTCGCCTGTCTCATACATCGTGCTCACCAGATGGTAGACTTTTGTCAGGACTGGCTCTCCCAAGGGTATCAGTAGTTCTAATGGAATGTTGTCTACTCCTGGGGCCTTGTTCCAACTCAGGTCTTTCAGTGCTCTGTCAAACTCTTCAAGCACTATCATATCTCCCATTTCATCTTCATCTACATCCTCTTCCCTTTCCATAATATTGTCGTCAAGTACATTGCCCTTGTATAGACCCTATATACAGGGTGAAAAGTAATTAAACAGACAAACTCTGGGAGGTTGTAGGGGCACATCAAAACAAATATTTTTCCCTAATGTCATGTTTTCCTATGAGGATTATTTAAAGCAGTGGAGGCCATATTATGCTCTTCAGTTGTTAGAGGCCGTATTACGATCTTCAGTTGTTAGATGGCGTATTATGCTCTTCGGTTGTAGGCAACTGCTGTCCACCAGTGTAGTAGTGCATTGTCTCTGTTTACTAATGGAGCGATACACCTGGACTGAGTACACTGATATGGTTGGTGCGTACTACAGAGCGCACCACAACGGACGAGCTGCACAGCGGGTTTATCAACAACAATATCCTGATCGCCGTATCCCTCATCATACGATCTTTACTGCTGTGTATCAACACCGGGTCATTTAGCAGATTACCTGGACAGGGACGCCGTCGTAAGGTAAGAACACTGCTGTCTTGCAGCATGTGGAGTGGGATCCTTCAATCAGCACTCGTGCAATTGCACGTAACATGGGGACGAATCAGACAAATGTAAGAACAGTCCTTCAAGAGCAATTGTTACGTCCATTTCACTACAGCATGTCCACAACCTGGAACCAGTTGATTATCCACCGAGATCACAGTTTTCGCAGTGGTACCTGGAACAGTGTGAAATGCATCCTACATTTCCATCCTCTGTGTTGTTTACCGATGAAGCAACGTTCAGGCATGATGAGTCTTCAACATGCACAATTCGCATGATTGGAGTGAGGATAACCCACATGCCACAGTTACTAGTGCTCATCAAGTGCGGTTCTTCATTAATGTGTTGGTTGGTGTTGTTGGGGACTGTTTAATTGGGCCGTATCTGCTACCTAGGCCATTAAATGGCAGGCACTATTACAATTTTCTCGCCAGAGCATTGCCAGAATTGCTGGAAGACGTCCCGCTCCCTACAAGACAATGCATGTGGTTCCAACATGACGGGGCGCCGGCACATTTCAGTCGTTCTGTGCGTCGATTCCTGGACCGACGGTTCCCAGAAACGTGGATTGGCAGAGGTGGTCCTGTACCATGGCCTGCTCGATCCTCAGATATTTCCCCTCTGGACTTTTTTGTGTGGAGAGAGGTGCGCAACCTTGTTTACGCAACTCCTGTTGCATCAGAAGAGGATCTGGTTGTCCAGATAGTAGCAGCAATAGGAACAATTCAGGATACTCCTAGAGTTTTTTCCTGTGTCAGACAGAACATGATCCAATGGTGTAACCTTTGTTTACGTGTCAATGGAGGCATTTTTGAAAATCTACTGTAATTGAAATTGGGTTGTGTCAATGTGTTGTCTCTTGGTCATAAAAAATGGAAAAGTGTTTGCTGGTTTTATTAATTTCCGCCAGAGAAATCTTCCTCTACCGGTTTAAATACGCCATATACGAAAAAATGACATTAGGGAAAAAATATTTGTTTTGATGCCCCTACAACCTCCCAGAGTTTGTCAGTTTAAATACTTTTCACCCTGTATACTCCTTCCCCTTTCCGCTTTCCCTTCTTTGCTTAGAACTGGGTTTCCATCTGAGCTCTTGATATTCATACAAGTGGTTCTCTTTCCTCCAAAGGTCTCTTTAAGTTTCCTGCAGGCAGTATCTATCACACCCCTAGAGAGATATGCTTCTACAGCCTTACATTTGTCCTCTATCCATCCCTGCTTAGCCGTTTTTCACTTCCTGTCGATTCCATTTTTGAGAAGTTTGTATTCCTTTTTGCCTGCTTCCTTTACAGCATTTTTATATTTTCTCAGTTTCATCGATTAAATTCTATACATCTTCTGTTCCCCAAGGATTTCTACTAGCCCTCGTCTTTTTACCTACTTGATCCTCTGCTGCCTTCACTATTTCATCCCTCAAAGCTACCCATTCTTCTTTTACTGTATTTCTTTCCCCCATTCCTGTCAATCGTTCCCTAATGGTCTCCCTGAAACCCTCTACAACCTCTGGTTTAGTCAGTTTATCCAGGTCCCATCTCCTTAAATTCTCACCTCAACAACGATCACCCCTAAAACAACAGAACTTAAGAAAAATTGTTAATATTCTATTACATGGTGTCCCACCAGAAAGAGGCCCCACAAATAAACATTTGCTTAAATTACACTCTGCCAGGGACAAATGATTCAACCTTGGCCATGGTCACTAGAGACATGTGGCGCCTTTCTGTTGGTACCAGCTGAGGGTAAGTTCTTCATCATCCAGCTGGTTCACAAATTCCCAAAAAACTTCGATGTAAACTGCACTCGTCACAGTAGACTCGATAAAAATTGGTCCAATGATGTGACACTGTGATATTGCAAAGAACATGTGAATCTTTTGTGAAAACACAGGTTGCTCGAACAGTGCATGTGGATTTTCATTAGCCAGAGAAGTGGAACCACGCCTCATCACTGAACCAGGTGTACTGCAATATTTCTGGCCTCTGAGCAACAAATTGATGAAAATAACGGCAAAATGCAATGCATTTGTCTTTGTCACTGACATTCTGTTCCTGAACAACTGCAAAACCTGTATGAATACAGGCTGGCTTCCTCTGTGACATGTGCTCTGTGACATTCGATATTTCTCAGGTAAACGTCGAACAGACTTTGCAGGAGAGACCAACACTCGTTTCACGTGTGACTTTTCCCTCCGGTAATGGCGGCCGTCCCCAGCGCGAAGATCCAACACCGTTCCACTGCTCTCCATCTTGTTCATTAACTTTTGTATGCATCATTTAGACGGTATATGCTCGTCTCCAAATTGTTCAACAAACATTCGTTGACATGTCTACATGGAACCAGTAATCCAATATTGTTTCACAAGAAACACGCGCTCTTCGATAGAATAGCGATACATTGTCACTAAACACTGAACTCTGAACTCCATCCACAGTAAAGCGCGGAAACAATATTGCGTCAAACGATGTTGCAGAGTGCAGTGTTGCCACGTCAAACGTCACAAATTTCGAAGTTCATTTTCAGTGGAATTACTACACATGTTTGTGGGGCTCTTTCGAGTGGGATACGTTGTAGAAACAGTCCGACTGTCGTGCACCGTATTTCAAAAGTCATTAAAAGCCAAAGTGCAGAAAGAATGTGCTATTTTGCGTGGATCTGAAACTGTAGTAAAACTTTTGTACCGTATACCTAAAAATGGTTACACAGTTGAAAGTGAGCAACAGTGAAAAAGACAGAACAAAAGCATAATCTCATCCAGCACAAGACAGCCTAGGGCCGGCCGGAGTGGCCGTGCGGTTCTAGGCGCTGCAGTCTGGAGCCGAGCGACCGCTACGGTCGCAGGTTCGAATCCTGCCTCGGGCATGGATGTGTGTGATGTCCTTAGGTTAGTTAGATTCAATTAGTTCTTAGTTCTAGGCGACTGATGGCCTCAGAAGTTAAGTCGCATAGTGCTCAGAGCCATTTGAACCATTTTGAACAAGACAGCCATTGTGGCAGATTATCATTCTGGAAAGTTGTTTGCTAGTATGAGTAGACTGTCAATGAGTACGTTGTTTTGTTCATCGATTTGATACTCACGCAAGGGCGAGACGCTGCGTTTTGTGGACGGCATGCGCAGCTCTGCCACGGGATCCATAGCTGCGGAGTCGGCTCGCAACTGGCGGCGGACGTCTCGCAGCCACGCCCACTGCTCCTCGCTGTTGCTGAAGTCTCCACTCGCCGTACTTCCTGTCAGAGGACTGCGCACATGGGATCACGAGCGGTCAATTAAGTGAATGACTCTTTGGTGATAAATTTTGGGCGATGACACCAAAGCAAACACAAAAGAGAAAGATAGGACAGGAATCACCTGCCGGAGAAATCATGTTTGTGGATTCTTCTGACACTTCTCGGTACAACGATTTCATATTTAAGGTTGAAAAGTAAGCAAACTGCGTTTAAAGCAGTTTCCTGAAAAAATCTTGTAAAACATAGCAGTGATTTCATATAATTGAATTGGCATAGTCAAGAACAAATTTACGTCTTTCACCTGAATTTCTCATGGCTGGTTTACTAAGAAGACTATAGAAAAAAATTTATGTTGCAGAAAGAGTGGGAAAAGCAATAAAGAAGGTGGCAAAAAGTATACTTGCACATTGCGAACGGTCTATCCGCTGAGAGGCCCTAGCCACATGACTAGCCACATGGATTACAGCTCCATTGATTACATTGTTTTCTATTAGTGTCTATTGTGTGCTGAATCATGGGCAATGTACCGCAGGAACAGTCTTTAAGTCAAGAAACTCAGTTGCAGGCCCAGCATATCCAAAAGATCATAACAGCAATGATACAACTGCTACAATTCCAAACCAATTTATTGGCGTCACTTGTGGCAGTTAAAGCAGCGCCACAACACTACAATTACCAGGGCATTCGATGCACAGCAGGAAGACTGCTTCGGATACCACTCTAGCTCGACGCCCTCTTCATTGCACATCATATTCAAGGTATGGACAGAAAACCGCCTTTTTTGACAACGGCAGGTGCTGCAGTATACAGACAGGGGTATAAACTTTTTCCCACCGCCCGCTCCGAAAGCATTGAACTATTTGGTCTTGATTGCTGCATTAGATAAATACTGTGATGAACAAGTGAACGGGCTCCTGCTCGTTAATAGTTTCTCCGTTTGCAGAGGCAACCTCTTCAATTTTAGAAACAGAAGGTAGCCGTTCTACAAGGCCAGACCAGCCACTGGAAGACTGAATGTGAATGTAGTCGATACTACAGTGGTGCTATGATTCGAAAAACGAAAATGGCTCTGAGCACTATGGGACTCAACTGCTGTGGTCATAAGTCCCCTAGAACTTAGAACTACTTAAACCTAACTAACCTAAGGACAGCACACAACACCCAGCCATCACGAGGCAGAGAAAATCCCTGACCCCGCCGGGAATCGAACCCAGGAACCCGGGCGTGGGGCTACGATTCGAGACGCTATCTTGCAGTATGTGTGTGGTTCTAGAATACTTAAGTATTCTGACCCTAGATTGAAGCAAATGTTGCAGTTAATTGAGTCACAGGACTGTTATGACAGTGGTGCGGTAGACTTTTGGTTCTCCTCACGTTTCTGTATTGCAAAGCAGGATTGATGGCAAACAGGTCGCACGGCCAGTTCACGCGCCGCGTCATTCCAAGTCACAGCCAGGGAAGTGGCACGTAGGCAACAGCAGCCGCGGACTGCACGCCGTCTTAAACCTTGCCCTCTGTGCTTCACGTCTCCCAAACGGCAGGCATGCCGCTCCCATGACGCAAAGATGTTTCCACTGAGGCAAGACAAGTACATTCATTGTGTTTGCAAAAGAGGAAGTCGCACAAACGATCTGTTCCTCACCCCAAATGTCGTTCTATGAATATCAATGTCGTACTTTCAAACCCATGTAGCGCTAATCATGGTGCCACGTCGGTGTTAAAATCACTGTCGCAGAAGTCTCAGATCTCTTCTCCGACTAAGCGGCAAGCAAGCAAACTTTGTCACTTTGCAGACTGCTGATCGCAACTTGCTCGTGCAGTTAGATATAGGAGCTTCAGTGACGCACGTATGAATTGTAACGAAAGTCTACATTGTACAAGTCGCAGACCCCTCAGCTTATAACATTCATGACACCCCAGTTCCTGGTGTTTATAGCCTACCTGTCACTTTCCGTAAAGTTACAAAGACAAATTCATTCACAGTGTTGTGTTAAAGCATCAGTGAATACATTTTTTGGTATTGATTTGGTCGATCTTTCTGGGTTGCAAATTCAGGACAATGTACTTCCTGTGAATACCTCTGTACCACGAGACAGCGTCTCAAAACTCTGTGCATAATTTAGCGAACTTTTTAGGACGGCCTAGGCAAGGCAACCAGCTGTCAGGTATGATTACAATGAAGGAAAATCCGCAACCTTTTTTGCCGGGCACGGCCCGTCCCTCAAGCAGTGGAGATGAAGTGGCACAGCAACTGTTAAAGTGGCAGGACAAAGGCATAATCACTGCAGTAGCGGAGAGTCTGTGTGCATCTCCTACTGTACTCATCAGAAAACCGTCTGGTGTATTGAGACCCTGTGCTGGTTTCAAGTGAAAGATGAACTTCAAACAGAGATTGACTCATTTCCGTTAGACCAGCCTGGCGAACTGATGGACAAGCTAGGAGCAGGTCACTTCTCCTCTAAAACAGATTTACGGAGTGCCTGTTTGCAGATTCTATTGGACGAGCAGTCTCAGAAAGTTTTTATGATCAGCATCCATAAGGCGTCATTCAAGTTTTTACGTTTGGCATTTTCCAGTGCTTCAGCGCCAACCACTACCTGAACAGCTGACTACTACAATGCTTTCACACGCAAAATATTTGGATGATATTGTGGTCTCGGGTTGTACTCCTGAGGAACACCACCGAGCGAGGTGGCGCAATTGTTAGCACACTGGACTCGCATTCGGGAGGACGGCAGTTCAATCCCGCGTCTGGCCACCCTGATTTAGGGTTTCCGTGATTTCCCTAAATCGCTCCAGGCAAATGCCGGGATGGTTCCTCTGAAAGAGCACGGCCGACTTCCTTCCCCGTCCTTCCCTAATCCGATGAGACCGATGACCTCGCTGTTTGGTTTCTTCCCCCAAACAACCCTGAGGAACATCTCTCTAATCCGAGAAGTTTATTTCAAGTTGTCTCAGCTGCTGCTCTCAAGTACAACAAAGATATGTGTTCTTTTTTTTTCTAACTGAAATCGAGTACTGGGTCATGTCATCAAAGCTCAGGGCATCCATCCTTCACAGTTTCATTTAACTGCAATTAGTGACCTCCTAGAATCTTGCAACATAAGTGAACTTCAAGCTGTCCTAAGAAAACTCACTCACTACCTTCATTTCATTCTGAACGCAGCGCAAATTGTGGCTCCATTTCACAGATTACGCAGGAAAAATGTTCCTTTGTGTTGTCTCGCGACTGTCAAACTGCTTTTCAGTAACTGAAGAAAGCTTTTTCAAGTGATAGTTGTTTAATGCATTTTGATCCTGCTAAGCCAGTCACGTTAGTAGTGGACACTTCTGCATGCGGGATTGGTTAAGTGCGTTTGCACAGAGTTGGGTCTATGGATAAACAGGTTGCTTTTGCATCCAAGCTTTGACCAAGGTTCAGTGCGATTGTTTTCAGTTAGAGAAGGAAGCACTTGCCACTGACTATGACATGATAAAAATTCCACCAGTATCTTTATGGAAGTGCGTTTTATTTGGTGACAAATGACTAGTCACTAAAGCCGCCTATGGAACTATTGCATGGGTGCCAAACAGAACACTGCAGCATCTGGCGCTTGCACCACAGCAGTCGGTTCTTCCCCTGCAGCACACTAAATTTAATGTCAGTGAACACATATTTTTCAGAGCCTTTGACAAAAACAGACGCTAGGAAAGGGACGGCACCTCAAATGGCTCTGAGCACTATGGGACTTAACTTCTATGGTCACCAGTCCCCTAGAACTTAGAACTACTTAAACCTAACTAACCTAAGGACATCACACAACACCCAGTCATCACGAGGCAGAGAAAGTCCCTGACCCCGCCGGGAATCGAACCCGGGAACCCGGGCGTGGGTAGCGAGAACGCTACCGCACAACCACGAGCTGCGGACGGGACGGCACCATTCAGTTCTTGAGCTGCTCTCTTTATCTTGTACAGGCTTCCTCCAGAATGCACTGGCAGCATCAGGATGGATCATCTCCGCTCCTGTTGGCTGCGTGACCCTACCACAGATTTCTCCGTTTCAGAGATGGAACCATATGGGATATCGCAGCCCCAGCTGCCTTCGCCTCCCTTAGGTCCCACGTCGCTTGTGCTTGAAGGGGAGCTTATGTACGCCAACGTGGCACTGTCGACATCATCGCAGAGTCAGCAGCCCTTGCTATGGAGATCTGGTCCTTTCCACCCTCCCACTTTTCTCCTTGCCTCCAACCCCACCAGACGGTCGTCGCCAGTTCATGAAGACGTTCCGCTCCTGGATGAGGTTGTGCACCCCATGACCAGTTTCTCGATTACCATCCCCAGTCATTCATTGCACTGAGCCTTGGTCAAAGCTTGGATGCAAATGCAACCTTTCCTTAGATCCAACTCTGTGGGAAAGCACTTCACCATTACCGTATAAGGAAGTGTCAGCGACTAGCAAATATATCTGTTCATAGTTCTGAGGTCGGCACCAGACGTTATGAGCACTGCCACTACAGGCAGCCATAAATATGGATAAGAGGCCACCTCAGGCTATGGTGAACAATGCCTGCAACTACACAGCCTCTCTCCGTAAGTGGCTATAGTGTAATGGACTCGGGTATGAGCTGGGATTCATGAAATTACACTTTGGATTTGACTGTATTATGTTCGGTAACTCACTGAGTTAAGTAAACGCCTTTTATATAACCATAGTTGCGCCTTTCATTCTTTCTTCCTGCCTTCCTTCAGAACAGGATACAACATACACAACCTTCTTTCATGAATCTTGAACCAAATGTTAGCACTGATTACATTTTCCTCTGTGCAAAATTGTACCAAGTGGCTTTCTCTTTCATTCATTGCCCCCAGCCCGTATTCTCCTGCCAATTTTCCTTCTCTTCCTTTTCCTGTTACTGAATTCCAGTCACCCATCAGTATTAAATTTTCCTCTCATTTAACTGTCTAAATATAATTTCTTTGATCTCATCATCTGCAGAGCTAGTTGGTATATAATCTTGTACTACTGTGGTGGGTAATCGGCTTTTTGTCCATCTTGACTTCGATAATGCTTTTACTATGCTGCTCATGGTAGCTTATCGGTATTCCTATTTTCTTATTCATCATTAGACCTATTCTTGCATCATCCGTATGTGACTAACATCATCCTAATCATTTCCCTTTTAAAGTTTCCTAACCTAACTACCCAATTAAGGGTATACTACAGACCCATATATGTCACTCGCTTAGGGACCTTGAAGACAAGTTTAGATTAATTAGAGTGCGCACAAAAAGTTCCTGTAATCGTCATGCCAATGGAATGGGAAGAATCCTTTATCCATACTAACACCGTAAATGCTGAAAGGAGTATGTCTGTTACCTGTTCACAACCAAACCCCTGAACCGATTTTAAGAAAATTTGGTATGGATGTATCTTGAACGCTGCGAACACAAACTACTTTACAAAGTGTGTAGCACAGGATATTTATTGACCTGAAGAATAGTGTATGGATTAAGAAAAATTACATATTCCGTGTCTCATTTTTGGTGTTTGTACAATTTATTGCGCTGCACACGTTAATGTTTGTAAAAACCATTAGAAACTATACAGTCTGCTCTCAACAGATGCACCAACACAATGCTTACACATGGGGTATCGAATTAAATTTTTGACTGGTTTGAGATTTTTGGTTGGGATGACAGCACGATATTTTGGATGGAGAGTCATCGACAAATGTAGAAGGAACTGCAGGTGTGCTTCAGAAAAGTGTGTTGGTATCCTAACTACACATGTCTTGTGTTAATGGTCTGACAGACAGTACTACTAGTAACCTCACACTTTTGTAGGTGATACAGTTATCTACAATACAGTCTGAATGAAAAAGGCTGACTAAATATCCAGTCAGATCTTAATAAAACTTTTAAGTGTTGCAAAGATTAGCAATTTGCTTCAAATAGTCAGGAAGTAATTTTAATGTGCCTCTGGATGGAGCACTGTACTGTGGCGAGAGAATCCACTAGTGTGCAATGTTTTGTACATACATTTTAACATAATGTGCTTTATATAGGCAGATAAAAGTTTCAACCGGCTTACCAGCTGTTTTAGGAGACGACGAATGGAATGGGGTTTGTGTTTTAAGATTATGTGGTATGTCTGCGCTTCTATGGGGTTTATTAGGCAAGAGATAATGGATTTTAGGATGATTAGTACATCCTACTTTCTCAGTGATCAGCCAGGCACAGTTCCCTGCTACATTACATTAGCTATTATGTAGTTATAATTTGTGTACTGTCAAACTGAATTTCAGAAAATGACTGTTATATATTTTTTTCTTCCGTGTGAAAGTGTGAGAGAGAGTGATAGTGTATCAGGCGGATGAGATTTATATTCCATCTTCTACCTTTCGGTACATATTTTTAAACATTTTAGTCACTTTTGTTTCCAATTAGGTTAATGAGGACGCTGATGACCTTGCTGCTCAGTGCCCTCACATACAAACAACCAACCAATTAACATAAGTTTCAGTGCATGCCGAGAAGAATACCATCTTCTCTGTAGGAAGTAGTGGGAAAGGACCATTCACGGCATTCAATTGTGGGGCGAGGGGTTTCAGTCCTTTTAGATTCATTGTCTTTTCCTCGTTTTTGAATTCGCAGAACAAACTACATCCCATTTGCTTTTCTGAAAAGGCGAGATGGCTGAGGGGACTACTTGAAAAGATAGAAATCAAATAAGAAAGACCGGTATTTCTGAGCGTTGTGAACGTGAACTAGAGTTGGCGAAAGAAGATGCCTGACAGCAGCCGTGACATTGGTGTGGCTGCTCCGCACGTCTACTTCAGCCAGTCACGTAACGTGGTTTTCAATACATCTCTATGGTAACGCTTCAATTTTGTCACAGCTCTATAGCCATTTATTGTTTGCGCTTACCTGCTGTCAGGGAACTTCTTTCATCGAGTGTAATATAGTAGACAACATCTACAAGAACGTTCATACGATAATTTTCAGAGGGAATGGGTAAAATGGGGAGGGGGTTTGAAGTATTTTTAATATCTTGGAAGACTGATGGCGACTTGTAAGTAGCTGTAAAAAAGTTCCAATTCGATCCTGTTAAAAACCTTCGTAATAAAGTCTTTATAAATCATTTTCTTGAAATAAAAACACCTGATTGCGATATGCAGGGTGCGTAAAAAAAGGTATACACAATTTGAACTGTCATAGACAATTTATTTTCCGTTCTACAAGGTTAAATATCTGTGAGAAAGTAATGTTATGTGTGTTCAACAGGTGGCAGCAGTGGCAAGGAAGTAACTGCAACATGGCGGACGTGCGTTTGAGCTTTGAAGCGCGGAAGCAGATAATTAAGTGGTACTGGAAGTTTGAGAATGTAGCTGTGGTTCGAAGACAGTGGAGAAGTGAGAATGGTACAGAATCGTCTTCAAGGTTAACAATTACACATATATGAGGCAAATTCGAAATTGATGGAACAGTGTGTGATGTGCATAAAGGTCGATCAGGGCGACCTCGTACAGCTACAAGCGATGATTCCACAACTGCGGTCTTGGAACTGTTTCAGCATTCGCCTAAAAAATCTTCAAGGCAAGTGGCACGTAAGAGTAATGTAAGTGCTAGTAGTGTGCTATACATTCTGAAGAAAGGAAAGTTTCGTGTGTACATTGCAAGGCTAGTGCAACATCTAAGTGACGAAGATCCAGATCGAAGGTCAGAATTTTGTGAATGGGTTCAGGAGATGGTGAGACGTGAACCGTGATTTATGGATAGCATAATTTGGTCAGATGAAGCCCGATTCAAACTCAATGGAACTATCAATAGGCACAATTGTGTGTACTAGGCTGAAGATAATCCTCACATTACAGTTGAAAAGGCTGTGAATTTGCCTGGTGTAAATGTGTGGTGTGGTTTGTCTGCAAGGGGACTCATTGGGCCTTTCTGCTTTGAAGGTACTGTTACTGGAGAAACGTACCTAACAATGCTTGCTGACTCCATATTCCCTGCCATTCGTGCATTATACAGTAATGATGAGTTTTATATCCAACAAAATGGCGCCCTGCCGCATTATCATAGGGACATACGAGCATACCTGGATCACAATGTGCCAGGCCAGTGGATAAGATGCAGCGGACCAATCGAGTTTCCTGCACGCTCTCCAGACCTCACGCCGCTGGATTTCTTCTTATTGGGCACAGTAAAAGATGAGGTGTACAAACGTAAACCACGTAACCTGGACACACTTTGGAATGAGATTCAGGCGGTGTGTGCAGAAATCTCATTGGACACTTTGGTATGATGTATGGAATCAGTGGTGACTTGTACTCAGAAATGTATTGATGCTGAAGGCCATCAGTTTGAACATTAATCACATTTGCAAAGTACATTTATTTTTCCAATTGGACTTTAAGCTTTCCATTTCCAGAAATTTAACATTGTAGAACGGGAAATAAATTTTCTATGAAGCTTCAAAGTGTGTACAAATTTTTTTGACGCACCCTGTATTTTTCCCTTTCCCTGAGATCTAGGATGGGGGGGGGGGGGGGGGGGGAAGGCGGATATGGGCGTCCATGAACATTTACGAGAGGAAAAGTAGCACCCTGAGATAACAGTCACTGAAATGTTATTTATGTTTGACTTTTTGGAATAATCTTATTGACGTATTAGAGCTGTTAAATAAACTTTAAACATGCTGTCTAAAGTTGGCAGCGATCGGAAAGAAGTCGTACTGATTGTTGGCATTCAGTTTCAATTGACGCAGCTAATCCCATCAAGGACGTTGCTGCCAATTTTGTTAGTGCGTGCATATACTACAGTTGTGCTCAAGATAACAGACTACGCAATATACAGAGCTTTTTTTACAGAAATTATTTCATATCTAAGTACCAGCCTTCAAAAAATATTAGCAAAGATACGGAGTACCTTTTGTTGTCATGTCAAAGTACATATTGTGACCTACTCCAAGGCTCATCCTGCCTCTCACTGGCCTACCAATCCCAAAAGTAAGGTCTCATATTTTTTTTATAAGAAGTGTGTTCGCGTGGCAGTTGGTCACACTGTTATGAAGAGTGCTGCATGCGCTGTGTGTAAACATGCGCACGCCGCGCTCAGGCCAGCGTTGCCAATTTAGCGACTTTGTCGCTAGAAACGGCGACTTTTGCCTTCATCTTAGCGACAAAAAAAACTTTTTAGCGACAAAAATTATTTAGCGACTTATCTGGCGACTTTTGGAGTACTGACGAGTCAAAACTATTTTGGGCCAGTATTTTCATTAACAAAACTAAGATTTTGACTATAGAAATTGTCTGAGTCAAGTTTGTCTGAACAAAACAAAGTTTATTTGAAGAAGAGATGCATTCAGTTTAGCCTGAAACTCATAAAAGAAATTCAACAAAGACTGCCAAGTAAAGTTACGATCCTGAAAAAAAGTCAATGTTGGATGTTGAAGAAACACTAAAAGTGAATAAAAATAATGCTGTAGCGGATGTAGCCAAGGAACTGGGTTTTAGTGGCGATTTCATAGACGGTATGCTGCAAGAATGGCATAATATCAACTTCATTAGGTGGAATAACGCTACTAACACTGTTTTATTTTGGAGTGAGGTTTTCCTGTATGAAAATACCGCAGGGGAGAATCCTTTTTCTTTGATTTCACAGCTAGCAATGACTGTTCTATGCCTACCGCCTTAAAATGCAGAAATGGAAAGAATATTCAGTTCTATGAACATTATAAAAACTAAACAACGTAACAGATTATCGTTAAAGACAATTAATGCTTTGATCATATTGAGAGACCAGCTGAAGAAACAAAATAAAGATTGTGCATCTTTTGACACACCGTCAGACGTATTGGCGCTTGTTGGAACGAACAAAAGTTACCCTTTTGCGGCAAAACCAGTCGAACTGCATCATCTGTTGAGCGACGTTCAACCCTCTACATCAACTACAGTTCAGTCAGAGCATGAAACAGAAGAGTTATTCGATCTTCTGAGTGACGACGATGAATAGCTCACATACCGGTATGTATATATTTTGTAACTTAATTTGTTTTCATGCTTTCTTTTGTTACAAATAGAGTTGTATATTTCTAGTATATTTGACTACTGTGATCGAAACAACAATTTATGTGTTGCATCAATTATGATAACAAGTTTAATTAAACGTTAGCGTATTTTATATATACACTCCTGGAAATGGAAAAAAGAACACATTGACACCGGTGTGTCAGACCCACCATACATGTTCCGGACACTGCGAGAGGGCTGTACAAGCAATGATCACACGCACGGCACAGCGGACACACCAGGAACTGCGGTGTTGGCCGTCAAATGGCGCTAGCTGCGCAGCATTTGTGCACCGCCGCCGTCAGTGTCAGCCAGTTTGCCGTGGCATACGGAGCTCCATCGCAGTCTTTAACACTGGTAGCATGCCGCGACAGCGTGGACGTGAACCGTATGTGCAGTTGACGGACTTTGAGCGAGGGCGTATAGTGGGCATGCGGGAGGCGGGTGGACGTACCGCCGAATTGCTCAACACGTGGGGCGTGAGGTCTCCACAGTACATCGATGTTGTCGCCAGTGGTCGGCGGAAGGTGCACGTGCCCGTCGACCTGGGACCGGACCGCAGCGACGCACGGATGCACGCCAAGACCGTAGGATCCTACGCAGTGCCTTAGGGGACCGCACCGCCACTTCTCAGCAAATTAGGGACACTGTTGCTCCTGGGGTATCGGCGAGGACCATTCGCAACCGTCTCCATGAAGCTGGGCTACGGTCCCGCACACCGTTAGGCCGTCTTCCACTCACGCCCCAACATCGTGCAGCCCGCCTCCAGTGGTGTCGCGACAGGCGTGAATGGAGGGACGAATGGAGACGTGTCGTCTTCAGCGATGAGAGTCGCTTCTGCCTTGGTGCCAATGATGGTCGTATGCGTGTTTGGCGCCGTGCAGGTGAGCGCCACAATCAGGACTGCATACGACCGAGGCACACAGGGCCAACACCCGGCATCATGGTGTGGGGAGCGATCTCCTACACTGGCCGTACACCACTGGTGATCGTCGAGGTGACACTGAATAGTGCACGGTACATCCAAACCGTCATCGAACCCATCGTTCTACCATTCCTAGACCGGCAAGGGAACTTGCTGTTCCAACAGGATAATGCACGTCCGCATGTATCCCGTGCCACCCAACGTGCTCTAGAAGGTGTAAGTCAACTACCCTGGCCAGCAAGATCTCCGGATCTGTCCCCCGTTGAGCATGTTTGGGACTGGATGAAGCGTCGTCTCACGCGGTCTGCACGTCCAGCACGAACGCTGGTCCAACTGAGGCGCCAGGTGGAAATGGCATGGCAAGCCGTTCCACAGGACTACATCCAGCATCTCTAAGATCGTCTCCATGGGAGAATAGCAGCCTGCATTGCTGCGAAAGGTGGATATACACTGTACTAGTGCCGACATTGTGCATGCTCTGTTGCCTGTGTCTATGTGCCTGTGGTTCTGTCAGTGTGATCATGTGATGTATCTGACCCCAGGAATGTGTCAATAAAGTTTCCCCTTCCTGGGACAATGAATTCACGGTGTTCTTATTTCAATTTCTAGGAGTGTATGTTGTTGCAAGCGATGCGTCATTTAATTAAGACAATATAGCAATTACGTATGAGAGCTTTTATTAATATTTTATTCCCCCCCACTGGCTTATTGCACCATTCACAGCACGAAATTTTCAGTACACCCCTAGTAAAATCAGTTTTAGCGACTTTCTAGCGACTTTTGATATTGAATCTAGCGACTCGGGTTTTTTAGAGTTGGCAACACTGGCTCAGGCGCTCTGTCTTGGCTTGGCAGTCGTTGAGAAAGGAGCTCCCGTTGGATGTTACCGTCAAGTGCGAATTGGGCGCAGTTATTCGGTTTTTGAACGCAAAGGGCACTGCGCCGATTGAAATCCATCGCCAATTGACGGAAGTGTATGGTGACTCGTACATGGACGTCAAAAATGTTCGTAAGTGGTGTAGAGGGTGTGCAGCTGGTCGGACCGAAATTCACGACGAACAAAGGAGCGGGAGACCGTCAATTTCTGAGTAGACAGTGTTGAAGGTTGAGCAAAGTATGCGTGAAGATCGGCAGATCATCCTGAATGATCTCTGCACGTTGGTTCCTGAGGTTTCCCGAAGCCCCGCTCACAGAATTTTAACGGAAACATTGAACTACCGGAAGGTGTGTGCAAGATGTGTGCCACGCATGCTGACTGAGGGCCACATGCGGCAACGAGTTGATGCTTCCCGCGCATTTCTTCACCGCCTTACAGCCGAACAGGACAACTTTCTGGACTCAATCGTCACTGGTGACGAAACCTGGGCATACCACTTTACACTTGAGACCAAGCAAAAATCACGCTCGTGGCGGCATCCTTCTTCGTCAATGCTGCGGAAATTCAAACAAACACAGTCTGCCGGTAAAGTCATTACAACCGTTTTTTGGGATCGGAAAGGGGTATTGTTGGTCGACGTTATGCCCAATGGGACCAGAATTAACCCTGACAGGTACTGTGAGACTCTGAAAAAACTCAAACGGTCAATTCAGAACCGGAGAAGAGGAATGTTGAGCAAGGGCGTACACATTCCCCATGGCAACGCTCGCACACACTTCGCTCGGCAAACCGTTGCTCTCCTGCAACTGTTTCAGTGAAACATAATCACCCACCCACCCTGTAGTCCTGACTTGGCGCCGGGTGGCTATCACCTGTTCCAAAACAACATTTGGCCAGAAAGCGATTCATCTCCGACGACGAGGTGAAAGAAGAAGTTCATAACTTTCTGAACAGCATGGTGGCGAGCTGGTATGACATGGACATACAAAAACTGCCAGAGCGTCTACAAAAATGTATCGACAGAAATGTTGATTATGTCGAAAAATAACTAAATGTTCAAGCTATAGACTGATGTAAACCATTGTAGAAGCAAACAGGTCTATGTACTTACAAAAAATAGGGGACTTTACTTTTGGGATTACCCTCGTAATTATCCGAATGGGACGGAAATCGGTAGATGTGATGTACATATACAAGCAAACAAATTCTTACAATTTCAGAAAAACTGAATGATTTATTCAAGAGAAAGAGCTTCACAAACTAAGCAAGTTAAAAACGTGTTGGGGCACCTCTGGCCTTATGCAAGCAGTTATTCGGCTTGGCGTTGTTAGTGAAAGTTGCTGGATGTCCTCTTGAAGGACATTGTGACAAATTCTCTCCAATTGGCGCGTTAGATCGTCAAAATCTAGAGACGGTTGGACGGCCCTGGCCATAGGGCTCCAAACGTTCTTCGTTGAGGGGAAACCCGGCAACCTTGCTGGCCAAAGTAGGGTTTGGCAAACACGAAGATAAGCGGCAGAAACTCTCGGCTTGCGCAGGTGTACATTATCTTGCTGAAATGTAAGTCCAGGATGGCTTGCCATGAAGGGCAACAAAACGGGGCGTAGAATACTGTTGACGTACCGCTAAGCAGGTAAGGGTGCCGCGGAAGACAACCAAAGCAGACCTGCTACAAAAAGAAATGGCATCCCAGACCATCACTCCTGGTTGTCGTAATCTCACTGACTAGAGTAGAATTCTCTTCAGCAATGAGTCCCGCTTAGAACTGAGTCCCAATGATCAGGATCAATCAATACCGACCCGAATAACTGGTTGCATAAGGGCCAGAGGTGGACCAATGCGTTATTAACTTGGTTCAAATGGCTCTCAGCACTATGGGACTTAACATCTGAGGTCATCAGTCCCCTAGAACTTAGAACTACTTACACCTAACTAACCTAAGGACATCACACACATCCATGCCCAAGGCAGGATTCGAACCTGCGACCGTAGCTGTTGCCAGACTGAAGAGCCTAGAGCCGCTCGTCCACAGCGGCCGATCGTTATTAACTTTTCCGTTTCTGAAGCCCTTTCTCTTGAGTAAATCATACAATTTATTTGATATTGTAATCATTTGTTTGTCTGTACAGGAACATCACATCTACCCACTTCGGTCCTATTCGGATATTTTTTTATGGTGCGTCTTTTTTTTTTCTTAGAGTGTAGAAGGGCATGCGCATAAACTCAAGGCACAGTGAACTTAATTTAGTCAAGGAGGAGGATAGATCAGGGATTACGAAAATCTTTGTTTTTTTACTGGTGCGACAGAGCACTGGCTCCCAAAACCAGCGAATGCAGTCGCAGTTACATGAACAAGTAGGAATTTGAAATAACTAATGGGGCCTCATGCCATCATACCAGATGTTGAGCCCATATGACAATGGCGAATGCCATCTGGTGACCATCGTTCTCCTTGGAACCTCTGCACGCGGATATGTCCATTGTGGTGCTGTACACACAAAGGGATTTGTCTGGAAAGACGACGTAGTTGCTACTTCTGCATCCATCATTGTTGTTGTTGGGCGCTCAGTTGTCGGCATGCCTATCCCTGTTGCCTGTCACGGAAAGTCGCAACGATGGTCGCCATGCAGACAGGTGCTCCAGATGTCGTCCTACTGTCCTTGTGGAGCTATAAGCTATCTGTCGGAACATCGTCCATATCCCAGCCACTTACTAAAAGTACGCCACACTTGTGAATGTGGAGCAAGCGGCACCCGAAATCACATTGTCTGGGAAAGTGGCGTTAGACAAGATGTTACAGACCAGGACAGGGACGGATTTGGTAATACAACAGTCTACAGTATAATAAGGAACAAGGAACTGTGAGGTAAGCTGAGCTCGCTGACAGCTAAAATATCAGTTTATGAATTGCAAGGCTACCTGGCTGAGAGACAACCAAGGAGAGGCTATACTTAATGACAACAAGACATGGCACGGCAGAACAGCCACCTACGACAACCTTCTGGAAGCAGTGAGGAAATGAGACTCGGGGAGGACCACAAAGGACTGCCTAGGAACCTGGCAGCCATCTCCCAGTCTCTACACCTTGGGTGGCACTTGAGTTGCACCGCAGCACGCCGGGGACTAACCATCCAGACAAATGAGATATCCAGCTTGGGTCTGATACTAAGTACAATAGTGTAGTGTAGTGTTCTGTTATGTAATCTAGTGTTCTATGTTAGAGTAGTCCAGAATAATAAATTACAAAATTTGTAATCTACCAATGCTCCATAGTGAAACGGATCAGTTGTACGTGCCTTTTGGATCAACATACACTGAAGAGCCAAATAAACTGGTACACCTGCCTAATATCGTATAGGGCCCCACGAACGCACAGATGTGCCGCAACACGACATGGCATGGACTCGACTAATGTCTGAAGTAATGCTGGAAGAAACTGACACCATGAATCCTGCAGGGCTGACCACAAATCTGTAAGAGTATGAGGCGGTGGAGATCTCTTCTGAACAGCGCGTTACAAGGCATCAAAGGTACGTTCAATAATGTTCACGTCTGGGGAGTTTGGTGGCCAGTGGAAGTGTTTAAACTCAGAAGAGTGTTCATAGAGCGACACTATAGCAGTTATGGACGCGTGGGATGTCGCATAATACGAGGGGCACTACGAACGTAATGTGTGGACACTAAGTTGGGAATGTGGGTCTCAATGGGAGCGTGCAAGGGATAAATTCCTGCAGTCGCGCTGTCCTCTGTGCCCTCGGTGGCTCAGATGGATAGACAGTCTGCCGCGTAAGCAGGAGATCCCGGTTTCGAATTCCGGTCGGTGTACACATTTTCAACTGTCCCCGTTGATGTATATCAAAGCCTGTTGGCAGCTTAAGGCTCTTGATTTAATTATCAATTTTTGCTAGAGAGCTGCACGGTCGCCGATGGTATCTGCTCTTTCGGACATGTCCGAAAGAACACATAATACGAGGGGCACTACGAATGTAATGTGTGGATACTAAGTTGGGAATGTGGGTCTCAATGGGAGCATGCAAGGGATAAATCCCTGCAGTCGCACTGTCCTCTGCGCCCTCGGTGGCTCACCGAAAGAATAGATACCATTTTCATATAGCTAAGGCTAACCAAACATTGATCTTCTTCTGTGCCGATGCACACGCATTGCCCGAGCTCTTACGGGACTCGGTAAGATTGTCTGCCGCGAGTAATGTGTGTAATGGGCAGGAGCACTACGAATGTAGTGTGTGGACATTAAGTTGGGAATGTGGGTCTTACGGGGAGCGTGCAAGGAATAAATCCCAGCAGTCGCTCTAGGCTCTGAGCACTTGGTGGCTCAGATGGATAGAGCGTCTGCCATGTAAGCAGAAGACGTCGGGTTCGAGTCCCGGTAGGGGCACACATTTTCAACTGTCCCCTTTGGTGTATATCAACGCCTGTCTGTAGCTTAAGGGTCTTGTTTTAATTATCATTTCATTCTAGAGAGCTGCATGGTCACCGATAGTATCTGTTCTTTCGGACATGTCCGAAATAACAGATATCATGTTCATATAGGATACAAATGAGGCGCTGAGACCCATTAGGGCCATAAGCACAACGCCGTCAAACCCACGCTTAACTAAATATCAGAGAAACCAGTGGCACAGACTTCCGTGAATTTTCGTATACACAGTGTGAACCTATAGCACAAATAAAGCTGACTCACCATAAGATCAACAGATTTCAGAAGCATGAATAAATGCTACAATCTCACAATCGACGGTGATGTGCTTTACTCCCTTAAGAGTCTCATCGTCTCGATGGATCACTGTATGATGAAATTCATAACTTAATATACTATAACTCATTCGGAAACCCACAAAATAGGTTTACTGTCAGTACAACTTTCACATATGCTGACGCACGTTCTAATTATACTACGCACGAGAGAATTAACATATCTGGGGAGAGTGCTATCATCTAGCAGGATTTATGCAGAAAGAACGGGGATAAAAGTCTGCCCACATGTGCTACACCTGTTGGTACCGATGTAAACTTCTAGTTGAGTGGCAAGGGCTACCTGTGCACATCGTGAATCGTGCACGTTGTTTATCAAATCCGTATGCATTTGGCCCATAAGGCAATTAAATCACGCGAGTTGTGCGTGCACAGAAGCTTCTTAAAAGGTGGACAACTGAAGGCGTGCTCGCGACCCTGATGCCAAGTTTCACGGAGTCAAGAAGAGCAGTAGCACGGTAGATTTACGTGCCGTACCTCTCCGATCTCAGCGTCTGTGTTACGTTTAACAGCTTTCAAAGAAAAATAACCAATAGTCCTTTTGCATTCCTCTCGTCTGCCTTTCCCCACTCCCTCTCATTTCTGCCCAGCCCCCTCCCCCCTCTTATGAGTCCTCGTCCTCCATCGGCTCCTTTCCCCCCCCCCCCCCCTTTCCACACTTCGTTTTTCCTCTCCTTGCCTCCCTTTTCTTTCCCATCATTTCTCCAGGTTCCCCCTGTCTGCCCTCGGCTGTGGTGTGTCATATTTATGCCAACTTTTTAGTGCAGTGTTCAAGTGAGTGTTCAGCGTTGTGCGTCTTTCCAAAGTGTTGCGAACAGAAATCATGCTGTCGCTGGGTGTGAATTTTATATCTCTTGCGAACAGAAACCAGACTGTCGCCGTGTTTTTTAATTGTCTATTATTTTACCTCTCTGCTTCCTGTGTATTTTATTAGCATCACCAATCCTTTGTTTTATGTTTTAAGTTCCACAATTTTCCGCCATTTTACCATTTAAGTCACCGATTTCATCGCCTGCTTTTATTATTTATTATCTTCATTTTTTAAAGCAAATTGTGTAGGCTAAAAGGCGGCGTACTAGGCTGCCGCCAGCCCGCCCCCTACGGGGGGAATCGAAACTCAATAAAGGAAAAAAAAGGAATAACCGATAAACCCGCAAGGTGTCGAAAGTTAGGATGTTCACATGCTCTTGTGCTCTTACACAGCAGCCGCCACTGGCAGTGACGATGTGGCATAGTTCCCTTGGCTACCAGGTCGCCTGACCTAACGCCTTGTGACGTGTTATTTTGGAGATGTTTACGTAAACCCATTGTCAGAAACAATGGAACAGCTCAGAGATCGCATTGATGCTGCTGTGTTGACCATTGGTAGGCTGTAGCTACGTAACGTATGGAATGAACTCTACTTTCACTTGGACATGTGACCAGAGGGGGTTACTCACAGAACATCTGCAGAGTGCAACTAGCAAACTTGGTGAGTTTACAGTTGTATTCGTACATCAATCGCATTTGTACATGTTGTAATACGGAAAATATAGTGCTTTGAAAACGAATGAATCCTTTATAGTACCCCTATATAAAAAGTAGGCTGAAAAATCCTTAGGAGGAATCATACCCGTGAACAAAACTAGAGAGAAAAGAAATAAAGCAATTTACGTGTTGATAAACGACAGGAAAAGTAGTAATAGAGTATCTCTAAAAAAATTTGTATTACAATGTGCTCTGACTGGTGTAATAGTCTGAAAGAGCTACTGTATATTTCACTGTTAATTGATTCATTTATAAATATGTGGGAGTGACAAGTCGATAGTCGGCAGGACACGGAAACATTCTCTGTATGTAGGGGTAATATGACTACATAAAGGAAAACGCCTGCGTGGATTTTATACTGGGAATAATCACTTTTATTCCACCTCACAAACACGATACATACATACGCTAACGTGGGAAACGAACACTAACCGCTTCCTCCAAAGAACCTCAATCCCAAAAAGAATGTTTCCGTGTCCTGTCGACTATCGACTTGTCACTCCCACAAACATAAAATCTAACCTTTATTGTAGGAGAGCAGAATGTTTCCTGTTGATGTTTAGGTGAAAACATGGCGATCCTGATTATTAATTCCACCGTAATAGTATACTGGACAGGCTTGTCACCAAATGGTTTGCAGAGATTATAAAATGAACAGTTCAAATGTTTGGTCATGCGTTCAGGGCGTCACAGGGCATTCTCATCGATATTAAAGTTTTTGGAGTTTTTGGTTAACAAGTATATTCCAAGTGAACAGTAAACTGAGATGAATCTACTATTAAAAGTACTCAATCGGACAGGATTGTCTCAGTCATCAATATGGCCAAAATTAACGAAGTAATTACCAGTGACATTACATCCTGGTATATTAGAATGAAAGCTGTGGATATGCGACGACAGTCGGATCAGTGATATGCTTCATCGTTACTGAATTTGTCCCATAAGCTTCGTAAGCTACATTTCCTTCTGCTCAAGTGGTTGCTTTTGGAACTTGTGTTTCTCTTTAGCAGTACATGTTATGTTATCCTGTGGTTTGCTTACCTTAAGTTAAACTCATGTGTGCTGCTAGCCTCCATGGTGTCGTCCTCCATGTCTAACATGTAGAAAGAACCTTACACTACGCAAAACGGTGATGAACAGCAGTTGTGACAAATTCTGTTCACAGTCTCTTGTTATACTAACGACGCAGTATCTCTGCATCAAACAGCAGAAAACAGTGATCTTTCCCTAGAGTTAACTGCACAGTCTAATACATAATGGTACACACAATTACGACACTCTCTGGTGCGAAAGTTGCTACCAGCTGATTGCTGGAGCGAAACGAGCGCTCCAAGCAGTGAGAAAGCAGTCATATGCGTCGTAAGCATAATGTTAGTTTTTTAATTATTTTCTACTTGATTGGCGATATAATCGATATATTTTTGCATTATATGCGTCAGTAAATTATCAAGCGATATGAATTATAACGAAACAAATGTAAAAACAACCGAATCACACTTATTCAATGACGAAAGCTACAACTTATTCGTGATGAAATATTTTCTGAAACGTGCATGTTTGCACTTTACTGTGCTGAAATCAAGAGAATAATTTCGTGCAGGACAAGCACATATTTCTGTTTGTTATTATTGTAGGCACTTTCCTTGACACTCAACATTTTTTATTGTGGCTCATGATTCGCCCATTTTTACACTTCAGTCGACTTCCTAACACACTAATATTTTTGTAAATGTAATTAGTTTTCCTTCAAAAGTGAATGTGTTGATGATTCTTGCCATTTGTGGCTCAGATTTAGCAACAAGTGTGGAATTGGTTTCTTCTGTGTTGGGAAAGAGTTTAATTGCTTTTGACAATTTATTATCACATCTGTGTGGTTTTTCCGTAAGCTACAGGTGTGGTGGCTTATCTATTACGTTAACTAATGCAGGTATTGCATTCCATGTAGGTTTCCTATGTTCCACATTCACTGATATGGCTCAGAGTGTAGCGAAAGAAACTCCACTTTGTAGGGAAGATGTACGACGTCTTTCTGCGAAAGGGCAGGCCTTCTGTTTATTAGCACTTTTTTGTCATTAAAGGAAAACGACATTACTCAGTAAATTTCCGTACGTCAGAAGAGAATCGTAAATAAACTTCCTGTAATGCACCGTTTCGTATCTCCGAGGGTCCTTAGGACACTAAAAAATCACAAATGTGGAGTAATTTTTTAATTATTGTCGATTTTTATGGCACTAGATACATTCTCTATTGTTAAGAATTATGTTGAAAATCGATACATGTTAGCACTCATTCGATATCGCTTCCAGAAGTGTCGCTTGCTGCGCTGCTATCGCTGGGAGTAAACGTGACGGAATGTCGCGACTGTTAGACTGTGGTAACTGAGATGAAGCGTAGCCTCGATGATAACTATTTTTTATTAATTTTATTTTTGGCCTTTGATCTGAGATCTTTCTGCCGTTTACTGTTCAAATAGTCGAAAGCGACAATGATGCCCTTTGAAGTTTCGTTTGACTGAACACCACCCGAAAACGATTTTGTTTTTGTTGGTCTTCTACAGAAGCACTTAGCTGTGAATAAGACGAAAAATCATCGACACTCCATGACTTATAAGTAACAGCGAAAAACACTACGAACTTCATATGCATTTGTTGTCTTATTTTCGAGTATGCTATCTTGACTGAGATGACGAACTGATTTTAAGTTCTTATATGTGAGCATTCTGCCTTGTTGATTCGAGTTTCTACGTATTTATTTTTTATTTATGAGGCTCCACAGGACCATGCGAGCCAAAGCTACATTGTCATGCAACAGATCAGTTCGTAGTTTACAGAATGCTGACTAAAAATTAATGAAAAAGAATGAAAGAACAAAACAAAATACGAAAAAAATTGTGAGGGAGTATACGAATAAATAACACATTAAGGAAAAAAGTTGCGGGGACTCTTATACAGAGTAGGAGTGCGCCACAAGGAAACACTTCAAATTGGATGTGAAAGCTTGAAATTTATCACTCATTTTTTTCTGCTGGAAACTTAATGAAAATAAAACCTGCGAAATAGTTCACACCTTTTGTACAGTGTTTCAGCCGGCCGCTGTGGTCGAGCGGTACTAGGCGCTTCAGTCCGGAAACACGCGGTTACTACGCTCGCAGGTTCGAATCCTGCCTCGGGCATGGATGTGCATGATGTCCTTAGGTTAGTTAGCTTTAAGTAGTTCTAAGTCTAGGCGACTGATGACCTCAGATGTTATGTCCCATAGCGCTTAGAGCCATTTGAACCATTTTGAACAATGTTTCAGGAAGTGCTATCCAACTGCACATCGTTTTCCGTTTGGTGTTTACAGAATGGATATTGCTATTTATCCTGAATAAGTCATTATTGTCGACACAAATCTCATGAAGGAATATCTATACAGAAGTGGCAGAGTTAGAATTCAGAGACTTCTGAATAACGACCAATGGGAAGTTCACGAACTGACACCGCTGATCAGCCTGACCCCCATCTTGTGGGCAACGAATATTTATTTTTTATTTATGAGGCTCCACAGGACCATGCGAGCCAAAGCTACATTGTCATGCAACAGATCAGTTCGTAGTTTACAGAATGCTGACTAAAAATTAATGAAAAAGAATGAAAGAACAAAACAAAATACGAAAAAAATTGTGAGGGAGTATACGAATAAATAACACATTAAGGAAAAAAGTTGCGGGGACTCTTATACAGAGTAGGAGTGCGCCACAAGGAAACACTTCAAATTGGATGTGAAAGCTTGAAATTTATCACTCATTTTTTTCTGCTGGAAACTTAATGAAAATAAAACCTGCGAAATAGTTCACACCTTTTGTACAGTGTTTCAGCCGGCCGCTGTGGTCGAGCGGTACTAGGCGCTTCAGTCCGGAAACACGCGGTTACTACGCTCGCAGGTTCGAATCCTGCCTCGGGCATGGATGTGCATGATGTCCTTAGGTTAGTTAGCTTTAAGTAGTTCTAAGTCTAGGCGACTGATGACCTCAGATGTTATGTCCCATAGCGCTTAGAGCCATTTGAACCATTTTGAACAATGTTTCAGGAAGTGCTATCCAACTGCACATCGTTTTCCGTTTGGTGTTTACAGAATGGATATTGCTATTTATCCTGAATAAGTCATTATTGTCGACACAAATCTCATGAAGGAAAATCTATACAGAAGTGGCAGAGTTAGAATTCAGAGACTTCTGAATAACGACCAATGGGAAGTTCACGAACTGACACCGCTGATCAGCCTGACCCCCATCTTGTGGGCAACGAATATTCTTGGTGCATGCACCGAGTGGTCCTAAAGTGTAACACCATACGAGATAACAAAGTGACAGTAAGCAAGGTAAAAAAGTAAAATGAAGTGATACAATTTCAGAGACTATACTGGTCTCATACAGATATAATTTTATATATACAGACTGGAGTGGCGAGTGACAATTTGTACCAAGGCCAGGAATCGAACACAGGTGTCCTGCTTATTATGCAGTTTTGTTAGTCACTAGGCCACCTTGGCGGATCGGTTCACACAACTGCACGAGTGGCCCTGGCACGCCTCCCTCCCTAACCCAGATTCTTGCTGCCGTCCCAGTCTAAATTTCCCCTTACACACGGACAGAACTGCCGAGTCTTTCCATGTTCTGGAATAGCACCTCAGCATCGAACGTAAATGGGGGATCCAGCCTGAAATCCAGGTGCAGTATCACAATGTCATAGACTTTACAAGTCTCATACAAATATGGTTTTATTTATATAGACTGAAGTGGCGAGTGAAAATTTATATCAGTGGAATCGAACTCGGGTCTCCAGAACATATGCAGCCTCGGCAGTTCTCTGCGTCTGTAAGGGGGAATTTAAAGTAGACTGGGGAGGCAGTGAGAATTTGGGTCGGGGAGGGAGCCTTGCCAGCGTAATCTGTGCAGTTGTACGAGGTGCATTCAAGTTCTAAGGCCTCCGATTTTTTTTCTAATTAGCTACTCACCCAAAATCAATGAAACTTCTCAACGTAATCGCCCTGCAGACGTACACATTTTTCACAACGCTGACGCCATGATTCCATGGCAGCGGCGAAGGCTTCTTTAGGAGTCTGTTTTGACCACTCGAAAATCGCTGAGGCAATAGCAGCACAGCTGGTGAATGTGCGGCCACAGAGAGTGTCTTTCATTGTTGGAAAAAGCCAAAAGTCACTAGGAGCCAGGTCAGGTGAGTAGGGAGCATGAGGAATCACTTCAAAGTTGTTATCACGAAGAAACTGTTGCGTAACGTTAGCTCGATGTGCGGGTGCGTTGTCTTGGTGAAATAGCACACGCGCAGCCCTTCCCGGACGTTTTTGTTGCAGTGCAGGAAGGAATTTGTTCTTCAAAACATTTTCGTAGGATTCACCTGTTACCGTAGTGCCCTTTGGAACGCAATGGGTAAGGATTATGCCCTCGCTGTCCCAGAACATGGACACCATCATTTTTTCAGCACTGGCGGTTACCCGAAATTTTCTTTGTGGCGGTGAATCTGTGTGCTTCCATTGAGCTGACTGGCGCTTTGTTTCTGGATTGAAAAATGGCATCCATGTCTCATCCATTGTCACAACCGACGAAAAGAAAGTCCCATTCATGCTGTCGTTGCGTGTCAACATTTCTTGGCAACATGCCACACGGGCAGCCATGTGGTCGTCCGTCAGCATTCGTGGCACCCACCCGGATGACACTTTTCGCATTTTCAGGTCGTCATGCAGGATTGTGTGCACAGAACCCACAGAAATGCCAACTCTGGAGGCAATCTGTTCAACAGACATTCAGTGATCCCCCAAAACAATTCTCTCCACTTTCTCCATCATGACGTCAGACCGGCTTGTGCAAGCCCAAGGTTGTTTCGGTTTGTTGTCACACGATGTTCTGCCTTCATTAAACTGTCACACCCACGAACGCACTTTCGACACATCCATAACTCCATCACCACATGTCTCCTCCAACTGTCTATGAATTTCAATTGGTTTCACACAACGAAAATTCAGAAAATGAATGATTGCACTCTGTTCAAGTAAGGAAAACGTCGCCATTTTAAGTATTTAAAACAGTTCTCAGTCTCGGCGCTGGCGGTAAAATTCCATCTGCCGTACGGTGCTGCCATCTCTGGGACGTATTGACAATGAACACGGCCTCATTTTAAAACAATGCGCATGTTTCTATCTCTTTCCAGTCCGGAGAAAAAAATCGGAGGCCTTAGAACTTGAATGCACTTCGTATGAACCGCTGTGCCAAAGTGGTTTAGTGGCTAACGCACCTGCCTGGTAAACACGACACCCGGATTCGATTGTTGGCCTTGGTACAAATTTTCACTCGCCCCTTCATTCTATACAAAATAAAAGTAAAAAGCTTTCAAGTTTTAGTGTTTCAAAGTGTAATGTACACGGTGTTTGTTTCAAATTGAGACAATATCTCGAAAACGACGTATCAAACGAAAAATGGTCTAGATGTCTGTGCTACATCCTAACCACCGCTCATACGTGGGAGGGGTCGACTTGGTATTTTCGAATGGGAACATCTCATTTTTATCGTGTATTTCGATTCAACGCCAAAAAATACGTGCAGCTCACTGAAACCATTCATTGGTGGGAGATGACGCTGTAACCGACAGACATCAAGTGTGCCTATTTTTGAAGTTAAAAACTGATCTACAGCAGAACCCCTCTAATCCGTCACCTTCGGGACCGGGGCCACGGTCGGAAAGAAAAAAAGGTCGGATTATCCGAAAAATCTAATATTTATTGCAAAAAATATAAAAAGACATTTAGTACAACAAATTAAACGTTTTAAGAACTAAAAGACGTCTACAGTAATATAAAAAGATGTTTTTTTACACAGTGTTAAACAATATATTAACTAAAAAACGTCTACACACACTATAATATGTATTGCTTTTAAAAGGAAAAACGACAAACAAATTACAGTACTGTACTGTACTTAATAACGTATAAACGATATATACTGTAAACTAAAAAAATGTTTATAGCACTGTATATAAAAAAGAAATTTTTTACAAAGAAATAAACTACTGCATGTATAAACTAAGAAATGATTATACTGTATGCATTGTTTTTACGGTAAAAACGAAAACAAATTACTTGGAAAAAAGTTGTATATTTTTGTTTAGCAGATGTTATTCTAGATTTAGCTGTAGTGTCCCTCCATTTTTTATCCACAAAACGTACATTGGAGTTGAAGTTGGATTCTACTCGATGTATTGAAGGGCGATGTAAAAGCGTTTTTTGCATCGTTGTGTGAAATCCGGGTGGGGGGTTCGTCTTCGCCTTCCGAGTCCTCATTCACAGTTTCCCTGGGTAACAGCGGAAACAATCTGGTCGTCACTGAACTCTTCAAAAGAGTCACAGTCTTTGTCACATTTGTTGAACCACTCTCCAACTTCATTGGCAGGAGCGTTCGGCTCCAGAGTTTGTAGATCTTTAACGATTTCCACTGCGTCGTTGTTTTGCTCATCTTCGGTATACTCATTTTCAGTCATAACTTGTGGCCAACGCTTACGCCACGATTTCCGCAATGTGTCAGGTTTCAGTTCATCTCATGCTGCAGCGATTGTGTAGATATCATCTTTGATGTTCAGGGATTTCATTGTCTCAAATAAGTTATGACCTCCTTCAGATTTTTCCAAGATTGAGCTGATATCCTTTCTGCGATATCGCCTTTTTAACCATTCGATAACGCCTTGATCCATTGGTTGGATGAGTAAGGTCACATTAGGAGGCAGAAAGAGAGCTTTTATGTCCCCTTTCACCAAATCTTCCTCAGATGGATGTGATGGTGCGTTATCCAACAGCAGTAGAGCACGAACAGGCAGATTTTTTTGCTTCAAGTCTTTTTCGACCGATGGCCCAAACTCGTCGAAAAACCAGGATTTAAAAAGGTTGCAGTCCATCCAAGCAGATTTTTGATTGCGGTAATAAACCGGCAAGGAAGATAAGTTTATATTTTTGAATGCCTTTGGCTTCTTAGATTTGCCAATGTCGAACAAGGGGAGCTTGCGGGAACCATCTGCGTTGCTACAAGGAATGACTGTTATTCCATCTGTTATAAGTTTCGTTCCTACCACGTGTTCATTTGAAGCTGCGAGCGTTTTTGTTGGCAACATTTTAAAGTTCAGCCCTGTCTCGTCGATGTTATACACTTGGCAGGGTAACAGTTCATTTTCTTCTACAATTTCTTGAAACTTAACAGAAAACTCCTTAGCAGCTGCGGCATCGACAGGTAGTTTTTCACCTGAAATAGAAACAAATCGGACACCATGACGAGTTTTCCATCGATCAATCCAGCCTTCACTGGCAGCAAATTTACTTTCGGCTTCCAGTTTTTTTGTGCAAAACTTCGTTTTTTCTTTTGAGGATTGGCCCGGATATCGGAGTTCCTTTCCTTCTTTTTTCACAAAACCACATCCACAATGCGTTATCAAGCAGTTCAGGTTTGGGTTTTTTTAATGTTTTACGATTCTTCAGAGTGGTTTCACCATCATGGTAACTGTGTAGGATTCAATGTCTTTCCGATTCTTCCTCCAATCCTTAATTGTCGTAACACCTACATTCAGTTCCTTCGCAATTTTTTGGAGCGATACTCCTTCGTCCAGTCTTTGTAGCACTGCTAATTTTTCATTTAGTGAAAGAGTTACGTGTTTACGTTTGAATGCAGACATGTTGAAAAACAGACAACTGTACACACAATGAATCTACAGTAATAACGACTGTAGAGAACACGGAATAAAGCAAACAACGACGTTTTTTAATCCCAACAAAGGATAAAACTGCACAAAAACGTACAGTATAACAATATGCACAGCGATAGACACCGCAACAATGGCCCGACAGGCGTTCAGTCAGTGACAAGTCGGCACAGGCTCGCGAGCCTCAGCATGGTCGGACTAACCGGAGTGACGGACCATCCAAGGTCGGATTAGAGGGGTTCTACTGTATTTGATTCTACATTTCATTTAAGATGTAACTGTAAACCTTCGTGTTCTAAAGGATGATATTTATCCAGAATAAGATTTTCACTCTGCAGTGGAGCGTGCGCTGATATGAAACTTCCTGGCAGATTAAAACTGTGTGCCGGGCCGAGACTGGAACTTGGGGCCCCTTGCCTTTCGTGGGCAAGTGCTCTACCAACTGAGCTACCCAAGCACGACTCACGCCCCCCCCCCCCCCTCACAGCTTTACTTCTGCCAGTACCTCGTCTCCTACCTTCCAAACTTTACAGAAGCTCTCCTGCCAACCTTGCAGAACTAGCTCTCCTCTTTCAGGAGTGCTAGTTCTGCAAGGTTCGCAGGAGACCTTCTGTAAAGTTTGGAATGTAGGAGACGAGGTACTGGCAGAAGTAAAGACGATATTTATGTTAGAAATACAGTACAAATAATATGGATAGACATTAACATTTCTGGTAAGTAAGCTAATTGTATGGATAAGGTAGCTTTCTGTTCCCTACAGGATTGAGTCCCCAAACCACCGGAATGCTTGATTTCGATGATCGACCTCGAACCTCAACATCAGTATAACTGATTTTGGTGTGCGTTTCCATCCAACCGCTATAGACTAGGTGCATAGTGGAGCGCTGACGACGAATGTCAGGGAAGGGTAGCACAGATCAGGGTTTTGTGACTCATGTTTGTAAATGCAACAGTGCAAATTGAGCCACAGGGCAGAGCAGATCAGCACAGTGCCTGCTCCCGCCTTGGCCGCTCAGTGTCCGAAACAAAGTTCACTGCATGAGCGCCATGCAGCTGACGGGCGGTCACAGACCTTCTGCTCTTTCCGGGTGGGCGCGATAGTGGGAACTGCTTCCCAGTATGCGCACACACTTCGTAGCTAAGTATTTCCTTCGCTGCGCTGCCCTGCCATCCCCTTCTATGGCTGTGTTGAGTGAGCCACGCCCAATTTTCGCGCAGGCCGTTGCGCGACTACCGGCGGAATACAAACCGCAGCTCTTGCAATAAGGTAAAATGTCCATGAAATGATAGCAGTAATCCATATTTTCTAATGTAAAAGGACACTTCATTAAAAATTTCCACAAAGCAACATAAACAATCATATCCATGTTTCATCAAATGTAACAGTTCTTTCCAGAAATTTTTCTCCTGTTCAACGACGTTTAAGCAATTCTTCCGCGATTATTTCGCGACCTGCTTTCCGCTCTTCACTCGGATCTTGTGGAACCCACCTAGCAACAACATTTAACTTTACAGTTATGATTCTGGAAACTGAGGGACGGACCTTCTGGCCTCATGTGCAATTCCCTCAGGTTTTTAGTCGATTCTCTCTCAAAATATCATTAACAATAACCTGGCAGGTGTAGTCTGCTGATCACGGAACCATAACGGTTAAGCATGTGTAGTGTGAAATGAACTTCGTATAAAACGAATCTGGAAATTCAGCTGGCAAGGGTATGACCGATCTTCTTTTTCTTACTAATATTACTTCTGGGCTCCAGTGATGGCGGCTCTATTATGACAGGAAAAGAAGGAAGGCTTGCCAACAAAAATTTGTCTTCGGTACCCAAAAACAATGTTTGCACAACGTTCTTCTCACCACCTCAATTGGTTGTGCCTGACTTAAGTGGTTTAGCAGATTTCCGGAATGTAGTAGAAAAAAGTTATAAATAAGTTGTTTCAAGGATTTTTGACCAAAAGAGCTATAGCATCGAATATTTCTTTGCTGTGTGGAATTCGATGGACACAAAAACATAAAAGTATTGAACAGATTGCAGATAATTTCACAAAAGTTGTGAACCAAATAGAGAATTTCTCTTAGGATACAAAAGCTAAATCAAAACAGACGGCTTACCAGTTGTACAATACTTGCACTTACTCCAAAGCAATTGCTTCTGTTGCTAGAATCAATATGTCTGACTTCGCAGGCACTTGAACTGGGCATAGTAAAAATGCATACCCATATACTAAAATTATTACAAATATTCTGGAGCAGCACAGAGAAAATTAAGTTTCAATATTTCAAGATATACTTACAGCTGCTGAAAATATTGCTGATGAAATACAAGTGTATTTTTCAATACTATTACAAGTTAAGAAGCAAACTCACAGATAAAATCTAACCTAATGTTATAAACAATCAATTATCATCGCTCCAGATACAAATTTTTTAATTTCTTCTTTGTAATACCGATATTCAGATACATGTAACAACTTTTAGTTTATTTACATTTCATCCTTATTATAAATACCAAAATATTTATTATATTAATAATTTCTTACCTGAAGCAACAATGTAATATGATTTCTGGGTGGTAAAGGCACAATACCTACAAATCTACCAATCACTGATATTATTGACAGACATAAAATGTTTTCGCCCACCACAAAATAGGCTCTATTATTTTCGTTTACAGTTCCTGCAATTACAGTCAGAGTTGAACGAGCTTTTAGTAATCTATTGATTAATATAAATAAAATACATTACTTTATTATGCACTTTATTATTTTTCTTTTTCATACCGAATATACTTCTTCGAGGACAAGGACACGCCATTTTTTTAAGCTATCATTGGGAGAAATGTGGCGTGCAACTTTTGTCAAGATCGAAAAGATCTCATCTCTAATAAGAGTTTGCTCCTTATTGAACTAGACGTTGTGGTAAAGTGACACCTCTCAGCACGCTGATATTAAGTTCAGAATTCCATAATTTACTAGTTTGGATGCACTGTGTGAATAAAACTACGGAGTTGAACACTGTCTTCGTTCAACCCTATACTATTATTAGTCAGTTCCGTCTGCCATATGACTGTCGTTTTAGCAGGTTTCTCACATTTGTGCAGTCTAATTCTGGGCCTGGGTAAACGTACACAAGAAACACAAAGATGTAGCTTCCAATACATATTTGTTGAATTTCATTTACACAAGTCATAGTTAAAAAAATTGAAGACATGAAACAATGCAATATATGTGATACCCATTAACATAAACAGGTGTGATATTTGTCAGCAGAGATACAGATGACAGCGAAATCTAATAAACTTTTTTTTTTAAAAGTAATCTGCATTTTAGCTTTTTGGGAATATTAGGTAATCATATTTTTGTTGAACCCAAGACAATTCTTTCATATTGCACATTTTGCTTTCGCTATCAACCTTATGTTACAGATGTAAGAATAAGAATATTTTTGTGAATATTTTAATGTTTTATTTCCTACGTTTTTTGTCATTTTGCTGGATACATAGCAGGTTTAATCAAATAATGATGTGTATAATTTCGGTTCATCAACTTGACCAATGTATCACACTCATAATCAGTTACATTTAGTTTGAAGATAATTGTGAAATTATTCTTGTCTTTTAAGCAGGAAAATAATTTGGCTGAAAAATATTGAGTGAATAAGCAACAAATCGCTGGTACACAGTAAATTTTCTGTGACTCTTGTAAAATTAAGTTCTTGTCGCACGTCACTAACATAGTTACATAAAACATGAATATTTCAGAGTCTTGACGTCCCCGTCCCCTACTCCATCCCCATCTGATGAATATCAGTGGATACCCACACTCATTATAATTTCGTCTGATATATGGACAATCACGTAGCTATAGGACTCCAACGTCCACAGAATATGTAATATGTTATTGGTTTTACAAGTAACGTCTGTGACGAAAATGTTCAACAACGAAAGTCCAGAAAACTTCTGCAATTATTTATTCAATTATTTCAAAAGGCAAATAAGAAAGAGGGATATATGTTTAAATGAAGGAGCAAAGAAGACGAGACACACCTACTCGGAGGAGACAAAGAACGATTATTACAGCGTGCTTCAGATGGATCTGAGGAACTGGTCTGAGTAGCTTTGAATGGGAAAAAATTGCTGTTGCTCTTGTCACTGCGCTTCGTGAAAGAGTCAAACTGAGACTTAACTTGCTAAAACGTTAAAGGTACGACATAGTTCTTCAAGTAGGTTCACATGTTCCTACTAGTTCTGTCGGCAACAACAGTTATGTTATCTGCAGGAAATATGAATGAACGTAACAGCAACACTCGAAAACAGCCATCAACCCTGTTTTACACGAGCGACTTTCTGGTAAATGTCGACTGCTCGTAGTGCGTGAGACTTTCGTTTATGCGTGTAAATCAGCAGCCAACTACGTTGCGAGTGTATCTATGACGTCAGTGATGTATAGACTGTGCCGAGTGTGGAGTCCTAATTTCCGAGTATGCTGCACACTGAGCATGAGCACGAACGTGGGTCTATAGCGGCGTCTACTAGAAGTTAACCAATTCTGGCACGCTTCACTCCTATTACAGAAACAGATTTTGTGCTTTCCTGCCTTCTTGCTCTTTGTTGTCGTGACACATTTCCTGCTAGTGGTCTAGTTATCTCCTACAAGAGAACTAAATATCTGAAAGCAAAACTTATTTACGTTTTACAGAAAAAACTACACTATGCATAAACAAGAGACGCAAATAGAGAAACGTGTTTTGATGAAAATTATTTCAACAATTAAAAAAGTCAGATTTATTTGACGAGAAAAATAATTTTCGATGTTATTTGGTACTTAGCACGAAAACAAGATACATAGGATAAAGTAAAAAGGTTCTTTTACGCGTTGTACATATTGTTTGATGCGTTTGCAAGTATATATTTTCTCGAGCAACTAAATGTGTATGTTTTTAAATATTTGGACAACATTTTCCCTATTCTTGCAGTTCTAAGGAGTATCGAGAATTTACCACACGACCTTTGGAAAGAACATCTACCAAGCACTCTGTTTTGGTCATTTATAAACTCTATTGTCGTTGCTTATTCCTAATTTTTATTTCTATATTCCAATTTTTTCATAAAAGGGGTAGTCCTTCATAACCTCATTTTTACTGTTTAGGTCCCAAACTGCACCGCTAACAGCTGTCTCGACACACACAATTCTGGTGCTGACGTGTAAACAAAAACGACCACTAAAAGCAGACGAGACTTAGTGCAGAAATAAAAGGCCAGAGCTGCTGCAGTAAGAGTCACTTGCCTCCGATAGACGAGAAGAAAGTTGATCGTGTAAAAGGAGCTTAGACTGTCGAATAAGATAGAGTGCGCGCTCCATAATGGAGGGGAAGATGTTAGCTTCAAAACGCTCTTTGTCTCATTCGGCTGCGAGCTGCCGGAGAGTCAGGACGTGCGTTTCCGTCAACCCCGTTTTGAGTTTATGTAACACGGCACAATGGATCATTCTGTAGAGCATAGGTACGCTATCAAATTTTGCGCTAAACTTTGGGAAGTCCGCCACCGAAACGTTTCGATTACTTCAGCATGCCTTTGGGACTGATTGCTTGTCCAAATCACAAGTTTTCCGATGGCACAAGTCGTCAATGGAGGACCGAGAGGAGATTACCGACGAACCTCGCAGTGGACGGCCATCAACCGCACGAGTCGACGAAAATGTGACGCGTGTGTTCGATTGTTTGAACTCTGACAGACAGCTGAGCCTTCACAAACTCTAAACATGTCAAAAACAACCGTTTTCCGTATTGTGACCGAAGATTTGAACATGAGAAAGGCGTGTGCCAAACTCGTCCCAAAAGTGTTGACAGACGAACACAAGCACATGTGAGTGCTTCGGTGCCGAGAAATGTTAGAAATGTGTGAAAATGATCCTCATTTTTTAAACTCAGTTATCACTGGTGATGAGTCGTGGATTTTTGAGTACGACCCTGAGACAAAAAGGCAGAGTTCAGAGTGGCACACCCCATCGTCACTCCGTCCCAAGAATGCACGTATAAGCAAGTCCAGGATCAAAACCATGCTCATTGTCTTCTTTGACGTCAGAGGCATTGTCCACCACGAATTCGTACCTACCGGGACTACAGTGAACTCAGCTTTGTACTTGGAAGTGCTCAAAAGACTGAAAAAGAAGGTCTCGCGCTGCCGAAGCGACATCAAGGACACGTGGAAAGTTCACCACGACAACGCGCCGAGTCACAGCGCCTTCATTGTCAACGACTTCCTGGCGAGGACCAAGACCCCACTGGTTCCCCAGCCTTCCTACAGTCCTGACCTGGCTCCCGCTGACGTTTTCTTGTCTCCTCGGTTAAAAGGAGTCATGAAAGGAAAACAATGGGACACGACTGAAAGCATCCAGGCGCATGTTACATCAGCTCTGAAGGACATTCCGGAAAAGGCATTCCAGGATGCCTTCCAGGCTTGGAAACACCGCCTCCAGAAGTGTATCGACGCAAGAGGGTGCTATTTTGAAAATTTTTGACTATTTGTGCGAATATATTCAATAAATGATTTTTTTATTAATTTGGTCGAATTACTTATGGAACACACCTTGTACAACTTGAATACCAATTCGCGTAAACTTTCCTTCGACAGCGTATCTAATTTACATAGACTAATATTACAATATTATATTAATATATAATAGTCTAGGGACATTAAAGGAAGCAGCTGTTGGGAAGGGAGTGAGACAGGGTTGTAGCCTCTCCCTGATGTTATTCAATCTGTATATTGAGCAAGCAGTAAAGGAAACAAAAGAAGAATTCGGAGTAGGTATTAAAATCCATGGAGAAGAAATAAAAACTTTGAGGTTCGCCGATGACATTGTAATTCTGTCAGAGACAGCAAAGGACTTGGAAGAGCAGTTGAACGGAATAGACAGTGTCTTGAAAGGAGGTTATAAGATGAACATCAAGAAAAGCAAAACGAGGATAATGGAATGTAGTCTAATTAAGTAGGGTGATGCTGATGGAATTAGATTAGGAAGTGCGGCTGGTCCCGGCGGAGGTTCGAGTCCTCCCTCGGGCATGGGCGTGTGTTTGTCCTTAGGATAATTTAGGTTAAGTAGTGTGTAAGCTTAGGGACTGATGACCTTAGCAATTAAGTCCCATAAGATTTAACATACATTTTAGATTAGGAAATGAGACACTTAAAGTAGTAAAGGAGTTTTGCTATTTGTGGAGCAAAATAACTGATGATGGTCGAAGTAGAGAGGATATAAAATCTAGACTGGTAATGGCAAGGAAAGCGTTTCTGAAGAAGAGAAATTTGTTAACATCGAGTATACATTTAAGTGTCAGGAAGTCGTTTCTGAAAGTATTTGTATGGAGTGTAGCCATGTATGGAAGTGAAACGTGGACGATAACCAGTTTGGACAAGAAGAGAATAGAAGCTTTCGAAATGTGGTGCTACAGAAGAATGCTGAAGATAAGGTGGGTAGATCACGTAACTAATGAGGAGGTATTGAATAGGATTGGGGAGAAGAGAAGTTTGTGGCACAACTTGACTAGGAGAAGGGATCGGTTGGTAGGACATGTTTTGAGGCATCAAGGGATCACAAATTTAGCATCGGAGGGCAGCGTGGAGGGTAAAAATCGTAGAGGGAGACCAAGAGATGAATACACTAAGCAGATTCAGAAGGATGTAGGTTGCAGTAAGTACTAGGAGATGAAGAAGTTTGCACAGGATAGAGTAGCATGGAGAACGGCATTAAACCAGTCTCAGGACTGAAGACCACAACAACAACAACAGCAACAACAATATTACAATAGTTTTAAGATGCAGTTTTTTTAAAATAATTAGAACTCTGAGGTCCATATCATGCAGTTCCGTCTTTCATTCCTCAATGTAACTGTTTCCCAGCGAACTTACGCTACTAATAATCTCGCATTCTCGCGTATTTGGATGATGAATCATTTATACATCGTCGCTGCGAGTACACCTTTCCTTACCAACTTCCAAGATATCGGCCAGCAATTGATTTTTGACATTGTTATTCGACAGCTGACTGTAGTTACAATTTGTCGTGCGTGCAACAAAATCCAAGCACCGGCAAGGTTATGTTCAAAAGGTTTCAGTCAGTGTCCAGTTTTTATGATACTCCTCGTCTCGCCTGACTGTGCCCGTTCGGTTTAGAGGGCCACCTCCTTCGCCTTCGCTGACGCTAAGACCATAGCAGAGTGGGAGGATGGTCGAGCGTCTTGTTTCTGCAGATCCTTCTCCTCTGGCGTTGCCTTGCGCTTGCCATTCCTGGCATCATCTTCAGCGTTCATCAGCAGTCGGACGATTTCCTGAAAGAATTAGAAAGAATCCTCAGAATTAACGAATAAAAGTGATACATAATTCAGTAACTCTATTTATCAATAACTTCTCTCTTTTCTTGAGATTTGCATCAGGGTAATGAAGCCTCAGGCTATTCCTAGCACTACGTTTCTTACTCGCCAAGCAGCGTCAGATAAATTAAGCAATATGGGGTGAAACTTCCCGGCAGATTAAAAGTGTGTGCCGGACCGAGACTCGAACTCGGGACCCTTACCTTTCGCGGGCAAGTACTCTGCCAAGTGAGCTACCCAAGCACGACTCAAGGCCCGTCCTCACAGCTTTACTTCTGCCAGTACCCCGTCTCCTACCTGGTCCGCGAAAGGCAAGGGTCCCGAGTTCTAGTCTCGGTCCGGCACGCAGTGTTAATCTGCCATGAAGTTTCATATCAGCGCACACTCCGCTGCAGAGTGAAAATCCTATTCTGGAAACATATGGGGTGTTTAAAAGAATGAGTCTCATATTCTTACACGAAACAGTACTGGACAAAACTATTAAAACAAGTCCTGTAGACATATGTCTGGAAGGAAATACACCGCCTGGCGATAGAAGTGAAACAGCCAGAAGACTTGGCCGGATGTCAGCGTAACTTTGTACGTGTACACACTATCGGCAAATATTTGAACGATTGGAGCTGCAATTTTCTGTGACCAGGAGAACGGCACAATAATGTTTCTCGTGTTTAATATTGTTACCAGACCTGGTAGGATATACAAGGTCTGCTCAAAGAATTCCGAAACTTCGTCCACAATATTTCTTACACTTACCTTTTATTTCTTGTCCATAGTCTTCAAAATACGAGGCCTGTCTAAAAAGTATCTGACCTTTGGCCTGAAAAAATATTTCGAATACCTGATGGGGGTGGGACCCTAATCCCCTTCAAAGTAGGCCCCTTGTGCTTGCACACACTTAGCCCACCGATCCTTCCACTGCCGGAAACACCTCTGGCAGTCTTCTTTTGGAATGGTGTTCAACCTCGTCGTCGTATTCCGCATTTTCTTTACTCTCAAAACAGTATCCTTTCAGTGGCGTCTTCAATTTTTGAAACAACCAGAAGTCGCAAGGAGCCATGTCTGGAGAGTAAGGAGGTTCGCGAACGACTGTAATTCCATGTTTGGCCAAGAAATTTTGGATCAAGTGGGATGGATGTGCGCAGACATTGTCGTGATGCAATTGCCAGTTTTTCGCCGTCCACATGTCTGGTCTTTTGCGCCTAACTGCGTCACGGAGTCGTCGGAGAACATCTTCATAGTACTCCTCTGTCACTGTTTGTCCTTTTGGTGCGTATTCGTGATGCACAATTCCACGGACATCAAAGGAGACAGTCAGCATCACCTTGATTTTGCTTCGCACCTGCCACACTTTCTTTGGCCTTGGAGACTCGGGATGCTTCCATTGCGACGACTGTCTTTTTGTTTCTGAGTAGTATCCGTACGCCCACGACTCATCTCCAGTTAACACAGTGTTGAGAAACCCAGGTGGTGTCCAGAAGGTCCAGTGCAACGTCAAAACGGTTTTTTTTTTGTTCCGGCGACAGCGACTTGGGCACGAATTTCTCAGCTACTCGGTGCATGTTCAAATCATCAAGCAAAATTGCACGTGCACAATCTTTACTCACTCCAACCTCTTGGGCAGACACCCACACGGTCAACCGACGATCTGCCATCATCAAATTTGGCACCCTCTCTACAACAGCCGCACTCCGAGCAGTTTGGGGCCTGCCAGAACGCTGGTCACTCTCTGCTGATGTGCAGCCATTTTTGAATCGGTTGAACCACTCCTTAATTTGTGTTACACCCATCGCATCTTCTCCAAACACCTGCTGAATCTTACGAATTGTTTCGCTTTGAGAATCACCAAGCTTTTGACAAAATTTGGTGCAGTATCTTTCCTCAATGTGTAGCACCTCACTCAGCGACCAACAGGCAGGCGGGGACAAAATTCACGCATGCACATAAAGGTCTCTTCCTTTAATGTGTACAGTCGCGCTGCGCTGTCGTCTCTATTTTGTGCGGGAAAATCAAACGTCGGATACTTTTTAGACAGACCTCGTACCCTCTTCCACAATTGATACACTGCTCCCAACGCCGTTTCCACTTCTGGAAGCAGTCTTGGTACGTCTTTTGATGGATCGCGCGAAGCGCCGCCAACGAATTTTCTTTAATCATTGCAAATCTTCGTCCTTTCATCGGGGTTTTCAACTTTGGGAAAAACGTATCATCACCAGTTATGATTCTCTTAAGGAACATCTCGTTCTCATTTGTGCTATCCAGAACTTCCGCACAGACTGCGAGGTGAAGGTCTTTTTGGTCTTGACTCAAGCTGTGGAACAAACTTGGTGGCAACACGATGCATTCAAAGGTGCTGTGTCAAGATATCACCACATGATACTATATCTTTTTGCAATTTCTCGGACAGTCAGTCTTCGATTGGCACGCAAAATTTTGTTGACATTCCTGACAGGAGCGTCGTCGGTAGACGTCGAAGTGCGTCCCGGACGCAGGTCCGGCCATTTTAAAACTGTGTGAACGATTCGTAACATCGAGTACGGCTTAAGCACTCATCATCGTAGGCTTCCTGCATCTCTGTAAAGATTTTCTTGCTGCTCTAACTTTACCATCTCGAAATTCGCAAATGCGCGACACAACGCTCTACTCAATACAGCACTGAACAATGCATGGGGGCTTAATTAAATACGATTGAAAATACTTTTGATTTTTCGTAGCTGTATGTCCGATTACGCAAGTCTCGTAAACGGTTGGCCCTGACTAATATTATTACGCAATCTGACTGCATAGAATAACAACAAACAATGAAAGAAAATTTTCGTAAACACAGTTAATTAATTAAGTCCCCAGCAACTATAAAACCTACTAAACCAAAGCACAAGTATAACTGTTCTGTATGTGGAAGTATAACTCAACGTACACATCTGGCACGGTTCTTCTCCAACAAGACAAGAATTTTTAAATACCAATTATACTGACGTGATAAAAGAACATTAGAAAAACTATAATTTCGCAAGAAAACCAGAATTACACTCTAATACAAGAACACAAGCCAGATGCTTTGTTGACTGAACCTGTAATGATGCATTATTTGAGACACACAAATAATAAAAGAACATTGTGGTTTTTACCTTCATATATATTGACCAAAAGCACTCTGATCGTTACAATAACATCTGCTATCTCTCCCATCAAATAACTGGATAAAACATGGAACAAACACTCCTTACTACAACATCTCGACAAGCCTTGCCCACTAGCACATCTCAACACGAACTGTCTTCTACGAGCTCTGCCCACGCACTGACTTCTACGAGCTCTCGACAAGCACTGTGAAGGCGGCTTAATAATACTCTTTGGCGCAATCTGTGGCGCAGTGGCTCAGTGTAGCCACCTTTCATATGCCCCTCCTCCACAGGCCAGAATTTGATGGTATTTTTGCCAGCATTGGTGGTGAAAATACCACCAAATTCGTCCACAAAAATACAGATGAAACAAAAGATAATATTAATACCTAAATATCACATAATTAGTTAAAATTTTGGCTTTGCACTGACCTTTCAATAACCTAATATATAAAATACAGTAGGCAATACAAATTCTTTTCATACATGTGGCTTTACATAATAGTTTACACAATACATAAAAAATCAGTTTATACAAATGTTCAAATAAAATACTTTTAATTATTAAAAAAAAATAGTTGATAATTCCAGCCCATCAATGGTCAATAGGTGCAGACACCAACAAGTGACATCATTTCAGCAGAAACAGTCCATCAGTTGCACCCAGCAATGTTGAGAGCAGGTGCAGACACCAACTAGTGACATCATTTCAGTAGAAGCAGTCCATCAGTTGCACCCAGCAATGTTGAGTAGGTGCAGACACCAACAAGTGACATCATTTCAGTAGAAGCAGTTCCATCTGTGGCACCCAGTAAAGTTGAGCAGGTGCAGACACCAAGAAGTGACATCATTTCAGTAGAAGCAGTCCATCAGTTGCACCCAGCAATGTTGAGCAGGTGCAGACAGCAACAAGTGACTTCATTTCAGTAGAAACAGTTCATCAGTTGCACCCAGCAATGTTGAGCAGGTGCAGACACCAAGAAGTGACATCATTTCAGTAGAAGCAGTTCCATTAGTTGCACCTAGCAATGATGAGCAGGTGCAGACACCAACAAGTGACATCATTTCAGTAGAAGCAGTCCATCAGTTGCACCCAGCAATGTTGAGAGCAGGTGCAGACACCAACTAGTGACATCATTTCAGTAGAAGCAGTCCATCAGTTGCACCCAGCAATGTTGAGTAGGTGCAGACACCAACAAGTGACATCATTTCAGTAGAAGCAGTTCCATCTGTGGCACCCAGTAAAGTTGAGCAGGTGCAGACACCAAGAAGTGACATCATTTCAGTAGAAGCAGTCCATCAGTTGCACCCAGCAATGTTGAGAGCAGGTGCAGACACCAACAAGTGACATCATTCCAGTAGAAGTAGTTCCATTAGTGGCACCCAGTAAAGTTGCAGAGGTACACACAGCAACAAGTCACATTAGTTCAGTAGAAGCAGTTCATCAGTGGCACCCAGCAATGTTGAGTAGGTGCAGACAGCAAGAAGTGACTTCATTTCCATACAAGTAGTCCATCAGTTGCACCTAGCAATGATGAGCAGGTCCAGAGAGCAGTCCATGATATTCACTATCACTGATCACACAGTTCATCAGCAGAAATTAATCATTCCTAAGTGTCACACATTACGTTGAAAAGTGCAGGTAACAGTCCATAATATTCACCTTCACTAATCTGACAGTTCAGGCATGAACAATAGTTTGAAAACACATACAAATGCTTTTACAATGCTCTTACACTAAACATACAAATTCTAATAAACACACAAAAGATGTCAGATAATTGTCATATTAACTATTACAAATACTCAAATATCAGTAAACCTATAATATTTATGGGTGTCAGTGCAAGCCACTACAAACAAATAAAATAATATTTAGGAGATAGGTGGGTAGGATTAGGAAAGGAAAGCACGCAAAACACACTCATTCATCTTTCATCCACATTAAGTACTACTGTGTAATTGAATAGTGTTAACTGTGTAAATGCAATTCTGTCAAAATCAGATGTTCATCATGTGTATCAAGTAGTGGTGGCATCAATGTATAACAGTCAATAATAGTTAAGTCGACGTCATAGTCATCAAGTCAAGACCAATGTTTGGCAAGCCAGATCAAATGTACTGTTGTTGAACAACTGTCAGTGAGCCAAGATATGCAATTACTTCCTCTCTTCAAAAAAAAAGTATATACTGCTTAGTGATTTAACAAAGTATGTGTATAGACTATCTTCCTTCTACTTTAGTGTTCTAGTCTGCTATCTTCATCCTCCTTGTTCCATTAAGACCAACAAAAAAAATATGCTCCTCACTTACTTTACCTCTTATACACCAAAACTCCAATAATCATCAGCATCACATAATCTCAATACTTCACTAATACTTCTTACGTCGATACATATAACTCATATCATCAATATCATTTCCCTTACCTCTTGTCCACAAAAACTCCAATAATCATCAACTTCATATAATCTCTATACCTCAATAATACCTCTTTAATACGTCGATAAATATGAACCTTATTGCCAATATCATCTCACTTCCAACACAACTCTTTCCTCTAGTCAGTCTCCTCGAACAAGTACAGATAAAATCCTAATGCAAACCTCATCATCCCATACAATCTGAAGACACATTGCCAACACACAACCTCTGTGTAATCCATCTGACCCAAATCTTCTACTCATTATGAATTATAAACAAAAGAAATGCATATATGACCTCTAACAGACTTAGTTCGAATAACTCTCAGTAATTAAGTACGATTACGGAATGTGAATGATCACAATATTTCACAGTGTGTACACCACTTCAAGAATTATGGCAGAAGCAAACATGTGGAGTATTTCTTGTATCAAGTGTCACTTCCTATTTCAATTGCTCACGAAAAATGCAGTATAATAACTGTTAATGGTCTAAACCTAGTAATGGTATGTCATGTCGTTAGCTTCTTTCCTATTAGCATAAAGTTATACAGCTTCCATAAAACCTCCAGCTCATGTGACTTCTATGAAGTTTCTTGTACTAATGTCGTTCGTCGAATTATAACAGTTCATTTTCTTATCTTAAAAATATAAGGCACTTAGCGTAAGCAAAACAAGCAATAGCGAGTAAATATACCAGTAGAGAACAGAATGTCAACAAGTGGATGCAGCACAATCCTTACAACGAGGCTCTGCCAAGCGAACAATCTATAATTAATCCAATGGCGTGACCTAAACTCTATGTTCATACACAGTATATCAGCATTTCTATACACCAAATTAAAGAGTAGTTATGACAACAACAGATATTTATAAATATGCAATCCATACGCAAAGCAGTCAACATGTCATTAGCATCATATCAGCATAAGCAAATAAATGTTCATATGTCATCCTAATAAGTAAACATGAAGGCGCAAGCAGATAAATCACAAAGTATAACTTACATACCTAACCACATCAGCACAATAAATCAGGTGACAATTATAATTTAAATAAATAAGCACAGCAGGCACATAATTAAAAAATATGACATCAGTGAAAAAGCAGTGCAGCCAAGCGATGCATAATATACACAAGTTACAACCCAGTTCATTAATAATCATTGTCAAAATCAGTTAACGTACGCAAGCACGTCGCTTCACAAGTAATTTCATAGAACATGAAATTTAGCACAAAGTATGAATCACGTAATCGCGAGCAGCAAATTACGTCTAAAGTACGTACCTAAGTGGAAATATGTTACCTGAAAAATAAACTCAATTAATAGTTACCTTTTTAGTTTATTAATTTCTTCTTCGAAATTACATTCTTCCTGAAAATTTCTCAATAGCAAGTCGCCTTAACGTCGGAGACACACAGAATTTACCTGAAGTTCTTAAATATTTTATACAACCGTATCCTGGAAAATACTGAATGTTAATAACATAATTCATCAACTCACTATAGCTGTATACTGAATTTAGTCGGAGAAATTAAACTGTGTATTTGTTTACGGCTGTCAGTGCATTCGCACTGAGCGCTCGATCAGCTGTAGGCGCGTGACGTAGGAAGCAATTGTTCGCGGTCAACGACTGCCTCGTGCGGCGCGCAGACTTGACTGTTGCTTTGAGTATGTGCCGCCGCCAAAACACAGCGCGGTATCCTTGTACTCTCCGCATGTTTACATCTAGCTGTTAGTTTCTCAAAAGTATGTCATTCCACAAAAATTTTTACGTTAGATATGTGATGTATTCCCTTAGAGCGTCGTGATTTAAGAGTTTCTACTTCGATAGTGTTATCATGAATAATTTTACGAATTCTATATGGACCGTTATAAAGCAGAAAAAATTTGCGACACAAGCCTTTTCCTTTGTGAGACAAACGGTGGGACTTAATTAACACTTTCTGACCAACTGACAAGATTTTTGAACGACCAGGACGCTTAGCTGATTTCTCTCTTCTAGCAGCCGCAGATGCAATATTTCGTAGAGCAAGGTTGACAACTTCAGAATGCCGCAGTTTCCGTGAAGGCGGAAAAGGAACGATTTCAGAAATGCGATTTGTCGGTGCTTTGTTTTTTAATATCAATATAGGCGGTAAAGAAGTTGAATCATTAGGGAGTTCATTCAGAATGTTTTGAAAAATATGAAGATACTGATCCCAAGTTCTGTGATTCTGATGACAATAAAGACGACACAATTTATTGTTTTCCTTCATCCATCTCTCTGAAGCGTTAGATTGAGGGTGAAAAAGTGAGATGAAGATTGGTTTAATTTTACGACGCTGTAGAGTACGAAGCCAAATTTTAGAACGAAACTGTGATCCATTATCTGATATAACCTTATCAACATGACCAACTTCTTTAAGAAAATGTTTGATAAAAGCGTTAGATACTGAACGAGCTGTTGCTTTACGTAAAGGTGTAAAACACACATATTTTGATGTCAACTCCACTGCTACGAAAATGTACGCAAAACCATTAGTAGAACGAACCACTGGACCGAACAAATCGACTGCAGCCATCTCCTTTAATTTCGCTGGAATGATAGGAAACAACGGTGCACTGTGAGAAACTGTTGGCGGCTTAGCCTTTTGACATAATTTGCATTTGGCCAGAACAGATCGAATACGTTTTTCCATATTACTGAAATAACAATTTTCTCGTAATTTATGAAAGCATTTTCTGGGACCAAAGTGTGCATAACTAAAATGCGTATACCAAATCAATTTATTGACTCACTCATCAGGAATACAAACCAACCAAACAGAGTTGTCGACCGATTTTCGTTTAAAAGGAATGTCATTGCGAACTGAATAGCATCTAGTTTCTCTGGATCAGGAAGAATACCTTCTGTAGCAATAATGTGACCGAGAAATTTCATCTGAGAACGACCAAATTCAGATTTTTCCAAGTTCTCTGTAATACCAACTCTTGCAAAGATACGTAACAATGAATCCAAAATTTGTTGTGCTCACTCCAAGAATGTTTAGCAATAAGAACATCGTCAACACATGAAGTAATATTGTCACGAAGATAAACAGGCAAAACTTCGCTTAAACTACTAATGAGTGCCGCTGAAGGCACAGTAAGTCCAAATGGTAATTTCCGAAATCTCTTTTGGGTAAAATCGTCATATCCGGTTATTGTTTGCTTACTCACTAGATAGATTGATAGTCGAAGAGTTAGTTTGACAGATGCAAAGAATAGTAAAAGAGTAGGCAGCGGTGCAGAAAACTAAAAGAGAAATAGCACCACTACAGCTCGGGGCCCTATGCTCGCTACGGCACATATTCACTTAGAGTAGTGAATCCCCTGAGGACATTAATAGCCGCACATAATTTCCAGTTTGTGACTTAGTGGCAAATTTGGCGGAAGTGCGTACATTAATTGATCTAACCATGAACATGGATGTATGTCATTCTTAGAATTGCGGAAGATCTTAAATTTCCGAACAGTCAAAAAGTGTTTATAGTCAAAGTTTTCGCCTCGTGGCGACAAAGACCTACCGCGTCTGTCCCAGTCCGAATGTCGATTATTGTCAAGTTCGCGCGCCTGGCGCTCTCTTGTTGCTTCTCGTAAATGAAATAAATTATTTTCTTCAAACCCCTCTGGTATCTGTGATTCTAAATTTCTTTTGCCGTCTTTTCCTACGATTTCGTCTTCAATTTGTTTGACTTGCTTTTTTAATGCCTCAACTTCCCTTTTAACGCGTTCATTAAATTTTCCCTGATTTTCAACATGTTTATTTATGTTCTGGTACTCTTCAGTTTCTGCGAATGGTAATGGAGCTGTATCATCCAAATTTCTATCCCCATGTAAACTAAGATTTGTCAATTTATCTGATATCTCCTCAACTCTTTCCGATAAGTCACCTAATTGTTCATTCTGTTTATTTACGTCTTCCTTAAGTGTCGCGACTCGGGTTTCAGTATTAACACATTTAGTAGTTAACTGTTCATACTGTTGTGTTAGGTTATTTAATGTGTCATTTGGTACGGATTCCTCGATCTCTCAAATATTTCTTCCTTATTTTTTGCATGTTGTAAATTTAACTCTGAAAATTTCTGTACTATCACGCGATCTTTTTCTTCCTGTTCCCTGCCCTGTTCCTCTTGTCTGATTTCTGTTGAAATTAAGCTATTATTGTGAGCCTTCAAAATCGGTTGTACTTCTTCTCTAATTTCTTTATTTGATTCGTCTTTCATGTATTTGAAACATGTCCCTGTTCGTGAGCCTAACTGTGTTTCCATTGTTCCCATATCAGTTTCTAATTCAGATCGTAACTGTGATCCCACTGCTTTCATCTCGGTTTTAATTGTTCCTATTTCTGTTTCAATTGTTCCTATTTTTGAGCATAACCGTGTTGTCATTGCTTTCATCTCAGTTCTAATTGTTCCTAACTGTGAATCTAACCGTGTTTTTAATTCAGATCGAAACTGTGATCCCAAATTTAATATTGCACTCATCAACTGCTCCGTACTAACTTGTTCGAAATTCTTTTCGCCCCTAACATTTCCCGCAAAATCAGTTTCCTTCGTCATAGCTGTAAAGCTATCTGTGTTCGATACTATTCCAGAATCTTCTATCGTTAATCTCGTATTCTGTGAATTTTCTGATTGAGAAAAATTTTGAAATGGTTCCTGACTATTTTCCCGACTTATTAAATTGTTTTCAATTCCATTATTCATCATACTGTTGTCCTGTGTTGGCGAGTTCGCCATGTCAACAATTTCGTCATTCTCACTATTCATCATTTTCGCCTTTTTCATCGACCGTGTAATCATTTACAAAACATAAAAAATTCGTCCCTGTACGAAAATTACACACAATGACTCTTTATCTCAACAATACCATTTACATGCAATGTCTCCCTCAAACACGATCAATCGAACAATTGAAATAATTGTACTAGATTGTCAAACGCGTATACAAGGCAATAAAAATTAAATTTTGAAAAATACCATTAGAAGAATTCCAATTACCAAATCTACACATTCAATACAGACTACAATTACTAAACTCAAATTACTACAACAATACTACAGTCTACTATTTTTACAATCAGAAGAATTCCAAGGGACGATCCGAAGCAGCGGTCGCCACGTGCGTGGGGGCTTAATTAAATATGATTGAAAATATTTTTTAGTTTTTTTGTAGCTGTAAGTCCGATTACGCAAGTCTCGTAAACGGTTGGCCCTGACTAATATTATTACGCAATCTGACTGCATAGAATAACAACAAACAATGAAAGAAAATTTTCGTAAACACAGTTAATTAATTAAGTCCCCAGCAACTATAAAACCTACTAAACCAAAGCACAAGTATAACTGTTCTGTATGTGGAAGTATAACTCAACGTACGCATCTGGCACGGTTCTTCTCCAACAAGACAAGAATTTTTAAATACCAATTATACTGACGTGATAAAAGAAAATTAGAAAAACTATAATTACGCAGAAAACCAGAATTACACTCTAATACAAGAACACAAGCCAGATGCTTTGTTGACTGAACCTGTAATGATGCATTATTTGAGACACACAAATAATAAATGAACATTGTGGTTTTTACCTTCATATATATTGACCAAAAGCACTCTGATCGTTACAATAACATCTGCTACCTCTCCCATCAAATAACTGGATAAAACATGGAACAAACACTCCTTACTACAACATCTCGACAAGCCTTGCCCACTAGCACATCTCACCACGAACTGTCTTCTACGAGCTCTGCCCACGCACTGACTTCTACGAGCTCTCGACAAGCACTGTGAAGGCGGCTTAATAATACTCTTTGGCGCAATCTCTGGCGCAGTGACTCAGTGTAGCCACCTTTCAACAATAACTGACAGACATACAACAGTGAAACCTCCGGAAGCTGCACATTAATCACAGGCGAGTGCAGGGATGCCAACCGCATTTCGCTCCAACACACCATTGGCGTGAAACTGCGAATGTTCCGGAATTTTTTGTATAGGCCTCCAATAAGGGGCGTGACCATCTTCAGATGTTGAGTGATCACTACACAGTAATGCAGCGTACGCTTGTGAGATAGCGTTATCAGCACCTGACAGAAGTTGAAAAGAGCCTTATTGTGGGTGTCCGTTTGGCCAGCTGGTCGAATGGTGCAATATCTAGATTTGTGCGGCATTCTGATGAGATAGTGGCCCGATGTTGGACTACATGGAGCGTCAGGGCAAGCATACTAGTCGTCAACGCTCCGGTCGACCCCGTCTGAAAGGCAGGATTCCCGCATTGTCTGCCAAGCACATTATAACCGCTTCACATCTGCGCCTGCCATATGAGAAAAAGCAATGTTCTCTCTGAAACTTCCTGGCAGATTAAAACTGTGCGCCGGACCGAGACTCGAACTCAGGACCTTTGCCTTTCGCGGGCAAGTGCTATACCAACTGAGCTATCCAAGCACGACTCACGACCCGTCCTCACAGCTTTACTTCTGCCAGTACCTCTTCTCTCTGTAGTAATCCGTGTGACCCTGCAGTATTGGTCAGAGAACAGCAGCAGTGGACTACGGAATAAGCGTCGCATACGTAGGCTGCCGTTAACATAAACGAATCGGAGATGTTTGAAGTAGTGTCGTGACCAGGAAATATGGAGTACCTATGAATGGCGGTCGCGTTGTGTACAGCGAGGAATAGCGGTTCGGCACGATATCGGACGGCCTTTATTGGCAAGTATGACGTCGGCATGGGAACACGTCCCACTCTCCCTGTTTCGGAGAGGCACAGCGATGTCACTCCTGGTGTAGCAGTGCGGAGAGTCATCGGGTGACTTCAGGTTAGGACTGGTAGCGATTGAGAAGCTCTGACGGCACAAAGGTATTACACAGACAGTATGCGTCCTCTCACGTGACAGTATCGTGGTTCCAATGTTCAACAGCACAATGCTCGTCAACACAGGGCACGTGCTTCTATGAAATGTCTCCATGACGTTAACGGGGGTAGGACGTCAAACGGGCCGACTTGGAGCAGGAGAGGCATCTCAGGACTTTTTAATTTCCAGTGTCTATACTTTTACAAATAAATTCATAAAACTTTGTCAGCATGACCAGGAAGGATTCAGAATTCACACTCATAGCAGTGGAAGTTCTAAAACGTAACGAAATAATTTTTTTACGTGTGAAATTTCATCATTTTTTTCACTTACTAATGGCAGCATTTCTTGTTATAGGTATACTTTTCTTCATAAGTTAGAGAGATTCTTCGATGAATTTTGCACAGCATACATACCATACTCACAGGTGTATGAAACTCTAGAATTTATTTAATTTATGAAAAAACGAATGAACTGGTATATTTTGAACTTCATGTTTAGAAAAAATACAAATTTAAAGTTAATTACTTCAATTTTTACCACAGTTTTTAATAGATTTGCAAAATTCTAGAGTTACGTACACCTTTAAGTATGGTTTGTATGCTGTGCAAAATTCATCGAAGAATCTCTCTTACTTATGAAGAAAAGTGTACCTATAGCAACAAATACTGCCATTAGTAAGTGAAAAAAATGATGAAATTTCACACGTAAAAAAATTATTTCGTTATGTTTTAGAACTTCCGCTGCTATGAGTGTGAATTCTGAATCCTTCCTGATCATGCTGACAAAGTTTTATGAATTTATTTGTAAAAGTATAGATACTGGAAATTGAAATGTCCTGAATGTCCTGTGGTGAGTCTCCTGCTCCAAGTCGGCCCGTTTGACGTCCTACCCCCCCCCCCCCCCCCTTAAGGTACTTGTGTGTCCAGCAAGATCCCCAGATCAGACGCAGATAGAACTCGTGTTGGACCAATTCAGACGTGAACTACGTCCAAGTGCAGGATCCGGGATATCAAAGACCAATTGTAACAGTTGTGGGCCAGTTTGGCTAGGAGAGGATACAACGGATTTATGACATCCTGCCCAACCAAAACAGTGAATGCATCTAGGGCAGAAGAGGTGCAGCGTCATATTGTAAGTGGGCTCATACTGCCAAGTTCTCTGTAAATTTAAATCGATATTGTAATCAATGAAATAACATCACATACTCTCTCAAACCAAGAAGTTTAATTTCTTTCCTCCTCTTCTACTGAGTGCTTCACTTTTTTTTTACCTGGCGGTGTACTTAGTGACATATGGGCAGTACCGTCCTGTGATAGCCATCTTATTGTCGACACCACAGGACATGCATAACGTGGTTACCATACATTCTAACACATCCAGCCATGTGAAATGAACTCCTGTCACCATACTGCTGTCGAATTTCGTCACATGCACGGAATACACACTGCTGTAGCTTTGCACATTGTCAAAGGGTGTGGAACACACGAACACCTTTAAACGCCCATAGCCACTAATTTTAATTTCGAAACAAGCATGTATAGTAAAAATATTTCTATGAATTTCAGAAGACTATTAAAACCACTCTCTGAATTATAGAAAGATTTTAAAAACACTTTCATGAATTTTAGGAAGATTTTAAAGGTTTTAAGATAACTTAATGGATACTGTGCAAACCATTTTCACCTACTGTCACATTATACACAGTTTGAAACTGATATTACGTCCAATGTAAAATTCTTCCACAAATTTTATTGTCAAATAACGTAAACTACATCCATAGAGACACTGAAAAATTAGCGGAAACTTATCAGAAGACAGCACGCGAGAATACTAACAAACACAGATGGTGCTCTGCAGATACTTCTAACCACATTTCTCTAGCAGATGGGTCATTCTGTAACTGGCAGAAAAACAAAGGGCGCAGAATGTTCATATGTTAAAAGTTGAGAACAGCTCGAAATACGTATGTAAAGTTATATTATGAAATTGTTTCATAAATCACATGAGAACTAATCAGGATTGTTATAACTATTGTAATGAACTCTTATGATCTGAACATGCGGAGCGCAAGAAAGCGATTAATACAGGTCGTTTCACAATTTCTTTACAGGCTTGTTTGGGATCACCGGATGAACAAGTTCCTAGTCCTAAGGTACGATGCTCTATACGTTTCTTTCACACTGACAGCTCTAAGAATCTAACAACAACAGCCGGCCGGTGTGGCCGAGCGGTTCTAGGCACTTCAGTCGGGAAGCGCGCGACCGCTCCGGTCGCAGGTTCGAATCCTGCCTCGGGCATGGATGTGTGTGATGTCCTTAGGTTAGTTAGGTTTGCTTAGTTCTGATGACCGCAGATGTTAAGTCCCATAGTGCTCAGAGCCATTTGAACCATTTTTTAACAATAACAGAGACTTCTCCCTCACTGGGAAAGAAAACATCTTTCAAAAATCTTTTGACATTGTCAAGCGTTTGCTTGCCAGTTTTCGATGCTCTCACAAGGACATTTGGGGCTTCTAAAGGAGAGTCCCGAATTCTCGGTACAAACTCAACAACAATTTCTTTTAAAGCAATGAAAATGCGGATGGTCAGCATGAAAAAACCGATTAGACCATGGTACCTGAGGACAAGAAACCTGTTCATTTGGTGATCCCAAAGAATTTGACGGCACAGCTACAGATGTGGTACGTATATGGGTTTCGATATTGGAAGAACTTTATGAGAAGATCTTCAGATCTAGTTCTGTTGAAAGATTTTAACGTCAATCTTCACTTGAGAAACAATATAATTAAGCTGCAGTCACTAGTACATTATCACTTCTTTTCACCAGGATATTTAGAGGATCATCCGTGACAATTTGAAACCCTGCTGAATTTTGATTTATAGTGTGTTCTCTGTCGTGCACATTATGTGAAGAAATTTCGTTCATTTTATGTGCATGGTGTAAGAAAACGTTATATTTTCAGCATTTATTCACAGATTACCATTAGTATAACGATTCTGTACCATAAGAACGAATTGCTTATTATTTTCAAGTGACAAATCACACATAGGTGAAATGGTAAGCTAAAAAACAAAAAAAGAAAATGAATGTAAAATGTAAAATAACAATTTAAAACGTAAAGCAAATATAAGTAAAATAAATAACTAGACTAATAATGGATGTTTAGGTATTTTAAATAGGTATGTTGAAAATATTGACAACACATTGTGTCGAGCTTATTTTCCAAAAATGGTATTTTAGAGGCTAGTTTTATTACTCAGGGATGTATGTAGCTTTAAAGCTTCTTTAATTATGCTCTAACTGAAGTTTTCATTTTTCAGACTTGATTAATGGTGGTGGTGCAATATGCAAAATTTCAAATTACTATAAAATTCGGTTATACAGTTTTCATGAACGTTAATTACATGTAAACTTTTGTATGAGCAGCGTTTTTTATATGTCATCGTCTCGAAGATATTCCCTCCACACCAAATATGCCAAATTACCTTTCGAAGTGTGTGTTATCCTTCAAAAATGAAATTGTGTACAAAAAACATAGTGCATTGTTTTGCCTCCTCTACACAGCCACCAAGTTTAATCAAGATCGTTTGTTGACACTTGGAAATGTTCCCTTTTGGTACACAAAGTTTTCATAAAGAACCCTTCTCTGGACGCGTGCTTCTTAGATGTAAACTACATTGCCTAAAAACTAGTGGAGATCCCAGAAGACATGATCGGATGTCAGTGCAACTTCATACGCGTACTCATCATCGACGATATTGTAAAAGATTATAGTTGCGATTCTCTGTGGTTGGTAGAAGGGTCACCAGCTGGCATAGTGTTGTACGTGTTAGTGTTGTTACCAGGGCGTGTAGGGTATATAAAGGGCGTGAACAGCGTCTGATGTTGAGAGATCACTGTGAAGGACACGGAGATGCCGTGCACTTGTATGAGACAGCGTTATCAGCACATAATAGAATTTGAAAGCAGCCTCATTGTTGGTCTCCATTTGGCCGGCTGGTCGAACTGTTGCCGTGTACTGACAGAGGATAGAGGGAAGACAGGGGGTTCAGGTCAGTCTGCAATATCCGAGCGGCGAGGAGCAGATGCAGAAAAACAATTACCAGTGAAGGCAGGTTGATGACTTGGATCAGCGCCGAGCACTGTTACAGGGCACCTATGAGAGGCGCGGATTCTGGGACTCGACATGATGCTTGCAGCAGAAGATTCATGGAATTCTCGGGTCTAATTAACACGATTTAGTTGCGCGCAGACACTGAAGGCCAGTTCTAACCATTAGAAGAAGTGATGGAGGCAACTAGTTGCACAACAGGAAGTGTCTGAAGCCACGTGGTGGGTGCGAACCGAAGTAGCGAACAGTAGCAACACGTTAAGAACAAACCTGAGAGCAGCACTCCAAGTGAGAAAAACAGATGTGTTGGAGCCTACCCAGCTGGCTACGAGTGATACGGAAAGGCGCCCCAGTGATCTAGCTCGCCTTGAATACAAAAACATGTTTTTTTTTTAAGAATCATGGTGACGCACCATTTCTCCCTTTCTATAGTCGACCCACCAGTTCAACGTCACTTAACAAGCTTCGGCCAATCGGAGAAGTCGCTCTGCACCTCCAGGGCGCCGCTGGTAAATCACATTTAGATTCCACCACTACTCCTACTCGGTAGGTAGGGATGCTTCTGGGTTTTACATTAACAGACTCCGAGTCTGGTATCAACCGCGTTCAGCTGAAAGCTAAACGTTTGTGCCACTCCTATTATGGCCAGCAACAACAGTGTTTTACGTCATTTGGCCCCGCCCTCTGATCTTCTGTGGGTTAGGACAGCTGAAGTAGCACTCTAAAATGTGTAAAGCTACTGACGCTGCAGTTATCAGGCGCAGGCATCAAGCTTGCTGCCACTAGTAAGATGTGCCTTTTCGTGGCCATTTTCTACAGTCACGCCTTAAACAGCGTTTAGTCGGTGGATGGAGTTATCAACTAACTCCCTGAAATGAAACTCCTCCCCTGGGACACCGCTTGCAATTTGCAAGCCTGTAATGTTAATATTTGTGCAGCGGCCTTGCCGTAGTGGATACACCGTTTCCCGTGAGAGCACCGAAGTTAAGCGCTGTCAGGCGTGGCCGGCACTTAGATGGGTGAGCATCGAGGCCGCCATGTGCTGTTGCCATTTTTCGGGGTGCACTCAGCCTCGTGATGCCAATTGAGGAGCTACTCGACCGAATAGTAGCGGCTTCGGCCAAGAATACCATCATAACGACCGGGAGAGCGGTGTGCTGACCCCACGCCCCTACTATCCGCATCCTCCTCTGAGGATGACACGGCGGTCAGATGGTCCAGATGGGCCACTTGTGGCCTGTAGACGGAGTGGTAATGTTACTATTTATCTCCTGTAACCTAAAGGCGACCACTTTTGCCTTCTCTCTGCATTGTGTTCGGTTTTCTACCTTGAAATGCCCTTGATGGCTCTCAACAACGTCAGCATACAGTATGATGCTATATAATTTTCATATTTTTCGTGCGTTCGTAACAGTGGCCCGATTTTTGACTACATGGAAAAGTCAAGGCAAGCATATTGACCACAAATAGCCACCACAGGGGAGGACCGCCATATTGTGCACCAAGCACACTGTAACCCCTTCACATCTGCACTGCCATCCTAGAGCATGAGAACAAGTAATGGATCCCCTTTTTGTGGCAGCCTGCGCCATTGGTCGGACACTAGCAATAGCCAGGTTAGTGAATTACCGCTCCACACATATGCTGCTGTCAACACCACAGTGCGAACGACTGCGTTTGGACTGTTGCCGTGATCAGGAAGCATGAACTGCTGATAAAAGGTTTCACCTTGCTTTCAGCAATGAATCGTGGTTCTTCTATCCCAAATGGCCATCGTCAGTGATTATCAGGGCGACCTGGGGAGAAGTCCCATACTTCCAATGTTTCAGAGAGGCACAGCGGTGCCATAGGGTATGACTTCAGGTCACTGCTGGTAGTGAATGAGGGAACTCTTACAGAGCAACAGTACGTCATGGGCATCTTGCGCCCTTAAGTGATTCCCGGCTGGGTCGGAGATTTTCTCCGCTCAGGGACTGGGTGTTGTGTTGTCCTAATCATCATCATTTCATCCTCATCGGCGCGCAAGTCGCCGACATGGCGTCAAATCGAAATACTTACACCAGGCGAGCGGTCTACCCACGGGAGGCCCTCGTCACACGACATTATTTGTACCGTGGAGCCATTTTTCAACAGGACAATGCTCGTCACATATGGCACGTGTCTCTATGAACTGTCTGTGTAATGCTGAAGTATCCAGGTGACCAACAAGATCCTCAGATCCGTCCCCGATAGAACACGTGTGGAACCAGCTTTGACGTCATCTCCGTTCCAGTGACAGTATCCAGAATATCAAGGACCAGTTACAATGTGTAGACCAGCTAGGTCAGGAGAGGATACAACGACTTTATTACACCCCTCTCAACAGAATCAGTGCATGCATCCAAGCCAGAGGTGCTTCAATATACAGATGTGTGGGATTATGCTTCAAGCTCTTTGTAAATTCGACTCAATTTTGTGTTCACTGCAGTACTATCACATGCGCTCACAACCAGTGAAGACTCATCTCGTTCACTCCTCCTCTTCTGGGTGATACGCTTTTGTCACCGGGCAGTGTAAATTTGAAAATCAGGACACTTTCAAATTCCTCGATGCAGATGAGAACATGAACTCTGTCCTGTGTGCTCTACAGGAGTTGCTCCTGCTGTTCGTTGAACAATGTGTATGTGAGGTTCATACATTCACACACATACTGCACAAACCTAATGGAGCAGAGCACGACATTCAATGTTCCTACACCTGCAAACGTGCAAGCTTCTCTCAGCCGTTGTTGTAGCCGGATGAAAATGGTGCGGGATGGACTGATTTAATATGGAAAATGTTCTCAAGACATGCATTGTGCACCTCTACCTTTAAGTACTATACCATGAAGCAGGAGACTTGAAGTTGGATCTTCAAACTTGTTTTATATCCAAACGGTACATTTCTGGGCATTAGTTCTTTATTAAAATTTTACCTACCAGGTCCTCCCTACAAACTTTAGAAGCCTGTAATAGGAATTGTAATACACCCTTTGTACTTCAATATTTGCATGTTAGGCCGGCCGGGGTGGCCGAGCGGTTCTAGGCGCTACAGTCTGGAACCGCGCGACCGCTACGGTCGCAGGTTCGAATCCTGCCTCGGGCATGGATGTGTGTGATGTCCTTAGGTTTGTTAGGTTTAAGTAGTTCTAAGTTCTAGGGGACTGATGACCTCAGATGTTAAGTCCCATAGTCCTCAGAGCCATTTAAACCATTTAAACCATTTGCATGTTACATATTGACTAAAGATGTTCTTTTAATGTATATGATGGCTTGAATGTGAACAAATACTTTCGAAAGTAATCACCATTAACTTAAATGTAAACGCAGCTGAGACCGAAGAATAAAGAAACAATAAGATAAAATAATGTTGCTGGTCCTTACGTCAACGCAATGTTGCAATTCCACACAAATCTAAGGGACTAAGATAATGTGAACGGACAGACTGCATTACTCCATAACATTCTCGAACAGCGTGAGTAATTTTTCATGCACAAATAGATGATATACATTATCTTATAATTTTCCCGAGAAAGTGTATGGCTATATGAGAGTATCATCCACAATTTCTGCCCAATCATTAATACTAAAGCGAACCTAATCTCTTGCTACCCTTGAAGTTTCCATCTGACCACGTAGCGTAATTGCCGTAATTTATTATCCTACTCTGTGTGAATACCGGCTCATCCGTAAATAAAATCAAGGCTTTCAAATACGGATATACAGCATTCCACCTTAGAACCCATTGGCGTAACTGTATTCTGCTATGGCGATGTTAATGAGCAGAACTGAGCACATAAAAGCCTGTTGTATGCCTCTAGAAACTCCAGCTCATTGCATATCAGTATGCGCTATAGGCTCATTTATATTCGTCGCAACACTAGCTCGTTCATAGTGGACGTGCTAATTACGTTAGGTCCACCGTGCGTCCTTGTACTGGTTGCGAATGATCCCGCGTCTGCAAGTTGCTGGAACATCCTCCTGAACATTTTTCAGATTTAATTCGTCGTACAAGAAACATGTCTATCGATTAGGCCCTAATGCCGTAATAGCAGAATACCATGTTTGCCATTTCGCACTTGGAATAATACCACTCCACTTCACAGTTTACGTTTTCCACATTTCAGGGAATCACTAATCTTGTTCTGGTGCTGGTACAATCTCGAAACGATATGAACGGATTGGTTGATGGCGACAGTTGCGGGTAGAACATCTGATTACAGCGTCATAGACAAAGAGAAACACATCAGACAACAAAAGAAAAATGAACATACCACAATTTTTACCCCTCACACTTCCCACGATACCTCTGTGTGTACTCCGTCAATCTATCCCTTCTTTTTTTAAACTGATGCCGTAAAGCTCATTATTACCCACTGTTATTCATTACCTCCCCATTTATTATTCGATCTACCAAAAAACGTCGATATTATTCTCTAACACCAGGCATCAAATGCTACTCTTCTTGTCTATAATGCCTATCGTCCGTGATTCATTTTCGTATAAAGCTACGTTCCAGATAAAAGCTTTCAAAAAGTACTTCCTAACACATGAATGCTAACACATGAATTGGTAAAGGATGTGTTAGGAGGGATGGTCAGTATTCAGGAATATGACAGGAATGCACATTTGAAGCAAAGAATTTCACAAGGACATATCCCCTAGCCCGAACGTTTTCCGAGATATACGGAGGTGTCAGAAGTCATGGGATAGCGATATGCACATGAACAGATGGCGATAATATTGCGTACATAAGGTATAAACGGGTAGTACACTGACAAAACTGTCATTTTTACTCAGGTTTCCTACGTTATCATGGCCGACGACGGGAATTACACTACTGGACATTAAAATTGCTACACACCACGAAGATATCTACAGTCGTGAAATTTAACCGACATAAGAAGATGCTGTGATATCCAAAAGGTTAGCTTTTCAGAGCATTCACACAAGGTTGGCGCCGGTGGTGACATCTACAACGTGCTCACATGAAAAAAGTTTCCAACCGATTTCTCATGCACAAACAGCAGTTGATCGGCATTGCCTGGTGAAACGTTGTTGTGATGCCTCGTGTAAGGAGGAGAAATGCGTACCATCATGTTTCCGACTTTGATAAAGGTCGGAATGTAGCCTATCGCGATTGCGGTTTATCGTATCGCGACATTGCTGCTCGCCTTGGACGAGATCCAGTGACTGTTAGCAGAATATGAAATCGGTGGGTTCAGGAGGGTAACATGGAACGCCGTGCTGGATCCCAACGGCGTCGTATCACTACCAGTCGAGATGACAGGCATCTTATCCGCATGGCGGTAACGGATCGTGCAGCCACGTCTCGATCCCTGAGTCATCAGATGGGGGCGTTTGCAAGACAAAAACCATCTGCACGAACAGTTCGACGACGTTTGCAGCAGCAGGAACTATCTGCTCGGAGACCATGGCTGCGGTTACCCTTGACGCTGCATCACAGACAGGAGCGCCTGCGATGACTCAACGACGAACCCGGGTGCACGAATAGCAAAACGTCATTTTTTTCGGATGAATCCAGGTTGTGTTTACAGCATCATGATGGTCGCATCTGTGTTTGGTGACGTCGCGGCGCACGCACATTGGAAGCGTGTATTCGTCATCGCCATACTGGCGTATCACCCGGTGTAATGGTATGGGGTGCCACTGATTACACGTCTCGGTCACCTCTTGTTGGCTTTGACGGCACTTTGAACAGTGGACGTTACATTTCAGATGTGTTACGAACCGTGGCTCTACCCTTCATTCGATCCCTGCGAAACCCTACATTTCAGCAGGATAATGCACTACCGCATGTTGCAGGTCCTGTACGGGCCTTTCTGGATACAGAAAATGTTCGACAGCTGCCCTGGCCAGCACATTCTCCAGATCTCTCACCAACTGAAAACGTCTGGTCAATGGTGGCGAAGCAACTGGCTCGTCACAATACGCCAGTCACTACTCTTGATGAACTGTGGTATCGTGTTGAAGCTGCATGGGCAGCTGTACCTGTACACTCCATCCAAGCTCGCTCTGACTCAATACCCAGGCGTATCAAGGCCGTTATTACGGCCAGAGGTGGTTGTTCTGGGTAATGATTTCTCAGGATCTATGCACCCAAATTGCGTGAAAATGTAATCACATGTCAGTTCTAGTATAATATATTTGTCCAATGAATACCCATCTATCATCTGCATTTCTTCTTGGTGTACCAATTTTAATGGCCAGTAGTGTAACAGTCTTTGAACGCGGAATGGTAGTTGGAGCTAGGTACGTGGGACACTCCATTCTGTAAATCGTCAAGGAATTCAATATTGTGCAGAGAATACCAAATTTCAAGCTAGATACTATCTCTCACCATGGACAACGCTGTAGCCGACGGCCTTCAGTGAACGACCAAGAGCAACGGCTTCAGCTCAGCGTTATCGGTGCTAACAGACAAGCAGCATTGCGTGAAATAACCGCATAAATCACTATGGGACGTACGAAAAACGTACCCGTTATGACTGTGCGGCCAAATTTGGCGTTAATATGCCATGGCAGCAGACGACCGACGCGAGTGCCTTTGCTAACAGCACTACATCGCCTACAGCGCCTCTCCTGGGCTCGTGACCAAAGCGGTTGGACCATAGATTGGAAAAGAGCGGCCTAGTCACTTGAGTCCCGATGTCAGTTGGTAAGAGCTGATGGTAGGGTTCGAGTGTGGCGCAGAACCAAGAAACCATCAACCAAAGTTGTTAACAAGGCACTGTGCAAGCTGGTGGTGGCTCCATAATGGCGTGGGCTGTGCTTACATGGAATGCACTGGGTCGTCTGGTCCAAATGAACCGACTTGGAGATCATTTGCACCCATTCATGATGGTCCCAAACAACTATGTAATTCTTATGGATGACAGTGGGCCATGTCACCAGGTCACAATTATTTGCGATTGGTTGAAGAACATTCTGGACACTTGGAGTGAATGATTTGGCCGCTAAGATCGCCTGATATGAATCCCATAGAACGTTTATGGGCCATAATCAAGAGGTCAGTTCGAGAACAAAATCCTGCACCAGCAACACTTTCACAGTTATGAACGGCTATAGAGGCAGAATGGGTCAATATTTCTGCAGGGGACTTTCAGCGACGTATTGAGTCCATGCCACATTGAGTTGCTGCGCTGCGCCAAGCAAAAGGAGGTCCGACACGATATTAGGAGGTGTCCCCTGACTTTTGTCGCATCAGTGTTTTACACATTTAATGTACATTTGTTTTTGCACTGGTGGCACGCAGGTATATCCCTTACCCACCCATCACTTTGACGTGTTACTCTGACCAAATGTACCTCGTAGCTTTCAGCCTCTTTGTTTGGGATGTCCTTCTGCCGTAGGAATAAGAGTGGAACCAAAACTGAACCCAGTGGCACTCCCTTTGTGATTTTCCCCCCTCAGTCACTAAAATTTTCTACCTTTACAACTTGTTTGCATTATTCAGTGATTTTTTTTTCATTTTTGATTGTTAAATATGATAGTTGTGTGTCAAGTCATCAGTTCCATAAATAACAATGTACATTTCATGTGTTCTTTTGTGGAAACCATTTTGTATATGGACTATGTGCATATGAAATTTTTTGCTTCAAAAGAGCATTACTGTAACATCCCTGAGTATTTATTATTCCTCCTGGGACACACCATATTCAGTATTAACATATCTCATTTTCTGCAAAGTTTTCTTGTTATTGCTGGTCTGCATTTTACATCCATTTTACATCTTTCATCGTTACTTACTTTGCTACCAAAAAACCAAAACTTGGCTACTATTTTCTGCAACTCATTTCCTAATCCCCAGTACCGCCTGAATTAATCAACTACAGGCCATTACTCTTCTTTTACCTAATTATGTAGATGTTCATTTTGTAACTCCTTTTCAAGAGCCTAACCCTTTCATTGTATTGCTGTCTGAAGTCACTTTCAATCTATGACATAATTATAATGCTATTAACAGAAATTTTAATTTTTTTACTTCTTCTTCCTCAATTTTTAAGCCCTTTCCAAATTCCTCCTTAGTTACCTTTACTACTTGCACAATGTACAGCTATCCCCTTGCAAGTTCTTCAGCTCTTACAAGTGCAGTCTGGTCTGTGTTCAAGTTGTAGATAAATTTTCGCCACTTTTTCTTAATATCCCTGACAAACGTCAGAATTCCAGACAATGTGTGTTTATCGTAGAAACGATTAATTCACAATAACTCTGAATTTGCGGTACTGTAGCTGGAATAAAATAAAATTTTTGTTCGATTGATTGCAGTCCTGGGAGGCAATGATTCTCGCCAGCATTCAACCTTGACAAGGCTCTCAGCACGTACACTATCTGTCAAAGGCATCTAGACGCCCGAGGCAGAGGCGCCGCAAGGAAAGGAGGTGGGGAGCACTGTGTTGCCAGTAGAGGAGCAGTAACAGCAGAATGGATCAATCAGGAAAGCTCAATGTCTTCGAACGTAGGTTAGTCACTGGATCTCACTTGAGTTACAAAACAGTCAGGGACATTTCAACTCTTATAGAGCTGCCCAAGCCGGCCGAGGTGGCCGAGCGGTTCTAGGCGCTTCAGTCTGCAAGCGCGCGACCGCTACGGTCGCAGGTTAGAATCCTACCTCGGGCATGGATGTGTGTGATGTCCGTAGGTTACTTAGGTTTAAGTAGTTCTAAGATCTAGGGGACTGATGACCTCAGATGTTAAATCCCATTGTGCTCAGAGCCATTTGAACCATTTTGAGCTACCCAAGTCTACTGTTGTTGATGTGACTGCGAAGTGGAAACTGTAGGGAACCACCACAGCTACAGTAAGACCAGACAGACCACATGCATTAACGGAAAGGAACCGTCGAGCATTAGGTAGGATGGTTGTAAAAAATCGCATGAAACAAGCAGAAGGAACCAATCGTGTGTTCCAAATTGCCACCAGCAGTCCAGCTAGCACAATGAATGTGCTTGGGGTTTAAGAAGTATTCTGGTGGCATGGTCAAGCAGCTTCTCATAAGCCACACTTTTCTGTAGTTAATGCTGAGTGAAGCTTGACATGGGGTAAACAGCGATGCCAAAGGACAATGTATGACTGGTAACGAGTGATTAGAAATGACGAATGACGCTATTCCCTGTAACAGCCCGATGGGAGGGTTTGGGTTTGGCGAATGCCTCGAAAATGTCACCTGCCATCATATTTAGCGCCAACAGTGAAGTACAGAGGAGGCTGTGTTACAGCGGGGGGGTGTTCTTCATGATTAGGGCGTGGAACCTTATTGCACTTAAGAAAACGGTAGTTGAGGAAGAGCATGAACAGCAGTGTGTACTGCATGGAAAAGAGGAACAGTTCGGAGACGGTGATTGTTTGTATCAGCGTGATAGTGCACCCTGTCGTAAACCAGCAGCTGTGAGTCAGTGGTTTGTGGGCGGTAACATTCCTGAAATGGACTGGCTTCCCGATCTGATTCTAATGGAACACCTTTAGGATGACTTAGATAGACTTCACCCACACCCCAGCGTCCAGCGTAACCACCTCCTCTGGTTTCGGCTCTTGAGGAAAATTGGGCTGCTATTCCTCCACAGACATTCAGACACCTCATTGAAAGTGTCCCCACCAGAATTCAAGCCGTCATAAGAGCGAAGGGTGGGCGCATCCCACATTAAAGTCCACGATTACGTGTCCGGGTACTACTGGTCACATATTCTACCTTCAAAACAGGCAACAAAGCGTTCCAGGAAAAACTAGGTTTGGCTAGTAGTGGTCCCTATCACTCGAATCGCTATAAGTTGTTAATCACAAAGTTATCTTAACAGTATGGTGAAGACGAGTTGACTGAACTGCATGCCCACCTTGAGGTTCCTGGCGCGCGCCATGTCCAGCGCGGTGTTGCCGTAGAGGTTCCTGCGCTTGCGGCCGGCCCCGGCGGCCAGCAGTATGGAGACGGCGTCGCGACGCGTCGCTAGCACGGCCTGCATCAGCGCCGTCTGCCCGCGCCGGTCCTCGGCGTCCAGGGATGCCCCGCGGCCCACCAGCTCCCGCAGGACCTCTTCGCTGCTCTCCATAGACACTGCACATCCAACGTAGCTGTCAGCCAGAGCTGCCAACATAAACAGCTAAAAAACAAGTTCTGCAGCAGGTTCACGATTTGTATAGTTAGAGCATTTGATCGGGAACCGCTTTCTCAGTACTACACTGCTGGCCATTAAAATTGCTACACCACCAAGATAACGTGCTACAGACGCGAAATTTAACAGACAGGAAGATGCTGTGATATGCAAATGATAAGCTTTTCAGAGCACAAGGTTGGTGCCGGTGGCGACACTTACAACGTGCTGACATGAGGAAAGTTTCCAACCGATTTCTCATACACAAACAGCAGTTCACCGGCGTTGCCTGGTAAAACATTGTTGCGATGCCTCGTGTAAGGAGGAGAAATTCGTACAATCACGTTTCAGACGTTTATAAAGGTCGGATTGTAGCCTATCGCGATTGAGGTTTATCGTATCGCGACACTGCTGCTCGCGTTGCTCGAGATCCAATGACCGTTAGCAGAATATGGAATCGGTGGGTTCAGGAGGATAATACGGAACGCCGTGCTGGATCCCAACGGCCTCGCATCACTAGCAGTCGAGATGACAAACATCTTATCCGCATGGCTGTAACGGATCGTGCAGGCACGTCTCAATCCCTGAGTCAACAGATGGGGACGTTTGCAAGACAACAAACATCTGCACGCAACAGTTCGACGACGTTTGCAGCAGCATGGACTGTCAGCTCGGAGACCATGGTTGCGGTTACCCTTGATGCTGCATCACAGACAGGAGCGCCTGAGATGGTGTACTCAACGACGAACCTGGGTGCACGAAAGTCAAAACGTCATTTTTTCGGATGAATCCAGGTTGTGTTTACAGCATCATGATGGTCGCATCCGTGTTTGGCGACATCGCGGTGAACGCACATTGGAAGCGTGTATTTGTCATCGCCATACTGGCATCTCACCCGGCGTGATGGTATGGGGTGCCGTTGGTTACACGTCTCGGTCACCTCTTGTTCGCACTGACGGAACTTTGAACAGTGGACGTTACATTTCAGATGTGTTACGAACCGTGGCTCTACCCTTCATTCGATCCCTGCGACACCCTACATTTCAGCAGGATAGTGCACGACCGCATGTTGCAGGTCCTGTACGGGCGATTCTGGATACAGAAAATGTTCGACAGCTGCCCTGGTCTGCACATTCTCCAGATCTCTCACCAATTGAAAACGTCTGTTGAATGGTGGCCGAGCGACTGGCTCGTCACAATACGCCTGTCACTACTCTTGATGAACTGTGGTATTGCGTTGAAGCTGCATGGGCAGTTGTACCTGTACACACCATCTAAGCTCTGTTTGACTCAATGCCCAGGCGTATCAAGGCCGTTATTACGGCCAGAGGTTGTTGTTCTGGGTACTGATTTCTCAGGATCTATGCACCCAAATAATCATCTGCATCTGTTCTTGATGTAGCAATTTTACTGGCCAGTAGTGTATTTTTGCAACGGAAAATCCCTGTTATTGCTATTTATTATTACTGTCTATTTATTTTTTTGCTCCCTTTAAACTTACTCTCTCTATTTATACCCTGAGGACAAAAGACCGACGTACCACGCGGGAATTATTCATGTGGGACAGAAATCGATAGATGTGATGTACATGTGCAGACAAATAAATGAGTACAGTTTCAGACAAATTGGATGATTTATTCAAGAGAAAGAGCTTTACAAATTGAGCAGGGCAGTAACGCTTTGGTCCACCTCTGGCCCTTATCCAAGCAGTTGTTCGGGTTGGACTGATAGAGTTTTGGGTGTCGTTCTGAACGATATTGTGCCGAATTCTGTCCGACTTGCGCTTTAGATAGTCAAAATTCCAAGCTGGCTGGAGGATCCTGGTAATAATATTCCAAACTTCTCAATTGAGGAGAGATCCGACGACCTTTCTGGCCAAGGACAAGCAGTAGAAATTCTCGCCATGGGCGGAAGGGCATTATCTTGCTGAAATGTAAGGCCAGGATGGCTTGTCATGAAGAGCATCAAAACGGGGCATAGATTATCAACGGTTTGCCCTAAGGGCGTCGCGGATGATAACCGAAGGGTTCCTGCTATGGAAAGAAATGGCGCCCTAGACCATCACTCCTGTTTGTCAGGTCTTACGGCTGGCGACAGGCAGGATGGTACCCTATCGCTGTCTGGGGCGCGTCCAGACTCGCCTTCGCTGGTGTTTGAGGCTCAATTCGAGGCGGGACTCATCACTGAAGACAATTGTACTTCAGTCAATGAGATTTCTGACCGAAGACGTGTTTATCAGCCAAACCCCTTGATTTTCACTTTTGTATAAGGTAAACACTGTTAAACTACTTAAAGATTAAGTTTCACGTATGGTATTTATAGTTTAGTTTTGGTGCGACGATAAAAACTTGCGAACGTTAGAAAGAATTGCATGTTTAATATATTAAGCTCTGCCTATTGCTCAAGAGTCCCGACTAGCCAAAGATGGCAAATCCTATAATGGAAGCAGGCAAACTACGAACGCTGAAATGTAGTAACATGATACACGACACATCGTATTCACCACGAGTTCTACCACAACAAGATTCCACCGGCCAGATGCAGCCTGCGTATGCTGTGAAAGATGCGGAGAACTGCAGAAAAAACTAAGACGAGAGTATGTATCTCAGACTTGTATCTGCACGTTGTACGCATTTTCATTAATAATATGATACCAATTACTGGAGGAAGTATGCCAGTTGGTGCCGACCGCTGTGGTCGAGCGGTTCTAGGCGCTTGAGTCCGGAACCACGCGACTACTACGGTCGCAGGTTCGAATCCTGCCTCGGGCATTGATGTGTGTGATGTCCTTAGGTTAGTTAGATTTAAGTAGTTCTAAGTCCAAGGGACTGATGAACTCAGATGTTAAGTCCCATACTGCTTAGAGCCATTTGAACCATTTGAGTATGCCAGTTTTCCCCGATCTCTGCTACATTGACACAGATGTTATGTTTTTGTACACAATTTCTTACGATTTCAGTATACACTTTAAATTAATATATCTATCATCAATTACTAGCGGAAGAATAGCCTAACACTATTCGCAGCATTGGTCACATGAGCAGTAGGTACTATAGAATAAAATGCAGTAGTAAACTGAAAACTGCGTCAACTAGCATCAATCACTCTAAATCAGATTTTTCGTGAAAAGATTTGTTCTCGATGCATTGTACATAATTTGACAGTGCTGTTGCTTCTAAGCTCGAACACAAGCTCCTGTCAGATGGTGTAATGGAACGCTCCAAAAACTCGACCGAGAAAATGTACTCTCTCTTTCCTTGTGCCGTTGTCCCGAACTTCCGCAGGGTCGACATGGTGATGTTTGATTTGGTAAGGTTAATTGAAGGGGTGACCGGTTGGTTCAAATGGCTCTGCGCACTATGGGACTAAACATCTATGGTCATCAGTCCCCTAGAACTTAGAACTACTTAAACCTAACTAACCTAAGGACACCACACAACACTCAGTCATCACGAGGCAGAGAAAATCCCTGACCCCGCCGGGAATCGAACCCGGGAACCCGGGCGAGGGAAGCGAGAACGCTGCCGCACGACCACGAGCTGCGGACAGGGGTGACCGGATGCCCTTCTTGTCGCTACCCCGGTGGATGACATAATGAGGCAGACAACACAACATGATGACGAGGACAACACAACACCCAGTCCCAGAGAGGAGAAAAGTCCCCGACCCAGCAGGGAATCGAACCCGGGCCCCTTTGCGCGGCATTCCGACGCGCTGGCCACTCAGCTATAGGGGCGGACGACCGAGAAAAATGCACTATCTGTATAAAATGTGGTAACAGGAGACGTCCTTTTCGATACCAGTGAAACTGTAAGCCCTAGCTATTTCTGCTGTAGTTCATTCTATTGTTTGCAGTTCCACATTATGTTTTCGATACTTTATAATCAGATGAACTAGAAGCATTGTCGAGTCTTCTACTTTCTCAGAGTACAGCTGTAAAGTTTGGGTGATGCCCTTCCTAGGACACCGTAAGTACTTCTGTTTTCTATATGGTCAAAATTGGCTTATCAACTAAATATCATTCAATTTTTAGACGTAACTAGTATATTCATTCATTTTCAGTGTTATGACTTCGATCTCTTATTCATGTACGAGTACGTCACTGTTTGTTTCAAATTTTGTGCACTTTTTGAGGAAACGTTAGAGGAAGACGAAGGTAGCGGTATAAACGATCTCTAAGATAAAAATGACTCTTCTTACAATAGTGATCATCAAATTGCTTCAGAACGAAACTGTGATTCTAGAGAACTAGACAATGAGAAAAGAAATGAATAGAGGGAGGAGGCATCTAATTTCTATGGCACAAGTAGCTATAAGTGACCCTCTACTGAACCTCAAAGGAGTGTGAGAAACGACCCACTTCATCAGGACATTTCGTACACTGTAAGGGCTGCAAACAGATGGGAAACTCGTACGGCGCATAGGAAGCGTGGTAGTATTTGCTTACCCGTGATATGTTACAAGAAATTTGCCAAGCCTGTCTTCCAGAGTTTGGAGAGAAAAACTTGGGTGAATATTGAATATTTGTGAAAAATTGCGTATCACTTCATATGCAGCAAATATTACACACCATATATGCTCATCTTACATCAATCTATTACTGCTTCATGTTACATTTAATACAATAAACTGGTTTAAATTTTTATGTTTTATTTCACTTCACTGTCTGTGAACTTGTTTTCCTTTTGTGATTTATTTTAAGTTTTTTGTGTTAAACTGGTTTAAATTTTTATGTTTTATTTCACTTCACTGTCTGTGAACTTGTTTTCCTTTTGTGATTTATTTTAAGTTTTTTGTGTTAAACTGGTTTTTCGTATTCTAATCTAAGCAGATATGAAATCTGTGAATAAATATTTGTTATGAAAGTAAAATAAATTACTTTTCATGGCTAAAAGAAAGCGGTATCTTCTTGGACCCCACAACAGCATTTCTGGTACAAAAAATTCTCGACTCCGTTTGAATGTCAATCAGTGATGTGAAGTGATACTCAAAAAATTCAATCTAGGAAATGCAAAGTCTGCGTACAGCGTAGTAAAAGGAGACTAACTTGGATATTTTCGTACGAACTGGAGCAATCAACAATTTGGATGCTCCCACATAAACCGAAATCAACAAAGAGGTTCGTTCGTGAAGCTCTTCCAAGAAAATGACTGCTTGCTTATTTGGTTACAGTGGACATGTCACTACTATTATTTGAGTTTCATATTTATAGTATCGAAGAACAGTTAATACACGTTGGTATATTTCAGGGGTTACTAACCCGCGGGCTGCATGCGGCCCAAAGCAAGTATCTATGCGGCCCAATAAGTGAGAATCGTATCACACGATCTGTAAAAAAGAAAGTTCCATAAAATTCCCTTAATATAAAGTTGCAATAATTTGAATACTTCCAATCTGAAACTCGCAGGCGTGCTATGCTTTTGTCTTATCGGTCCATCCCCCTCCCATTATTTTCTCAGTGATTATAGTTAGTGTCAAAAGCATATTGTGTGCGGCCCAAAACTACTCGTCTTCTTCAATGTTGCCCAGGTAATCTAAAATGTTAAACACACCTGGTATTCACTAAATTGTTTGGCAAGAAATCAGGAGAAATTGGAAGAGCTACATCATTTCTCGTTGTGGCAATGCAAGCTGTTGCTTAGTATGTCAAATAATTTATTACTTAACAGAGAAGAACGTCGAATTACTGTCTTGCTGCCCGTATTCGGGTGATTTATCAACCCCTAATGATATCTTTATTTTCTTTGTGTCAAACAAGAAAATGGGTTCTAATGGTTCAAATGGCTCTGAGCACCATGGGACTTAATATCTGTGGTCATCAGTCCCGTAGAACTTAGAACTACTTAAACCTAACTAACTTAAGGACATCACACACATCCATGCCCGAGGCAGGATTCGAACCTGCGACCGTAGCGGTCACACGGTTCCAGACTGAAGCGCCTAGAACCGCACGGCCACACCGGCTGGCAAGAAAATGGGAGCACAGCTAATTTCATTATCACACGAAGCCGCTGAAATCTTTAAAAACTACGTGTTTGTGATAACAACATCACAGTGGAAAAATGTTTTCAAGAATTGTTCTGTTTGCTCCATAGAGAGTACAAATTTTAAGGCTGATATTTTGAAAAACAATAAGACGATTTGAATCAAAAAACTTGTTCTTTAATTGCTTTTATAAAAACTCAAAATGTATTATTTCGTATTGCATGCATGAACCAGATGCGATAGAATAGATCCATGGCTAAACTTGGGTACTAATCGAGACGGTAGTAAGTTGACAACGATGAACAAGATTATGGTAGCACCTCTTCCGGATTATTTGTGAACTACATACAAATCGTCGACAGTTTTTCTTAAAATATCAATTTCAGCGCACAGTATGGCAAGTTTTCCGATATATATACTTCTTGTCTATATTCACTATCCCTGTTATTAATGTAATATACAACCACGTATTTGAATTTGTTCATGACGTATCATAACAACGTCTCGGCATAAATTCGAATGGATTATATATTGTTGTTATTTCCCGTCCTTCAGCTTTGACAATGAAAATAAATTGGATGCTGCCATTACTTTTTAGAACACTATCACAAACACACAAAATTCAAACGCTGATGTAACAGTGGTAGAAAATGCAATACGATATAGAATGAAAAAACAATGTCTATGAATTTTAAAGTTCGGTATAGGCTATTACGTACAGTATAAACACTGGCATCTCATCTGTAAATTTTAATAAGAAGGCTCCCTACTTTCAAGGTAAAACGTCACGTATTATAGTTAGATCAATAAGATTTGTCATAGCACGTCAACCATGCACCGTACGAAAGACTACATACTTATCTGTAACACATGCAACTCCATAACGAGGATCAACAATACATATTTCGTGTAAAATACTATTTCCTTCCTGGAATTTTCTTAAGTGGTACATCGCAAGGGACACGGTGCTCAAGTAATCCCACGTGAAGGCACCTAACACTCCTACGTAAAATTCGTATTTGAGAAAACAGCGTTTCTCTTTGACAGTTTTCAGAGTGTTGCTTATCTTTGACGTCAGCGAAAATATGCCAAAGGTTTTGTGTTGACATGCTCTAAGTGTGGCGTTAGCAGTACGTCATTTGCGCCTGTTCTAAAGGTGTAAGAATGCCGACAAATAATAAGAAATTCCAGTTACGACGTAAAAGGCAGTAAGCCGACGCGTATGGCGAATGCAGGACGTGCAGCACCCTTTGCGTCTGGCGACGCAGATACTGATGTCGACGGCGAAGTGGTCGTCGACGACGAGGTCGGCTTCGACTGCGACCGCGTGAGCGCAATCGTGCAAGACGCGATCGAGTTCAGCATCGGCGGCTGCACCTTCCAGGAGTGCAAGCTTCGGAAGTGGTCGACGGACATCTTCGAAGCGTGCCTGGCGGGATTACTGCGGTTGCGCCGGCCATACAAGTACGCAGTAACGTGCTGCATAGTACCACGGGCGGCCGGCGTGGCGCTGCATGCGGACAGTGCTTGTTACTGGGACACGGCCGTCGACGGTAGCTGCACAGTTCGTTGGGAGAATGCTTCGCTGTACTGCATCGTCTCTGTTTTCGGAATGGCCACTACATCCTGACTAACTGTCCGTCCAAATTTTCGTCACTGTCTTGCGAATGTCTGTGGTTCGTTTTCATCATTAACAAGAAGCAAGTAACTGCACTTTTTTTGCTTGGAGTGAATTATTAATCTACTTAATCTAGTCTTTCATTTCTTCGGATTGAATCTAGCAATTTAAGTTTCAGTATAGGTTGTTGTTGGTTATTATTACATCTTGCGATAGTCGTCTTTACGAAATACGCTGTTGCTCAAGAATGTAACCAGGTTCTGAGCTGGGAAGAGGATGAAGAATTTGGGGGGAGAGGGGGGGGGGCATCTCGTGTTTCTTTCGTACTAAATGACGAAATAGATTTAAGATTTTAATACAAATGGCTCAGGGTGCACTTGCTACAAGTCAACACACATGACATATTCCGGCTTCCTTCAAACTGATTAACTGAATTGTTACGCCTGTTCGGCGGGCGTAGGATGCAAATTTCAACTGTCCTCCTTTGCTTCTCAATGGATACGACGTGTTTATTATGCAGTCGTAGTATATACACTTAACGGAAGCCGGAGATGCCTCTCCTGTCCCATGTCGAAATGATAAAATCTGAGGAACGTTTACAGGAAAACTATTACTTCTATTAATTTGAAAATTTGTCAACATATACAAGGGTTCAGTCTTGAAGTTAGGATATTTAATTATCTTTTATGGTTTCCTTTAAATAATTTTTTGTTACCAACCCTTTTTTTTAAAAAAAAAGGCTATATTTAACTAAGTTACTCATACACTGCTGAACATACTGTCAAATGGCTGTGGTAAACTGTAATTTTGACCACAAAGAGCACGAGGGTGTTTCACGATTCATGTTACATCCTTCTAGAGGTTGTAGAGGGGACTTAGTACATCAAGTTTTACGTAAGAACCCATGTCCGGAAACGTCATCCAACAGCGCTACAGAGCGTCAAAATTATAGGCGCCAGCGCCTGCAAATGTATGTATACAGAGGGTGAGTCTGTTGTGATGTTGCAAACGTTTTAGGGTGATGGAAAAGGATAAAAGTATCAATTTGAGGTACGGGTCCTATACTGGGAACGAACGAGTCGAAACGTATAACCGAAAATCGTTCTGATACCTCTGGCAGTGGAATACATGTACTGGTACTATTGTTGCAAAGACTATAGGAGAGGCAACTTTCAGAGGTGGTAGTATAGACCAAAAGAAGAAAAGATGTCTGGTAAACATCGCCTCTAACATGCATAGCTTAAGAGCTATGAGCACTTGTTCAATGGTGGAGATGGGTTTCACAGTAGCGAAGGTGAACAAGTGCTCCTGAGGTATGTATTTTATAGCCCTTCTTTACTGGATTTTTTTCCTTGTTTTGGTCCATACTACTACCTCTGAAAGTTGCCTACCCTACACTCTTAGCAACAATAGTATCAGTACACGAGTTTGTAATAGTATCACGTCTGTGTGTGTGTGTGTGTGTGTGTGTGTGTGTGTGTGTGTGTGTGTGTGGTGATGTCTTGGATGACGTTTCTGGACATGGGTTCCTACATAAAACTTGACCTGCTGAATCTCCTCAACAAGCTGTAGAACTGTATAAGATGAATTATGAAACACCCTGTATATAAGTTTCATCTGCCTATCTTGAGTGGTTATTGAGAAAATGTTCCTTAAGTTCAAAAAATATATAATTTACGGAAAATGGTGTCCAAAGTTTCTCAGTACATTCCTGCACTATAGAATGGAATGTCAAGATATTCTTCTTCATCTTCCAAAAGTTTCCTCTTTATTCTTCTGTTCTGTTCAGTTGTTCATCTTATTTTATGTCCCTATCTCTTCTTTCTGCCCTTCCTATCCTCTCTTCTAAGCGCTCAGACAGTGTTCACTCCGGCTGGAAATCTTAATGCTTTCAATACGTCACACTTCAATCTGTTCCCTTGGTTGTAGACTTCTGTTGCATCGTAAATGCCAAAGTGCATTTTTTTGATACCCACAAAACACTTTTAGGAATCAATAACTAATTTATATTGTTAACGTTCTCATTAGAATTCTGCGTTTTCCGTGAAGGTACTTCTGTAACAGTTATGGCTGTGCTGTCATGAAAAATCAGTTAAATTGTGTCTGTCACAGCTGCGGGCAAAGATTGCTTGTGATCATAGTCCTTTTTGGCGTTATATTTGCGCTAGGAATCTTTTGGGCACAGACTATCCATGGAGGGCATTCAGCGGAAGAGGCAATATGAAGGAACAACGCCCACATCGCATTCCTCGTATCACCTGTGTTAGTAGTATTTTGTCTTATCGCGTACCCATATTACCTCAGTAGACGTTCAGTCGCCTCATCAGTATGTTCGTCTCGCCCTCCTATTAATTTGCCGTCACTGAACATACTTGAACCCAAAGTTTGCTTGAGCCATCGAAGCCGTGCTCCCAAGCGCTTTTGCATGTGCCCATAGCATTCACATTTTTCAATTTTAAATTCCTTTCCATATGGTTTCAGTTCCTCTATAGTCTTGAAACTTTTAGAGTCACCATCGCCAAGATAGTGTTTGTACCTAACATTGTATCTGAGCATTGATCGCAAATAAATTGTTTCACTCATTCCACTTCCATTGCCCACTTAATCCATTAACATTGGCCTTACAAGTATTGTCGCGCTCTCCCTTAATTTTATTTTTCACCTACAAAGTTTTGAAAATATCACAACGTCTATCAAATGGCTCTGAGCACTATGGGACTTAACTTCTGAGGTCATCAGTCCCCTAGAACTTAGAACTAGTCAAACCTAACTAACCTAAGAACATCACACACATCCATGCCCGAGGCAGGATTCGAGCCTGCGACCGCTCGGCCACTTCAGCCGGCCAACGTTTATCATTTTTGTACTATCGCCACTAGTAACAGTTACAACCGAATTTAGAGACTTAGGGCTCCTCTTTTGCTAAGAACCGTCTAATGTCACTGCCAAGTCCCTAGAGTCATCATCCATTTCTACAGATTCCTTCATTGATATCTACATGGTTTTCACAGTCACATCTTCACTAGAGCATCCTATCAGTTCACAGAAGTACCCTATTTTGCCTGGAGGTGATGGCAAGTTCATCATACCACAAAAGAGATTAACAGCAGCAGATCCTTTTCCAATGGTAGACCATAAACAAGTCGAACATTCACATCGTGCGCTTTACATCGTCCTTCTTCACCACAAAGACTACTACGTGAATTATAGGTTACTTAGTACTTGCAACATGTACAGATTAGCTTCGTCTCACAAGCTAACCTTAAGTGCTCTGTGCTTTCCTACACTCGTGCACATTTTGCGCAAAACACTTTCCAAGCAGAACACAAGACAACAGTCCAGTTATCCATGTTATCATTGTCTGTCACTTATGGACAAGGTCTGTCAGCTCCAAGAGTCACATTCTTGCTATAAGATGTCTCTGGGCAACGGTGAGCCGTGTAGTTACTTACTGTTAGCAGCAGAACTCATTGTTTCCATAATTACAGCATCGCAGCTTGGTATCGCTGTTAATTTTCTTTTCCTTATGTTCTTCCTCTTCTTATACACATGATTATTAAAACGCGGCATCCTAACCAAAAGAACGCTTTACACAAGGGGTATTACTTGTATTACTGCAAATACGCGCGAGAATAAAATACTGTACTTCAAAACTAACAATAACGAACATGGGGTGTCTGACGCCCTTAGTGCTTCATTTCTTATAGAAAACAGTGTAGCCAACATTTACACACCCGCTAGAAGTATAATGTAAGGAAATACTCAACTTGAGGGCGAGAAAACGCCAAGAACTCACCAGACGCTGTCACTTCCATTCTGCTCTTCCGCCCACTTCCTCTGCAAGCACGTATAAGAAAAGTAACAACTACGCTTTTAGGACGAGTAGAATGATAGATAAAAGCTTGGCTTGAAGAGGAATATTCAAATTAATTTTTAGTAGTAAAAAAGAATTTTTTATTTTATTTTTTATACTTTTATTTATTTATTTACTTTTTTTTTACTGCCATCGTCTCTCCTTAGGGGATGATATTTACGGTGCGAGGTTTGACAGTGTAGTAACCTTTTTAAGCTTTTGTACAGATTGAGCGTTAGATAATTGATACGAGGTGCTAAAACTAAAACTGGCCGGAGTGGCCGCGCCGTTTGAGGCGCCATGTCACGGACTGCGCAGTCCCTCCCGCCGGAGGTTCGAGTCCTCCCTCGGGCATGGGTGCGTGTTGTTCTTAGCATAAGTTAGTTTAAGTAGTGTGTAAGTCTAGGGACCGATGACCTAAGCAGTTTGGTCCCTTAAGAATTCAAACACATTTGAACATTTGACGCCGGCCTCGGTGGCCGAGCGGTTCTAGGCCCTTCAGTCCGGAATCGCGCGACTGCTACGGTCGCAGATTCGAAGCCTGCCTCGGGCATGGATGTGTTTGATGTCCTTAGATTAGTTAGGTTTAAGTAGTTCTAAGTTCTAGGGGACTGATGACCTCAGATGTTAAGTCCCATAGTGCTCAGAGCCATTTGAACCATTTTGAACATTTGGCCCAAACGTTTCTTTCTGCATTTCGTCAGTATGTAATATGAACAGAGAAGGGAACATTAGTAAATTGTACGAAACGACTTTGAACATCAGGAAACATTACTTAGCAAGAAAGAGACTGCAGGAAGGCCCAACAAAATCACAATATTTACATGGAAGTAAGACACTGCGATAAATTCTAACAAGTTTGCAATGAAAAATAGGGATCGCTATTATTTTGCGTTTGGTGGATATTACATAATACACTACAGGCCATTAAAATTGCCACACCACGAAGATGACGTGCTACAGACGCGAAATTTAACCGACAGGAAGAAGATGCTGTGATATGCAAATGATTAGCTTTTCAGAGCATTCACACAAGGTTGGCGCCGGTGGCGACACCTACAACGTGCTAACATGAGGAAAGTTTCCAACCGATTTCTCATACACAAACAGCAGTTGACCGACGTTGCCTGGTGAAACGTTGTTGTGATGCCACGTGTAAGGAGGAGAAATTCGTACCATCCCGTTTCCGACTTTGATACAGGACGGATTGTAGCCTATCGCGATTGCGGTTTATCGTATCGCGACATTGCTGCTCGCATTGGTCGAGATCCAATGACTGTTAGCAGAATATGGAATCAGTGGGTTCAGGAGGGTAATACGGAACGACGTGCTGGATCCCAACGACCTCTTATCACTAGCGGTCGAGATGACAGGCATCTTATCCGCATGGCTGAAACGGATCGTGCAGCCACGTCTTGATCCCTGAGTCAACAGATGGAACATTTGCAAGACAACAACCATCTGCACGAACAGTTCGACGACGTCTGCAGCAGCATGGACTATCACCTCGGAGACCATGGCTGCGGTTACCCTTGACGCTGCATCACAGACAGGAGCGCTTGCGATGGTGTACTCAACGACGAACCTGGGTATACGAAAGGCAAAACGTCATTTTTTCGGATGAATCCAGGTTGTGTTTACAGCATCATGATGGTCGTGTCCGTTTTGGCGACATCGCGGTGAACGCACATTGGAAGCGTGATGGTATGGGGTGCCACTGATTACACGTCTCGGTCACCTCATGTTCGCATTGACGGCACTTTGAACAATGGACACTTCAGAGGTGTTACGACCCGTGGTTCTACCCTTCATTCGAACCGTCAGAAACCCTAAATTCCAGTAGGATAATGCACTACCGCATGTTGCAGGTCCTGTACGGGCCTTTCTGGATACAGAACATGTTCGACAGCTGCCCTGGCCAGCACATTCTCCAGATCTCTCACCAATTGAAAACGTCTGGCCAATGGTGGCCGAGCAACTGGCTCGTCACAATACGCCAGTCACTACTCTTGATGAACTGTGGTATCGTGTTGAAGTTGCATGGGCAGGTGTACCTGTACACGCCATCCAAGCTCTGTTTGACTCAATGCCCAGGCGTATCATGGTCGTTATTACGGCCAGAGGGGGGTGTTCTGGGTACTGCTTTCTCAGAATCTATGCACCCAAATTGCGTGCAAATGTAATCACATGTCAGTTCTAGTATAATATATTTGTCCAATGAATACCCATTTATCATCTACATTTCTTCTTGGTGTAGCAATTTTAATGGCCACTAGTGTATCTTGCTGCTTTTGAAATTTAGCTGATGTATCGAATTTTTCTTTAGACGTCGATGGAAGTCTCAATCTGTCACCAATCTCGAGAAAATTCATGTGATGTAGCACACACATTTCCGATCGCACCGCACCAGAGATGCTTTTGAAATTTAGCTGATGTATCGAATTTTTCTTTAGACGTCGATGGAAGTCTCAATCTGTCACCAATCTCGAGAAAATTCATGTGATGTAGCACACACATTTCCGATCGCGCCGCACCAGAGATAAAACCAGACTGAAATGTCCACAATATTCCTCATACGTCATGAACGATTTGAGATACCAAAAAGAGATTTTGGCAAATGTTAGCGCACAAAGAGCCGAGTATTTTGCCATATGTTTATTTTGTAGAACTTCATTGCCTACTGTGTTATTTCACTAATTACAGACTTTTTTAATGAGAGAATTTAATGTTTGGTGGCCATCGATAGCTGGTGAAACGAGAAATGCTGTGGGTTTGGGAACATAACTGAAGACATTACACGTTTATTTTTCTACTGAGGATGTGCTTTTTCATAAGCTAATGACCATACTTTTCCTTGGTTCCTCACTTAATAAACGTAATAAACCGCTGTGTCTACACAACTTGTTAGTGTGGTGGCACTTTGTAAACTCCGCTGTGCTTTGGCAATAAAAGGAAATTTTAATATGGCAACTACAGAAATGTGTAGGTTTTACTCAAAATTCGCCACTCATGACGCCTCTCTGAAAGTTACATATGGTTAACAAGCCAAGTAAAAATAAATCGCTGCGTTTTCGGTGGAATTTTGTTTTAGATACTAGCCAAACCAGAAGTAACAGATGTTCTTGAATGGTCAATATGCAAGTGTGGGTGTGGAGGGACCTCACGCAATGTCTACAAAAACTGTGAGCTTCAGTTTAGAACAGCACTTCCCCTTCAGAACTTGGCATTTCCCCTGTAGCACCTGCCTGTAAACCACACCACTATCGATCTTCCCACAAGTGCTCTGCTGACTGCGCATCTACCGGTCACGGTATTTTGCGCGGACTCCACACTGGGTGTGAACAACAGTCACATCACACAGTTGCCACATGCCAAAAAAATGATACAAACAAATTTAAACCCCAGTAAAAATGTATTAGAATTGGTAGTGTTTTAACGTTTTTTGTTAGAGTTGAAGTTTAGAGTTATAACATAAAACAAAACTCTGTGCATGTAACGTCACGAAGCTTATGACTCGTCCCCCTGCCCCCCCTCTCCCATGTCATATGATGTCACACTTCGATGACCCCTTACCTTGTCCTTACCACGTGATGTAACTGATGGGTGGCCTCTTGTGAGATTGATATCTTTCTGAAAGTTTTACAGTATGTCTCCTGTCCCATTGTTCTACACATCAACTTGAATAACCATTTGGTTGCCACTTCCCCCAATGACTTCAGAAATTCCGAAATAATAATATCTATACCTTCTATCTTTCAAATTCTGAAGGTGGCAGGGGTAAAATACAGGGAGCGAAAGGCTATTTACAATTTGTACAGAAACCAGATGGCAGTTATAAGAGTCGAGAGACATGAAAGGGAAGCAGTGGTTGGGAAGGGAGTGAGACAGGGTTGTAGCCTCTCCCCGATGCTATTCAATCTGTATACTGAGCAAGCAGTAAAGGAAACAAAAGTAAAGTTCGGAGTAGGTACTAAAATCCATGGAGAAGAAATAAAAACTTTGAGGTTTGCCGATGACATTGTAATTCTGTCAGAGACGGCAAAGGACTTGGAAGAGCAGTTGAACGGAATGGACAGTGTCTCTCCCCGATGCTATTCAATATGTATACTGAGCAAGCAGTAAAGGAAACAAAAGTAAAGTTCGGAGTAGGTACTAAAATCCATGGAGAAGAAATAAAAACTTTGAGGTTTGCCGATGACATTGTAATTCTATCAGAGACGGCAAAGGACTTGGAAGAGCAGTTGAACGGAATGGACAGTGTCTTGAAAGGAGGGTATAAGATGAACATCAACAAAAGCAAAACGAGGATAATGGAATGCAGTAGAATTAAATCGGGTGATGCTGAGGGAATTAGATTAGTAAATGGGACACTTAAAGTAGTAAATGAGTTTTGCTATTTGGGGAGCAAAATAACTGATGATGGTCGAAGTAGAGAGGATATAAAGTGTAGACTGGCAATGGCAAGGAAAGCGTTTCTGAAGAAAAGAAATTTGTTAACATCGAGTATAGATTTAAGTGTCAGGAAGTCGTTTCTGAAAGTATTTGTATGGAGTGTAGCCATGTATGGAAGTGAAACATGGACGATAAATAGTTTGGACAAGAAGAGAATAGAAGCTTTCGAAATGTGGTGCTACAGAAGAATGCTGAAGATTAGATGGGTAGATCACATAACTAATCAGGAGGTATTGAATAGAATTGGGGAGAAGAGGAGTTTGTGGCACAACTTGTCTAGAAGAAGGGATCGGTTGGTAGCACATGTTCTGAGGCATCAAGGGATCACCAATTTGGTACTGGAGGGCAGCGTGGAGGGTAAAAAACGTAGTGGGAGACCAAGAGATGAATACACTAAGCAGATTCAGAAGGATATTGAGATGAAGAAGCTTGCACAGGATAGAGTAGCATGGAGAGCTGCATCAAACCAGTCTCAGGACTGAAGACCACAACAACAACACAACCTTCTATCTTAATTAAAACGATATTAGAATTATATTTTAATATCTTCAGCTGCTGACGGGCGTTGATATATATCAACGGGGACGGGTGAAAATGTCTGCCCCGACCGGGACCTCCTGCTTACATCGCAGACGCTCTATCCATCTGAGCCACCGAGGGCAGAGAGAATAGTGCGACTGTAGGGACTATCTCGCGCACGCTTCCCGCGAGACCCACATTCTCACTTTATATGTTCACACACCACATTCGTAGTGTCCCTACCCAACACACTCGTTACTAGTGGAAGACATTCTTACCAAGTCCCGTAAGAGTTCTGGTAATGTGTGTATATCCGCACAGAAGAGGAAGGTCATTTCCGTCGCAGTCGCGCTCTTCTTTGTGCCCTCGGCGGCTCAGATGGATAGAGCGTCTGCTATGTAAGCAGGAGATCCCCGGTTCGAGTCCTGGGCGGAGCGCACATTTTCACTTGTCTCTGTTGATATATATCAACCTCCCTTAGCAGCTGAAGATATTAATATATAATTATAATTTCGTTCCAGATGGCTGCAGATCTGTTCTTTCGGACATGTCCGAAAGAACGGACACCATATCCATACAAGTTCTATCTTAGTTGGTTGCAAGTCACTCAAGGGTCTGCTGAACCCTGGCTCTAATACTGAATCCATTATGTCTTCCACCTCGATCCCCATTCCTTCTCCTATCATGTCATCAGACAAGTGCTAGCTCAAGTAGAAGCTTTTGATGTGCTCTTTACACCTATCTGCTCTCTCATCTGTTTCCACCAATGGAAGGCACTCTCAGAGCTGCCGCCCTTGCTTTAATTTCACCGAAAGTTGTTTTTTACTTTTCTATACCCTGAATCATATCTGTTGACCACCATTTCTTTTCCGATTTTTTCATATTTTTCCTTCATCCATTTCGCCTACGCTTCCTATGCTACCTATGTTGCTCTATTCCTGTCTTGTTCTGAACGTTCTTGTAGTTGCTTCTTTCGTCAGTCAGTTTAAGCATTCCATCTATTACCCAAGGTTCCTTTGCAGTTACCTTTCTTCTATATATATTCGTCGGTCCAACTTCTGTGATGCCCATTTTATTGCTGCCCATTTCCTCTTCAGCTGACCTGCGTACTGATATTCATTATCGCATATCTTCATCCTTTGACACTTCATCGTTCTTCAATACTTCTTTATCCCCCTTCTTCCGACACTGATTTTCCGGACAATTCGCTTTAATTCCAGGTTACTCTTCAACGTTACCAAATTGTGAATCGAGGCTATATCTGCTCCGGTGTATGCCTTACAGTCCAACATCTGGTTTGGCAATCTCTGTCTGACTATGAATAACACAGACGGAACCTTCCCGTGTCTCCTGGCGTTTTACAAGTATACCCCCTCCCCTTGTGATTTTTAACTATGTATTCGCTGTCAGTAGCTGAAATTTATTTCAGAGCTCAATCAATCACTCTCTTCTGTCACACGTATACCTAAGCTAATGTTCTCTTGCAACTCTGTCTCCTATTCCTTCCTCTGTAACTGCGTTCCAATCCCCAATGATTATTAAATTATCATCTCCCTTTACATACTGAATTATCTGTTCAATATCTCCACATGCTTTATGTCTTCATCTTCTGCTTGTCATATCAGAATGTATACCTGAACTACTGTTGTTGACGTTGGTTTGCTATCGATTCTGATGAGGACAACCTTATCACTGAAACGTTCACAGTAATTCACTCTCTCTAGAATGAAATTTTCACTCTACAGCGGAGTATTCGCTGATATGAAACTTCCTGGCATATTAAAACTGTGTGCCGGACCGAGACTCGAACTCGGTACCTTTGCCTTTCGCGGGCAAGTGCTCTACCAACTGAGCTACCCAAGCACGACTCACGCCCCGTCCTCACAGCTTCACTTCTGCCAGTACCTCGTCTCCTACCTTCCAAACTTTACAGAAGCTCTCCTGCGAACCTTGCAGAACTAGCACTCCTGAAAGAAAGGATATTGCGGAGACATGGCTTAGCCACAGCCAAGTTTCAATTCACTCTCTGCTCAACTTCCTTATTCACAACGAATCCTACTTCCGTTATATCATATTCTTCTGCTGTTGATATTACCGTTTATTCGCTGGAGCAGAAATCTGTATCTTCTTTCCATTCACTTCACTGATGACTCACTGTATCTAGATTGTGATGTTGCATTTCCCTCTTCAGATTTTTTGAGCTTCAGTCCCACCTTCAAACTCCTGACATTTCACCCTCCGAGTCGTAGAATGTTACTCCTTCGTTGGCTTTTCATCTTTTTCTCACAGTTACCTCCCCGTTGGCAGTCCCCTCCCGAAGATCCGAATGAGAGACTAATACTGAATCTTTTTCTAACGGAGAGATTATCATGCCACTTTTATAATTATAGACGAAATGTCGTGTGGGTAAACGTCATGCGTATTTACTGGAGTGGTTTCCATTGCCTTCTACATCACCATGCCGTTGATCGTTACTGATTCTTCTGTCTTTCTGGGGCGGTTTCCCCGTCCAAGGGCAGGAGGTTGCCCTAAAACTCTGTCAGCCTCTCCGCCATCTTTGATAAGGCCTTTCGCAGTATGAGGGTGACTCTTTATGCTTTAAGGCTTCGACCGCTATTGCTAATGTTTTTTTACTCAAAATTTAAGCGGTTGCAGGGATCGAACGTGAGATCCAGAACTTTTGAATTAGTTGTCGAAGACGCTACCTGCAGACCACAGGGCATGTACGGGGTGTTCAGAAAGTCTCTCCCCAGTGCCGTATGATTGTTAGCTGCGCGTGCTGTATGCTGCAGTCAATATACCGAAAAGAAACTCACATCAGTGAAATACAAGATATTAATTTATTGAATATTCATTATTACTTACAAATTGGAATGTTGGGAGAGTCCACTTCAAGGGAAGTAACCCAGGCAGGCGAGCAATGATACGGCACGCGCGGCTAACAATTATACGGCACTGCGCAGAGACTTTTTGAACATCCCGTACAACATCGTTAGGCCGTGAAAGAAGTTATCAAGCGTCATCTTCTTGGGAATTAACTACGTACCTTGCCCACGAAGGTTGCTCTTAAGAGCCGCTACCTTATGTATATTAATTACTTTTCAACAGTTACGTTTCGAGATGCACATTTATTTGGAGACAATTATTTAGAGGTAAATAGCAATTGCTGATGAACTTGTCATGGAGATTAAAATTCACTTATCTGCATTCAATTCATCATAAGTAGACTCTAAAAACGACTCACTGTTTACAGTTATGAACTAGAAAGAAACTTTCTCCCAGTGTATTAATAAAATGTAAGGACATTAAGATAGAAAAGGGATTTGAACTGCTGCCCTTCCGCACGCGAGTCCATTGTCTTACTTCTGTGACAACTTGCTCGAGTTTTGTACAGCGGATTCGTTCACCTCCTACACTTCAGAAATGCCGCCCATAACAGGTCAAGCGTTTGGTTGACGTGCCTACGTATGTGACCCGATAACCAACTCTCTCTTCCCATAGCTGTTGCACTCCGATCTGTCTCACATACGTACCTCCTGTAAAGCGGAACTCTAACTAGTGTTTTAATATCTAGTAGCAACAATGACACAACGAAGTAGCGATCGACAGTTACGAGACAAAATTGTTCCACGGGTAGCGTCACATATGCCTATGTCGCTCAGGAGGACGTCACATGGACCAATGCTATCGTCTCCAGGACAGTTTAGAAAACGCACGGAGGTACACAGCGGCAGAAATCTGTTAAATCCTAAACAGTGTAACTACTACTGTCGGCTTTCCATCGAACGTCTAGCAATAAGAGAGACATTAACATACGAATTTTATAATAAGCACCCCAGAAAAAAGTTAGACACCCACGCGGCACGTCATATTAATACCGTGTAACATCACCTCTGACCTTGATAATGGTTTCCAGTCGGCGAGAAAGAGAGTCAACAAGTTTACCTAGGTATGTCATAACCAGCTGAAGCCGCCCATCGCTGATGAGATCATGCAGAGCTACCATACTTCGAGGATGTTGACTGCTACGTTTCATCTGCTGTTCAAATAGTTCCAGACATTTTCTATGAGATTGAAAAAAAAATGGCTCTGAGCACTATGGGACTTAACATCTATGGTCATCAGTCCCCTAGAACTTAGAACTACTTAAACCTAACTAACCTAAGGACATCACACACATCCATGCCCGAGGCAGGATTCGAACCTGAGACCGTAGCAGTCGCGCGGTTCCGGACTGAGCGCCTAGAACCGCTAGACCACCATGGCCGGCTATGAGATTCAGATTGGGTGTCACGGTCAGTGTTGCAAAATGGTTCAAGTCATACCTCGCTAACAGGAAACAAAGGGTGTCAGTGCAAGGGACTAGTGAATGAAGTCATCAGTCATCATCAGAATGGGAAGAAATTACATGTGGTGTCCCACAAGGGTCCATCTTAGGGCCATTGCATTTTCTTGTGTACATTAATGATCTCTCATCAGTTACACTGCCAGAAGCAGAGTTTGTTTTGTTTACAGATGACACAAGTATTGCAATAAATAGTATGTCGAGTGTAGTTCTAGAAAGATCTGCTAATGATATTTTCATGGATATTAATAAATGGTTTAAAGTCAACTCACTGACATTAAACTTCAAAAAGACTCACTATATGCAAGTCAGAACCTGTAAGAGGTTTCCATCCAGCACATGCATAAAGTATGAAGAAGAGCAGATGGAAGAGGTTGACAGTCTAAAATTCCTGGGATTGCAACTTGATAATAAATTCAGTTGGGAGGAGCACCCCACAGAACTGCAGAAACGCCTTAACAAATTTGTATTTGCAATTCAAGTGTTAGCAGTCATAGGTGACATAAAAATGAAAAAGCTTGCATACCTTGCCTACTTCCATTCCATAATGTCATATGGTATAATATTTTGGGGTGACTCTTCAAGTCAAACAAAAGTTTTCAGAGTCCAAAAGCGTGTAATATGTATTATTTGTGGAGTAAACTCACAGACGGCCTGTAGAAACCTCTTCAAAGAACTGGGTATACTAACTACTGCCTCTCAGTATATTTACTCCTTAATGAAATTTGTCCTAAATAATATATCTCTTATTCCAACAAACAGCTCAGTTCATACATACAATATCAGGAACAAAAATGATCTGCACAAGGACTTAAAAGCATTTACTTTAGTTCAAAAAGGGGTCCACTACTCAGGAACACTCATCTTCAATAATTTGCCAGCAAACATAAAAAATTTAGTTACAAATAAATATCAGTTTAAAAGGAGCCTGAAAGACTTACTAGTGGCCAACTCCTTCTACTCCATTGACGAATTTTTTAATAGAAACAAATGATGTATTGTATATATTCATACTATTAGTATTGTTATTAGTATTGTTATTTCAACTTTAAAAAAATTGACATGTTCCACATCCACGAGGATCTCCTCAGCACGGATCTATGGAACGAAAATCTAATCTAATCTAATCTGATTTAGCGGGCCTGTCTAGGTGTGATAAGAAGCCTGAGGATTAGTCAAACCAGGAATATATGCATGCAGTCATTTATAGTCGTTGTCATCTTGGAAGGCGGGAGTGTCCTTGGCGTACGATTCAGCAAGAAGAAAGGTCAACCTAAAATGTTGAAATTAAAATCCCAATGCCTTCCATCGGTAACCTGAATGAGTGGGTCTAAGTCATTGTACAGCAAACACTGCGAGAACATCACAGAACCACCTACGGCATGGATTAAACCTTCTATACGAGGCCTGTCTAAAAAGCATCCGACCTTTGGCCAGAAATAATATTTAGAATACTTGACGGGGTTGGGACCCTAATCCCCTTCAAAGTAGGACCGTTGTGCTTGCACACACTTAGCCCACCGATCCTTCCACTGCCAGAAACACCCCTGGAAGTCTTCTTTTGGAATGGTTTTCAGCTCCGTCGTCATGTTCCGCATTATCTCTTCTCTACTCTCAAAACGGGATCCTTTCAGTGGCGTCTTCAATTTTGGAAACAACCAGAAGTCGCAAGGAGCCATGACTGGAGAGTAGGGAGGTTGGTCAATGGCTGTAAATCCATGTTTGACAAATAAATTTTGGATCAAGTGGGATTAATGTGCGGGGTTGTTGTCGTAATGCAGTTGCCAGTTTTTCGCTGTCCGCATGTCTGGTCTTTTGCGCCGAACTGCGTCACGGAGTCGCCGGAGAACATCTTGATAGTACTCCTTTGTCACTGTTTGTCCTTCCGGTGCATATTCGTGATGCACAGTTCCACGGGCATCAAAGGAGACAGTCAGCATCACCTTGATTTTGCTTCGCTCCCGCCGCACTTTCTTCGGCCTTGGAGACTCGGGATGGTTCCATTGCGACAACTGTCTTTTTGTTTTTGTGTCGTACCGTACACCCATGACACATCTCCAGTTATCACGGTGTTCAGAAACCCAGGATCAGTGTTGGTGGTGTCCAGAAGGTCCTGTGCAACGTCAAATCGGAGGTCTTTGTGTTCCGGCGACAACAACTCGGGCACGAATTTCGCAGCCACTCGGTGCATGTTCAAATCATCACGTAAAATTGTATGTGCAGAATTTTTACTCATTCCAACCTTTTGGGCAATCTCCCGCATGGTCAAACGACGAACTGCTATCGCCAAATTTTGCACCCTCTCAACAACAGAGTAGTTTGGGGCCTGCCAGAACGCTGGACACTCTCTGCTAATGTGCGGCCATTTACGAATCGGTTGAACCGCTCCTTAATTTGTGTTACACCCATCGCATCTTCTCCAAACACCTACTGAATCTTCGAATTGTTTCGCTTTGAGAATCACCAAGCTTTTGACAAAATCTGATGCAGTATCTTTGCTCAACACGTTCAGTCATCTTGAGAGAATCGGTGATCCGACGAACACGTTGTGTAGAACCTCACTCAGCGATCGATAGGCAGCGACTGACGCTCTGGAAGGCGGGGAAAATTCACGCATGCACATAAAGGTCTCTTCCTTTACTGTGTACAGTAGTGCCGCTCTATTGTCTCTATTTTGAGTGGGAAAATCAAAGCTAGGATACTTTTTTTTAAAAAAAATGGCTCTGAGCACTATGGGACTTAACATCTTAGGTCATCAGTCCCCTAGAACTTAGAACTACTTAAACCTAACTAACCTAAGGACATCACACACATCCATGCCCGAGGCAGGATTCGAACCTGCGACCGTAGCAGTCGCGCGGTTCCGGACTGAGCGCCTAGAACCGCGAGACCACCGCGACCGGCTGATACTTTTTAGACAGACCTCGCATACTGCGGGTTCAACGCCACATCGCGTCGACGGTGCTGTCGATGCTTGCATCATGTGAAAAAAAGGCAAAATCGCAACTTGCTGGACCACACAATATGCCTATAGTCATCTACAGTCCATATTCGGCGGTGAAGATGTAATATCTCTTTATATTCGATGAATTATTCTGATACAATTCTACTCTTTAATGACGTTTACTACTTTTCTATCTTCATACTCGCAGAATCCACGCGCAAAGTAGTTTCATACAATAACTATGCCATGAGCGCATAAGTAATCTTTGTAGTACTCTCTCTGGTGGTTGTTAGAAAAAAGCTTCCGGGATTGTCTTCGTGCCGATTAGCCTGAGCATTGTTTGAAGAACTGTAATCTGAATATTGAGATTTATGACAAAAGATAACTGATACGAAATTGTACGATTAAAAGGGAAATATATATATATTGCTCCTTCATACAAAAGATGTGTATTTGACATTTGAGAACTAATGATATTCATCGATATATTGCGTAGTTGTTAATCAGAAGGGAACTTCCGAAAGACTGGATACGAAGCTGCATTTAATAATCCAAGAGCTCCATTACTTCTTCGGAAGGTTAAACTTCATCAAAGCCAAATATCCGCTTGGTCTGAGGTTTACCGACTCATTATACAACGCTCTCAAAATTACGAGGCATTTTATTTGTACAGATTAGCAGACTGCCGCAAAGCACGAGCCTGCAGAGAAGAAGAATCATCGCCTGATTTCATTCTAACAAGTAAAATTTCTGAATCATTTTGAGTGACTGAGCTATGACTGCGTTTCCTACTATGAATGATTCATTGCTCGAACGAATTGAGAACTACATAATTACATAGATAGAAGGAAAAATTACAAAGACGTGCAGTCCTTTGTATCAATGTGAGAAATGACACCGTGTGAGGACCCGACACCAAACGTTCACTGCATGCAATTCCCTTCGCAATGTACGCTCGCCGTCTGGTTGAGATGTACGTGCGTTGACTGTCAGCAGAAATCCCTGTTGCGTGCCAATGACAAGTAGTGATACTCATCTCGAGTCCCTTTCGATTAAGATCTTTTTTCATAGACGCAAGTGGTATATAATTCCTTGAAGACATGTTGGACAGTTCACGTTGATACACCAACAAATGTGACAACTTCATTCACGATGTGGTCGTGGACGTGACCAAACTCGACAGCTTTGTTCTGCCACATCTTAACGGTGACTAATTTTTTCCTGCACTAATTCCATACAAATGACTGGCGCGTAGGGTACAAACCCACTTGACTGTCATGATTTACATCACCGTAGGAAGGTCACAACACTGCATGGTAGCAGTTCTGGACCATCTACAGCGCTCGAAAACGACCTGTGTGCTCTTATAAGCAAAGCTCCTGGCCCATTCGGAACAATCGGGACTGGCCGACCACCGTGTCATCCTCAGCCAATGGTACCATTCGCATGTGATATGGAGGAGTGTGTGGTTAGCACACTGCTCTCCCAGACGTTGTCGGCTTTGCAGACCTTGGAGGCGTTACTTCTTATTCAACCTGCTCCTCAACTGACATCGCGAGGCTGAATGAACCCCTTTCTTGTCCTCCCACCGAAGAAAAATTCCTGGCAGTACTCTGAGTAGATCCTAGGTTCTCAGCATATAAGTCAGCCACGCTGTCCACTTATTTTTTGCTTAGTTCTTTCGGCATGTTTCTTTATCGTTTTCTCTTCAGTAGTTCTGTGTTAATCTCACATGACATCTATCAAATTCAATCGGTGAGAACTTCACTCAGTTTGTTTTATTTATTTATTTTTATTACAGAGGTTGGCCAGTCCCCTAGAGCTACCATGCCGACATAAGGGACGACCAATGTTTTCTCTGGTTATCTTATCAACGAAATTATGATCCTAACAGATGCCCGGAGAGCTCTCGAAACACAAGAACATCAGTCCTGGAACTTAAATACGAACTATTACCTCCGTGATGTACATGAACTAAATTACATATTTATCTAGCTAATTCATCCAGTAATCAGCAGAAAGGAGTGCAACCTCTCTGGGCCAAAGGGCATTCCAGAATTAAACACAATGCAACAGTCGACCAATAGCAATAAGTAGCATCATGGAAGGAATAATTTTCTTTGTATGTTTACGTAATAGAAACTTTGTAGCTACTGTAACAAAAGATACATTTGCTGACCAGCACTGTTGCTGGAAGACTTCTCAGATGACGAGAGGTTGAAACAATGCAAGGCTATCACAGTACATTGCTCAAGAACATGGTACTCAGAGCTCACACATGCCCACCATCTTATAACACCAGTAATAAGCATGTGAAATTTTCATGGGTGTTACCCTTCGCCTCTCCTCAGGTTCAAAGTTTTGACCTTTCCATATTGCGAAGATCATCCTTCAGAAATGGAAAGACTAAGTCACCTACTGTCTGCCTGTTCCTGAAACGCCAGTTAGCAGGCCAGACACCATAAGACAATCGTCAAATTAGAAATTTCCCAGTCCGCATGTGTCAGAAACCTAACACAACAACTGAAATTCTATGTCCACAAAGAGAATTATCTCCAAGAAACAGACATTCGTCTGTCATTTCGAAGAAGTGAAGCCTCCAAGCCACAGCTACCACATTTTTTTTATAATTCCACATGTGAAAAACTAGCAACTGATGTCAAAAGAAGGAACTATCTGTAGTTCAAATGTTCAAATGTGTGTGAAATCTTATGGGACTTAACTGCTAAGGTCATCAGTCCCTAAGCTTACGCACTACTTAACCTAAATTATCCTAAGGACGAAGAAACACACCCATGCCCGAGGGAGGACTCGAACCTCCCCCGGGGCCAGCCGCACAGTCCATGACTGCAGCGCCTCAGACCGCTCGGCTAATCCCGTGCGGCAACTACCTGTAGTCATTTATTCGTTATATAGAGGGCCAGTGTCATGGCCTCTACAACTGCGATGATGGAATGGTGCGTAGTGCAGCGGTGAGGATTTATTGAATGTCTGAAGGCACTTCTGAGACATTTTTAACAAAATATATGTTTATTGTATATGGATACATAGTTTTCTTCTTTCGCGGTTGTAAGTAGCCAGGCGAGCAGGTGATACTCGCACAAAGCCAGTGTGCTCTGACACCTGCGCACCTCATAGTTTTGCCAACTGCAGTGATGTAACTCCACACTCAGCATACATCTCAGGAGCTTGCTGACCAGACACTCTGCGGACGTTGCTGTATTGTCCAAGTGACCGGTAGCATGGCTAGCAGGTTACCAGATTGCTCTCACTGACATGTAGACGGCACGCCGGAGAGGCATGCACCATCTCCGCACGAGGAGGCCGTAGTCGTGCAGAGATACGGCATGGCCTGTCAATGAGAGAACGGCCAGCAGCACCGGTGTCTGCTCATAGATGCAGCGCGGGGGCTGGGAGCTACTGTAACCCCAGGGTGATGGTTGTCTGGTAGCTCGCCAGGTATTACCGGCTAGGCCTCCAGGGGGCTTGAATAGGAGGCATCCAAGTCTTATCATCAGCAGAGGGGAAGACGAGGCGGTGGCAGCCCATGGCTGCCAAGTCCTTGAGGCTGGGCTGGCTGTTGCATAAAAGATCAAAGTGGAAGGAGAATTATCTCCAAGAAACAGACATTTGTCTGTCAGTTCAAAGAAGTGAAGCCTCCAAGCCACAGCAACCACTTTTTTTTTATATAATTCCACATGTGAAAAACTAGCAACTGATATCAAAAGAAGGAACTACACTGCTGGCCATTAAAATTGCTACACCAAGATGAAATGCAAATGACAAACGGGTATTCATTGGACAAATATTTTATATCAGAACTGACATGTGATTACATTTTCGCGCAATTTGGGTGCATAGATCCTGAGAAATCAGTATCCAGAACAACCACCTCTGGCCGTAATAAAGGCATTGATACGCTTGGGCATTGAGTCAGACAGAGCTTGGATGGCGTGTACAGGTACAGCTGCCCATGCAGCTTCAACAAGATACCACAGTTCATCAAGAGTAGTGACTGGCGTATTGTGACGAGCCAGTTGCTCGGCCACCATTGGCCAGACGTTTTCAGTTGGTGAGAGATCTGGAGAATGTGCTGGCCAGGACAGCAGTCGAACATTTTCTGTGTCCAGAAAGGCCCGTACAGGACCTGCGACATGCGGACGTGCATTATCCTGCTGAAATGTAGGGTTTCGCAGGTATCGAATGAAGGGTAGAGCCACGGGTCTTAACACATCTGAAATGTATCGTCCACTGTTCAAAGTGCCGTCAATGCGGACAAGAGGTGACCGAGACGTGTAACCAATAGCATCGCATACCATCAAGCCGGGTGATACGCCAGTATGGGGATGACGAATACACGCTTCCAATGTGCGTTCACCACGATGTCGCCAAACACGGATGCGTCCATCATAATGCAGTAAACAGAACCTGAATTCATCCGAAAAAATGACGTTTTTCCATTCGTGCACCCAGGTTCGTCGTTGAGTACACCATCGCAAGCGCTCCTGTCTGTGATGCAGCGTCAAGGGTAACCGCAGCCATGGTCTCCAAGCTGATGGTCCATGTTGCTGCAAACGTCGTCGAACTGTTCGTGCAGATGGTTGTTGTCTTGCAAACGTTCCCATCTATTGATTCAGGGATCGAGACGTGGCTGCACGATCCGTTACAGCCATGCGGATAAGTTGCCTGTCATCTGGACTGCTAGTGATACGAGGCCTTTGGGATCCAGCACGGCGTTCCGTATTACCCTCCTGAACCCACCGATTCCATATTCTGCTAACAGTCATTGGATCTCGACCAACGCGTGCAGCAATGTCGCGATACGATGAACCGCAATCGCGATAGGCTACCATCCGACCTTTATCAAAGTCGGAAACGTGATGGTACGCATTTCTCCTCCTTAAACGAGGCATCACAACAACGTTTCACCAGGCAACGCCGGTCAACTGCTGTTTGTGTGTGAGAAATCGGTTGGAAACTTTCCTCATGTCAGCACGTTGTAGGTGTCGCCACCGGCGCCAACCTTGTGTGAATGCTCTGAAAAGCTAATCATTTGCATATCACAGCATCCTCTTCCTGTCGGTTAAATTTCGCGTATGTAGCACGTCATCTTCGTGGTGTAGCAATTTTAATGGCCAGTAGCGTATGTGATTTGGTAGTTGCAAACTGAGAACTGGGCTTTAAAAGCCACAATTGTACTGGTAAATCTATGCCGATGACATTATCGTGTGGCAAGAACAACCGAATATGGTCTATTTTTCTGGATCCAGCAACACTATACACCATGTCAAGGTGTCCAAACACCTCTTTCAAGTTGGTTATATCTGCAGCGTTTGTCTGCTGAAAAACTGTATGACTTACACGTTGTTATTTTATTGCGCATAGTCTACATAATGACTTTATGCTCCCTTATCGATGAGATCACACTGCTGCATGGGCACCTTGGCCATCGAGCGTGGGTGGAGTGTGCCAATTAGCTCGGTAGTGCGCCCATGCAACATGCGATATCGGCAGTTCTCCTCGTTGCCATTGCACTCAAGATATTGCGTACTAGCCTACCTTGGCTACAGCTCTTGCGCTGGCGCCAGAAGGGGAAAACTTCAATAATTTTTTTCACGTCTGTCCGGAATATCATTCTGGGGCGCAACAATTGACTGGTTATTTGTTCACATGTTAATCCCTAGTCTCTATTAGTTACTAATCTCTAATGATAAACCCCATAAAAGCCACTTAAAGTGCCCCATGATTGACCGTTATGAGCAACTTGATTCAGAAACTTAAGAACAAGGACTTTTTCAATAGGTAAAAGTACTATAGATATGATGGTCACTTACATTCAAGACGGCCAGTCACTAGTAGAAGAAGAAGAAAGGAAATAAATACGCACCTTTATATGTTTGTATTGTTTGGATTGCCAATATGTAACAAAGAATGATGACAGCTAAGTATCAAAACATCACTGTAGAAATATCAAATAATTGCGTAGTTTGTAAACATATTAAATAACAGTGTATTTGGCTAAATAGCTGAGTAGCTAGACGCCAGGCTGGATTTGCTATTTGGTTATCAAGGTTGCATACAGAAGATTTTTTTGTAAGGTATTGATTGCAATTGTGTTGTGAATGTGGAAATTTTTATGATGTACTAAACACTCGATGACGTATCAGGAGTGCGGCCAGTCACAGTTTACTCTTACACATGATATTTCATTTGGGCACATACCAGACATCTTTACGTCAGCCATCTAAAATTTTCATCAACTACCCACATCTAACAGTATATTATCGCGATTCGCTCATGAGTCATGATTGTAATTGGAAAACTGACCACACTAAAACAGGCAACGCAATCGGTGACAGAAATTCACGCTTCTGGGTCGGTGGGAGAAGGAAGGGGTTTGCTTTCGTGACGTGCTCTGCTTACTCGGAAGTGACCCTGAAAATGACATGTACATGACCAGCAGAACATTTAGAGTAATCTGAGCGTGACACTGACACGCTTTTTTCTCATGAGAGAGCGGAATTTGCGACATATTCGAAAAGATGGCCAAATATTTGTGACAAGCAAGAACACAAATGTCACTGCTGGCCTCAGAATCTGTTACAAATCCGAATATGAAAAGAAAAAAGAAATTGCATCTAGCAGAACGCGAATCTCATTCCTTCGACTCTGTAACTCGACATCTGTGACCATAATAACACAGAGAACACATGAAACTCTAAACAAAATTATCACACGTTTTAGGACCTCCTGAAGGCTTTTACCGCCGTTGCGTCATTAACTGGCAATTAATTATAAGAAATCTTACCAAGGGCGATGTGTCTGTGATAAATCTTCAATGCGCCGTTGCCTTGAAAAGGCATACCACCATAACACAGTTATAATACTAAAGCAACGAAATGCGATGAAAACAATATGGCGTTTCCAAAGTTATTGACTGCCACAGTCGCATTGAGTGACACGTCATTTTAACATCACGTCCCAGTAAGCCGAGTGTTTTATGAACACGAGCAATCCGGTGGGATGTCACTCGTCGTTGCTGGCATCTGGAAGCAAATCGAGGAATATTGGGTGTCCAAGCGTTATCCAGTTGATTGCTACTGTCCGGGAACGGTTCGCCCGAAAATGTCAGGCTGGTACCCAGATGAAATACCGTGTGTGGTTGTTAACGCCGACTGACTCTACTCCTGATTCCCCAAACATCATCGTGTATTTGCGTTGTACTTTGCTCAACACAGACTATCAGTGATAATATTCAAATCTTTTGACCAGTCAAGTGTGAACAAGGGGTGGACAGCGGTGTGCTGCACTGTAGGGCCCGTCACTACTGACCTCCACGCATCAGGGGTGTCCAGCCTTGGTTGTCGCGAGCATCGATGTCTGCGCCACTGTCGAGAGCCAGGCGGACCACGTCCAGCTGGGAGGCGTCGACGGCGTAGTGTAGCGGCGTGCACCCGCTCCTGCGTACACACCAATAGGCTACTCAGTCTGCTGCAGTCACTGCCGTGTCCTACTATTGTTTTCCAAAAATCTCAAGCGAATAATGTTTAATGCGCTATATTTTACAAGCATTAAATAACAAAATATCACCAGTTGGTATTTCCTGTGCCCTTCCTAAGGCATTAGATTATGTAAATCACAATATCCTCCTAGATAAACTGAGGTCTTTATGGTTTCATGAAATAGCCAACCAATGGATAAAGTCATATATAACCAAAAGAATGTAGAATATTGTACTTAAAAATTAAACCAATGTAACCAGAGGAGATTCTTCTGACTGGGGAGAAATCACTTACAGGTTTCCGTAAGGTTCACTCATATGTCCACTGTTGATTATCATACATTATGTAACAGACTGTCTGTCTTATAAACAACAACCAGAATTAGTTCTTTTTGCAAATGAGACTGGTTTTCTAATCAGTCCAAACATGAATACAGCAACAGAAGAAATGGAAGTTATGTTTGTTAAAGTACACTAAAGAGCCAAAGAGAACTGGTACACCCGCCTAATATCGTGCAGGGCCCCCTCGAGCATGCACAAATGCCGCAACACGAGGTGGCATGGACTCGACTAATGTCTGAAGTAGTGTTGGAGGGAACTGACACCAATAATCCTGCAGGGCTGTCCATAAATCTGAAAGATTACGACGGGGTAGAGATCTCTTCTGAACAGCACGTTGCAAGGCATCTCAGATATGCTGAATAATGTTAATTTCTGTGGAGTTTGGTGGCCAGCGAAAGTGTTTAAACTCAGAAGAGTGTTCCTAGAGACACACTGTAGCGATTATGGACGTTTGGGGTGTCGCATTGTCCTGCTGCAATTACCCAAGTCCGACGGATGCACAATGGATATGAATGGATGCAGGTGATCAGACAGGATGCTTACGTACGTATCTCGGCGCATCAGAGGTTCCATATCACTCCAATTGCACACGCCCCACACCACTACAGAGCCTCCACGAGCTTGAGCGGTCTCCTGCTAACCAGCAAGGTCCATGGATTCATGAGATTGTCTCTACGAGGTGCGGCTAGAAAAAAACCGGACTGATGCTGGAAAAAACATTTATTTACAATTTCGTGTTATCTCCTTCAATGTACTCTCCTCCTCGGTCTCTACACCGCTCCATACGAATTTTCCACTGTTCATAGCAATGCTGCAGATCATTTTCGGTAAGTCCATACATTACTTCCGTCGCTTTTCCTTTTACTGCTTCAACAGTCTCAAATCTAGTTCCTTTCAAAGCTGACTTGACTTTAGGGAAAAGAAAAAAGTCACAGGGGGCCAAATCAGGTGAGTAGGGTGGATGATCTAAGATGGGAATGTTGTGTTTTGCCAAAAACGTCTTCACTGACAACGCACTGTGAGCTGGGGCATTGTCTTGGTGAAGGATCCATGACTTTTTTCTCCACAAATCGTTCCGTTTTCTCCGTACTCGCTCACGTAGGGTAGCCAGGACGCTAATGTAGTAATGCTGATTCACTGTTTGTCCCTCTGGTACCCAATCAATGTGCACAATCCCTTTGATGTCAAAAAAAAAAAACAATCAATATTGCCTTGAATTTCGATTTTGACATTCGTGCTTTTTTTTGTCGTGGAGAACCAGGAGTTTTCCAATGCATCGATTGGCGTTTAGTTTCGGAATAGTAAGTAAAAAACCACGATTAATCGCAAGTAATAACATTTTGTAAGAAGGTGGGATCACTTTCAATGTTTTCCAGGATGTCAGAACAAATCATTCTTCGGCGTTCCTTCTGTTCAATTGTGAGACACTTTGGAACCATTTTTGAACACACTTTGTTCATGTCGAAACTTTGATGAAGAATCTGCCTAACTCTTTCCTTGTCAACTCCTGTTAACTCAGACACTGCTCTGATTGTTAAACGGCGATCTTGTCGAACAAGTTTACCGATTTTTTCAATGTTTGCATCAGTTTTTGCTGACAATGGTCTGCCAGTGCGAGTGTCATCACTGGTGTCTTCGCGGCCATCTTTAAATCGTTTAAACCACTCAAACGCTTGTGTTCGCGATAAACAATCATCGCCGTACACTTGTTGTAACATTACAGACGTTTCACTTGCAGATTTTCCTAGTCTGAAACAAAATTTGATGTTAACACGCTGTTCTTTCTGTACACTCAACATTCTCCGACGCACAGACAAAACGTCAACTACTTAAAACAGACGCCACGGGCAGACTGAGTGCAGGAGGCAGATGAAACTCCAGCAGTAGGCGGAGCGAGAGTCACGTGACAGGCCACGCGACTTTCAGCCTTATTGCATTCGTTTTATTGTTTCACCAGTACTAGTCCGGTTTTTTTCTAGCCACACCTCGTATATCCACACACGTCCATCCGCTCGATACAATCTAGAACGAGACTCGTCCGACCAGACAACATGTTTCCAGTCATCAACAATTCAATGACGTGTTGACGGGCCCAGGCGAGCCGTAGAGCTATGTGTCGTGCAGTCATCAAGGGTACACGAGTTGGCCCTCGGCTCTGAAAGGCCATATCGATAATGTTTCCTTGAATGGTTCGCACGGTGACACTTGTTGATGTCTGCACCAATTTGCTGAAGGGTTGCACTTCCGTCACGTTGAACGATTCTCGTTAGTCGTCGTTGGTCCCGTTCTTGCAGGATCTTTTACCGGCCGCAGCGATGTCGGAGATTTGATATTCACGGTACATTTGTGAAATGTTCGACTATAACACCATTGTGGTGTCACCGCCAGACACCACACTTGCTAGGTGGTAGCCTTTAAATCGGCCGCGGTCCATTAGTATACGCCGGACCCGCGTGTCGCCACTGTCAGTAATTGCAGACTGAGCGCCACCACACGGCAGGTCTAGAGAGACGTACTAGCACTCGCCCCAGTTGTCCAGCCGACGTTCATAGCAATGGTTCACTGACAAAAACGCTCTCATTTGCCGAGACGATAGTTAGCATAGCCTTCAGCTACATTTGCTACGACCTAGCAAGGCGCCATAGCTTTGATAATTAATATTGTGAAGAATGTATCATCAAGAGCGATGTTCTACAAATGTGGATTAAAGTTAAGTATTACAGCAACTGCGTCCATTTTCTAAGTTCTCATTTCCTTTTAACTGTTCCAGACCTCACGCCAATCTGCGTGAGCTTAACGCGTGCCTTTCGGCTTCCTCTCGTTGTGACTTGGCTGTCTTGCTAAGTCACAACAACCATGTTCAAAATTACTTAAATATTGATAACCTGTGACTGTAGCACCAGTATCCTATCTAACAACGGCGTCAGACACTTGTCTTATATGGGCGTTGCCGACCGCAGTGCAGTATGCTGCCTGTTTACCTATCTCTGTATTTGAATACACATGCCTATACCAGTTTCTTTGGCGCTTTAGTGTATTACTGAGTGGTTTCCTGCAAATGGTCTCAGGCTCAGTTCCAAAAAGGCACGACTTTTTGAGTCATGAACAGTTAGAGGTGTGAGACCAATGGTAAATATAATACATGATGAGGAAATAATAGCTAGGGGCCGGCCGGAGTGGCCGTGCGGTTCTAGGCGCTACAGTCTGGAACCGAGCGACCGATACGGTCGCAGGTTCGAATCCTGCCTCGGGAATGGATGTGTGTGATGTCCTTAGATTAGTTAGGTTTCATTAGTTCTAAGTTCTCGGCGACTGATGACCTCAGAAGTTAAGTCGCATAGTGCTCAGGGCCATTTGAACCAATAACTAGGATGGAAATTTCAAAATTGATGAAAATTTAAACTGGAAATAACACGCTTTTAAACTCCAACCACATTTTCCCTTCGAATCATTGAAAATTACAGATCAGTAAATTAATTCAGTAATGTTGTGCCGAATAATATTCTGGGGTAACTCATCTTTAAGAAAGTTTTCATTGCTGAGAAACGATCTGTAAGAACATTATACATTATGTGGTGCTCTCCCACGATCAGCATGTATTTAAGAAGTTACGCATTCTGACTACCGCTGCACAGTATATTTATTCCCTCATGAAGTTTGTAAAAAATAATTCACTAGAATTGAAAAGGACAATGGGGTAGACAACTACAATATCAGAGGAAAAAGCGACAATCGTTATTCCACATTAAGGTTGATTTTACCGCTAAAAGGAGCACAATGCGGCAAACAAAAATTTTAATCACCTACTTAATGATAAATATCTGACAGAAAAAAAGTTTGACCGAGCGAGGTGGCGCAGTGGTTAGACACTGGACTCGCATTCGGGAGGACGACGGTTCAATCCCGCGTCCGGCCATCCTGATTTAGGTTTTCCGTGATTTCCCTAAATCGCTCCAAGCAAATGCCGGGATGGTTCCTTTGAAAGGGCACGGCCGGCTTCCTTCCCCGTCCTTCCCTAATCCGATGAGACCGATGACCTCGCTGTCTGGTCTCCTTCCCCAAAGAACCCAACCCAACCTAACCCCAAAAAAGTTTGAAAACAAACTGATACACTTTATCCTCGGCAAGTCCTCCTATTCAGCAGACGAATTTCTATGTAATATTTAAAAAGGAGTGGGTAGGAATTACTCATTAAATTAACATCTATATTAAAAAATTAAAAAATAACACATTCTAAATGGTCATCATTTAGCCAGATTTATATATAAATGTGTAACATGAATACAAAATACACTTCCTAACAAAAAAAGGACACCAATGACATGGCTAAATGTCAGTGCAACTTTGTACACCAGAAAACTATTGGCGGATATGGAACTGATTAGATTAGCGATTCTCTGTGACATGGAGAACGGCGACCACAGTGCATTAGTGTTGTTCATGTTTAGTGTTGTTACCAGGCCTAAAAGGGTGTACACTGAGGTGACATAAGTCGTGGGATATCTCCTAATATCGTCTCGGATCTCCTTTTGCGCGGCGTAATGCAGCAATACAACGTGGCATGGAGTCAACAAGCTGTTGGAAGTCCCCTGCAGAAATATAAAGCCATGATATCTCTATAACTGTCCATAATTGCGAAATGATCCTAGAAAACTTGTAGCATCATCCCCGAATCACCCTATGTAATTCTTTTTTAAAAGAATACACCGCCATATTTAATTTTTATTTAAGTACAACCCAGTTTTCGGCCTTTTACGCCATTTTCAACTATTTAATTTTATGTCTTTAATATATATTTCAGGACACTTAACATGCTGTCAAGCTCAAAGTTGGCCACAAGTTAAGAAAAATATTGGCTCCCCACGAAATGCCAAATGTAAAATCACAGTCTTGTAACAGATCAGCAAATAATCGTGGAGCACGTCATATATAGTAAAAGCAGGCTTGCGTTGGTAAATAAAAGATGAGCACATGTCCTTTTCCTGATTTATGGTCAACTTTGAGCTTGACAACTTGTTAAGTGTCCTGAAATACAGGGTGTTTCAAAAAGTACTTTACTTGTTTAAAAATTCATACAAATTTATTGAAAGAAGATATAGAGCTGGGTGTTATTTTGTAGGGAAACTCATCAAGTTCTTTTACGTTAAACTAAAGATGTTGTATGTGGCTTCTGTTGGTTATCCTGCACACATCCCACCAGAAGTCGATTTCTTCCCATACTCGCTGTAGCATTACAGGTGTAACTTGCTCAGTGGCAGCGAAAATTCTTGCTCTAAGTTCAGGTACAGAAGCCGGCACAGGGGGCACAAACACTATATCCTTCAGGAATCCCCATAAAATAAATCGAATGGCTTTGGATCAACATGAGGGCCATGCAACTGGCGCATCACGGCTAATCCAAGGACTTGGAAAGTGGTCACTGAGAAAGTCTCGGATGTCAGCCAGTTAGTGGTGTGATACACCATCTTGCATGAAGTAAACATTTCGTTCTTGGTCATCCTCGTTGATCTGTGGTATCAAGAATTGTTGTAACATATCCAGGTACACTATCCCATTGATGGTTCTCTCACAGGAAAAAAGGGGCCATCACTTTGTTCTTCCTCAATGCACAAAAAACGTTCAGTTTAGGGCTATCAAAAACATGTTGCAATGTTTGATGTAGATTTTCACTGCCACAAATCGGACAGTTATGCGTGTTGATCTTGCCACTTAAGTCAAAAGTCGGCTTGAGAGAAAAGACGATTTTGTCCAAGAAATGTTCAGCCTCATGCTATCGATTTAACATGTCTGCACAGAAGTTCTTGCGAGCAATTTTATCAATGTCTTTCACTGTATGTACGACAGTCAATCTGCACGTTTTCAAATTCAGACGGTTTCTCAATACACGGCAAACAGTCGTATATGGGTTGCAGTTCACGAGATGCACGCCGGGTCGATTTCGTTGAGAAAACGTTGTCTCCCTCGCTCAACGACGTCGTCACATGTGCTTGGACGACTTGATGGTTTCCCATGTCTTACCGAGCACCCTCTTTCTACAAGACATTTATGCCACTCATGAATTGTAGGCCTACTTGGAGGATCTTTAGCGTACTTGGTACGGTAATTACGCTGAATTGTTGTCACCGACTTGGATTCTTCAAACCAAAACAAACAGGGGGTCCAGCAAAGGCAGCCATCTTTAACGCAACTTCCGCTAGCGCTCCTTGCGTTGCGATTCGGCACTAGCGAACTACGCGAGACAAAACTCGATGTATTTTCCTACAAATTGACACTACAACTACCTCTGTAGGTACTATGAATTAATGTATATGAATTTTCAAAGTTGTAAAGTCATTTTTGAAACACCCTGTATCTATTAAAGACGTAAAATCAAATACTTGAAAATGGCATAAAAGGCCGAAACCCAGGTGGCAGTTTTAAACAATAAAACAGTCAAATGGTGGTATGTTCATTTAAAAGATATTGTATGCCTGTTGCTCAGCAACGTCAAAAACTGTTCAACCTGTATAAAATACATACATTTATAGGCGTCAGCACCTATAGCTTTAACACTCTGTATAGTCGTGGGACGACGTTTCCAAACAAGGGGTTCCTACATAAGATTTGATCAACTAAGTCCCCTATACAACCTCTAGAAGTGGGTGACATGAATTGTGAAACACTCTTAAATTGTGAAAAACCTTTATTCTTATGACACTTCATTTGGGAGTCGACAGAAAATAGAATGACTGGTATTCGGTAGTGGCACGACATACCCTCCTCCATGGAATGTATGCCTTGCGGAGTATGGGTGATGATGCAGATGTATACATAGAAGTAATCTTTGATGTCTCAGGTTGTGCTGTATCGTCCAATCTCCTTTTTTTTCTATCTTTGCCATAAAGCGCTTTTCTTCCCAATTACAATCAGTATCTTCTCAGTTACTCGATCTGCCCATCTGATCTTCACCATTTAACTATTACACCGTTCTTCAAATGCTTCTGTTCTGTTCTTGCCTGTTCTCTTTACGCTCCACATTTCACTTCCGTATAAAACTACACTCCAGACAGAAAAATACTTTCTAATACTTAAATCTACAACGAGGTGACAAAAGTCATGGGATAGTGATATTCACATATACAGAAAGCGGAAATATCGTGTATGCAAGGTATAAAGGGGCAATGTGTTGGCGGAGCTGTCATTTGTACTCAGGTGATTCATGTGAAAAGGTTTCCAATGTGATTATGGCTGGAAGGCTGGAATTAACAGATTGTGAATGCGGAATGGTAGCTTGAGCTACACTCACGGGATACTCCATTTCGGAAATCGTTAGGGAATTCAATATTCCAATCCACGGTGTCAAGAGTGTGTAGAGAATACCGAATTTCAGACATTACCTCTCATCACATGCAATGCAGTGGCGGACGGCCTTCATTTAACGACCGAGAGCAGTGGCCTTCGAGTAAAGTTGTCAGTGCTAACATGCAAGCAACACTGCGTGGAATAACCTCAGAAATCAGTGTGGGACATACAACGAACGTGTCCGTTAGGAGAGTGTGGCAAAATGTGGCATTAATGGCCTGTGGCAGCAGACGATCGACGCGAGTGCCTTTATTACCAGCACGATATCGCCTGTAGCGCCTCAGCTGGGCTCGTAACCATATCCGTTGGGTTGTATGTAAATTGAAGGTAGAGGTTGGCGGGGGGGGGGGGAGGAGGGGGGGGGGAGGGGGGGGGGGAAGAAAGCAAGGGAAAGGGAAGGGACTACAGATGTCAGTTGCATCAGAACATTACGTGGAATCAGCGGCGACGAGCAAAAATGTGTTCCCGACCGGCATTCGAACCCAGGATCTCCTGCTTATGAGGCCAGTGCGTTAACCACCCCGACGTCCGGGATACTGTGTCACTGCATCTGCCCGGAGTATCTCGCACGCATCACAGCCGAGCTACATTCCCATCGAGCGTCACCTGTCTGCAGTCCCTGTCCATTTGCTCCATGCTCGCTACTCTGACACTCCTGCAGGAGGTCAGGCATACTTGTGGATCCGCACTGAGGAGGGTGGATCCATTGCCCATCTAGGCGAATCAATTATATGAATTCGTTGTGTCTGTTCTTTCGGAGATGTCCAAAAGAATAGACACCACACATTTACTGGAAAACTGTGGCCTGGCGGATGGATCCTGATTTCAGTTGGTAAGAGCTGATGGTAGTGTTTGAGTGTGGCGCAGACCCCACGAAGCTATGGATCCAAGTTTGACAACAAGGCACTGCGCCAATTTGGTGGTGGCTCCACAACGGTGTGGTCTGTGTTTATGTTGTCCAAATGAACCGATAATTTACTGTAAATGGTTATGTTCGACTACTTGTTCCCAGAAAACCATGGGATTTATTTGGGTGACAATGAACCATATCACCGAGCCACAACGTGGTCCAAATGAACCGATAACTGACTGGAAATAGTTACATTCGGCTACTTGTTCCCAGGGGATTTTTGTGGGTGGCAATGAGCCGTATCACTGAGCCAAAATGTGGTCCAAATGAACCGATAATTGACTAGAAAAGGTTGTGTTCGACTACTTGTTCCCAGACAACAATAGGATTTTTTTGGGTGACAGTGAGCCATATCACTGAGCCACAACATGGTCCAAATGAACCAATAATTGACTGTAAATGGTTGCATTCGACTACCTGTTCCCAGCCAACAATGGGATTTTTGTGGGTGACAGTGAGCCATATCAATGATCCACAACGTGGTCCAAATGAACCAATAATTGACTGTAAATGGTCGCATTCGACTACTTGTTCCCAGCCAATATTGGGATTTTTGTGGGTGACAATGAGCCATATCACTGAGCCACAAAGTGGTCTAAATGAACCAATAATTGACTGTAAATGGTTGCATTCGACTACTTGTTCCCAGACAACGATGTAATTTTTGTGGGTGACAGTGAGCCATATCAATGATCCACAACGTGGTCCAAATGAACCAATAATTGACTGTAAATGGTCGCATTCGACTACTTGTTCCCAGCCAATATTGGGATTTTTGTGGGTGACAATGAGCCATATCACTGAGCCACAAAGTGGTCTAAATGAACCAATAATTGACTGTAAATGGTTGCATTCGACTACTTGTTCCCAGACAACGATGTAATTTTTGTGGGTGACAGTGAGCCATATTACCGAGCCACAACGTGGTCCAAATGAACCGATAATTGACTGGAAATGGTTACATTCGGCTACTTGTTCCCTGACAACGATGGGTTTTTTATGGGTGACAAAGAGCCATATCACCAAGCCACAACATGGTCCAAATGCACCGATAATTGACTGGAAACGGTTACTGTCGGCTACTTGTTCCCAAACAATTATGGAAATTTTATGGGCGACAATGAGCCATACCACCAAGTCACAATTGTTCGCGACTGGTTTGAAGAACATTTTGGACAGTTCTGGATAAGCGAAAGATGTGAACACCCAGATCGCCGGACATGAAACCCATCGAACATCTATGAGACATAATAGAACGGTCAGTTCTTGCACAAAATCTTGCATCGGCAATACTTTTGCAGTTATGGACAGCTGTAGAGGTAGCAAGGCTCAGGATTTCTGCAGGGGACTTCTATCATGTTGTCTGCAGCTCGTGGTCTTGCGGTAGCGTTCTCGCTCCTCGCGCACGGCGTTCCGGGTTCGATTCCCGGCGGGGTCAGGGATTTTCCCTGCCTCGAGATGACTGGGTGTTGTCGTGTCGTCTTCATCATCATCATTCATCCCCATTACGGTTGGAGGAAGGCAATGGGAAACCACCCCCGCTAGGACATTGCTCAGTACGCCGGTGTGGGTTTCCCGCACTGTTCCCTACGCTCCTCGGAGTATGGGACCTCATCATCATCCATCATCCTGCTGAGTCCATACTACGTCGAGTTGGCGTATTACGTCAGGCAAAAGGATGTCCGATACGATATTAGGTGGTATCCCATGAGATTTGTCACTGCAGTGTACATTCTTTGTAAAAGAAACGCTTTTCTTGCTAATGCAGTCTGCATTTTGTATCCTCTTTCCTTCCACCATCATCAGTTGTTTTTCCGTTCAAATAGCAAAACTTCGCTCCTACTTTTAGTGTCACATTTCCTACCCTTATTTCTTCAGTATTTACCTCATAACCACTTTTCAAGACACTATCAACTCCGTTCAACTGATGTTCGAAGTTTTAAGCCAACTCATAGTTTTACGATGCCATCAGCAAATCTTAAAGTTTTCGTTTCTTCTCCCTGAAGTTAAATTCCGTTTCCAAAGTTCTCCTTGGCTTCCTTTACTGCTTGCTCGATCTGCAGACTGAGAAACATGAGGAACAGATACCTACAATACTGTGTCACCTCTTTTTATCAATTACTGGGTCCTTAGACTCTAATCGCAGCTTGATTCCTCTACAAGTTGTTGATAGCCGACCGCTCCGTGTATATGACCTATTATATATGATCAGAATTTCAAAGCGTGTGCTCCTGTCAAGATTGTCAAAAGCTTTTTTTCATAAATCTACAAATGGTATAAATACAGCCTTTCATTTTTCAACCCATCTTATAAGTTGTTGGATGAATATTGCTTCGCGTATTCCCATATTTCTCTGTCACCCAAACTGATCTTACCCTAGAAGAAGGCCGCTGCAATCGTGGCTGAAACGTTGGTTTTTCTCCAGCAGCAGTAGCTTTTACATTATGACGCGGTGCCAATTCCAGAAAACTTTTGTGTCGACTGACCTTACCCTAGTTCTTACCGTAGATACCATTACACCATCACAAATACGCATCTGTGTTCCTTTCGTAACCTTTCGTCAGATACCCAAATTCAGTTAACTTTTCATTTCTCTTGCATTGTCCACAGCTTGCATTTCGGAATGAAGCTCACGCTTCCGCGCCATTAGGAAGTCGCGGCATTCTTCCCTCTGCGACGTGTGAAGTGTTGTCCTGCTTAGCACAATGTTTTATTCATTGTGTTCACCGCTGACAGCAAACATGTTGCAGTGTTCGTTCACAGACTACTGCAATTGAGCGGCTCCTTTCTGGCACTCTAATGCGACGATTATGGTTCAAACGAAGCCGCACTTTATGAAACTAACAAGAAAAAGAAATAACCCCCAAGGTGATTAACATTCCACTGTTATAAAATATTTCGGAGCATTTTTTAAATTCTACTTGATGAGTGCATAGGTAAATACCATACCAGAAACCTAGAGATCAAAGCTTTGATTCACAAGCTCGTAGGGTTTACCGTGGCAGTTCACTAGATTTGTACCTCTCGCGAAGCTGTTTCTACAAAAAAAAAAAAAAAAAAAAAAAAAAAAAAAAAAAAAAAAAAAAAAAAAAAAAAAAAAAAAGTATTAAGCTGCACTATTGTTCTGACCCCAAGTTAAACTGCTGAACCGTAGGTTCAGGTTGGTACCCCACCGCTGTCTGAGGCGCTGGTCATCGACGCTGAGTTCGAAAAGCGGGACTCATCACTTAAGGGGCTCCGGAACGCCCTATACTTGCAATGTTAAAATAACGCTTATAAATTACATCTTTCCTCACAAAGTATTTGAGGTAGGAAGTTGAAATTTTTACAGATTATTTATTGGAATATGGGCTACAACTTAACACAGGGATTTTACAAAATTTTAGTTCAGTTATTAAAGATGATTTTTTTTTTCAATTGTAATGAAAATTCACAACATTTTTTTGCAATTTTTTATTTATATATTCAAAAATATACAGTTTTTTTGAAAAAAGGCTGTGTTAAATTATGCAGAAGGTACTGTGTAACATTTACTGAAAGTTTGAAACAAATATGTTTGGAAGATCCTTAGAAAACATGTAATTAGTATGAGAAAATAAAAGTTTTGGGAATCGAGCGACAAAGATTGGATTAACTTTTTAGTGCATTCCAGGTCCATAGGATGGATTATCTTCATCCTCTGCAAACTCCTCCTCCAGCGTCCTCTTGTTCCTCCTCCTGTTTGCTCTTGATTGTATTTCTAGACTCTTTACAGCCCTGTCTGCAGCCCGAAGGCGTTCCTTGTCTAAAGCAAGCATCGCTCGTTGTTGTGTTCGTAGATTTTGCTACCATTTTCTTCTGTTGCAGTTACTGCAACACTGTTCCAAAAGGAGGTCATGTATGAACACTTATCACATTTCAGTTGTATTTCACTAGCAAGTCCTACGTGCTTTATTATGGAGAGTTCCGGACCAACTTCACTACAATGAATACATCTTACACAGTTTGAAGAAATTCCTTTGAGAACCGACATATCAAATATTTCATTCACATCCGATTCGCCCATAAAACATTCATAGTTTTCACTCATTGAACCAAGCTTCTTCTGTGAAGTATTTTCTTTCCCACTTTGACTGCTATGGGCAGGTGTACTTGAGAGGTTAGGTTCACTCACTTGGTTATCGTCTTTATTGTTTACAGTAATAACACATATCTTTGGCTTTCCAACATTTGTCCTTTTCTTAAAAGCCTTCAGAGGATTTCTAATAACTTTACTTTTACTCATTATTATACTTCAACAAAACAGAGACTCAAGAAACAGAATTAATTACGAATATTTTCGAGATAACGACAGAGTAAATAAACATGAAACAATGGACAATCACACCAGCGATATATATTGAACCATCACAGGTTAGCCACAACACATACTTTATCTCACATCACTAAAATGTACCTGATGAGCACGGACGTTAATAATAACACCATTTGACAGCAGTTTAACAGCGCCACAGTGGGTCACGGCCATGTAGAACACATTTCAAAAAAAATTTAAAAATAGTTGTAGTCTTCGGAATTGAATAAATTATATATCTATTAAAAGGTAATAGTCTGCAGATTCAGAAAACGCAAAAAAGTAAAAATTGAACTTTTCATGATTTTGAGCCTTTCCGGAGCCCCTTAAGACAGTTCTACTCCAGTCAATGAGATTCCCGACCAAAGACGTCTCTGGAGACATCCCGGCCAGCATCGCGATTTGATAGTCGTCCGCCATTAGACGCGACAACCATGAGTGATGGGCTGTGGTGTCATTTCGTTTCATAGCAGGACCCCATTGGTTGTCATCTGTGACATCCTCACAGCACAGCGGTAAGTCGACGATATTCTACGTTCCGTTTTGTTGTTCTTCATGGCAAACCATCCTGGACTTATATTTCAGCGAGATAATGTCCGTCCGCACACGGCGAGAGTTTCCACTGCTTGCCTTTGCGTTGCCAAACCCTACCTTCCCCAGCAAGGTCGCCGGATCTCTTCCAAAATGAGAATGTTTGGAGCGCTATGGACAGGACCCTCCAACCATCTCGTGATGTTGACAATCTGACGCGCCAATTGGATTGAATGAGCCACGATATCAATCAGGGCAACATCCAACAACTCTATCAATCAATGACAAGTCGCATAAGGGCCATAGGTGCACCAACGCGTTACTGACTTGCTCAATTTGTGAAGCTCTTTCTCTTGAATAAATCATCCAATTTCTCTGAAACTGTAATCATTCGTCTGTACACGAAAATCACATCTACCGGATAATTTCTTCGGCGTGATTTTCTTTTCACAGGTTGTATTCAGGGAGAAAAACATCCCCACCAGTGCTAGGAGTGAAGGTGACGATGAGAAGGGTTGACATGTAGAAAAGTCTGAAAAGGACCTGTTTGTATTTCTTTTCTTTAAACCTCGAGTTGAGGCGCCTGTGTACAAAGTGCACCAACCACAAATAACATAATCTTGTACCGTTCCATTGTTGTTTTACAGTTGTGAGCCCGGACCCATTTCTTCATTAGTGCGTCTACGACAGTGACAAGTAGTGTTCTCCTATGTGTAAGTGAGGAACAGTAATTAAAATAATCAGAAAGCTAGGTGAGAAAAAATATACGATCCGTGCGAGAAAATTCCCCAGATTCCGATGTAGCAACACAGTCCCACAATGAGATAGTTGTCTATGAGATAATTAGTAATGGAGTAAGCGTTTAACTGGGGACTGAAACACCTGCGCCTTTTAATGCTTCGAGTGTGTCATTATTGAGGGGTAACACTTGAACACGGCAACAGAGTAACATAATGAAATTTATTTTATTGTTGCTTAATTAAACAGTGATTTAGCTCATGTAATATAAGCTTATTTTATCGTTGTTTAATTAAACTAATGCCGGCCGGAGCGGCCGAGCTGTTCTAGGCGCTTCAGTCTGGAACCGTGCAACCGTCACAGTCGCAGGTTCGAATTCTGCCTCGGGCATGGATGTGTGTGATGTCCTTAGGTTTAAGTAGTTCTAAGTTCTAGGGGACTGAAGACCTCAGATGTTAAGTCCCATAGTGCTCAGAGCCAATTCATCTAAGATTAAACTGTGATTCTGCTGACACACGTTTACCTTTGTATTGTATTGTATTGTATGTTAACCGAGGACCTGGAGAGGCTCCGTCCCCGCCACAGCCGCAGTGGTCCACAACTCCGCGACGACTACCGCAGTCCACTTCACCCCTCCGCCGCCCCACACCGAACCCAGGGTTATTGTGCGGTTCGGCCCCCTGTGGACCCCCACAGGGAACGTCTCACACCAGACGAGTGTAACCCCTATGTTTGCGTGGTAGAACTAGTTTGCGCAGCAATCGCCGTCATAGTGTAACTGAGGCGGAATAAGGGTAACCAGCCCGCATTCGCCGAGGCAGATAGAAAACCGCCTAAAAACCATCCACAGACTGGCCGATTCACCGGACCTCGACACAAATCCGCCGGGCGGATTAGTGCCGGGGACCAGGCGCTCCTTCCCGCCCGGAAAGCCGTGCGTTAGACTGCACGGCCAACCGGGCGGGCCATGTTTACCTTGGTAACTTAAAACAGCTATTCTTTACATGTGTGCAAAGTGCGCCTCGCGTCCGCTCGTGTTACGAAAATCGGCGCACCAACTCCAGTGTTTATTAATGTTTATTAATTGACTTGGAATACTTTAAAAGAGTGAAGCTCAGTCTGTTTTTTATTTGCCTTATTCAGTGCATCAAATACGTCTTGAGAATGAGCACTGCAGCGAGCCAGTACTTTTGCCACAATGTTTCGGGACCAAAGATAATGCCATATGGCTGAGTACTACAGATACGTTTAACGTCCTTTTTAAATATCGCATGGTGTAAAACAGCTGACAATCAACGGTTGCCAGCGACAGTCGTTTTTCTAGAGATAACGATAAATTACGGGAACAATTAAAGGCTTCCTCGGAAATAAAATGAAACCGAAGGGTAAAGTACACTAAAGGTACAGGGGAAATATGTAAAAGTATGTGAAATATAAACAGGGCGTTCCAGGTGGAATGGCCAAAATTCAGGGATATGACAGGAATGATCATTCGAAGCAAAATACTCCACTAAACATGGTCTCTAAAATGTATACACGAAGAGCTATGAGCACTTCTTCATCTTACATAATGTGAAAACGAACCTCTTCTACTGTAAGCTCTTCGCTTTCCATATTTTTAGAGGTAGTAATAAGATCTAAAACAAGAAAAAGATTCCCAGTAAACGTGGTCTCTAAAATGCATACCTTAATAACTATGAGCGCTTGTCCATCATCGCTATGTGTGTTGTTCTTAGCGTAAGTTTAAGTAGTGTGTAAGTGTAGGGACCGATGACCTCAGCAGTATGGTCCCTTAGGAATTCACACACATTTGAACATTTGAACATCATCGCTAACGTGAAACACATCTCTTGTACTGAACAAACTCCCATAGCTTTAGAGACCATGTCTTCTAGACTTTTTCTTTCGAATGGTCGTTCCTGTCCTATCCCTGAAAATTCACCATTTCTTCTGGGACGTCCTTTTTACGAGGGGCGTGCAGTAAGTAATGCTTACATTATTTTCTCGGCTCAAAAATGGTTCAAATGGCTCTGAGCACTAAGGGACTCAACTGGTGAGGTCATTAGTCCCCTAGAACTTAGAACTAGTTAAACCTAACTAACCTAAGGACATCACAAACATCCATGCCCGAGGCAGGATTCGAACCTGCGACAGTAGCGGTCTTGCGGTTCCAGACTGCAGCGCCTTTAACCGCATGGCCACTTCGGCCGGCTATATTTTCTCGGCCAGTTACCGTTGAAAAAAAGGGGACTATATTGTGAGACATCGTGGAATATTCTCGATTCAGCCCCCGTAATTTCGCGAAGTTCCGATAGGTGACAGCGCTATACGTAACTTTCAAAATGGCGTCTGTAACGCAGGTGCGTTCCACACAGAGCTGACACTGTATTTATTTTGGCGGAAAACCAGAGCATCGCAGATATTCATAGGCGCTTGCAGATTGTCTACGGAGACCTGACAGCGGACAAAAGCACGATGGGTCGTTGGGCGAGGCGTCTGTCATCATCGCATCATGGTCGCACCTGTGCGATCCCCAGTTTGCCGGCCGGCCGCACACAGCTGTGAGTCCTCCAAGACTGGAGCGTGCGGAAGTACGCGCTGCTCAGCTGGAAGTCACTGTTGGCAGTGCTGACACAGTCGTCCACCAGTTGGGATACACAAATGAGTGTGCCCGCTGGCTTCCTCTGCGCCTAACAGAAGACCATAAAGAGCAACGAAGGACCATCTGTGCGGAATTGCTCACATTACGAAGCTGATCGTGACAATTTTTTGTTCAACATCATCACAAGCGATGAAACATGGGCTCGCCACTTCGAACCGGAAACAAAATGGCAATCCAAGGAGTGGAGTCACACCACCTCTCCTCTGAAGAAAAAGTTCAAAGAATTACCCTCAGCCGGCAAAGTCATGGCGACTGTTTGATGACGAGGGAAGCAAAAAGCTTGTCTGTCGATCAGTGCCGGCCGGGGTGGCCGAGCGGTTCTAGGCGCTACAGTCTGGAACCGCGCGACCGCTACGGTCGCAGGTTCGAATCCTGCCTCGGGCATGGATGTGTGTGATGTCCTTAGGTTAGTAAGGTTTAAGTAGTTCTAAGTTCTAGGGGACTGATGACCTTAGAAGTTAAGCCCCATAGTGCTCAGAGCCATTTTTTTTGTCGATCAGTGAAACATGTGATGTGATAGGAGATATCTACTTTTAACCTGCTTTCTATTGTAGACATCATTGCGAATGGAGAATGTAAGAGGAAGCGAACTATACAGACAGCCTGCCTGGTACATCTGTGACGACACTCTTTTCTGCGCCCAATACATATTGTAGGGAATATGAAAGCGTCACTCCGGACACCGAATGCTTCCACTTGCTGGCAATTGCAGTGTCTCTTTGGAAACTTATCTGCTAATTACGCGACCACCCAAAAGTTTCCGTTTACAGGCCTCTAGTAGTTAGGTTCCGCCACAGCCGTCTGCCTATGTGTGAAGATGCGTCTACGGTCGACTGCACCATCAGTGGTTCTCCCGCGATACCTACAAGTACACAGAACGCTCACTTGATGCTGGACTGCGAGTTAATTCCTGCGATGCGGTCAGTCAGACTGGACGTCAGTGGCCACTCTGTCGGAAAAGCTGCAGGAATAGCCGCAGTGACCGTTTTTCGGACAAATCTGTCTGGGAATGGTCCTTTTGGCGGTCTACAACACTGTGAGCGGTCCCTCAGAAGCGTCTTTGGAGGACAGTGGCCTGTGGCAGAAAACACCGGAGCTGCACCACCGGCGGGTCAGGCGTTCATCAGCTGTGCAGAGATCACTCACCATGTGACACTAACCCTTTTCTACTCTCACTATTTGGTGACCTACCCGTGGAAAAATGCTTCCTTCTATCTAATGTGTTAACTGCGAATACTCCAAATGAAACGGTTGGCTCTGTCATGACCATAAGAGCTACGTCTGTCTTTGACAACTTACAGAATTTTTGAGAGCTTTTATCCATACACACGGCTAAAGTGCTGAAGGTATCATGTTTCAGTAGTTAAGTACTCACTTTATGTTGGAAAATGGAAATGAAGTCCCATGCTTCTTTACAGAGCGTAGGGGAACGATGCGGGAGACCCGCACCGCCTTTTAGAGGAAATTAATCCTCAAGGAAACTGGCCAGAAGTGATGATAAGGCTATGGATACCTAGTCAACACATATACTGAAATTGTCATTCTTTTGGGCAAATAAAATGAAAGAAATATTGACATGGTCTCTAAAAAAGGAAAACCCATTATTGAAGCGATGAATGTTAACTGAAGGCTCGGGTACAGTATTAAGCGTTAACGTTTCTATCTTTTACTAATAATTTTAGTGTTGTGCTTGCTGCGATCGTACCTTTTCAGTTTTTTACACGTGCTGTTGAATGCTTTAGATATTGTTTCTCGTATTTAGCGTGACAACACTGTATTTTTTCCTGCTTTTGAAGTTAGTTTCTTTGATTTGCTGTGTTCTTTTTTCTCTTTGTTCTGAGTAGTTGTGGTTGATGGGTGTATGGGAAGTCTTTTCCTACGTTGTTTTTCCCAGAATGTGTAGTTATTCTTTACCGCTTAAAGCTAGTGGTGTTGCTGTGTAATGGTTATTGTAATTTATTTTCGATCCAGGCCAGTATATCGAGTTTCATTGGCAGAAATTATTAAATACAAATCACGCAAGTTAGTAGATGATTATGAATGGTCGATCTTCGCCACACTGTCACAGGAGTTATACGGGGAGAGCAGAATTTGTAGTAAAAGTCTACGCTTCAATTCATCTCTTTCTCTCTAGGACGGTGACTTACTCGTCGAGCAGGATATTGGTCAAGTGATCTGTCAGCTGAAGCTTTTCATAGTCTTCTTCTCTTAATCTGCTGGATGTTACATTGATCGGAAGCGGGACGCTGTGGCCGAGCGGTTCTAGGTGCTTCAGTCCGGAACCAAGCTGCTGCTACGGTCGCAGGTTCGAGTCGTGCCTCGGGCATGGGTACGTGTGATGTCCTTAGGTTAAGTTAGGTTTAAGTAGTAGTCTAGGGGACTAATGACCTCAGATGTTAAGTCCCATAGTGCTTAGAGCCATTTGAACCATTGATCGGGAAGGCTAACGGCTATTGTAGGCACCAGACTATCGCCTGACATCGGATATTTTTACCTAATGAATACTTGAATGTCGTCTTGGCCATTTTTCTGTTCAGAGGACGGCAGCCCAACATTTTCCAAACATGTGAGTGGGTGGCTAGTGTACTGCGAGAGATAAGAGCAGCCTTTTCCTACCGCTGTAAAGGGATAGGTAGAAGAAGCCAACATATACCAGCTGTCAGGGATAATGAAATGTGTGCTGGCCTTTTCAGACCATTAATTGGTGGACGGAAGTTCGATGGTTTACATGGTAGGCTTCGTTAAAGGAACACGGCCAGCGATTCTCGTGATCACACTGAAGGAAGTAAAGAAGTATTTGGAGAGGAAAAAAATATATATAAGTCTCGAAAAAATTAGTGAGCTGCATTAAACATAGAGAAATATCAGTGGAGAATGATTAGAGTAGTGTGATTTTCTTTCCAGCGCCAGATCAGATAAAGCGTAGTTATTAAACAGGCTCTTTACAAACGGAGGAAATATTTCGAGAACCGCTTCGCCCAGTGTCGATCCTTTGTTAAGGGCCAAAAAAAAAAAAAAAAAAAAATGAGAACCGAAGACAGGGCTGTTGCAACTGTCGTCGACCAACCAAGATATTTCTTCAGGAGAATAATGTCACGAGCTTTATGCTGTCATCACGGGTAAACGTACAGATCTCAGACTGCAGGTAAGGGAAGGTCTTTCAAATCATTTTAGATCATCATGTTCATTCTTCTCATCGGAGGAAACCTCTTGTAAGATGATAGTGCCTGCACTCGCATGCTTGGAAATGTCTGACACGGGTCTGACGAGCATGGGGATAAAATAATATGTCTTTCCCGGCCTCCGTAAACCGTACATTTGAATTTTATTGAGCTACAGTTGTCTGTATCGGAGAAGCCATGAAGCACCCAGTATCTCTTACGGAACTGGAATAGTTTCTTTCTGAGGAACTATATAATCCCTTCGATATAAACTGTATCTCAGGATTATTCACGCTAGTTCGACATTAAAATCCAACATTGTGTTCGTATTACTTTGAGCAAACCTTGTTCACTGTTTTAGAGGTATCGCTGCAAATCATTTCCCCGTTGAACTTAGTTCTAATTTGCCCACCAGGTGCAGATCTGATGCTGTGAATGCAAGAAAGACGTATAGACATGTTTCCATATGTAATGGATTAGGAACGAGATGTATACAGAAAATATCAAGTCTCCTCTTACACAATTTGTTCAGACGAGCGCCGGAGACGTCGATGAGATGCTGCATGCGTCAAACGACCTGATCAACAATTGCTCGCAGCAGTTCCGGTGGAATCTGAGCAATGAATTCCTGTATACTGGACTTCAGATCGGGTACAGATCGAACGTGTCCCTGGTAAAAGCGTTCTTTTGTATATGCCCAGAACCAAATGTCACATGGATTCAGATCAGATGGTCTTGCAGGCCATGCACCTGGAAAACCTCTGGGGATAACAAGTACTCAGGAGGTTGTTTTAAGCAGATCTTTCACTGAGCGAGCGACGTGTTATGTTGCCCCATCTTACATGAAAACATTGATTCCATACAGCTGCGCTCTACCAAAGCAGGAATCATATGCTGTACAAGGGGGTTCGACAACGTGCCGGCGTCACGATACACCCGACAGGGCCTCTGGGTGTATTGTCTAGAAAGGAGAACGGACTGAAAATAAAGGTGCTTGCGAGCCCCCACCACACAGTGCAATTGCTCCTCGTGCACAACACGAGATTTAACAGTTCCCAAAACCGTGTATTCGCTGTGCTCTGTAGTGTAAAATGTGCCTTGTTACTCCATATAATATTGCCCGGCCACATGTCATCAATTTCGATCCATCCCAGAAACCGACGAGCAAATTAAGAACGTTGCTGTGGATCATGAAGTTTCAGTTGCTGCGCCATCTGGATCTTGTACGGGTACCAGTGTAAAATAGACCGCAAAACTTTCCGTACTGTTGACCATGGATGGACAATTCTCGTGACACTGCATGAGTACAAGCACTACTCGGGACACATGCAGCATGATCAGTTACAGCAACAGCAATCTCGTCAGTAGTTTCCACGGGGATAGGATGCCTTCATCTTCCAGGTACCACACCAAACTCATCAGTGTTTACGTTGGTCATTATCACTTTCTTTAAACCATTTAATGACATTGGGCCTCTCCTCAGACCTATGGTTCGACGATACTCTCCAATTGTAGCACTGTAATTGCTGCCGTTCGTTCACATAAGAGTTTCGCTAACAGTACACGCTCTCTCTTTTGGCCAGCCGTACTATTCACGCACGTTACGGCTTGTCAAGCGACATCGTGAATACCACGCCGTCATACGAACAGTGTAAAGAGCCAGATTCGCATCTGGTGGCCACAATTGGAACTAATTTGTTTTCCAGCGTAAATCGATTCCGCATTAACGCATTAGCATAGATACCAAGTTTTGCTGTCACACTATAATTACAGCCCACACAGAACCTCCTTGAGTAGCTACACGTTAATTATAACCACCCGATAGTTATCTGGTTCCTGATCATCGGTATGAAGCGCGAAGGTGTCGCTACTTACAGTGAAACTAACTCTTTAATTATTTTTTTAATTAAGCACTGACCTACATAATTTTCCCTGGCAAAGACAACTCAAACTTAACTTATTCATTTATTACCCACAATATACAAGCCCAACGCAATCTGACGGCTATACATTGACAACATGACTTCCAATAATTAACACAAAAGAATGGCCCTGAATTGCAAGAAATCCTAACAATAATAAAAATCCAAAAAGTATGAAATTAAAGAAATATGCAACTACCTCCAGCTCTCTTAACTGCCTAGACTCATTTCAGTCACGAATCCCGATAGTGGCAACCCCATTCTTTTTCATAAGTCAGTTACCTCACAGAAAAAAAAGAAATGATCGTATGGCATTGTTGGCCGGGCTTCGTAACTCGAACTACAGCAATTACAGCAAGTAGCAACAACAGCCAGCTAAATAAAAAGATTCCAACTTCTATAGACTCTGGCTACTAGGAGGTAATTGGTTAGCAAAAGAAAGATTTTGTTGAAGAGCAAACAATGTATTTAGAAAATTTTACCTTATTCATATGACGTCCAGTTCCAAAATTATATGGTGGTCTGTAATTCCACTACCCAAATATTATCACCGACATTCATCGTCATACATTTCCTCTCACTTTACAGCGCATGTCCTACCAACACAGAGTCTCCACTAAGAATATCATGTCCATGCAGTTCCCTATCCATTCGCTAACAGCTAGTCCATCCAACCACAGAATCTCTTGCCGAGGGCGACGAGCTCTGTCAGCGATATTAACACAATCTATAGCGCTGCCAACATACAAATAGCCAGCTTACAACAATACCTGCACCACGATGTAACCAGACGACTATGACGAACAACCGACCCCTACTAATCGTCTCTCAACCACTCCAGTCACTTACAATGAGGTCACAGTCCTTGACTCTTGGGAAGTTGCCGGTCGCTGTATTCTTATCTGGTCCACACCTCACTACTTTCGACATTTGTGCCCGACGGCTGCTTCCGCTATTGTTTTACTGGGTACACATCAGAGGACAGATAAAGAAGTTAAGCTAAAGTGGTATTATTTGGGGGTACCGTCAGTAACGAATTAAAAATAGCTATGATAACTCTGACACAGGAATGTACACTGTGACTCGGACATCCCAGTACTCTAGATGAAAATAATATTTTAGTGTAATTATATCTAAAAAGCTGCACATCCAATGAAAATATATGTGCAGGAACTTCCCTCACATAGCAATCTATACGTGTCCCAGCCATCCTTGACATACTATGGAGAATCTCAGGAGTTATGCCCCGATAGGGTTCTCCATTTCTTCGTTAGTCTTGTACGGATACTGAACCACATGGGACTTGATTATTCTCCAAAATGAATTGACTTTCGTGGTAAGGTTCAGGCTTTGTGATGGCCAATTCAATGAGGTTGGAGATGTTTCTCATACAAACCCAGTCCAGTGGCCTCAGAATTGTTCATTAGGGAACTCGCACACCTAAAAAACAAAGTGTCGGAGCTGTGTCCTGCTGTAACCACACAGGATCTATGATTCCTTGCCTTCATGTAATGACGACGTTTGGTACATGTCCAGATAAGAATTACCATTCGTGTACCCTTCAAAAGATATGGTCTGAAGATGTATTTCTATGACATCCAAGCTCATATCATAACACAAGATCACAAAACCACATTACCGCTGTATGAGCTCTGATACAGTGCACATTCATCAGAATATGACACTCTTGAATAAGGCACAGCATTTGGAAATAGTGCCAACAAAGGAATGAGACACCGCTCCTTGCTGCTCCATGTCAGATAATTCATTTTCTAAATCCTTTCATTTTCAGATCTTTATTGATGTGGTCATCCATTCTTGAGGGTGGATCTTGTAGTACAACTGCTCTTTATCGAATAGGTTTCATTGGAGATTTCTCTGTTGATTGAGCGACGCAGGCACACATTTCCTCTGGCGTTTTTTATGTCCACTCAGTATCCTGTATTTGACACTTTCTGTTGTTGTTGTAGTGGTCTTCAGTCGTGAGACTGGTTTGATGCAGCTCTCCATGCTACTCTATCCTGTGCAAGCTTCTTCATCTCCCAGTACCTATTGTAAACCTACATCCTTCTGAATCTGCTTGGTGTATTCATCTCTTGGTATCCCTCTACGATTTTTACCCTCCACGCTGCCCTCCAATGCTAAATTGGTGATCCCTTGATGCCTCAGAACATGTCCTACCAACCGATCCCTTCTTCTAGTCAAGTTGTGCCACAAACTCCTTTTCTCCCCAATTCTATTCAATACCTCCTCATTAGTTATGTGATCTACCCATCTGATCTTCAGCATTCTTCTGTAGCACCACATTTCGAAAGCTTCTATTCTCTTCTTGTCCAAACTATTTATCGTCCATGTTTCACTTCCATACATGGCTACACTTCATACAAAGAGTTTAAGAAACGACTTCCTGACACTTAAATCTATACTCGCTGTTAACAAATTTATCTTCTTCAGAAATGCATTTCCTGTAGCGAAAGCAAATTTCACCCAAACAAGCAGGGTAACATCTTGTGGTGGGTCCTTGACAATGCATTCTCACAACTCTCGTGCACCAATAAAGACACTACTAATGGTACCTCGACAGTGTACCATTGTTCGCTCACATCAGCCATGGCTTCACAGCTGAATCAATGCACTATCGAAACAAAACAGTACAACACTGACAACAATGCTGTTCTTGAGCTTCAAAGCAGGGATACCAATAAAACAACTAATAGTTTTTCCAGGTGCACAAGTTGACAGAAAGCAAGATGCCGCATCAGTTGCTGGCAGGACGTACCAGTCCTTGGTATCCCAGCTGGCGCCACGCTCCAGCAGCATGGTGCAGACGTCAAGGTGCCCCTGTGCAGCAGCCAGCATGAGCGGCGTGCGGCCGGCGCCGCCTCCCGCCCTGTCCGCGTCTGCGCCCGCAGCCAGCAGCAGTGACACGGTGAGCGCGTCGCCACGCAGCGACGCTTGCGCCAGCGGCGAGACACCACCGCGTGACATCAGCTCTGCTGCACTGGGCCTGACGACAACAAAACAGTACCTGTTACCCTCCCCTATACTCAATAGGTGCTTGCAGGCAGCAGCTGTGACACAGTGAGTGCCTCGCCACACAACGACACTTCATCAGTGGTGATACATTGGCATGTGACATCAGCGCTGTTGTACTGGGCCTGCCAACAACAACAGTGCCTGTTATTCTCCCCTCTACTCAACAGGTGCAGGCAGCCAGCAGCAGTGACACAGTGAACATATCACCATGTCGCCGCTTGTGCCAGTGGGGAGACAGCAGGACATTATCTTAGTAGTGGGACAAAGCGGTTTCTGGAACAATTTTAATATAAAATTAATTATGCAAATTAATCAATTGATCAATTAATTACCCAACACCCCACATTTATGTCATGGGCTTTCCTCAGCTGGCACATAGATCCCTCTCAGGTAATTCCCAGCCCCGTCCTACCTCCCCTCAGCCCTGCCCCCTCTCCACCCCTCCCCCCCTGGTGTCTCGGGACGAAACAGAAAACTGACCGGTCACATCCAGATACCTCCAGTCTAGTCCAGTGCCATCTACTGGGTGTATTGTGTACCTGAAGAGCTGGCCAGCTGAGAAACTTCTGACCACCCCATGCATTCCTGCTGCCTGCTGCAACACACTGCGAGGGAGCACAAGCAGCTGGGATGTACACATTGGGACCATCCCAGACATAGATTCCTCACTTTAAAAATATCTGAGATAGCGATATTGTTTTGTCAATACACCTCGAATTTCTCACATGAAATATAGATTCCTCCCATTTATATGAGTTATTTTCGGAGATAGAAGAAATAGGACCAAATACACGTTTTCACTTCGCTAAAAGTATCGTTACAGCTTGTAAATATCCTGTACAACCCTATGGCGTGGCTACATTTCCAGTAAATATTCTCAGTTAGAAAAATATCTTTTTTACCTGTCACATCCTGCATCACAGGACTAGAATATTTAACTAATTTTTGGCTCATGATGAAGTGCTAAGAGCATATTCTACCTCTGAGGAAGCCCTCAGTTTCAAACTCTCTCCTAAAGAAACCAACTGCTTGGCCACATATGAAGTCTCTCAATGTAACAACTTAGAGAAGTTGTAAATATCAGGATTATACTGTGTATCTCTATATAAATTTGATATTTTCTTCTTCGATTGTCAGTCTTCTGACTGGTTTGATGCGGCCTGCCACGAATTCCTCTTCTGTGCGAACCTCTTCATCTCAGAGTAGCACTTGCAACCTATGTCCTCAATTATTTGCTGGATGTATTCCAGTCTCTGTCTTCCTTTACAGTTTTTGCCCTCTACAGCTCCCTCTAGTACCATGGAAGTCATCCCCTCATGTCTTAACAGATGCCCTATCATACTGTCCCTTCTCCTTATCAGTGTTTTCCACATACTCATTTCCTCTCCAACTCTGTGTAGAACCTCCTCATTCCTTACCTTATCAGTCCACCTAATTTTCAACATTCATCTGTAGCACCACATCACAAATACTTCTATCCTCTTCTGTTCCGGTTTTCCCACAGTCCATGTTTCACTACCATACAATGCTGTACTCAAAATGTACATTCTCAGAAATTTCTTCCTCAAATTAAGGCCGATATTTGATATTAGTAGACTTCTCTTGGCCAGGAATGCCTTTTTTCCCATAGCTAGTCTGCTTTTGATGTCCTCCTGGCTCCGTCCACCACTGGTCATTTTACTGCCTAGGTAGCAGAATTCCTTAATTTCATCTAAAATATGGCTGTAAGCACTATGGGACTTAACATCTGAGGTCATCAGTCCCCTAGATTTAGAACTACTTAAACCTAACTAACCTAAGGACATCACACACATCCATGCCTGAGGCAGGATTCGAACCTGTGACCACAGCAGCAGTGCAGTTCTGGACTGAAAGGCCCAGAACCGCTCGGTCACAGTGGCCGGCCTAACTTTATCTACTTTGTGACTATCAATCCTGACATTAAGTTTCTCGCCATTCTCATTTATCCCACTTCTCATTACAGTCTTTCTGCAATTTACTCTCAATCCATTCTGCGTACTCATTAGACTGTTCATTCTGTTTGGCAGATCATGTAATTCTTCTTCACTTTCACTCAGGATAGCAATGTCATCAGCAAATAGTATCATTGACATCCTTTCACCTTGAATTTTAATTCCACTCCTGAACCTTTCTTTTATTTCCATCATTGCTTCCTCGATGTACAGATGGAACAGTAGGGGTGAAAGGCTACATCCTTGTCTCACACCCTTTTTAATAAGAGCACTTCATTCTTGATTGTCCACTCTTATTATCAGTCTTGACTGTTGTGCATATTGTATACGACCTGTCTCTCCCTATAGCTTACCCCTACTTTTTCAGAATTTCGAACATCTTTCACCATTTTACATTGTCGAATACTTTTTTCAGGTCAACAAATCCTACGAACGAGTCTTGATTTTTCTTTAGTCTTACTTCCATTATTAACTGCGACATCAGAATTGCCTTTCTCGTGCCTATACTTTTCCTAAAGCCAAACTGATTGTTATCTAGCGCTTCCTCAACTTTCTTTTCCATTCTTCTGTATATTATTTTTGTAAGCAACTTGGATGCATGAGCTGTTAAACTTATTATGCTACAATTCTCTCATTTGTCAGCTCTTGCCGTCTTCGGAATTGTGTTGTTGATGCTTTTCTGAAAGTCAGATGGTATGTCACCAGACTCATACATTCTGCACACCAAAGTGAATAGTCGTTTTGTTTCCACTTCCCACAATGATTTTAAAAATTCGGATGAACTGTTATCTATCCCTTCTGCCTTATTTGATCTTCAGTCCTCCAAAGCTCTCTTAAATTCTGATTCTAATACTGGGTCCCCTATCTCTTCTAAATCGACTCCTGTTGTTTCTTGTATCACATCAGAGAAATTTTCCCCCTCATAGAGGCTTTCAATGTATTCATTCCACCTATTCGCTCTCTCCTCCGCATTTAACAGTGGAATTTGCATTGCAATTTTAGTGTAACCACCATTGCTTTTAATGTCACCGAATGTTGTTTTGACTTTTCTGTATGCTGATTCTGTCCTTCCGAGAATCATTTCTTTTTCGATTTCTTCACATTTCGGTTGGGATGGAGCAGCACTGAGGTAGAGCAGTGCTAGGACATGCCAGGACCGCCGGCGGCACACAGGCACTGCTGGATCGAAGGGCTGTAGTTGCGAGGGCCACAACCTCGTTGTCCACTGGACGCAGGACGTTTGAGTTGAGTGAACATTAACCGAGTAGTGAAACCTCAACTATTTTGAGATCACGGCGTTTGTTCACACGTCGCTGCTCGCAGGGTCGCTGAGACAAAGAGCAGTGAGTGGTGTGTTTGGAATTGGCGAAATTAATTAGCCATTCTCCATTTCTTATTATTAATCATTGAATTCCTTGTGTTATTATTGGTGAAGTTCAACCAGCGGTATTTTTTTGCCCAGCGGCCTTTAATGCCCCAGTTACCTGCCCCGGAGGTTGGCGTATTTTTGCGGCAGTGTACCTTTCCTCCCCTTGCCGCTGCTGTCTGGTAAGGCATGTAGTTCCACAGCTTCCTTGATTGTGGTTCGAATATTTTGTTTCTTTTGGATTATTTTGGTCATAGTGGTTCCTTTTGCTTCTGGATGTTCTAAACACCGGACTCTGAATACGCGGTGCTGTCCGCCAGTTTCACCTTGCCTGGGTTATTCCATCATTGTATTGGTTATCAGACGTTAGGTAGAATTGGCAAGAGCGTTGGTCTGCCTTTAAACTGTCACTAGTTTGAGTTGCCACCCGGTTAAGTGAATACAACACAATTTGAATTTCTTGTCAATAAGGCCTTCAGCTATGAATACAATTTCTCTTAAAAATTGTTAATTAGATATTGTCTCTTAATAGTGAAATTTTGATGATTGTCTTCTTTTTAAATATTCTGGTATCTCTTGGAGAAGTTTAACTGGTTCTTAAGAATTTGCTATCCAGGCCTTCAGCCGCCAATTTTTTTTTTTGAGTTATTATTATTGGGGCCTTCAGCCAACAAATAATTTGAAGTTCTAGCCAATAAGGCCTTCAGCTGTGAGTGCAACTTGCTTAAGATTTTTTTAAATTAGACATTGTGTCTTAACAGTCAAATTGAATAATTGTTCCTTATCATCAACTTTATTTGCAATTGTTTCCAAATAAAGTGTACTTGATTTTAAAAATAAAAACTGAGCAACCAACGGTAACTGACTGCAGCCCCATCCACACCGAATCCTGCCTTTCCCTAAGCATCAGTTCTCAGTGGTAGTAGAGCATGGTTATGATTGTAATATTGCCATTATAGTTACTGTTTGGTTCGAATTGTAACACTGTCAGGGTTACACGATATTGGTCTTTGCTATTTTGTTGTTTCAGGTGACCAATTCTAATTGCGGTCAGGCAGTGCCCATAGATCGGCCTCTTGTGGAAGGACCACCTCATTTATGAGCTGGCGATAAGGTGCCAGCCTACTGAGGGTAGTGTCCCGGACTTAGCCTCTCATTTGAGTGCTACAGTTCTTCAGCCAGTTGACATCACGCCATATGTTGTGGGTGAGATAGAAGCAGCCACTGAGTTTTTGTTTAAGGCTATTAGGGGTCTCGAGGACACCATTGGTTTTTGGAGGGCACTCAACCTATTGGCAGTCAGTTGACAGGGTGCGGCCACAGTTAGTACAGTTAACCAACCGGATAGCGGATTTAAGGACATTAAAGTTAGAGAATCGTTACAAGGAATCCAGCGCTGAATTGGGGTCCTTGATTAATGAATTGCAGTTTAAGATTACATGTTTAGAGCTTGATGGGAAGAGGACTGGGGAGCAGGATTTACTGTCTTCTTCAGGGTGGCGCGCAAGCCAGCCAGAGAATAATGCACTTACATCTAAATTGCCTAATCCTCTGGCCCATCTATTTTGGGACATCATAGAATTAGTTATAAACCGACTCGAGCAAACTGAAAGGTTATTATGGTTGTTGGTTCAAATACAGGATACTGAGTGGACATGCTGATGCCTTTGGCGTTTCGCATCAAGTAGTTTTGTCGCTATTGTATCCATTAGCTAGAGGCGAATTGAAGACCCTTGTATCTAGAGCCATGGCAGATGTGTTTTCCTTGCAGTGGTTGAGGGAGCTTGTAATTAACGAAAGATTGACCATGGGAGTTCGCAAACAGCTCGAGTGTCGCTGTATTTGTCCGATGCAGCAAGATAAAGAGGAGTTACATCAATGTGTGGACAGAGTCAAGACGGCCTGCTTGGCCTTGTTAGTCGACTTGCCAGAACAGGAGTTAGTTTCTATTGCCCTGAGGGGAATGCAAGCGGCGGATAAGTTACACTTTGTTTTTCATGGTCGTCTCTCCACCTGGGAAGAACTTCGTGCCGACGTTGTAGCGATATGTGCATAACCGCTCGCGGACGATCCATGCCGTGAAGTTAAGGTGCAGCCCGCGGGTGTTATCATGGAGAACTCTGGGTTATCTATATTGGCTGAGTCTGCTAAAAGGGAACCGCGGCGTTGCTTCAAGTGCGATCGGACAGGTCATTTAGTTCGTTCTTGCGTTCAACTGCGCGCACCCAGAGCCAATAAATGTCGCTGGGCTGGGCAGCTACCTTGGTGTGCCCGTGTCGCTGCTCGATCATCACCTCCCCTGCCTTATATTTGTTCTCGAGTAGATGGTGAACCTATTTGTGCCCTTTTGGATTCTGGTAGCTCCTTTTCGTTGTTGAGCTTGGAATGGTTTCTTGAATTTTGTCATCTTACACGACTTAGGTCGGTCACTTCTTCGGTGCAGATACGTCGGATTGCCAATGGGCAGGTGTTGCCTCTGCATGGATGGGTCCGAGGGAGTATCTCGGTTGGGAATTTCTCCTGGCCCTTGTCTTTGGCCTTGGTTAAGAAGCTGCCGGTCGATTTGATTTTGGGATGTGTTTTTTTTCAGTAAAACTGATCTTGTCTTGGATTATTCCGGGTACACCTTCTTCTTTAAGTTCGCTTCTGCTTAGAAGTTTGGGTTCTGTGAATGTGCAAAGTGTAAGGTGCATCGAAATACCGGCATGTTGGCTGTTGATGCTAAGGTTAATGAGTTTGATCTCATCCGTCTGTCTTCACAGCAGGCCTCTGAACTAGGGGATTTGTTGCAGAGGTTCCCCGTGCTTCTCTGTGATAGACGGGGGGTTACTAATGTTCTTGACTACCATATTCGTCTGTCTGACCAAATTCCAGTCAGGCAGTCCCAATATCGTCTCTCACCACCTAAGATGAACATACTAAGAGGAAAGATATCTAAAATAATCGAGCAAGGAGTTATTAGGCCTTCTACATCTGCTTATGCTTCCCCCATATTCCTTATTCCTATGGATCAGGGGCGAGATTTTCGGCCTGTTGTTGACTACCGGCGGCTGAACGCCAAGGTTGTCCTCGAATCAGTTCCTTTACCTGATCTCCATAACTCTTTTACATGGTTTGCCAGCACTAATTGGTTCACTGTTCTCGATCTGAATCAAGCCTATTATCAGATTCCCTTACCCGAAGAACGTAAACACGCTACAGCATTTTGTACTGATTGGAATCTGAGTTTAACAGGGTTCCCTTTGGTTTGGCTACTGGCGCAGCCGTTCTTACTCGTTTGCTGGATAATATTCTTGGAGACTTGAAATTAGTCTGTGTTTATAATTACTTGGATGACTTGGTGATTTATAGCCGTTCGTTTCAGGAGCATTTGGAATATACCCAGCAAGTTTTTGCTGGGTTGCAGGAGGCCGATTTGACTGTTAAACCAAGTAAGGTGACATTAGCCAGGGCCGGCCGCGGTGGTCTAGCGGTTCTAGGCGCTCAGTCCGGAACCGCGCGACTGCTACGGTCGCAGGTTCGAATCCTGCCTCGGGCATGGATGTGTGTGATGTCCTTAGGTTAGTTAGGTTTAAGTAGTTCTAAGTTCTAGGGGACTGATGACCTCAGATGTTAAGTCCCATAGTACTCAGAGCCATTAGCCAGGCAGCAGGTATCCTTTTTAGGTCACCTAGTATCAGGCGAGAGCATTCGCATAGACCAGGAGCGGAGTAAGGCATTGAGAACTCTCCCGCTGTCTGCTGATAAATGCGGGATTGCCAGGTTCATAGGCAAGGCGAATTATTTTAGGCGTTTTGTCCCTACTTTTGCTCAGTTGGCGGCTCCTTTAAGTGAATTACGTCGAGAATGGGTGCGTTTTGAATGGGGACCTGCCCAAGAGGCCGCGTTTGAGCACATTAAGGCAGCTATAGCCAACCCTCCGGTTTTCGGAGTGCCTGATTTTGATAAAAAATTTATTGTTCAAACTGTGCATCTAATGTGGGAATTTCGGCAGTCCTCCTACAGGAGTTCGAGGGTCAAAGGCAGCCATTAGCGTATGGATCTCGTTGGTTACCCAGTGACAAACTTAAACATTCCGTTTACGAATGTGAGGCATGGGCTGTCTTGTTCGCGCTGGAGAAGTATCCCTTTTATCTCGAGCATAGAGTGTTTCAGGTAGAAATCGACAATCAAGCATTAAGCTGGGTACTAGCCAGGCCGCGTAAAACTGGCCGTATCGCCAGGTGGGCAGTGCGCATTTCAGCGTTTCAATTCCAGGTTAAATACCTTAAGGGGACTGAGAATGTGCTCGCGGACATCCTTAGCCGTATGTTCACAGAACATCCATCTAGTGAGTGTGCCCAAGAAATGGAGGAAGGAAATCTTAGTTGTGTCTTGTAGGCGGTATTCCTCATTTGTTTAGTGACGTTGCCGACCATCAGGATCAGGACCTCACTTGGGGACCGGCTAAGGAACGCCTGTCAGCGGGGGAACCTTTGGATGGATACGTCACCAGGAAAGGCATTTTGTGTAAATGAGTGGGACATGCGAAGGAGTTGAAGATCTGTCTACCAGCCACCCTGGTACGCCCAGTTTTCCATTACCTTCACAACTCGTTGATTGGCGGACATTTAGGATCCTCTAATACCTTGCAGGAAATTAAGGAGCATTAGACTTGGCCGTCTATGGACCGAGACGTTAGAGAGATAGTTTCTCGGTGTCGGTTGTGTCGTGTGGCCAAGCCTAAGAGCGCTCTTCAACAGGGCTTCTTGAGTTCTGAGCGCGAATCCTGCCCCATGGACAAACTCTATATATCTACTATGTCAGACTCTTAGCTCACACCAAAAGAGGCCATCGGTACGTATAGGTTATTATTGACGCGTTTTCGAGGTTTACCTGGCTTCTACTATTGCGCATTTAACTAACGTATTTAGTATTTTTGGACCCCCTAAGAAAATAGTTAGTGATAATGCACCGGCCTTTCTTTCGGCTCCCTTCAAGGCTTCCTGTTTTCAAAGCGGCGTAAAGCACGTGACTACCTCTCTGTATTACCCGCAAGGGCTCTTTCGTGGAGAGGGTCAGTCGTAATCTCAAACATACACTGATTATCTTCCATCAGAAGACGCCCGGTAAGTAGGATTCTAGTCTCCCTTGGCGTAGTTTTGCCTTCAGTATCGCCAGCCACGAGGCTTTGAAGACTATTCCGGTTTCCTTGATCCTTGCTTATCCTGTTAATTCCCACCTTCCGAAATTATGGGATTTCAAGATCTAATCCCTGCGGATATTACCCCTCAAATCGTCAAAGAAAACTGGAATTTTGCCAGGCGCAATATCATCAGGGTCCACAACAAACAAGCTGACCGTTACAACCGTAATCGACGAGTGTTTAGGGGTAAACCAGGAGAACAGGTGTATGTTCGTAATTTTCCCGGGCGGGAGGTGCGTGTTGGAAACCTTGATAAGTTCACTCCCCGTTTCCTGGGTCCCTCAACTATTATGCGTATTTTAGGCTCAGTTAATCTACTGGTTAAGGACAACCGCAATGGTAAGCAATACCGGGTCTATCTTAATCAGATTAATTTTGGTTAGACCACTTGTTGGGTTACCCCCAGCTTAGTGTTTGAGGGGGGAGGGGGGTGTTAGCTGTGTTGCGGCTCGTGTTGATGCCATTGGTATGTTGGCATCGTGCAATAGGGATAGTGGCATCTCGTTTTCTTCCTGTGTTTACTTGCGCCACTATGTTTGCTAACATTGTCTGTCCGCAAGTGGCAGCAGCAGCAGTTATCAGTTATCTAGTACTGTGGTACTATCTTTGGAAGGACGTCAAGTGTTCTTCCGGGTTGAAGCATGTCGTGGGAGTTCAGTTGGGACGAAGCAGCACTGAGTTCCGGCAGTGCGAGGACATGCCGGGACCGCTGGTGGCATCCAGGCCTTCAGCCGCCAAATTGTTTTTTTGAGTTATTACTATTGGGGCCTTCAGCTGGCAAATAATTGTAATTTCTGCTCAATAACGCCTTCAGCCGTGAGCGCCACTTGCTTAAGATTTTTTAAAATTAGTTGTGTCTTAACAATCGAATTGAATAATTGTTCCCTATTGTCAACTTTATTTGCAATTTTTTCCAAATAAAGTGCATGTGATTTTAAAAATAAAAACTGAGCAACCAGGGGTAACTGATTGTAGCTCCGTCCACACCGAATCCTTCCTTTCCCTAGGTATTATGTCTCAACACGAAACATTTATTTTCTGCAAATCCTCATTGATTTTGTTCACAATTTTCATGTGATACTACTTTCCTGTAGACTACAGCATCATCGGCAAACAGTTTAATGCCGCTGTCAGTACCATCAACCAGATCGTTATGTAAATCGTAAAAAGCAGCGGACCTATTACGCTGCCCTGTGGCACATCTGATGTTAAGTTTGTTTCTATTGAAGTCTCCCCATTCAGTTTGACATACTGCGCTCTGCCTGTTAGAAAACTTTCTATCCAACCGCACATGTCATCGGATAGACCATAAGCTCGTACTTTTTGGAGCAAGCGACAGTGCAGAACTGAGTCGAACTCCTTTTCGAAAGTCGAGGAATATGGCATCAACCTGAGAGCCAGTATCGAGAGCCTGTTGTATATCATGTAGAAAGAGGGCCAACTGTATCTCGCGTGACCGCTGTTTCCTAAAACGTGCTGGTTTCTGCGGATGAGCTTCTCAGAGTCTAGATAAGTCATTGTGTCTGAATACAAAATATTTTCCATTATTCTACAACAAATCGATGTCAGTGAAATTGGCCTGTAATTATGTGCATCCAACTTTCTACCCTTTTTAGAGATTGTTATGACCGGGGCCTTCTTCCAGTCCCGTGGAACTTTTCGCTGTTCCGGTGATCTCTGATAGATGATGGATAAGAATGGTGCTATATTTGTAGCATATTCAACATAAAATCTTACGGTAATATCGTCTGGGCCAGATGTCTTTGTGGCGTCTCGATCTTAACTGATTTACATTCCCAGATACACTAAACATTATGTCAGCCATCCATGCGTTTGTTCGATAATTGAAAGGGGGAATGGTGCTGTAGCCCTCTACCATAAACGAGTTTTTGAACGCTAGGTTTAGAATTTCGGCCTTCTGTTTATTATCATCCGTTACATTACCCGTGCCGTCAGCAAGAGAGGGTATTGAATAATTTGTAGCGTTCGTAGATTTTACGTACGACCGAAATTTTTTAGGGCTATTTTTAGAATCTGCAGATAAAATATTGCTTTTAAATTCGTTAAAAGAATGTTTCATTTCGCATAATTTCTGTTTGTCAGCTGGGCAGTGACTACGTATAAAACGACTGTACAAAATTCTCTGCTTTCTCAGCAATTCCCTAATATGTCTGTTGAACCAAGGTGGATCATTTCCCTCCCCTATATTTTTGCTAGGCACATATTTCTTTAACACGTGGTGGACAACACCTTTAAATTCTCACCAAAGATGCTCACTATCTTTGTGTCCCCCGGTGAATACATGGAGCTGACCATGAAGATATTCTTTAATGACACTTTCATTTGCTTTCCCAAACAAGAAAACTCTACGCTGTTTCTTTGGTTTTTTTGCAGCTTCCACTGACATAGAAGCCACAACGACATTATGGTCGCTAATACCTTCTTCTAGACTAACTTCCTCAAAAAGATCACCAACTTCACACGCGTCTTTTCTTCTGCTTCCTGTGATAAACGTGTAATTTTACCAGTCAATGGACGCCAGATAAAGCCTCCACCTATAACTAATGGATAATTTGGATATTTATTTCCTACTTACTCAAGACTTTCCCTGAAACGTTCTGCGACGTTTGTTGCAGATGCTGGTGGTCTATAAAAACATCTTAATACAATGGTCACTCCTTGTCTGATTGACAGCTTTATACAGACTATTTCACAGTCCGACCCAGTATCGATCTCAACTGCGTTTGAACAGCTTTTAATTGCAATGAACGCACCAACTCACATAGCATCAGTCCTATCCTTCCTAAACATTGTCCAATCCAAGTTCAAAATTTCACTGCTGTTTATGTCTGGTTTCAACCAGCTTTCGGTACCTAATACAATATTCGCATTACTACTGTTTATTTCGGAGAGTAACTCGGGGATCTTGCTACAGACACTTTGACAATTTACCAACACAAGATTTAGCATATTTAAATCCTTTGGAATGACCTGTTTAGGCGAACTAACAGTTTTTACAGTTGGCACACCCACATCAGTGTCATGAACTGGTAATTTTCGGGCCAACGGTTTGTTTCCCATGGAGAGGAACCTAATCTAAAACACCCTCATGTGCACGCCACAAGTACTGTGCTAGTCATGTAGCTGCTTCCTGTGTATAGTCCTACAACCTTCCACCCCATAGCGTAGGTCGAGGAATCTACAACCATTTTCGTCACAGAGTTGACATAGCCTCTGGTTTAGATTCTCCACTCGACTCCAAACCAGAGGACCCCGGTCTACCCTGGGTACGATGCAGCAGATCGTCAGCTTGGCTTCCACTCCTCGAGAGATGGAGGCCGCCTTCGCCAATTTGGCCAGCCGTCGAAAGGACCCAAGGATTTCCTCGGAACCCCGACGACTGGCATCGTTGGTGCCCCGACATGTGCAACAATATGCAGCTGGCTGCACCCCACACGCTCGATAGCCACTGGAAGAGCCTCTTCCACAACCCAGACAAGGCCCCCCAGTAAGCACACCGAGTGAACATTGGACTCGTTCCCCGTCCTAGCAGCTGTGTTCCTGAGGGTCTCCATGACCCATCTAATACTGGAGCTCCCAGTAACTAACAAACCCCTATCCCCACGTGCCTGTCCACACCTTGCTGAAGGAGCGGCCACTATCCTGGCAGAAGGTGCATTCTGATATGGCTCATGGCTCAGCCTCCCCCCCCCCCCCCCCTCCCCAGCATCAGATAGCACACTGAATCTATTAGCAAAGTGCATGGGATTTGGCAGGAGCCTGCGTCCCCCATGCAGCCTTGCCTTCGCCTTGAGGCTCGAGAGCTCGACACAGTCCGCCACCCACACTGAGGTGAGAGTGGGCCAGCCGGCTCAGTCTCATCTGAGATCAGCTCAGAGAGCTGTGACATCCCCCCCCCCCCCCCCCTGCACATTTAGTACAGCAGAGGCTGCCCCAGGCACCCCATCCCCACCCACCTCAAGGTGGCACTCTGGAGCCTGCTGACTGTCGTCAACAAAGCTTCCATCTGCGTTTGGACTGTGGCCAACTCCTCCTGCATCCGCACACAACAGACACAGACCCTATCCATCTAGCTAATACTTGCTATAAGAAACTTAAGGAAACCTGCTGCCACACAAGGTTAACAGCTACACTCTAGTTGGCAGAAAGGACACTCAACAATGAAGAACAATAAAAATGTATGGTAGAAGATAGATCTGGTGCTTATTTTCCTGCTAGGAGCTATGCAGTGGATACTAAAGAAAAAAAAACAGTGACCTACAGCAAAACTGCTAGGGGCTATATTATTAAAGAATTAAACAGTACGCTACGGTAAACTACACCTAATGATTATCCCTCGTATTTATAATGTAAACAAACGTTTACGTACACGCAAAAATGACCTAATAAAACTATAAAAACTGCCACCTTCAATGTATCGAGTTCAAGTGAGACTAATAAATGTAAATACTGAATATTGTACACTGACAGATGTAGGTACAAAACAAAACCTTTAGCTAACAATAAGAGTTCAGAATGTAAAGCACAAATACGAACTCTACTTTAAAGCAACCGATGGGCTTACAGTACAAGCCCACAACAAGCTAAGGAATTTACGCAGACGGCGAGGTGAGTTTTAGCTTTCTGCTAACTGAACCGTATGTAAGAAGGGCTCAGAAGTTGTATTATAACACAGATTTACTCAGATATTGTAGTGTAACACTAATTTACCACGTATTTTACGTTTGCCTAACTGTTAACGCTCGCAGGTTTCGCTAGTCAAACGTATACAAGTGTGGTTAGGATTCACTGTCAGTATCACTTTTCCTAATAGCGATGGAGTTAGGCTATCTACACATTTCTAGCACTTCAGCCGTAGTACGTAATTTACGATTATGACTGCCCATCTCTCCCTGTGTGGCTGGGAGCCACAACGCATTCTCACATTCGTATGATAAAGTTGGAGATAGAAAGCTCTCCCCACATTGTCTTTGATGAAACCTCCCTACAACACTGCCGTCGATTAATTTGTCACTGACCAGAAGAAGGAGATTACTATACCCGCTACATTCCACGCCTCGTGAAGGAACAGAGCGAGCCGAGTCCGTAACTTCTGTTCAGCAAGGACTGTTCTGCACAAATCTTGCTCACGGCACCCATCCAATTGCACGAGATCTCTCCAGATGCGCGCATGTCGAGAAGGTTGACACCGTTATCGGTATATAGTAGATATGAGTGTGTTGTGATGATGTAACAGACAGTTAAGAAGAAACATGTGGTTTATGCATAATGGAGCTCCAGATGGACGGAGTTTAAAGCATTTTATGTAAATCACTGTGCTATCAATTCTAAAGTATGTTCTTAATGTCTGTGGTCAGTACCAACAAGGTATTGGAAAGAGAGAAACGATCGTAGAACATAAACACATGCACTCCTAAAGCCACATGGTTCTGCATTTAAACGCACTATAATGTTTAAGCCATGTGGTTTCCATAACATCAGTCAAGCGAATGCAATGCTCATAATATTCTAATGCAGGACATGTTCGTCCAGCATCTGACATACATTCATCTGCAAGTCTTCTATCACACTTACTACAGTGACAAGCTTTAAGATGAAAAAACTACTTCCTTCTACACCAAAGAAAAACATAGTATTTGTGATAAATGCACACTACAGCTTTCAGGAGGTGTATATTGTCCATTCTTCACATCCAGCCACAGTTCACGAATTATACTATGCTTGCATCAGTCCTATAAAATGATCGTCAGCAACAAAGAATGCCTATTATAAGGAAACAGCAAACGCATAGCAGCGGTGTTTCACATGTGAAATTACACACCATGCTGTTCTAACTCGATAAACAAGACATCTCTCAAACAAATGTATACATAGAATTTGCAGGTATCTCACAAACATCTGCCACTAACTTAAAATCACCGTAGTTATGAAACTGAAGACTTGATTTAAGTCGCAGATGCAGTAGGGGAATGGAGAACGTTGCATAAATCTTCTTTCGTCTAGAGGAGGTTGCTGAAACAGTTTTTCCATCGATGGACATTTTTCATCACATATGTGTTGGAAGTCTTCTACTGACTGCTGTATAGAGAGGTTTGCTGTTAATGATCGCAAGTAGATAGTGCTCTAAGTCACGCACAGAATATGCAGTTGTATATGAGTCGAACACTGATACACCCCGAGAGGACAACAGAAAAATGCTTAAATGCGCGATAAATGACTTGTAGCAACATCTCCCTCTCTAGTGTGCATCATCAGTCTACCATTAAATCACACTCAGTCATTCCATTTATTGTTTGTTTTCTTCTCTTACGGTACTGCCACCTCGTTTTCTTATTCCCTTTACTGGCGTCACTAACTTACTTGCCCGTGAGTGACAGCAGCAGCGCTTCTCGATAAGTGCACTGTTGTACCATCTCTCGAGAAACCGATAATATTTCTGGCTCGTTCTGTGTCCAAAAGTCAGTTGGAGACGGACCAGCAGTGCAGTCGGGCACGGAGCAGCAGTCGGGGACGAAGGAGCATCAAGCACGGAGCACCAGTGAGGTGCGGACAGCCAGTACTCGCCGACCGCTGGGGACACACATGTACTGTCCAACGGAAGGAGACTGGAGCGGCAACGACCGTTGGTTGGTCGTTCGGTCGGTCATCCCATCGCCGACGTGTATTTGATCTTTTGACCGTTTCCTGGTGTTGGGATTACTCGATCCCGTGTTTTCCCAGCTTGCTGGAAACATGCGGAAGTGGTCGCGATACACAAACCAGAGAAAGACCCTCTATTCCCGCAGCACTACAGACCGATTAGCCTCTTGCCAACTCTCAGCAAGATCTATGAGCGCCTCCTGCTAAGACCCATACAAGAACATATTACCAGAGAGCAAATTCTGCCGGATTTCCAATTTGGCTTCCGACAGAACCACTCTGCCCCACAACAGGTCATGAGAATGGTTGAAGCAGCCACAGAGGGCTTCAACCACAGAGGCTACTGCGGGATAGTGCTACTGGACGTAGCCAAAGCCTTTGATTCAGTATGGCATAGAGGGCTACGCTACAAGTTGTACACACAAGGGTTTCCCGGGAGCATAGTTCAGCTGATCAAGAGCTATCTCACGAATAGGACTTTCTCCGTCAAAGTAGAAACTGCTACCTCTACCAAGAGGCGTATTCGTGCTGGGGTGCCACAGGGATCGGTCCTGGGGCCCGTATTGTACAGTTTGTACACTGCGGACACTCCAACGGCCCCCCTGGTGCACACCGCACAGTACGCTGACGATACAGCCTTCTACACGAGAAACGCGAACAAGGACCTGGTCATCCGTAGGCTACAAAAGGTTTTAGATGACACAGAAACTTGGGCCCGTGGCTGGCGCGTCACCATCAACTCTGAGAAGACGCAGGCAATGCTGATTACCCGCAGGCTCGGAAGGCGCGATCCTCCTCAACGTCCCCCCCTCCACCTTCACTTAAATGGAACCCAACTCCCCTGGCGCAGAACCGCCAAGTACCTTGGCGTAACCTTGGACTCTCGTCTTACGTGGAAACCCCACATAGACGAGGTCCACAGGAAGGCCTGCGCCAGAATGTCCATCCTATATCCCATCCTGAACACAACCAGCTCCCTACCCTGCCCAGTAGCAGTAAATGTATACCAGGCCCTGATCCGGCCAGTAATGGAGTATGCGTGCCCTGTCTGGGGATACGCGGCAAAGCAGCACCTGGACAAACTCCAGAGGCTGCAGAACAGCGCCGTCAGAAGGGCACTGCACTTACCTCTTGGATTCCCTACAGACAACTTGCACGCCGCAGCCGAAATCCCACTCCTGAGAGAGCGGTTCCAGGATCTGGCAAGGGCCTTCTATGAGGGTTCTTCCAGATCCGGAAACGCGCTCATCCACTCCCTAGGTCGGTATGACATGTCCCGCGATAAGCACAAGCGCCCTATGACGATCTTCGACGACTAAGTCGAAGAGAAAATCCCAATACCCAATCCATCATCCTGTTCCTTCCCATATAACACCAAACTTCTCGCCTACCTCAGGCAAGTACCAGACACACACACAACAATCATCACAAATCACAGACACCAAAAACTATAGAAAGATCACACACACAAGTTCACAGGGGAGTAAAAGCCGAAAGGCTACAGACTCCCCCTCACACTTCCCCAAAGAGGGGAAAGCAACAGATGAGAGCAGCAGCTGGTGTTGGGCAGTCGGTCGGTTGGGGGAGAGCAGCGAGGAGATCTCCGTGGCACGTTGTCAGGCCGGAGGCGCTGGCGGCGTGCATGGGCAGTTGGAGTTGTGAGGCGCTTCTTGCTAGGGTTACGAAGTTCGTCGCCCACCGATCCTGGACACTATAGTTGACTGCTCACTTAACCTACTAGCAAGCTTCAACTGCTATCACATCTCTGCGTTTGATCCTGGCTGTCACTTTCTGGGAGATTCCCGTGAGCAACAATGTGTGTGCATTGAAGTCGGCCAGAATTGCAGCCGTCTTCCTGTGCGGTGTTTAACTTAACTCATTCCTTCATTAATGAAGTGTACCAGCAGTATCTTTTGCCTTGAGGCCGTTGACGTTCCGGTGACCTGCCCTGGTCGTTGGTGTAGTTTTTGGCAGTGTATTTTCCTCGTTGTGTTGATGCTGTCCAGCACGGCGTGTACTTTGAGAGCTGAGGTGTTGTTGGTAGTTTTGGGCATTTATTCTGACTTGGTTGGATTAGGCACCAGTATCCAGAACATTGTGCTATTCACATCTTGTTGTCGTTTTGCTGGTCGGGTGGAGAAGAAGTGATCTTGTTGGTTGGTTTGTTGGCTGCCTTTCGGTTGGGTTGCCTTCCGATTAAGAGATTGTCGGTCTGCCTGCCTGTCTCACCTAAACGTGCGTTAGTGTTACCTTCCCAGGCCGACCCTTGGAACCTTCTGAGCGCTGCTCCTTGTGTTTTACATAGTGATTTCCTTTTTAGTCTTAAGTACTCCGTGTAGCCTTCAGCCGAGTTTTAATCTCCCTTAAATTAAAAATTAAAAATCTTTGTCTTGTTCTTAAGTCATTAGATTGTTATTTTTTAGTATGAGGCCTTCAGGCGTGTTTTACACGAAATATTTTAAGATAAGGCCTTCAGCCTTTTCAAATTGAAAGCTCTTCCTCCTAGGCCTTAAGCTGTTAAATTGTTTAGTTGATATGCGGCCTTCAGCCGAGTTTTCACCCTATTAAGATTAAACATTGAATATCTTTGGCTCGGCCCTAAGCTGTTCTTCATTAATGTGTGGCCTTGAGCCGAGTTCTATGGAAAAAGTTGAAGCTAAGGCTTTCAGCCTATTTATATTGAAGCTAAAAAAAATTTTTTTTGAAGAAGTGAAACCTCCAGAAGAACTCCTGCACCTCAATTCCTTGCTTAGATCTTGTGCCTTGCATTTTCGATGTGGCCTTCAGCTGATCTAAATTAAATCAAAGGAGGTCTTTCGTTAAAACCTTGAGAGTTTTTGATTCTTGCTTGTGTGATTGTATTTTTTAACAAATAAAGTTTATATGTTGAGTGTAACTGATAGTAACTTATTTTGGCCCCTTTCCACAAATATAATCGCGTCCGCTCTGTCCTGCTAGCCTCAGGGATTTCACACACCTCGTTACTGCCCAATTTCAACCGATCGCTTCATCCAATTATTGTCATCCTTTAATACAGTTGCAAGTCAGTTTAGAGGCAGATGGTTCTGTTTTCCAGGAAAGCAACAAAGACGGCAGTCAATTTGCATGTACCACTATTACCTCAACAGATATACAGTAGAATGTTGTTAAAAAATGCAGCAACTGTTCTGTAAGGTATTTTTTTTTTTAGCTGAAACCACATGTTTGTGATTGGTAGAGAGTACATAGGAGCACATTGTAAATACTGTTTGTTAGGGTTTAAAACACCTAAACACTTCTGCACACCAAGCGAGGTGGTGCAGTGGTTAGCACACTGGACTCGCATTCGGAAGGACGACGGTTCAATCCCGCGTCCGGCTATCCTGATTTAGGTTTTCCGTGATTTCCCTAAATCGCTCCATGAAAATGCTGGGATGGTTCCTTTGAAAGGGCATGGCCGAATTCCTTCCCCGTCCTTCCCTAATCCGATGAAACCGATGGCCTCGCTGTCTGGTCTCCTCCCCCAAAAACAACACACACAACACTTCTGCACAGGATCAAACACGTGACCTTTTCTGTAATTGCATATTGCACTCCCCCAGATGGGATGGTAACACAACTCTCCTTAGCTGAGGACACGATGAAAATCTAGAAGGTGATTGCCAATAACTGTGGAATCACACTTGGGCTTGTGAACCGACAAATTTATCACTTTATATTTGGTTGTCATCCACGTTAGACATACTATTACAGCCGTCTTATCGCTGTCGACGAAAAATGATCCTGATGCTTCCATGTCAACTTTTTGTTGTTTTCCTCTTTCCGCCACATACTCGTCCCCTTCAAGTACTCCCTCATTGCTTCTCAATTTCCCTGCGTTTCGGCATATTTTCCCTCGATTTATACGTATTTTCCGTCAAGTGTCGTAATTTTATCGATTTTATGTCACTTCTGGCCATGCGCCCATAACGACACTTCTCGCCATGTATTCTAAAATTCCTTGTAAATGAAGTACGTTTGTCAATACATAGCGCAAAAGCACTATTTTTCTGGTCTGACGGTATAGCATACCACTGTACTCGAAGGCATCCAGTCACTTCCAACTACATATACTACAATTGCAGTGCGTTTGCTCTGTGCTCCGTATGTCTGCATATGTGCGTGTACCATGAGAAACAGCCTACTGTACCACTTTCGATATTCATGAGCTGTTTGAATAGCCCACCTCCCACTCTATCAAACTGATTGACTAATTAATAAAATCGATATCCTACAGTTTCCCTTGGTTGATAGTGGAAATATTGTCTGATTGGCAGGAAATCGACTGCAGTGTGTGGAATAGTGATTAAACAGTTTATGAGATACAAGGCAGTGTGTGGAACTGCAGCACTTTTCTTATCCCGAGACACATAATACGGCGATGATACTTTCGTTGTGTGGAGCCATGGTGAAGAACAGTTCGGTGACTTCTTACGACACCTGAACAGCCTCCGTGCCAACATAAACTTTACCATGGAAGTAGAAAAGGACAAAAAACTGTCATTTCTAGATGTGCTGATCACAAGGGATGGCGAAAACCTGGGACACAGCGTGTATAGAAAACCGACACACACGGACCGTTCGTTACCTGCACAAACTATCAAACCACCAACCGAGCCAGAAAAGAGGCATGATTAATACGCTCGTAACGCGAGGACGAATATATGAGCCGCAGCACCTCAGACGCGAAATGCAACACCTGGAAATTGTTCTGAGGAGCAATGGGTACTCCACAAATTATATTAGAAGTGTAACAGAGCCAAACACTTGGCAAAGTAAGAAATCAGAAAAAGAAATGTCGGGTACGGCCTTTCTGCCATACATTCCCATAGTGACGAACGGAATCGACCATATATTGCGCAAACACGGCGTAAAGACGAATTTCAAACCGGCAAGGAAGATCAAAGAGTGTCTTAGATCGGCAAAGGAGAAAAAGGGGCTCACTTGCAATGTCAGCAATATACCGCATACCATGCACATGTGGAAAAGTTTATGTCGGAATGACTGGACGATCAATCAACACCAGGATCAAAGAACATAAGCGACATTGCAGGTTGGAGCAGGCGGAGAAATTGGCCGTGGCAGAGCACGCACTGAGTGAGACGGACCACGTAATAAAATTCGCCGTCACGGACGTTCTGGCTGTAGAGCAGTACTATCACACCCGCTTGTTCAGAGAAGCTGTAAAAATACAAAAACACGAGAACAGCTTCAACAAGAAAAGAGGAAAGCCTTAAGGTAAACAGATCCTCGCTTCCCGTACTGCAGTGAACGACCGTCGCAAGTAGCAAGAGGAGAACCGCACCGGAAATGACCGCGGAGAAGCCCTCGGACGTTGGCGTGCCAGGTACATATAGTCCGCGGCCGCCAGCTCGGCTCCAGTTCACCACCGGCAGTGGAAGGTGAAGCTTTGACAATGCCAGCCACTCGTACTGGCGAAGCGTCAGTAAACTCACCAGATGAACGTCGGCCGAAGAACCCGAGACAGAAGCCAATAGGCAGTTTGTCATATTTACACCGTTACATTTCGTGTTAAATATATGTCACGCGGGAAATACCCCGGCCTTCTTCCTCCCTGGCCCAGTTTCTTTCTTTGTGGCACGCCGAGTCGTCAGCAGGTGAGAGGCCATGCTGCCTCCGTCCCTGAGCCATCTGCGACGTACTCGTCGTCATGATTCTGGTCTGCCACGTCTGAGCATCACGTGGGAAGATCGCCGCCCTGTGCACCAAGCACTTCGTAAACGTATCACATCTGGACTTGTCATCCGAGAACAAGCAATACACCCAGTGCAACATTCAATATCCTGTGTCATCCTGCGCTACTGGTCAGACAGGATGTACATGGGATTAGTTCGGACGTCAACTCCATGCCATTGGCAGTACCAAGGATATCAAGGACCAGTTTCAACAGTTGTGGGGCACCTAACCTCAATATTATGCATCCAGACTAGGTAGTTACCGTCCCATGCATATGCTGCCGTTAACCCCACAACACAGACAGCTGCGCTTGGGTTCGTGTCCTGACTGGAAGCATTGACTGCTGATGAATGTAGTCATGCTGTGTTCAGCAATGATGGTTCAAATGGCTCTAAGCACTGTGGGACTTAACATCTGAGGTCATCAGTCCCCTAGAACTTAGAACTACTTAAACCTAAGTAACCTAAGGACATCACACACATCCATGCCCGAGGCAGGATTCGAACCTGCGACCGCGGTTGCAGACTGAAGCGCCTAGAACCGCTCGGCCACACCGGCCGGCGATCAGCAATGAACCGCAGTGCTAGATTACCCTGGATAAACGTCGTCGGCGAGTATACCGGTCGCCTGGTGAGAGGTCCCACTCTGGCTGTGTTTTTGAGAGGAACGACGGTGTTACTCCCTGCTATCGTGGTGTGGAGAGCCATCGAGTATGACTTCAGGTCACAGGTGGTAGTGATTCAGGGAACTCTAACCGCACAGCTGTATGTCATGAACATCCTGCGTCCTCAAGTTTTACGTCTCATGCGACAATAGCGTGGTGCCATTTTTCAACAGAACATTGCTCGTCCACCCGTGGCACGTGTCTCTATGAACTGTCTGCTTGATGTTGAGGTAGTGCTGGGGCAAGAAGAATCCCAGGCCTGTTCCCGATAGGACACGCTTGGGATTAGTTCGGACGTCAACTCCATGCCAGTGGCAGTACCCAGGATATCAAGGACCAGTTTCAACAGTTGTCGGGTAGCTAGCCTCAACATTGTGCAGCCTTATGACACTGTTCCCACCCAAATCAGTGGATATATCCAGGCGGGGAGGGGGGGGGGTGCAAGTCATAGTTATAAATCGGCTTATGTTGCACCATTCTTATCCATCATCTATCAGAGATCATTGGAACAGTGGAAAGTTCCGCGGGACTGGAAGAAGGCCCAGGTCATAGCAATCTATAAAAAGGGTAGAAAATTGGATGCACATAATTACCGGCCAATTTCACTCACATCGATTTGTTGTATAATCATGGAACACATTTTGTGTTCAGACATAATGATCTTTCTAGACTCTGAGAAGCTCACCTGCAGGAACCAGCACGGTTTTAGGGAATAGCGGTAATGCGAGACACAGCTGGTCCTCTTTGTGCATGGTACACAACAGGCTCTAGATAACGGCTCCCAGGTCGATGCCATATTTCTATACTTTCGAAAGGCATCCGACTCAGTTCCGCACTGTCACTTGCTCCAGAAAGTGCTCGCTTATGGTCTGTCCGATGACATATGTGGTTGGATAGAAAGTTTTCTTACAGACAGAGAGCAGTATGTCGTCCTGAACGGGGTCACTTCAACAGAAGTGCCCCAGGGCAGCGTAATAGGTCCGCTGCTTTTTACGATTTGCATAAACGATCTGGTTGATAGTATTGACAGCGGCATTAGACTGTTTACCGATGATGCTGTAGTCTACAGGAAAGTAGTATCACACGAAAGTTGTGAACAAATCAATGAAGATTTACAGAAAATAAATGCGTGGTGTAATGACTGTCAGTTATCTCTCAATATTAGTAAGTGTAACCTACTGCGTATAACAAAGCGAAAATCCTCATTAATGTACGAGTACAAAATAAATACCCAGTCTTTGGCAGAGGTAACATCCGTCAAGTATCTGTGTGTGACTATCCGAAATGATCTCAAATGGAATGATCAGATTACACAAGTAACGGGTAAGGCGAATTCTAGATTGTGGTTTATTGCTAGAATCCTCAAGCGATGCAGTCCTTCAACAAAGGAAATTGCTTACAATACTTTAGTTCATCTATTCTCATAGTATTGTTCATCTGTATGGGTCCCTTACCAGTAGAGTCTGATTCAAGAGATTGAGAAGGCCCAAAGAAGAGCGGCAAGATTCGTGACTGGTACATTTAGCCATCGCGAGAGCATTACAATCTCATACAAAGTTTGATAGGCGATGCACTAAACGGAAGGGGCTGCTCACTAAATTCCAAAATCCGATCTTCGCCGAGGATATATAGCATATATTATTACCACCAACTTTCAAATCGCGCAATAATCACCATTCAAAGATAAGGGAAATTAGAGCTCGTACTGAGGCGTTCAGACAGTCTTTTTTTTCTCGCGCGCGATCCGTGAGTGGAACAGAGGAGGGGGGGGGGGGGGGAGTAAGACGTTGGCGCGAATTGTGCCCTACATCACACACCGCTTGGTGGCTAGCGGATTATATATAAAAAAAGTGCTTTGTAACTTTGCCTCGATGTTGTAATCACTGACATAACAAACATCGTTTACTCCCTCAACCTGTGATATCTGATTTTGTTTCCTCCCCCGCCCCCCCCCCCCCCCTTCGCCCACCCCCGCCCTCATTTGCATGCTTCACTTTTTTCGTCAGGCAGTGTAAGCTGCTTTTGCTTTAACGACTTTAGCCTCACCTGGTATTTAACACAAATAAACGATTTCTGTGACGTCCCTTATGCATATATAGGAATGGATGAACTTCAAGCTACGCAGTAAATTTTCTATATCGTTTCGTTCTTTTTGTTTTTCTTGTCTCCCCGATATCCTTGACGGCTATGTAATCATGCAAAACACTGAATAGAAATACAACTCCATTTAACATGTTCTGAGTGCTACAGGTTGACCTCGGTTTCTCATATAATATCAGAATGATATCAGAATTACCTAGCATAAGATAAATTAGGCTTTTTGTACCAATTCATTAATGAATCATTAAGTCACTTGGTCTGTTAGCTTCATTACCGTGTAGTGTATGGCATTAACCAAAACTCTGGTATTTAACAGTATTGAAATTCGACAACATGGTAATGATTCATAAACAACCATCGAATCTTTCCAACGGCAGTTGCCAGGTTCCCTTCATTGAAGGTGGACGAACAATTTTATGGAAACAATAGTTCAATATTCCACATCTTTCTTGCAATTCAAGAAATTAACCGCAATTGGCTTCCAGATGCTCAACGCGAATTTCACGGGACGTTTATGCTTAGTATGCAAACATCCCTGAAACATAAGACAGCACGTAGGTACGATATTAAATTACGGTATTACACACACAGAAGAAAACGTTTCCCCATCTACATCTACCATAACATTCCGGAAGCCACCTAACACTATGTGGTGTTCTTTGTTAATCACTAGTATTTCTTCCCTTTTCTGTTCTAGCAGGAAACTCGATTCTCTCTACTTTCACCACCTTTGCATTTTCATGAGATGTACGTAGGAGGAAGCAATATATTGGTTGACCTTACTAAGACTGCTCGCTCTCGGGATTTTAACAGTAAACCCCACCGGGATGCATAACGCCTCTTTTTCAACTTCTGTCAATGGAGTAAGACGAGTGTCTCTATAATGCTCTCGTGGTTACTAAATGAACCCGTGAGGAAACATGTTGCTCTTCTTTGTATCTTTTCCATTTTCTATTTCAGTACATTTTAGAGGTACCAAACTGAAGAGCAGTATTCGAGTAGCGGCGGACGTGACTGTGACGTCTGCCTTGCACACTATTGCTTTTATGTGATCGATCCGCTTTAAGTCGTTCGTATGGATACTCGCAGATACGTAGTGACTTCAGAAAGTAAATTACGCATGTCAACCTATGTTAAGACCATTGCGCAACAAGAGAGACGCATTGTCAGAAGCGAATCACAAGGTATAAGTGTCCTGCAGGCACAGTTATGGCGCGGCAACTGGAAACTTACTCTGAAGTTGAAGGACGCAGAATAGTATGATATTAGTGGACAATACGTCTAAGTAGGACGCAGATTCACCGCAAAATTCTGGCGGTAAGGACTAAATACAATATCACGTCCCGGGTTGGTGAAATAGTACTAATAATTTGACCAAGGCCGCACACACGTAGCTGATGCTGTAATTCTTGAAGTTTTCTCGGCATACCGAATATTCTGTGAGGTTTCAGGATGGCAGCTGGAACATGTTGACTTCTTGCCACAATATTTCGGCTGACAACCGTCCAGCCATCTTCACGTGTCCGCCACTGGAGAGTGCTAGTTTTTCTTCCTTTATTGTGATTTCATTTCCCTACCCCATATGGGGAGGGGAGGGCTGTCAGTGGCACAATCTGCCACTCTTCATCGGAGTGACAAGACAACTAAGACAAGAATAAAATGTTACAGATAAGGCGATGAAAAAAGGGGACATAAAACAGAGTAAGGGGAGATTATGGAGGTAAAAATAAACTGACATGGAGACATTCATGGATGGATAATTAAAAAAGTCGACATAAAGTTTAAAAAAAGCACAGTTGGGGAGTCTCAAAACACAAAGAAGACACTGAAGGCACACCCACGGGTTAAAAGTCGGCCACAGTATTAAAAACACTCTAGAACAGCACACTTTAAACCCACTTGGAGCACACACAATGAAGAATAAAACTGCCAGGTGGGACCTGCTGAGGAAGAGGCTGGAGAGGATGGAAAAGGAGGGGAGAGCAAGGTGCAGCAGGGGAGGGGGCAAGATGAAAAGAGGAGGGGCATCAGTGGGGACACCAAGAGGTAGGAGATGGTGGGGCAGGAGATGAAGAGGGAAGACAAGGCAGGAGGAAGTGCAGAGACACTGAAGGAGAGCACAGGAGAGGGAGGGGGAGTAGGAGGGGAAAGCCAAAGGGAGGGAGAGGAGAGGGAGCCCTAAGGAGAAGGCAGGAGGAAGATGGGATTAGAGTTGGTAGGAAGGGTAGATGTCAGGGCGAAGCTCATCATCCGGGAGGGGTAGATGGTGGAAGGCGCATTGGGAAAGGAGGTGGAGGGTGTGGAGATGGAGAGAGGGTGGGACACACCAGTACAGGTGCGGCAGCAGGCTGGGGGTGGAGAGGAAGGGAGACTCCAGGGGGTGAGGGGGAGCAATGCGGCAGACAATATATAGTGTGCGGATGTGTTCAAGGAAAAGGAGAAGGTGGGGGAAGGGGATGAAGCCGTAGAGGATGAGCATGGGGGACGGAAGGCGGATCCAGAAGGCAAGGCAGAGCACATTGTGTTCAAGGATTTGGAGGGATTTATAGAACCTGGGTGGAAATCCAAGCCACACAGGCGTAACAGGATCAAGGATTTGTAGGTGTGAAGGATGGTGGAAGGATGCAAACCCCATGTCCGGCCACACAGGAGTTTCAGGAGGCGGAGTCCGTTGTGAGCTTTGTGTTGGATGGTAAGGAGATGGGGAGTCCAGGTGAGGTGGTGGTCGAGGGTGAGGCCAAGGTATTTGAGGGTAGGAGTGAGGTGGATAGGACGGCCATAAATGGTGAGGTAGAAATCATGGAGACGGAAGCAGCAGGTGGTGCGGCCTATAATGATCGCCTGGGTCTTGGAGGGATTGATACAGAGGAACCACTGGTTGCACCAAGTAGTGAATTGGTCAAGGTGGGTTTGGAGGGTGCGTTTTGACTGTTGAAGGATAGGATAAAGGGCTAGGAAGGCGGTGTCATCAACAAACTGGAGGAGATGAACAGGCGGGGGAGGTTTGGTCATATAAGCAGTGTACAGCAGATAGAGGAGAGGGGAAAGGAAAGAGCCTTGGGGCATGCCGGCAGAGGGATAGAAAGTACGGGGGTTGGAATTGTGAATAGTCACATAGGAGGGACGATGGGTGAGGAAAGAAGCAACGAGACGGACGAAGTTGATAGGGAGAGTATAGATCTGGAGTTTGAAGAGGAGCTCGAGATGCCAGACATGGTCGTAGGCGTTCTGGAGGTCAAGGGAAACGAAGATAGTGGAGCGATGGGAGTTCAGTTGGAGGGAAAGAAGATTGGTAAGGTTAAGGAGATGGCCGGCGGCGGAGAAGGAGGGCCGGAAGCCACATTGGGTAAGGGGAAGGAGGTGGTTCTGGTTAAGGGGAGAGTGCTAGTTCACGGTGTCGGCTTTATACCAAAAATTACAGCGGAAACGCATGCGCATTGGCGACCGTCACGGGAGCGTCCTCTACTGAAATGTAGCAGTCTGCAGTGGCGAACACTCATCTGAAGATGGCTGGACTGTTTTCAGCTGAAATATTGTGGCAAGAGGTCATCAGGCTGCAATCCCGAAACCTCATAGAATAGTGGATGACGCTGATCCGCAAGTGCAGATCTTGCAGAGTGTCATTTGCATCACTTCAGCCAGCTGAAAAACCATCTTGAGGGGGGGGGGGGGGGGAGGGGGAAATTTTACAACGATGATGACGTTCACATAACGGCCCTCGAATGCCTCTGTAACCGAGGAGTGGATTTCTGCCTGAGGAACTAAACAATTCGTAAAATGTTCCGACCATTCTTTACAGGGACTTGGTGTCTGCGTTGAAAATAGTGTCATGTAACTGTGCCACTTTGAAGTGTATTCTAGCATTCAATAAAAGTTACTTGGCCTGCCATAATAACGAGTAACTTTCTTTTTGAAGCCTCCTCGTTCTTAACGATGTGACTGTTTCCACTGATTATTTGACAATCGTTTAATCAAACAATAACGTGCTTCTGCACCAATTTATGCAAAATACGTTAAATTTGTTTATGCTGGGGGCCAATTGCCAGTTGATCATCTCTAACCCCCCCCCCCCCCCCCCCCCCCACTTCCCTTCATTTCGCCACAGTTTTCTAGCGTTGCAGCTTCCCTTTATACATCTGTATCATCCGTGGACAGCCTCATCATGAAACTTATGAAGCTTCTCATATTATCGACTCGTTCATTCGCGTATATTGTGAACAGTAATGGTCCCATATCACTTCCTTGGAGTACATCCAAAGTTATTTTGAGGTCTGAAGATTTCTCTCCTTTAAGAATGACATGTTGTCTTCTATTTACTGGGGATAATTGCTTCCAATACTAAAGCTGGTCTGATATTCCTACAAACTCACAAATGTTTCATGGGGCGCCAGCACAGAACTGATAAAATGGCTTCCAGAAGTCAAGAAATACGACGTAAAGATGGAACTACCACATATTCTTTCTGAGATTTACTGGATTCTGACGGGCATCACTACTCGAAACGTTTTTATTAGAAGTTGGGAATATTAGGATTTACAGAAAATATTTTTGTGTTTATTACTTTGAAATACGAGGATTTACCTGGATGCGAGCACTTTCTTGACGACGGACGTCTTGCCAGCAGCCACTGCACGCTCGAGTTTCACCACCGCCACCTGGTCCTCTGCAACAGCGAATGATTACGTTATGGACAAATACGCTAAAGCGTCAAAGAAAGAGGTACAGACATGCGTATTCAAAAAATGCTCAAATGTGTGTGAATTTCTAAGGGACCAAACTGCTTAGATCATCGGTCTCTAGACTTACACACTACTTAAACTAACTTATGCTAAGAACAACACACACACCCATGCCCGAGGGAGGACTCGAACCTCCGGCGGGAGGGGCCACGCAATCCGTGACAGGACGCCTCAAATCGCGCGGCCACTCCGCGCGGCAAGCGTATTCAAATGCAGAGATATGTTAACTGGCAGAGTACAGCGCTGCGGTCGGCAACGCCTGTATAATACAACAAGTGTCTGGCGCAGTTTCTAGACCTGGTACTGCTGCTACAATGGCAGGGATTGAAGCTTTAAGAGAATTTGAACGTGGTGTTTTAGTCGGCGCACGAGCGATGGGACACAGCATCTCCGAGGTAGCGCTGAAGTGGGGATCTTCCCGTGCGACCATTCACGAGTGTATTGTGAATATAAGAAATTCGACAAAACATCAAATTTCCGGCCAGAAAAAGACCTTGCAAGAACGGGACCAACGACGACTGAAGAGAATCATTCAACGTGACGTAAGTATAACCCTTCCGCAAACTGCTCCAGATTTCAGCGCTGGGCCATCAACAAGTGTCACCGGAGCCGAATGCCCACTCTTGTACGCTTGATGACTGCACGACACAAAGTTTTACGCCTCGCCTGGGCCCATCAACACGACATTGGATTGTTGATGACTGGAAACTTGTTGCCTGGTCGGACGTGTCTCGTTTCAAATTGTATCGTACGGATGGACGTGTACGGGTAGGAGAAAATCTCACGAATCCATGGACACTGCATGTCGGCAGGGGACTGTTCAAGCTGGTGGCGGCTCTGTAATGGTGTGGGGCGTGTGCAGTTGGAGTGATGTGAGACCCTAATACTTCTCGATAATACTCGGACAGGTGACACGTATGTAAGCATCCTGTCTGATCACGTGCATCCATTCATGTCCATTGTGCATTCCGACAGACTTGGGCAATCCCAGCAGGCAATGTGATGCCTTACGCAATGTCAGCAGGCAATGTGATACCTTACATGCCCATAATTGCTACAGAGTGGCTCCAGGACCACACTCCTGAGTTTAAACACTTCCGCTGGCCACCAAATTCCCCGACATCAACATTATTGAGCATATCTGTGATGCCTTGCAATGTTCTGTTCAGAAGAGATCTCCACCCCGTCGTACTCTTATGGATTTGTGGACAGTCCTGCAGGATTCACGGTGTCAGTTCCCTCCAGCACTATCTCAGACATTAGTCGAGTCCAAGCCATGTCGTGTTGCGGAATTCTGTGTGTTTGAGGGAGCCCTACATGATATTAGGCAGGTGTACCAGTTTCTTTGGCTCTTCAGTGTATATCCTTCTGGCAGCTCACAGCTGTGTGTATGATGGGCTGCCAATAGTAGTACATGTTGTGGTGAAAAGTTTCTTTGCTACAGTACGTTACAAGCTGCTACCGGAAGAGAATACCAGAAGTTCAAAGAAATAAAAGGTACGAGTTGTCACGTGTATTGCGGTCTGGTGAGAATACATGTAAAAAGGAATGCTTCGTTGAGGCGAGCAGGCGTTGAAAGCGTGAAGGTCTGTAACGTGCGATGCTACGCCAAGTGTTGCCGAAGTTAACGGGGAGATGGATAGGAAATGCATTTGATGCAAGGCCGTAGGAACCATTACCAAATTGTAGGAAGGAGCATAAGAAAGCGAATAAAGGATCTGTTAGGTGATGATCAGTTTGGCTTTCGGAAAAGTAAAGACAGCACAGAGCCATATCTGACGTTACTATTGATAACGGAATAAAAAAAAAAAAAAAATAAAAAATAAAAAAAAATATTAAAAAAAAACATAGGATATTTGTCGACCTGAAAAAGCGATAGACAGTTAAAAATGGCGCAAGGCGTTCGAGGAACTGAGAAAATTTTGAGTAAGCTATAAAGATAGAAGGGAAAGTACAAAATGAACAAAACCAAGTTGGATAAAATGAATGGAAGCGTAAAACTGTAGCGCCTCGGATTAAAAAAGATAGAAGACAAAAAAATGGCTCTGAGCACTATGGTCATCAGTCCCCTAGAACTTAGAACTACTTAAACCTAACTAACCTAAGCACACACATCCATGCCCGAGGCAGGATTCGAACCTGCGACCGTAGCTGTCGCGCGGTTCCAGACTGTAGCGCCTAGAACCGCTCGGCCAGTTTGAAGACAGGGGTGCGGTCTACCGTCCCTGCTATTCAGTCTACACATCGAGGAAGCACGACGGAAATAAGAGAGAGGTTCAAGAGGAGGATTAAAATTTAGGGTGAAAGGATAACAGTGGTAGGATTCGCTGAAGACATAGCAATCCCCAGTGAACGAGGAGAAGAAATAGAGGACATACTGAATGGAATGAACAGTTCACAGAGAAAGTGAAGAAGAAATGCAGGAAGTGTTGAATGAAATGAACGTTCGCGTGTGTAAAGAACATCCTCTGAATGTAAAATGGAGGAAGACAGCAGTATCGATGAGTAGAAGAAGTGAAGTAATTATAAATTTCACATCAAAATTGGGGACCACGTTGAAGACGAGGTTAAGCGATTCTGATAACTTGGAAGCAAAATAACACGTGATGGAGAAAGCAAGAAGGACATAAACAGCAGACTAGCACTGGCATAGAGGGCTGCTAGTATAAAACACCGGCCATAAACAGTGTCGTATGGTACTGAATTACGGACTGTGGAGAAATTGGAAAAGAATCGACGCATGTAATGTGGTGCCATAGAAAGATGTTTAAAATTAGATGGACTGATAAGGCAAGGGAAGGGAAAGATGAAGCACACTGATAAGAAGAAGGGGCAAGATGATAGAACATGTATTAAGGCATCAGGGATTAATTTCTGTAATACTAGAGGAGAGGGGGGCGGCTGTAGAGAGTGAAAACCGTAGGGGAAGACAGAGATTGGAATACATACAACAGATGCTGAGGGGAGAGAGTGGTGCAAGTTCTACTCTGAGATGAAGAGGATGGCACATGACTGGTAATTGAAAAAAATAAAAAATAAATATGAGGTTTGTTTTCAAAAATCTGTTGATGTCATGTGCACTAATTAATCTGTTAAGTGACTGATTTTAGCTAACCAGAATATTTTAAAGTTAATCAGGATATATGCTTATATGGTGCTAATTGATCCGTGGTCTAGGGGTGCCGGCATGGTAGCTCAGCGTGTTCGGACAGAGGGTTACGTACCCTCTGTAATAAAAAAACTGAGTTAATCGATCATCAACGAACTTAATCGGATGTCCTACGACGTCCGCCCCGAATAGATACAACGAACAAACGCGGACAAAATGAGAATTAAAAAAAAAAAAGGGTAGCGTCTTTGATTCGGCAAAACGCCTTCGGTCCCGGGTTCGATCCCCGCCACTGCCTATATTTTGGTAAATAATCAGCATTGGCGGCCGAATACTTCCGGCATAAGAAGTCAGCCTCATTCTGCCAACGGCCTTGTCAAAGAGGGCGGAGGAGCGGATAGAGGTTCAGGGCACTCTCTTGTCCTAGGGGTGGGTAATTGACCCTAAAGGCGGAAGAATCAGCAATGATCAACGACATGAGGATGCAGAAGGCAATGGAAACCACTGCATTAAAGACACGTAACGTGTATCCACAGGACATGTGGCCTGTATTTGAAGAAGTGTCATGATGATCTCTCCATTGGCAAAAGATTCCGGAATAGTCCCCCATTCGGATCTCCGGGAAGGGACGGCCAAGGGGGAGGTTACCATCAGAAAAAGATTGAATAATCAACGAAAGGATAACGTTCTACGAGTCGGGGCGTGGAATGCCAGAAGCTTGAACGTGGTAGGGAAACTAGAAAATCTGAAAAGGGAAATGCAAAGGCTCAATCTAGATATAGTACGGGTCAGTGAAGTGAAGTAGAAGGAAGACAAGGATTTCTGGTCAGATGAGTATCGGGTAATATCAACAGCAGCAGAAAATGGTATAACAGGTGTAAGATTCGTTATGAATAGGAAGGTAGGGCAGAGGGTGTGTTACTGTGAACAGTTCAGTGACCAGGTTGTTCTAATCAGAATCGACAGCAGACCAACACCGACAACGATAGTTCTGGTATACATGCCGACGTCGCAAGCTGAAGATGAACAGATAGAGAAAGTGTATGAGGATATTGAAAGGGTAATGCAGTATGTAAAGGGGGACGAAAATCTAATAGTCATGGGCGACTGGAATGCAGTTGTAGGGGAAGGAGCAGAAGAAAAGGTTACAGGAGAATATGGGCTTGGGACAAGAAATGAAAGAGGAGAAAGACTAATAGAGTTCTGTAACAAGTTTCAGCTAGTAATAGCGAATACCCTGTTCAAGAATCACACGAGGAGGAGGTATACTTGGAAAAGGCCGGGAGATACGGGAAGATTTCAATTAGATTACATCATGGTCAGACAGATTCCGAAATCAGATACTGGATTGTAAGGCGTGCCCAGGAGCAGATATAGACTCAGATCACAATATAGTAGTGATGAAGTTCAAGACATTAGTCAGGAAGAATCAATACGCAAAGAAGTGGGATATGGAAGTACTAAGGAATGACGAGATACGTTTGAAGTTCTCTAACACTATAGATACAGCAATAAGGAACAGCGCAGTAGGCAGTACAGTTGAAGAGGAATGGACATCTCTAAAAAGGGCCATCACAGAAGTTGGGAAGGAAAACATAGGTACAAAGAAGGTAGCTGCGAAGAAACCATGGGTAACAGAAGAAATACTTCAGTTGATTGATGAAAGGAGGAAGTACAAACATGTTCCGGGAAAATCAGGAATACAGAAATACAAGTCACTGAGGAATGAAATAAATAGGAAGTGCAGGGAAGCTAAGACGAAATGGCTACAGGAAAAATGTGAAGACATCGAAAAAGATACGATTGTCGGAAGGACAGACTCAGCATACAGGAAAGTCAAAACAACCTTTGGTGACATTAAAAGCAACGGTGCTAACATTAAGAGTGCACCGGGAATTCCACTGTTAAATGCAGAGGAGAGAGCAGATAGGTGGAAAGAATACATTGAAAGCCTCTATGAGGGTGAAGATTTGTCTGATGTGATAGAAGAAGAAACAGGAGTCGATTTAGAAGAGATAGGGGATCCAGTATTAGAATCGGAATTTAAAAGAGCTTTGGAGGACTTACGGTCAAATAAGGCAGAAGGGATAGATAACATTCCATCAGAATTTCTAAAATCATTGGGGGAAGTGGCAACAAAACGACTATTCACGTTGGTGTGTAGAATATATGAATCTGGCGATATACCATCTGACTTTCGGAAAAGCATCATCCACACAATTCCGAAGACGGCAGGAGCTGACAAGTGCGAGAATTATCGCACAATCAGCTTAACAGCTCAAGCATCGAAGCTGCTTACAAGAATAATATACAGAAAATGGAAAAGAAAATTGAGAATGCGCTAGGTGACGATCAGTTTGGCTTTAGGAAAAGTAAAGGGACGAGAGAGGCAATTCTGACGTTACGGCTAATAATGGAAGCAAGGCTAAAGAAAAATCAAGACACTTTCATAGGATTTGTCGACCTGGAAAAAGCATTCGACAATATAAAATGGTGCAAGCTGTTCGAGATTCTGAAAAAAGTAGGGGTAAGGTATATGGAGAGACGGGTCATATACAATATGTACAACAACCAAGAGGGAATAATAAGAGTGGACGATCAAGAACGAAGTGCTCGTATTAAGAAGGGTGTAAGACAAGGCTGTAGCCTTTCGCCCCTACTCTTCAATCTGTACATCGAGGAAGCAATGATGGAAATAAAAGAAAGGTTCAGGAATGGAATTAAAATACAAGGTGAAAGGATATCAATGATACGATTCGCTGATGGCATTGCTATCCTGAGTGAAAGTGAAGAAGAATTAAATGATCTGCTGAACGGAATGAACAGTCTAATGAGTACACAGCATGGTTTGAGAGTAAATCGGAGAAAGACGAAGGTAATGAGAAGTAGTAGAAATGAGAACAGCGAGAAACTTAACATCAGGATTGATGGTCACGAAGTCAATGAAGTTAAGGAATTCTGCTACCTAGGCAGTAAAATAACCAATGACGGACGGAGCAAGGAGGACATCAAAAGCAGACTCGCTATGGCAAAAAAGGCATTTCTGGCCAAGAGAAGTCTACTAATATCAAATACCGGCCTTAATTTGAGGAAGAAATTTCTGAGGATGTACGTCTGGAGTACAGCATTGTATGGTAGTGAAACATGGACTGTGGGAAAACCAGAACAGAAGAGAATCGAAGCATTTGAGATGTGGTGCTATAGACGAATGTTGAAAATTAGGTGGACTGATAAGGTAAGGAATGAGGAGGTTCAACGCAGAATCGGAGAGGAAAGGAATATGTGGAAAACACTGATAAGGAAAAGGGACAGGATGATAGGACATCTGCTAAGACATGAGGGAATGACTTCCATGGTACTAGAGGGAGCTGTAGAGGGCAAAAACTGTAGAGGAAGACAGAGATTGGAATATGTCAAGCAAATCATTGAGGACGTAGGTTGCAAGTGCTACTCTGAGATGAAGAGGTTAGCACAGGAAAGGAATTCGTGGCGGGCCGCTTCAAACCCGTCAGTAGACTGATGACAAAAAAAAACAGTATCCCATATTTTTACAGGACATGGTACTAGTGAAAATAAAATAAGCATTAGTGGAAACAAGTACTTTCAGACATGTGGACCATTCTGCCTTATGATAGCTGTCTGTCTATAGGAGGTGCTCGATGCCCCTACCACTCAATTTTACATTCTATTCCGCTCTCTACTCCAAAGGCTCACCATCTAGTGCGAATGCAGCTGGTTGCCAGTGAAACCACCTGCATGGGACTCAACCTCATGTGACGCCCAAGATGTCGATGTGTGTGGAATACACCAATGCTTTTAAATGTCCCCAAGGCAACAGATCTAAGGTCAGGTGAATGGAGACGCCATGCTACTAGAGCTCCTCGACCAATCCATCGCTGTAATTAATGGTTTGTGTCCCTTGTTTTGCCGCAAGGGTAACGTTCTTCAGTAGCCCGTTTGTAGAAGACTCATAACTGTTATTTTAGTTAGTAATTCGAAAAATCTGATGACAGACCTATGGAGAAGGTGCAGTTACCATTTTAGTGGTTAACTGTGAAATTGTTTTTATCTCAAAGAACTGCGGCTTTACAAACCTACCTCCATTACCCATCATAGTGATTGGTTGAAACGCCGTCGCCTGTAGTAATAAGAATAAATAAAATAGCCTCAGGCTGCAGTTATGGCTACAAGTTTAATAATTATCCTTATAATAATAATACTTCATAATAATCATTGGTCAACTTTTGACGTTGTTATAATTACATAGGCTAGGAAACACAGAATAATGTTTTATTGTATCCTATTGCTTCTTCAGTTTAATCGTACTAGTCGCAACTGCATGACTCTTTTATGTACTTCTTTTCATTTTTTTCTTTCATTCTCTTTGTAAAGGTTCTTTAATCTTGAACCTAAATGTGGAAACCAATATTACATAGTGATGTGTCACACGTAAGGTGAAGAATGCTACTGCATTACTATCTGCATTAGAATCTGAAGACAGTACAGAAGCGCCGGAAATTCTAAGGTCTGACGCTACGAAAAATTTTCAGTGCTGTTTTTGAGAGAACAACTGAAATTTGTCGGCACCTGGATATCTTAGTCTTTGGTCTTTGGATGGTTGTCAACCAAAAGGACAGACAAAACTACTTAATATGTGATCCTGAAGAGTATTACTGATGGGTGGTTTTTATCCCATTTTTATATTCTTTTTTAACAGACTTAAAGTTTAGTGAACATAAGAATGTGGAGCTGAACACGTTCTTGCTGAATTACACTTGTGGAGAAGGAAATCTGTGAAAGAAGACTACAAAGTTACATCTTCCAAGGAAGCACTGCAATTATGCAACGAAGATATTTATCCAAATATTAACAACATTCTGAACCCACCAAGGTAGCCGAGAGTGCTAACGCACTGCTTGCTGGACTCGGGTAGGCACGCTGGCCCCGGATCGAATCTGCCCCGGCGGAGTAACGACTAGGGCGGGTTGCCGGCCAGCCTGGATGTGGTTTTTAGGCGGTTTTCCACATCCTGCTAGGTGAATACTGGGCTGGTCCCCACGCTCCGCCTCGGTTACATGACTCATAGACATTTGTAATTCGTTCGTACTATTCCGTGGATTACATTCGATGCAACCAGTTGGGGTACTCACATTCTGTCCCAGGGGGGTATGGGGTGGCGACATTCAGAGCATCTGGCCACTCCTTAATATCAATACGCCAAATCCGGTTACTCATAACAGCATACCTCGCAAGTCGGGATAAATGCTTAGAAAGAGAGAGATTAACAACCTTCTGAAAATAATGTAACTACAGCCGTAGCACAGAGCTCATTCTCCACTTTAAACAACATCAAAACATACTTGCGAAGTTCAACAGGACAGGGAAGTTTTGACGTTTAGAGTTTCACATTAAATCATAATTATAACAATTATTAGATTATTATTCATATACATTTACTAGTTCTAAAAGAAGTAATGTATACAGCCGTGTTAGTCGAAGTATGTTGATAACTGTGTTTTATCCTTGCAGAGGCTATTAATTGATCTGCCATCTTGTGCATTCAGATGTGCGGATACGTCGTTGTAGGGAAGATACTTATTATTTGCTGGTACCTTTGTTTTACCTGTAATTATTTTAAGTTATGATTTATTTATTTGTTCGTCTGTAGAACAATATACTTGCTACGGAATAACATGGCCGGTAGATGTGCAATCGGCAGAGCACATTTGGGGGGTGGGGGGGGGGGGGGGGGGGGGGTGGTAATGCTGTGGGCAGGCCCTGTTGGACAAATGCCTAGCGCTGGAGGGGAGTCTCAAACCATGTATGATATATGAGGCGCCTTGTGGATATTCTTTTCTGGCTTTATCACTGACGCATCGGATCGCAAATGGGTGTGATACATCAGATCAGTTTTCTCGAGATTGGTGACTGATAAGAGACCTCTAACCAAAGCCTAAGGAAAAATTAAATGTATTACCTAAATTTGATACACAGCAACATGTTATGTAATATGCACCAAATGCAAAATCATAGCGACCCCTATTTTTCATTGCAAATTGTTTCGAATTGCAGTCAGTGTCTTCCTTAAATGCAAACATCAGAACTACTGTGACGAAATAATTATCGAAATGATGGGCACGTCGTCATGAAGTCGACATACTGGGTGATCAAAAAGACAGTATAAATTTGAAAACTTAATAAACCACGGAATAATGTAGATAGAGAGGTAAAAATTGACACACATGCTTGGAATGGCATGGGGTTTTATTAGAACAAAAAAAAAGTTCACAATATGTCTGACAGATGGCGCTAGACAGCAAACCGTCAGTGACTGCGCATGACAATCGTGTATAAAAGGAGCTGTAATGAGATGCGCCAGCAGTCGCAGCATGTTGACGTTACCTGAAAAGGCACTTTTAGTGAAGCTGTATTATCAGAATGGGGAATGTGCTAGTTCAGCGTTACTATCCTATTGCCATAGGAAGGGGATTCGAACGGGTAAAGGTCCGTTGACAAAAGCAGCTGTGACGAGAATGATTTCGAAGTTCGAAGCCACGGGTTGTTTAGACGATAGACCCCGTAGTGGCCGACCGAGCACAAGGCGTAATGCTGCTGAGACAGTTCAGGAAGAAGTGGAGGCTGTAGCGGGGTTGTCTATGCACGGGGAAGTCAGCGCTCGTGCAGTCGCACGTCGCACCGGCATTGCATACACTACTGTTTGATTGGCACTTGGACGTACCCTCCGATGCTATCCGTACAAAATCCATCGGCATCATGAACTGTTACCTGGCGATTTAGTGAAGCGGAGGGCATTTGCGGTGTGGACATTTCAAAAGATGGCGGAAGATGACGATTGGTTGAGTAACGCTCCGAGGGTCTGTCAACGCCCACAAGTGCAGAATTTGGGCTACCGAAAATCCTAGAACTGTCGTGGAAACTCCACTGCACGACGAGAAAGTCACGGTATGGGTTGGATTTACCACATCTACCGTTATCGGGCCTTTTTTCTTCGAGGAAATGCGTGATTCTGGTTTTGTAACTGCTACCGTGACGGATGAGAGGTACGCCGATATGTTACAGGTTCGCATCATCTCCAGGCTGGCTGATAAACACCTGCTGGAACGTACGATGTTTATGGAGGATGGTGCTCCACCCCATATTGCTAGACGCGTGAAAGATCTCTTGCGTGCGTCGTTTGGTGATGATCGCGTGTTCAGCCGCCACTTTCGTCATGCTTGGCCTCCCAGGTCCCCAGACCTCAGTTCGTGCGATTATTGGCTTTGGGATTACCTGAAGTCGCAAGTGTATCGTGATCGACCGACATCTCTAAGGATGCTGAAAAGACAACATCCGACGCCAATGCCTCACCATAACTCCGGACATGCTTTACAGTGCTGTTCACAACATTATTTCTCGACTACAACTATTGTTGAGGAATGATGGTGGACATATTGAGCATTTCCTGTAAAGAACATCATCTTTGCTTTGTCTTACTTTGTTATGCTAATTATTGCTATTATGATCAGATGAAGCGCCATCTGTCGGACATTTTTTGAACTTTTGTGTTTTTTTTGGTTCTAATAACACCCCATGTCATTCCAAGCATGGATGGCAATTTGTACCGCTATCTACATTATTCCGTGATGTATTCAGTTTTTAAATTTATGCTGACTTTTTGATCACCCGGTATAAAGCTATAAGTAACGCAAAATGAAATTTTTGCCGAACAATTTCTTTAAAACCGTTTGAGAAAGATTGTAGGGCGTGCACCTTGATTCTGTCATCGCAGCGCGCCCCGACCGGTCGGTAGAGGCCAAACAATGTCGGTCTCCCACTCTGAACAAACGAATGAATTCGCCCAGCGCTTTGGTCGAAAACTGGTCACTGCACGTTGGCCGCCATATCCTGCGCGGACATTTTTTCTACAGTGCTCCTTATATTCAGTACTAAAACACATAAGAATAAACGCTTTTCAGAAACACTTATCCTCAGACTGACTAATGATTTGTCCCTTTATTCAGATGCGTGACATGTTTTGTAAAGTGCTTTCTTTCCAGATCAGTTATGCTGAGAAAGAAAGCATTTGGAGTGAACTGTCGCATAACATGCAGTTCATAGATGCTAAATACTCGCGATTTACGTTAACATCGATATGCGTCAAAATTTTTCTATTGCAGTGCTTTCGTCTCCATTCACGCTCGCCACAGGTCTGTAGAGGGGCCCCATTCCAGCGGCACGGATTTCTAACAAGGGAACCTCCCCATCGCACCCCCCTCACATTTAGTTACAAGTTGCCACAATGGATAGGCCTTGAAAAACTGAAAACAGATCAATTGAGAAAACAGGAAGAAGTTGTGTGGAACTGTGAAAAAAATAAGCAAAATATACAAACTGAGTAGTCCATGGGTCACATAGACAACATCACGGACTATGTGAGCTCAGGAGCGCCGTGGTCCCGTGGTAGCGTGAGCAGCTGCAGAACGAGAGGTACTTGGTTCAAGTCTTCCTTCGAGTGAAAATTTTACTTTCTTTGTTTTTGCATAGTTATTATCTGTCCGTTCGTTCATTGACGTCTATGTTCACTGTAATAAGTTTAGTGTCTGTGTTTTGCGACCGCATCGCAAAACCGTGCGATTAGTAAGACGATAGGACGTGCCTCTCCAATAGGAACCGAAAACATTTGATCGCAAGGTCATAGGTCAACCGATTCCTCCACAGGAAAACACATCTGATATATTATATACGACACTGGTGACGGCATGTGCGTCACATGACAGGAATATGTTGTCGACCCACCTAACTTGTACACTTGGCGAATGGGTAAAAAGATTCTTCTACCTTGCCCGCTTTAGGTTTTCTTGTGGATGTGATAATCACTCCAAAGAAAGTGATGAAAACATAAGAGTTTGTCACATAAATTGAAAATAAAAAATTTAACTTTTCTCTCGATGGGAGATTTGAACCAAGGACCTTTCGTTCCGCAGCTGCTCACGTTACCATGAGACCACAGCGATCCTGCGCTTCCAGCGTCCTTGATGTTGCCCATGTTCCCACGAACTACTCAGTTTGTATATTTTGCTTATTTTTTCACAGTTCCACACAACTTCTTCCTGTTTTCTCAATTGATCTGTGTTTAGTTTTTCAAGGCCTATCCACTGTGCCAACTTATAACTAAATCTGAGGGGGGGTGCGATGGGGAGGTTCCCTTGTAAGCGTGGTCTTCTCGATCGAACGATCAGCAAGATAACATAACCTGTTTTCCCATCAGCGTGCCGTGGGTTGAATATGTCACGTACCTCGACCTGGCGAGAAGCTGCCACTTACTAACAAGATTTTCCGCCTACATACTACCTTGGGTCGGTGTCGGCTCAGTTGCTTTGTGTGAAATGGAGCTCAAGTGTACTGTGTTTTTTGGCTTGCTAGGAACTTGGGTGTCAAGGGCACTCGGTTACGGACGTCCTATAAAGTTCGCTATTGACAAGTTTAAAGGTGACTGTGTTCTTTATATGTACAAATGTTTTCTATTCATTACAGACTACTAACCATAAGTTTCATTTGAACAGCAGTCGTTGCTTTTTTTCTAAGTTCGTTTGTGAGAATGGGTACCCGTCATTATTGTTAATGGTGTTGAGACAGCAACCAGCCACAAATTTATTTTAAGTTCCTTTATTCCAAGGGTACCGTTATCGGTTTCGAATCATTACGATTCATCGTCAGACTGCTTTCATGCTTTCATTACAACATGTGCTGCGTTTTTTACTGATCAGTTATCCTAAAATATAAATAATACATAATTATAAGCACATCACAAAGATGGTTCAGTTACAGATTTGGATTGGGATGCGACTCACGTGAAATGTCGGTTGAGAGTACTTGTTTTCATAGTTTTCGTCCAGCAGACGACTTTTGTAGTTTTCACCGTATTCACATCATTGCACACGTAAACTTGCATAATTGAGCGCTTCAGATTTGTCACTGAATGCATTGTGCAACGATAGAAATGTAGTACACATACTTTCAGTGACAAATCTGAAGCGCTCAATTATCGAAGTTTATGTGTGCAATGATGTGAATACTGCGAAAACTACAAACGTTGTCTGCTGGACGAAAACTCTGAAAAAAAGTACTCCAAACCGACATTTCACGTGAGTCACATCCAAATGCAAATCTGTAACTCAACCATCTTTGTGACGTGTTTATAATTATGTATTATTTATATTTTAGGATAACTAATCAGTAAAAAACGCAGCACATGTTGTAATGAAAGCATGAAAGCCATCTGACGATGAATCGTAATGATTCGAAACCGGTAACGGTACCCTTGGAATAAAGGAACTTAAGATAAATTTGTGGCTGGTTGCTGTCTCAACACCATCAACATTTGTCTTCAAATAACAGCCACGGTCTCCAACCATCTCATCATATGACAAAATCGCATTGTTGCTAATGTTTTGAGTATTGAGTATTTTGCATGGCCCTATTTTGACTATAGAAATCCTTCATAACGACCGGGAGAGCGGTGTGCTGACCACAAGCCCCTCCTATCCGGATCCTCAGCTGAGGATGACACGGAGTTCGGATGGTCCCGGTGGGCCACATGTGACCTGATGACGGAGTGCTTTATTTTGACTATGCCTTGTATCTTAAAACCTTTGGTTATAACTGTTTGTGGATGGTAGTTTTTTTTTTTTTTTTTTGGAAGGATCTGTCGAATTTTAAATGATAATGCGTATGTAAATGGCGCTGTATATTTGATATTCTTATGGTATTGTAACTGTGGTATTGACAAAAGGGTAGTGTGGGAATAGGATTCTGTATAAGTCATTTTGTTGTGTATTTTCCTTTAATGGCCGTGTTTTGAGATTACTGTAAACCCTGCATTGTATTATATAGTTAACTGGGTGGAGGTTCTTATTTTGATTAGTCAATTAAAATTTCATGTGATTAATAAAAGTATTTCCTGAATGATGTTTCGCACACACACACACACACACACACACACACACACACACACACACACACACACACACTCTCACAATCGTACACGATCACTCCTAACTACCACCATAGTATCAGTATTTCCAGTAGATGCGACATGTGTTGCATTTCTAATCGTTGAAACAGTTTGACAGTTCAACTGCTGATAATCTGGGATACTAGTCAGGATGAACACGTTGTACTAAAACAGAACTCCCAGAATAAAAAAATATGTGCGCACTGACTCACGCTAAAGGGAAAAATTAGCACGGGTGAATTTTCATGCAGATATTGGTGGTAAACAGCTCCTTTAAAGTGCATAAAAAATGGATCTGAGCACTATCGGAGGTCATCAGTCCCCTAGAACTTAGAACTACTTAAACCTAACTAACCTAAGGACATCACACACATATATATGCCCGAGGCAGGATCCGAACCTGCGACCGTAGCGGTCGCGCGGTTCCAGACTGAAGCGCCTAGAAACGCTCTGTCACACCGGCCGGCTGTAAAGTGCATAGCTCGATTGCTACCAACGCAATGAAATTTTTGCGAACCTGATGCCCCTCTTATACGATAGCTCCAGGATGTGCATGTCAATATGTGGTTATCGTCGTAACTTATTTTCTCACTCTCTGTGACTCACGCCTCATCCGTAGACAAAATTGAGTCTATGAACTGCGGACCTTAAGCCTCCCGACATAAGATCGTTTTGGATGGTGATCTTGTGCTTGCACGCACTGTAAGTGAACTGAATAAACTGATCGTACAGAATTGACCACACAAGATCGTAGTTCTTCGCAAACTTGCTTCAGGATCATCTTCCACTCGTCATAATACTCGTTGCTCCATATTCGGTGTAGCGGTTCTGAGATGTCAACCGCGATCCCTTCCCTTATTGGGAATGATCGCGCTTCTGTAAGTCGTGGATACAGATTGTTGAATATTTTCTTACTGAAAGAGAATGCGGCGCTGACAATGTCGTTCGGGATTCATGACACGTGTCGGTCGATTAACGTCGTTGGTTAAACCATGCCAGAGTACCATATCTGCGTGTGGTAATGGGACTCCATTTCACTGAATATGCTGTTCATTCTCCACGGAATCACTAATCTTCGAGTGCTACGTCTGACGACAGAGTCACCGTTAAAAGACACAGTACAGAGACAAACACAGCCATTAACAAATGGGCAACGGACATCAATGGGAAGACTGTCTATACCACGGACAAGAGGACCGCGTCTATTCGTCATCACCGATATCGTCCTAAGTGGGAACTCCAGATGGTGACGCGGTTAGAAAAAAGTTGCATTTTAGGTGCGGATCCGGCGTGGCATGACCCTTTACGTTAGCGAAGTTTCCAGACATAGTTTGGCGCACAGGAAAATGAACGGAAAGGTAATACAAGGGTTGCGGGATCGAGTCACCCTGCGAAAACTTTTTCTAATCCTTAATTTTTACGTGACGTACACTACAATTACCCTGAAATAATGTCGATATATTGTGTTTAGTGATGATTTCTTAAATGGAAAGGCAAAGGCTAATTTGGGATTTCCAGAAAGGGACTGTAAGGTGCACACGAGAACTTCATACATAAAATTAGATACTACTGTTATTTTACAGCTCATGATTTACACATGCTGGAGTAGTATTCGTCGCAAAAACAGTGGAAGCAGTAATTTGCTCGCCATCTTGCATACATTATAACGGCACTTTTTTTTCAAGTAGATGATTGTTTTAAGGCTTCCGTACAAAAACAAACTTGGTTAACAATCATAAAAAGTTCTCTCTCGTCACACAGTTGGACAGCTGAACGCTCGTAAGCATCATTTCCCCAAATTCTGGCGTACATTTGGTTCAAATGGCTCTGAGCACTATGGGACTTAACATCTCAGGTCATCAGTCCCCTAGAACTTAGTACTTCTTAAACCTAACTAAGCTAAGGACATCACACACATCCATGCGCGAGGCACGATTCGAACCTGCGACCGTAGGCGTCGCGCTGTTCCGGACTGAAGCGCCTATAAACCGCTCGGCCACCGCGGCCGGCTCTGGCGTAGATAGGTGGTGATGTACAAATGAATGTAATTTTTATGCACTCTTCTCGGGATGTGATTTCTTTTTCTCTCTCAAAAAGATAAGAATATTTTTGAAGCTTATTGATCAAATTCCTTAGCTGTCGATAAAATTAGAAATTGCAGTGTTGCGCTAGCGGAGCGCATTTGTGGGTGTGTGTGTGTGTGTGGGGGGGGGGGGGGGGGGGAAATTGAAGGTCGCCTTAAAACTGCACGTTAGCAATCCTTCTTCATCTTGAAAAAATTCGTTGTATAAATGAGCTTTTGTTTGCTCCCTCTATGACTGAATTAACAGTAGAGATTTGATCTCATGCTCCTTTACTGTTTCATCACATCAGACACATTGTATTGAGCATTATCTTGGTTTATTTGCAGTGTACGTAACGTAAAAATTTGAAAATAAAAAAAGATTCCGCATACCCTGGGATTATTGTTTGCACTCTTTTCAGTGGGCCAACCACCCCCTGAAAACTACACTAACACAAATGGATCATGCCTCGCTTTACCCCATCAAAAATGCTATTTTTTTTCTAAACGCTGAACTATCTGGAGCTCCCAGATCCCTCACTTTCATTTCTGTCCGAGTCCTGGACATACAATGAATTTGGAGGAAAGCAGTGATGATGGGCAGGCATGCTCCCCTTCTGAATACGGACTGCATATGTAAAATTGGACATATCTCAACAAGTACGAATTTCAAGGTACGTTAGTAGGACATTTTCCTAATTTTGAGGCATGCTATGATTTCACCTGTAAGAAACTCGCTCGGATAGCCAATGGCGTTGCACACTGGCTCCAGTTAACGACAAGGGCCGATGTGCTGGCTAGCCCAGATGTGGTTTCCACCTGTACGATTACGTGAATAACAGGCTGGTACCCACGTCCCATCTTAGTTATACGATTCGCAAACATTAAGGAAAGCGTTCGCACATTTTCACATGGGATAATTCTAGACGCTGATAGATAGGGTAAACATATTTCGTCCCGGGATGAAAAGATGTCGACAGGAAGTGCATCAGGCCAGTCTCTACCTCTAACAGTGGCAAATCCACGAATTGACATGCCAATCCCATCAAGATACAGGATAAAGGTTAGGAAACAGAAGAAAGAATGTATCTCCTGTAAGAAAACGAGACACATTTTTAAGCATCCCGTACAAAAATTTTCAAATATACTTTTTCGTGGTTTTCGTTTTACAGGCATCCTTGCATAGGATACAAAGTGAGCAACGATGACATTGACAGTTATCAACTTATTGTAATGTGAATAACAAATAACGATGGAAAAACAGATGACAGCAATAATATTTACAAACAAAATGATAAATTTCTGTAAATTTAGTGTACTTGGAGGTACACGTGAGAAACAGTTCAATTATCGACTAAAAAATTATTATTACCTAAGCGCATTAGCAATGTTTATTGCTCGATTGCAACGTAGTTGAATACGACACACACCTTAATGATGAATCTCTCCTTTGTTTGAGTATTTTTAATTTTACATACACAAGAATGCTACATTAACATCTTTCATTGTAATCATAGAGTACAAATACCTCTGAAGCGGCGAATTTTTATAAAGTAGGTACAATAAGAAACTACATAATTAGTAAATTACCAAAGGTGTAAAGAATGATAATGCATTATTACTATTTTAATTTCTCCAAGAATGAGAGAAGATTAAAAAATGTGATAGCTTAATATGAATGTGAAGGAATTTCGTTCCTAAAATTGTTTCAAACTATGCTCAGGGCGCTTCACAGAAGAATGTTTTCATATCGAAAAGTCTGTCGGCATTGCACTTACGGATGACACTTCCACGAAATCAATAGATATTGTGTGTGTGTCTGTGTTTGTGTGTTTGTTTGTGTGTGTGTGTGGGGAGGGGAGCGGGGTGTCTGTATTTCTGTTTGTGTGTGTGTGTGTGTGTGTGTGTGTGTGTGTGTGTGTGTGTGTGTGTGTGTGAAAAAGAGATAGGTGAGATAGAGAGGATAAGAAATCATCATGCTTAATTAGAATCTTAGTAGGCTTAATGATAAACAGAAGTAGGACAAGAGCATACTCATTCTGAATCATCTTCCTATGCTACACAGAAGTTAGTAGTGATAGTATTGCTGACTGTGTTTTCACTTCTCAACATCAGATGCAAAATATAAGTCGTCGAAACTAACAAACAATCTGTAACAAATGTGAAGATTATAAATAATGTACATGCATCACATTTCATTGCTTAAAAAGGCGTGGCTGTAGCAGCCAAAAAAAAAAAAAAAAAAAAAAAACTGCCCAGTTGGGTAAAAAGGATAAAAAAATAGCAAAAAATGTCTCATATAGTATGTTTTCTTTCCGTATGTCATTAACAAATAATTTTGGATACACTCACGCAATGTGTACCTTTCTCTGCTCCCACTTTGTTTTTCAGTCATGTAAAGAACTGTTTTGTGAGATGCATAAATTTAATTTGCTTGCAGGTGACTATACAGAAGGGCGATTTCGGGTGAATGAATGTGCATACATGGTACTCAAATAAAACTAAAAGAAATCGATTTTAGTAGACATTAGAGCACAGCTATCTTTTGCGCTATGGGATATTACTCATAGTTTGTAAATAACGTTATGGTCGACTTTTGACTGTAAAATTATTTATTTCTGCAATCCACTATTGCAATTTTGACCGTGTGGCCGTTATCAATTAGAAATAATTGCACTTTAGCACATTTCAAAATCTAAAACCCGTCTGACATATATGCATGTCACTTCAGATGATTTTTAGGTTTTGACATGTGCTGAAGTGCAATTATTTGCAACTTAAAAATCGTCACACGGTCGAATTTGCAATATTGAGTGTCATGATTGAATAGTTTTACAGTCAAAAGGGGACGAGGATTTTATTTACAAAATTTCAGATCACTGTGAATTCTAGTTACGAGAAATTAATCTTAGTTTTTAATTGAGATTTCTGGAATTTATTAATTTGCAAAGTCACAAAAACGATTCCAGGCAAGCACTTTACCACTACAGTACGAGGCCCACTCATAAAATATAAATAAAAAAGATTGTCATCCAATACTCTTATTTCGAAAAGCAAGAATGCGGATTTTCACGTCATAGTTTTCCTCATTCGAAGTTCAGTGCCAGGCAACTAGGAGCGTTCTCTGCTTCTGTATCGCAGCACTGGCGGTGCACTGCTTAATTTTGGGGTTCTGTGAGTCGCCCACCTGTTGTGCTAGCGGCAAAGGTGGCGCCCCAGGGGCTGTGGCGGTCGTCAAGGGAAGCTCGCAGCCGGAAGTGGGCGCATCCTCCAGGGGGCAGGTCTCGCACCTGCTCGCGGGTTCTGTGGCCCCTGTGCATAAATAAAACAAGGACACTCAGCAAACTAGGTTCGTACAGGCTTCCAGAGTGGTCGAGTAGCAACACAAAAGCGAATGCCGGACACTTGCCACGCCGGACATTTGCCACGCCAGACATTTGCCACACTTGCTCCTTCGCCAGGTAGCTTCAGTAGCGATCCCAAAGGTAAGAGACGCCCTTCCTCGTACTTCTTCTGTCCGCTTTCAAACCGTCGTCTCCACATCTTACTCGATACAACCAGTACGTAAGGGACCTTCTTCTTCGACATCTTGGCGAAATACAGAGTTTCTTTTCCGAAATCGAAATATTTATAACTTTTGGGAAACGAAAACAATACCGACGATTATGTCAGTATGTAATTAGTTCTGTTGTTGTTGTGGTCTTCAGTTCTGAGACTGGTTTGATGCACCTCTCCATGCTACTCTATCCTGTGGAAGCTTCTTCATCTCCCAGTACCTACTGCAGCCTACATCCTACTGAATCTGTTTAGTGTATTCATCTCTTGGTCTCCCTCTCCGATTTTTACCCTCCACGCTGTCCCCCAATACTAAATTGGTGATCCTTTGATGCCTCAGAACATGTCCTACCAACCGATCCCTTCTTCTAGTCAAGTTGTGCCACAAACTTCTCTTCTCCCCAATCCTATTCAATACCTCCTCATTAGTTATATGATGTACACATCTAATCTTCAGCATTCTTCTGTAGCACCACATTTCGAAAGCTTCTATTCTCTTTTTGTCCAAACTAGTTAACGTCCATGTTTCAGTTCTACACATGGCTACACTCCATACAAATACTTTCAGAAACGACTTCCTGACACTTAAATCTATACTGGATGTTAACAAATTTCTCTTCTTCAGAAACGCTTTCCTTGCCATTGCCAGTCTACATTTGATATCCTCCCTTCATCGACCATCATCAGTTATTTTGCTCCCCAAATAGCAAAACTCCTTTACTACTTTAAGTGTCTCATTTCCTAATCTAATTCCCTCAGCATCACCCAACTTAATTCAACTATATTCCATTATCCTCGTTTTGCTTTTGTTGATGTTCATCTTATACCCTCCTTTCATGACACTGTCCATTCCGTTCAACTGCTCTTCCTAGTCCTTCGCTGTCTCTGACAGAATTACAATGTCATCGGCGAACCTCAAAGTTTTTATTTCTTCTCCATGGATTTTAATACCTACTCCGAATTTTTCTTTTGTTTCCTTCACTGCTTGCTCAATATACAGATTGAACAACATTGGGGAAAGGCTACAACTCTGTCTCACTCACTTCCCAACCGCTGCTTCCCTTTCATGCCCCTCGACTCTTATAACTGCCATCTGCTTTCTGTACAAATTGTAAATAGCCTTTCGCTCCCTGTATTTTACCCCTGCCACCTTCAGAACTTGAAAGAGAGTATTCCAATCAAGACTGTCAAAAGCTTTCCCTAAGTCTACAAATGCTAGAAACGTAGGTTTGCCTTTCCTTAATCTAACTTCTAAGATAAGTCGTAGGATCACTATTACCTCACGTGTTCCAAAACTACTACGGAATCAAAAATGATCTTCCCCGAGGTCGGCTTCTGCCTCCACATCCTTACATTTATGCTCTAGCCATCCCTGCTTAGCCATGTTGCACTCCTGTCGATCTCATTTTTTAGACGTTTGTATTCCTTTTTGCTGCTTCACTTACTGCGTTTTGATATTTTCTCCTTTCTTCAATTAAATTCAATATTTCTTCTGTTACCCAAGGATTTCTACTAGCCCTCGTCTTTTTACCTAATTGATCCTCTGCTGCCTTCACTACTTCATCCCTCAGAGCTACACATTCTTCTTCTACTGTGTTTCTGTCCCCCATTCCTGTCATTTGTCCCTTATGGTCTCCCTGAAACTCTGTACAACCTCTGGTTTAGTCAGTTTATCCAGGTCCCATCTCCTTAAATTCCCACCTTTTTGCAGTTTCTTCAGTTTTAATCTACAGTTCATAATCAATAGATTAGGGTCAGAGTCCACATCTGCTCCTGGAAATGTCTTACAATTTAAAACCTGGTTCCTAAATCTCTGTCTTACCACTGTATAATCTATCTGAAACCTGTCAGTATCTCCATGCTTCTTCCATGTATACAACCTTCTTTTATGATTCTTGAACCAAGTGTTAGCTATGATTAAGTTGTGCTCTGTGCAAAATTCTATCAGGCGGCTTCCTCTTTCATTTCTTAGCCCCAATCCATATTCACCTACTACGTTTCCTTCTTCCCCTTTTCCTACCGAATTCCAGTCACCCATGACTGTTAAATTTTCGTCTTCCTTCACTATCTGAATAATTTCTTTTATCTCATCATACATTTCATCAATTTCTTCGCCATCTGCAGAGCTAGTTGGCATATAAACTTGTACTACTGTAGTAGGCGTGTGCTTCGTGTCTATCTTGGCCACAATAAAGCGTTCACTATGCCGTTTGTAGTAGCTTACGCGCACTCCTATTTTTTTATTCATTATTAAACCTACTGCTGCATTACCCCTATTTGATTTTGTATTTATAACCCTGTATTCGCCTGACCAAAAGTCTTGTTCCTCCTGCCAGCGAACTTCACTAATTCCTACTGTATCTAACTTTAACCTACCCATTTCCCTTTTTAAATTTTCTAATCTACCTGCTCGATTAAGGGATCTGACATTCCACACTCCGATCCGTAGAACGCCAGTTTTCTTTCTCCTGATAACGACGTTCTCCTGAGTAGTCCCCGCCCGGAGATCCGAATTGGGGGACTATTTTACCTCTGGAATATTTTACCCAGGAGGACGCCATCATCATTTAACCATACAGTAAAACTGCATGCCCTCGGGAAAAATTACGGCTGTAGTTTCCCCTTGCTTTCAGCCGTTCGCAGTACCAGCACAGCAAGGCCGTTTTGGTTAGTGTTACAGGGTCAGATCAGTCAATCAACCAGACTGTTGCCCCTGCAACTACTGAAAAGGCTGCTGCCCCTCTTCAGGAACCACATGTTTGTCTGGCCTCTCAACAGATACCCCTCCGTTGAGGTTGCACCTACGGTACGGCTATCTGTATCGCTGAGGCACGCAAGCCTGCCCACCAACGGCAAGGTCCATGGTTGTGGGGGGGGGGGGGGGGGGGGGGGAGCAGGGTAATTAGTTCTGTCAAGTATAGACCCCTCTGTCTGTAGGGTAGCTCCCTTTCACGCTTACTGATTGCAATAGAAGCAGTCCATTGGCATGGGAGCAACAAGAAAGGTCCCAGATGAAACAGTTGCTGAACAGTTCAAAGAAAACTTGAGTCTCATCACAAATAGGTAAGCTACTCATACAATTATAGTTGGCAGTGACTTCAATCTACCTTCCTTATGTTGACAAAAATACATTTTCAGACCCTATTGTAGATAGAAAACAACTTCTGTAATTGTTCTAAATTTTTTTTTAAAATTATTTTGAACAATTAGTTTGCGAGACCATTCAAATTGTAAATGGTTACAAAAACACACTTGACCTCTTAGCCACAAATAATCCTGAGCATCACGACGGATACAGGGATTAGTGAACACACAGTCGAGCGAGGATCAATTCCGTAACAAAGAAATTCACCAAAACTAAATGCGAAATGTATCTATTTATAAAAGCAGCTAAAAATTCGGTTGACGTCTTTCTAAGAGACAGTCTCCAGTCCTTCCAAACTATGTAAGTGAAGACCATATGTGGCTTAAGTTCAAAGGAATAGTATCTACAGCACTCGAGAGATTCATACCAAATAAATTAATAAGAGACGGAACTGATCCCCTATGGTACACAACACACTACAGAAAGCTGCTGCAGGAGCACCGAAAAAGGCAAGTATAATTTAGACGAACGCAAAATCTCCAAGATTGACGAAGTTTAACTGAGGCTAGAAATTTGGTGCGGATTTCAAAGCGAGATGCATTAAATACTTTCCACAACGAAAGTCTCTCTAGAAATGTGGCGTAAAATCAAAAGAGATTCTGGTCCTACGTAAAGTAAACCAGCGGAAAGGCTCAGTGAGTACCTTTACTGCGTGACAGCGATGAGGAGGAGGAGGGGGAGACAAGGGACCCAACCCTTCGGAGCAGGTAAAATCGTGGCAAATGTCCGGCGTGGCAAATGTCCGGCGTGGCACACAAAAGCAACAGGTTGGGAAAAAATCGGCTATTCTTCATTTTTTACCTTAACGTTTCCTCTCATCTTACAGTGAGTTGTGGAGAGTGCGTCGTGTACCATTGTAACTTCGCCATTAATTTTACCTTCATATTCTTTCAGAGAAATGTATGTTTTGTAAGCTATATGTCAGCAAGGTGTGACCATTGACGATGCCAGATCCCGACCTGTTGCCTTGGCTGATCATAGGAATGATTGGTTGAGAATGGGACTCCGACTCCAAAAAGCATAGGAAAGAACGAAAGATAAATAAATAAAATAAAGACCAGCCGTAGGTGTGCAACTTGTATTTCCAAAACAACAAGGTAACAAACAGAACGTTGATTTATGGAGGGAGAAGAAAGGGAGGACGATAGCATGTAGGAAGTACGGGGTCTTCAAAAAGTCTTTCCGCAGTGCTGTATGATTGTTAGCCGCGCGTACCGTATGATTGTTCGCTTGCCTGGTTTACTTCCCTTCAAGTGGACTCTCCCAACATTCCGTTTATCTGAGCCAGCGGCAGTAGTATCGTTGGTGTGTGTCGTTCGTGTTGACGTGAAAGTTTAGTTCCTTTGTTAGTTTGTTTCGTTTTTGTCACTGTTAAAAATGCTAACCATTGAAGAACGGGTCTTTTTAGTCGAACAAGTGTTCAAAGCTGGCGGTAAATACACAGTTTCAGTTCGTCAAACATTTAATTCAGTTTTTCCGGAGACAACACTCCCACATCGCGATACTCTGCGAGATTTGATTAACAAATTTCGAAGTACGGGTTCACTGACATGTGCACCGAGAAGTGGTCGTCCTAGCGTTTTGTCTGAGGATGAACTACTCGATATTTCCGATAAAATGTCCGTGAGTCCGAACAAGTCAGTAAAAAAACTCGCCCAGGAAATCGATGTTAGTGTCGGAACGGCCCACACAGCTGTGAGGAAAAAATTAGAACTTTTCCCATACAAAGTGACAGTCGTGCAAGAACTGAAAAATACTGATCATGGCAAGAGACTGCATTATTGTCAATGGTTCAAAAATTTCATTCTACAAAATGAAAGGGATATTCTTAATGAAATGTTTTCCACTGATGAGGCGTGCTATCATTTATCCGGGTACATGAACTCGCAAAATTCTCGTACGTGGAGTACTGCAAATCCATTGTGTATTCATGAGGAACCACTTCATTCTGTGAAAATAGGAGTTTGGATTGCTATTTCTAGGCGTCGGATTGTGGGTCCCATATTTTTCAACGAAACAATAAACGCACAACGATACTGCAGTGATATTCTGTACCCATTCATAGGAGAACTTATGTTAAGTGAAATACTGAACGATTATTTTCAATAAGATGGTGCAACCGCGCATACAGCTCGCGTTTCAATGTCACTGCTTGCTGATGCTTTTGGTGATCGCATAATTTCACAGGAACTTTGGCCTCCACGATCGCCTAACCTAACACCATCTGACTTTTTCTTCTCGGATGCAGCGAAAGCAACTGTCTATAAAAACCGTCCAAAATCCGTCGATGAACTCTGCAATATCCACTTTCACTGCTTTTTTTACAGAAGAAATGTTACAGCTTGTGTTTGGAAACATGATTAGACGAATTGAGTTGTGTATTCAACAACAAGGGTGGGGCACTTTCAACATTTAATGTGAAAATTTGTAAGTAAAAATGAATATTCAATAAATTAATAACTTGTATTTCACTGAGTTTCATTTCGGTATATTCACTGCGGCGTACGGCTCGCGCGGCTAACAATCATACGGCACTGCGGAAGCCTTTTTTAACAGCCCGTATTTAGCTTCCTGTATAAGGAAGCGGAAGTTGGTTTATCTTACCTTCTGACAGGATGTGGAGCAGTGGTGGTCATGGGCCTAAATCTGGGGAGGCCAGGAAACATACTGGAAAATCACCTATACCTCCCTTTTGATGTATGCGCACCCAGCTTTCCTAACGATCACCACCACTACTACTACTATTACCACCAAGACGATGACGATGGCTACCACTACTAGTGCTAATAATAATAATAATAATAATAACAATAATAATAATGACACTCACTTTTCTTTATAAACGAACTTGCAGATGGAGCGTTGGAGCGTTGTTACTTGTAAAACAATTTAACTGAACGATCTTCCTTCTTTACGAATCTTCCGATAGCATCGCCATTCCATGTGTCTCAGCTTTCAAGTTTTCGCAGTACTGATTTTCAATCGAGGTACAAGCAAGAGCTGATAAGCGGTCCTGTCGCATAATGTTCCTCAAGTACAGTCTTGCACGTTTAAGACAAGAAAAACTCCTTTCAAGTGAAGCACTTGTTGCAGAAATGGTAGCAATTAGACAAAATAGTTTCTGAAAGAATTCATTCTCAGTCATTTATTTGATTATGTCTCCCATGCTGACAAAGTGAAATGCTTATTTATGCTGGAAAGGAAATAGAGTCTCCAGTTCTACACACAACTGCGAGCGACTTTAAGGACGCACTATGCGTCTGCAATATTGAATTTACACTGTCTAAAAGAAATGCTGAGCATAATTGGCGAACTGAGTAGTATCGCCTAATTTAAGGAAGAGCATTTTATCACAATGTGAAAATCGTGTTTCCAGTTCTGTTACAATATATCTAGCACCTGAGAGTACAACTCTTTGTATTTTGACATTATTGGATTGGCAGTGCATTCATCCATAATTTTAGCTATACCCATGGAAGCTTCAGGTTGCGAATTAGTCGAGCATTTCAATCCACGACATTTAAAAGTCGATCACTTTTGTCTTCATTTCTTAAGATTTCCGTTTGGGCTAAGCATCCTGAGGCAGCATTGTTGCAAAGCTGTGCATCACTGTGTGTGTGGTTTTTTTTTTTTTTTTAAGAATGTTGACAGGCGGCTCAGTCTTCATAAACACGCTTTGAAAAACAGAGTGAAAACTTGATGTTTCATACTGTGGCGAAAAAGCGCAATACCCTTGATCTTCACAGCTTTAAAACTAGTTCAGTTCCAGATATAAAATTGTTAAGATCTCTATGAAACGCATATTCAGAGTTGCAGGATGCTTCTGAAGGTAATCTATTTCTTCTAGCGAAGTAATAACACTAAAAATACGCTAAGCGCTATACGGACTAACATGCGCCGTCCCAGTACCACGTAACTTGAGCAGCAAAAGATGTTGAGGACAGATTTCTCGTTCTGCGCATCAGAATGCTCACTCCATAGATATTTATACTCTATGAGAAGAATATATGGTGTAATGTTTACATGAGGTTTATTCTTAAGACGAAAGGAGTATAGTAAGGCCAGCCTGTGTACGTGGTTGCCCACTAAATACCGTTGGAGCAAGACAGTGTGTGAGTCAGCATATGAGCCGTGGTTAATGCGGATTGTTGTTCTGAGAAGCATGCATGGCAGTTCACCGCGTGTATGATAGCATCCACACGATCATGGGCTGCTACAGAACCCATGGTTATCCTGCATCCTTTAAAAACTAGCTATAACGAATACCAATACCGTCAGTCACCTGAAAAAGTTGAAGAACGAAAAATCTCAATTATTGTAAAGATGTAAGTTCCCTGTTTTATAGCGCTGTGCATAGAGCTACTTTTCTTTTCTTTGTCGGATTGACGTATTAAATTATATGTGGGCACACAGGACGTTTCACAATTCCTATTACAGGTTTGTAGGAGTTGAAGAGGAGATTTAGTAGATAAAGTTTTGATAAGGAACCCATGCCCAGGAATTTACCGTTTTGATATCAAATAAGTTTCAAGAATGGAACAGTTTCAAATCTCGCGTTTCACGGTACGCACACAAACTGAGAAAATGGACACCTTTGTTTGTCCTCATTCTAAGCATGACATGACATACCAGTTTCTTCCGAATAAACAGTGACTGCGAGGAAGTGGTAGGCTCACAATTGGGAGGGTTGGCTGTGGTACCCTATGGATGTCATTCGTTATACAGAGCAGAACCCTATGACGAGTGCTACAAACATATTCCATGCCATGGGCTCATGTAGAGCACACGGGTCAAAGCTCATTGCATCCGTTGTGCGCATCCCATGAAGCGCTAGATTTGAAAGTGATCCTATTTTCGAACTTACTTTACATCCAAAAGGTACATTTCCGGACATGGCTTCCTTGTCAGAACTTCGTCTATGAGACCCCACTACAGCCCCTAGAAGCCTGTAATAGGAATTATGAAACACCCTGTACATACTGCATACACTTGCATAATAACAAATTATATAAGACTGTGCTACTAGTCTGTAATCAATACAGTGATCGCCATGTAACGCAGTGTATTTATGTGAGGAATGAATATTTGCTTTCAATATGTACATTGTCTAGTTCGTAGTAACAAAATTAATGAATAGGACACATAATTAGAACCTGTTTGTGGTACAGTTATTTTAAAGACGTTTTATCTGATTTTTACATTTCGTTAAAGCGCTGTCTCTACTGTATATTAATTGGCCTAAATGAAAAGATCACTGGAAATCATTGTGATCGATTACTGTAATAACGTGATACCAAAGTGTTATTAAGTGAATGCACTATTACAGGATTTCATTGTTAATTGAAAATCAGCTAATCTGCTATCTGATAATAAAGTGAACTTTTTGCGTATCTTATGTAACAAAGAGGTCTGAACAAAAGCCCGTGAGTAAGAATTTTCCCAGTCAATCACTCCCACACCGCCGGCCGGAGTGGCAAAGCTGTTCTAGGCGCTACAGTCTGGAACTGCGCGACCGCTACGGTTGCAGTTTCGAATCCTGCATCGGGCATGGATGTGTGTGATGTCCTTAGGTTAGTTAGGTTTAAGTAGTTCTAAGTTCTAGGGGACTGATGACCTCAGCAGTTAAGCCCCATAGTGCTCGGAGCCATTTGAACCAACTCCCACACCCCACAGTGCTCACCGTAAGGTATCAAACAGTAAAATTAGAGATGATACTGACCAGTATACAGTAATCCAGCCCCGAACGCGGTCGTGCATCTGTAACGTGTAGACGATGGAGCGATCTCCATTGCCCGCCTGTAGACCCTCTGGAGGATTCCAGGACAGCGTCACGGAGTAGCGGTCCCTGGACACTACTGATGGCTTGGCTGGAGCCTGCAATTCCACGGTGTGCTCGTTGGACATCGGAGCCTGAAAAAATCGTGACTAATGTTAACATGACCTACCGATTAATGCTGAAGATGCGCTTACAATAAACTTTTAATCCATCTTCAAAAATCATACCATATTGGCTCGATGCCAAACTTTCTCTAAAAAATATCTGATGTAATACTTAGCAATGTTCCCGTTAATTTACAGTGGTACATTTTCATACATAGTTTAAATGAACAGAAGAAGTTGATGCTACAGGCAGGCTAACAGGACATGTCTATCAAGTAACCAAATTTTCAACACCACAACAGATCATCAAACATGAACTAAATTGGGGTTACTAAACATGACTTTCCGAAATTCTTTCACCGGAGAAGGTACAGGAAATATTCCAGAATTCGAACCAACATCAGCTGCCAACTTGAGTAATTTGAAATCAGATACACCGGGTGTTTTTGTGTCCCATTCTGAATAGGTGGAAAACAATTTATTATCAATCGCAATGATGGTGATGCGGAAATCAGAGAAACAAACAGGTGGTTCCTATGGTCAATGACGCCGGAGCTCACGAAGTCAACAGCTAGCCAGATGTTAAGTTCAAAAATGGCTCTGAGTACTATGGGACTTAACATCTGAGGTCATCAGTCCCCTAGAACTTAGAACTACTTAAACCTAACTAACCTAAGGACATCACACACATCCATGCCCGAGGCACGGACCTAAGCCCTTAGAGAATAGTTGGAAGGGCTGGGCAAGTGTTGGGCCTTGGTATTTACGGACGCCCGCGTAAGTGGATGGGGCCACATGACACATCCGTGACAGCCAAGTTGCGAGCTGTGGCCATGATACGAAGCATGATGTCTCTGATCTTCCCTCCATATCGACATTCAGGCCGGACAGGGAGATCGCATCACTGTCAAATCGTAATTCCCTCCCCCTCCCCCCATTTAATCGGTGCACAGGACCGAATATGCTCGAACCTATCCCGACTTTGTCGAGGGAAAGCAGAAAGTTTTGATGGAATCTCCACCACGTGCTTCCATGACATTTCCTCGTCGTGATTTGCTGGATCGGATGCTGGCGCTGTCTGTGAATTACTTGCCGATCAATGGTTTCTAGGGTGACAGTTGGCCCTGCCTGCATGTAAGTGAGTGTGTACGAACTCCTGGCTGGTGATAACCTCAAACATGTGCCACCATCAATTGCTGATGACGATTCCTTCGGTCCATATGAGGTTCCGGACGAAATTTCGAGCCCATCCGTGGGAGCCACATGGTGATTGCATGCATGGGTGGTGGACTTACTGAGTCGGGTGCAGGAGGTGGAAGAGGGTCCGGGGTCTGCAGTCACGTAAAATTCGGGCCAGACGTGGTCTATTTATAAGTTGCAAGGAAGCTGGTGAGTGCTTTTGCAGCGTCGGTGGTCATCATTTCCTTGCCTGCCTGCTTTCTGAAGGTCCTGACCATCAGATCGGCTTCAGAATTGGATTTAGGTGAAACGTGGCGGTGGTGGGGTGCAGAATGCCGTTGTTTCGCGAAACACCTGAAACTCAAATGTCTTGAATTGAGAGCCATTGTCGAAAAGCAGGGTGAAAGGTGCCCCTCTATTGCAAATATTGTGGAGAGGTAGCTGCTGTGGTGGTGGTAGCCAACTGTCCGACATTTGGGATATTAAAGAGGGCATAAACAAATAGAAACCACATTGCTCCCTGGAATGATCTGGCAAAATCTGTATGCATTCATTGACAGGGAGATCATTGTAGGGACAAGGGTTGAACTACTATACTGGGACTGATTGATTGTGACTGCACTCCTGAAATGGACTGGCGTGTCCCGCCCGATTTCCGACCTGAAGCCAATGGAATAGCTCTGGGACAAGTTAGAATGTCGATTTTGCTCTCGACCTCAACGTCCATCATCACTATCTTCTCTGGTTTCGGCTGTTAGGGAACAATGGGCTGCATTCCTGCATTGACGTTCAGACGCCACATGCAAAGTGTCGCCAGCAGACTCCAAGCCGTCATAGCCCGCATCTCGTGGTCGTGCGGTAGCGTTCTCGCTTCCCTCGCCCGGGTTCCCGGGTTCGATTCCCGGCGGGGTCAGGGATTTTCTCTGCCTCGTGATGGCTGGGTGTTGTGTGCTGTCCTTAGGTTACTTAGGTTTAAGTAGTTTAAGTTCTAGGGGACTGATGACCATAGATGTTAAGTCCCATAGTGCTCAGAGCCATTTGAACCAAGCCGTCATATAGGCGAATGGTGGATACAATGTATATTAATGTCCACTTATAAGTGTCATACAATGATATAATTTTTCATGTACATTCACTGATATATGTGAATACAGATTATAGTAGAGATGGTAATCTTCAAATGCAGTACATCCTTGTAGCAAAGAATACGAAACTCAATAGGATATTGTAATACAACACAATGAATAGAAGCAAAATTACACTGAAACTTTTAGCAAACACGTGTGCATAATCATTTAAACACAAGTAGAATTACTGTCATTAATCAGATAATCATCTGCTCACACAAGAAACTCAATAACTATTCGTCAGGCATTTACAGTGCCACAACTTTAGAGTCGCTGAGGGTACCAGCAATATGAAACAAAGGACGATCTCTACGAAGTGTTCCGAATGGTTCCGAATTTAACGGTCAGTACACGGCGACCGGCGGCAAACTTACCCGCCCTAGTACACTGAGGTGACAGAAGTCAAGGGAAAACCTCCTTATATCGTATTCGGACCGCCTTTCGCCTAGTGTAGTGCAGCAACTCGACGTGGCATGGACTCAGCAACTCGTTGGAAATCCTCTGCAGAAATACTGAGCCGTGCTGCCTCTATAACCGTCCATAATTGCGAAAATGTTGTCGGTGCAGAATTTTGTTCACGAACTGACCTCTCGAAAATGTTCCATACCGTGTGGGTTGCCAAATCACTCGCCTGAATTGTCCAGAACATTCCTTAAACCAATTGCGAATTATTGTGGCAACGTGACATGACGCACTGGCATCCATTAACATTCCATCATTGTTTGGGGACAGGAAGTCTGTGAATCGCTGCAAATGGTCTCCAAGCAGCCGAACATAACCATTTCCAGTAAATGATTGGTTCATTGGGCCAAAGGACTCAGTCCATTCTATGTAAACACAGCCAACAGCCACAGCCACTAGCTTGCACAGTGCTTTGTTCACAACTTGTGTCCATGGCTTCGTGGGGTCGGCGCCACACTCGAATTCTGCCATCAGTTCTTACCAACTGTAATCGGAACTGATCTGACGCCGGCCGGTGTGGCCGAGCTGTTCTAGGCGCCTCAGTCTGGAACCGCGTGACCGCTACGGTCGCAGGTTCGAATCCTGCCTCGGACATGGATGTGTGTGATGTCCTTAGGTTAGTCAGGTTTAAGTAGTTCTACGTTCTAGGGGACTGATGACCTCAGATATTAAGTCCCATAGTGCTCAGAGCCATTTGAACCATTTGAACTGATCTGACCAGGCCACGGTTTTCGAGTCGTTAAGTCATAGAACCCAGTACGTTGTCCTCGATGGTGAGTGTTCATCGGAGGTGAGGGTATCATCTGGAGTGCCCCAGGGAAGTGTGGAAGGTCCGCTGTTGTTTTCTATCTACATAAATGATCTTTTGGATAGGGTGGATAGCAATGTGCGGCTGTTTGCTGATGATGCTGTGATGTACAGGAAGGATACAAGATGACTTGGACAGGAATTCTGATTGGTGTAAAGAATGGCTGCTAACTCTAAATAAAGATAAATGTAAATTAATGCAGATGAATAGGAAAAAGAAACCTGTAATGTTTGAATACTCCATTAGCAGTGTAGCGCTTGACACAGTCACGTCGATTAAATATTTGGGCGTAACATTGCTGAGTGATATGAAGTGGGACAAGCATGTAATGGCAGTTGTGGGAAAGGCGAATAGCCATCTTCGGTTCATTGGTAGAATTTTGGGAAGATGTGGTTCATCTGTAAAGGAGACCGCTTATAAAATACTAATACGACCTATTCTTGAGAACTGCTCGAGCGTTTGGGATCCCTATCAGGTCGGATTGAAGGAGGACACAGAAGCAATTCAGAGGCGGGCTGCTTGATTTGTTACTGGTAGGTTTGATCATCACGCGAGTGTTTCGGAAATGCTTCAGGAACTCGGGTGGGAGTCTCTAGAGGCGTTCTTTTCGTGAATCACTACTGAGGAAATTTAGAGAACCAGCATTTGAGGCTGACTGCAGTTCAATTTTACTGCCGCCAACTTACATTTCGCGGAAAGACCGCAAAGATAAGATAAGAGAGATTAGGGCTCGTACAGAGGCATATAGGCAATCATTTTTCCCTCGTTCTGTTTGGGAGTGGAACAGGGAGAGAAGATGCTAGTTGTGGTACGAGGTACCCTCCAACACGAACCGTATGGTGGATTGCGGAGTATGTATGTAGATGTAGATGTAGATGTAGATGTCTAGGATCCAACTGAAATGGTCACTGATGACCTCAGATGTTAAGTCCCATAGTGCTCAGAGCCATCTGAACCATTTGAACTGATCTGACCAGGCCACGGTTTTCGAGTCGTTAAGTAATAGAACCCAGTACGTTGTCCTCGATGGTGAGTGTTCATCGGAGGTGAGGGTATCATCTGGAGTGCCCCAGGGAAGTGTGTTAGGTCCGCTGTTGTTTTCTATCTACATAAATGATCTTTTGGATAGGGTGGATAGCAATGTGCGGCTGTTTGCTGATGATGCTGTGATGTACTGGAAGGATACAAGATGACTTGGACAGGATTTCTGATTGGTGTAAAGAATGGCTGCTAACTCTAAATATAGATAAATGTAAATTAATGCAGATGAATAGGAAAAAGAATCCTGTAATGTTTGAATACTCCATTAGTAGTGTAGCGCCTGACACAGTCACGTCGATTAAATATTTGGGCGTAACATTGCTGAGCGATATGAAGTGGGACAAGCATGTAATGGCAGTTGTGGCAAAGGCGGATAGTCATCTTCGGTTCATTGGTAGAATTTTGGGAAGATGTGGTTCATCTGTAAAGGAGACCGCTTATAAAATACTAATACGACCTATTCTTGAGTACTGCTCGAGCGTTTGGTATCCCTATCAGGTCGGATTGAAGGAGGACATAGAAGCAATTCAGAGGCGGGCTGCTTGATTTGTTACTGGTAGGTTTGATCATCACGCGAGTGTTACGGAAATGCTTCAGGAACTCGGGTGGGAGTCTCTAGAGGCGTTCTTTTCGTGAATCACTACTGAGGAAATTTAGAGAACCAGCATTTGAGGCTGACTGCAGTTCAATTTTACTGCCGCCAACTTACATTTCGCGGAAAGACCACAAAGATAAGATAAGAGAGATTAGGGCTCGTACAGAGGCATATAGGCAATCATTTTTCCCTCGTTCTGTTTGGGAGTGGAACAGGGAGAGAAGATGCTAGTTGTGGTACGAGGTACCCTCCAACACGAACCGTATGGTGGATTGCGGAGTATGTACGTAGATGTAGATGTAGATGTAGATGTCTAGGATCCAACCGAAATGGTCACTGATGACCTCAGATGTTAAGTCCTATAGTGCTCAGAGCCATTTGAACCGTTTGAACTGATCTGACCAGGCCACGGTTTTCGAGTCGTTAAGTAATAGAACCCAGTACGTTGTCCTCGATGGTGAGTGTTCATCGGAGGTGAGGGTATCATCTGGAGTGCTAGGTCCGCTGTTGTTTTCTATCTACATAAATGATCTTTTGGATAGGGTGGATAGCAATGTGCGGCTGTTTGCTGATGATGCTGTGATGTACGGGAAGGATACAAGATGACTTGGACAGGATTTCTGATTGGTGTAAAGAATGGCTGCTAACTCTAAATATAGATAAATGTAAATTAATGCAGATGAATAGGAAAAAGAATCCTGTAATATTTGAATACTCCATTAGTAGTGTAGCGCCTGACACAGTCACGTCGATTAAATATTTGGGCGTAACATTGCTGAGCGATATGAAGTGGGACAAGCATGTAATGGCAGTTGTGGGAAAGGCGGATAGTCATCTTCGGTTCATTGGTAGAATTTTGGGAAGATGTGGTTCATCTGTAAAGGAGACCGCTTATAAAATACTAATACGACCTATTCTTGAGAACTGCTCGAGCGTTTGGTATCCCTATCAGGTCGGATTGAATAAGAACATAGAAGCAATTCAGAGGCGGGCTGCTTGATTTGTTACTGGTAGGTTTGATCATCACGCGAGTGTTACGGAAATGCTTCAGGAACTCGGGTGGGAGTCTCTAGAGGCGTTCTTGTCGTGAATCACTACTGAGGAAATTTAGAGAACCAGCATTTGAGGCTGATTGCAGTTCAATTTTACTGCCGCCAACTTACATTTCGCGGAAAGACCACAAAGATAAGATAAGAGTGATTAGGGCTCGTACAGAGGTATATAGGCAATCATTTTTCCCTCGTTCTGTTTGGGAGTGGAACAGGGAGAGAAGATGATAGTTGTGGTACGAGGTACCCTCCAACACGAACCGTATGGTGGATTGCGGAGTATGTATGTAGATGTAGATGTAGAAGTCTAGGATCCAACCGAAATGGTCACTGATGACCTCAGATGTTAAGTCCCATAGTGCTCAGAGCCATTTGAACCATTTGAACTGATCTGACCAGGCCACGGTTTTCGAGTCGTTAAGTAATAGAACCCAGTACGTCGTCCTCGATGGTGAGTGTTCATCGGAGGTGAGGGTATCATCTGGAGTGCCCCAGGGAAGTGTGGTAGGTCCGCTGTTGTTTTCTATCTACATAAATGATCTCTTGAATAGGGTGGATAGCAATGTGCGGCTGTTTGCTGATGATGCTGTGATGTACAGGAAGGATACAAGATGACTTGGACAGGATTTCTGATTGGTGTAAAGAATGGCTGCTAACTCTAAATATAGATAAATGTAAATTAATGCAGATGAATAGGAAAAAGTATCCTGTAATGTTTGAATACTCCATTAGTAGTGTAGCGCTTGACACAGTCACGTCGATTAAATATTTGGGCGTAAAATTGCTGAGCGATATGAAGTGGGACAAGCATGTAATGGCAGTTGTGGGAAAGGCGGATAGTCATCTTCGGTTCATTGGTAGAATTTTGGGAAGATGTGGTTCATCTGTAAAGGAGACCGCTTATAAAATACTAATACGACCTATTCTTGAGAACTGCTCGAGCGTTTGGGATCCCTATCAGGTCGGATTGAAGGAGGACATAGAAACAATTCAGAGGTGGGCTGCTTGACTTGTTACTGGTAGGTTTGATCATCACGCGAGTATTACGGAAATGCTTCAGGACCTCGGGTGGGAGTCTCTAGAGGCGTTCTTTTCGCGAATCACTACTGAGGAAATTTAAAGAACCAGCATTTGAGGCTGACTGCAGTTCAATTTTCCTGCCGCCAACTTACATTTCGCGGAAAGACCACAAAGATAAGATAAGAGAGATTAGGACTCGTACAGAGGCATATAGGCAATCATTTTTCCCTCGTTCTGTTTGGGAGTGGAACAGGGAGAGAAGATGCTAGTTGTGGTACGAGGTACCCTCCAACACGAACCGTATGGTGGATTGCGGAGTATGTATGTAGATGTAGATGTAGATGTAGATGTCTAGGATCCAACCGAAATGGTCACTGATGACCTCAGATGTTAAGTCCTATAGTGCTCAGAGCCATTTGAACCGTTTGAACTGATCTGACCAGGCCACGGTTTTCGAGTCGTTAAGTAATAGAACCCAGTACGTTGTCCTCGATGGTGAGTGTTCATCGGAGGTGAGGGTATCATCTGGAGTGCCCCAGGGAAGTGTGTTAGGTCCGCTGTTGTTTTCTATCTACATAAATGATCTTTTGGATAGGGTGGATAGCAATGTGCGGCTGTTTGCTGATGATGCTGTGATGTACGGGAAGGATACAAGATGACTTGGACAGGATTTCTGATTGGTGTAAAGAATGGCTGCTAACTCTAAATATAGATAAATGTAAATTAATGCAGATGAATAGGAAAAAGAATCCTGTAATGTTTGAATACTCCATTAGTAGTGTAGCGCCTGACACAGTCACGTCGATTAAATATTTGGGCGTAACATTGCTGAGCGATATGAAGTGGGACAAGCATGTAATGGCAGTTGTGGCAAAGGCGGATAGTCATCTTCGGTTCATTGGTAGAATTTTGGGAAGATGTGGTTCATCTGTAAAGGAGACCGCTTATAAAATACTAATACGACCTATTCTTGAGAACTGCTCGAGCGTTTGGGATCCCTATCAGGTCGGATTGAAGGAGGACATAGAAGCAATTCAGAGGCGGGGTGCTTGACTTGTTACTGGTAGGTTTGATCACCACGCGAGTGTTACGGAAATGCTTCAGGAACTCGGGTGGGAGTCTCTAGAGGCGTTCTTTTCGCGAATCACTACTGAGGAAATTTAGAGAACCAGCATTTGAGGCTGACTGCAGTTCAATTTTACTGCAGCCAACTTACATTTCGCGGAAAGACCGCAAAGATAAGATAAGAGAGATTAGGGCTCGTACAGAGGCATATAGGCAATCATTTTTCCCTCGTTCTGTTTGGGAGTGGAACAGGGAGAGAAGATGCTAGTTGTGGTACGAGGTACCCTCCAACACGAACCGTATGGTGGATTGCGGAGTATGTATGTAGATGTAGATGTAGATGTAGATGTCTAGGATCCAACTGAAATGGTCACTGATGACCTCAGATGTTAAGTCCCATAGTGCTCAGAGCCATCTGAACCATTTGAACTGATCTGACCAGGCCACGGTTTTCGAGTCGTTAAGTAACAGAACCCAGTACGTTGTCCTCGATGGTGAGTGTTCATCGGAGGTGAGGGTATCATCTGGAGTGCCCCAGGGAAGTGTGGTAGGTCCGCTGTTGTTTTCTATCTACATAAATGATCTTTTGGATAGGGTGGATAGCAATGTGCGGCTGTTTGCTGATGATGCTGTGATGTACGGGAAGGATACAAGATGACTTGGACAGGATTTCTGATTGGTGTAAAGAATGGCTGCTAACTCTAAATATAGATAAATGTAAATTAATGCAGATGAATAGGAAAAAGAATCCTGTAATGTTTGAATACTCCATTAGTAGTGTAGCGCCTGACACAGTCACGTCGATTAAATATTTGGGCGTAACATTGCTGAGCGATATGAAGTGGGACAAGCATGTAATGGCAGTTGTGGCAAAGGCGGATAGTCATCTTCGGTTCATTGGTAGAATTTTGGGAAGATGTGGTTCAGCTGTAAAGGAGACCGCTTATAAAATACTAATACGACTTATTCTTGAGAACTGCTCGAGCGTTTGGTATCCCTATCAGGTCGGATTGAAGGAGGACATAGAAGCAATTCAGAGGCGGGCTGCTTGATTTGTTACTGGTAGGTTTGATCATCACGCGAGTGTTACGGAAATGCTTCAGGAACTCGGGTGGGAGTCTCTAGAGGCGTTCTTGTCGTGAATCACTACTGAGGAAATTTAGAGAACCAGCATTTGAGGCTGACTGCAGTTCAATTTTACTGCCGCCAACTTACATTTCGCGGAAAGACCACAAAGATAAGATAAGAGTGATTAGGGCTCGTACAGAGGCATATAGGCAATCATTTTTCCCTCGTTCTGTTTGGGAGTGGAACAGGGAGAGAAGATGCTAGTTGTGGTACGAGGTACCCTCCAACACGAACCGTATGGTGGATTGCGGAGTATGTATGTAGATGTAGATGTAGATGTAGATGTCTAGGATCCAACCGAAATGGTCACTGATGACCTCAGATGTTAAGTCCCATAGTGCTCAGAGCCATTTGAACCATTTGAACTGATCTGACCAGGCCACGGATTTCGAGTCGTTAAGTAATAGAACCCAGTACGTTGTCCTCGATGGTGAGTGTTCATCGGAGGTGAGGGTATCATCTGGAGTGCCCCAGGGAAGTGTGGTAGGTCCGCTGTTGTTTTCTATCTACATAAATGATCTTTTGAATAGGGTGGATAGCAATGTGCGGCTGTTTGCTGATGATGCTGTGATGTACAGGAAGGATACAAGATGACTTGGACAGGATTCTGATTGGTGTAAAGAATGGCTGCTAACTCTAAATATAGATAAATGTAAATTAATGCAGATGAATAGGAAAAAGAATCCTGTAATGTTTGGATACTCCTTTAGTAGTGTAGCGCTTGACACAGTCACGTCGATTAAATATTTGGGCGTAACATTGCTGAGCGATATGAAGTGGGACAAGCATGTAATGGCAGTTGTGGGAAAGGCGGATAGTCATCTTCGGTTCATTGGTAGAATTTTGGGAAGATGTGGTTCATCTGTAAAGGAGACCGCTTATAAAATACTAATACGACCTATTCTTGAGAACTGCTCGAGCGTTTGGTATCCCTATCAGGTCGGTTTGAAGGAGGACATAGAAGCAATTCAGAGGCGGGCTGCTTGATTTGTTACTGGTAGGTTTGATCATCACGCGAGTGTTACGGAAATGCTTCAGGAACTCGGGTGGGAGTCTCTAGAGGCGTTCTTTTCGTGAATCACTACTGAGGAAATTTAGAGAACCAGCATTTGAGGCTGACTGCAGTTCAATTTTACTGCCGCCAACTTACATTTCGCGGAAAGACCACAAAGATAAGATAAGAGTGATTAGGGCTCGTACAGAGGCACATAGGCTAATTTTTTCGCTCGTTCTGTTTGGGAGTGGAACAGGGAGAGAAGATGCTAGTTGTGGTACGAGGTACCCTCCAACACGAACCGTATGGTGGATTGCGGAGTATGTATGTAGATGTAGATGTAGATGTCTAGGATCCAACCGAAATGGTCACTGATGACCTCAGATGTTAAGTCCCATAGTGCTCAGAGCCATTTGAACCATTTGAACTGATCTGACCAGGCCACGGTTTTCGAGTCGTTAAGTAATAGAACCCAGTACGTTGTCCTCGATGGTGAGTGTTCATCGGAGGTGAGGGTATCATCTGGAGTGCCCCAGGGAAGTGTGGTAGGTCCGCTGTTGTTTTCTATCTACATAAATGATCTTTTGAATAGGGTGGATAGCAATGTGCGGCTGTTTGCTGATGATGCTGTGATGTACAGGAAGGATACAAGATGACTTGGACAGGATTTCTGATTGGTGTAAAGAATGGCTGCTAACTCTAAATATAGATAAATGTAAATTAATGCAGATGAATAGGAAAAAGAATCCTGTAATGTTTGAATACTCCATTAGTAGTGTAGCGCTTGACACAGTCACGTCGATTAAATATTTGGGCGTAAAATTGCTGAGCGATATGAAGTGGGACAAGCATGTAATGGCAGTTGTGGGAAAGGCGGATAGTCATCTTCGGTTCATTGGTAGAATTTTGGGAAGATGTGGTTCATCTGTAAAGGAGACCGCTTATAAAATACTAATACGACCTATTCTTGAGAACTGCTAGAGCGTTTGGTATCCCTATCAGGTCGGATTGAAGGAGGACATAGAAGCAATTCAGAGGTGGGCTGCTTGATTTGTTACTGGTAGGTTTGATCATCACGCGAGTGTTACGGAAATGCTTCAGGAACTCGGGTGGGAGTCTCTAGAGGCGTTCTTGTCGTGAATCACTACTGAGGAAATTTAGAGAACCAGCATTTGAGGCTGACTGCAGTTCAATTTTACTGCCGCCAACTTACATTTCGCGGAAAGACCACAAAGATAAGATAAGAGAGATTAGGGCTCGTACAGAGGCATATAGGCAATCATTTTTCCCTCGTTCTGTTTGGGAGTGGAACAGGGAGAGAAGATGCTAGTTGTGGTACGAGGTACCCTCCAACACGAACCGTATGGTGGATTGCGGAGTACGTATGTAGATGTAGATGTAGATGTAGATGTAGATGTCTAGGATCCAACTGAAATGGTCACTGATGACCTCAGATGTTAAGTCCCATAGTGCTCAGAGCCATCTGAACCATTTGAACTGATCTGACCAGGCCACGGTTTTCGAGTCGTTAAGTAATAGAACCCAGTACGTTGTCCTCGATGGTGAGTGTTCATCGGAGGTGAGGGTATCATTTGGAGTGCCCCAGGGAAGTGTGGTAGGTCCGCTGTTGTTTTCTATCTACATAAATGATCTTTTGGATAGGGTGGATAGCAATGTGCGGCTGTTTGCTGATGATGCTGTGATGTACGGGAAGGATACAAGATGACTTGGACAGGATTTCTGATTGGTGTAAAGAATGGCTGCTAACTCTAAATATAGATAAATGTATATTAATGCAGATGAATAGGAAAAAGAATCCTGTAATGTTTGAATACTCCATTAGTAGTGTAGCGCTTGACACAGTCACGTCGATTAAATATTTGGGCGTAACATTGCTGAGCGATATGAAGTGGGACAAGCATGTAATGGCAGTTGTGGGAAAGGCGGATAGTCATCTTCGGTTCATTGGTAGAATTTTGGGAAGATGTGGTTCATCTGTAAAGGAGACCGCTTATAAAATACTAATACGACCTATTCTTGAGAACTGCTCGAGCGTTTGGTATCCCTATCAGGTCGGATTGAAGGAGGACATAGAAGCAATTCAGAGGCGGGCTGCTTGATTTGTTACTGGTAGGTTTGATCATCACGCGAGTGTTACGGAAATGCTTCAGGAACTCGGGTGGGAGTCTCTAGAGGCGTGCTTTTCGTGAATCACTACTGAGGAAATTTAGAGAACCAGCATTTGAGGCTGACTGCAGTTCAATTTTACTGCCGCCAACTTACATTTCGCGGAAAGACCACATTGATAAGATAAGAGAGATTAGGGCTCGTACAGAGGCATATAGGCAATCATTTTTCCCTCGTTCTGTTTGGGAGTGGAACAGGGAGAGAAGATGCTAGTTGTGGTACGAGGTACCCTCCAACACGAACCGTATGGTGGATTGCGGAGTATGTATGTAGATGTAGATGTAGATGTAGATGTCTAGGATCCAACCGAAATGGTCACGAACCCAGGAGAGGGACTGCAGGCGATGTTTTGCTGTTAGCAACGGCACTCGCTTCTGTGTTCTGGTGCCGTAGCCCACTGAGGCCAAATTTCGCTGCACTGTCCTAAAAGATACTTTTGTCGTACGACTCACATCGATTTATGCGGCTATTTCGAGCAGTGTTGCTTATCTGTTAGCACTGACAACTCTGTGCAACGCCGCTGCTACGATCGTTAAGTGTAGAGCTGTCCGCGGTGAGAGGTAATGCCTGAGATTTGGTATTCTCGCCACCCTTAGCATTGTTGGTCTCGGAATATTTGAATTCTCTATTTCCGAAGTGGAATGTTCCATGCGCCTAACTACAAGTACCGTTCCACGTTCAGAGTCTGTTAATTCCTGTCGTGCGACCATAATCACGTCGGAAACCTTTCACATGCATCACCAGAGTACAAATGACAGCTCCGCCTTTTATAACTTACGTACGCGATTCTACCGCCATCTGTATATGGCATATCGCTATCCCGTGACTTTTTTTCACTTCACTGTATATCTAGTCTACTGGTGGCTCATGTGATACTAATTTATATAGGATACCAATCAATAAAAAGATCGGTACATATGGGGCCCGGGTTGCCGTCCCACAGAATGAGTAATGATTCTTGAACAAAACAGTTTGACGACCACTAGCCTAAAATAAAGATGTTTACATGAGCACCGTATTTCAGCTTATCCACTCAAATGAAATGCGCACAATACGACTGCTTCATTCTGCATGTGAAACTGACAAACGTCTTACGTTTTTGCGCGTCGTGTACCCGTATAACAAAGATACAATTTCAGTTACAGCAACAGCATAGCAGCGCAAGTCTGTATCTTTCCGCTTTGCCCTTGTTTATCTGCCCTTCTGCGTTCATGTTCACTTTGGGAACACTGTTCCGAAACGGGTACTTGCTCCATTTAATCAGCCTACCATCGCCGTACTGCTATGCGTGACGTGCGTCAGCGACCACTGCACTTAAGGCGGTCGAAGAAAGCGACCAGCAGGATGTAGCAGAGACACCGTGCATAATAAAACGAGTCATGCAGGCAGTGCGTTCAGTAATCTCATTCCCATTCTTATTCCCCGAAGCGACAAGTGATTCACATACAGTTTTCCTCTTCATCGCACTTTGGAGCGTTGTTGATGTACACTATGTGATCAAAAGTATCCAGACACCTAGCTGAAGATGACTTATAAGTTCGTGGCGCCCTCCATCGGTAAGGCTGGAATTCAGTATGGTGTTGGCCCATCCTTAGCCTCGATGACTGCTTCCACTCTCGCAGGCATATGTTCAGTCAGGTGCTGGAAGGTTTCTTGGGGAATGGTAGCCCATTCTTTACGACGCAGTGCTGCACTGAGGAGAGGTATCGATGTCGGTCGGTGAGGCCCGCCAAGAAGTCGGCTTTTCTAAACGTCCCAATGGTTGAACTGTGTAAGCATTCACTTGAACACGAACAACTGCTACAATTCCGCACTGCATTGATAATGACCTGACACAGGTCAAAATCTGATCTGCGTTGTGACTATAAATGTCATATTAAAGCAACTTAATTCTACGACATTGCTGCTCTGTCTAACCCAATCCTAAAGGTGTTCTATGGGATTCAGGTCAGGGCTCTGTGCAGGCTAGTCCATTACAGGGATGATGTCGTGTAACCACTCCGCCACAGGCCGTGCATTATGAATAGGTGCTCGATTGTGTTGAAATATGCAATCGCCATCCCTTAATTGTTCTTCAACAGTGGGAAGCAAGAAGGTGTTTAAAATGTCAATGTAGGTCTGTGCTGTGATAGTGCCACGCGAAACAACAAGGGGTGCAAGCCCCCTCCATGAAAAACACGACCACACCATAACACCACCGCCTCGGGATTTTGCTGTTGGCGCTACACACGCTGGCAGATGCGTTCATCGGGCATTCGCCATACCCTCACCCTGCCATCGGATCGCCACATTGTGTACCGTGATTTGTCACTCCACACAACGTTTTTCCACTGTTGAATCGTCCAATGTTTACGCTCCTTACTTCAAGCAAGGCGTCGTTTGGCATTTACCGGCGTGATGTGTGGCTTATGAGCAGACGCTCGACCATGAAATCCAAGTTTTCTCACCTTCCGCCTATCTGTCATAGTACTTGCAGTGGATCCGGATGTAGTTTGGAATTCCTGTGTGACGGTCTGGATGGATGTCTGCCTATTACACATTACGACCCTCTTCAACTGTCAGCGGTCTCTGTCAGTCAACAGATGATGTCGGCCTGTACACTTATGTGCTGTATGTGTCCCTTCACGTTTCCGCTTTACTATCACATCGGAACAGTGGACCTAGGGATGTTTAGGAGTGTGGAAATCACGCGTACAGACGCATGACAACAGTGACACCCAATCACCTGACCACGTTCGAAGTCCCTGAGTACCGCAGAGCGCCCTATTCTGCTCTCTCACGACGTCTAATGACTACTGAGTTCGCTGATATGGAGTACCTGGCATTAGGTGGCAGCACAATGCACCTAATATGAAAAACGTATATGAAATGTCCCCTTAGAAAAATTATACATGACTGTGCTTAAACTGACACACAATATTTTTTTAGCGCAACGCAATCTGACTTTCAGTAATCCCTACAAGAGAATGGCCCTGACTAAATTAACCTATACGTTTCACAAATCACTTACCTCACAAAAATCTTCGTTACTCGAACTACTGCAATACAGCGAGCGCTACTACTGCCAGCTAAATAAAAGATTCAAACTACGGAAGGCACTAACTACTGATAGGCATGGTTAGCAAATGAAAGATTTTAATAGAGAACAAACAATGTATTTACCTTAATAGTCATAATATATATAGCAGTTCATGACATCTATTCTTACAAATGTACTGTTTCTGATGGACACACCTCCAGATTATCCATTCTCAAAAATCGGCCATCTCACTTCCCCACATCCACCACTTCTGGCGGCTCGCCTCCAACTGCGCAACGCTACGCGCTGTTAACATCCAGCTGCCCAACACTACAATGGCAGACAACAATGCAAACTAGCCACAGACTGCACACAGAACAGCCCGTGATTTTCATACAGAGCGCTACGTGGCGTTACCAATAAGAAAACCTAAATAGCCTACTTACAAGTGTAGTCTTCAGTTCGGAGACTAGTTTGAAGCAACTCTCCACGTTAGTTTCTGCTGTAACGGTCCAGTTACATACTTGTTTTTATTCACCGTTAAAATATTGATTTCAAGTATAATTTAAGAAAATACAGTAGAAGCCCGATATAACCCAGTTATCAGGGGACATGCTTTACTCCTCGTTATAGCATACCCGCGGTATATCGGTATATTAAGAGTGAGCCGTGTATTGATTACGCTTAGGAAACAAGGATGAACACGCATTGCAATATTATACATATTGTATTACACAATATTTAAATGTAAAAACATTCGAAGTAAGACATTTCAGAAAGTTACCAACCATGGTACAGCAATTAAACAAACTTCACCCAAACGTCGACCAACCAATAAGGCGAGTTTCTATACCTCATACAAAGTACGCTTTGATGCAGTATGATATTTTACAACACTGCCTTCAAGCTATGGTACGTCATTCCACTGCTTTAAAGAAGTGAGTTAGTTTTCTTTGGCGAGTCATTTCACGCAGTTTCTTTAGTACATATTGTTTTATACTCAAGTGCAACAGCTCAATCTGGTTTGGTTCACAGTGTTGCTCCATCCACGTAACCTCTTTATTTACGCTATCCAGTATTTCCCGTGTGTTGGGAACAACATCTATACTTACTTCTTCAGCTTCATCACCCTGATCCTGAGCTTCATCATCCTCATCCTGGACTGCTTCACTACTCTCATTTCGAACAGCGTCAATAATGTCCTTGTCATCTAGGTACGATCACGCAAATCGGTTCTTCGTTAGCGACGACTACCCAACCGTTCAAGTCTTCAAGATCAATATTATGGTGTAGAATACCACATGTAGAGTGGATGTCATTGCTGTTGAAATCTGTGTAACTACAACAGTCGCATGGATTATAAATCATTCATTCATTGTCTAGGTTTCTATGTCCTTGTTACATTGTCATAGTGGCTGGACCAATGCTTTGCCACACCAGGCGTATTGAATACGCAACACTCCTAAAATTGGCAGATTCCAAGTACATATCCATTTTCTCATCTGAATTTACTACTGTAAATGGGCAGGTCACGGCGATAAGGAGCCGTAACTGTTCGTATGATGCCCTGAATTAATGCCGTTCGTGTTTTTTTTTTTTTTTTTAAGTAAAAACCAAGTTCTGGAAGCACATAATAATAAACTTCTGGAAGCACATAATAATAAAGCGCTGTTCAATCACAATTATAGGCTTGATGATCATTTAAATTTTCATCAGCCATTAATTTGTGTAGAATCTCAGGTAACTGTCAAGCAGATTCAATGTCGCAGCAAGCCTTTTCTTGTCCTTCAATAGTCGTTTTAGCGAATCGCATGGCGACATTTTTGTCTTCACAACCACCCGTCGGAAGCTATAACATCTTTGTTGCCATGTAAATGAAGGTGAACTTTTTCAGCTTGAGCGTTAATAATTGTCCTGGAAAGTGGCACACCTTTACTTCTCTTTATTAAAAATCACCTGTAAAGGCATTCGTCAACTTCACATCTTTTCCTAGTTTAGTCCTTCCTCTGCCCATTCCATCACTTCCAACTGCGTTTAGAAAACTTCTAAATTTATTCTCTTCTTTCACCTATTCTCCGATTGTTCCTTCAGGTACACCACGCTCGCGCGATAAACTTGATTTAGTTTCACCTTTCTTCACACGATCAATAATTTTTATGAAAAGGAAAGTTGCTACTCACCATATAGCGGAGATGCTGAGTCGCAGATAGACACAACAAAAAGACTGTCACAAACAAAGCTTTCGGCCATTAAGGCCTTCGTCAACAATAGACTGACACCACCAGTGGACTCAGTTGACTGAGTGCGTGAGTTGCGTGTGTGTGTGTGTGTGTGTGTGTGTGTGTGTGTGTGTGTATGTGTGTGTGTGTGTTCAGATCTATCGTTGAAGAAAACCTTAACAGCCGAAAGCTTTATTTGTGACAGTCGTTCTGTTGTGCCTATCTGCGACTCAGCACCTTCGCTATATGGTGAGTAGCAACTTTCCTTTTCATAATATTGTTACATTCGATCCTGGATTTTCAATTGTTTAATCAATAATTTTTAGTTTATCACTCACAGAATACACTTGCCATTTCTATGACATCGTAACATGCGCGTAGAAATCTAGACAATGAACAATTTATTATCCAGATGATGGCCGTGCTCATTTAGATTATTGCCAAGCACTGTTGCTTAGTCACTTTGTTGACTGCGACACAACGTTAAACGTGAGATGAGTATTCAAAGCTTCTATCCAGTAATAACGCTGATATGTCGGTAACACAAACCTAAGGTTGAGATTAATTACGTCCGTCTATTTTGGATATTGTTTAAAGAGCCTGGAAGTTGCAGCAGTAAATTATTCTGCTGAAAGGCCACATGCAGACTCTAATAAGATTTTTTTCAAGTTCATAAAATATACCGAGAGTGCAAAAATCATTCGCAAATGATATTACATTTTAGGGGGGGGGGGCATACTTTATACCGCGTTACATCCGAATCCGCAGTCTATCGGACCTCGGTAAATCGGGCTTCTACTGTATTAATTTCAAATTATTGCCGAGTGATAGTATTACGGCGACAAGTGGAAATAAATCCTTTTACATCTGATTTTCGTAGAAATTTGTTATGTGTCGTCGACGAAGGCGTTCCGACCCGCCATCCAGCTTCGAATGCTGGGGAATGCGGAACCTAGATGCATGCGGGATGAAGCGCGGAACAGCAGGTCAAGTCGCATGTAGTCTACAACCTGCTTTGGCCCTGTGGAAATAAGAAGATTAATACAATGTACCAGTGAATCCTATAATTGTATCAATTTTGGATAGACGTGTTTATAGTTGCACGAGTTAGATCTGCTGAAGTTAAAATTAATATTTTAAAAATGAACTATAGGAAGTTATAACTACGGGGCGTATTGCCTATAATATTGCTGGAAGATTCTATTTTTGTTGTTGATCCAGTGGTCACCAGATTCGTTTACAAAGCGGACTGACAAAGCGACCGCGCCTACTCGTCATCAGCGATTTCTTTCAAATTTATGGTACAAGCTTGGATTGGCCAGGAATGAGACTGACAGGAGTGGAAGCTACAGATGGCCAAGAACTAAGAAAAAAATAGCCGGGAACGTATTGTAAGGCGAACTACACAAGAACGTCGTATACAAAATTAGATTCTTTTTATTAATTTATAGTTGGTAATTTACACGTCCCCGCAACGAAACATGGACCTTACCGTCGGTGGGGTGGCTTCAGTGCCTCAGCGATACAGACAGCCGTACCGCAGGTGCCAACATACCGAAGAGGAATCAGTGGAGATGCCAGACAAACGTGTGGTTCCTGAGGAGACGCAGCAGCCTTTTCAGTAGTCGCAGGGACCACAGTCTGGATGATTGACTAACCTGTCCTTGTAAAATCAACCAAAATGGCCTTGCTGTTCCGGTACTGCGAACGGCTGAAAGCAAGGAGAAACTACAGCCGCAATTTTTTCCCGGGAACATGCAGCTCTACTCTACGGTTAAATGATGATGGCGTCCTCTTGGGTAAAATATTCCGGAAGTAAAATAGTCTCCCATTCGGATCTCCGGGCGGGGACGACTCGGGAGGACGTCGTCATCTGGAGGAACAACACTGGGATTCTGCGGATCGGAGCGTGGAAATACCTTCATCGGGCAAGTAGGTTGGAAAATTTAAAAAGGGAAATGGATGGTTTAAAGCTAGATATAGTGGGAATTAGCGAAGTTTGGTGGCAGGAGGAACAGGACATCTGACAAGTGAATACCCACCACCACTCCGTCTACAGGCCATAAGTGGCCCATCGGGACCATCCGACCGCCGTGTCATCCTCAGTGGAGGATGCGGATAGGTAGGCGTGTGGTCAGCACACCGCTCTCCCGGTCGTTATGATGGTATTCTTGACCGAAACCGCTGCTATTCGGTCGAGTAGCTCCTCAATTGGCACCACGAGGCTGAGTGCACCCTGAAAAACGGCAACAGCGCGTGGCGTCCCGGATGGTCACCCATCCAAGTGCCGACTACGTTCGACAGCGCTTAAATTCGATGATCTCACGGGAACCGGTGTATCCACTGCGGCAAGGCCGTTGCCAATCGTCTTTCCCCCCAAGTACATCAATTGAAAAACACTTTCAAAGTGATTGTAAGAAATAGTATGGAATTACCTTCCAAACCTAATTTCTTAATTTTGAATCTGTCATTCTCTTCATGTTTGTAATTGAAGATATGAAGGTTACTTAACCAATATCTAGATTCAATTAATTCCATGCTTTTAAAGTTTTCTTACCATAGTCTCACACCTGCTATGTCTACATCTATAGCCATACTCTGCAAATCATCGTGAAGTGCCCAGCAGAGGGTACGTTCCATTGTACCAGTTATTAGGCCACTGTGGGCGCAGTAATTACTCTAATCTTAACCTCGTGATCATTATGTAAGCAGTGCATAGTGGGTTGCAGTGAATTCCTAGAGTCATCATTTAAAGCCAGTTCTTGAAACTTCATTAACAGACTTTTTAAGGATAGTTTACGTCCATCTTCAAGAACCTTCTAGTTCAATTCCTTCACTATCTCTGTGAGACACTTATACAGATTAAACAGACCTGTGACCATTCGTGCTGCCCTTCTCTATACACGTTCAGTATCCCTTCAGTCGTATACGGCATAGGTCCCACACACTTGAGCAATATTCTAGAACTGGTTGGACAAGTGAATAAAGGGCTACAAATACAAAATCAAATAGGGGTAATGCAGGAATAGGTTTAATAATGAATAAGAAAATATTATTGCGGGTACGCTACTATGAACAGCATAGTGAATGGATTATCAGGAAAAAATGTTCAAATGTGTGTGAAATCTTATGGGACTTAACTGCTAAGGTCATCAGTCCCTAAGCTTACACACTACATAACCTAAATTATCCTAAGGACAAACACACACACTCACGCTCGAGGGAGGACTCGAACCTCCATCGGGACCAGCCGGGATTATCAGAGCCGAAACAGACACGAAGCCCACGCCTACCGCAGTAGTACAAGTTTACACGCCAACTAGCTTCGCCGAAGATAAGATTGAAGAAATGTTTGATCAGATAAAAGAAATTATTCAGATAGTTAAAGGACACGAAAATTTAATCGTGATGGAGGACTGGAATTCGATAGCAAGAAAAGGAAGACAAGGAAAAATAGTAGGCGAATGCGAACTGGAGGAATGGAATGAAAGAGGTAGCCGCCACGGTAGAATTTTGCATAGAGCATAATTTAATAATCGCTAAATCATAAAAAAAGGTTATGTACGTCGAAGAGACCTGGAAACACCAGAAGATTTCATATAGATTATATAATGGTTAGACGGAGGTTTAGGAGCGAGATTTTAAATTGTAAGAAATTTTTAGGGGTAGATGTGAACTCTGACCACAATTTATTGGTTATGAACTGTAGATTAAAATTGAAGAAATTGGAAAAAGGTAGGAAATTAAAGAGATGGGATCTGGATAAGCCGAAAGAACAAAGGCTTGTCTGGAGTTTCATAGGGAGTAGTAGGGCAACGGTTGGCTAGAACAGGGGAAAGGAATACAGTAGCAGACAAATGGGTTGCATTAAGAGACGAAATAGTGATGGCAGCAGAGATTCAAATGGATACACAGACAAGGCCTAGTAGAAATCATTGAATAACACAGGTGATATTGAAAGGAGAAAATATAAAAATGCAGCAAATTAAGCAAGCAAAAGGGAATAGAAACACCTAAAACGTGAGATTGACAGGAAGTGCAAAATGGTTAGTCAGGGATGGCTAGAGGACAAATTTAAGTATCTGCAAGCATATTTCACTAGCAAAATGGTAGATACTGACTGCAGGATAATTAAAGAGGTCTTTGCAGTAAAGAGAAATATCTATATGAACATCAAGAACTCAGATGTAAAGAGAGCCCTAAGAGAGCTGAAAGGTGGAAAGAATATATATAGGGTGTATACAAAGGAGATCAACTTCAAGTCAGTATTTCAGAAATGGAAGAGGACAAAGATGAAAATGAAGTGGGACATACGTTACTGTGAGAAGAATTAACAGAGCATTGAAGGTCATAAGTCGAAACAAGACTCCGCGAGTAGACGACATTCAGTCAGAACTACTGATAGCTTTGGGAGAGCCTTCCATGACAAAACTCTTACAGATGTCGTGTAAGATGTATGAAACAGGCGAAATGTGCTCATATGCCAAGAAGAAAGTAATAATTCTAATTTCAAAATCAGTTTAATATATCACGCTTGCAGAATACAAACGCAAATTCTTTACAGAAGAATGGTAAAACTGGTAGAAACCAACTAGAGGAAGTTCAGTTTGGATCTAGGAGAAATAAAGGAGAACGCGAGGCAATACTGACCCTACGATTTATGTTCGGAGGTAGATTAAGGAAACGCAAACCTGCGTGTATACCGCTTGTAGACTTAAAGAAAGTTTTTGACAAAGTGGGCTGGAATAACTGTTTTGTGAATATATAAAAGCGCCACGCACACGGAAACACCGTTGGTGGAACCACACATGTGACCAAGCTATTGACCAACGAATCAGTGCATGGAAAAAATTTAGTAGCCATAAATCCCAAGAGAATTGGATGAACTTCTTGAAAACACAGAAGCAATCAAGCAAAATCATTTGCAGTGAAAAACGACAGTATGACAAACGGCGACTGACAGAGATCGAATCGGACTTCATGAAGAACAATACAAGAAACTTCTACAGAACGTTCAGAGAAAATATGACTGGATATCAACCACCCAACTTGTGCTTCAGAAGACCGGATGGAACCCTAGAAACCAATACCAAAAACAATTGTGACATTCTGGCAAAGTACTTTGAAAAACTGCTCAACACGGACCCCCCTATGGAAGAAATGATGACAGAAACGAGCACATACAATCCAGATAGTGAACCTCCAACTCTAGAAGAAGTTAAAGAAATAATCAAGTCACTCAAGAATCGTAGAGCACCAGGAGAAGATGGCATCATCGCGGAAATCTGAAAGTTACAAGACCCAGAACTCACCAAAGACATCCACAGGATCTTGCAAGACATCTGGAAGACCATGAAAATTCCTGACGACTGGAAAACTGACCTGATACACCCACTACACAAAAAAGGTGACAAGACTGACCCGAACAACTACAGAGGAATATCCCTACTACCGGTCACATACAAGATCCTCTCTAAAGCTTTACTGAACAGACTAGAATGCCAGACCGACCACTTGATTGGGGAATACCAAGCAGGCTTCCGTAAAGGGCGGTCTTGTGCGGAACAAATTTGGAACCTGAAAATGATTTTGCAACACAAACAGAACCTGATCATTACCTTTGTTGACTTCAAAAAGGCGTACGACTCTATCGACCGGAAAACTCTCTTCAAAATTCTAGCAGAATACAAAGTAGACAACAGAACACGGGCTATTATAGAGCAGACTTTAACCAACACGACCTCCAAAGCAAAGTTCTGTGGGGAACTATCAGAGCCCTTTGAAATTCGCACAGGTGTCCGACAAGGCGATGGTCTCTCACCTCTCCTTTTCAATCTGGTGTTAGATAAGGTCATAAAAGAATGGGAAACATCACAACAGGGGATAACCTTAGGAAACCTACAGATTAAATGCCTGGCTTTTGCAGACGATTTGGCGATTGTCACGAAAGGTATAAAGGAAACAAAAGACGCTATTGAAAAACTGCACGAAATCGCTCCCAAAACTGGACTACAGATCTCTTACGAAAAGACACAGTTTATGAGCACAAAGAAACTCTCATCTCTGAACACAAAGTATGGCACGATTTACAAAACGGCAAACTTCAAATACCTCGGTGAAACACTACAAATGAGTGGACATAACAGAGACTCAAACGAAGAAAGAAAGACTAAACTGGACAAGGAATACAAAGTAGTGTGGAATCATTACAACAAGAAGTCTATCTCACAAAAAGCCAAATTACGCCATTACGACACGGTGGTGCTCCCCGAGGCACTATATGCAGCAGAGACCACACTAATCCTAGGGCATACACGTATCAGACAATTAGAAAAAGTAGAACGGAAAATACTTAGGAAAATATTTGGCGCAACTAACAACAATGGAATATGGATCAAGAAACCTACAGAGGAACTGTACAAACATACGGAGACAATCACAGAAAAGATTAGAAAACGCAGACTACAATTCTATGGACACCTATACAGAATGCCATCACACAGGCTGACCAAACAGATCTTTGACTGGGTAACCACTAGAAACAACAAATGGATGGCAGAGGTAGAAAACGACCTGAACCAACTCAACATAACAGCAGACACAATAAACGACAGAATTAATTCAGAAACATCATTAAGAAAAGTAAACTACATGAGATACGATGTGACAAACGAACAGGCATAAAATGGACCGAAGAACGCAAGCGAGATCACAGCCAGAAGATGAAAGAAATATGGGCAACCAAAAAGGCAATCAAGATGAAGCCGAAGACACAAAGCCGACAAAAAGCATTGACAGAGGACCGGAAACAGAAACACAGCGAGCGAATGAGGGAAGTTTGGGCAGCAAGGAAGGCAGCAAAAGGAACTGGCCATGTAGTTTAGTCCAAACGCTCTGTTTAAGGGCAAAACACCAATAATATATATATATATATATATATATATATATATATATATATATATATATATATATGTGTGTGTGTCTGTGTGTGTGTGTGTTAAAGAGGGAGAGAGATTTCTTTTTCTTAATAAAATAAAAATTATTTATTTTATTTTTATTACTATAAATGAATAAAACTACACACACACATACATACACGCACACACACATTAACAAAACAGTTGAATGCAGAAAACTTAGAATGTTGGTAACACTTAGATAAACAAATGAAACTCTGTATTAAAAAGATGGCAGTTACAGTGATGTGTAACGGAAACAGTGAAATGAAAGTGAACTGTAAGATTCCACCTGGTTGCCAGATGATAAACAGCAGTTTACATAGATGCAATGAATTATAAGTTACCTGTAAGTACGCTTCCATTTCATAGAAAAACGTTGAGGAGCTGTGTTTAAATCTATAACCTAGATGTGAAACCATAACCTATGTGTAAAAATGGACAAATCATGTAATATTTCAGGACACCCACTGAAGATGCCTTGTAAAAAAACGGTAAACGCGTCTGGGTGCTTAAATAAAAATAAAAATTTCGGCGTGCATCATACAAAAGTGACATTTTCTTTGAAACAACTGCAAGATTAGATTAATTACTGTACCCAGGGCGACATTTAAGAAATCATTCTTCCTGCCTCCCATAGTTGACTGGCACGGTGAAAAGTTCTAATAACTAGTACAGTGGGAGGTGCCGTCCGCTATGCATTTCACAGCGATTTGCAGAATGTAGATATAGTAAACGTAGATATGCCACAGAATCTCAGCTTAGTTTTAAATGACCAAACTCAATACTCTATTCCCTCTCTGTTAAATTAAGTTTCAGTTATACAGATACTAGATTACAACTGAGATTTACTTTAGTTTTCAAATGTTCATATATGTAGGATGTCCCCACAAAAATTCAGATTTTTCATTTTTAATTAAATTAATTGACTACACTAACGGAAAGAAGAAATCGCAACACGATGATGGCAGGCGTGTTTCTACATCTGAAAGACAATGTCTATTCAGATTTCACTCATGTCGCATAATGGTGGCGCTAGTAGTGTCGCTACAAGGATGCAAATCAGGTTTGCGTGCTGTAACGGTCGTGAGCGTTAGTTACCTTTGAGACTGGACGTCATGAGCTGAAGTTGCTCAAGTATGCCTTCTAAGGTGAAAAACACGCCATTATCAAGGCCTCCCTGAGTTTGAACGAGGTAATGTAATAGAACTACGAGAAACTGAATGTTCCCTCTGCGATATTCCAGCCACTGTACATGACTGCTGGCAGCGGCGATCAAGGGAATGGAAAATGGAAATGAGCGTATGGCATCGTTGGCCGGGAGGCCCCCATTCGGGGATGTTCGCCCGCCAAGTGCGAGTCTTATTTCAGTCGACGCCACACTGGGCGACTTGCGCGCCGGTGATGAGGATGAAATGATGATGAGGACAACACAACACCCAGACCCTGAGAGAAGAAAATCTCCAACCCGGCCGGGAATCGAACCCGGGCCCGCTTGCATGGACAGCGAGCCCGTTACCACCCACCTAAGCAGGCGGACGATCAAGGGAATATACGGCCGCCAAGAAGACCAGGCTGTGGACTGCCACGTGGCACTACCGAGATGTTCGGCGTATGGCTCTGGTGCATTGTACTGCATCTGGAACAGCAATTTCAATAGCATTTAGCACCACAGTGACACAACGAAGTGTGCAACAAAGCGGTTACTTCACGGACAGCTTCGAGCCAGATGCCCTCAGCGTGCTTTCCATTGACTCCAAATCACCGCCTTTTGCAACTTCGGTCGCATCAAGTGAGAGCTCACTGGAGAGCTGGGTTGATGTCTGTTGTGTTTTCTGATGAAAGTTGGTTCTGCCTCGGTCCCAGTGATGGCCATGTGTTGGTTAGAAGACCAGCTGAGGGCCTGCAACCAGCCTGTCTGCGTGCTGTAGATACACTGGACCTACACCTGGAATTATGATCTGGCATGCAGTTTCATATGATAGCAGGAGCACTCTCGTTGTTATCCCACGCACCCTGTCTGCAAATTAGTACGTCAATGTGGTGATTCATCCTGTTGTACTGCCATTCATGAGCGGCATTAGAGGGGGTGTTTTCCAACAGGATAACGCTCGCACACATACCGCCTTTGTAACCCAACACGCTGTACAGGAAGTCGACTTATTGCCTTGCCCTGCAATCGACCACACATGGGACATTATCGGACGACATCATCCACAAACACCATTAATGTAATGTAATGACGGACGAAATGCAACAGGCATGGAACTCTATCCCACAAACCGAGATCAGACTTCTGTACAACACAATGCAAGCACGTTTGCATTACTGCATTCAAAATTCTGGCGGTTACACCGCTTATTAATGTACCAGTATTCACATTGACAATGGCTTATCACTCACTCACATTAACCCGTGACCTAGCAACGTCAGTCACTTAAATAAGTTACCTAGACAAATATATTCCCGAAATTTCTTTACTCTACATTGATTACTTTTTGGCGTTGCGATTTTTTTCCGTAAGTGTATTTTGCGCGACATAAAAATGTAATTATTTCCTTTATAAACACCTTATACGTAATCATTTTTTGTATCTTCGGTATACGCAATATTCGTGAGAGTTGCACGTCATTTTACCTGTGTTAGCGAAATTCATTTATCATCTAACAATGAACTGAAAAACTGAAAGCCGGTTCGTGATCAAATAAATAATATTTTGCAGATTATTAGGAAAATTTTCCTATTTAATAGTAGTAATAATAGTAGCAAAAGTGACTAAAACATCAAAGCACACAGTGTTTATATGTATGTAATGCTACACAATGAACTATGAGCTGTACGGAATAGAGATGCTTGAAACACGGATGCCTCGTATTAGAAAAATGATGTGAGCAATACAAAGTATCAGTATCCGGAAAATGAGAAATAACGAGTACGTCTACGAAAGTATAAAAAAAATTATCAGAAGCAATTGCAAAACGAAGATCCATCTCCTTTGGACACATGTACTGAATGACTGAGCAGAGGGAGACGAAACTAATATTCCTGTATTTGTAGAAAAAGAGTTCGATGACAGTACGGATTAAACAAATAAGAAAAGAACTATAAAGAAACAACAAAGCATCGGAAATAGCAGAAAGAAATGTTTTCAACAACTAAAAACGAAATTCAGAACGCTTTCAAGGGAGAGAAGGCAAAAAAATAGGGAACAAAACGGACAGAAGAAACGAAAAAACAAAATGGGGAGAAGATGAAACGGTACTGCAAAAAATAGGAAACGACAAAGAAAGAAGAGGAATTCAAGTAGTTGTGCTATTGTAGTTGGTCGGTACAAAGATGGAAAATGAAATTGACCAGATACGAGGAGGACGCCCCCGCTGAGGGTTCCGTACAAACTCAATTATGTACGTAGACAGTTAATCCATTCTGGAAATCAAGGATCTCGACGATTTTTGCCTATAATCGACACTGATACAAGCAAGACATCGGTTCTAGGGATTCCAAGACTTTCTAGAATATTTTAATTTCAAGTTTGAAGCCGGACAACAAATGACACAAAAAATATTTTTTTGTGTGATATAAGTACAGACTAACAATTTTCCAATTTTTCCCTTTATTTGTACTATGAAACGTTACATCTTACCAAATTTCATGATCCTACGGCAAGGGAAAGTACCCTACATGTTTTAATGAGTGAGTTTGCGAGTACCAAATTACGCGACATAAATGGCCGTGTTGACTTAGAAGCTAACGTTTATTATACCGCTAATGGTCCATCGATACTAGTATGTGACGTAAATTTCAGCTTGATGCGTCTACCTGTCCGTGAGAAAAAGGGGTCTTAACAGACGATGGACAAACAGACAGTCTGATAACAAATGACAACAAAAATTGTTTTTCCTTGTGATATAATTATAGATTAACAGTTTTCGGAATTTTTCCTTCGGTTGTAGTGTGAAACCTTGCTTCTTGGGAAATTTCATGATAATAGATCAACAGGAAGTGCTCTATAGGTTTTTATGAGTGAGTTTGCGAGTGTCAAAATATGTGATATAAATGGTCGTATGTATTAATTGCATTAACAAACTTCAATTTTTTTACATCGCTAAGTGGCCGTAGACCTTGATACGTCACATGAATTTCAACTTGTGGTATGTCTATCAGTTGCTGAAAAAAATGGTTCTTAACTGTCGTACAGACAAACATAGACATGGACAACAAAGTGATCCTATAAGCGTTCCGTTTTTACCAACTCAATTACGGGTCCCTTTGTAAGTGGTTACAATTTTATATATATATATATATATATATATATATATATATATATATATATATATATATATATATATATACTCCGCTGTACCGGTCCCAAGCCCGGGGCCTCATTATGCAAGTGATGAGGAAGGAGGAGGGGGAGGAGTAACAACCTCGTTTAAGAAACCAGAGTTCACCTGGCCCGGGTGATAGTACTCTGTCAGGGCCCTTTTGTTAGGGTTACAGCGAAGACCTCAACGGTAGTGAAGGCGGAGAGAACGAATCCCGGTACGGTGGAACTAGCGGAAGAGGCACATAATACAATAAATCCACCTTGCGTCTGACTTGTAACAAGCGGCACTGTGGTCGGCGTCTGTTCACCAGAGGTGCGGCCGTAATAAAAATTCTGGAACTAACCACTCCAGTCTTAACCACTGAGCTTTTCTGAGCTCAACCCTTTGATTCTAAGTACTATTATGGAGCGTTTTAGTAATTACAAAATTACCCCAGGTGGTAACAAATCCTCCGCCATCAGTGGCGCAACTAGTCTATCGGATTCTGGGGAGACTAGGCTGAAACGCTGTATCCCAAACCAGAGGAAATCGAAGTCTTTTGACCGACTCATGCCCAAGGTCGAAACATTTTTTGGAACTATCAATATTAACTCTCTCTTGACACCAGGAAAACTCTATAAATTAGGAGACACACTAAAAGAACAAAATATCAAAATTTTAGCCCTGCAAGAAACAAGGTTGCCTGATGAGAATGCCATGGATTTTGGAAACTACCGATTGTTTAAAAGTAAAACAGACAAAAGAATTCTTAAAAACACTCCGCATCTGGGTGTTGCATTCGCAATTTCGCAAGACATTCTTGGCTCCATAATCGAAGTAAATCCAGTAAACAACAGACTAATGACAATTTCCATGAAATGTGCAAATAAAATGTACTGTTTAATTAACGCACACATGCCTATCAACCAGGAGAATAAAACAAATCCAGAAAAAGTAAATAAGTCATGGGAAGTGTTAGAGAATACAGTCTCCAAAATTCCTCAAAATTATGTAAAGATTTTAATGGGTGATTTTAATGCGCAGTTAGGGAAAGAGAGAAAATTTAGAAAAACGGTCGGTGAATTCCCTGCACATAAATGGACCAATCAAAATGGAAAGAGGCTGGTAGAATTTTACAGAAATTTCAATCTCAAAATTATGTCAAGTCATTTTAAGAAAAAAACCTTCAAAACAAAAGACATGGCGATCACCTAACAAGGACATAGGTGAATTCCAAATTGACCATATTGCAATCTCGTATCCATGTCACAAAGAAATTTTAAATGTTCAAGTTCGTAAAGGCGCCAATATTGACTCAGACCATTACTTAACCCGTGTGAAACTAAAGCTAAAACCCCAAAATTTCAACAAAAGGACACCATTAATCCCCAAATTTGACACCAGTAAAATCCAACCATCATTATTAGCAGACGAATTTGGCAAAACAAGTGCACAAAATTGGGAACAACTCAAACACAAGATTATCAAAACAGCTCAAGATCAAATTCCTTTACGAAAACACAAGAAACATGCTTGGTGGAATGAAAACTGTGATCATGCAATCAAAGCCAGACAAGAGACATTTAAAGCATGGAATAGCAACAAGACAGAAGACACATATGATACATTCCTGACAACTAGAAAAGACACTTCAAAACTAATTAGACAAACAAAAAGACAATATGAGAATAGTCAACTCTTAGAAATTGAAGAAGATTTTCAGAAATACAATACCAGAAATTTTTATAAAACTTTTAAAACCAAAATAAAGGTGTACCAACCCCAGAATCTTTGCTTCAAGAAGGAAAATGGACAGTTGGCTCTTAACAACCAAGAAAATTGCAAAGAACTTTCTAAATATTTTAAGAATCTTCTAAATTGCCCCGAGCCCACAGAAAGATTTCCACCAAAAATTCCCCAACAATGCAATCCAGTTTCACTTGCACCAAATGAAGAGGAAATCATTAAAGAAATTCATAGGTTGAAAAACAACAAAGCATCTGGTGAAGATGGAATTGTTGCAGAACTTTTAAAGGCAGCTGGTCCAAAAACCGTTAAAGAAATTACTTCAATCATGCAAAACATTTGGCAAACTGAAAAAATTCCTGATGAATGGAAAACCGCCTTGATTCACCCACTTCATAAGAAGGGAGACAAAACTGATGTTAATAATTACAGAGGAATTTCTCTTCTTCCAGTCACATACAAAATCCTCTCTCAATGTCTTCTGAACCGAGCACAACAACAACTTGAATGGAAAATTGGCGAATATCAAGCAGGTTTCAGGCCAAATAGATCTTGCCCAGAACAGATTTTAGTCCTCAAACTAATTCTCAGACATCAAAAAATTTACAATAAAAAACTAGTTTGTACCTTTGTAGATTTTAGAAAGGCTTATGACTCAGTGGATCGTGAATCTCTTTTCCAAATTGTGAAAGAACAAGGCCTGGATCCTAAAACCACGGCAATTATCAGAGACACGCTAACTGGTACAAAATCAAAAGTAAAGTTCAGAGGAGAAATTTCAGAATCCTTTGAAATAAAAACAGGCGTGAGGCAAGGTGATGGACTCTCTCCGTTGCTATTTAACTGCGTTCTAGAAAAAGTAATACAAGAGTGGCGCGAACGAAAATTGGAGTTCAAAATTGACCAACCAGTGAAATTAGGACGAACAAATATTCGAATAGACTGTTTGGCCTTTGCAGACGACTTGGTTATTCTAACGCAGGACATCCAAATTGCTCAGAAACAAATAGAAATTCTTAAAGAAACAGCAGAAAGAGTAGGTCTCCAAATCTCATTTGAAAAAACACAGTATATGACTAGCAACAAACTGGCACCCAAACTTTTGGAAACTAAGTATGGAAAAATCAAAAGAGTTTCGCAATTCAAATATTTAGGTGAAACAATCTCAGAGACTGGTCTAGAAAAAATTGGAAATGAAATTCGATTCGTTGTCAAAAGATGGAGACAGCTTTTAGACTTACAAAAGACATCTACAACAAAAAATGTCTCTCGAGGTACTCTAAATTGAGACATTACAACACGGTCATAAAACCAGAGTGCCTTTATGGGGCTGAAACGCTAATTTTAAACAGAAAAAAGGACATTCAAGAAATCCAAAAAAGAGAAAGAAAAGTAATCAGAAAAATTCTAGGTCCAAAATATACTGAAGAAGGAACATACAGGCTAAGAGCAAATAGTGAAATTCAACAATACACCAGCATATATTCGGATATGAAAAAACGCAGATTAAAATTTTATGGGCATATTAAAATAATGGATGCTACCAGACTAACTAAACAAGTAGTGGAATTCTACGAAAATCGAAGTAAAGCTAAATTTGAGACTATAAAATGGATTGCTGCTATAAAACAGGACATGAAAGAGGCAGATATAAAACAAGATGAAATTCAAGACAGAAAATTATTTGGGCAAAAAATTCATGACTGGGTAGTTGGTCAAGCTGAAAAACCAAAGAAAACTGGAACCACATGGTCTGATGAAAGGAAAAGAGCTCATTCCGAGAGAATGAAAACAATTTGGGCAGAGAGAAAGTCTAAAAGAAAATAACTGAATGCCCCGTGATTGTACTTCGCGTGGTCCAGTAGGGCCCAAACGTGAATAATAATATATATATATATATATATATATAAGGTAAACGGAGTGCCACAATGGCGTGCACATACTTTATCCAACGTGTAAGCGTCACTACGAATATTCGGACCTGGGTTATGACATGTTCGATATGCCTGCCATCATTGGCGACGATCTGGCGCAGACAAATAGCGAAATTCTGCATGACCCGCTGAAATGTTGCACCATCGACGCTGTCGATGACTTCCTGAACGGCCGTTTTCAGCTCAGCAATGGTTTTGGGGTTACTGCTGTTCACCTTGTCTTGAATATAGCCCCACAAAAAGGAATCGCATGTGTTCAGATCCGGAAAATATGGCGGCCAATCGAGGCCCATGCTAGTGGCGGTCCCCAAGTACTCCTCCAGGACGTCAAACACGCTCCTGCTTCGATGGAGTCGAGTTCCGTCTTGCATGAACATCCCGTCGAAAGCAGGATCACTTTGGATAATGGGGATGAAATCATCTTCCAAAAGCTTCACTACCGAGCGGTAGTCACCGTGCCATCAAGTAGTATCGTATGGATTATACTGTGACTGGACACTGCACACCACACAGGGTGAAGAGAATTCTCGATCGGGAAATGCGTATTCTCAGTCCCCCAAACGAGCCAGTTTTGCTTATTGACAAATCCATCCAAATGAAAGTGGGCTTCGACGCGAAACCAAACCATGCGCATACTAATTCCTACCATGCCCCGCGCGCAACTGTGCAGCTTGAACGTCCTAACGCAAACCGTTCAGAAGTTATGACTATTTTGTTTCATGTAGTTCAATAATTGTCACTACATATATATCTCCTGCGGAGCCGTGTGTTACAGAGGCAAGTGGCGGAGGTACTTACAATAGAGTCGGGATGCCGAGGCGGCGCCTCCGATGAAGCCCGGCACCTCCGCCGGGGGAAGCGTGCAGACTGCGCGTCAGCTGTCGCCGGCGGCAGCGGCTCGGCCAGTGGTTTGGCGCCAGATGTGTGCTACAGATAGCGGCCGCATGCAGACGGCGTCGCGACGTGACGCGTGGTGTCGCGGCGCTGCAACGGGGCCGAGGCTGCCGCCCCAGAGCACGTCGCGCTGCACGTAGGCCGGCGTCGCGTGCGGGCCTGCAACAGGCGCGGTAACGTCACTGCACGCGGTCGGCCGCTGCATCTACTCCCTCTGGACACTTCTCAGTGGGCATTAATATGGACTGCGTCCGCCCTTCGCCTTTGTGACGGCTTGGATGGTGCTTAGAATGCATTCAATGAGGTGTCTGAATGTCTCTGCAGAAATGGCACCCCACTCTTTCTCAACAGCAGAAACCAAAGAAGTTAATGTGTTGGACGCTAGGGTTTCGAGCGAAATCGACATACTAGTTGATCCCAAAAGTGTTCCATTGGGCCCTTGTCGGCACTATCGGCAGACTAGTCCATTTCAGTAATGTTATTGAACACAAATCATTGCTTCACAGATGCTTTATGATAGGATGCATAGTCATGCTGATATAATCATCGTCACCAAACTGTTCCTCTACTGCACCCAGTAAAAAATATTGTAAAATGTGTTGATATTTGCCCGAATTTAACTTTTACGTACACACAATAAGGAGATAACATACAAACCATGAAAATCACCCCCATATCTTAACTCTAACTCTTTCGTAGTTCACTGTTGGCACTAACATTGTAAGAGGTCCATGACTAAGGAATTTATTGCTAGCGCACTCGAGCAGATGTAGTTTCGATGGATTGCTCACGCACTGCCTGCGATATGTAAGCTATAAGAGAATCTCAACCAGAGAGCAGTGTTGTATGCAGTAGGAATTGTGTGGCAGTAAAGGTAAGTAGTAGCCATAGTAGCCAGCAGTCTGGTGTATGGAGTTGGCTGGGCTGGTCGTGGGGAGCGATGGCGGTGCCTGAGCGTCGTAGTATAAGGTAAAAGCAGCCTCGCGCATATGTACTATTGATATATCAAGTCCCATGTAAATATTTTTATAAAATCTCTTAATAATAATCTTTCTTATAAAAATTAACTTTTGACAGTCATTCATCTCAATTTTAAGAATTTACTAATTTCTCCAATCCATGGTCATTGGATTGGATTGGTTTGTTTGGGGGAAGAGACCAAACAGCGAGGTCATCGGTCTCATAGGATTAGGGAAGGAGTGGGAAGGAAGTCGGCCGTGCCCTTTCAAAGGAACCATCCCGGCATTTGCCTGGAGCGATTTAGGGAAATCACGGAAAACCTAAATCAGGTTGGCCGCCATGGTCATCCCAATTATTGTAAAGAAAAATCAGTTGTTTCTTTTTATACATGACAAATCTATCGGCCAGCATTGCACTGGGCTGTGCCAGAAAAAAATCTTATAGGAGCAGATATATAAGCGTTATCCGGCGACCTTATTGAGGTAAGAATTTTCAATTTATTCAGAATAATCTTTCAGAGCCATGACGCAGCACTGCTGACGTCCAAAATTTACCAGTTTAATTTCACAGTCAATTATTCAAAGGTTATAAGTGAGCCACATTTTTTGTTAGGACGTTAGTCACATTTTATTATTGGTAGGTTACGGAATTTATCTGTTCGCACGTTACGCTGATACTGTTGGGTGGTTATTATATATTTTTTTATCTGTCGGGAGGTTACACTTGTGGACAACCGGCCAGGATCGTATTTTCTTTGTGAATTTCTGAGAAGTTGTCAGTTATATATCTGCTCTTATTTGCCAAATGTTAAATTTAGTTTGCCTCTGGCGCAACGCATTTACTAATTTGTCACAGTTTCTTTCACAGATCATCGGCAATTTATTGCTCTTTGTTGTTATTGTATTTGTTCCATTTTGCTTTGTCTTTGATTTTGTGCCTGCTTTTTAATTGTGAAAATGCCGCGAAAAACTGCTAACAGTACATCGCAATGCGCAATGAGTGAAAAAGCCGACTATAATAATTTGACCGATAATACTAGCGACACTCAGTGTCATAATGATAATCCTCTAATTACAGATAATCAGTGCGTGCCGACCACCAGTAATGATTTTATTTCAAATGATGAACAAACAAATTCAATTATGTTCACACTAAATTTAACGACAATTGATGACGCGGCACGTTCCGATACAATGAGCGCTGCCCAGTTTCACACACCTGATTTGCAAAATTTACACAGTGAACAGACAAATGTTTCTAACGAAGGTGAACAACGTACTCAAAATATGTCAGATGTATTTGATTCCGATGTAGTGGCCAACAGTGCACATCCCATTGGCAAACCTTTTTGTGAATCAGACAATGACCAAAGCTTACAGAAAACGTGACAAATGCAGATACACCATCGCACAGTACAGTGAATAGAGTCGCTAATTTTGGCTTGGATAAAGTTATGGCATTATTGCTACATCTTAATGAATCGTGCAAACAACTCAATGAAAAATATGACATCCATCTCAAACAACTTAATGAATCGAACAAACAACTTAATGAAAATCTCAAACAGTCATATGAAAAACAAGACAACAATTTCAAACAACTTAATGAAAAACAAGACAACAATTTCAAACAACTTAATGAATAACAAGACAACAATTATAAACAACTTAAGGAATCGAACAAACTACTTAATGAAAGTTTCAAACAGTCAGATGAAAAACACGACAACCTTAATGAGCAGAACAAACAACTTAGTGAACAGATTACAGTCGTTACCGTGCAACGTGTGATAAACCTTTTGCATTTCCTTTATGTTTTCGTCTTCCTTAAAGGCAAAGAGACAAGATGAAGCGGTAGCCCATCATAGAGCCTATGCCTACCGTCATGTATTTTTTGACTTTCAGTTGTTAATAAACAGAGGATTTTTTCTGGTACCGGTAGGAGGAAGGAGGGATTCGCGCTCAGCTAGTGAATGAGTGAGAAGCACGTCAATTTTTTAGCGAGTAATTGTAGACCGCCATTTTTGGGGTCGCTATGAATAAGTGAGGAGTGTGGATTTCATATGTGCACCGTTTAGAAAAATACAGTATTGTTTTATTAACAGAAAGGTCGTGTGAGTTGTTATTTCAAATAGTACAATAATTACAATAACTGAAGCCCACCTGTGTACTTTGGAAAATTACGAAGATCCGATAAGCTTAATAGGAACACGGTCAAGACTTCAAAGGTGAACGCGGCGACCAAACGTAGTATTATAAAGAATGGTAAGCACAAATCTACAGCGGAGAAAGAAACTACTCCGCCCTGCAAAATAATATGAACTAATACGGACTTATTTCCAGGCATAGCTCAGCTTATTGTGCTTGTCATTCACGCCGAAAAATTAATCTCATTAATTCAATACATTTTAAAAAGCCACGCATTTTATTATCATCTATTCCATTATTTTATTATACTATAAACGTCATGATGCTAAAGAGCAATTACGTGAGGAAATTAAGGCTTGTGCTAGGAACAGTGGTGAAGAAATTAGATCTGTTGCACAAGAATTAAGTAATACACATGTAGCCACAACAGAATCACTTAGAGATGAAATTGGTGCGGTTGGTAAACAATGTTCAGAAAACGCAACACAGTTTAAGTAGTGCTATTTCATCTTTAGTTTAAATTAATGTCAGCAGAACTTTCACGCACTCTGGATGCGAAAGTCGATAAGAAATTTGATCAACAGAACAGCCAAATTGACGAACGTTTTAAAGTGACAGAAATGTAAAATGTTTCAGCACTTAACACGTCACAGCATACGCCACATTCTGAGCATTTGTCACATTCACACAGCCAGTATAACTTAGGTAAATTAAAGAGAGTACGTGACTTAGATTCCGAACAGTCACAGCCAAATAGATTCTCATGCAATCCTGAAACTGCTCAGACATGTAGAGACGATAATTTTGATTATAAGCACTTTCTATGCGTGAGAAAATTTAAGGTATTTAAGAATGACAGAACTCAGACACACTCTTTGGACTGGATACAACAATTTGCTTTTGAATTTTCACCGGCATTGCCTGTAACGCAGAAACTAAAATTTATTTGCAGCACGTAAGTGACCTCAGGGTATTCATTACACTTCGATGAATATGTGCAGTAGCGTGCACAGGGCACCGAGCCGTAGTAGTGCTATTTCATCTTTAGTTTTCTGCACTTCTGCCTTCTCTTTAACTATCATTTGTCAAAACAACTCTTCAACTATCGATCTATCTAGAATTAGGAACGAGTAAAGAAAACCTGATGTGACTAGTTTTACCGAAAGTGACAGTTTTCATTAGACATTCCCGAAATGAAAAGAAATACCAGCATCATTTTAATAACAGGCAAAATTTTAATCATCAGTATGTACAAAATTATCAGCAATCGCAGACACATTTTGGTAACAATAGAGGTTTTTCCCCACAACAGCAACAAAACCAGCCAGTTGGCATACCTAACCAACAATGTAATGTGCAAGGTCAACCAAGCATTAATGCTTCGCCGACCACACGTATAGCGTCGGCTCCACCAAATAGTAACGCACAGCAATAAGGAAATCACTACGTACAGAAGGCGCATTATTTCAACTCCTATCGCAACGCGCCGTATAGTAATGGCTATCATGACAGACGTAAAAGCAATGAGCACAGTTTACAGCGTAACAATCGGTCTTATCAGCAGCAGAATCAACCACAACAACAGATTATCATGAATGAACCAGACAGTCGGTATCATCCTGAAGCTAATACGACAGGACGAAATAACAGAACAATACAAATAGTCGAAATGCCACAGCATCCTGCAAATAACAGCACGTCAGAAAAAATTTGACTAGATACGGTACAGGTTGCATCTTCCAGCAACGTAAGCAATACTTTTGACACACAGAATCTTGTTCAAGAAAATGTTATTACTTTTGACGACATCCGAAACACACTTTTGCATGAAAAACCAGTTATTAAAAAAAACTATTTCCCACCCTGTCATTGAAGTTAAGATTGGATCATCCACATTTTCAGCAGTAATTGATTCTGGATCACCTATGTCAGTTATAAATGAAGAAACATTCAACGAATGTAACAAAGAAAATAACTATCCTACGTTACCGTTAGGCAAAACTAAAGTAAAAGGAGCAGTATCTGGTAAAGGAGTAGATGTAAAATTACAGACACACTTATCATTTTGTATTGCAGGTCATATGTCCCACTCAAATTTTTGGATTGTTCCCTTATTGACAACAGACGTTATTTTAGGTACGAATTTTTTGGTACAACATGCAATTATTGACTTTCAAAGTTCCTATTTAATGTTAAAGGATGAAAAAGTACAACTGGCAATAGAATTTCAGCACGCTTTATCTGCAGAAGAACAGGCAATTAATCGAACAGAGGTCATTTCTATATCGCTTCACACGGACTGTCATTCCACATTGTTCGCAGATACATACGTACACAACTACAATACACCAGACGAAGCCGACTATGACGTTATGCAAATGATTTCAGATAAAGTAAAACAGAGCAACGCAAACTACCGTTTACACAGATCATAGAACTATACAGTTTTTAGGTTCCGCTAAATTTACAAATGACAGATTAAGCAGATGGAAACTTTATTTACAGGAATTTAATTTTACAGTTGTTCACATTCCCGGTACACAAAATATTGTAGCAGACGCACTATCCCGTTCTCTCAGCAACAAGCAGCAAGACATCGGATCCAACTTCTGCCAAGCAAATTCTAGCGTCATGTATATTCAACGAGTTGCATTTGAAAAATTCATTTCGTCATCATTACGAGACATAGCACAAGAGCAGAGCAAAGACAACGTGTGGAAAGAAATTAAACACCTTTGGCAAGATAGGAATAACATTACCATTAGAAACCATTTACTGTACGCAAGAACATTCTGTTTCGCCGCTCTCACCCTGACAGCAACAACTGCTTATTATGCATTCCTGACGAGCTTGTTAACAAATTAATTTGGTATACTCATTTACGTTACGCACATTATGGAGCCAGAAAATGTTTGCTTATACTGAGACAGAACTGTTATTTTGCCAACATGGAGAAACGTATTCGACGAGTTTTAGCGTCATGTAAAATCTGCCAGAAAGCTAAATCAGACACGACTTCACATATTTCTCCGTTACATCCCATTGTACCCGTTAAATTGAGACATATGGCCACTGTAGACATTTTTGGACCGATTCCCAGGTCTAATCATAGAGTAGAAATATCTCTGGAGTGAGCCTTCAGAAGCGCAGAATTGATTTTGGTTGTCAACATACGTTGCCACAATGGTCACGTGATCTCGGGATGCCGTAGATTTGTCCGACATTTGTCCTGCAAATTTTGAATGTTGTCATATCGCTAGTAAAGACAGATTCCCTTCGTAAGTGCTGTGGATTTAGTATAGACGTTTTGCAGGCACCATAGCAGTTTACGTCTGATATTTGAAATAAATTGTGCTCTTAGCTTTGAAGAGCAAAATGAACGACCATGACATCACAGAAGCTTCATGTCAGCATGTATTTATAATGTCTTTCATGTCACATCTCGTCAAATCGCTTAACACAGTACTGAACGGCAAAATTGGGGTTTTGATCACCATCCCTAATACGCATAAAATGTTAAGAGTATAGTATCAGAACTGAGGAGCTAACAATGACAAAAGTTTGTCAATGGCCGAAGCAAACTTTATAACCTATGTTCTTGAGCAGTTATGTTCGGTAAATTACTGAGAATTGAGACAACGTTTCAAAACATCGACAATTACTTGCTAGGGAAAATATGTACATTCATACACATCAAAGAAAGCTTCAAACGAATTAATGAAGCCTGTTAAACTTATCCATTATGTTTTTCCTTACGTAATTAATAACGTCATAAACAACTGTATTTTGCTCCTTTATTAAAGCTGACTTTTTTGCTTAAAATGTCATATGGTGGGATTTGCTTCGTCTACTTATGTTCTTATACATATACATTGTGGACGTCAGCGCTGTTGTGTTATCGTAAAAGCTAAATTCAGATATACGACCTCGGTTGTGTATGAAAGTGGAAGAAATATCGCACTCGTCATGGAACATCTCCAATTTGTCACTAAAACAAAGCGATATTATAAAATAAAGATTATAAAGATACAGCAGTGCAAAATCCACTATTATAAGGAGAACGAGCGCGGCGAAAATAGGTTAACTTAAGATGTTAACAGACTGGTACCGTCAAAATTTTCGTCCCGAGAAACCTTGACGTACCGTGAAATGACGTGACGTTCCGTTGACGACCTGTGCGAATACCTCCATTCGAAAGGTATTGTAGAATGTTTTGATGTTACGTGACAAGACGTGACGTCACCTGATGGCGGACGTGAATTGGCGTTAAACAATCGACGTCGTCCCTACATCACGTGACAATTCCAGTTTAATGTTGACAACATGCGCAGGACGCAATGCTCACTCCAGAGATATTTCTGCTCTATGGGTCTAATACTTCGAGCATAAATATAATAGACTGGCCCTGACGTCATTTTCGTGGCTCCAACATCTCTGGGCTGAAGTCACGTGAATGTTGGCAAAACATGGTTGTTTCGTGTTGCGCTTATGGCTGTACTCAGCGTTTTGTCGGGGAAATGGCATTACATTTCACGTGTAAGTGTTTCTATGATCGTGCAGATGCGTTTATTGAAATCTGCTGAAGTGACTTTTATATGTTTTTTACACTTGAAATAGAGTATCACGTAAATTAAAGTGTTGACAGTGATGCCTGTAAAGTCAGACTCATATTACATTTTGGAAAGTATCTGTGATAATTCGGTTACAGAAGTAAGTATAATCGTTTCTCGTTCCTACTCATAGGTTCCGTACGGATGAAAACCGAAGGCAGCTTTGGATACAGGCTCTGAAACGGAAAAACTTTAAGCCATTTGCACATACGCGCCTTTGCACGAAGCACTTCGCCGAGAAATGTTTTGATAGGTTAGTTATTATTTACAATGTATATCTATAATTTGTATTTACAGTGTCTGTCATTTTTAAACCTAGGCTCCAAAATTATTTTCTGAAACTGCAAAGTCTCACCTTTCATCTAAAATATCATTTTTTTCAAACTGATAGTTTGAACTTTTGTAAAAATAGTGGGAACTGAACCTTTGAAGTCACCTAAAATTGATACTCTAAAATGGACCTGCTCCTAAAGTAAACAGTTTTGACACCTATAGTTGACATAATTCCCATAGCCCATTTTCTTTTATAAGTGACTAGAGCTCGAAACGTGGCGAATACAATGTTTAAAGTTTTGACACGAGCCCACTCTTACTGTTTAAAAGAATTTTAACGACATTTTACCATAACTGATATTTTATAGTAATTTCGTCCCGCTGCCCACCAGAGTGGCGTTCCATGTATTTGTTAGATTTTATAAAGGGTACTTTGAACAAATCCAGGTCAAATGTAGTTCTGGCATAGTTTTTCACAAATAAAAAAGTAGTTTTTGTTGGAAGCGTTGGCAGTCAATTGAGAAATGTGGGGAAAATCCGATACAAACATAGGATGGCAGACCGCTGATTTGAAATCCCGCCACGTTTTGCCAACAGTCACGTGGTTTATGTTGGAGCCACACTAGCCCCATAGCTTCTGCACAGCAACGCCAGTCTACTAGTATCTATGGTCGAAGGTCTAATAGAGGTTTCTTTTTACATCTTTGTCGCTGTTGAACTCACTTCGAAATTTGTTACCTTCACTCCGTTACGCAAAGCTACTGTTAAATCTATTTCGAATGCATTTGTAAAACATTTTCTATTTCATTTAGGGCATGTATTAAAAGTAATTTCCGACAATGGCCCACAATTTCGATCTGCAATATGGAAACGTATATTACGAGCTAGAAACATTTCTCTGATCTATATATCCAGGTATCACGCTTCTTCGAACCCTTCTGAACGACTGATGAAAGAAATTGGTAAACTATGTAGAATATACTGCCATAAAAGACATATTAATTGGGATATACACATACTCTCATTCCAGGATGTAATTAACTCCATACCAAATGAATCTGCTATCCTATTTCCGACTGTTATATTGAAAAATGTTGAACCACCTAACAAAATTAAGGAATTAGTATCCTTTCCTACATCTCGTCGACTACGCCGCCATGACGTAATTGACATTGCGCTCAACAAAATCAAACATGCTGCAGAACGCCGGAGAAGACAGCAAAAACAGGTTTGTACACGCCGTGACTTTCACATTGGACAGAAAATATTAGTTCGCACACATTATTTATCCAACAGAGGAAAGAGTAGATGCAGTAAATTTGAGCTTCTATACGCAGGTCCATATAGAATTCGCAGCATTCCTCACCCCAATGTAGTACATGTCGAAACTTCGAGAACCAGAAAAAGCAAGGGCTATCACCATATCTCCAACAGTAAACCCTTTATTGAATGAACATACTTTACGTTTTATCACACTGTAATACAATTTCTTGATATTTATATGGCCACTTACGTAATTATATCTATGAACACTTACTGATGATGATCATATTTTTTCTTGGCAAGTGCCCGGCAATGTAAGGTTAGCAGGTCGCTTTTCTTGTCGTTATATATCAGACCATGCACATTTTCCATTTTTTTTTTGGATATGTATGATTGTTTTCCTATCGAAAGTAGAATTTTTGTCTGTATGCACTATGAAACCTTTAAGATATAACAAACACCAGTTGACTTTGACATTTTTCCTTATGATATCTCAATATCTTGACATTTCTAGATTTTTTTTGCTACTGCATTATGTTATTGTGTGTACATTTTTGCACTTTAAAATTGTCTATGGTATTGGCCTAATACGTTTTCTGTCTTACTATGCTGTATGCTTAGTTGTATCACTAGAAACAAGTTTTCATTTAATGGGTATGTGATTTAAATGCAAGATATTAATCCTTATTCATCATTTTCAGAAAGCAATACCATTTAAAAGAAATAAATTATACAACCACAGTGGTTTACTATGCAATGGGAATTTTACCATCAGAATGAAAGAAAGAAAATGCAATACCTTATCATGAAAAGTAAAAGGATCAGAATTAACAAGCATTAATAAGAGTATACTATACCCACTGTATAATAGCAGTCTTAACTAATTATTTTTCTTTCAGAATACGAGGCGATTGATGCAGGCTGTCAGACAGAACTACACATGTTAATTTTAGTGATGAAATATGCTAGAAGTAAGAAACTCTATAATATATTAAGTAATGAATGATAATGAATAGTTTTATGAAGTAAATGGTAATATGAATAATGAAGTTTTCCTTTGCAGAGGATGATAATGATGAAGTTTATATATTTTCTATTAGTTATCAAATGCTATGTAGTTATTTAAGTATTTGTTGCAGTACCTGTTGACAGTATGTCTTATGTCGCATAGTATAATGACTGAATGTTTTGGGAAAGACAGCTAGAGTACATACATATTAAGTACACGTTTCATTACCTGTTAATTCGAAGTTTACTACTTTTCAGCATAATATACATTTTTTCTTTCAGCTCAATAATCCACTATGTATTTTTTCCCAGGAGAAGCTTTTCATGATATTAATATACTATAAGCAGTTAGTTATTAAATCTGTTCTAGTACTTGCATTTTTTACCCAGTTCTGTGTATCATTTATGAATGTGATCATATATACTTTACTTGTTTCATAACCTTTTACAGCTGACTCATGACGAATGACATTATCAATCCTTATTTCCAACAATAAGTCAAAAGCAAATATTTTCATGCCACAGCAATTAATTACCGATTCCAACGCAATGCATTGCTAGCACAAAAAAATTATTACCAGTCCCAACTATTACCAGTATACAACTAAGTAATGCTACCAGTTTAAGATATATTTCTACTTCTAAATGTAATGCAAATTTTTCTGTTGTATTAATTGCATTATGTCTATGTATTATTGGACTAAACACCTTGAATACTAGTTCCGGTGTCTTACATTTTAAATATGTCTTATGTCACTTGCATGATATCATACATAAACACTAGCAGCTTGATGCTACACGCAATAACTCTTGTTTTAAATGATGACTTCTGAGTAATACTGAATGATGTTTTATAATGCTGCATAAATGCTATGCCAATAATTACTGTAATGAGGTGACGTATGAATAATGTTCTGTAATACTCCATACATACTACATAAATGTTTAGTAACTACCCAGTGAATGCCAATGATCACTGTAATGAGATGACTTATACATAAATGCTATGCCAATAATTACTGTAATGAGATGACTTATGAATAATGTTCTGTAATACTCCATACATACTACATAAATGTTTAGTAACTACCCAATGAATGTCAATAATTACAGTAATGAGATGACTTATGAATAATGTTCTGTAATACTCCATACATACTACATAAATGTTTAGTAACTGGCCAATGAATGCCAATGATTACTGTAGTGAGATGACTTATGCATATATGCTATGCCAATAATTCCTGTAATGAGATGAATTATGAATAATGTTCTGTAATACTCCATACATACTACATAAATGTATAGTAACGAGCCAATGAGTGCCAACAGTTATTCAAATCGGTTGATACACTAGTGTAATTCTGAATGATGACTAGCATAAGACTTAATGTCCTTCACCTTCTGACCTAATTACCAGCAATTACTGCAATATCCGTATGTCCTGTCCATCCTCATGATCATGGAGCCCTATATTTGGTTTTTGCACTAATTCTACGTCAGTGAAAGAGTATGGATTCTACAAGAATGTGGTGTTGACATCAAGCTGTCCACCATCTGACCGGAGGAGATGTCATTATGGTCCTACTGTCTGGTGTACCTAATGTACTACCAAAATGATAACATACAATATTAATACAACATTTCAGTGTCTTGGCTACACTAATAAATACTTCAGGGAAGAGAACTTCAGATTGTCTCACTTGGTGTTGCGCTTCTGTAGAAAGATATGGACTTTCAGTGCAGCTACATGTAACCCACTGTGCTACAACCATGATGTTATCCTTCCCATTCCTTTCCTAGTTCTTGTAAAATATTAGAGACTTATACAGTGCGTATGCACTTTATTTCATCTCTTAATGTCATCAGTTCATGTAAAAATGCTAAAGACTTTTACAGTGTGTGTGCACTTTATTTCATTTCTTAATGTGTTCAATTCTTGCAAAAAAATGATAAAGACTTTTACAGTGCGTGTGCACTTTATTTCATCTCTTAATGTGATCGGTTCATGTAAAAATGTTAAAGACTTATACAGTACGTGTGCATTTTATGTCATTTGTTAATATATTTTGTACTCATTGCGTATACACTTTGTCATTTCTTAATATGTTCTGTACTCAGTGCATGTGCACTCTATTTCATTTCTTAATATGTTCTGTACTCAGTGCGTGTGCACCCTATTTCATTTCTTAATATGTTCTGTACTTACATTATTTATCAATAATGTTATATATATATATATATATATATATATATATATATATATATATATATATATATACTCTGTGACTGTAGACTTCGTAAACTAAATAGATTATAGAAAAATTTGTTGCTCATGGCAAATCCAATTGACTCACCATCGCTGCCAAATTTTTGCCCCCCACTGGAGGGTTATGTAAGAGGTCCATGACTAAGGAATTTATTGCTAGTGCACTCGAGCAGATGTAGTTTCGATGGACTGCTCACGCACTGCCTGCAATATGTAAGCTATAAGAGAATCTCAACCAGAGAGCAGTGTTGTATGCAGTAGGAATTGTGTGGCAGTAAAAGTAAGTAGTAGCCAGCAGTCTGGTGTATGGAGTTGGCTGGGCTGGTCGTGGTGAGCGATGGCGGTGCCTGAGCGTCGTAGTATAAGGTAAAAGCAGCCTCGCGCATATGTACTATTGTTATATCAAGTCCCATGTAAATGTTTTTAAAAAATCTCTTAATAATAATCTTTCTTATAAAAATTAACTTTTGACAGTCATTCATCTCAATTTTAAGAATTTACTAATTTCTCCAATCCATGGTCATCCCATTTATTGTAAAGAAAAATCAGTTGTTTCTTTTTATACATGACAAATCTATCGGCCAGCATTGCACTGAGCTGTGCCAGAAAAATTTCTTATAGGGGCAGATATATACGCGTTATACGGCGACTTCATTGAGGTAAGAATTTTCACTGTATTCAGAATGATCTTTCAGGGCCATGACGCAACACTGCTGACCTCCGAAATTTACCAGTTTAGATTCACAGTCTGTTAATTATTGAAAGGTTATATATGAGTCACATTTTTTATTAAGAGATTAGTCACACTGTATTATTGGTAGGTTACGGAATTTATCTGTTGGTAGGTTATACTGAATGTGAATGATATATATATATATATATATATATATATATATATATATATATATATATATATATATATATATAGGGAGGTTACGCTGAATGTGAATGATATAATTAGTTTAACCGTTGGGAGGTTACACAACAATGTGAATGCTTTATATAATATTATTTTTTACTGTTGGGAGGTTACAACATAGTGGAGGTAACATTATCCAGACATTCAGCAAACCCAGACCTTTCACTCTGATTGACATAAGGTATAGGATGATTCAGCCGCTTTCTACACCAACTCGATAGTTACGTAGCATTAACTCAGAAATGTGTGGCTTATGAAGAGCTGCCCGACCATTGTACCTCATTCTCTTTACCTCCCTACACACAGTCGTGATAGCTGGACTGCTGAATTGACTTTGGAACACGCAAGTGATCCCTTCCGCTGATTCGAGCGATTTTTTACGGGCACCAAGCTGTTCGATGGACCCTGTCCATCGGTACGTAAAGTCTGCTTGGTCATAATTTAACTGGTGATGTTCCTTTGCGTTTCCATTTCACAACCTGATCACCAAAAGCCGTCTGGGGCACTTAAGAGGGGTTCGAATGTCTCTGATGGAACTGTTAGTCAAGTGTCATCCAATGACCCGTCCACATTCGAGGTCACTGAGCTCTCACGACCGACCCATTCTGCCGTTATTTATTCTCTACTGACAACAATATATTCCCGCCTCCTTTTGAACTGTCGGGACCGCCTCCAGTGACATCTAGTAGTCAATTCCGCATTACGTAGAGATGTCTGGATACTTTTCAGTAGATAGTGTACATATACATGCATGTTGCGCGAGCCAGATTGTATCACGGAAACTGGTATTCCCCTCTCTCCGTCTCCCCCCCCCCCCTTTTCCTAATCAGCAACTATTGCTGGCAAGCATCTACGTGAACTTACATCTCTCTACGGTCTTTTTGTGAGACATACGTGGAAGGAATCAACATACCAGTAACCTCTTCCAGTAACGTCGGCTCTCGGAATTTTAACAGTAAACCGCACTGTGACGCACAACAGCTCTTTTGTGGTGTCCACAATAGGACTGGGTGTGAATCTATGTGACGATTTCGCGCTTATTAAATAAACTTCTGACGAAACGAGCTCTTCTTCATTGCATCTTGTCTACTTCCATATGTCAATCGTATTTGGCGCAGATCTCAATGGTTCAAATGGCTCCAAGCATTGTGGGACTAAACAAAAAAATGGTTCAAATGGCTCTGAGCACTATGGGACTTAACATCTGTGGTCATCAGTCCCCTAGAACGTAGAACTACTTAAACCTAGCTAACCTAAGGACATCACACACATCCATGCCCGAGGCAGGATTCGAACCTGCGACCGTAGCGGTCACGCGGTTCCGGACTGAAGCGCCTAGAACCGCACGGCCACACCGGCCGGCGGTGCAGATCTCAGACTGAAGTATTGGTCAAATGTGATTTTTGTAAGTGCCTGCCTCGTGAATGAACTACCGTTCCTGACGGTTCCTCGAATGAATTTGCCTCGTGCCTGCCTTATCTGCGATTTATTTTATGTGGTCGTTTCACCTTAAGTCTCTCCACACGCGTGTTCTCAGATTTCTATTGGACGTGACAGATTTCAGTGATTGCTCCGCAGTTGTATAATCACACACAATGGACCTTTGTGCCTTTATGTCCAATACGATACATCTGTTTATGTTGAGGCTCAAGGGCCAGTACCTGCACAAAGCGTCCATCTTCTGTAGCTCTTCTTGCCTTTCGTTATAGTTTTCTAGCGTAGGTCGTCACATTTTGGGAGTGCCCACTCCTGTTTCTCTATATCTTCCCCCAACACGTTCGCCACAAACCCCCACATCATCACAAAACAATAATACGATTACACATGGGGTAGTTATAATTAAAATGCAAGCAGGATGCTCTGGCCGAGCGGTTCTAGGCGCTTCAGTCCGAGGCCGCGCGGCTGCTACGGTCGCAGTTTCGAATCCTGCCTCGGGCATGGATGTGTGTGATATCCTTAGGTTAGTTAGGTTTAAGTAGTTCTAAATTCTAGGGAACTGATGACCTCAGAAGTTAAGTCCCATAGTGCTTAGAGCCATTTGAACCATTTGAATTAAAGTGCGGCCACTCACAGACCTCCAGTGTGGGCCGTAATTATCGTATGGCAGCGAAACTTGATAAGATATTCTCGTGTGTTAACATGGAAACGATTTACACTGGAAAAAACTGGTGGAATCTCAACAATGGGTTCCTTTATACAGGCCTTCAGATCAGGTAAAGATCGAACGTGTCCCTGGTGAGAGCGTTCTTTTCGATATCATCGGAGCCTAAAGTCACATGGAGTCAGGTCAAGTCATCTCACAGACCATGCATCTAGAAAACCTCTGGAAATAACTTTCGTGGAAGGCTGAATTCAGTAGATCCTTCACTGGGCATGCGACATGAGGTGTTGCCCCATCTTGTACGAAAATACACTACTGTCCATTAAAATTGCTACACCAAGAAGAAATGCAGATGATAAACGGGTATTCATTGGACAATACAGGGTGTTACAAAAAGGTACGCCAAAACGTTCAGAAAACATTCCTCACACACAAATAAAGAAAAGATGTTATGTGGACATGTGTCCGGAAACGCTTAATTTCCATGTTAGAGCTCATTTTAGTTTCGTCAGTATGTACTGCACTTCCTCGATTCACCACCACGATTTCATACGGGACACTCTACCTGTGCTGCTAGAACATGTGCCTTTACAAGTACGACACAACATGTGGTTCATGCACGATGGAGCTCCTGCACATTTCAGTCGAAGTGTTCGTACGCTTCTCAACAACAGATTCGGTGACCGATGGATTGGTAGAGACGGACCAATTCCATGGCCTCCACGCTCTCCTGACCTCAACCCTCTTGCCTACGCAACCCCGGTACCAAATCTAGAGACTCTTCGTGCTCGTATTGTGGACGGCTGTGATACAATACGCCATTCTCCAGGGCTGCATCAGCGCATCAGGGATTCCATGCGACGGAGGGTGGATGCATGTATCCTCGCTAACGGAGGACATTTTGAACATTTCCTGTAACAAAGTGTTTGAAGTCACGCTGGTACGTTCTGTTGCTGTGTGTTTCCATTCCATGATTAATGTGATTTGAAGAGGAGTAATAAAATGAGCTCTAACATGGAAAGTAAGCGTTTCCGGACACATGTTCACATAACATATTTTCTTTCTTTGTGTGTGAGGAATGTTTCCTGAAAGTTTGGCCATACCTTTTCGTAACAACCTGTATATTATACTAAAAAAGACATATGATTACATTTTCACGCAATTTGGATGCATCGATCCTGAGAAACCAGTACCCAGAATAACCACCTCTCGCCGTAATAACGGCCTTGATACGCCTGGGCATTGAGTGAAACAGAGCTTGGATGGCGTGTACAGGTACAGCTGCCCATGCAGTTTCAACACGATACCACAGTTCATCAAGAGTAGGGACTGGCGTATTGTGATGAGCCAGTGGCTCGGCCACCATTGACCAGACGTTTTCAGTTGGTGAGAGATCTGGAGAATGTGATGGCCAGGGCAGCAGTTGAACATTTTCTGGAAAGGCCCATACAGAACCTGCAACGTGCGGTCGTGCATTATCCTGCTGAAATGTAGGGTTTCGCAGGGATCGAATGAAGGGTAGAGCCACGGGTCGTAACACATCTGAAATGTAACGTCCGCCGCTCAAAGTGGCGTCAATGCGAACAAAAGGTGAATGAGACGTGTGACCAATGGCACCCCATAACATCATGCTGGATGATACGCCAGTATGGCGAAGACGAATACACGCTTCCAATGTGCGCACACCGCGATGTCGCCAAACACGGAAGCGACCATCATGATGCTGTAAACAGAACCTGGATTCATCCGAAAAAATGACGTTTTGCCATTCGTGCACCCAGGTTCGTCGTTGAGTACACCATCGCAGGCGCTCCTGCCTGTGATGCAGCGTCAAGGGTGACCACAGCCTTGGTCTCCGAGCTGATAGTCCATGCTGCTGCAAACGTAGTCGAACTGTTCGTGCAGATGGTTGTTGTCTTGCAGACGTCCCCATCTGTTGACTCAGGGATCGAGACGTGGCTGCACGATCCATTGCAGCCATGCGAATAAGATGTCTGTCATCTCGACTGCTAGAGATACGAGGCCGATGGGATCCAGCACGGCGTTCCATATTATCCTCCTGAACCCACCGATACCATATTCTTCTAACAGTCATTAGATCTCGACCAACGCGAGCAGCAATGTCGCGATACGGTAAACCGCAATCGCGATAAGCTACAATCCGACCTTTATCAAAGCCGGAAACGTGATGGTACGCATTTCTCCTCCTCACACGAGGCATCACAACAACGTTTCACCAGGCAACGCCGGTCAATTGCTGTTTGTGTATGAGAATTCGGTTGGAAACTTTCCTCATGTCAGCACATTGTAGCTGTTGCCACCGGCGCCAACCTTGTGTGAATGCTCTGAAATGCTAATGGTTTGCATGTCACAGCATCTTCTTCCTGTCGGTTAAATTTCGCGTCTGTAGCATGTCATCTTCGTGGTGTAGCAATTTTAATGGACAGTAGTGTAGTTTCCACACAGCTGCGCTCCTGCAAAGCAAACCTGTACAAGGGGATCTAGATAAGGTGTAGGCATCTCGATATACCTGACAAGCCCTCTTCAAAGAAGAACGGACCAAGTATAAAGGCGCTTGTGAATCGATACCACACAGTCGCACATGGCGAGTGTAATGGCTCTTCGTGCACAACACTCGGTTTAATAATATCCCAAATTCGACAGTTTTGTCTATTCACTGCACTCTGTAGTGCAAAATGTGCCTCTTACTTTCATAGAATATTGTCCGGCCACATTTCATCAACTTCGATTCCTCCCAGAAACTGAATAGCAAATTCAGAATGTTCCTGCACATCATGAGGTCTGGATCTTGTACGAGTATCAGTGTAAAATAGATCGCAAAACTTCCCGTACTGTTGGCCGTTGGATGGACGATTCTCGTTACACTGCACAAGTGCTAGCACTATCCAGGGCACATGCTGCATGGTCAGTTACAGCAACAGCAACCTCGTCGATAACTTCCACCAGGGTACAACGCCTTCCCCCTCCAGGTGCCACAGCAAGCCAATCCGTGTTTTCGAGTTTCATTATCATCTTCTACCTACCATTTAACGACATCGGGTCCCTCCTCAAACCTTTCAGTAGGTGACACTTTCTCAGTGCAGCACTGTAATTGCTGCTGTTCACATCAAACTGTTTCATTAACAGGCATTCTTTTCGATAGCCCTTCTTTTCGCTCACGTTATGGCTTGTCAAACGACAGCGTGGATGTCACACCATCATACAAACGGTGCACAGCTCCAGATTTGCATCTGGTAATCAAAATCGGAAGCAATTTCTTCCCTGCGTAAATCGGTTCCGCATTACCTCATTAACATATCTACTAAGTTTCGCTGCCATTCAATAATTACAGCCCACATTGGAACTCCATGAGTAGTTGCACTAAATTATAACTATCCTGCACAAGGACAATTCGAAAAATAAAGTCAAGTCATAACAAATGACACTGGTGGCCATTAAAATTGCAACCCTACGAAGTGTGGCAAATCACGAAATTTTATTTATTGTGCGAGTACAGCATATTAGGAAGAAATAAGTGATTGAATTTGTAGGTGATGAGGAAGTACGCAGGGGATGGAGTTTAATATACAGAGCTGCCACATATGGCAGTAATAACGGCTATAACCTGACTGGGCATAGAGTGAAACTAAGGTAAGACGAGAGATATGGATACATCTACCCAAGCTGCTCCAACTCTGTGCCAGAGTTCACCAGCTTTCGTGGCTAGAAAGTGGTGGCTGTGCCAGTCAGGAAACCCAACACGTGGTATTTTTAACGGATCAGAGACCTGAAGAACACGTTAGCCACAGCAACATTCGTAAAACTGTGAATCGAAGCCGGTCAAGTCAACAGGAGAACATGCGGTCTTGTGTTATGTTGTTGAAAGTTAACGACATGGGAGTCTCAAAGAGAGAGTTTAGACACTGGCGGTAACACGTTAGATCTGTAACAGCTGCTATCCAAGTTACAGGCTATTCGAACCAGAGGTGTTCGTGTTCCTTAGCAAAGGCACTCCTCACCATCACGCATGGAGGTGGGCTTCTACGACTATAACGACTGCAATCTGATAAAGTTTATTTCTCTCAGAACCTCCACACACGGATTCGTCGACATAAACTGTACGCATAATGGGGACTCATCTGAAAATACCACATGGTGCCATTGCTGTATCGAGTATTGCCGTTGGTTGTACTACACTACTGGCCATTAAAATTGCTACACCAAGAAGAAATGCAGATGATAAACGGGTATTCATTGGACAAATATATTATACTAGAACTGACATGTGGTTACATTTTCACGCAATTTGGGTGCATAGATCCTGAGAAATCAGTACGCAGAACAACCACCTCTCGCCGTAATAACGGCCTTGGTACGCCTGGGCATTGAGTCAAACAGAGCTTGGATGGCGTATTCTGCTAACAGTCATTGGATCTCGACCAACGCGAGCAGCAATGTCGCGATACGATAAACCGCATTCGCGATAGACTACAATCCGACCTTTATCAAAGTCGGAAACGTGATGGTACGCATTTCTCCTCCTTACACGAGGCATCACAACAACGTTTCAGCTGGCAACGCCGGTCAGCTGCTGTTTGTGTATGAGAAATCGGTTGTAAACTTTCCTTATGTCAGCATGTTGTAGGTGTCGCCACTGGCGCCAACCTTGTGTGAATGCTCTCAAAAGCTAATGATTTGCATATCACAGCATCTTCTTCCTGTCGTTTAAATTTCGCGTCTGTAGCACGCCATCTTCGTGGTGTAGCATTTTTAATGGCCAGTAGTGTACTTTCTCTGCTGACATGTCAAGCGAATCCTCATCAAGTGTTACCATGCTGACAGTCCGTGGTGGTTCAGAAGACGTCTCACTGTCCGTGTGGAGTCTTGTTTTGTTGCAAACAAGCCCACTTCCTGATTCAGGTTACGTTGCATGGCTATGTAGTCCTGCACTGAGTTCCTACATGGCGTTGAGTATGCCCCTCCTGAAACCTTCGCTTCCATATTCCCACAACAGTCGTGTTGTCCCAGGCAATGTGAGCAGCAATCGCGTGGAAAAGTACACCGCAGTCTCAGTACGCCAAGATTTTGCCGCTGTCGATTTCCTACACTTGGTGGTTGACGTTGTGCCTTCGTATGCGAGGCCGATGTCGTCAGAAATTAATATTTGAGGAATGCTGTGGTTCATATCTGTTCACTATAAAAGAAAATGCACAAAGTGCTTCCTATTCAGAGTGTGTCAGAATTCGTTTTGCAATATATAGATAAAAAATCTTTAACTAAAACTCGTCTTGAACATTTTACTAGACCTCAGCCAAAACTTAGCTAATCAACAACTCGTACTACAGACTACTGACTGTTACCAACTGCCCCTGGCCCTGAAACACATATATTGTTTTAACAAGTGCTTACGTTTCTGAAACTAACATTTTAAGCGACCTGCCGTTAGAGATTGTGTTTACGAAATTGTACAAGCATACCATGATGCACAACACAAAATAAAAGCTGCAGTCCTCATGGAAGGATTTAATAAATTCAAATATTCTCCAAACCAAAAGTCGCATCGTGTGTGATTTTAACAATTAATTTTACAAGCTGTTGATTTTACACTTAATAAAATCTGATATCTCTTGCGTTTATGCGTCAGTTCTTTTTAAGATTTTACATCCTTTTACATACTTTATTTTACTTCAAATTCGATGAAAGATTAAAATTACAATATGTGTTTATGTGACAAACAATCATATACCTGATTTACAAAAAAATGGTAAAGATACGCTTGTAAATAGTCTTCACGGGTTTGCAGCCGGATCACGTTGTGCAGATTTCACTTACTATTTCCTCGGAGCAACTGTCCGATATCTTCAGGTGGTTCAACCTTGCTGGTGGGTAGGTACGACTGACGGTATCCGCACGTCGACGCCCAGTTTCTAGAACAGGGGAGCGAAGACTGTGCAGGCATGGAAATCCATGTTCAAACTCCCTCTGCCGAAAATCGCAGAGCGGCTCTCTTGAGCGTGCGCTGTACGCTGCGTTTGCCAACAGTGCGGCCAGAAGTTACTCACCAACGGCCGTACTAGACCAATGTTATGACGGGCCTGTTATCGAAGAATCTTGATTTTCGCTTCGTGATTTAATAGCAGCCAATGCAGGGTTCCAGGCTGTGCTCAGTTGAAGTCCCGTATCCTTGTTGATGAGATTATCGGCTGTACGGATACGTATTGCTTCCTTAATGACGCAATCCCAGAAAGATGATGGCAGGGATTAAACTTTCGTCTTTTCATAATTCATCCGATGTCCTGTATTCAGACATTGTTGCGCAATTGCCGACTTTTCCGGTTGACGGAGGTGTGTATGATGCTGCTGTTTATCGCAGTGTTCTTGTACTGTGCGCCATGTCTGGCCTATATACGCTGCCCCACATTGACAAGGAATCTTGTAGACACCACATTTCCTCAGGCGAAGGTCATCCTTAACCGAACCCAACAGGTTCCTCAGTTTTGCAGATGGCTGGAAAACACACTTCATTCCATATCTTCCGAGGACTCTTCAGATTCTTGACGACATGGCACCAAAATACGGCAAAAAGGCCAAAGTGGTGGATGCCTTCGTATCTTCATTCTGCTCCATAGATTGAACTCGCCTGGGCCAGAATGCATTACGTATCTGTCTCTCAGAATAACCATTTTCTCTGAACACTGTCTTCAAATGTTGTATTTCACTCGACAGGCTTTCAGGATCAGATACCACGTGTGCTCTATGAACCATCCCGGGTTCGATTCCCGGCGGGGTCAGGGATTTTCACCTGTCTCGAGATGACTGGGTGTTTGTGTTGTCCTCATCATTTCATCATCATTCATGAATGTAGCGAGTTTGGACAGAGCAAAGATTGGGAATTTGTACGGGCGCTGATAACAGCGCAACTGAGCGCCCCACAAACCAGAACATCGTCATTATCTATGAACTAACGTACGTAATGCACTACCGCATTGTGCAGGATGATGGCAGCTTGTTGCCTGCAGATATAGATCTGTATGCGTTGGCCTGCGGTAGACGCTGTGTCCCAAGGTTCCATCTTTTTCCACTTCCGTTGTGAAGTTTATATTCGATGGAGCGAATTCAGATGCTGAAGAAACGTAGGTAGGGTATCAAGTCGATGTGGCCACACTACAAATGTATCATCCATAAACCACAGAAAACACGAGGGTTTGAAAGTGGCTGACTTTAATGCTTTTTCTTCAGAGTCCTCCATAAAATAATTGGCCACCACAGCAGACAGAGGGCTCCTCATGACGACATCGTCCACTTGTTCAAAATATTGGTCATGAAATAAGAAGTATGTTGAAGTGAGCACGTGTTTAAATAATTCTACTATGTCCTCCTCAAACTTGTTGCTAATAAGCCTCAAAGAGTCCTGCAAGGGCACTTTTGTAAATCAAGACCCAACATCGAAACTTACTAAGAGATCCGATGATTGCAATCTAAGAGTTTTCAGGCGACCTATGAACTCTTCAGAGTTTCGAATGTGATGGTCACACTTGCCTACAAGCGGTCCCAATAGTGATGTCAGGTATTTCGCAACAAAATAAGTAGGCTCTCCTATGTTACTTACAAACCCGTGAAGACTATTTACAACAAATCCGCCGGGAAAGCTTGAAGAATCACAAAGCTACTCTTCCATATAATATGCTGAATAATAATTACTGCGTTGGGAGGTGTGTAGAAATGTTTAAAAACTATCCATTTCTTCCCAGTGCTGAGCGCCTATGGAATTGTTAAGCTCTTTGTTTCAGTTGAAACTACATATGCCAGAGGTCTAACACTTAAATCTCCAGAATATGCACAACAGATTATTAAACAGAAATGTTAACTAATCTGCTCTGTATCTGGATTAGAATCACTTCCTCCCTATATGAATCTAGAGTTTAACTTCCCTCACAGATTATAGCTTTTTCAACGAACAAATGATCTTCAGTGTTCCATGTAATTATTTTCAAATGAAATTAAATGTTGCACTAATTAGTAATCATCAGTTCAGTGGTCACAATTTCTATCAAGCAAAAAAGCTCATTCTGTCAATAAGAACCAAGATAACTATTGTAACACATCTTAACAATGTTTTCAACTTTTTGTAATGCATGTACCATCCAATATATTACCTGTTATCTTTGTATTCAACGGTCAGTGTAATAAAAATCTTGGCCTGGCACAACATATAACATTATGTCAGTTATTCAGTTATCCAGAACAACGGTCAATGAACTTCTGTATCATTTTAAGTGTTTTGATAGCTGCAACGGTATTCCAATACTCTATGGCAGCTGGTGTGTTGTTGCCCTGCTGTCATCCTCCAAGCATGTCCTGATTGGGTAATAACTATATTCTTCTCAGCGCTTCCTGATACTGCATAGAATTGCAATCATTCTTTACCACAGCATATTTTTACGCAAATTAACACGTGATAAACCCTTGTTTATGACTTTGTCTGGTTTCCAAGCCAATTTTCCTATTTTTATTCTTAGACAGGAGCAAAGCAGCCGTACTATTGGACAACATAGGCAAAACATTATATATCTCACTTCTAAGACAAAGCAATACTGTCTAAATTGCTGAGTCAATCAAACAAGACATAAGCTGGGTCAATTGAAGGTTGGCCTTTCCAACTAGAAGAGCTCATAGCAACAAAAATATTTTTTCTGAGTTACATTCATAGAATAAATGTTAGTTGGTCAATGGATTTGTATAAACTGTAGATTCTTAGTATCATTAATTATATTCATTCATTCTACCTGAGTCTATAAGTGGTTGTAGTGATTTCTTTACCAATGAGTACCAATCAATGTTTTTGCAATACCTGTTTATTAGCATAAATTATCATTAATAATGAATTATAAGAACCATATTCAATATTTCCTTCTTTACATTCTGATTTCCACTGCATCTTCCTTTCCATTCCACTTTAAATACAACAATTCTACTTTAAATACAATAAATAAATACATGATCCTCATCAAGTCACACAATAATGACCACAACTTTTACCTACCAGTTCCAGTCAAGTGACTGCAGTACAGTTTAACAACTCCACCTGGTAACCAAAATATTAATGTTGACAGTTCTTGCAGCATGACTGCAATATTTATTTTGAGCAGATCCACTCATTGATTGTGATATATGTTTAGGGTGATTCTGATGATATTTCACATAAACCTGCATTCGTGCTCCAACTCTTACCTCACTCACTTCTTATATCTATCTATCTATATATATAATAGCTTCAAATAATTCTTCATGTTATGTGTAACTAACACAAATATGTAACATTTATTATAAACCTTTGACACTAATGCTGTTCCTTTCCATACTCAAGCCACATGAAAAATCACCTTACTTCATTTACATATGTTCTATTTATTGTCTTTAAAATATTAATTGATTCATCTATTTTCATTATGCAGTGCCTATGATGCTGACCTACTCAGTAGATAACTTTATTTTACATCATAATGCTATATGTTAGTAATGGGAACAGATCTTCTGTTCTGAGTATATCAGTTTGGTACACATATTTCTTTGTTTATATATTGTAATACTGTGTATTGCCCTTCTGTTAACTTATTCATTTTAGGCAAAGGCAGCAGCAGCAAATGTTCCACTCCACGTATTTAAAATGTGTAATAGAGCTTTAATCAGATTTCCTTTACACTCTGTACCAGCATTACTCTGAAGACAACAAATACTTTTTAAAGGCACATATTATATTTAACATCAGTACAGCCTTTCTCTTATTTACTATCAATATTTAATTATTTTTCTATGACAATATTTTAAAGGCTTCATTCATTGTTAATTTACCAAACAGCTCCAAAAAGGGACTATGATGTTCATTTATTTAATAAGTTGATTCACAAAAGCGACTACTAGATTCATTATGCAGATATACAATAGCGCCTGTCGGAATTTTGTTTGACTTTCAAATTACGCTCTCTTGTATTAATTGAAGATTCTCTTATAAGAACTTCATTTTTGATTGTCAATTGAAAACAACTGACTACTAATAACATTTCTTATGTAATGTAAATACTTCAACTCTTGTAACTCCATTCACTTCATTAAACAATAAGTAAATAAATGAACAAATAGGCAGAACTATTTCACCTCAGGTAAGTAAATAACGTATGTGAATAAATGTTACTAAGTAATATTTTGAAATAAATGAAAATCTTTCAGTTCTGGTACTTGTTAATGTCAGGCACATCAACTTTACAATGAGTCATGATGACCTCAACATAAAACAACACAGCCTCCAGCCAGGTCTTGGCAATAAATGAAACTTTCCCATTAACTAATAAGCTTCTTACTACTGAATATTGTGCATCTACATAACATCCCTGACACAACACAGTCCATTACCAACAAACTTTCCTGTTTCAACAGACAGTAATCGACATAATAAATTATGCAATATGTATTCACAGCTTAATGGTCCATTCATATACTCGTATATCTTCATATATTTATTACAATAATGCTTGAAACCATTTCACTTAAGTATCTCCAACAGCAATCAGATTTCCCTGCTATATACTGCATTCAAGTCCTAAATCCTCTTCTATGTATTCACTATAGTTTAAATGTTTTTTGTAATCATGTTGACAATCATTGTATACTCTGGTATACTCGCTAGGATACAGAAAGTCTTTTTTAAATACCATTTGGAACCTATTCGGTGTTGTAAAGATATTTCGGTACTTGAAACCCCATTCATCAGTTTGACCTCTTAATGACCAATTCTCTTAATATCAGTACAGTGTTTAGAAAATAATTCCTCAAATGATTTTAAAAATGCATCTGGCTGTATCATCTTTCATTATCCCTTGCTTAACCACAATTTCTACAAACTCCATGTTATGTAAATAACTAGATAAGTTTTCAGTTACATGTTCTAATGTCTGACTTCCAGGCACAAACTTCTTATAACTTACTGTTCAATTCTTTACCAATTAAGCAGTTTCAATTTTTAAAACCTCTCTTTTTTGGCTATACTCAGATTTCAATGTTTGCTTATATTTATCAAATTTCTTTGTAATTTCAGCTCTTAATTCTTTGTAATTAGTGTGCAGCTTATCCAAATCAGGTTTCAATTCCTTTTACTTAGCATTTAATTTGCTATGTTTGTTTTAATTTCTGAAGTCAGTCCACTATAATCAGATTCCAATTACCTATGATTAGCATACATTTCTGACATAAAAATTCTGTAAACATACTTTTTATAGCACTGTGTAAACTCGTTGCTTCCTCTTCACTTGAATCATTATCTTTTCCAATAGCGTCCCCCTCTTTTGATTCCACAGATACGTTATCACGTACAGCATTGGCACTGTCACTCCCAACAGATTCTGAGTTTGTTTCAGAATTTTCTTTTTCACAATATATCAAGTTCTCCTTATAATCATCCTGTCCTTCCATAGTTCCTTTTATTGATTATTAAAAGTCCATTCTTAAAGACTTATCTCAAATATATCAGCAAGATATTGTAATCCAATCGCTGTGTAGATCAACCACCACTTGGATCGTGTGTGCTACCAATGGACACCCGTGATGTGTAGACTGCAGCCATGGCCCACTCAGTTCTGCAGCAGCCACAAGCACTGCTCATTGACTTCTCATCCTACACCACTTGCCACCACTGACTGTGACTGTGACTGTGAAACGCAAATTTGCAGTGAAAAGCGTCTCTTGTAAGCCACATCAAGATATTAACACCCAGAATTCACCAACGGGTACGAGAAAACATTTTACAAATCCGAAACACAAACAATAGATACCAAACCACACCAAATAGTTTTCCAATCCAAAACCTCACGAAATTTTACCGAAGTCCATAGGTTATTTTACACATAAAAACTATAGCAAAAAAGTATATAGCAGTCAAATAAACATAAAGTACAGCTCAGGAAAGATGAACTATAGAAATGGTAAGCGTCAAAATACAAGCATAAACTACTATTTTACCGGAATGTATAGTTTAAATCTTATATTCTACATCAAAATTCTATCCAGATCTTGCACTAACATCTGTGGGTTTCAAATGACATGCTGCATTAATTTAGACTTTTGGTCGATTTTGTTGGCAGCCACAGAGCACACATAAAAGTTAAAATTTATATGTAGTCTAAGCAACAACAAAATCTGATGTCAACATATTCCTAACCTACAAAATATTTCCACGTATTTATGGTTAAGAAACAATAAAAGGAGAAACGCATTGAAGATGCCATAACTGTGGTGAAACATGTTTGGTAATTAAACAAAACGAAAAAAAAAGTGTTCTAGCAAGAAAGCGGACCTTCTTTAACACGTTATTATTTTTCACAAACACAGAACACAGCTGCAAATTTCACAATAAAACACTGATAAAAGCGATAAACTCCACCGCTCTATAACAGGAAGGACCTGCGATGGGAGGAGATAATTTAGAGGAATGGTTCGAGATGATTTGGTTTCTGGGGCGCTCAACTGCGCGGTTATCAGCGCAACTTTGCTCAGTCCAATCTCGCCACTTTCATGAATGAGGATGAAATGATGAGGACAACACAGACACCTAGTCATCTCGAGGCCTGTGAAAATCCCTGATCCTGCCGGGAATCGAACCCGGGACCCCGTGCTCGGGAAGCGAAAACGCGACTGCAAGACCACGATCTGCGGACTGAATGATTCGTGTAGTATTAGGTGCGGTGAATCCATGGAGGAGGAATGGGTGTAATGTGGGTAGGTGATGAGGAAGCATAGGATTTTGCATAGATCATGCCGTGGTTATGATGGGTCAAAATAAGAGAGAAAGGAAAGAGAAGAGTAATCCCTGATGTGTAGGTGAGTAGGCAGTGGGTAACATCTGGTAGGATGGGTAAATCTCAGGGCAGATGTCATTGTCTGGGAGAGGGGGCCTGTTTGATTTACGCAGGGTGAAGGTACGGAGAGTGTGTAAGTGCAGGTTGGGGGCATGTTTTGGCATTAGCCTGGCAGCATTCTAGGATTTGAAACGATGTGTCTGAGTTTTCGAGATGTATGAGATATACGGAATCGTTCAATGTATGTGAGAAGGGAGGGGCAAGTGGTGTATGGGAGGATAAACAGATGCAGAAAGCAAAGTCGTTGGTGAGGCAACCAAGGATGTGAAGAAAGTGACAAATCATTGGTGGAGTGAATATCCAAGCTGTATCCGGATGATGTGATGCTTGCGGCGGATACCAGAGAGGATCTTGAAGTCCAAACATCGCATAATGGGCTACAAAGATTTGTCCTCTGTTTAAACATCTACAAGACTGAGTACCTCGAAACGATTCAATCTCCTGGAATTATACAAATCAATGAAGCTCCTCTTACCAAGGTGGACACATTCCAACATCTAGATTCTCGACTACAGAAGGATGGCTATGTGAATGATTATGTGTGAGCAAGAATCAAAGTGATATGGATGCAATTCAAAGATGTCACTGACATTCGTTGTTATAAGAATGTGTCTATCAACTAAAATAAGAGATGTACTGCACAGTGGTGAGGCCATTTGCATTATATGGTACTGAGTGTTGGCCAACACCCAGCAGTGCTGAGCACTCACTACATGTTATGGAAATCAGATACTGAGAAGATCGAGAATTATTTCCCTGCTCGACTACAACGACCCGACAACAAGTTGGAGCGGGTCCAACCTATGAAAAGAAGCAAGAATGGAGACTTCGGTGGTACGGACACATTATAAAGGCACCATCTACTTCAGTTATCAGTTCAAGCTATCATCTCACTGTCGTAGGCCAGAGACAACGTGGGCGGCCTAGATTACTTTGGCTAGACGCTATAAACACAAATCCAACAAGGGAACCATCTATACTGTAAACAACGGATTTTGATGCGCTTCAAATATGTTGTAGAGGCACTTACCCAAGTACCTGGCTATCCGGTTTTTTAGCGAAGGGCCTTGATTTTCGAGAAAATCGATTTTGAAGTTCATTGCGCGCTTTTTATACCCGTAGCATTACATATATTCCGAGCAAGTCAGCGTAGCGCAGAGGTAAAGGTTTACGGCTACCGCGCTGGAGGTGCCATGTTCGAATCCTGCTCCCATATTTTTTTTATGTATCCAAGAACCGTCCAGAAAATTTGGTCCTAACGTTCAAAAACGAGTAGACGAATTAACTGGGAAATACAGAAATGTAGTCGTGTTCTGAAAGAAATCCGGGAAGTTCAGCGAAAGTGGCGTACGAAGAATTTTTGCGTTTTGTAATTTTTCCGTACATGGGACAGAAATTTTTGTACATTATCGATTCGTGGGGAGAGCAAACCGATTCAACTTTATACTAACATCTATTCATTGATGAAAGGAAAGCGAGCACCTGCACCCCGAAAGTGGTCCCACCAAGGTGCACTCCTTGTTGCCAGCCCTGCGATGTTTATTTTTACTGACAGGTGGAAATCTTCACGAAAATTATTCAGAATGCTCCCGACTTGATGAAAGGCAATAGAGAGATCGCTTCTAGGGAAGATTCGAGAAAATTACGTTCGCTAATCCTTCATCAATTCAGTGCACCTAATTTTGAAAGCATGGTTAGATACGCATGGTTCGCATCGAAATTAGCGGATGAAAGAGAAATCTTTTTGAATGCAAAAAAATTGTGTTTCCCGGTATCGCGCCTGAAGAAACGGTGTGCCTGCAAGACGGTTGCTTTCATAAAACGCGCGTGGTGCTGCGAAAATTTGTGCTTTGGTTGTTTCTATATCACCCACAATATTGTTCTGGCACTTCAAGCAATGTGGACGATGAAAAATAAGATTTTGTGATATTGTATGACAGAAAAAAATAATAACTGAATATATCTTATGATTTCGCACACCTTACACTGTTTGCTAATATTCTTTGAAATAAAATTGAAAAATTCGGTCTATTTCGAAAAAAAAAGTACACGAGCAGGATTCAAACACTCCAGCGCGGTAGCTGTGAACCTTTACCGCTGCGCTACGCAGACTTGCTCGGAATATATGTAATGTTACGGGTATAAAAAGCGAGCAATGAACTTCAAAATCGATTTTCTCAAAAACCAAGGCCCGTCGCTAAACAATTGGGTAGCCAGGCACTCAGGGTAAGTGCCTCTACAACATATTTGAAGCGCATCAGAATCCGTTATTTACAGTATGGAGGGTCCCCTTGTAAGATCAAGAAGACTGAATCTACAGGAAGCAGTAGATTGTGCGAAATGGCATGGGTTGGGTTGTTTGGGAGAAGAGACCAAACAGCGAGGTCATCTGTCTCATCGGATTAGGGAAGGATGGGGAAGGAAGTCGGCCGTGCCCTTTCAAAGGAACCATCCTGCATTTGCCTGGAGCGATTTAGGAAAATCACGGAAAACCTAAATCAGGATGGCCGGACGCGGGATTGAACCGTCGTCCTCCCGAATGCGAATCCAGTGTGATACCACTGCGCCACCTCGCTCGGTAAAATGGCATGCATTGACCAAAAAGCAGACCCTGCTCCAACAACATGGCGCTAAAACGAAGAAGAAGAAGATTAGCACAGCAGAGACTTGGACAGATTAAAACTTTGTGGATGTAGATGTGTTACTGTCAGCTTACCATGTTAGCATTCTTTGTTCACGAAACGATGGAACGTATACTCGTCGCTCCCTTGAGAAAAAATACCGCGTTAGCTCATACAGAGGTTGTGGAGTGCTAAACACGTCCATCAAATTCTGCTGAAGCGCTACTTCATGCGTATTAAGCATGTGACACAGCTGTCAAAGCGCACGTCCGAGAAGCCTGTTGTTTGCAAGAGGCTAACGACCTTCGCGTCTGCTGGAATGCTACGTGGCTCCCAGCCAGACAGCTTCGCAAACGCTAATCTTGTGTCCCATGTAATGATTATAAAACACCACCGCAGCAGGTGATAATGTAATACTGTGCCTTATTTACGACAGAAGATGTGAGAAGTCGACAGTGGTTAAGACACGGGACACGCTTTAAACCGGAGTAGTCTTTTTTATAAAACAAGAAATTCCTATGTAGGGATATAGAAATCATTGAAACTGACAATCGAAGTTTTTCACGGCAGGAAAAAAGAAATTCGGAAAACAAGTGCCTTAATCAATGGCATAGCCAGTAGGGCACAAGCTCTGACACGACGAGAATGGGGAAGAAAGTGATTGTGCCTTTTTCAAAGGCCTCAGGCACAAGAAGATTAAATCTGTGTTGTCAGTCAGCGATGGTGACCACACTCCACGTGGCTACCTGTGCAGCACCTTAAGTAACGACTATGTCACGTCGTTCAGTTGCTGCTAAGAAACAGAACGAAATAATGTTGTCAACTAACACTGGTGAACGAAAACGATTATGACCGCCTGCTTATTAGCATGATGGAACAGAATACAGCAGCGATTCTCAACGGCATGTATTCGACAAGTCCTTGGTACGTCTGTGGAGGCATCTGGTACCAGATGTCTGCTCACAGGTCACGCAGTTCCCGTAAATTAGAGGCTGGTGGTTTGTGGGCGCAGACATGACGTCCCATAGCGTCCCGGACGTGTTTTGTCGGGTTCAAATCAATCTCGGTGACCAAGACAACAACATGAGTTCACTTCCATGCTCCTCAAACCACATAAGGATGATTCTGGAATTGTGACACAGATACGCTACTGGCAATTAAAATTGCTACACCAAGAAGAAATGCAGATGATAAACGGGCATTCATTGGACAAACATATTATACTACAACTGACATGTGATTACATTTTCACGCAATTTGGGTGCATAGATCCTGAGAAATCAGTACCCAGAACAACCACCTCTGGCCGTTATACGCCTGGGCATTGAGTGAAACAGAGCTTGGATGGCGTGTACAGGTACAGCTGCCCATGCAGCTTCAACACGACACCGCAGTTCATCACGAGTAGTGACTGGCGTATTGTCACGATCCAGTTGCTCGGCCACATTGACCAGACGTTTTCAGTTGGTGAGAGATCTGGATAATGTGCTGGCCAGGGCAGCAGTCGAACATTTTCTGTAACCAAAAAGGCCCGTACAGGACTTGCAACATGGGTTGTGCATTATCCTGCGGAAATGTAGGGTTTCGCGGGGATCGAATGAAGGGTAGAGCCACGGGTCGTAACACATCTCAAATGTAACGTCCACTGTTCAAAGTGCCTTCAATGCGAGCAAGAGGTGACCGAGACGTGTAACCAATGGCACCCCATACCATCACGCCGGGTGATACGCCAGTATGGCGATGACGAATACACGCTTCCAATGTGCGTTCACCAAGATGCCGCCAAACACGGATGCGACCGTCATGATACTGTAAACGGAACCTGGATTCATCCGGAAAAATGACGTTTTGCAATTCCTGCACCCAGGTTCGTCGTTGAGTACACCATCGCAGGCGCTCCTGTCTGTGATGCAGCGTCAAGGGTAACCGCAGCCATGGTCCCCGAGCTGATAGTCGATGCTGCTGCAAACGTCGTCGAACTGTTCGTGCAGATGGTTGTTGTCTTGCAAATATGCCCATCTGTTGACTCAGGGATCGAGAGGTGGCTGCACGATCCGTTACAGCCATGCGGATAAGATGCCTGTCATCTCGACTGCTAGTGATACGAGGCCGTTGGGATCCAGGACGGCGTTCCGTATTACCCTCCTGAACCCACCGATTCCATATTCTGCTAACAGTCATTGGATCTCGACCAACGCGAGCAGCAATGTCGCGATACGATAAACCACAATCGCGATAGGCTACAATCCGAACTTTATCAAAGTCGGAAACGTGATGGTACGCATTTCTCCTCCTTACACGAGGCATCACAACAACGTTTCACCAGGCAACGCCGGTCAACTGCTGTTTGTGTATGAGAAATCGGTTGGAACCTTTCCTCATCTCAGACGTTGTAGGTGTCGCCACCGGCGCCAACCTTGTGTGAATGCTCTGAAATGCTAATCATTTGCATATGACAGCATGTTCGTCCCGTAGGTTAAATTTCGCGCCTGTAGCAGGTCATATTCGTGGTGTAGCATATTTAATGGCCAGTAGTGTAGTTATCCTACAGGAAGATGCTATCAGGGAGGACATCAAACATCAGGAGATAACGTTCACGTAAACCATAGCCTCTTCGATTAGTATCACAGGTCACATGGTATCACCTGGTTAATGCCACCCTCAGCATAACATCCCCCCCCCCCCCCCCCCCCCACACACACAGGCCTGGTCTGTGGGGCAGTGCAGGTTTCGGGCAACAGTTGTCTTGAATAGCAGGCATGACCATCAACCTTGCGTGACAAGAAACGACAAGAAGACACATTTCCGTTGATTCGCGGTCCAATCTCGGTGCTAGCGTGGCCATTGCAATCGTAACTGTATATGTCGTTGGATCAGTATGGGAACATAAAGTCGTCTGGTACGGAACCCCACAGACGACAACGTGCACTGAACTATGTGTTGCCAAACACTCATGCCTGCGCCAGCATTGCACTCTGTTGTTACATCCGCCACAGATTGCTGACTATTCTGCTTTTACCATAAGTAGAAAAAAATGTGGAAAATAATTTATAACGTTTTTGTTTTTGAGCTTCGAGAAAATACTTTGAAAAACTCCCCGGCATAGATAAAACACATCCTCCTTTTTCATCCCACCAAAAGTCAATTTCTTCCATTTTTTAAAATTTTTGTTCACTCTTAGAAGAGAAATGCAATTGAAAAAAAACATATTACTCGTAAAATTCTACACGGAAAAGGTCTTGTACATAATATAAGTCAGGTGAATAGTTTTAGTGATATAAGAGCTGGAACAGGATTCTTTTAACGCATAAATTTTGCGGCTTTTGGTTGCTTAGTCAGTTATACACTGAAGAACCAAAGAAACTGGTACAACTGCCTAATATCGTGTAGGGCCCCCTCGAGCACGCAGACGTGCCGCAACACGACGTGACATGGACTAGACTAATGTCTGAAGTAGTGTTTGGGTGAACTGACACCATGGATCCTGCAGGGGTGGAGATCTGTTTTGAACAGCACATTGCAAGGCATCCCAGATATGCTCGGTAATGTTCATGTCTGGGGCGTTTGATGGCCAGTGGAAGTATTTAAACTCTGAAGAGTCTCCCTGGAGCCACTCTGTAGCAATTCTGGACATGTGGTGTGTCGCATTGTCCTGCTGGATTATCGATGTTCTTCGGAATGCACAATGGACATGAAATGGATGCAGGTGATCAGACAGGACGCTTACGTATGTGTAACCTGTCGGAGTTGTATCTAGACGTATCAGGGGTCCCTTATCACTCCAACTGCACACGCCCCAAACCATTACAGAGCCTCCACCAGCTTGAACAGCCCCCTGCTGACATGCAGGGTCCATGGATTCATGAGGTTGTCTCTATACCCGTACACGCCCATTCGCTCGATGCAATTTGAAACGAGACTCGTCCTACTAGGCAACATGCTTCCAGTCATCAACAATCCATGAGAGGCATAAAGCTTTGTGTCGTGAAGCCATGAAGGGTATACGCTTGGGCCTTCAACTCTGAAAGCCCATATCGATGATGTTTCGTTGAATGTTCCGCACGCTGACACTTGTTGATGGCCCAACTCTGAAATCTGCAACAATTTGGGGAAGGGTTGCACTTCTGTCATATTGAACGATTCTCTTCAGTGGTCGTTGGCCCCGTTACTTCAGGATCTTTTTCTGGCCGCAGATTTGATGTTTTACCAGATTCCTGCTATTCACGGTACATTCGTGAAATGGTCGTAGGGGAAAATCCTGTCTTCATCACTGCTTCGGAGATGCTGTGTCCAATCTCACCACGTTCAAAGTCACTTAAATCTTGATAACTTCCCATTGTAACAGCAGTAACCGATCTAACAAAAGCGCCAGACACTTGCCTTGTATAGGCTTTGCCGACTGCAGCGCCGTATTCTACCTGTTTACATATGTCTCAAAAACAGTTTGTGATATCAAAACGAGATTTTGGTAAATGATAGCATGCAAAGGGTGGAGTATTTTTACATGTGGTTATTATGGGGAACTTCACCAGCTACCGTGTTTTTCCGCTAACTACAAAAAAATGGTTCAAATGGCTCTGAGCACTATGGGACTTAACAGCGGTGGTCATCAGTCCCCTAGAACTTAGAACTACTTAAACCTAACTAACCTAAGGACATCACACACCTCCATGCCCGAGGCAGGATTCGAACCTGCGACCGTAGCAGTCGCGCGGTTCCGGACTGCGCGCCTAGAACCGCGAGACCACCGCGGCCGGCCACTAACTACAGACTTTATCGTTATAAGAATGTATTTTTTGAGACCCATCGATAACTAGTGAAACGAGAAATGCTGTGGGTTTTGGAACAGCTTAAGCGAAGACATTACAGGTTTATTTTTGTACTGAGAGTGTGCTTTTTCAAAAACTATTGATCTTTCTTGTCCTCAGCTCCTCACTTACTAAACCATTGTTTCAAATTTCCCTCCCAATTGTCTCTGCGCAACATATTAGTGAGTGACATTGTTTAATTCCGTTGTGTTTTGGCAAAAGAAGCAAATTTTAACAGGACAACAATAGAAAGAAAATTTCGCCACTCATGATGCTTCTCTGACAGTTGCAAATGGTTAACATGTCAGGCGAAAATAAATTGTTGTTTTTGTTGCATTTTCAGCACACTGTTTTAGATACTAACCAAAGCAGAGATGAAAGTAGATTTTTTTGGATGGTTATCAAGCAAGTTTGGGCATGGAGGGGCCCCACTTCATATTAACAAAAAGAGAAGTGTAGGCTTCAGTTTAGCACGGCACTTCAAATGGCTCTGAGCACTATGGGACTTAACATCTGAGGTCATCAGTCCCCTAGAACTTAGAACTACTTAAACCTAACTAACCTAAGGACATCATACACATCCATGACCGAGGCAGGATTCGAAACTGCAACCGTAGCAGCAGAGCGGTTTCGGACTGAAGCGCCTAGAACCGCTCGGCCACTGCGGCCGGCAGCACGGCACTTCCCCTACATTGCCGAAGTGGCCGCGCGGTTCTGGCGCTGCAGTCTGGAACCGCGAGACCGCGACGGTCGCAGGTTCGAATCCTGCCTCGGGCATGGATGTGTGTGATGTCCTTAGGTTAGTTAGGTTTAAGTAGTTCTAAGTTCTAGGGGACTAATGACCTCAGCAGTTGAGTCCCATAGTGCTCAGAGCCATTTTTTCCCCGTCAGGCGCTGACTGCCTACCCACAAACCCCACCACAACCGCTCTCCTCATGCTTGCCCTGCCGACTGTGCACCTACTGGCCACGTTGTTACGCACGTACACTATAGTGCAAAACGTCTCAATAGAAAAGACGAGCGAATGAGAATACTGGAGGCAGCTTCATCTCAGCCGTGCTGAAACTTTTTTTATGAAAGTGGGTTTCTGCTCTTCTTGCAGTAATGGAGGGGGATGCTCACCCGCTAGGCTATGGAACTTCGTTGTTTCCTACCTCTACATCCACCATTCTCAAAGTTTCACAATCTTACAAGTTATTTCCTCCTTTTTTTTATTTGGCCAAGGTATTTACAGAGTGGGGCAAGCCACCGACTTCCACACTCTGTGATGAGACCTGGTCGTCCAACATCTTGATGTCTTCTTGTGGTTTCACTATCCTTCAACCAGTTTCCATAGATGGTCATGATAGTAGCACAAGAACTGCCGAAGAGTTCGACGTTTCCTTCACTGCCAGGCGCCGGGCAACAACACTAGGAGAGCCCTGGTAATACTGACAATATAAGGGGAGATATGAATTGCAGTTTGTGTTGGGGAGGGTATTTGAGTTGGGTAGTTCGTGCAGCTAGCTTGACCATAATGCTGTGGTGGTGTAATAGTCAGCATATCTGCCCAGTAAGCAAGAAGACCTGGGTTCGAGTCCCAGCTAGAGCATAGATTTTAATTCACTTCTACAGCTTCCAATGTGATCTTCCCTGTGTCAGAATCCCTTATGTCAGTGGATTTTCACGTTTGCAATCCTATCGTCGCTAGAATTAGTCCCCATTCAGCACTGCTTCATTCATATCCTTGACTTACCACTTACCGAGCGACGTAGCGCAGTGGTTAGACACTGGACTCGCATTCGGGAGGACGACGGTTCAATCCCGCATCCGGCCATCCTGATTTAGGTTTTCCGTGATTTCCCTAAATCACTCCAGGCAAATGCCGGGATGTCTCCTTTCAAAGGGCACGGCCGACTTCCTTCCCTGTCCTTCCCTAATCCGATGAGACCTATGGCCTCGCCGTCTGGTCTCCTTCCCCAAACAACCCCAACTTACCACGTCACGTGCCCGAAATGCCTCCGGACATCATTCAGTCTCGCTGTAGGCAGTGCTCACAATGTTTTGGCTTCTCAACGTACATCTGATGAATCTACAGTATAACATGTATTACATAGATTTCCACTGAATTACGTTGGAGTAGTGGTTTCATCAACGGTATGTCAGAAGCTTCTTGAGACCTCCACTTAATCGAATCTATGTCCCCCCACGTTGCATAATGGATTGCTTCACTCTTTCGAATATTCAGACTGTCCCTAAAACAGCCACAGTAGTATCTGCTTGTTTGTCAAAGGCTCAGCATGCACGAGGCTTCTAATGTCGCCAAAAAATTGAACCCAAGCTTATTGTAATTGGCTGCGTCCGAGTTGCAGGTAACATTTCTCTCTTAATCCAACCTGGAAGAACCAATGGTGCAAGTATAGGCCGAAACATTGTCCTGAACCGTTTCCGATGCAAAATTTCAACTATTACATGGGGTTTTATTGTTGCTCGCGAGTAACGGATGAATATGTTTCCTGAATGAATTTGCACTCTGCTGCGGAATGTAGTTTAAAACTGTGTGGCTCTGAGCACTATGGGACTTAACATCTGTGGTCATCAGTCCCCTAGAACTTAGAACTACTTAAACCTAACTAACCTAAGGACATTACACACATTCATGCCCGAGGCAGGATTCGAACCTGCGACCGTAGCGGTCACGCGGTTCCAGACTGAAGCGCCTAGAACCGCACGGCCGCCACACCGGCCGGCTGTGCTTTACCAACTGAGCGACCCAAGCAAGATTCATATCCCGTATTCACTGCTTTACGTCCACCAGTACCTCATCTCCTACCTTCCTGACTTAACAGAAGCTGTTCTGCGAAACTTGCAGAACGAACACTCCTGGAAGAAAGGACATTGCGAAGACATGGGTTAGCCAGAGCGTGAGAGCTTGTTTCCAGAATAAATTATCACTCTGCAGCGGAATGTGCGCTGATATGAAACTTCCTGGCAGATTAAAATTGTGCGCTGGATCAGCACTCGAACATGAGACTTCTGTTTTTTGCAGGCAAGTGTTCTACCAACTGAGCTGTCCAAGCACGGCTTATGACCCGTACCCACAGGTTTACTAAAGTTTGGAAGCTAGGAGATGAGATACTGGCGAAAGTAAAGTTGTGAGGACGGGTTGTGAGTCTTGCTTAGGTAGCTCCGTTGATAGAGTACTCGCCTGCAAAAGGCAAAAGTTACAGGTTCGAGTGCTAGTCCAGCACAAAAGAGTCGCTTCGAGCGCTTTCCCGCTTTCTGGTGTCGCGACTGTACCTTGGTGCATGAAGTACCTGGTGAAAAGACAACTTCAGTCAAGATTCTCTTCTATCGTTCTTATACAGAAATAAGAGTCGTACGCCTTTCTTCTTAAAATATTTCGCAGGACAACGAGTTCTGCACAGAACGTACAAGGAACATCCCTGTCGGATAGGAGAACTCATACTAACAGACTGCCATATTAGCAATATGGGGAGACTCGCATGTGGAACAGGTTTTATGTCTTCTTTGGAAGAACGAAAAATAATATGGAAACTGTGTGCCGGACGGGGACTCGAACTCGGAACCTTTGCCTTTCGCGGGCAAGTGCTCTACCATCTGAGCTACCGAAGCACGGCTTAGGACGCATCCTCACAGCTTTAATTCCGCTAGTACTTCGTCTCCTACCTCCCAAACTTCACACAAGCTCTCCTGCAAACCTTGCAGAACTGTTGTTATTACCATTGGCACTTTTCCTTGACACTTAAAAGTGCGTCCAGTGATTCGCTCTTTCCTACACTTCACTCAGCTTTCCAATACACGAATAGTTTTGTAAATGTAATTACTTTTGCTTCAAAAGCGAATGTCTTGAAGATTCTTGCCCTTTGTGGCACAGATTTAGCAACAACTGCGGAATTGGTTTCTTCTGTGTTAGAAATAGTTTTGTATTGTAACAAATAAGCCCTCGGTCACAAATATTAAGTCAAAATAGACCTGGTTTCGACGCTACTATGAGCGTCGTCTTCAGAATTAGACTAACTGTACTAAAACATTAGGTATATAGTATATTAATAAAATTAAAGTTTGTACTGACTGGAAAAGATGCAGTACTTGCAAGTCACATATTAAAAAAGATCTCAGTCGGAAAGGCGACGTCATTAACACTTGTCAGATGGCGAGCCGCTAAGGGCTGCTCGTACTGTGGACAAGGGTTGCAACAAGACTGAGGTGCCCACATTAGAAAGTGTGGGTAAGTGATCATGGTGTTGCTACGAGCGCCATCTAGTAGCCGCAAAAACAACTAGGCTACTGTACATTCAAAATTAGACACATGAAATTGTGATGCAGCTGATTCAGGCATAACGTAAGCATTAATAATAACAGGATGAAGTTGCATATTTATCTGCTTTAAATAGAGATACATTTTGTAACGTAAAAACATTAGTTATGACATACATTAAAACAGCAAAGATGTGACAGGAAAACAACATTTCGGTAAACTGCATGAGGAAATCTGAATCAAAGATCAAGCAATGACTTTATACAGTCAAAAAAGTTTTTATTTCGGAGCCGCAACTGGTCGTTGAGAATGAGGCCATCATGACGAGTGAGATATTTGAAAATCTCCAATTCCTCTAAGACATCTAACATACGCCCCTTCTTTTCGGTATGCAGAATATTGTTATCGCCTATGGCTTTAGGCATGTGTCCAGTAATTAAGAGATGATCGGCAAAGGATGAATTTAGGGGGCTGGTGCCGTTCTTTCTCAAAAGATGTTCTTTGTATTTGACGGTGAAAGCACGTCCGGTTTGCCCTATATAATAGGAGGATCAGGTATCGCAGGATGATCTTATAAAAGCCAAAACTTTCTATAGGGGAGCTAATAGATTTCAAATTAGAGAATGAAATTTCTCTTTAGATTATTATTAGTAGAGAAGGAAACACTGCAGTTGTATTTGTTGCGAAGTATGCGCTGAATCTGATAGGAAATGGGTCATATGAAAGGAATAGAAAAACGTTTTTTTGACTTAATTTCAGTGCATGAGGTGTTGAGCGTGGTAGTTCTTGCAGTTTTCTTTTTTAGGATATCGTCCACTATGTTAGGCGTATATTCATTATTGACTGCTATGGTTTGAAGTAAATTAATCTCCTCATTAAACTTTTCTGTTGAAAGTGGTATGGAGGTGGCTCGGTGGACGGCAGAATGAAAAAAGACCATTTTTTAAGACTGTGGATGAAAAGAGGAGGCAGGCACGATTTGGTCAGTATACGTTTCTTTTCGAAAAATATAGAAACTGATGTTATTGTCTTCTATTGTAAGCGTCAAGTCTAAATAATTTAATTGGCGGTTATCGTTTTCGAGTTCAACAGTGAAAGAAATTTTTTCATGGAGGTCGTTAAAAAGTTTAAATATATGATCAATGCTATCTGCGGGTCCGTTAGAGATGACTAGAATATCATCAACGTATCTTGTGTAAGAAAGGATACCCAGTGAAGCGGCTGAGACACGGATAAACAGCTTTTTTTTCAGGGAATTGATAAAGATGTCGGCGAGGATGCCGGCTAAAGGGTTGCCCATAGCGAGCCCATCAGACTGCTGGTACAGTTGTCCGTTGAATTCAAAGTAGTTGTACTTGACAACGACATTAATGAGATTCATAAAATCAGTAATCTGTTCATCTGATAGATCTCTTTTAAATTGACGTAAGTTTTCTTCCACAATGATGAGCGTCTCATGTACCGGGACATTGGTATAAAGATTTTTAATATCTAAGGAAAGTAGCTTGGTGTCTGAACTGCATACTAAGTTTTTAATATTTTGGACCAAAACGTGGCTGTTAGGAACGGAATAATTATTTTCGAAAACGAAGGATTTTTTCAAAGTTTCGTGTAGAAATCGGGCCAAATCGTGATATGCGCTATTCATGCTACTGGAGATTGAACGTATTGGATGATTGGGTTTATGAATTTTGAACTGGGACCGAAGTTTAGGGGGCTGAGGGTTCATAGTTTCTTTTGCAAAGGTTTCATAAGAAATTTCGCATTGTTAATGGCTGACCTTACTTCTTTCTCTAATTTAGGTTCAAAATGGTTCAAATGGCTCTGAGCACTATGGGACTCAACTGCTGAGGTCAGTAGTCCCCTAGAACTTAGAACTAGTTAAACCTAACTAACCTAAGGACATCACAAACATCCAAAACATCCATGCCCGAGGCAGGATTCGAACCTGCGACCGTAGTGGTCCTGCGGTTCCAGACTGCAGCGCCTTTAACCGCACGGCCACTTCGGCCGGCTCTAATTTGGGAGTCGGATCATCATGCAGCTCCGTTACGTTGTTTTCACTGAAGAAATTTTCAGTTTTAGAAATATACTCAGGAATGTAAGCAATGACTAGACAACAACCTTTATCGGATTTAGTTATTAAAGCATTTGCTGTTTTAAGTTTATTATTAATGGAAGTTACTAAAATTCTGTCGTTATACGTAGCATTAGATAAAGTAGCTGCATTTTTCTCTAGCATGCGCGTTACATCATACGCAATTCTGGCTTGAGAAGCATTATCTATCTTATTATAATAGAGACCGATTTTTAAATCAACAAGCATATTTTCTCTTACATTTCTGTCTGACAGGTTACGCCTGACATTGTATTTTAGTCGTTTTCCTAACAGGACTTTTTCATTCTCAGTAAAGACGATGTTAGTTTTATTCAAAATTCTTTCATGAAAGACGTGACTGCTTTTTTGAAATGTATTCTGAGGGCATTTTTCATTAGAAAGCAGACAAAAAAGATTACTGAGCTTCTTCTCGTGTTTCTGTAGCGTCGAAACCAGGTCAATTTTGACTTAATATTTGTGATCGAGGGCTTATTTGTTACAATATAATTCTGACACGGTCACTGAACCTTAGCAGCTATGTTCGAAGAAATAGTTTTATTGCTTTTGACGATATATTATCACGTCTCTGTAGTTTTTTGCCTTGAGATAACAGCTGTGGTGGCTTATTTGACACGTTAAATAATATAGATATTACACTCTATATAGGTTTCCTATGTGCTATATTCACTGATTTGACTGAAAGTGTAGTGAACAAAATTCCGCTTTGTTGGATAGATATTGATTTCTTTCTGCAAAAGGTCAGGGTTTCTGGTGTTTACTACCAATATTTTGTTATTAAAGGACAACATTATTCAGGAAGATTCTGTACGTTACAAGATAATCGTAAATAAAGTGTCCTGCAATTCACCGTTTCGTATCTCCCAGGACACTTAGGAAACCAAATAATCACAAATGTGGTGGCATTTTTTAGTTATCGTCGATTTTTATGACACTTCATACAATCTCTATCGTAAAAACTACGTTACAAATCAAAATAAACATTAGTATTCGCACACATCCGATATCATATTCAGAAGTGTCGCTTGCTGGCCGGTTGGTGCACTTCTATCACTGTGGGTAACGAAAACGAGACGGAATGTCCCGACTGTTATGTTAGACTTGGTAGATCTCTGATCTCAGAGCATGGAACTTCGGTATGTCTGCGATTGTTGTTATCTGCATAGTCCGACATGTTTAGTTTGGCAAAAAAATTCTCATGTGTCTGTACGTGATAAAGAAATCTTATTCCCATCTTTTAACTTTATACCGATATGTGATGAGATAGGCTGATGTGGGAGCATAGAATTTTGATTTCGGGTTCCCGTGACATTTCGTGGTAGCCATGTTGTAATTAGTCAAGGAGCGTAATGCGACCATCTTTGGCCGCCACCCTGGGACAGCTGGAGTTCAACAACGAGATAGTATGGAGATCACTGTCTATAATACAAAGCTAGTTTCAATTTAAGTACCGAAATTTATGTCACACACAGTACAATAAAGTGGTGTCCCTGCGAAGTCAAGAATAAAATAAAGAAAAAAAAGAACATAAATACGTTGAAGGAAACGACGCAGTGCATCATCAAGGTGGCCAGCCTTGTCGCATTCCAAAATGCGTATCTGACAGCATTCCACACGATCTACTACAGCAGATAGAAGTTGGAGTATAAATACACGATGGTGCAGAGAAACAAGAAAATTCGGTATTGGCAGCCGTGCTATAACAACAGAAATGGGAATTAAGTGTCAAAGTTTACAGCTGTAGCGGGCATTGAGTTACCATGCAGCAGTGGAGTGCTGGAAAGCTTGCACTTCTCACATGTGTGTGGTTTTCCAACTCTATGGCAGTCTGACAGTTTCACAGAGTTTCGGAGCCAGTAACATAACCTATCCAACAGTCATATTCCTTCGTTCCATATCACCGAAAAGTGACTTAAAATTTAGAAAAAAAAGCCGAGTTGTTGTGTACAGGCAGTATGAGTATATTAAAACGCTGGAGCCACACGATCTAGCATAATAAGAAACAGTCATTCTTAGGTGTGATAAATTACCTGGACATTGCAAAATTTTCGTTACAGGTTTAAAGAGCATACTTTTAAGCTTCGCCACTGTTCATTGCACGATACCAAAATTGCCAATTAGTGTGTGGTACCGTAATGTAGAGTGATATGACTCTATTTTTTTAAGTAAGGGAGAATCACTGCTGCAACTAGTCGCCGAAGAGGCGTCAAATCGAAAGACTTGACCCGGCGAACGGTCTACCTGACGGGAGGCCCTAGTCACACGACATTACATTACTGCTGCAACTGAATGGTATAGCAACATACAGAGTGCCCATCAAAGTAACCCTGAAGCATAGTCTTCATCCTGCAGCATTTATTCAGCTCCAAGCTTCCTTTTGGCATTCCTTTTAGAACTTCTTGCTTCTTTGGTAACTTGAAGAGCGAATCTTTCAGCTTCATGCACCTGTTGTCTGTCACACGCAAGCAATTGATCTTCCATTTAGAGCCACATTTTATGCCTACATTTCCCAGGACTTCCAACCTTCCCATCACTCCATCATTGAAACATATCACTGCATCTAGTGCACCAAATTTTAATGCATTTAGTCCTACATTCTTGGGTAATCTTTACGATATGCAATGGTTGAAACTTTCATTTGTATTCTGTGTGCTCCCATGAAGACATTTACTAAGCAAACCAGGGTCACTCAGGTCTCTAAAAATTGGCTTCATTTTATTCATAACAGGCTCAGGAAGAGAATGCTTATGATAGTACATTGGACCACTTTGCTTTTTAGTAACCACACCAAGAATCTGCTCCTTTAGGGCAAATTCCGTGAACAGGGTGGTCATCTGTGGACAACTTATGAAGTAGATGGCCCATACAGCTTTTCTCATTGCTGTAACATCATTCAGTGGTGCAGTTCGTCTAACGGCCAGTCCATAATAACTCTGAAGAAGGTCTGTTTCAGTTTCTCGGCCAGACAGAGGTTTTCCATCAGACAGCAACTTTTCTTTCATTTCTCTTCGTAGCTTCCTCAATTTAGCACGCATCCTCTTTTGCACATGTCCACAAGACTCCAGTTTTGTTACCAAGGCATCACCATAAACAGTGAACTCATTAATTTTATTGAAAGCTTTAGAGTCTCCATCGCCTAGGTACTTCGTATATCTAACGTTATAAACTGGCACCGGCCACTGAAATATTTGTAGAGCTCCATCACACTCCATACCTCCACTGTAACCATCATAATTCTTAGAACAATGATGTTCAACATGTCCTTCAGTGTTACCATGGCAGGTGTGCCAGTACTTAGATAAGCACTCAAATCAACAATTTTTCCATTCTCCAGAGAAGTAGCACTTACAACACCATTCAAGGAACGGTCCTCGACGCTGCCACGTCCATCAAGAGCTTTAGACACAACCGTCAATGCACCTAAAAGTATTTTTATATACTAGCTGAGCCTACTGAGAGAAGGAGGGAATTCCATCAATCCATAAAACGTTTCAGTAGCCTTTTTTTCCTTTTCCTATCGCAAACATTGCATACACTAACTTCAAATTCACATCATTTGAATTATGCACAATGTCCGAAGTCATTTTCGAGGTAAATTTACTGCAGGATCTATACAGAACAACTAATTTTGACGCCAAACCCTCCTGCTACTTTGTTGTTCAGTTATTTCCAGACAGCCTACGCCATCACATTGTTTACACTTCGCCACTTCTTTTATCAAAGAAGACACGATGCCCACATCAACAACAACAAATCCACTACAAACAGCGTCATTTTTAACACAAAAATTTGAATCACCAGGAGGCGTACCATGTGGGAGTTTCTTCCCTGAAGAACTGATACACAGGTTACTTTCAACAGTGTGGCTTGCTTTGTTTGTGAACTGATTACCATGGAATTTCCATTTATTGAATTTCTTGATGCGTGACATAGTTCGTATTTATTGCACACTAAAGGATACGTACTTCCACAAATATATGTAGCACTTGGGCAACAAACAGTCAGACTTAGAACTGCTTCAGCGAAACAAAAGTAAATACTAACAAAGGTAATCATTTGCAGACACTAAAAACCTGCACTGTTACCAACATATAGAATGTATCATACATATAATCGCTGAAAACAGAAAGTTCACAGTTCTTTTCGAAATAATACTGGTTTCTGCAACAGAAATAAAGGGGACGTGGCGGCATACATGACCGTAACTTTAAAACTTTGTTTACATAGGTCATTTTTCATTTGAAACCTTGTTATGTATATATCAATGTAATCAGGAAAGACTATAGAATTTAATAACGTCACAAAAAGTTTCGATTTTCTCACCATTCATAAGTATCCTGTATCCTTAACCACTCGGTGCCTGGTCGCGTCTCCAGAGCTTGCTGTATGGTGACAAACAGTTCCAAATTTACAACTTAACGTTCACCACTTGTCGATTCTTGCATGGATGCATTTTTTCGGGTGTTGCTGAATAAATCTGGCGATATTTTCAGCAGTACCTACAATTGGCTAGGAGCCAACATTCCTCAACAGATCATTAGCAACATTTCTTATCGGTTCGATTTTTGTGAAGAATTTGGCAAATGGTTTTCGCATTAAGTCATTTTATAACATTAAATCGTGACACCTGGGCATTGTTGCCGTAATACTGTATTCTACTCTGTGATATTCTGTTACCAGAAAACACACATGCCCAATGAAATACACGATTGCATACTCTTACTTCGGTAAGCTACTTTCACGTTTCTAAGTTGGAAATGACCGTTCAGAACTTCGGAGTACTATTTACGGGCATTGAGTACTGCGATTACAACGTTATCCTTTAGCAGTTTTTGAAACTACTACTTTAACAACTGTGTATACATTGTATGCATTGTACTAACAACATACTATTTGTTCCAATCTTCTATCGATCTTTATTTTCATACTGCTTAAATCTGAAATCAGGGCACCCTGTATAAAGTCTATTCCACTAATATGATTTGTCTGCGAAAAACTATTGTGGAGACATTGTAGTGTACCGGTACGAGGGATGACCTGGAGAAGTAAGGGAAAGCGTCTCGCCAGACAATCAATCTCAGATGGTTTCCTGAGAACTCTGTTGAAGATCCGGCTCTGACGGACTGAACCTTGTTGTTGGCTAAGCCTGTCAGCAAAATTACTCACTCGACGAGCGTGAGGCCGAGAAGATTTGCGACACAACAGGAACACAGAGCCTGTAGGTTCGAGGCGTATCATGAAACTTATTCTGGTATGCCTTTAGAATCAATATCGAAATGGAAACTGTATGTTTCTCTTAGCATGGGAAAAGAGTGTTGCACACAAGGGCAACAATAGGTACTGAGAAATGATTCATTTGGTGAACAGACTTAAAAAACGTAAGGAAACGCTCTCGACGAAGTTAAAGCAACTTATTTTCTGAGAATAAGCAACGATTAACATCGGAATAGCTGCTGTAAATGTCTGATCGATCTCCATCCGAAAGCCGCTCCTACTTTTTACCCCTGACTGCATGATGGGCACTATCCAAGGCTGACACCATTTTAAGATTGATCACCGCATGGTAACCCAGTGCACTATAACGCTGCTGGCACCAGCTGCTAAGTAGCAAACAAATAAGATACTGCAATGTGAGATGATTATTATTTTTATACATACGCATTTTTTTTCTTGTAAGGTGGGCCAACTAAGGACCAGGTGCCAATTTAATTTCCTCATTCGTAATTCTCTTATTTTCTACCAGTATCTTTCTTCTGTTCGCTATGTTCTTTGATTCTGACTTCTCATCACTTCATACCATTCTTTATTAATTTCTATATTGTAATCCTTTCATATTCAATACCTTTCCTCTAAACACGTCTCTATCAGTTGTTGCTTCAGCTATGCTACCATTTTTTTCTAAGTCCTTTCTTACTTCACGGATGCAACTTGTTGTCATTCTGGAAAATCGGGTTTTCTGCCATTAATCCGCGTCGTACTTGATCGAAACATAGTGCAAGTAAGACGCGGATTACCGGCAGAAAACCGACTTTTCAAGTGGACACCGCATCGCTGGGAAAGCCTGAGAACCTCCAACTTGTTGTTGACCTCTTATCCCAGAAATATTTGAAAATCTTTTTGGTTACTCTACTGTCATGAATTCGATTAAACGTCCAAAAAATACCTTCCGTCTTTTTCTCATTATTTCTGGTAAGTTTTCTATGTTTCGATAAATTTCATCGTTACTACATAATTACCAACTTTCTACAGCCTTACGTGCACTTCATATATTCCTAATTATCCGCCTTCCTACTATTTCTAGTTTACCTAAATACAGTTTGCTGTTGGATATTTGCTTGCATACTGACATTCTGACTTCACTACTGTACTGATATGCCTTATGTTTTCATTTTTAGACCGGCATTTTTTCTGCCAAAAGTCTTCAGTTGTACCATGTTCTCTTCCCATTTCATGTATCCTTTCCTCTATAGTAGCAATTCCCAAACCATTTTCTTGGGTTATCTCCCCAAGATAACTAAATTTTTTTAAACGTTTTAATTTGAGCAAAATCTGTTTTTCAGAAATTTCGGTGGGTTTTTAATGTTTGTAAAAAATTTGGTTTTTCTACAGAAATTCTTAAACTGGTCCGACTGTTTCTTCTAAAAGATTGACTTGTGTTACAGCAGATGTCATATTTTCAGAACGTATAGCCAAGTCATCTGGAAATGCGAGACACATTATTCCAATATTTTTTCCTCTTCCCAATCTTTTTGGTTAAATAATATATTAATTCAGTTTTTCATTCCAAACTCTCACTGTTTCTTCTAGAACACAATGTGCATATTACGGTTTTGTCTTTTTCTTTTAGTGAGTAATAGAAATATGCTAGCAATAAAAAGCATAAATGTTTTGTTAATTCCTACAGTGACGTTTGTAAAGAGTAATTGCAATCAGTTTAAGTGGCATCCAAAATAAGACAAATTTTACGGAAAATAAACGTAGTTATAATACACATTAATTGCATTCCTGCAATTGGCAACCTAATACTTTTGTTTGATATTTGCTACACTTGAATGCAGTTTTATAAATAATAAATTTAGTTGATATAGGTTATAAATTTAAGCTGGATGGTTAAAAAAATCCTTCGTCATATAAATTAGCTTCCCAACAGGCATTTAAGAAATTTTAAGTATGTAAATTAGCTTAATAAAAGTTCACTTAACTGAATGTGACTACAAAAATTGGGCCAATAGCAACTCCACCAGTAAAACGATTCAATCTTTCGGTCTGTTGTTGATCCTCTGCCTAATAGCCCAGGCATGAGCTATGAACTTCCCAGTTGTTCATCTACCCCCAACCGCAGCCTATTAATTGTGGTAGCGTGTCTACTCGGTTCTGTCAGTTCGTGATGGAGAAGGTAAATATTTGCTACCCGTTCATCTTGAGGTGATTTTCTTCAGAGAGTTCACAAGCTATTTGTGTCTATGTTTACTTGAACAATAAATGCATCTTGAGGATCCTGCCTGGAGCAATACACAATTTCTCCTGTTCATTATTTACTCATACATGTATCATTACACCACCATCAGTGCGATTCTCTTTATTTTGCTGAAATTGTTGAATGTATGGTAAACACCAAAACTATGCATGCTATGAATAGAGTATACGAAGGTAATCCCAAAAGTATGGTCTCCTATTTTTTTATAAGTACATAGACTTGTTTATTTCTACAATGGTTTCAGTTTACAGCTTGAACATTTAGCTATTTTTCGACATAATCACCATTTCTGTCGATGCATTTTTGTAGACGCTGTGGCAGTTTTTGTATGGTCATGTCATACCAGCTCGCCGCCATGCTGTTCAGAAAGTTACGAACCTCTTCTTTCACCTCGTCGTTGGATCTGAATCGCTGGGACCACAATTAACGCTGGCAGGTACTGTGAGACTCTAAAAAAACTCAAATGGGCAATTCAGAAGTGGAGAAGAAGAATGTTGAGCAAGCGCGTACACATTTCGCATGACAACGCTCGCCCACATATCGCTCGGCAAGCCGTTGCTCTCCTGCAACAGTTTCAGTGGGACATAATCACCCGTGCACCCTATAGTCCTGACTTGGCGCCCAGTGAGTATCACCTGTTCCCTAGGTTAAAAGAACATCGGGCCGGAAAGCGATTCAGCTCCGACGACAACATGAAAGAAGAGGTTCGTAACTTTCTGAACAGCATGGCGGCGAGCTGGTATGACATGGGCATACAAAAACTGCCACAGCGCCTATAAAAATGCCTCGACAGAAATGGTGATTATGTCGAAAAATAGCTAAATGTTCAAGCTGTAAACTGATGTAAACCTTTGTAGAAATAAACAGGTCTACGTACTTATAAAAAAAAAATAGGAGACCTTACTTTTGGGATTACCCTCGTATATAGCTATGTTACCGCGAAAACCAACATCAACATCGACAAAAGTTAGTTAAAGCAACAACTAAAAATAATTTCTCAGACTAACTTACTTCGTGATGACTGGGTGTTGTGTAATGTCCATAGGTTAGTTAGGTTTAAGTAGTTCTAAGTTCTAGGGGACTGATGACCATAGATGTTAAGTCCCATAGTGCTCAGAGCCATTTGAACCAACTAACTTACTTGAGTTAACTCGTATAACGATATATCACCTCACTGACAGGTATGTTTTTGCAAACAGCTGCAAAAATCTTGGAATAAATTAGACAAATGGTAATAAACATATTAAGTACATGGCAGAGGGTAGTTAGCGTGGTACCAAATTTCAGGGTTTTCCGCGTTCGAATCGCGTATCGGGCACGGGAAGAATGAATGCCAAAATACCTCTCGCCTCGTGAGAGATATGTTACTCTTCCCGGAAACCTCGAGCCATACGCCCCTAAATTCTCACTCTCGACTGTTTCGGAGATGTTACAGGGCGGCCGCATGGGATTAGCAGAGCGGTCTAAGGCGCTGCAGTCATGGACTGTGCGGCTGGTCCCGGCGGAGGTTCGAATCCTCCCTCCGGCATGGGTGTGTGTGTTTGTGCTTAGGATAATTTAGGTTAAGTAGTGTGTAAGCTTAGGGACTGATGACCTTAGCAGTGAAGTCCCATTAGATTTCACACACATTTGTACTTTTTTTTGTTACAGGGCAACCCGACGTTTGGCGCGATTTAGTGAGATGTAGTGTGGGCACTGGGCAGGCAGCCACGTAACGGTAAACGGCGGGCAGAGCTTCTACTGACCTTGTGCGTGGCCGCAGTCCAGTTCTCGCAAGGCGACCACGGTCGGACACGCCCGTCGCCGCCGACACCTACGGAGCAGCCGCTCCACTTGCTTGCTGGTCGCTTCCTTCGCGTATCGGCCGCTGGATAATCTCCATAGCAACGCTGGCCGTTGAATCGATTGCGCGCCCTGTGCTGTGCTCGCACTCATAGCTGTAATCCGTTGCACCATGTACTGTGTTTTACGTACGGGCGCAGATCGTAGGGTCTTACAGGGCATGGTGTTCACGCGTTCACCCACCTTCCCACCACCCCCGCCCCTTCCTCCAGGTTTGTCATATTTAGTTGAGACCTCGTGAGGACACTCTGAGATAGAGTGTACAAACGAAGTAAAAAATTTATTTGATATAATTAATTTTTATTTAGAACACTATTACACTACTGACCAGTAAAATTGCTACACCAAGAAGAAATGCAGATGATAAACGGGTATTCATTGGACAAATATGTTATACTAGAACTGACATGTGATTACATTTTCGCGCAATTTGGGTGCATAGATCCTGAGAAATCAGTACCCTGAACAACCACCTCTGGCCGTAATAACGGTCTTGATACGCCTGGGCATTGAGTCAAACAGAGTTTGAATGGCGTGCACAGGTACAGCTGCCCATGCAGCTTCAACACGATGCCACAGTTCAACAAGTGTAGTGACTGGCGTACTGTGACGAGCCAGTTGCTCGGCCACCATTGACCAGACGTTTTCAATTCGTGAGAGATCTCGAGAATGTATCCAGAATAGCCCGTACAGGACCTGCAACATGCGGTCGTGCATTATCCTGCCGAAATATAGGGTTTCGCTGGGATCGAATGAAGGGGAGAGCCACGGGTCGTAACACATTTGAAATGTAACGTCCTCTGTTCAAAGTGCCGTCAATGCGAACAAGAGGTGACCGAGACGTGTAACCAATGGCACCCCATACCATCACGCCGGGTGATACGCCAGTATGGCAATGACGAATACACGCTTCCAATGTGCGTTCACCGCGATGTCGCCAAACACAGGTGCGACCATCATGATGCTGTAAACAGAACCTGTATTCATCCGAAAAAATGATGTTTTGCCATTCGTGCACCCTGGTTCGTCGTTGAGTACACCATCGCAGGCGCTGCTGTCGGTGATGCAGTGCCAAGGGTAACCGCAGCCATGGTCTCCCCGCAGCCATGGTCTCCGAGCTGATAGTCCATGTTGCTGCAAACGTCGTCGAACTGTTCGTGCAGATGGTTGTTGTCTTGCTAACGTCCCCATATGTTGACTCAGGGATCGAGACGTGGCTGCACGACCCGTTACATCCATGCGGATAAGATGGCTGTCATCTCGACTGCTAGTGATACGAGGCCGTTGGGATCCAGCACGGCGTTCCGTATTACCTTCCTGAACCCACCGATTCCATATTCTGCTAACAGTCATTGGATCTCGACCAACGCGAGCAGCAATGTCGCAATACGATACACCGCAATCGCGATAGGCTACAATCCGACCTTTATCAAAGTAAACGTGATGGCACGCATTTCTCCTCCTTATACGAGGCATCACAACAACGTTTCACCAGGCAACGCCGGTCAACTGGTGTTTTTGTATGAGAAATCGGTTGGAAACTTTCCTCATGTCAGCGCGTTGTAGGTGTCGCCACCGGCGCCAACCTTGTGTGAATGCTCTGAAAAGGTAATCCTTTGCATATGACAGCATCTTCTTCCTGTCGGTTAAATTTCGCGTCTGTAGCACGCCATCTTCGTGGTGTAGCAATTTTAATGGCCAGTAGTGTAGCTGAGACCTCGTCTGGACACTCTGAGATGGAGTGGAGAAACGAAGTAAAAATATTATTTATATAATTAATTTTTATTTAGAAAACTATTACATGGAACTTGTTGTGGCAGAAGTAGTGGGTACACCATATTTTCGAGAAGATTTCATGTTCTTCAGCAAGTCTTTCTTCCCTTTTATTATTTACAAAACTCCATGCAACCCAGCCTGTCGTTAAACTGGCACTGTAAGTTTGATTCTACAGTTCCTGGCAGCTGTCGATTTCTTTCGTCAGTCCACTGGGTCAACATCAGAGATAATACTCTTTCCATAGTGGTATTGTGTTCCAGAATAGAAAACAAATACGCGCATAATTTTAGCAGTAGGCATTTGCGTTCAGGGTTTTCGATTTTCTTAAGAAAGTAAATCCACCTTTCTTCCACGGAGTGTTTAGACATTCTTTCTTCCGAGTCACGTTTAGTTTCTAAAAAGCTTTTCAGATACATATCTTCCTGAAAACAATTGTAGCCGAAGATCTTCACACATTTTGTAGTGAGGTACATAATAGTGTTTTTAGTCGTCACCCAATCTGCGGTTACAGACAGCGTCATCCAATCAAATACTTGATATTTATTAAAAGAAATAACCCATTTCTGTGAATAATCAAATGCTATGGTATAGGAAGCTATTGTTTCTTCCTCAGATTTCGAATTCAAATTAATTATTTCTTGGTTATGGCTCTCATTCTTCAATTTATTGAAATTCATCTTGGTTTGCATGCTAATAAAACTTTGATTCTTTGACTGTTGATTAAATATATTTCTTATTTCAGTTATAGAGACTTTATTCCTTTCCACGCTTTTGATATATGTATAGAGCCGAGTTTGACTGCAGAAACATGAAGTGAATTTCACTGACTGGGCTACTGAAAAAAATCTGAAATCATTTCAGGTGACCTGTCTTCGACATCAAAAAATTGTTTTAATGGAATCTGGAACTTAAGAATTCTCTCAACTGCGGGCGTTAACTACAGCCATCTTGTTTTTGAGTGAGGTAGAAGAGTCTGATGAGTGACATCAACGTGTAAGCAGAACTCTTTCAGCTTCTCTGTTCTTAGCGCGTATATTGAAAATAATTAAGTATTTCAATGTCGACTGTTAAGATTCCAGGAGCGTTTGATATAGTGTTGTGAAGAATACAGGCACGGCATACAATTCCTACTACAGTTTTTCCTAGTTCTTCTTTAATTTGATGAAACACATTCCACTGGCCACGTTGATGAAGCCCTCCGAAGTTGGTATTGATATTGTCTCAACAAAAAGCGATGATGAGATTTGAAGTTGTCTTAAAGTGTCTAGTTAAAATTTCGCAGTTGTTTCCAATGTTTCCTTATATAGCAAATCAGACTTCAACATTTTATGTTGGATTCCGACAGTTTCAGTAAAGTATTGAACATCTAAAGGAAACATCTTCTGAGCCTTGTGGTTCGATGCGTCGGTGCCTATGCCCTAAAATGAAAATTCTTGCCATTGTTTTATGCATTCGGGCACGGAATATTTTTGACAACCGCTGTAACTTAGGTCCTGGCTGTAGACTGCTTATCGGCGACTTGGAAGGCAGGACACACAGCGGCGTTAAACGGTAATGTCAAGAGAGCTGAAGGATTGATGATGCTTTGCAACTTTATAAGTTGTTAATTATGCACCAGCAACGAGCAGTTCTTCCTGACTATCTTCTTTAATCACGAACGTAGAAATAGGCTTTGATGTCTATGCTACCGCGAATCTATCATCATCATCATCATCATCATCATTTAAGACTGATTATGCCTTTCAGCGTTCAGTCTGGAGCATAGTCCCACTTATAAAATACCTCCATGATCCCCTATTCAGTGCTAACATTGGTGCCTCTTCTGATGTTAAGCCTATTACTTCAAAATCATTCTTAACCGAATCCAGGTCTACTCCGACTCTTCCTACCCTCTACTGCTGAACCCATGAGTCTCTTGGGTAACCTTGCTTCTCCCATGCGTGTAACATGACCCCATCATCTAAGCCTGTTCGCCCTGACTGCTACATCTATAGAGTTAATTCCCAGTTTTTCTTTGATTTCCTCATTGTGGACACCCCCCTGCCATTGTTCCCATCTGCTAGTACCTACAATCATCCTAGCTACTTTCATATCCGTAACCTCAACCTTATTGATAAGGTAACCTGAATCCACCCAGCTTTCGCTCCCATACAACAAAGTTGGTCGAAAGATTGAACGGTGCACAGATAACTCCCATACAACAAAGCTGGTCGAAAGATTGAACGGTGCACAGATAACTTAGTCTTGGTACTGACTTCCTTCTTGCAGAAGAGAGTAGATCGCAGCTGAGCGCTCACTGCATTAGCTTTGCTACACCTCGCTTCCAGTTCTTTCACTATGTTGCCATCCTGTGAGAATATGCATCCTAAGTACTTGAAACCGTCCACCTGTTCTAACTTTGTTCCTCCTATTTGGCACTCAATCCGTTTATATCTCTTTCCCACTGACATTACTTTCGGTTTGGAGATGCTAATCTTCATATCATAGTCCTTACATTTCTGATCTAGCTCTGAAATATTACTTTGCAAACTTTCAATCGAATCTGCCATCACAACTAAGTCATCCGCATATGCAAGACTGCTTATTTTGTGTTCACATATCTTAATCTCACCCAGCCAGTCTATTGTTTTCAACATATGATCCATAAATAATATGAACAACAGTGGAGACAGGTTGCAGCCTTGTCTTACCCCTGAAACTACTCTGAACCATGAACTCAATTTACCGTCAACTCTAACTGCTGCATGACTATCCATGTAAAGACCTTTAATTGCTTGCAAAAGTTTGCCTCCTATTCCATAATCTTGTAGAACAGACAATAACTTCCTCCTAGGAACCCGGTCATATGCCTTTTCTAGATCTATAAAGCATAGATATAATTCCCTGTCCCACTCGTAACACTTCTCCATAATTTGCCGTAAGCTATAGATCTGGTCCTGACAACCTCTAAGAGACCTAAACCCACACTGATTTTCATCCAATTTGTCCTCAACTAATACTCGCACTTTCCTTTCAACAATACCTGAGAAGATTTTACCCACCACGCTGATTAAAGAGATACCTCTGTAGTTGTTACAATCTTTTCTGTTTCCATGTTTAAAGATTTGTGTGATTACTGCTTTCGTCCAGTCTGATGGAGCCTGTCCCGACTCCCACGCCATTTCAGTTATCCTGTGTAGCCATTTAAGACCCCATTCCACTGTATTTGATGAGTTCCGACTTAATTTCATCCACCCCAGCCGCTTTATTGCACTGCAATCTATTGACCATTCTCCACTTCCTCAAATGTGATCCTATTTCCATCATCATTCCTATCCCATTGTACATCGAAATCTGAAACATTACTGACCGTATTTTCACCTACATTGAGCAACTCTTCAAAATATTCCGTCCATCTGCCCAAGGCATCAACAGGATTCACCAGCAGTTTTCTTGACCTGTCCAAAATACTTGTCATTTCCTTCTTACCTCCCTTTCGAAGACTGCTAATTACACTCCAGAATGGTTTTCCAGCAGCTTGACCCAAAGTCTCCAACCTGTTTCCAAAGTCTTCCCAAGATTTCTTCTTGGATGCTGCAATTATGTGTTTGTATGATTATTCGTAGAAATGCGACAGCTCCAAATCTCACACAACACTTCCTGATACGTACGTCGTTTCTTGACAAAATACCATTCTTTTATGTAATCATCCGAAAAGTGACACTTTCTCCTTTACATTTTAGTAAGCTATGATAAGTTTATTAGTCAGTAAACAGTCGACAGTAACGTTTTAGTCATCGAAGTACACGTCACTATACATTTCACGCCCTATATAACCGCGGTAAACACTTTAGACATTATTTACTTGCACTCGTAGTCTGTATTAGGTTTAGAAAGAATTGTCTTATGAGACCGCTACTGAAATGGGAACTGCCCGATTCTTCCACATGTCGCTGCTTTAACACTTCCAGTCCCGTATGCCGACGCCAGCGATTTTCCTGGATCTGCAAAACGCGTACGACAAGATTTGGCAGGACAATCTCGCGAACAAAATGCTTATACAGACGACCATACGAGACACATATCAAGGTCGTGGATGATGTCCTCCACGATAGAACCTTCTTCGTTGCTCAACAAAGAAATCGCTCGAGCTTACGCCATATGTCGATGGGTACTCCTCAAGGCTCTGTGTTGTCTCCCATCCTCTTTAACATTTACGTTAATGATATACCAATCATCCCACACTGCCATCTGGCACAATACGCCGACGATACGGCGCTCTATACGACCGGCCGCAACACGGACCAGCTCATTGCTCGTCCCCAGAGGCAAGTGGACGCAGCAGTCAACCGATATCGTTCCAACAAGATTGCCCTCAAAGCCGCCACAACTAGGGCGGTCCATTTCACCAAACGGCGCCCAGTCCTCCGCCACAATATCACTATTGCAGGCGTCCAGGTCCCATGGTCCCCGTATACCAAATATCTAGGTGTCCAGACGGACAAAAAACTGCAGAACACGTCACCCAAAAAGGACGGAAGCTGATCAAAGTGTTGTACCCGCTCTTCAGGGCAGGGAACTGACCTTAGACAAAATGGCTCTGAGCACTATGCGACTTAACTTCTGAGGTCATCAGTCGCCTAGAACTTAGAACTACTTAAACCTAACCTAAGGACATCACACACATCCAAGCCCGAGGCAGGATTCGAGCCTGCGACCGTAGTGGTCGCTCGGCTCCAGACTGTAGCGCGTAAAACCGTACGGCCACTCAGGCCGGGTGACAGACACCAAGCTCCGGTTGTACCGGGCAGTTGTCCACCCTTCACTCACCTATGGCTCCTTCGCGTGGGCCACGATTACTTTCTCCCGGATGCAGACCCTCGAGCGCCTGCAGAATAAAGTGCTTCGGTGGACCCTGCATGCTCCTCCAATCACGAAGTGTGTTACCCTCCATGAGGAGACAAACATGGTAACTCTAACGACGTCCATTCGAGAGAAGGCAAGGCTTCTCTATGACAAAATGAATGCCCTGTGCAACACAGTCGCTGGCTTACACCACATTGGCACCACGAATCCCCGGCACTGGAACCACCACCCTGTTACTCTTACCATCCTTGAAAAATCAGATTCGGACCATGGCTAACGATAACCCTATTACAGTAACTAATAATGTATCAGTCTTGATACGACCCCTTAATATGTGACGCCCATGGTACGACCACCAGTATGTAGTTGTGTTCCTTGTTGCCCGCTACCTTGAACTTCCACCGTCAGAGGGTGGTTCTGGACTTCAAGACCCAGCGTCACACCTTCATCGTGCACGCCAATGATGTCATTGCAGTGATGTGATTGTACGATGGAAAAATTTTACCCTCACACCAAGACAGTAAGACCGCCATCAATTGGTGACGCTATACCTCAACCTACCGCAAAAAAGAAGACTACTGAAAAAGTCTGATATTTTCTCGAATGATGGCACTAGATCTAGAAGGTGCTTGCATTGTCAATACAGGATACGCAACATGCAACGCCGTCTGTGAGACGACCTTGTCAAGATAAATTTGTTGACTTCAATAAGAGTAACTGTGGCTGCATTTACATTTTGCGCCAACAGTTGGCGTTACTTCAGTACCTGAGTCAAGCTCGCAACAGTATTTTGCAAAATCGGGGCAAATTTGGGTCTTGGTTGGAATGTCAGAACAAGAAGGTCCATAACGGTGACGATCCGGATACATCGGGACGGTTGGCAACCCTGCCCCCCCCCCTCCCTTCCACGCCACCCAAAAAAAGGCATTAACACATACATACATAAATTGCATATTTCCCACTAATTTGAGAATAAGTAGCACGAAAATGGCAAGAATTTATAGAAATTGTAGTAATAGTAGTAGTAGTAGTAGTAGTACTAGTAATATTTGTTGCTGTTGTCATTGTCGTCATTGTTGTTGCTGTGGTTGTGGTCCTCTGTATGAAAACCTGTTTGATGCAACACTCCACGCTAGAACCTATATCCATCTGAACCTGGTTACTTAGTTCAAACTGTGGTCCCTCTCTACAATTTTTATCTCCTATACCGCCCTCCGTTACCAACTGACGGTTCCTTTCATCCACGCCCTTTTTTACTACAGTTGTGCCAAGATTTGCATTATCTGATCAGAATCGAAATGGCAAGAATTGTAAGGTTACTTGTTTTTGGTCTTCAGTAGAAGTGATGTGAGCTCTCTTTTTATTCTATGTCTCCCACCTCATATTTGTACAGTGGATATTTTTCAAACAGAAGTCTACAATGGTTCAAATGGCGCGAAGCACTATGGGACTTAACATCTGAGGTCATCAGTCCCCTAGACTTAGAACTACTTAAACCTAAGTAACCTAAGGCTATCACACACATCCATGCCCGAGGCAGGATTCGAACCTGCGACCATAGCAGCATCGCGGTTCCGGACTTAAGCACCTAGATCCGCTCGGCCACAGCGGCCGGCGAAGTCTACAATAGTCGATACCTCACGCCACAGAGGTTCTGAGTACAAACAGTCATTTTAGTTCGTTAGTAGCAATGTCGTTCCCAGCTAAGCATTCGGTGTGAAGTAAGAGAGATAGTCGAGTGTTAGTCACGTTGTTGAACGGTCTGGGAATAACCAGCAGAACAGAGATGCAAACGCAGAGGATGTTGCTTCTTGGAAATATGATTTTGTAAAGACTGATTTGGGAAATGTGAAAATATTCAGGTATGTTATCGCTGCATTGCTTGCCCGCACCTTAACTTGTCCTTAGTTAGATAAAGGCAAATATTTAGCACGTTTTTTTCCTTCGTTGATTCGGGTAGGTTAGTTTGATTGTCGAGACGAGATTAAACAAAGTTATCTGCTCAAATAGCTTGGACTCACTCTTTTACCATTCCAGTAATGTATTATTTGGCAGAGTAATGTTTTTATAAGAAGTGAATTTTGTAAAGATTGTTGTAATTCTCAAGGAATGAGTTTCGTTATTTATAATACAATTTTTAATGCTATCATTCGGTATATCAGTTCCTAACACTGTCGCCTCACGGAAGTGTTATTTTGTAATCGTGTGTTGCCGCATTGCATTTAGCGGAACACACTTGCTCAGGCTTAATGTGTGATGTCAGCATAGCTCACTTTCCTTGCATTGCACTTAGGCAAAGTTTTTCTTCTTTAGAACACAATTTACGCTTTCTAATTATTTTTGGTAAAAGTTAATTGAAAAACTGTTATACAGTTTCAGATGGATTTGGCGACTCTTTTTTATCAGATAGCGTTTACGTAACACACCTCTTGCATTGTTCAGTTTAACGTTACAACACAGACATACGAAAGTTTAAGGATAGGAAACCAGCTTACATACACAATAACAACAATAAAAGTTTCAGAATTTGCAGAGATTGTAGTAGTAGTAGTAGCAGCAGCAACAGTTGTTGTGGCTCTGATCCTCAGTATGACAACCAGTTTGATGCAACACTCCACGCTAGTTATTACGGATACGCTTCGGTAAATCAAATGGTAATCCCTGAAGGGAAGGAGACGTTCTTCTCGAGAAACGCTACTGAGGAAATTTAGAGAACCGGCTTTTGAAACTGACTGCAGAACCATTGTATATGCCACGAACGTACACTTCGCGTGAAGACCACGAAGGTAAGAGAAATTAGAGTTCGTGCGGAAACTTATGGACCGTCGTTTTTCCCTCGCTTCATTTCCTTGTTGTGAGTGGAACAGGAAAGAAAATGAGCAGTAGTGGTGTAAAATACCTTCCATCATGCACCATACGGTGGCTTGTGGAATATATATGTAGATACAGATGTAGATGGAAGTATCCGAACAGCTATATGTAAAGAGGAATCGATCACTAGGTGTTACGAGGCGGAAGCGACAATATATATGAAGGCGGGGACGAGTATTGTGTTGTCAGCAGAGAGGCACTAACAACAGAGTGGATCGGTGAGGAGAGCGTGGGATTGTCATTGAATGTCACCTGAGTACCAAATCTATCAGTCACATTTCAGCTCTTCTAGAGTAGGCCACGTCGACGATTGGTGATGTGATTACGGGGTGGACAAGCGTCGAAACAACCACAACTAAACCAAGAGCCAGGCAGACCCCATGTACAGGGACAGCCGAACATTGTTGCGGGTAATTTTTAAAAAATCGCGTCAAATTAGCGAAAAGAATCACTCGTGAGTTCCAAAGTGCTACCAACAGTCCAGCTAGTACAGTGATGTGCGTAGGGAATTGAAAACTCATTCATCGTCTCCAAAATCCGGTTTTTCATAAATTAATTAACCGATAAAGCTTCAGGTTGGCCTTGTAAACACTTCAGTACCGATTCTGGAAATGCAGGTTTGCCTGGTGGATTTCATTTATCATAATCTGCTTTCGCTCCACATAAAGGCACCTAAACATCACGGGAGTAATACAGTTTCGAATACATTAACTGGCGTGGGTAAATTTTTTAAAAATCTGTCCTTAACAGGCCGAATTAGCTGCGTAGTAAGAGTTAGCAAAATGCTACGGGCCACGCGAATTAAGGGACCCCGTGCCTCGGTGTAAAAAATATATCAGATATGAAATATATTCTACCTACCGTCCAATGGAAAGACGGTGGTGTCTGAATCTTCAATTAGTAGTAACAATTTCAGCTTATTTCTAAAAGTGAGAGCTGGGCACACCATACACTGTGTCGTAAGTTGGCAACGCAGCAAAACCTACGAGGGAAGTACCTAACGTTTTCCGGGCGAGTCGTAATAAGCCGCTGCGGAACAGGATTCTATTGATTACCCATGAGGAAGTAATTCATGGATACCATTTTTGTTTTTGTAACTCTACTATTGCAATCATTCATCCTTTCTACAATGTATTAGCTTTTCTTACTTTGATACGAGCCGTCTAGAATGAAGGTTGCTTTCTTGTTGGTGGACTGTTGCATAACATGTTGTAGTTTCGCGATCCCTGCGTTCCTTTTGTGTCGATGATCCTTTGGCGGTCGGTGTTGACTAACAGGATGCTGTACCACCGAGTAACAACAGTGTAAGATATTAGGAGACAGAAATGTAATTTTATCTAGTGATTGTGGAATTAGCCGATAGGAAAACGAGAAGCACTGAAGAATAAGAGAAGATAGCTTTTTTATATATGATCCCAAATTAAAAGAAAAAAAAACAAATAGGTTCTACATGCAAAGTATGTAACACCGTAGGTATCAATTATTGGTGGTTGATCTAAATGCTATCATTATAACGATTTATTTGACACTGAGACACCAGTGGAGGAACAGTGAAAATACAGGGAGTACATAAGTCCGGGAACATTTTCAATTATTTATCGCACAACAACTAAACATTCTACAGATGTCATACAAACTGCATTTTGAAGAGAAACTCTGAAAGTTATTTATATTTTTTTTTTTTTTTTTTTTTTTTACAAATATGCGATATGTGAACCATGAATGTCCCGGTAGACATCAGTACGGTAATCGAGTTCTTGCCATACCCATCCCAGCATGGCATCGTCGACTGTGGCAGTCGCTTCCCCGGAGCTCAGCTACATCACGTGGTAGAGGCGGTACATACACCAGATCTTTAATGCGTCCCCACAGAAGAAAGTCACACGGAGTGAGATCTGGTGATCGGGGAGGCCATTTCATGAAACAGCTGTCCCTTTCTGTAGCACGGCCGCCATGTTTGCGACTAGCGCTGCCTATCAGCAAATTACCAAACTACGATGATGCTTTATACATGAAACAAACAAAGTTTCAGGATTTCTCTTCAAAATGACATGTGTATGATATCTGTACAAAGTTTGGTTCTTGTGCAGTAAATAATTGAAAGTGTTGCCGGGTCGGCCAGTGTGGCCCAGCTGTTCTAGGCACTTCAGTCTGAAACCGCGCGACCACTACGGTCGCAGGTCCTAATCCTACCTAGGGCATGGATGTGTGTGATGTCCTTAGGTTAGTTAGGTTTTAGTAGTTCTAAGTCGAGGGGACTGATGACCTCAGTCCCATAGTGCTCTGAACCATTTGAACCAGTATTGCCGGACTTTATGTACACCCTGTGTATGTAAGGTTCTTGGACATGGAAAGCCATACTGCTGAGGTACTCACGCACAGCTTACGAGGTGTTTTTCTTTTCTTTTTTCCTCCGTGAGAATTACGAATGGTTCAAATGGCTCTAAACACTAAGGGACTTAACATCTGAGGTCATCAGACCCGTAGACTCTAGACTAAGAACCACTTAAACCTAACTAACCTAAGGATATCACACATGACCATGCCCGAGGCAGGATTCGAACCTGCGGCCGTAGCGGCCGCGCAGGTGCAGACTGTTGCGCCTAGAGCCGCTCGGCCACTTCGGCCGGCTGAGAATAACGCTTATATCAAAGATTGTCGTGGGCAAAGCTATGACAATGCCAGCAACGTAAGTGAGAAGTACAGCGGCTTAGAAGCACGAATTAAGAAGATAAATACAGACGATGAAAGAGTCTCCACTTTGTACATTCATTAAATTTGGTTGCTAAGTGTGCTGGAGAATTGTGCACAGTCGCGCGGGATTAGCCGGACGGTCTCAGACGCTGCAGTCATGGACTGTGCGACTTGTCCCGGCGGAGGTTCGAGTCCTCACTCGGGCATGGGTGTGTGTGTTTGTCCTTAGGATAATTTAGGTTAAGTAGTGTGTTACCTTAGGGACTGATGACCTTAGCAGTTAAGTCCCATAAGATTTCATACACATTTGAATTGTGTACAGGAATATTTTTTCTTCAAATTTGTTGAAAGCCTCTATACATTTTTACCGCTTCTACCTGTCACTGGGGTCTTCATTTGAAAGCATTGAAAGAAATTAGATCAAAATTTCTACTTTGAAAAGGTTGTCGGACATTAAGTGGTCGGTCCGAGAAAATGCTACGAAGGCACATGCATGTGGTTTTAACGCTATCAAGTAAGTCTTGGGTAACATCTAACAACATGGATCAAAAGGTAGTGTCGTAATCAGGCTTACGGACTACCGGTACTTTCGAAAGTAGAAGAGTTGGAAATGGGAATAATGGCTATCGCTTCAAGTCCTAGAACGTTTGAAAGCGATTAGCGTTTCGCTGCAGTCGTCTGATCAAGACCTTAACCGGTATACGACCATCATATATCGTTAGACGTATAGGTCCAAGCAATGCGGACCACATTTTCAGATATTGAAGCAAAACCGAGAGTGTTGACTGGCTGTAAACAGTATAAACAACAGACTTCAAGACGACGCCAACGAAATACAAAGTACGACCATTTCAGCTCTACAACCTCGATGAAGTCGGAGGAAATAAAACACCCAAACGACATTTTGAAATTCAATTGTTAATTGTCATAACTGATAAAGTGCTGTCCACATTAGCTAAACGCATGGAAGTGTACCATCAGTGACTAGTGTATATGGACTACTTTGGCGGTTAAATTCTTTAACAGTAGAAGAGATCATCAATCATCGTCAGTGCTCATCCAGATGATTTGGAAGGAAGTCCGAATAGCTCAATGATTTCGAACATGGACTAGTCATTGGTTGTCACCTGAGTAACAAATGTATCAGGGATATTTCAACCTTCCTAAAGCTGGCCAGCTCGACTGTTGGTGATGTAGTTATGATGTGGAGACGCGAAGAAACAACCACAGCTAAGCCAAGGCCAGGGAGAACTCATGTGCTGATGGACAGGTTCCGTCGAACAATGCGGAGGGTGGTTGTCAAAAATCTTGTGAATTCAGCGTAAGGAGTCACACGTGAGTTCCAAAGTCCTACCAGCAGTCCAACTACACTCATGCTCATAAATTAAGGATAAATGCAAAATGTGGCACTACACACAACGTGGCACTACACAAAACTGGCGCTAATCGCACAGGCACATAGGGAACACACACGACACAGATCTGTAAGTCCACGGTATTGGTGATAAGTTGAGAAAACCGTCCCGAAACACATGTGCTACAAAACGCCACTGTTTCCAGCGCATATACCCCGACATCAATATGGAATATGATCACCATGCACAAGTACACAGGCCGCACAACGGGTTGGCATACTGTGTATCAGATGGTCGAGCAGCTGCTGGGGTATAGCTTCCCATTCTTGCACCAGCGTCTGTCGGAACTCCTGAAGTGTCCTAGGGGTTTGAAGACGTGCAGTGATAAGTCGACTGAGAGCATCCCAGACGTGCTCGATGGGGTTTAGATCTGGAGAACAGGCAGGCCACTCCATTCGCCTGATATCTTCTGTTTCAAGGTACTCCTCCACGATGGCAGCTCCGCGAGGCCGTGCGTTATCATCTATCAGGAGGAAGGTGGGACCCACTGCACCCCTGAAAAGGCGGACATACTGGTGCAAAATGATGTCCTGGTACACCTGACCTGTTAGAGTTCCTCTGTCAAAGACATGCAGGGGTGTACGTGCACCAATCATAATCCCACCCCACAGCGTCAAACCACAACCTCCATACAGGTCCCTTTCAAGGACATTAAGGGGTTGGTATATGGTTCCTGGTTCACGCCAGATGAAAACCCGGTGAGAATCACTGTTCAGACTATACCTGGACTAGACTGTGAACATAACCTGGGACCACTGTTCTACTGACCATGTACTGTGTTTTTGACACCAGGCTTTACGAGCTCTCCTGTGTCCATGGGTCAGTGGTATGCACCTTGCAGGTCTCTGGGCGAATAAATCATGTCTGTTCAGTCGTCTGTAGACTGTTCCAGTGGCTGCGGTAAGGTCCCAAGCAAGGCCACCTGCAGTACTCCGTGGCCGTCTGCAGGCACTGATGGTGAGATATCGGTCTTCTTGTGGTGTTGTACACTGTGGACGTCCCGTATTGAAGCACCTGGAAACGTTTCCCGTCTGCAGGAATCGTTGCCATAATCTTGAGATCACACTTTGTGGCACACAGAGAGCCCGTGCTAAGACCTGCTGTGTTTGACCAGCCTCCAGTCGCCCTAGTATTCTACCCCTCATAACGTCATCAATATGTGTTCTTAGAGCCATTTTCAACACACAGTCACCATTAGCACGTCTGAAAACGTCTGCACACTTACTCGCTGCCCCGTACTCTGACATGCACCAACACACCTGCGCGTATGTGGACTGGTGCCAGCGCCACCGTGCGACGACCGCAGGTCAGATGCACCACATGGTCATACCCCGAGGTGATTTAAACCCGCAAACCGCCCACCAGAGCATTGGTTCAGCATGTATCAGCATTTTCCTTAATTTATGAGCAAGAGTGTAGCACAACGACTGTGCTTAGAGAGTTTTAAAGAATGGGTTATACGGTCGAGCAGCTCCTCATAAGCCGTACATTGCTATGGTCAGTGCTAAGCGACGCTTGAGGTGTTACAATGTGGATGACTGGAAACGAGCGATTTGAAGTAGCAATCCGATTGAAGGGACTGAGTGCCACGAATGCCTGGAGAACGCTATCATCATGTGTAGCGTCAAACAGTGAAATACAGGGGACGTGGTGCTATGATATGCGTGTGGTTTTCGCAGTTAAGGTGTGGATCCCTTGTTGCGTTTAAGAAAACGCTAAATGCGAAGGCTTATGGAGACATTTTACAGAGCTGTGTACTGCTTACAGTAGAGGAACGCTTCGGAGACGATGAAGTTTGTATCGGCTGTCATAAAGCAATATTTGTAAGGCAGTGACAGTGGTTTCTGGAGAACAACTTTCTTGAAATGGAGTGGTCTGCCCAGAGTCCCGAACTGAAAGCAATGAAACGCCTTACAAGGGGAGCTCTCCATCGCAACCCCCCCGCCCAGATTTAGTAGTAAAATGGCCCAGTGGATAGCCTGTCAAAAACTAAACAGAGATCAAGCATGAAAACAAGAAGAAGGTGAACTGAACTATGAAAAAAGAAGCAAAATAGAAACAGTTAAAAATGGTTAAAATGGCTCTAAGCACTATGGGACTTAACATCTGAGGTCATCAGTCTCCTAGACTTAGAACTACTTAAACCTAACGAACCTAAGGACATCCCGCGTCCGACCATCCTGATTTAGGTTCTCCGCGATTTCCCTACGTCGCTCCAGGCAAATGCTGGGATGGTTCCTTTGAAGGGGCACAGCCGACTTCCTCCCTCGTCCTTCCCTAATCCGGCGAGACTGATGACCTCGCAGTTTGGCCTCTTCCCCCAAATAACCCAACCCAATCTTAGGATAGCACACACATCCATTACCCAAGGCAGGATTCGAACCTGCGACCGTAGCAGCAACGCGTTTCCGGACTGAAAGGCCTTGAACCGCTCGGTCACAGCGGCCGGCCATAGATACAGTGAACAGTCCAAATTCAAGATGGGCAACATCGAGCTACTCGCAAGAACCATGGTGTCGTAGTTGTATGGTCATGGTGTCGGACTAACAAAACGGGAGATCTGTGTTCAAACCTATCTCGGACTCCTTTTTTTTACCTCACAAATTTATGAACTGCCCATCCTGTCATTGATGTGTCTTTTCTCCTTCTGTACTCTTGGCAACTGTCTACTATACATTGGTTTAGCTTATAAATCATGTGGTAAGAATACATTACCGTCGCAAGTAAATGTGATGAACAGTGAGAGCAGGCGAGATGCCTCATAGACCACTCACAGAAATAAAAACAACAAATAAACGGGTGTGAACTATGTTACAACGGAGGAATTCAAGAGTTGAAACTTCCAAAACGGAGCGCAAGAGTCATAAAATGTGGTTCTTAGGTAGGACAAATAGGTGATACGTACGTCTGGAAGTCCCTTCGTTACACGTCAATGTTGTCAACGGACATTACACCACGATACAGACACAAATTTGAATACGGCGAACAGAAACGTCAATGAGCGGACGGACAGTTCATAATTTGGTGGCAAAAAAAGTTGGACTTGAGGGAGATTTGAACCCGGTTCGGTCCAACACCGTGACCACAATGTCACGGCCATTCATAGTCGCTCAGTGTTGCACATGATGATCTTGGGCCGTTCACTGTTTCTATTTTGCTTCTTTTTTCCACAGTTTAGTACACCTTCTTCCTGTTCTCATGCTTGATCTGTGTTCAGTTTTTGACGGATATCCAATGGGCCATTTTACCACTAAATCTGACGAGGGTGCGATGGGGAGTTTCCCTTGTTACAACGCCGACTTTGCTCCAGACCCCAGCTTTCAAGGTCACACAAACATCACTGATAGTGTCCCCAGCAGATTTCAAACCGCCATAAAGGCGAAGGCCGGACACATCCTATACTGATGTTAATTAATAGGTGTCTGCATACTTCTTATCGGATGTGCATTCTGAATATTCATAGCCGGCCGAGGTGGTCTAGTGGTTCTAGGCGCACAGTCCGGAACCGCGGGACTGTTACGGTCGCAGGTTCGAATCCTGCCTCGGGCATGGATGTGTGTGATGTTCTTAGGTTAGTTAGGTTTAAGTAGTTCTAAGTTCTAGGGGACTGATGACCACAGAAGTTAAGTCCCATAGTGCTCAGAGCCATTTCAACCATTTGAATATTCATAAATCAAATCAGTGCTTCATAGCACAGCATTTACTTCGTAAACTTTTGTATCCCGCCTGGTAGGCAGCGCATTGGTCTGCTCCTGTAAACCGAAGGGTAGGCCGAATGTAGGAAGTGAGTAGGAGCAGGAAAAGGTGAAATGCTTCGGTACTGCATGTAAATTGAAACTCATTTACTACGGTATGAACATATACAACGGATAATACTTAACTTTGCGTACAGATGAGCACGTAGATGCGAAACCGTACAGGTATCAACGCTAACTGCTACTAGTAGTTGTACAAACTATCATTGAACAAACTGAAGTAACAAAGTCTGTAATGGCTAGCCCCCTATGAAGTACAAACAATGTTGGTAGGTCGTCTCCTCGGAATCAAATGGGTAGAATCAGGAGCGGCGCTTGTAGAGCTGCACAGCGCCGGCTAGAGGGCGCTGTCGTCGGTGTCGATGTCGTAGTGCCAACCTAAGAACTTGTACCTACTCAGTGGCATCGTAGCTATCGATACGACATAAGCAACCGACGTTCACAGTCACAACTGACATTGTTCATGTTTTTGCACTGTTGCCAATCTACATTTTGCTGGCGTTCACAAAAGTTAGAGGTATCACAGGTCTACTTGATCTACTAAAACATCATTTCACTGTGAAGTGACACTTGGCATGTAGCAAAATCTTCATCTTTTGGATTTGCAGCTCTTGTATTTCTTCCGTATTTGCAGTTAAAATTATTGGAAATAAGTTCCGTCTTTTATGCAAAACACTGTATTTTCTTGCCATCCAAACATGTTTCAGCGCCTCTGAGACATCATCAGTGAGTTTTGTTTATTGGACAACTGCAACTGATCTGTTAGTTTTTGTTCTTACCCTGATTTCTCATTATTTGATTTTGCAGCACCAGCTGTATAGTGTGCTGCACTGATAGCTTGCCATCTCCAAACCACATTTAATATGTGTGTGCAGTGCCCTCGGAATGAGAAAGAAGAAGTATCGGTCACAACAAAACGTGACTAATAAAAAATATGTACACAAAACATGTTGCCACACCAAAATCACATCTTTAAAAAAACAAGAGATAGGTTAAGTCTCTGATAAAATTCACATTTACATCGTCTGGAATGCATATATCAAGCCATCAGTGCAGGACACCAAACAGATGATCCTGCAAAACCATTTAATATAAAATCAAGGTAAGAACAAAAACGAACAAAAACTGCCTTTAGGCCTCATTTTGTTAAATCAGTTACAACCTAAAATATGCTCACGTTTACAGTTGTTCAATAAGCAAAACCCACTGATGAGGCCCTGAAACATATTTGGGTAACAAGAAAAAATATTGTTTTGCATTAAACGCGGACCTATATCCAATAATTTTAGCAAAATCTTATATGAATGTCCTCCCAATTTAAGGAGTATGTGTTTAAAAACAGAATTAAACTAAATGATGGCTAGTGTCTTATATTCTTATATATTAAAAGAGTTTTCTGTTGAATATTAGATTTGTTTGGATTTATGTTGACGGTGTAGCAACCATACTTCAGTCTGTAAGTAATTCCATGAAGTTTTTTGCCATCTCAGCAAAATAAAATAAATGAATATTTACGAAATTTAAAAACCTGAGAATTGATGTTCTAAGTGTCTCATCTTAAAGAAATTTTCTTACTGATTCCTAAACTTGCCTCAGATTTTGTGAGTCTAATATTTCCGAAATGGGGAGGAGAAAGTAATATTATCATTTATATTTTACAAGTATTATTTCAGTGAATGTGTTTGGGTTTTAGCTGTCTATGTTTTGTACACCAGCACCTCTTGAGTAAATGTAACTTTTCAGAATCTTAGTTTAATTGAATTTTAATATTTTGCAACCACTCCCTTTGTTAACACGTGATTCAGATTTGGAATTAGCAAATGCGTCAGTCAGCCATGAAACCTATTATCCTATAATGGTCTTTAGTTGTTATTAAGCATATGGCTGTTTCGATCCTACGTTCATGGTAACAAAATATGGGGTAACGTATAAAACCAGTTTCACCATTCGAAATATGAATTTGTTCGAGGAATCCTAAAGCACAATTTCGAAAGAAAAGTAGTATATCAGTTGAACTACCATGTTGTCATAAATGCGTCTTAAATATAAAAAATTGAATTTGTTTCATATAAATTTTGGTTAGGGTCAAAGGGATTGTTATTATCTATCCCAATAGACTTCGCTTCGATAATCTATATCACATTGTTAAGCAACCTCGGTGTCTGAGATGGGCCCTGCGGAGGCTTTCATACAGACAGAAGAAAAAAAGGGGGAAATCATCAAATGGAAATTTAATGGGACAATATAAGGATGGAGGAGACAATTTTCTGAACACCGTCATCATTGATTAGACGTTATGTAACCACTACAACCAGGAATCCAAAAGACAGTCAATGGAGTGGCGACAAATGAGTCCTCCAACAAAGAAGAAGTTGAAGATACTGCCATCTACAGGCAAAATGATGCGCATAGTTGTCTAGGGTACGCAGGCTGTGGTTTCTTTGGATGTCTCGAAGCATTCAGCAATTGTCAATTCAGAACGCTACAAGACGAACTTACCAGCCGAAAGCGCTGATTTCCAGATTTAGGTCAAAGAAGAACACAAACTCGCGATTGCAGCATGATAGCGCAAGGTCCCACAACGGTTTTGCCACAACGCAACTCACTGACAAATGTGGTTGGACTGTCGTACCGCATTCACTGTAATGTCTCAGAATAGAGAGGACTCGCCTAGATGGAAAACTGTACATGTCCTCCATAACCGGTATTCAGAAAAAGCGGAAAAACTGTTCACTGGGTAAATACGTACTGCTCTACAATGCATATTGTATGCATATGTATGGATTAGTACAAAACCATTTGGGCTATTGAAAAAAATCTGGAACTCAATGCATGTAAGATATAAGCAAAATAAAAATGGACTTGGACAGTTTTGCGTCTGACTTTGCAGATGGCCACTTTTGCATGCAACTGAAATGGACATGGACAGTTTTGAACCTGACTAGTTGTGCAGGATATGGGGTGAACATAAAACTGTGTATTCAGTTTTAATTTCTTTTAATATTTCTGAAGGTACATGGTGTAACAACTGACAAACTTCAATTCACTTAACAGATCATATCTGGAACAATGTCTTCATCATCTCTTGCTGGGCATTCTGATTCAACTGATGCCCCTGACCTGCTGGAACCTAGTAATTTCATGTACCACGACAAGGATTCACGTTCCTTCCAGGACTCACCATAGTGTTTCTCGAGGAGTTTTGAAACATCCTCCAGTTTCTTTTCATTAATAGGAACAACCGTGTTCGTAATGCAGCTCGAGTTTGTGTGTCCGAAGTGTTTTCTACGTTTGCATACGGACACTGGTAGGTTGATTTCATAATTATAATTAGGCTCCCCTTGGACTTTTATAGCATTCTGAGAATGTGTATGACTTTCAGAATAAACAGCTGTAAGATACCACACAAGTACAATGTTTACATGCTTATGGTAGCCATCTTGCATTACAGTCACATGACTGCAGCCTTCAATGCGATTTGTCAAAAGGGACAAGGCAAGTTTTGCACCCAACTTACTGATGGACATGAACAGTTTTGAATCTAACCACACTTTTCGTGAGCTGTTTTCATAGGACATGGAGAGCTTTGAGCAAAATAGCGTTTGAAGCATATGTAAAATGTCATGCTCTACAATCCAGAGTTGCCAACTCAATTTTTTTTAAAAGTGGACATGGACAGCTTTGCATCTAAGCGACTCAGAGTATTCTGAAAGGTAAGCAGAAGGTGGCTCCTCTGATTGTATGAAGTCAAGCGTTGTGCTCGACGCTACATTGAAACTGAGTAAACGTGAAACGACAGCTTCCGGCCACTACGGCTCGAAATGGACATTCTTACGAAACGGGATTAATCTAACAGTCTAAATGAAAACTTTTACGAAAGAAAACGTCAAGGAAGCAAGTTGTGATAAGTCTGTAGTTAAAAACTTATCAAATAAGGTTTTAAAATTATTACTTTTCACATGTGTGAACTGTGAACGGTCACTGCTTTTAGCTTCAGACAACAATAAAGTTACCTTGTGCTGTAAATACCAGTTCTTTCCTTATGGCAATTTTCTTTTACTTCTTAATTTATCTTTTCTGAGACTTGGAGCTGGTAAATCAGTTTCATTTCCAACAGAAACAGCAGTTACGGGACATTGCAGGAATTTCAGTATTCGTATCAGAGCTGTAATTTTCATTCACGTTTTCAAGCTGTAAGTAACACATAGGTATCACATCTGGATGAATAGTCATTAATGGCAGTTAAGCCCAACAGCTAAAACGGACAATTAAGATAGGAAAGAAGACTTGTTCGTTGCCTTTGGGTTCAGGCACAGCTGTTTACTTGGTTTCAATATGCCAGACTTCGCGTATGCGCACTAAATTTTGGAGAATGGATTGCAGCCGAGTTTCCGTTCTGTATACTCTTACATCCGTTCAGGCGTATGAAAGCTGGACTATGTAGTCAAGATTTTCCTGATGCAAATGTTAGCGTCAAAGTTGTAACACTGTGGCTAGCGTCAACTGGTTCCAGTTCTGACGAATCGACATACAGGCTTTTATTCATGGTTGGCAAAAAATAGACTCTCTATTTTTTGAAATCTGATGATGGAATTACCGAAACGGGATATATACGAATTTATAACAAAAAAATAAAAAATTCGTGCGATGAAGGGGGAACATCTAAGTATAGAAATTCACAGCAGATGAGCAGGCTGGTGAGGACAAGAACCAGAAAAATAACTAAAAATAATTGCAAATTATTTTCATTCATTGCCCATAATTGAGGCTAATCAGGGGATGTAGGTGAACAAGAAAAACAATACCGCCATCATAACAATGGGGAGATGCGATTTTGCAGTACCTGTGTTGTTAAGAAGAACGTTGCAATGTTCCTTCGTGCAAGCATGCATGTCCGCAGAAACAGGACTGCGATGATTACGCCCGTCATGAAAAGCACTTGCGAATACAAGCAGTCATAATCTGTACAATGGAATGAGGACAGTGAAAATTTGTGCCGAAACGGGACTCGGACCCGGCTTTCTCAATTCACGCGAGCGATCGCTTTATCTGTTGTGGCTGACCATGAATGACTCATGGTACGACCCACACTCCCATATGTCGCCGTTCCTGTTCAAAATGTTTAAATGTGTGTGAAATCTTATGGGACTTAACTGCTAAGGTCATCAGTCCCTAAGCTTACACACTACTTAACCTAAACTATCCTATGGACAAACACACACACCCATGCCCGAGGGAGGACTCGAACCTACGCCGGGATCAGTCGCACAGTCCATGTCTGCAGCGCCCAGACCGCTCGGCTAATCCCGCGCTCGCCGTTACTGCCTCTCAAACTGTACTTGTGCACACGTTATGTAATTCCCGTACTGGGGAGGACATTTTAATTGGAATTCACAGGCCGGTGTCGGAGGGTGAATGCAATACGAGGGATATTTGAAAAGTCTGTGCAAAAATTAAAACTACTTACGTGTTTGGGGTAAACCTTTTTTATTTTTTGACATAGTCTCCTTTTAGACTTATAAGCGTCGTCCAATGCTGTTCTAATTTGTTGATCCGAATAATAGGAATTGTCCAAGTCTGCAAAATAGCTATTAGTTGCTGTAATCACCTACTCATTTAAATAAAACCTTTGTCCCGCCAACCATTTCTTCAAATTGGGAACAAATAGTAGTCTGAGAGAGCCAAGACTGGAGAATAGCGGGGATGTGAAACGAGTTGGAATCCTATTTCCATTAATTTTGTGACCACAACTGCTGAGGTGTGTGCTGGTGCATTGTCGTGATGATAAAGGACATTTTTGCGGTCCAATCGCCGGCGTTTTTCTTGCAGCTCGCCGGCCGAAGTGGCCGTGCGGTTAAAGGCGCTGCAGTCTGGAACCGCAAGACCGCTACGGTCGCAGGTTCGAATCCTGCCTCGGGCATGGATGTTTGTGATGTCCTTAGGTTTAACTAGTTCTAAGTTCTAGGGGACTAATGACCTCAGCAGTTGAGTCCCATAGTGCTCAGAGCCATTTGAACCATTTTTCTTGCAGCTCGGTTTTCCAACGGTCCATTAACAATGAATAATATGCACCTGTGATAGTTTTACCCTTTTCCAGATAGTCGATAAGGATTATCCCTTGCGAATCCCAAAAGACAGTCGCCATAATCTTTCCAGTCAGAGGAATGGTCTTTGCGATTTTTGGTGCAGTTTCTCCCTTGGTAACATATTGTTTAGATTGTTGTTTGGTCTCAGGAGTATAGTAATGTATGCGTGTTTCATCCACAGTGACGAAACGACGCTTAAAGTCCTGCGGATTCTTTCTGAACAGCTGCGAACAATACTTGCAACACTTCACACGGTTCTGGTTTTGGTCAAGCGTGAGCAATCGCGGAACCCATCTTGTGGATAGCTTTCTCATGTCCAAATGTGTATGCAAAATATTATGTACCCGTTAATTCGAGATGCCCACAACACTAGCAATCTCATGCACCTTAACTCTTCTGTCATCCATCACCATATCATGGACTTTATCAATGATTTCTGGAGTCGCAACCTCCACAGGGCGTCCAGAATGTTCAGAATCACTTGTGCCCATATGGCCACCCCGAAAATATTAAAACCACTTATAAACTGTTCTAATCGAACGTGCAGAGCCACTGTAATGTTTCCGAGCTGTCAAAGGCGCTGCAGTCATGGACTGTGCGGCTGGTCCCGGCGGAGGTTCGAGTCCTCCCTCGGGCATGGGTGTGTGTGTTTGTCCTTAGGATAATTTAGGTTAATTAGTGTGTAAGCTTAGGGACTGATGACCTTAGCAGTTAAGTCCCATAAGATTTCACACACATTTGAACATTTTTGAACTGTAAGGTTTATCAAGCTTCTTTTTAGTCTCCTGAGGCGTTTTGTCTTTCATATAGTAACGTTCAATCACCACACGAAATTCTTTTTCGTCCATTTTTTGACAACCACTCCACTTCCTTGGTTCACACGAATGCCAAACGCAAAGAACCAATATGGCTGAAACTTGGTGTGCGTTCTTTCCAAAGTTGCTACTAACTAAACATGACCTCGATACGCATCAGTGGTGCCATCTCTCGAACTTTGCACAGGCTTTTCAAACGCCTTTCGTATTTCCGCGAGTCTGTAGTTAAGGAGAACGACGCAATGTTCGTGCGGACATGCATGCATATTCTCTCCGAATCCGGTTTTCAGCAATGAGGAATCTGTGATACAGTTTTGTTTTGCCCGTAGTCAGAGCAGTCTTTGTAAAACAAGCATTCGAAAAATTGAAAAGCATAATGCCTGCCTTGCAGAGATAATATTTTGTTATGAATTACTCATAACAAAGACAAAAAAAAACGGGAGAGAGAATAATTTTGTGAGTCTTAAGGTTAAATCTATGTTGAAGAAATTGTATAAAGAGGATTAAGCTGCTCACAGTAGGTTTTATTCGTATGTTCGTTCATTCTGTAATATAGCCCTTGAATATTTGATTTCAAGGGGAAAGTAGTTTCCTCCAGATTATAATTCACTTTGTTGGACCAGTTTGAAAAAGAAGTAGAGTGATACGGAATCGAGTGTATTATTGATTCAGAAATTAAGCTGTGTAGAAATTGACAGTACAGTACTTTTCGATGAATATTGTGTTGTCAAAATGATTGTACCTGAAAAATTAAATTACTGCAACGGTTCCAAGGAAGAAGTGCACAATAGCTGTGGTTGGAATATTTTAAGTGTTGAAGGAAAAATGCGTAAAAGTCCTACCTAAAATAGTGGAACTTGCTGTATGTGTCCCAGCTTTGAATGCAGGAACTGAGTGTTTGTTCTCAGAAATGAATCAATATTGGATATGCGATAAAGCAAATGTTTTATATAGTACAATTGCAAGTGCAATGATTATCAAGTGTTAACTCAAGTATTTTATGTGCAGCCTTGTTTGACAGATTCTTATGCAACAAGAAGTTACCTAAGCAGATTCACTCAGGTGAAAAATACTGCATGGGGGCTTAATTAAATATAAATATGAAATGCAAATACTTTTTAAATTTTTAGTTTAGTAGCTGTATGTCCGATTACATAGTCTCGTAAACGGTTGGCCCTGACTAGTTTTAGTACGCAATCTGACTGCATAGAACAACAACAAAGAATGAAATGAAAATTTCCGTTAATACAATCAATTAATTAAGTCCCCTGCAACTATAAAACCTACGAACCCAACAAAGCACAAGTATAACTGTTCTGTCTGTGGAAGTGTGATTCAACGTACGCATCTGGCACGGTTCTTCTTCAATAAGACAAGAAATTTTAAATATCATTTATACTGAAGTAATTAAAAAATAGAAATACTATAATTGCGCAAGATAACCAGAATTACACTCTAATACAAGAACACAAGCCAGATGCTTTGTTGACTGTACCCGTAATGACGCATTATTCAAGACATTGAAATAATGAGAAAAAAAACCGAGTTTTGTTACCTTCATATATATTGACGAAAAGCACTCTAATCATTACAACATCTCCATTAGAACAACATCTGCTATCTCGCCCATCAAATAACTGCATAAAACATGGAACAAGCGCTCACTACTACGACATCTCGACAAGAACTTTTCACTACCACATCTCAGCAAGCACTGACTACCACGAGTCCTCGACAAGCACTGCACTCCGCTACTTCTCAATAATCACTGCCAGTGGAGGCGGCCGAACAAAACTCTCTGGCGCGATCTCTGGCGCTGTGGCTCAGTGTAGCCACCTTTCATATGCCCTTCCTCCACGGACTAGAATTTGATGGTATTTTTGCCAGCATTGGTGGTGAAAATACCACCAAATTCGTCAAAAAAAAAAAAATACAGACAAAAATAAAAGATAAAATTAATACATAAATATCACATAACTAGATAAAATTTTGGCTTTGCACTGACCTTTCAATAACCTAATATATAAAATACAGTAAGCAATACAAATTCTTTCATACATGTGACTTTACATAATAGTTTACACAATACACAAAAAATCAGTTTATACAAATGTTCACATAAAATGCTTTTAATTATCCAAAAAAAAAAAAACAAGTAGTTGATAGTTCCAGCAGCCACACCCAGCAATGGTCAACAGGTGCAAACACCAACAAGTGACATCATTTTAGTAAAAGCAGTCCCTTCAGTAGCGCCCAGCAATGTTGAACAGGTGCAGAGACCAACAAGTGACATTATGTCAGTAGAAGCAGTCCATCATTGGCACCTAGTAATGTTGAACAGTTGCAGCCCCCACAAGTGACATCTTTCAGTAGAAACAGTCCATCAGTGGCACCCAGCAATGTTGAACAGATACACACAGCAACAAGTCACATTATTTCAGTAGAAACAGTCCACCAGTGGCACCCAGTAATGTTGAGCAGGTGCAGACACCAACAAGTGACATCTTCTCATTTGAAGCAATTCCATTAGTGGCACCCAGCAATGTTGAACAAGTGCAGACAGCAACAAATGACATTATGTCAGTAGAAGCAGTTCCATTAGTGACACCCAGTAATGTTGAACAGGTGCAGACACCAACAAGTGACATTATTTCAGTATAAGCAGTTCCATTAGTGGCACCCAGTAATGTTGAACAGGTGCAGACACCAACAAGCGACATTATGTCAGTAGAAGCAGTTCATCAGTGGCACCCAGTAATGTTAAGTAGGTGCAGACACCAACCAGTGACATCATTTCAATAGAAGCAGTTCCATCAGTTGCACCCAGCAATGTTGAACAGGTGCAGACACCAACAACTGACATTATTTCAGTAGAAGCAGTTCCATTAGTGGCACCCAGTAATGTTGAACAGGTGCAGACAGCAACAAGTAACATCATTTCAGTAGAAACAGTCCATCAGTGGCACCCAGCAATGTTGAACAAGTGCAGACACCAACAAGTGACATCATTTCAATAGAAGCAGTTCCATCAGTTGCACCCAGCAATGTTGAACAGGTGCAGACACCAACAAGTGACATTTCAGTAGAAGCAGTTTCATCAGTGGCACCCAGTAATGCTAAGCAGGTGCAGACACCAACAAGTCACATTATTTAAGTAGAAACAGTCCATCAGTGGCACCCAGCAATGTTGAGCAGGTGCAGACAGCAACAAGTGACATCATCTCAGTAGAATCAGTTCCATTAGTGGCACCCAGCAATGTTGAGTAGGTGCAGACAGCAGTCCATAATATTCACTATCACAAATCACACTGTTTATCAGAGCTTATAAGCAGAAATTAAACATGTCCTAGTGGCACCAATCATGTAGAAAAAGTACAAGTAACAGTCCATAATATTCACTATCACTAATCACTCAGTTCATCAGCAGAAATTAAACATTTCTAAGTGGCACCCATTATGTTGAACAAGTGCAGGTAACAGTCCATAATATTCACCATCACTAATCAGACAGTTCAGGCATGAACAATAGTTTGAATGCACACACAATTGCTTTTACAAAATTATTATCAATGCTCTTACACTAAACATACAAATCATAATAAACACACAATGATATCAGATAATTGTCATCTTAACTATTACAAATGCACAAATATCAGTAAACCTATAATATTTATGAGTGTCAGTGCAAGCCACAACAAACAAGTAAAATAATATTTAGAAGATAGGTCGGTACCAATTTGGGTTTGGGAAAGGAAAACACACAAAACACACTCACTCATCTTTCGTCCACATTAGTGCTACTGTATAATTGAATAGTGTTAACTGTGTAAATGCAATTCTGTCAAAATTTGATGTTCATCACGTGTATCAAATAGTGGTGGCAGCAATGTATAACAGTCAATAATAGTTAATCAACGTCATAGTCATCATGTCAAGACCAATGTTTGCCAAGCCAGATCAAAATGTACGGTTGCTGAACAACTGTCAGTGAGCCAAGATATGCAAACGCTTCCTCTCTCAAAAAAAAGTATATACTGCTTAGTGATTTAACAAAGTGTGTGTGTAGACAATCTTCCTTCTACTTGAGTGTTCTAGTCTGCCATCTTCATCCTCCTTCTTCCATATAGACCAACAAAAACAAAACAAAAATATGCTCCTCACTTACTTTACCTCTTATCCACCAAAACTCCAATAATCATCAGCATCACGTAATCTCAATACTTCAATAATACCTCTTACGTCGATACATATAAACCTTATCAATAATACCTCAATAATACTTCTTCAATACGTCGATACATGTAAACCTTATTACCAATATTATTTCACTTCCATAACAACTCTTTCCTCTAGTCAGTCTCCTCGAACAAGTACAGATAAAATCCTAATGCAAACCTCATCATCCCATACAATCCGAAGACACACTGTCAACACACAACCTCTGTGTTATCCATCTGACCCAAATCTTCTACTCATTATAAATTATAAGATACATTTTGGTTACCTTGTCCATCATTAAATAAAAGAAATGCATACATGACCTCTAACAGACTTTAGTTCGAATAACTCTCAGTAATTAAGTACGATTACGGAGTGTGAATGATCATAATATTTCACAGTGTGTACACCACTTCAAGAATCATGGCAGAAGCAAACATGTAGAGTATTTTTTGTGTCAAGTGTCACTTACTATTTCAATTGCTCGCGAAAAATGCAGTGTAATGACTGTCAATGGTCTAAACCTAGTGTTGGTATGTCATGTCGTTAGCTTCCTTCCTATTAGCATACATTTATACAGCTTTCATAAAACCTCCAGCTCATGTGACTTCTATGAAGTTTCTTGTACTAATGTCGTTCGTCGAATTATAGCAGTTCATTTTCTTATCTTAAAAATATAAGGCACTGAGCGTAAGCAAAACATGCAATAGCGAGTAAATATACCAGTAGATAACAGAATGTCAACAAGTGGATGCAGCACAATTCCTACAACGAGGCTCTGCCAAGCGAACAATCTATAATTAATACCATAATGTGACCTAAACTCTATGTTCATACACAGTATATCAGCATTTCTATATACCAAATTAAAGAGTAGCTGTGACGACAAAACAGAAATGTGTAAATATACAATCCATAAGCAAGGCAGCAAATATGTTATCTTACATAATAAACAGGTCATTAGCATCATATCAGCATAAGCAAATAAATGTTCATATGTCATCTTAATAAGTAAACATGAAGGCGCAAGCAGATACATCACAAAGTATAACCTACATACATAACCATATCAGCACAATTAATCATGTGACAATTATAATTTAAATAAATAAGCACAGCAGGCACATAAAAAAAATAATGTGACATCAGTGAAAAAGCATAGCAGCCAAGCGATGCATAATATACACAAGTTACAACCCTGTTCATTAATAATCATTGTCAAACTCAGTTAATGTGCGCAAGCACGTCGCTTCACAAGTAAATTCAAAGAACATGAAACTTAGCACAAAGTATGAACTACGTAATCGCGAGCAGCAATTTACGTCTAAAGTACGTACCTAAGTGGAAATATGTTACCTGAAAAATAAACTCAATTAATCGTTACCTTTTTAGTTTATTACTTTCTTCTTCGAAATTACATTCGTCTTGAAATTTTCTCCATAGCAAGTCGTCTTAACGTCGGACACACACAGAGTTAACCTGAAGTTCTTAAATATTTTACACAACCGTATCCTGAAAAATACTGAACGTTAATAACATAATTCATCAAGTCACTATAGCTTTATACTGGATTTATTCGGAGAATTTAGACTGTGTATTTGTTTACGGCTGTCAGTGCATTCGCACTGAGCGTTCGATCAGCTGTAGGCGCGTGACGTAGCAAGTAATTGTTTGCAGTCAACGACTGCCTTGTGCGGCGCGCAGACTTGACTGTTGCTTTGAGTATGTGCCGCCGCCAAAACACAGCGCGGCATCCTTGTATTCTCTGCATGTTTACGTATAACTGTTGGTTTCTCGAAAGTATGTCATTCCACAAAAATTTTAACGTTTGATATATGATGTATTCCCTTAGAGCGCCGAGATTTAAGAGTTTCTACTTCGACAGTGTTATCATGAATAATATTGCGAATTCTATATGGACCGTTATAAAGCAGAAAAAATTTGCGACACAAGCCTTTTCCTTTGTGAGACAAACGATGAGACTTAATTAATACCTTTTGGACAACTGACAAGATTTTTAAACGACCAGGACGTTTTGCTGATTTCTCTCTTCTAGCAGCCGCAGATGCAATATTTTGTAGAGCCAGGTTGACAACTTCAGAATGCCGCAGTTTCCGTGTAGGCGGAAAAGGAACGATTTCAGAAATGCGATTTGTCGGTGCTTTGTTTTTTAATATCAGTGTAGGTGGTAAAGAAGTTGAGTCATTAGGAAGTTCATTCAGAATGTTTTGAAAAATATGAAGATACTGATCCCACGTTCTGTGATTCTGATGACAATAAAGTCGACACCATTTATTGATTCCCTTCATCCATCTCTCTGAAGCGTTAGATTGAGGATGAAAAAGTGAAATGAAGATTGGTTTAATCTTACGACGCCGTAGAGTACGAAGCCAAATTTTAGAGCGAAACTGTGATCCATTATCTGATATAACCTTATCAACATGACCCACTTCTTTCAGAAAATGTTTGATGAAAGCGTTAGATACTGAACGAGCTGTTGCTTTGCGTAAAGGTGTAAAACACACATATTTTGATGTCAGTTCCACTGCTACCAAAATGTACGCAAAACCATTAGTAGAACGAACCACTGGACCTAACAAATCGACTGCAGCCATCTCCTTTAATTTCGCTGGAATGATAGGAAACAACGGTGATCTATGAGAAATAGTTGGCGGCTTAGCCTTTTGACATAATTTGCATTTCGTAAGAACAGATCGAATACGTTTTTCCATATTACTGAAGTAGCAATTTTCTCGTAATTTATGAAAGCATTTTCTGGGACCAAAGTGTGCATAACTGAGATGTGTGTACCAAATCAATTTATTGACCCACTCATCAGGAATACAAACTAACCAAACAGAGTTGTCGACCGATTTTCGTTTAAAAAGAATTTTCCAGATAGTTCGCAGAAACGAGGTGTGGCCAAATTGTCCAATCTAACAAAGCGTCTAAGAAAATTACAGACACCAAGGAAACTACGAACATCACGTTTTGTAGTAGGAACAGCATAATTACGAATAGCGTCTAGTTTCTCTGGATCAGGAAGAATACCTTCTGTAGAAATAATGTGACCGAGAAATTTCACCTGAGAACGACCAAATTCAGATTTTTTCAAGTTCACTGTAATGCCAACTCGTGCAAAATACGTAATAATGAATCCAAAATTTTGTTGTGTTCACTCCAAGAATGTTTAGCAATAAGAATATCATCAACATATGAAGTAATATTGTCACGAAGATAAACAGGTAAGATATCGTTTAAACTACGAATGAATGCTGCTGAAGATACAGTAAGTCCAAATGGTAATTTACGAAATCACTTTTGGGTAAAATAGTTATATCCGGTTATTGTTTAACGACTCTGTAGATAGATTGATAGTCGAAGAGTTGTTTTGATAGATGCAAAGAATAGTAAAAGAGTAGGCAGCGGTGCAGAAAACTAAAAGGGAAATAGCACCACTACAGCTCGGGGCCCTATGCACGCTACGGCACATATTCACTTAGTGTAGTGAATCCCCTGAGGACAGTAATAGCCGCACATAATTTCCAGTTTGTGACTTAGTGGCCAGTTTCGTGGAAGTGCGTACGTAAATTGATCTAACCATGCACATGGATGTATGTCATTCTTAGAATTTCGAAAGATCTTAAATTTCCGAACAGTTAAGAAGTGTTTATAGTCAAAGTTTTCTCCTCGTGGCGACAAAGACCTACCGCGTCTGTTCCAGTCCGAATGTCGATTATTGTCAAGTTCGCGCGCCTGGCGCTCTCTTGTTGCATCCCGTAAATGAAATAAATTATTTTCTTCAAACCCCTCTGCTATTTGTGATTCTAAATTTCTTCTACTGTCTTTTCCTACGATTTCGCTTTCAATTTGTTTGACTTGCTTTCGTAATGCCTCAACTTCCCTTTTAACGCGTTCATTAAATTTTCCCTGATTTTAAACATGTTTATTTATGTTCTGATACTCTTCAGTTTCTGCAAATGGTAATGGAGCTGTATCATCCGAATCTCTGTCCCCATTTAAGCTAAGACTTGTCAGTTTATCTGAAATCTCCTCAACTCCTTCCGATAAATCACCTATTTGTTCTTTCTGTATATTTACGTCTTCCGTAAGTGTCGCGACTCGGGTTTCAGTATTAATACATTTGGTAGTTAACTGTTCATATTGTTGTGTTAGATTATTTATTCTGTCATTTGGTACGGATTCCTCGATTCTCTCAAATATTTCCTCCTTATCGTGTTCACGTTGTAAATTTAACTCTGAAAATTTTTGTACTATCACGCGATCTCTTTCCTCCTGTTCTCTATCCTGTTCCTTTTGTCTGATTTCTACTGCCATTAATCTATTATTGTGAGAATTCAAAATCGGTTGTACTTCTTCTCTAATTTCTTTCTTTAATTCATCTTTCATGTTTTTGAAACATGTCCCTATTCGTGAATCTAACCGTGTTTCCATTGTTTCCATCTCTGTTTTAATTGTTCCTATTTGTGAGTCTAACCGTGTTTCCATTGTTCCCATCTCAGTTCTAATTGTTCCTATATCAGTTTTAATTTCAGATCGCAAAGTTCCCATCTGTGTTTTTAATTCAGATCTAAACTGTGTTTCCATTCGTGCTCCCAAATTTAATATAGTACCCATCAACTGCTACATATTAGCCGGTTCGAAATTCTTTTCGCCCCTAACATTTCCCGCAAAACAAACTTCCTTCTGCATAGCCATAAAGCTATCTGTATTCGATATTATTTCAGAATCTTCTATCGTTAATCTCGTATTCTGTGAATTTTCTGATTGAGAAAAATTTTGAAATGGTTCCGGACTATTTTCCCGACTTATTAAATTGTTTACCACTTCATTATTCATCATACTGTTGTCCTGTGTTGGCGAGTTCGCCATGGCAACAATTTCGTCATTCTCACTGTTCATCATTTTTGCCTTTTTCATCGATCGCGAAATCATTTACAAAATATACAAAACTCGTTACTGTACGAAAATTACACACAATGACTCCTCATCTTCAACAATACCATTCACACGAAATATTTCCCTCAAACACGATTAACGAACAATTGAAATAATTGCACTAAATTGTCAAACGTGTATACAAGACAACAAAATTAAATTCTGAAATACCATTAGAAGAATGACAATTACCAAATCTACACATGCAAAATAGACTACAATTACCAAACTACAAATTACTACAACAATACTACTGTCTACTATTTTTACAATCAGAAGATTTCCAAGGGACGATCCGAAGCAGCGGTCGCCACGTGCATGGGGGCTTAATTAAATATAAATATGAAATGCAAATACTTTTTAAATTTTTAGTTTAGTAGCTGTATGTCCGATTACGTAGTCTCGTAAACGGTTGGCCCTGACTAGTTTTAGTACGCAATCTGACTGCATAGAACAACAACAAAGAATGAAATGAAAATTTCCGTTAATACAATCAATTAATTAAGTCCCCAGCAACTATAAAACCTACGAACCCAACAAAGCACAAGTATAACTGTTCTGTCTGTGGAAGTGTGATTCAACGTACGCATCTGGCACGGTTCTTCTTCAATAAGACAATAAATTTTAAATATCATTTATACTGAAGTAATTAAAAAATAGAAATACTTTAATTGCGCAAGATAACCAGAATTACACTCTAATACAAGAACACAAGCCAGATGCTTTGTTGACTGAACCTGTAATGACGCATTATTCAAGACATTGAAATAATGAGAAAAAAACCGAGTTTTGTTACCTTCATATATATTGACGAAAAGCACTCTAATCATTACAACATCTCCATTAGAACAACATCTGCTATCTAGCCCATCAAATAACTGCATAAAACATGAAACAAGCACTCACTACTACGACATCTCGACAAGAACTTTTCACTACCACATCTCAGCAAGCACTGACTACCACGAGTCCTCGACAAGCACTGCACTCCGCTACTTCTCAATAATCACTGCCAGTGGAGGCGGCCGAACAAAACTCTCTGGCGCTGTGGCTCAGTGTAGCCACCTTTCAATACAAACAAAATTCTAGTAACATGAAAGATTTGTAAGTTCACTTCACTTAGCGTATTAATAAACATTCTTCTGATGCAAAGCGCATTTATTCAGTATCATGTTTCCATTGCCCTAATGTTCTGTTAACAAAGTACTTCAGAAATTATGGGCCAATTGATCACAGCTTTTTCAGATGTCCAGTATTTTCATGAGGCTTAATAAGAGTGCAGCTTCAGAAACCTGTACATTTGGAACGAGTGTAAGCATACTGGTAATTCAAGTTAAATAGAGTACAGTCTCTACAACCATATAAACAATTATTATGGACACCGAAAAGAGTGAAAAGTAAAGCATTAAAAGTGGTTAAAGGATAGGCCACATCAAGGACATATTGAAAGTAAACAGGAAATAAACACAACTTTCGAAAATTATATCACATTTATTTTTAAATTCTTTACTCACCCTGGGAAGTTACTGGTATTGGTGGCGAGACATTCACATCTTTTTACACAGGCTTCATCATTTTTATTCTAGAACTACAGTACTCTTTATTTATTAATATAACTTAAAATTAGAGCTGAAAATGCTTCTTCAGTACAGTTAATAATTTTAACTAAGTGATCTGCGAGGACTCATTGGCTTCATAGCAAAGGGCAAAGACGTCAACGAGGGCTTCCCATTCATATCCCGAATACTTTCGGCAGGGTTTAATCCTCTCAAAGCATAAGCTATAGGACGCCATTGCCCCTGAAACTCCTGAAAAAGTACAGCAGCAACACCGGAGTTAAAAGTATCAGTCTGAAAAATAAAAGGAATCCAAAATTTGGAATCCTCATAACGAGAGGATTTGTTAAAGCTACCTTAATACACAACAACGAATGGTAGCACCATTGTTTTCTATCTTATAGGAAGCCGCGATGCAAACACTGTAACAATGAACGATGAAGTGGAAATAATGTTCAGAGGTCCGTAACAGCCTGAATGACTAACTTCAGTGCCAATTAACTTGGAAACGGCCAACGCATTCGTGTCAGAGTCGTATCTAGACGTACGAGGGTAATCCCAAAAGCAAGGTCTCCTATTTTTTACAAGTACAGAACTCTGTGTGGCAGTTGGTCACGCTGTTATGAAGAGTGATTCACGCGCTGTGTGTAAAAATGCGCACGTCGCGCTGATTCGCGCTGTCTTGGCTTTCAGCCGTTGAGAAAGGAGCTCCTGTTGGATGTTACCGCCAAGTGCGAATTGCGCGCAGTTATTCGGTTCTTGAACGCAAAGAGCACTGCGCCGATTGAAATCCATCGCCAATTGACGGAAGCGTATGGTGAGTCGTGCATGGTTGTCAGAAATGTTCGTAATGGTGTAGAGGGTTTGCAGCTGGTCGGACAGAAATTCACGACGAACAAAGGAACGGGAGACAGTCAATTTCCGAGGAGATAGAGTTAAAGGTTGAGTAAAGTATGCGTGAAGATCGGCGGATCCCCCTGGATGATCTCTGCACGGTGGTTGCAGAGATTTCCCGAAGCACTGCTCGCAGAATTTTAACAGAAACATTGAACTACCGAAAGGTGTGCGTAAGATGGGTGCCACGCATGCTGACTGAAGACCACATGCGGCAACGAGTTGATGCTTCCCGCGCACTTCTTCACCGCCTTGCAGCCGAACAGGACAACTTTCTGGACTCGATTGTCACGGATGACGAAACCTAGGCATACCACTTTACACCTGAGACCAAGCAACAATTATGCCAGTGGCGGCATCCTTCTTCGCCAAAGCCGCGGAAATTCAAACACAGTCTGCCGGTAAAGTCATGATAACCGTTTTTTGGGATCGGAGATGGGTATTATAGGTCGACTTTATGCCCACTGGGACCACAATTGCTGGCAGGTACTGTGAGACTAAAAAAACTCAAAGGAGCAATTCAGAACCGGAGAAGGGGAATATTGAGCAAGGACGTACACATTCTCCATGACAACGCTCGCCCACACACCGCTCGGCAAACCGTTGCTCTCCTGCCATAGTTTCAGTGGACTGTTCCCTAGGTTAAAAGAACATTTGGCCGGAAAGCGATTCAGCTCCGACGACGAGGTGAAAGAAGAGGTTCATAACTATCTGAACTGCATGGCGGCGAGCTGGTATGACATGGACATACAAAAACTGCCACAGCGTCTACAAAAGTGCATCGACAGAAATGGTGATTGTGTCGAAAAATAGCTAAATGTTCAAGCTGTAAACAGGTGTAAGCCATTGTAGAAATAAACAGGTCTACGTACTTATAAAAAAATAGGAGACCTTACTTCTGGGATTATCCTCGTATCAAGGGTCCCATATCACTTCAACTGCACACGCCCACACCATACAGAGCCTCCACCAGCTTGAACAGACATCTGCTGACACGCAGGGTCCATGGATTCATGAGGTTGTTTCAATACCCGTACATGTCCATCCACTCGATTAAATTGGAAACGAGACTCGTCCGTCCAGGTAACATGTTTCCAATCATCAACAGTCCAGTGTCGGTGTTGCGGGCCCAGGCGAGGCGTAAAGCTTTGTGTCGTGCAGTCATCAAGGGTACAGGAGTGGGCCTTCGGATCCGAATGCCCATATCGCTGATATTTCGTTGAATGGTTCGCACGCTGACATTTTTGATGGCCCAGCATTGAAATCTACAGCAATTTGCCGGAGGGTTGCACTTCTGTCACTCTGAATGATTCTCTTCTGTCATCGTTGGTCCCGTTCTTGCAGGATCTTTTTCCGGCCACAGCGATGTCGGAGATTTGATGTTTTAGCGGATTACTGATATTCACGGGAAAATCCCCACTTCATCGCTACTTCGGAGATGCTGTGTCCCATTGCCCGTGGGCCGACTACAACACTACGTTCAAACTCACTTAAATCTTGATCACCTGCCCCAGTAGCAGCAATAATCGATCTAAAAACTGCGCCAGACACTTGTTGTCTTATATAGGCGTTGGCGACTGCAGTGTCGTATTCTATCTGCATACATATCTCTGTATTTCGATACGTAGGGCTATACCTCTTTCTTTGGCGCTTCAGCGTATATTCGGCAGCAAGATACATTACATTCTCTTCAGAACACATCATCGCTGAAGCAACTCGTACCAACAACAAAAGTTCATTTGCAAAACAGCACACCGATGCTCTCCGTGCTGCTAGCGTCAGAGCCGGCCGGTGTGGCCGTGCGGTTCTAGGCGCTTCAGTCTGGAACCGCGTGACCGCTACTGTCGCAGGTTCGAATCCTGCCTCGGGCATGGTTGTGTGTGATGTCCTTAGGTTAGCTAGGTTTAATTAGTTCTAAGTTCTAGGCGACTGATGACCTCAGAAGTTAAGTCGCATAGTGCTCAGAGCCATTTTTTGCTAGCGTCAGAGCATAGGGGACGACATCTTCCTTTGACGGTTCGCTGAAAACGGAGAACCAGCAGAAGACGAATGAGCACATGTGAATGCGAACCAAAAACGACCAAATGGTGTCACCTCCATCTGGGCTACTGATACACCAGAATAAATACTTGTTCACTGGTGCTGTGTAAACCATGCTTTAGAACTAGTTTTCGCTTACTGTAGTTCAATCCACGAACTATGGCGGTTCGCGCATATCGACAAACGAACGGGGATAGAACTGTTGCCGGTTCCAAGCGACAGGTACTGTATGTGCAAAAACGTGCTTTGCACTTGATGTAAGTGTGTATCCTTGTAAATTGTGTCTCGCACTTGCTTGTGTAGAATTTGTAGCTTACCATGATAACTCGCAACAAATGGAATAAAATTCACTAAATAAGTTGATACGAGCATGTTTAATGTTCGCATTAGGAAGAGCGCCCAGAACACTACTGAACACTCATTGGCTGTCGGAGGATGCGTGCCGTATGTGGCAGAACGAGCCTAAAATCGACTGCCATCGTTTGTGACTCCAAATATAACGCAACGTCTAACTGGAATATAATGGTTGATGCACTGAATCTGATCCGCATAAAGGAAATCCTCAGTAATGCCACATGTGAAAATTCATACCTATGTGGGGGACGAACTCGCGACCTTCACTAGGCTAGTCGCTTACGCTACCCCTTTCTTTTCTTTTCCTTTCTTTCATTTTATTTGTTTGTGGCCTCCTTTCGCTCAGCATATTTTGCTTTCTAGACCCGGCTTCGTTGCCGTTATTGGATTTTTGTGTATTCTCTTTCTGGTATCAAAATATTGACTTCTTATAACAATAAAATAATGGTGCTCTGCCAAAAACAAAAAAGTTTTCTTTCGTCCTTGAGGGGATAAAAAATTGTACGACTATAAATAAAATCAGCTTCTTTGAAGTAGACTACAACATATTTTAAGGCCTCTTCTGCCTTGATAAACATCTTCTTGCTCTAAAATAATATTATTTTCTGAGCTCTACTAAAATTTCTTTTGGACAGTAAAAATGCCAGTCTTCATGTATTTCTTCTCTGTTTGCTAGTTATTGTAGCCTTCGTCTTTTGAATCAGCGATTTATAAATAGTAAATAACAGAAATTTCCTAGTGTCATATAGCTCAGAAAAATCATAGAAATAAATGGCTCCTACATCATTAGCAAATTAACATCTGTATACTTAATCGAAGCTTCTTGGCCCAATTATTTTGGATTGTTGGCCTTTTGCAAACAGACTTGGGCTGAAATACTTCATGTGGGCCCTGGGTTTACAAGGTGAGAGAGTGATTGCTAGGAAGTTTTGACGCCATTTTCTGTATATTTTTCCCGCAGAAAGTCTTAGATGTTGTTCTCTGATGTATAATTTGTAGGGGTCTAAAGATCGTGTTACATTAAATATTATGCAATAAAAGCCGTGCCCCATTTTTGGATTTTGTAAACTGCAATCTGGTAGTAGTGTGTGATTCGTGTTAATCGTATGTTCCGCTGTTCTGTTTGCTACTGCCAGTGTATTTCGGGTGCAGTGCCATGTTTCTATTTTGTTCCTGTATGTGAATAAGTGCTCTCAACTGTTCTCGATTTGGCAGTTCGTGGAGTTCGGCGCGGGTATCAGTTTTATTGTGTGTACTTTTTCGCCAGTCTTTATGACGTCGTACACCGCATCGTTCCAGATGGAGCGTATTTTTGTTAGGAGTGTCAGGTTATTGATGTTTTGCCAGATATTTGTCCAGTTATTTGTGAGGCACCTTCGGGTTATGACATTCGGGAAGTCAAACGCCATGAGTGTGATATGTATCTTTTAGCTTAGCTTCAGTATAACTGACTTGACTGTAATATCTTCTCATGTAATCCATGTTTTTATTTATATGATACACATGTACGGGGATATCTTTGTTTTCTGGTTCGAGGCAGTTGACTAATTTGCTCGTTATCAAATTAGGACAGCTTTCAATTATCTGTAATGTTCTGTTAATGGCTAAGCACTGCATTGTGCTTGCGCTTGTACGTTTCGTAGTCCATCTTTGTGGCGGTGTGGGCGGTCTATCTGGTATGGGATCTTAAATATGTTACCTCTCCATTTATACAATCCGGAGCGTTGGTCATAGGTAGCGTTCGTACGCCTATACCACAGATCTCTGCTCAGTTGACGACTGGGGACTCATGGACCGCAAGTGACCCAACCCGTGTTTGCTGGGCACCCGCACAGATTGTTGCCGCTTCCTATATCATTAGTCGTTCAATAACTTCATTATTTTCATCGTAGCAGAATACACTGTAAGACACAACTACGCACCACGAAGTAGTTGTGCCAATTGGTCACAAACTGATTTTCACACAGGTATCAACGACAACAGCTGGACAGTAACTATGCCTCTCAGACAGGTGCGTGAACAATATACGCATATATATCATCATCTGAGAGATGATGTGTAGTTGGGCTCAAAGAAGCTGGTTGGAGTAAACGTCGAATTGCTCGACATTTTAATGGGAACGATGCCACTCTTCGACGATGTTGGCAGGAATGGGCGAACCATGGTCGAACACAGCGTCAAGAACGAAGCTGTCGACCTACATAGACGACAGAACGTGAAGACCAAGTAATCCTCCAATGGAAATGGAAATGAGCGTTTGGCGTCATTGGCCGGGAGGCCCCTTGCAGGGCAGGTCCGGCCACCTTGGTGCAGGTCTTGTTACATTCGACGCCACACTGGGCGACCTGCGCGCCGGATGGGGATGAAATGATGATGATGAAGACAACACAACACCCAGTCCCTGAGCGGAGAAAATCCCCGACCCAGTCGGGAATCGAACCCCGGGTCCCTTAGGACGGCAGTCCGTCTCGCTGACCATTCAGCTATCGGGGTGGACAATCCTCCAATCAGAGTCACCGATTCATCATTGTCATCGATCCGATGTGCAACTCGTGCTTCAGTGCCATAAGGACTATTAACAGGTGCCTGGCACAAAGGGAGCTGAGTTCACAGCGCCCCTTGTGCCAACTATCAGTTATCTCTGTACATCAACAAGCCCGTTTTCAGTGATATCGGGCACATTCAGCCTGGAGTCTCTTCAGTTATGAGTCCCGCTTCTAACTGAACCCCGATGACCAGCGAAGACATGTCTGGAGACGCCCGTGATAGCGGAGGGGTACCAACCGGACTGTTCCCCGCGATATGGCCCGACAACCACGACTGATGGTCCGGGGTGCCATTTCATTTCATTGCAGTAGCTCTTTGGTTGTCATCCGCGGCACCGGTACCTCGGCGATATTCTACGCCCCTTTTGTTGTCCTTCGTGGTGAGCAATCCTGGGCTTACATTTCAGTAAGATAATGCTATCCCTCACATGGATGGAATTTCTATTGCTTGTCTTCGTGCTTGCCAAACCCTACCTTGGCCTGCAAGGTCGCCGAATCTCTCCTCAACTAAAAAAAAATTGTTCAAATGGCTCTGAGCACTATGGGACTTAATATCTGAGGTCAGCAGTCCTCTAGAACTTAGAACTATTTAAACTAACCTAAGGATATCACACACATCCATGCCCGAGGCAGGATTCTAACCTGCGACTGTAGCGATCGCGCGGTTCCAGACTGAAGCGCCTAGAACTGCTCGGTCACACCGGCCGGCTCTCCTCAACTGAGAACATTTGGAGCATTATGGGGAGGGTCCTCCAACCAGCTCAGGATTTTGACAATGTAACGCGTCAATTGGACAGAATTTGGCATGATATCCCGCAGGAGGACATGCAACAAATCAACCAATGCCAGGCCGAATAACTGCTTGCACAAGGACCAGAGGTAGACTAGCGCGTTATTGACTTGCCAGAGATGTGAAGCTCTTTCTCTTGAATAAATCATCCAAATTTTCTTAAATTTATGGTCATTTGTGAAAATTCCTGACCGCTTAAAACTGTGTGCTGGACTGAGACTCGAACTCGGAACCTTTGCCTTTCGCGTCAAGTGCTCTAGCAACTGAGCTACCCAAGCACGTCTCACGACCCGTCCTCACAGCTTCAATTCTGCCAGTACCTCGTCTCCTACCTTCCAAACTTCACAGAAGCTCTCCTGCGAACCAGAAGAGCTTCTGTGAAGTTTGGAAGGTAGGAGACGAGGTACTGGCAGAATTGAAGCTTTGAGGACGGGTCGTGAGACGTGCTTGGGTAGCTCAGTTGGTAGAGCACTTGCCCGCGAAAGACAAAGTTCCCAAGTACGAGTCTCGATCTGGCACACAGTTTTAATCTGTCAGGAAGTTTCATATCAGTGCACACTCCGTTGCAGAGTGAAAATCTCATTCTGGCATGATCATTTGTTGTCTGCACATCACATCTACCTATTTTCCTCCCATGCGGATAATTCCTTAGTGGTGCGCCGCATTTTGTTTTTAGAGTGTATTTTACCCACTTCCATTTTCACAATCATCTTTGAAATATAACCGAATGTTACGTTCGTAGTTTTATGTTTTTATTGTTGCAGATAGTCGTATTTCAATTCAGTGTTTTAATTTGTTTAAGGAATGATGAAACCATAACGTTGCCCAAATCCCCGTAGTAAAAGGCAGCAAGCACGAAGTGGAAACAAATGCAAATCTGTGAAACCGCAAACTTTGGTCTCGTTTTGGTCAACGGGAACGAATACATAGCCGAGAACTGAAAAGAGATAACCAAGAAGAGAGGACAAAAAACGAAAGTTGAGAAGCTAGACTATTATTATTTCATCAAGTGCTAGCAGGATTGTCTCGATACGGCAGTGGCCAGGGACGGTACTGTTGACTGTGTTGGGTCGGTATTTTGTTTTTCTGTTGTTTCTTTAGAGCACTCTGTAGCCTTTTCAAATGCTGTTGGCAGTGTCTGATCTGTATACCCGCCTCAACTAATGGTACCTCCTACTGACTGCTTCTCCTGTGTTATCAGAGTGGTCTCATACTCAGCAAATTACCGTAGGGAAGCAGATGCAGGAATCCTGCACTGCCGTTCTAAGCGAGATCCTAGTGGAGATGACTTGCTGTTCCCGGCCTCCGCTTTCTGTACAGTGTTAGGCGCGTATCTGTGTCCTGTGGATGGCCGCTTCTAGAGTGTAGTGTTGGTTATGTTGTTATGGTTGAAGCAAAGTTAAACGTTGAAACCCGGTGCCGGCACATAGCCTAGCCTACTCCTCGTGAATAGCGCCAAGGGGTCCACCCAAATGATGGACGACGGTTCAAACCCGCGGGTGGCCATCCAGATTCAGGTTTGCACTGACTTCCCTAATTCGCTTAATGGGGGAAGTTGATGAAATTGACCAAAAATGTCAACTTTCGATTTATTTTTTATTTGTTAGTACAACTCATGGACAATAAGTTCCCAATGTTTCAATGTTGAACTCGCATCCGAAGTGCCTGAAAATTAATTAAAAGTGTGACACGGCCTCCCTACCACGTCAAGCTCAGAGGGATAACAACCCCTACATTCACAAGGAGAGGCTTCCAAATAGTATCCTGGATCTTGTCAAGCCCACTTACAAGTTTCTGGCCGATCCTGCACTTCTCAAAAAGTGTGTTCATGGCAAAACTCAAAATCCAAATGAGTCTCTAAATTCACTCACATGGAAACGGTGCCCTAAAAACACATTTGCATCTGCTACAGTTGTCAGAATTGCAACTTATGATGCAGTTATTGTATTTCATCATGGGAACGTCGGGAGGATGAAGGTAGTAGAAAGCATGGGCTTCAAGATAGGAAAATTTACTCAAGACATCCTGAGAAAAATAGATTTACAGCACGTCTCTGCAGCTTAAAAGTCAGTTTAAGACCTAGTACAGGAAAGAAGACAGACAACAAGAAACCAGAAGAGAAGCCTTGAAGGGAAAGACGACCCAGAGTACAAATGTGGTGCCTTCTGAAGAAGTGACATAAGGGAAAATGTTAGGTTGAACTTCAAATTGTGTTTCCTGAAAAGTTTGTTTTTTAAAGTTTATGTACCTTTTACTCAGATTCTATAAATGCTAGAATTATGAAATTTTGTACACATATTTCTGTGAACCTAATAAATGTTGTCTCAAGAGCAAATTTTGAAATTCTGATTGAAAGCTGAGATATGGGGCAAAGTACTTGGAATTTTACATGAATTTAAAATTGTACTTGTGGAATTATAATGAAAAAATTATGAAAATTCTCCTATTTTACCTATTCCAAAAACCTCATGAGAGAAGCTTATAACATATAAAGAGATGAAACAGAAATTTTTGTAGAAATCTCTTGAATACTTTCTGAGAAAAGGAACATGCGCTATTTTTTGAAAATAAAACTTCAGATTTCATTCAAAAAAGGTTGAATATGCATAATCAAAGGATTTTATTTGTAAATGTGTTACTTTCATGTAAAGTGTGGTTCAAAATTTCATCGCGATATCTCCAAAACTGTGGATTTGGTGCATTTTTGAAATAGTGTGTATTTTTCATCAACGTCCCCCCTTAAGGGAAACGCTGTGGTGGTTCCTTCGAAAGGGCGCAGCCGCTTCCATGTCCCATCCTTCCCTAATCCGAGCTTGGGCTCCGTACCTAATGACCTAGTTGTCGACGGGACGTTAAACACTAATCTCCTCCTACTCTGACGGATGGATCGCCATCAAACAGCGTCACATGGCCTCACTTCATTAAGACACTGCAGCGAGGTTTGGCATTTAATCCTTGACATTGACGCAAAGACAAGGTATCAGTAACCACTTCTCCTCCTGATGCCGGCCAAATACTGGTTGTGAAAACTTTCCACCATCAAGATTCGAACCGGCTTATTTCTGAGTCTAGTGCCACCGCGCAGGCGTGAGTTTTAGCGACGTGGTCTACGTGGGCGGGTTTCGTTTGTTACAGTTACGGGCAATTAAGATACCGTAGGCAGCGAAATGACAAATAATGAACTCCTTATGGGTGTCAGCAGAGACTGAGAACTATCTAATATAATTAAGAAGAAGCACACTGTGCAGTCACGATCATGTGGCCATCTGTCCAAAGCCTGAACAATCACCTTTTGCACCGCGGATCGCTGTGAGAAGTGGAGGAAGAGACTCATTGAGGTTGTGGAAGGTACTGACTGGGATGTGCAGCCATGCCGAAGACGAAGCAAATATTCCAGGATTCGAATCGAGAACAGCTGCCAACGTGAGTAACGTAGAAGTAAATATCCTCGGAGTAGTGAAGCAACTTAAATCACTCAATAAAAGCAAGTCTTCTGGTCCAGACTGTATACCAATTAGGTTCCTTTCGGAGTATGCTCATGCATTAGCTCCATACTTAACAATCATATACAACCGTTCGCTCGACGAAAGATCCGTACCCAAAGACTGGAAAGTTGCCCAGGTCGCACCAGTATTCAGGAAAGGTAGTAGGAATAATCTACCAAATTACAGGCCCATATCGATATGCAGCAGGATTTTGGAACATATATTGTGTTCGAACATTATGAATTACCACGAAGAAAACGGTCTATTGACACACAGTCAACATGGGTTTAGAAAACATAGTTCCTGTGAAACACAACTAGCTCTTTATTCACATGAAGTGCTGAGTGCTATTGACAAGGGATTTCAGATCGATTTCGTATTCCTGGATTTCCGGAAGGCTTTTGGCTCTGTACCACACAAGTGACTCGTATTGACACTGCTTGCTTATGGAATATCATCTCAGTTATATGACTGGATTTGCGATTTCCTGTCAGAGAGCCGGCCGCGGTAGCCGAGCGGTTCTAGGCGCTTCAGTCTCGAACCACGCGGCTGCTGCGGTCGCAGGTTCGAATCCTGCCTCGGGCATGGATGTGTGTGATGTCCTTAGGCTTAAGTAGTTCTAAGTCTAGGGGACTGATTACCTCCGATGTTAAGTCCCATAGTGCCTAGAGCCATTTGAACCTGTCAGAGAGGTCACAGTTCGTTGTAATTGACGGAAAGTCATCGAGTAAAACAGAAGTGATTTCAGGCGTTCCCCAAGGTAGTGTTATAGGCCCTTTGCAATTCCTTATCTATATAAACGATTTGGGAGTAAATCTGATCAGCCCTCTTCGGTTGTTTGCAGATGACGCTGTCGTTTATCGACTAATAAAGTCATCAGAAGATCAAAACAAACTGCAAAACGATTTAGAAAATATATCTGAGTGGTGCGAAAAGTGGCAGTTGACCTTAAATAACGAAAATTGTGAGGTCATCCACATGAGTGCTAAAAGAAACTCGTTAAACTTCGGTTACGCGATAAATTAGTCTAATCTAAAGGCCGTAAATTCAACTAAATACCTAGGTATTACAATTACGAACACCTTAAATTGGAAAGAACACATAGAAAACGTTGTGGGGAAGGCTAACCAAAGGTTGCATTTTATTGGCAGGACACTTAGAAAATGTAACAGACCTACTAAGGAGACTGCCTACACTACGCTTGTCCGTCCGCTTTTAGAATATTGCTGCGTGATGTAGGATCCTTACCAGATAGGACTGACGGAGTGCATCGAAAAAGTTCAAAGAAGAGCAGCACGTTTTGTATTATCGGGAAATATGGGAGAGAGCGTCACAGAAATGATCCAGGATTTGGTCTGGACATCATTAAAAGAAAGGCGTTTTTCGTTGCGACGAAATCTTCTCACGAAATTCCAATCACCAACTTTCTCCTCCGAATGCGAAAATATTTTGTAGACACCGATCTACATAGGGAGAAACGATCACCACGATAAAATGAGGGAAATCAGAGCTCGTACGGAAAGATATAGGTCTTCGTTCTTTCCGCGCGCTATATGAGATTGTAATAATAGAGAATTGTGAAGGTGGTTCGATGAACCCTCCGCCAGGCACTTAAATGTGATTTGCAGAGTATCCATGTAGATGTAGATGTAGAAGAGGTCCCACAGATTCTCGACTGGGTTTTAATCTGAAGTGTTTGGCGACCAGGGGGGGGGGGGGGGGGTGCGCTAAACTCATCTTGGTGCTCTTCCAATGACCCATGGGTCTCTTATAGCATCACTTTGTTGTCCATTTGTCTGTCTGTCCAACTGTTAAACGACATTTTTCTCAGAAACGGATTGATATATCAAGTTGAAATTTATGCCACGTACTAAAGTCTACGGTTCCTTAGTGGTGTAAAGAAAACAAATTCAAGACCTGTATGTATCTTGGACTAATAACACGGAATTTGAGCAGAGCTCAAATGCTGTCAATTTCCTTAGAATCTCAATTGATTCAAAATTATACTAGGGCAGCCATATAGAAAAACTGGGAACCAACATTAGCAAATGAATATTTGCTCTAAGGAAGCTTCGTCTTTGTCTAAAAGTGCCAGTACTTAAAGTGGTTTATTTTGCTTTAATACACAGTCACATTTCCTACGCCACAATACTGTGGGGACATCAAAGTAAGGCAGCTAATGTCGTCAAACTACAAAAGAAGGCAATAAGACTGATATGTAGCTTGGCACCCAGAGCTCACTGTAGGCCAAGCTTTAAAAAATTACAGATTATAGCCCTACCATCAATATTTACACTAGAGTGTGTAATTCATATTAAGGAAAACTATTCCAGTTATCAACAGTATGACATGCGACATAATTATAACACAAGAAACAAGCAGGACATAGTTTCTTTCCAATGTAACTATAAAAATACACAAAAGTGCTTCCTGTACAAGTCCATAAAATTTTTAGTGCCATACCCCAACATATCAGGGATCTTCCAATTCAACGATTCAAAAAAAAGTATAAGAATTTCTTCTTGAGCTCAGCATTTGTGAAACTGATGAATTTTTAAGAGAGGCAAAGAATGCCTTTATATGATCAGTGCTTCTATATCTGAGTAAGTCTGTAATTGGCTAAATTTACTATGCAATATCAATTTGTACCAGAAGTTTCTCTGTTTTGTATTTGTGTGAAGGTACTATAATTATTTGTGTAATATTTATATTGTGTAATATTTTTCTGCCGGCCGGAGTGGCCGAGTGGTTCTAGGCGCTACAGTCTGGAACCGCGCGACCGCTACGGTCGCAGGTTCGAATCCTGCCTCGGGCATGGATGCGTGTGATGTCCTTAGGTTAGTTAGGTTTAAGTAGTTCTAAGTTCTAGGGGACTGATGACCTCAGAAGTTAAGTCCCATAGTGCTCAGAGCCCTTTGAACCATTTTTAATATTTTTCTTGTTTTTGTAATTATTTGTGTAACATTTATACTGTGTAATATCGACTTTCGTAATGCCTCAGATGATCTCTGCGGTCTCTACAACAATAAAAATCAAATCAAATCAAATCAAATCAAACTCACTCATCGAAACCTAGAGAATAGGTCTCGTTGATCTGGAGTAATGAGATTTAGCAAGAAACGAGATTTCATAGTACAACCAAAGGAAAAAAAATTGATAAAATCGTTAATTTGTAATTATATCACAAACAATTTTTTTGTCATTTGTTAGCCGACTGCCTCTCCGTCCCGTCTGTTAAGACCCCTTTTTCTCAAGAATGGGATGACGAATCAAGTTGAAATTTATGTCACATACTGAGGTGTAAGGTCTCTTGGTCTCGCAATAAATTGCACCAGCTTCAAAGTCAGTGCAGTTGAAAGATACGGCGATTTATGTCACATATTATTCACAGTGGAACCAAAGGAAAAATCTAAAAATTGTTAATCTGTAATTATATCACACGAAAAAAATATTTCTTTGTCATCCAACTAACTGTCTCTACGTTTGTTAACACCCTTTTTTCTTTGGAGCGGGTGGATTTATCAAGTTGAAGTTTGTCACTTACTGAGGCCTGTGAGAAATTTAAGCTTCTAAGTCAATTATGATACTCGCAAACTCACTCACAAAACCTCTAGTGTACTTCCCGTTGACTTAGAATCATGAGATTATGCAAAACGTAAGGTTTCCCAGCTCAAGTAAAGTAAGAAATCCGAAATAATCCATTTGTAATTATACTTATATGGATGTGGTGTCTGTTCTTTTGGACTTCGGACATGTCGGAAAGCACAGACACCATTGATGACCTGCAGCCATCTAGAACGAAATTAGAATCATATTAATACCTTCACCTGCTGACGGGAGACTGGAACTTGGGGTCTCCTACTTACGTGACAGACGCTCTATCCATCTTTCCTTTTTTTTCTTTTTTTTTTTTTTTTTAATCCATCTGAGTCACCGAGGGCACGGAGGACAATGCGACTTCAGGGACTATCTTATGCACGCCTCCCGCGAGACGCACATTCTCACCTTGTATGTCCACACACTACATTCGTAGTGTCCCACCCCAACACACTCATTACTCGTGGAAGACAGTCTTACCAAGTCCCGTAAAGAGTTCGGGGAATATGTGTGCATCCGCACAGAAGAAGAAGGTCATGGCCGGAATTGCCAGAACTATATACTTATATGGATATGGTGTCTATTCTTTCGGACATGTCCGACAGACAGACACCATTGAAGACCTGCAGCCGTCTAGAACGAAGAATGGTGTCTGTTATTTCGGACATGTCCGAAAGAACAGACACCATATCCATATAAGTATATAGTTTTGGCAATACCGGCCATGACCTTCTTCTTCTGTGCGGATGCACACGTATTCCCCGAACTCTTACGGGACTTGGTAAGACTGTCTTTCACGAGTAATGAGTGTGTTGGGGTGGGACACTACGAATGTAGTGTGTGGACATACAAGGTGAGAATGTGCGTCTCGCGGGAGGCGCGCGCGAGATAGTCCCTGCAGTCGCGCTATCCTATGTGCTCTCGGAGGGTTGCAGGAATTGTCGGCACGGTAGCTCAGCGAGTTCGGTCAGAGGGACTGACAATTGCAACGAACTATAACGATCAAAAATGAGATTACAAAAAAGAGATGGTAGATAGTCTGCCATGTAAGCCTGAGATCCTGGGTTCGAGTCCCAGTCGGGACACGCATTTTCACCTGTCCCCGTTGATATATATCAACGCCCGTCAGAAGCTAAAGATATTAATATAATTCTAATTTGCAATTATATCTCATGAAAACAGATTTCCTTGTCAGGTGTCATTCGTTAGTTTGTCCGTCCGTCTGTTAACACCGCTTTTTCTGAGGATCGGGTAAATGTATCTCGTCGAAATTTATGTAACATACTAAGGTCTACGGTCCCTTGGTATTGGAAAAATGTTAAGCGTCTAAGACGATACAACCAAAAGATACGGCCATTTATGTCACTTATTCTGATAGCAGAAACTCACTTATTAAGACCTGTATGGCCAGTATTGTAATAATTGCGTGCCCTGGACGCGTATAATAACAAATAAATTACGTTGTATATACTGGTATTTTATTGTTACTGTTCCTAAAACCCTAGGCATCTACAACACGTGGTGATAACGGCAAATTACGTTTAGGTGGAAGGGAAGGGAAGTGAAAGACAGTGGAAAACGGACACCTTCCCCTCACCCAGAACCGAACCCTGGATCCGCGCCTGACTAAATTAGAAGAGAGAAATCGTTCATTGTTTAGCGTTTGAAATGTTGGTGAACTTTTCCCGAAAAGCAGAAGTTTGCATGAGTCACGTACCGCAATTAAGTCCTTACATCTCGGGATTGCCTTAGAATATACTATCTTGCAGATATTACGGGTTTTCCTTGATCTGCATCTACATCTATACTCTGCAAACCAACGTGAGGTGCATGGCAAAGGGTAAGTCCCATTGTACCAATTATTAGGGTTCTTCCTCTTCCATTCACGTAAGGATAGCGGGAAGTATGTTTGAATGCCTCTGTGCCTGCAGCAATTATTCTAATCTTATCCTCACGATCCATATGTGAGCGATACGTAGGGGATTGTAGTGTATTCCTAGAATCATCATTTAAAGCAGCTTCTTGAAACTTTGTTAGTAGACTTTCTCGGGATAGTTTATGTCTATCGTACACAGTCTTCCAGCGCAAGTCCTTCGGTGTCTCTGTGACACTCTCCCACTGATGGTACAAATCTGTGACCATTCGTGCTGCCCTTCTCTGTATACATTCAATACCCTCTGTTAGTCCTATCTGGTATGAGTCCCACACACTTCAGCAATATTCTAGAACCGATCGCACGAATGATTTGTAAGCAATCTCCTTTGTAGACTGATTGCACTTCCCCAGTATTCTACCAATAAACCTAAGTCTACTATCTGCTTTACCCACGACTGAACCTGATCATTACATTTCATATCCCTACAAAGTGTTACACCCAGGTGTTTGTACTAGTTGGCCGATTTCAGCAGTGACTCGTTGATATTATAGTCATAGGACACTACGTGTTTCCGTTTTGTGAAGTGCAAAATTTTACATTTCAGAATATTTAGAGCAAGTTGCCAATCTCTGCATCACGTTGACATCTTAAGATCTGAATGAATGTTTATGCAGCTTCTTTCAGATAATACAATACTAGAAGAAAGGATTATATTCACTATTCTGGATTAAATCTCACTTTAGCACAGTAAGGGGTGAATTATGCAGCCATAAAAATCGTTGGTCATTTGCCAAATAGTATTAAAAGTCTGATAGATAGCCAACCAACATTTAAAAGCAAATTAAAAGAGTTTCTGGATGACAACTCCTTCTACTCAATAGATGAATTCTTAGATATGAAGTAGTAATTGTAAAAAAAATTAATTAATTAATTAATCAAATTGTGTAAAGAAAACTTATATTACAGTGACACGTTCCACATCATTACAAAATGTCGTATTCATGATCTATGGAACAAGGATTAATGTATGTACACTCTTTGACATAAAACTTGACCGGCGGCCGGCCGCTTCAGTGGCTAAGTCCGCGCCGATCGCGACATGGGACAAAAAAACTGGCCAACTCGCTAATTCTCTAAGTCCGGTTATCTGCACAATCTGGCAACACTGTAGACTGCGGCACTTCCTGGAGGAAAACTTGTCTCACGATAGAGTAACTCTAGGCTGGTTACGCCTGTGGTCTAGCGATAGCGTGCGTTGTTTCTGTTCATAAAGTCAGTGGATCGAGAGCAGCTGGCATAAAATATTTTTATAGCCTCTTCTGTCTGAATGCTGAAGACGTGAATGTAATGGTAGCGCAGATTCAATCTATTTCGCTTTGTGACACACCGATATCAAAATTTTATCCAGTAACGATTTTGCAGCAGATTTCCTGCAGACTGTCCTCCTCTGGACGCCGTATGCGGCAAAGCTCCGGGATCCATTTGCTGGCTACTGGCAGCGGCCGTGGCGACAGCAGCGGCGCTGCACTCCCCCGTTCTTTATCGAAAGCGCCTGCTACCGCTCATCGCTTTTGATGATTTAAAACGCTTTATTATTAAATGTTGCTCCACAGAAAATTTCTACAATTTCCATTCACGCTCAAAAGCAACGGAGACAGACGCCCTGATTAGTAGGCGGGTATTATATTACATTAATCGGCAAGAGCTGAGTATGGCCCGAAATTAATTTTATAGACTGGGACGAAATGAAACCACCTCACTACATTCGATGAATTTATAAATGCTTCATACCTCGTTTCTTTTCCTTTCAAACTCAATTATTTGTGCAACTTTTGGTCAATGTTTGGATGTTTTCGTCAAGCCAGAGTGAGCGTCTGTGGTGTAAAGTGTATTACAGTTCATGTTTCATTCCTTATGGTAAGTCTATGCGATAAACTGTGTGAATACCTTGCAATGCATGCTCTGTAGCAGTGCAGGAACACTGCACATTTGGAGTTCATGAAGTATTTATTGTTGATCGGAAGTGATAGTTAAGGTCATCAGATTTAAGCCAGAAAAATTTGTCGTTTTGAAGGTTTCAGAGAACGGAAAGGAATTGCTAACGCCAGTGTTAGAAAACGTCTACAGTTAAATGCTATTGCAAAAATTTAGAAGAAGGGAACTATATTAATGAACATGTGCACTTCATAAACAACCTTCTGACATGTGAGACCTATACGACGAACAAAGCTCAAATTTATATCGTTGACAGTCGGTTTGAATCTTTTCAGGGTCTATTTTACAGTGTAGCACCTTGGAATTTGTAAAACAGAAATCCATGATATTAACTTAATTTACTAAGTCGAAATCGGACGAAGATTGATGTTTAAAGGCATTCTTCAGATTTCGCATAAGAAATTTTTACTAGCAGTTTGCAACTCCATTAATTAAAATGGAAAATAAAAGGTTGTAGTCAGCGGCTTCTACCGTGATTCGAACTGCTATGTCTTATAGTACAAGCACTGCAACGCACAAGGGAACCTCTGAGCTAACGACACACTGGCTGCCAGAGGCGGAATATAGTCACTGCGATGTTGCCTGAGCCTCAAAACGCAACCTTAAACACACGAACAGAGGAGGTGGAGATTACTGTTTTAACGTCCCGTCGACAACGATGTCATTAGAGACGGAGCACAAGCTCGGATTAGGGAAGGATGGGGAAGGAATTCGGCCGTGCCCTTCCTAAGGAACCATCCCGGCATTTGCCTGAAGCGATTTAGGGAAATCATTGAAAACCTAAATCAGGATGGCCGGGCGCGGGATTGCACCGTCGTCCTCCCGAATGCACACACAAACAGGTGTTACTTATGTGAAGAACGCCGTTCTTGGAGTCCAGAAATTAAATATACTTTCTAATTGTGTCATCTTGCAGTGGATTATATCCTACGAGTCTTCGATGTGGAAAACGAATGTCAAGAGAATTTAGCGAGGTAACGCCGACCTACACCCGGAAGTAAATGCACTATCAGAGTGTTGACAAATACTTGCTACGACGCTGCCATTTCTAGGCTCTCTGACGAGGCAGCTCTTCAGCGAAATGCTTGCCGTGATTCTCCGATACGGTTCTTCAGAGTGGAGACGCGCGCGCACGTTTGGTTTGTATGCGGCGTTCTCCCCTGATGGTTTCTGACGTCGCCTTGTGGGCTATGTATACATATGAGACATTCAATTATCATTAATCCAGAATCATACAAGTTTCAGCTTCCGGCGTGGAAGAAGGCTGTTGACGCCGACATTATATCATTTCAACGTAGGGAAAGCAAAACGGATCATTCAATGTTTCTCATTCAACATAAAGCATGTGAGATAATTTTCCGTAACGTTCATAATCATCTAAAAATACAAACGAAGTAAAAATACACCGGAAGCTTATTCGAATTGAATATAACGCTTTGCACCTCGATGTCGAATTTGTCCACTTGCAATCTTTTGCAGCATACACATAGAATGCCATGATTACCACGAGAATGAAGAAATATGTTGGTAAGGATGGAAGCAAGAAGAGACGCAGTCAACAAATATTCTATTCCTCATGGCATTCATTTCATTTGACACGTAAGAAGAGGTAAAGCGGGAATTTACTTTCGTTAACACGAAAGATATGCCGCACATATTGATAACGAGGAAGTCTGCGTCTTCATACGTTTCCTCCTTGAAATCTGTATGCTCTATTATATACTAAGTAGCCCGATCATTGTTTCAGTAATGTTACCCTCTTGTTTGACCCCGTAACGATGAACAGATTCCAAATGCATGTCTCCCTTCCTGGGTTGTTTTTTGTGTTTTATTGCTTGGAATCCCTGAAGCAGACCACTGTGCCTTCTCCCCTCGTGGGTTAGGACTCAAAACTAAACCGCTTTGTATCCAATGGCATAATTTATTCAGACAGCATCAGCATAAGACTATCAAACAACATTTACAGTTGCAGCACTCTAACCAGCACTGACCAAAGTGTAATCCACGGTCATGGTCCTAAATTACCAGCTGTCTGCTACTGTGGCAAAGTCCGTACTACACATTCGATTCCGCAGCACCATTTTATCTGGTAACACTGTGTAGTTGCACAGTTGTGCTACCAGGTCTGTCCTCACACTGTCAACTTTATGTATCTCAGTTCTCCTGTAGCGTAGATCACGTGGAGCCGAAGTAAATGAGTGTATTCTGCATGACGTAACATTGAGTATTCCCTTCTTTCATAGCCACTCTTCATGTGCATCGATACCAAATAGGAATGCGAAAACTCTTGCGAGTGAGAGAATGACAATAACAATCGTAACAAGAACAAGCAAATAATGAATGATGTTTATTCCAACGCAGAACGAGAATGGCTTTAAATATAAAAATCTGTATCTATATCTATATCCATATCTATTGATCTTTGAGTTGGCACAATGCAAATATATTCTTAGCATTTAGTTACTGAATTTAGTTCTGGATGTTTGCAGAGAAAAGGAAAAGTCGGTACCTCTCGCTAGTGTAATATAATGTGAACCAGCAACTACCCTTTCCTTAGAACACGACTCAAGCAGGTCCTCAAGTAGGTAGCAAGGCACTGCTGCATTCTGTTCCCTGACATTGCTCTGATGACGGTTAATGCAGATAGTTCCGATTATGAAATACAAAACGTATTGCAGGTTAGTTCCTAGGATAGTAACATTAAATTTGCGTTGTAGACGGCACATGAACGTGACGACTATCCATATTACTCATCAATATAAAAAGACAATATTTTGGGAATTTAGCAGGATTACTCAAAATGAATTCTGAAATTGGGTGACTGACTGCACAGGTGCTAAGCGTCGTCAAGAGTATACGATGTCCTAATCGCATAAGGAATATGAAGATCGTCTTCGACAGCTCGCAACTTTCACATTGCTATCTCCACCCTACTCCAGACAGCCCTCGGTGGAGTTGCACTACGTTGCCGATGTTATGGAAGGCCTTCAAACCGACAACAGACCACATATTGAAAAATACAAGCGAATTCTCTTGCAGCGTAAGCTTATTGTAACTAATCTAAAAATTATTGGGGAGGAACATTGTCCTATTCAAAAAAAGTAAAATGTTAAACACTGTTGACGTCAAACGGACATTATCTATGTCCTGTCTTGTGTCCTACTCATCTATAATATCAAGTGTACTATGAAAATGATTATATATAATGGATGATAGGGTAATGCATTGATACCAGATGGTGGGGGCCGGCCGGTGTGGCCGTGCGGTTCTAGGTGCTTCAGTCTGGAACCGCGTGACCGCTACGGTCGCAGGTTCGAATCCTGCCTCGGGCATGGATGTGAGTGATGTCCTTAGGTTAGTTAGGTTTAAGTAGTTCTAAGTTCTAGGCGACTGATGACCTTAGAAGTTAAGTCCCATAGTGCTCAGAGCCATTTGAACCATTTGAACTATTTAACACAAAATGACATTAAAAATTAAAGTTATTCACGAGCAGCTAGTTGCGAATATGTATGAACATTAAATGACACGACGAACTGAAATAATATGACGAAGAGTTCAGCGCTCACTGGGAATAGAGCCCCACACATATCGTTGTTGACTACACACAAAGAGACGTCAGCTACCGAATTTTTCTCCACCAGCTGCTCAGAATAGCATCTTGAACTTACAGTCATCTCGCAAATAGTTCTGTGTCTCACTGGGAGTTAAAAGCGTCAGATATCGTTAGTGTTGACAACGAATGAAAATACATTAAAAATCAAAATTATTATCCACCAGCAGATAGGTGTTCTCCTGATAGAGCTTGATAATACATAATTAAATCTTTAGTGCCGGGCCAGGATTCGATCCCATTCACGCGTAATATGTGAAGGTGTTGAGGAATCTGCAGTTTTGAACAAACAACAAATTGTAGCCGAGCTGTATTGCCACGAAGGGATCAAATTCCGCGTTAAGGGCATTCCCAGTTCAGAACCAATTTTATCGACATACAGAAGCTCAAATAAAAGATGGAATAAGTGTCCTGTGACCATACATAGCGTTTGTGCCGTCACTTGAAATAAATAACTAGTATAAGAAAGGTTACTGGTGATAGAGTTTCTACATGTCGCCACTCCAGACTTTATTGTGGTTCAACCTACCGTCTACGTGGTAAAGAAGGAATATCATCTTTAATGTGAATTTTCAGACCACGCAGCCATTATATCTCCTTCACTTGGTGTAGCCAGGAGAGAATGGAATCTGTCTCTCCCTATCTAAAATCATTGACGGAAGTGGGAATCGAACCCAGACCATAGGTATAACAACCTACCATCCGTCCAACAGACCACGAAATCCTCTTCTCGGAGAGTCATTTTTCTATCGTAACGCAGTTGCGCCACACTGGATGAGAATTCTGACACACAGGCTCCCTGTAGTAATTTGCAGCATGTTCAGTAAATTCATTTACTTGGTTGACCGAATCACCATGAACTAGCTGCCTCGGCTACCCAGTGCATACATTCGACTATTTTGTAATCACAGAAATAAAATCACATAACTGCCACCTACACACAACTGCCAACAGTGTAGGATGCAGAAGTTTAAATAGGAAGTGTTCCTTTCCACTTGAGCTATTCTATTGCGCTATCTGTTACTAGAAAACGTCGTTCAGTCCAAAAGAAAAGCTGTAACTGTTTGTCTCTCAGAAGTCAAGACCTGGCCATATGCATAATCTCACAGTGCTGTGGAATCCAAAAGTTCTGGAGGAATAGTTGCCGAGCTCTGGAGCTTATGTAGCTACGTGTCAGCTTGTAGCATAGATAAGATGTCGCAAGTTCGAATACATTCAGTGCTACATTTTTTAAAACGCAATTCTGCTCTCTGCTGAAGGTATCAATCTAATGGAACTTTGAACATAATTCCCTTCACTTCTCAACCCAAACTAGTCGCATGTGGAAAAAGGGCTAACTACTGTGACATTTTGTTCTATTCAGGTTTAATAGACAGCAGGCAGCAGATGCATCTCGAAGATGTGCAGGGAGAGCGCATCGTGCCATAATATGTCAGAAAAGTATTTTCTACATTAGCCGTCGTGTGGTAGTGATATTTTATTCTTCTTCAAACTTTGTTTGACAGCTTTACCTCAGAACAAGTTTTCTACATGCATGTAATCAATAAACTGCATGTGCTTTGTCAGACTGTCATAGGTAACATCAGAGAATTCGCATATATCGTTGATGATTAATTTCTCTCTCATGTTTACTATTGTTTTAACAACACTAAAGGAAACCTTACGAAAATTGTGCACTGTATTATAAGAAATGAAATAAAACTAACCATGATAACCTTACGACGAAAGTATCTGTACACAAGCATGCCTCTATCGACACGAATTAGTAAAATACTACTCACTTAGATTTTGATTGGGTCTGTGTTTAATTGGTATGCCGTGTCATACTCAAGAGGTATGCAAATGTGGCAATTCATAAATATAGTTATGTATTCCTAGAAACCCAAAATTCGCTTGGCAGCAGCGGAAAGAGGCCTTACCTGTTGTGCAGCATTGTAAGTTTTTCAACATTGCACTATGAGCTGAAAGCATTTTCTTGCGATTTCCTTATTGATGTTTGATCTGACTGCTTGTAGCTCTTTCACAGAAGGGATAAAAACGTTACAGTCAGTGAGACTGGAACTGCGAACCGTAACAGACGCTTTTTCACAGGTCAGCACGTTACCACAGAGCTGGCGAGGAGGTATGGGTCTGAGCTTCCTATTACGAAGGCAATAGGAAATCGAATTCGTAAACCGCTATTTGAAGGTCGAGATTAGTTGCGGTTTCCACCTGCAACGACTTTCCTGGGCTGAAAACCGTAAATTTTCAATCTTTTGTTAACCTTCAAGCGATAATAACTCAGATTATTCAATGGAAATGACAGGTAAAATCAAGTGAACTTTGAGGCTTAATTCCGTGCACACCAGGAAGTAACTCGTCGATCACAGAGTTGCCAAACATACGTTGCCTTGTTGCCAAATCTCAGTTACAGTACCAGCAGGAAGAAGACGAACCGATGTGATCCTACAGCGGTCTGGGAAGTGACCATAGCTGGTGTCTCCAAGTCGCGGCTGCTACGGCCTGGAATACGTAATGCGTCTGATTCGCTTTCTGTAACTAGGTTTAGGGACTGGAGCGTAGTTACTAATAATACTCAGAACTGACTGCAAACTGAGCATCATAAATCAGTAACTCTCATTGTTGTTGTTATATTTCTTTCGTAAGTGTACTCAAAACTAAGAAAGTCATTCACAGGCCTTTTCGTGCCTCGCCGATAGTCGAGCACAACATACAAATAAAAATAAAAAAGAATGGGTGTGTGTGTGTGTTTGTGAGAGAGAGAGAAGGAGAGAGAGAGAGAGAGAGAGAGAGAGAGATAAATAAAAAGCAATGAGAGAGAGTGTAAAAAATTGTTGTAAAGAAATTGAATCATGGTATTTAAAGAAATCTTTCATTAAAATGACACGTTCCACATCATTACGAAATGTCGTATTCATGATCTATGGAACAAGAGTTAATCTAATCTAATCTAATCACATCATATTGATGATTAGCCATGAAGAGTCATGAATTACCGAAATTTTGGCCCATACCAGTAACCAAATCTAAACTTGAAAATAAAAGACGACAATTTTTGTAATAAACCGTGACTCCTATCAAGACCCTTTCGTCCCTGTTATCTAACCACGAAAGATGTCTGATATACCTCCATTCTGAAGTAACAAAGTGTGCGTGCATTTAAAGATGAAGTGCATGATGTGAAGTTCTGTGACGGAGATACGAACCCAACACGTAATCCGATTGTTAACTAAGAAAAATCAAATGTTACGTATCGGTTTTTCTTACGAGCCGCTAGGTGTCTGAATCTAAAATAAGGATACAAACTTTTGTGCCTAAGCGACAATCGAACTGCACACCTACCGTGCATCCACGAATATAGCTTAAGTATCAGTTGCTTACTCATGAACAGTAAGATGTGTGCGTGTTTGACCAGAAATAACGACACCTGTTGCGATTGTTGGAAACACATGAACAGACATTGAAATTGCGCGTTAATTTTCACTAGCAGGTGGGTGTGCACTTGATAAAGCTAGAAATGAAATTATGAATATTTTTGTACTGGATCAGGTTTCAGACCCACATACTTACCTTTGGAGGAGACCTAGAGAAGATTGCAGTCTTGGGAAAAGGAACGAAATGACTGAACTATACTGTTCCGAGAGATTCAGATTCTCGAAAGAGGAGATACGAGTTCGAATCACAGTCCAGCACCAAATTGTTAGACGTCTCTAGTTCAATCAAGTACAAGTAAAATAAGAGCCCTGTCCCTTTAAATGGCTATCGGTTCATCAAATAAAATAAAATTTTCTAATGTAAGTAAGCTTACTGGCGACTGTATTTCTGTTTACCATGACTGCCGCTGTGTCATTTCCCAACGTAAACCGGCTCTGCCCAGTTGGTAATGAAGGAACATGATGTTTAATGCGGATTCTGGATTATAACGTCTTTCTCTTGAGCTTACCACAGGTAAAATAAATCTGTTTGTGCCTCTTAAAAGTAAATGCCTGAACCCACGCATTGCACCTGTGATAGCTCGTTCCACCATACCATTGTGGCCACATTACCCAGCCCCAAGAGTGTGCTGTAACGGATGATGTGCTTAGCTTACAAAATTAGTCACGGTGGAAAAAATGCGAGTCTATTAAATGGTCAAGTAGAAGCAAGCTTCTTGACCTTACACTTAGTCGCTGACCATAAATTCTAGCTCAGAGTGACACCAGTTTAAATAACCTAATGTAGCGAAGACTGTTTGCCAGTTCTCTTTCTCACCGGAAAATACGCAATTCACTCATTTGGCTCCATAAGTACACTGCAACAGTAATTTCTGTGTGAAATTTGTCAGTAAGCTTTTGCCTTCCAACCGGCAAAATACGGCAGAGTACGGCCGGTAAACAATTCACAAACCACGATTTAGTGCCAATAAGACGATTTCTTTAAACATTGTCGAAGCTGAGGGAATTTAGTTTCTGCTTAAAACGTCTTAAGCAGCAACGTTCACAGATATCTCAAATAGGAAAAAGCTGAATATCCAGGTACGAAGGTTGTAAAACAAACTTCCCACAGTTTGTGTCAGGTTGATCTTTTCGTCTGATAGCACTGCTTAAGTATTTTGTCTAAGAGGTATCACAAGTAGTATCCCTGTAGCTGTGGGAATCATTGATTGAAAACGAGTTTAACACCAATGGGTACACTGCTGCTAAATTTTCACAATTATTATCAACCTAAGTCTGAGTTCATCCACAAACTGAGGCGTATTTATAATATTGGAGCTAGACTGTGTATCGTTGTCTTTCTTGAGTGGTCATTGGAAGGCGTTTACACACACGTATACAATACGATGAATACTTCGAACGCTATGGTTGACGTTGCTCTCATAAACTACTTTTTTTTTAAATTCTTCTGGGTCCTCAGCGTGCAATATGTGTTGTAGATACAGTCTCAGACCAAAAAATTGACCGCCGAGTCGTTCACGCAAGGTGGACAATACAGTCGTGCTCCTCTCAGAATTCTATGTCTGGCAATATGCTCGATCTAGCAACATGTAGACTGCGGCACTTCCCAGAGGAAGTCTTGACTCCAGTCTTAGTACATTACTCTTGACTACGACCGTAGTCTTGAGGTAAAACGCGAGACCAGCTAATATGATATTGTAGATTCGCTTGAATTACACTCATAGCTTCAGCACCGAGAGGAAAGGGGCGATAAAAATTTTGTCGATATGTGCTTTCGGTCGCCAGACGTCATATCAGCTGGTCTCGCGTTTTACCTGAAGACTACGGTCGTGTTCCAGCAGCGGTATGAATAAAATGATAGTAATAATAACAGTAATAATCGAATTATCCGGCAACTTCACACTTCACAGTGGATTTTCTCGAACTAAGAAATTTGCTGAATTTGTGAAAAATCAAAATGGCTTCACATCCAGCCTATGATGCCTAGAAGAGTCTTTACATCCTGCTGACATGAGAATAGCATAATCTCTGCGTCAGAAGCTTGCTTCTACTTGACCATTTAATAGACTCGCATTTTTTCCACCGTGACTAATTTTGTAAGCTAAGCACATCATCCGTTACAGCACACTCTTGGGGCTGGGTAATGTGGCCACAATGGTATGGTGGAACGAGCTATCACAGGTGCAATGCGTGGGTTCAGGCATTTACTTTTAAGAGGCACAAACAGATTTATTTTACCTGTGGTAAGCTCAAGAGAAAGACGTTATAATCCAGAATCCGCATTAAACATCATGTTCCTTCATTACCAACTGGGCAGAGCCGGTTTACGTTGGGAAATGACACAGCGGCAGTCATGGTAAACAGAAATACAGTCGCCAGTAAGCTTACTTACATTAGAAAATTTTATTTTATTTGATGAACCGATAGCCATTTAAAGGGACAGGGCTCTTATTTTACTTGTACTTGATTGAACTAGAGACGTCTAACAATTTGGTGCTGGACTGTGATTCGAACTCGTATCTCCTCTTTCGAGAATCTGAATCTCTCGGAACAGTATAGTTCAGTCATTTCGTTCCTTTTCCCAAGACTGCAATCTTCTCTAGGTCTCCTCCAAAGGTAAGTATGTGGGTCTGAAACCTGATCCAGTACAAAAATATTCATAATTTCATTTCTAGCTTTATCAAGTGCACACCCACCTGCTAGTGAAAATTAACGCGCAATTTCAATGTCTGTTCATGTGTTTCCAACAATCGCAACAGGTGTCGTTATTTCTGGTCAAACACGCACACATCTTACTGTTCATGAGTAAGCAACTGATACTTAAGCTATATTCGTGGATGCACGGTAGGTGTGCAGTTCGATTGTCGCTTAGGCACAAAAGTTTGTATCCTTATTTTAGATTCAGACACCTAGCGGCTCGTAAGAAAAACCGATACGTAACATTTGATTTTTCTTAGTTAACAATCGGATTACGTGTTGGGTTCGTATCTCCATCACAGAACTTCACATCATGCACTTCATCTTTAAATGCACGCACACTTTGTTACTTCAGAATGGAGGTATATCAGACATCTTTCGTGGTTAGATAACAGGGACGAAAGGGTCTTGATAGGAGTCACGGTTTATTACAAAAATTGTCGTCTTTTATTTTCAAGTTTAGATTTGGTTACTGGTATGGGCCAAAATTTCGGTAATTCATGACTCTTCATGGCTAATCATCAATATGATGTGATTAGATTAGATTAGATTAACTCTTGTTCCATAGATCATGAATACGACATTTCGTAATGATGTGGAACGTGTCATTTTAATGAAAGATTTCTTTAAATACCATGATTCAATTTCTTTACAACAATTTTTTACACTCTCTCTCATTGCTTTTTATTTATCTCTCTCTCTCTCTCTCTCCCTCTCTCTCCTTCTCTCTCTCTCACAAACACACACACACACCCATTCTTTTTTATTTTTATTTGTATGTTGTGCTCGACTATCGGCGAGGCACGAAAAGGCCTGTGAATGACTTTCTTAGTTTTGAGTACACTTACGAAAGAAATATAACAACAACAATGAGAGTTACTGATTTATGATGCTCAGTTTGCAGTCAGTTCTGAGTATTATTAGTAACTACGCTCCAGTCCCTAAACCTAGTTACAGAAAGCGAATCAGACGCATTACGTATTCCAGGCCGTAGCAGCCGCGACTTGGAGACACCAGCTATGGTCACTTCCCAGACCGCTGTAGGATCACATCGGTTCGTCTTCTTCCTGCTGGTACTGTAACTGAGATTTGGCAACAAGGCAACGTATGTTTGGCAACTCTGTGATCGACGAGTTACTTCCTGGTGTGCACGGAATTAAGCCTCAAAGTTCACTTGATTTTACCTGTCATTTCCATTGAATAATCTGAGTTATTATCGCTTGAAGGTTAACAAAAGATTGAAAATTTACGGTTTTCAGCCCAGGAAAGTCGTTGCAGGTGGAAACCGCAACTAATCTCGACCTTCAAATAGCGGTTTACGAATTCGATTTCCTATTGCCTTCGTAATAGGAAGCTCAGACCCATACCTCCTCGCCAGCTCTGTGGTAACGTGCTGACCTGTGAAAAAGCGTCTGTTACGGTTCGCAGTTCCAGTCTCACTGACTGTAACGTTTTTATCCCTTCTGTGAAAGAGCTACAAGCAGTCAGATCAAACATCAATAAGGAAATCGCAAGAAAATGCTTTCAGCTCATAGTGCAATTTTGAAAAACTTACAATGCTGCACAACAGGTAAGGCCTCTTTCCGCTGCTGCCAAGCGAATTTTGGGTTTCTAGGAATACATAACTATATTTATGAATTGCCACATTTGCATACCTCTTGAGTATGACACGGCATACCAATTAAACACAGACCCAATCAAAATCTAAGTGAGTAGTATTTTACTAATTCGTGTCGATAGAGGCATGCTTGTGTACAGATACTTTCGTCGTAAGGTTATCATGGTTAGTTTTATTTCATTTCTTATAATACAGTGCACAATTTTCGTAAGGTTTCCTTTAGTGTTGTTAAAACAATAGTAAACATGAGAGAGAAATTAATCATCAACGATATATGCGAATTCTCTGATGTTACCTATGACAGTCTGACAAAGCACATGCAGTTTATTGATTACATGCATGTAGAAAACTTGTTCTGAGGTAAAGCTGTCAAACAAAGTTTGAAGAAGAATAAAATATCACTACCACACGACGGCTAATGTAGAAAATACTTTTCTGACATATTATGGCACGATGCGCTCTCCCTGCACATCTTCGAGATGCATCTGCTGCCTGCTGTCTATTAAACCTGAATAGAACAAAATGTCACAGTAGTTAGCCCTTTTTCCACATGCGACTAGTTTGGGTTGAGAAGTGAAGGGAATTATGTTCAAAGTTCCATTAGATTGATACCTTCAGCAGAGAGCAGAATTGCGTTTTAAAAAATGTAGCACTGAATGTATTCGAACTTGCGACATCTTATCTATGCTACAAGCTGACACGTAGCTACATAAGCTCCAGAGCTCGGCAACTATTCCTCCAGAACTTTTGGATTCCACAGCACTGTGAGATTATGCATATGGCCAGGTCTTGACTTCTGAGAGACAAACAGTTACAGCTTTTCTTTTGGACTGAACGACGTTTTCTAGTAACAGATAGCGCAATAGAATAGCTCAAGTGGAAAGGAACACTTCCTATTTAAACTTCTGCATCCTACACTGTTGGCAGTTGTGTGTAGGTGGCAGTTATGTGATTTTATTTCTGTGATTACAAAATAGTCGAATGTATGCACTGGGTAGCCGAGGCAGCTAGTTCATGGTGATTCGGTCAACCAAGTAAATGAATTTACTGAACATGCTGCAAATTACTACAGGGAGCCTGTGTGTCAGAATTCTCATCCAGTGTGGCGCAACTGCGTTACGATAGAAAAATGACTCTCAGAGAAGAGGATTTCGTGGTCTGTTGGACGGATGGTAGGTTGTTATACCTATGGTCTGGGTTCGATTCCCACTTCCGTCAATGATTTTAGATAGGGAGAGACAGATTCCATTCTCTCCTGGCTACACCAAGTGAAGGAGATATAATGGCTGCGTGGTCTGAAAATTCACATTAAAGATGATATTCCTTCTTTACCACGTAGACGGTAGGTTGAACCACAATAAAGTCTGGAGTGGCGACATGTAGAAACTCTATCACCAGTAACCTTTCTTATACTAGTTATTTATTTCAAGTGACGGCACAAACGCTATGTATGGTCACAGGACACTTATTCCATCTTTTATTTGAGCTTCTGTATGTCGATAAAATTGGTTCTGAACTGGGAATGCCCTTAACGCGGAATTTGATCCCTTCGTGGCAATACAGCTCGGCTACAATTTGTTGTTTGTTCAAAACTGCAGATTCCTCAACACCTTCACATATTACGCGTGAATGGGATCGAATCCTGGCCCGGCACTAAAGATTTAATTATGTATTATCAAGCTCTATCAGGAGAACACCTATCTGCTGGTGGATAATAATTTTGATTTTTAATGTATTTTCATTCGTTGTCAACACTAACGATATCTGACGCTTTTAACTCCCAGTGAGACACAGAACTATTTGCGAGATGACTGTAAGTTCAAGATGCTATTCTGAGCAGCTGGTGGAGAAAAATTCGGTAGCTGACGTCTCTTTGTGTGTAGTCAACAACGATATGTGTGGGGCTCTATTCCCAGTGAGCGCTGAACTCTTCGTCATATTATTTCAGTTCGTCGTGTCATTTAATGTTCATACATATTCGCAACTAGCTGCTCGTGAATAACTTTAATTTTTAATGTCATTTTGTGTTAAATAGTTCAAATGGGGTGTAAGGTACAGTGAAGCGACTCTAACAGCCTCTCCTGTACAAATGTCAACCTCACCTACCCGAGTTGCAGCTAAGGATTGCTGCACGGTACACCCTGTTATTGCTAACGAGGCTCTGACGACCGAGTGTTTCCCGGGATAAGGAAACGCCCCCTATCAAGTGCCAACGGTCTCAAAGAGAGCGGATGAGCGGATAGAGGCAGGGCACTCTCTTGTCCTTGGAGTGAGAAATTGCTCCTAAAGGCGGAAGAACTTCACAGTCAACGGCATAGGATGGAGAAGGCAACGGGAAACCACTCCATTAAAGATCACTCAAGATATCCCAAGAATCAGTAGCGCACCATGCCAGAATCTTCTGTTAAACATAAATCCGGAGTAATAGTCCCCCAATCGGATCTCCGGGTGGGGACAATGGAAGGTCAGGCAAAGTTGAAGAATACACTAAAAATAGCAACATGGAATGTAAGAACACTCCTCCAATGCGGGAAATTAGAGAACCTCAAACTAGAGATGGACAGAATGGGAACAGACATAATAGGAATATCTGAGATGCGATGGCCTGAACCAGGAGACTTCAGATCAGGAAATTATCGTATCATTCATACAGGTACTAACCAAGGAACAACTGGAATCGGTGGAGTTGGAATAATTCTAAAAGGAAAACTCGGGAATCTAGTCACAGGATATGTGCAATTCAACTCTAGGATAATACTAGTCAAAATTGGAACCAAACCAAAGAACACGGTAATAGTACAAGTCTATATGCCGACATCGGCAGAAGAAGACGATGTAATAGAAACAGTGTATGAAGACATCAACAAAGTTATAAATTATGTTAAAGGTGAAGAGAACTTAATTATAATGGGAGATTGGAATGCTAGTGTTGGAGAAGAGAAAGTTGACGGAATTGTAGGGAAATATGGTCTAGGAGATAGAAACGAAAGAGGAAGCCGGCTAATTGAATTTTGTGCCAAAAACAAGTTGGTCATAGCGAACTCCCTTTTCAACCACCATAAAAGAAGAAGGTACACGTGGAAAGCCCCAGGAGATACTAGAAGACACCAAATCGACTATATATTAGTAAAATCGCGTTTTAAAAACCAAATCAAGGATTGCAGAAGCTACCCGTCTGCGGATATTAATAGTGATCACAACCTTGTAATGATGAAATGCTTACTCAAACTCAAGCGATTAGAGAGAAAAACGAACAAAGTATGGAACAGAGATAACCTAAAGTCTGAAGAACTAGTGATCCCTTATGCACGGAAAACTGATGAGATGGCATCAAACATTATTCCCGGGAGTACTAACGAGGAGTGGAAACAAATCAAAGAAGGCATACATAAAGCAGCAGAAGAATTTATTGGGAAAGCCAAACCTGTAAACAGGAAAGAGTGGATAACACCTGAAATAATTTGTCTAATGGAAGAAAGAAGACTATACAAAAATGCCTCTGACGAGCAAAGCGAAAACAAATATAGAAAGCTTAGAAACCAAATAAACAGAGAATCTAGGAAAGCAAAAGAAAATTACCTCAACAGCATTTGTAAAGAGGTGGAGGAAAACATGGTTAAAGGAAAAACTGACTTGGCCTACAGAACAATAAAACAAAACTTTGCTAAACGGAAAGTAAAATCTTCAGGAACTATAAAGAACAAAGAGGGCAAGGTACTATTTGGATATGACACGCTGAAGAGATGGCAAGAATACATTGAAGAGCTATATCAAGGAGACCCTCTAACAGATAATATGATAGAATTAAGCGAAGAAGTAGAGAAAGAAGAACTAGGGGACACAATTCTGAAAGATGAATTTGAAAAAGCACTAAAAGAACTACCAGATAAGAAAGCGGCAGGTGTTGATGATATACCTTCTGAACTAATTAAGAAGTCAGGAGACAAAATGAAAGCTACATTACTGCAACTCATACAGAAAATATACAAAACAGGTGAAGTTCCTGAAGACTATCAGAAATGCATCATATTCCCCATACCTAAGAAAGCATCTACTATGGACTGTGAAAACCATCGAACACTCAGTCTTCTTTCACACGCATCAAAAATTCTAATAAGAATAATTTTGAAAAGAGTTGAAAACCAATTGAATAGCACTCTAAGTGAAGACCAATTCGGTTTTAGAAGCGGTGTAGGGACGAGGGAAGCAATCTTATCTTTAAGACTAATAATTGAGAAACAAATTTCCAAAAACAAACAAGTATTTATAGCCTTCGTAGACCTCGAAAAGGCATTTGACAATGTTGTATGGCCAGAAATGTTTAGAATTCTGAAGAAGGCTGGTCTGAAATATAATGATAGAAGGATAATCTTTAAAATATACCAAAATGAAACAGCCTTAGTTAAGAAGGAAAACAAAGAAGAAACAGCAAGAATAAGGAAAGGAGTGAGACAGGGATGCCCACTATCTCCAGTAATTTTCAACGCATATATCCAAGAAGCAATAGACAAAATAAGAGAGAATATTGAAGTAGGAATAAAACTTAACGGAATGAAAATAGATATGTTGCGATATGCAGATGATATCGCCATAATTACAGAAAGGAAAGAAGATTTAGAAGCCGCACTCAATGAAATGGAAAACACCTTAAAAGAACAGTATGGAATGAAAATAAATAAGAAAAAGACTAAAGTGATGGTGAGTGGCGCCCTGAACTACAATGAACCCATACGAATAACAATAAAGGGAGAGAAACTAGGGCAGGTTACAGAATTTAACTACTTAGGTAGCAAAATAACAGCAGATGGAAGGAGCAAAAGTGACATTAAAAACAGAATACAACTTGCCAAAATAGCATTCAATGGAAAAAGAAACTTACTGACGAGTAGAAATGTTAGTTTAGACGTAAGAAAGAGAGTCATGAAAACCTATGTGTGGAGTACAGCCCTTTACGGATGTGAAACTTGGACTAGTGGAAAAGAAGAAAAGAGAAGATTAGAGGCATTCGAAATGTGGTGCTACCGGAGAATGGAAAAAATCAGCTGGCGAGACAAGGCTACAAACGAAGATGTCCTCAGAAGAGTGAAAGAAAACAGATCTCTTTGGCGAAATATACAGAAAAGAAGAATAACCTTCATAGGCCACATTTTACGGCATAACAATTTCATTAAGAGAATATTAGAAGGAATCATTGAAGGAAGAACTCGCCGAGGACGACCTAGATTAAGCTACATTCAACAAGTAATAAATGACATCGGGTGCCAGACCTATGCAGATATGAAGAAGAAAGTTGACAAAAGAACGGAATGGCGTGCTGCTGCCAACCAACCTGTGGGTTGATAACCGAAGAAGAGAAGAAGAAGTTCAAATGGTTCAAATGGCTCTGAGCACTATGGGACTTAACTTCTAAGGTCATCAGTCGCCTAGAACTTAGAACTACTTAAACCTAACTAACCTAAGGACATCACTCACATCCATGCCCGAGGCAGGATTCGAACCTGCGACCGTAGCGGTCACGCGGTTCCAGACTGAAGCACCTAGAACCGCACGGCCACACCGGCCGGCCCCCACCATCTGGTATCAATGCATTACCCTATCATCCATTATATATAATCATTTTCATAGTACACTTGATATTATAGATGAGTAGGACACAAGACAGGACATAGATAATGTCCGTTTGACGTCAACAGTGTTTAACATTTTACTTTTTTTGAATAGGACAATGTTCCTCCCCAATAATTTTTAGATTAGTTACAATAAGCTTACGCTGCAAGAGAATTCGCTTGTATTTTTCAATATGTGGTCTGTTGTCGGTTTGAAGGCCTTCCATAACATCGGCAACGTAGTGCAACTCCACCGAGGGCTGTCTGGAGTAGGGTGGAGATAGCAATGTGAAAGTTGCGAGCTGTCGAAGACGATCTTCATATTCCTTATGCGATTAGGACATCGTATACTCTTGACGACGCTTAGCACCTGTGCAGTCAGTCACCCAATTTCAGAATTCATTTTGAGTAATCCTGCTAAATTCCCAAAATATTGTCTTTTTATATTGATGAGTAATATGGATAGTCGTCACGTTCATGTGCCGTCTACAACGCAAATTTAATGTTACTATCCTAGGAACTAACCTGCAATACGTTTTGTATTTCATAATCGGAACTATCTGCATTAACCGTCATCAGAGCAATGTCAGGGAACAGAATGCAGCAGTGCCTTGCTACCTACTTGAGGACCTGCTTGAGTCGTGTTCTAAGGAAAGGGTAGTTGCTGGTTCACATTATATTACACTAGCGAGAGGTACCGACTTTTCCTTTTCTCTGCAAACATCCAGAACTAAATTCAGTAACTAAATGCTAAGAATATATTTGCATTGTGCCAACTCAAAGATCAATAGATATGGATATAGATATAGATACAGATTTTTATATTTAAAGCCATTCTCGTTCTGCGTTGGAATAAACATCATTCATTATTTGCTTGTTCTTGTTA